>NW_026577882.1:4350552-5800736 GCF_029407905.1 Bubalus kerabau
ATCTCAGCCTTCCCCTTGGGTTGGCCCTGGGAAGCCCAATCTTCGCCTCGGGTTGCGAGGGAAAGCTGGGGGTTGCGCTCGAGTCACTGCAGGGCCAAAAAGACCTCACCTAGGCGTGTGTCCGGGACCTAATATTCCTCTCCAGGGAAGGCAGGGATCTCGGGGTTGCAATCCAGGCTGCCCCGGGGAGTCAGGCCTCGTCTCGAGGGGAAGCCAAGGACTCCGCTCTCCTCTCGAGTCGCGACGCGTGTCTCTTGGAGCCCCCTCAGCGGCCTCAAGGGAGTCCAGCCTCCTCTTCCGTTTGGAGAGAGGACCCGGGATTGCTCTCCAGGCCATGCAGGAAAAGAAGGCCCTCCGCTCGCGAGGACGGGGGCGTCTCAGGGGTTTCCTCGAGCTGCGGCGCCGGTGCGGGTTTTCTCCCGAGGCACGACGAGGATCTCAGGGAGCCTCTCGTGCGGCGCCAGGGAAGTCAGGTCTCCATGCGCGTGGCGAGGGGGAGCGCGTCCTGGCTCTCGAGTCACGGGAGGGGACTAGGGCCTCCAGACGCGTTGAAGAAGGACTCTCGAGGTCTTTCTCGGGGGGCGGCGGGAAACCCTCGTTTCCCTCGCCTTCTGCCGGGGACCTTAGGGAACTTCCCAGGGTGCCTCTGAGAGGCGAGGGATCCTGTGGAGGTGGCGGGGCCCCTCGGGACTCCGCTGGGTCTGGCGCAACGGAAGAGGGCCTCACCTCGAGGGGAGGCAGGAACCTCATGATTCCTCTCCCTTTCGGACTCCGACCGCAGGGTCCCTGCAGAGTTGGGACAGGAGAGTCAGGCCTCGTCTTGTCTGAGGAAGGGAACCCCGCTGGCCTCTCGAGTTGCTCAGGGGGTCTCAGACCCCTCGTCGAGCTGTGTGTGGAACCCGCGGGTCTTTGCAGACGATGCACGGGGGTGGCAGTGCCCCTTCGTGTTGTGCCTTCACCCACAGGGTTGCCTTCGAAGAGGGGTCCGGGCCTCGGGTCCTTCTCAAGGGCGGACCGGGGAATCGGGGGCGTTCGGCATGTGGCCCCACCCTCGTGGCTCGTCTCGAATTTCCTCGTGAGACCGGCCTCATCCTGAGGTGCGCCGGGAAGGTCGGGAACCCCTTCCAGACCACGCAGGGGAATCGCCTCTCCTGTCGCGATCAGGAGGGGAGAAGGGGCTCAGAGGAAGTAGTGCCGGGACCCTCGGTGTTCCCCTCGGGGGACCCCGGCGTGTAGGGAGAATTTTGGGGGTCGCAGGAAGGCTGTCAGGGACCGTTTCGCCCTTCAGGGCGGATCAGGGGACTTCCCTTGAGACGCCGTCGCGGGCAAGGGCCTCATCTTGCCAAGAGGTGGGAACCACGTGGTTTTTCTCGAGTTGCGGCGGGACTCTCGAGTTACGACGGGGATCTCAGCCTTCCCCTTTGGTTGGCCCTGGGAAGCCCCATC
Organism: Bubalus kerabau; assembly: GCF_029407905.1. Taxonomy (NCBI): domain Eukaryota; kingdom Metazoa; phylum Chordata; class Mammalia; order Artiodactyla; family Bovidae; genus Bubalus; species Bubalus kerabau. The sequence goes on from NW_026577882.1 coordinate 4,351,999, forward strand.
TTCCCCTCGGGTTGCGAGGGAAAGCTGGGGGTTGCGCTCGAGTCACTGCAGGGCCGAAGAGACCTCATCTAGGCGTGTGTCCGGGACCTAATATTCCTCTCCAGGGAAGGCAGGGATCTCGGGGTTGCATTCCAGGCTCCCCCGGGGAGTCAGGCCTCGTCTCGAGGGGAAGCCAAGGACTCCGCTCTCCTCTCGAGTCGCGACGTGGGTCTCTTGGAGCCCCCTGAGCGGCCTCAAGGGAGTCCAATCTCCTCTTCCGTTTGGAGAGAGGACCCGGGATTGCTCTCCAGGCCATGCAGGAAAAGAATGCCCTCAGCTCGCGAGGACGGGGGCGTCTCAGGGGTTTCCTCGAGCTGCGACGCCCGTGGGGGTTTTCTCCCGAGGCACGACGAGGATCTCAGGGAGCCTCTCGTGCGGCGCCAGGGAAGTCAGGTCTCCATGCGCGTGGCGAGGGGGAGCGCGTCCTGGCTCTCGAGTCACGGGAGGGGCCTAGGGCCTCGAGATGCGTTGAAGAAGGACTCTCGAGTGCCGAGGACCAGCCCCGGCTGATCCAGGGTATTGGAAGGAGAAACGGCTAGGCGAGGGTCAGGGAATAACTGCTTAATTACACTTTAATTAAGGATACAAAGAGTAATAGAATAAGGATAGCTCAGTGAGGAAATTCAGTGGAGAAAAGCGGCTGAAATAAGGATAGCTCAGTTGGAAAATTCAGTGGAGAAAAGAAGCTGAGTGGCTTGGTTTACGTGGAAAATCAATATAACCCGTGACACCAGGTTAGCTCTGACCACGGAGGCCACAGGCGCCCTCTCGAATAGCGGAAGGTGCCCCACCTTAGACACCTTCTCGAGTGGGTCTTAGAAGCCCAGGCAAATAAATGGTCGCAGAGGACATCCGCGCTCCAGATGGACGCTCAGCTGGAATTTGGGAGAGATAGTGACATGGGGAGACCAAGTTTCAGTGAACAAGGCCCGCACTTTATTTTCCAAAGTAGTTTTTATACCTTAAGGTATGCATAGAGGATAATGGGGGAAGGGGTGGAATCATGTAAGGACAGCAGTTCCTGGTTCTAATCTAAGCCAGGCTTTCAAACTTATCATATGCAAAAGTTCAGGTGATTGACATCATCTTCTGGCCCGGAGGCCTGTTAACATTTTAAGAAACTTATTTTTCTCTAAAGGTGATTATTCCAAAGTCAGGCACCAGCCTTCCAAAAAGCATTGGACAAAGCTGCATTTTACATTTCTATACACCCATTATATCAATCAATACACTGCCAAAGACACAGTAGGTAAAGAGTATGGAGACTTAGCAGCAAACATTGACCCAACAAGTGAAAAACCCTTCACCAATACATTTTCTAATCAATCTTTTAACTACTCAAAGGAATCTGTGTTTAGGCAGTTTAGAACATCTCCTGCCTCTCACAGTTGGGAGGCTCTGAACAATCACATGTGGCCAGAAAAACCCATTCAGGCAGGCTAGAGGATTTCCAAAGGAGTTTGTAGTTTGAAACACTGGCACATCCAGGAATTATTAACTGGAGCTGTAAGCTAACTCTCTTTTCAGAGAGAGGTAGTGGGGGACAGCCCCCCATAAAGTCAGAGGTGTAGCTGAAAGCACAAAGCAGAAAGTAGGCAGACTCTGGTTTTGGGGGTAGATGCTCGAGAATTTCCAGGGGGACACCTGAGGCTCGATCCCGCCTTTGCGTATGCCGAGGCTCCTTCCTCATGACCTTTGTCATGGGCGGAGTGCCTCACGCTGGCTCCCGGCAGTGACAGAATTCCAGTTGAGCTATTCCAGATCCTCACTCAATATGCAATATGCCGGCTCCCAGCACTCGAGGTCTTTCTCGGGGGGCGGCGGGAAACCCTCGTTTCCCTCGCCTTCTGCCGGGGACCTTAGGGAACTTCCCAGGGTGCCTCTGAGAGGCGAGGGATCCTGTGGAGGTGGCGGGGCCCCTCGGGACTCCGCTGGGTCTGGCGCAACGGAAGAGGGCCTCACCTCGAGGGGAGGCAGGCACCTCAGGCTTCCTCTCCATTTCGGACTCCGACCGCAGGGTCCCTGCAGAGTTGGGACAGGAGAGTCAGGCCTCGTCTTGTCTGAGGAAGGGAACCCCGCTGGCCTCTCGAGTTGCTCAGGGGGTCTCAGGACCCTCGTCGAGCTGTGTGTGGAAACCGCGGGTCTTTGCGGACGATGCACGGGGGTGGCAGTGCCCCTTCGTGTTGTGCTTTCACCCACAGGGTTGTCTTCGAAGAGGGGTCCGGGCCTCGGGTCCTTCTCAAGAGCGGACCGGGGAATCGGGGGCGTTCGGCATGTGGCCCCACCCACGTGGCTCCTCTCGAATTTCCTCGTGAGACCGGCCTCATCCTGAGGTGCGCCGGGAAGGCCGGGAACCCCTTCCAGACCACGCAGGGGAATCGCCTCTCCTGTCGCGATCAGGAGGGGAGAAGGGGCTCAGAGGAAGCGGTGCCGGGACCCTCGGTGTTCCCCTCGAGGGAACCCGGCGTGTCGGGGGACTTTTGGGGGTCGCAGGAAGGCTGTCAGGGACCGTTTCGCCCTTCAGGGAGGAACAGGGGACTTCCCTTGAGACGCCGTCGCGGGCAAGGGCCTCCTCTTGCCAAGAGGTGGGAACCACGTGGGTTTTCTCGAGTTGCGGCGGGATTCTCGAGTTACGACGGGGATCTCAGCCTTCCCCTTGGGTTGGCCCTGGGAAGCCCTATCTTCCCCTCGGGTTGCGAGGGAAAGCTGGGGGTTGCGCTCGAGTCACTGCAGGGCCGAAGAGACCTCATCTAGGCGTGTGTCCGGGACATAATATTCCTCTCTAGGGAAGGCAGGGATCTCGGGGTTGCATTCCAGGCTACCCCGGGGAGTCAGGCCTCGTCTCGAGGGGAAGCCAAGGACTCCGCTCTCCTCTCGAGTCGCGACGCGGGTCTCTTGGAGTCCCCTGAGCGGCCTCAAGGGAGTCCAGCCTCCTCTTCCGTTTGGAGAGAGGACCCGGGATTGCTCTCCAGGCCATGCAGGAAAAGAAGGCCCTCAGCTCGCGAGGACGGGGGCGTCTCAGGGGTTTCCTCAAGCTGCGGCGCCCGTGGGGGTTTTCTCCCGAGGCACGACGAGGATCTCAGGGAGCCTCTCGTGCGGCGCCAGGGAAGTCAGGTCTCCATGCGCGTGGCGAGGGGGAGCGCGTCCTGGCTCTCGAGTCACGGGAGGGGACTAGGGCCTCGAGACGCGTTGAAGAAGGACTCTCGAGGTCTTTCTCGGGGGGCGGCAGGAGACCCTCGTTTCCCTCGCCTTCTGCCGGGGACCTTAGGGAACTTCCCAGGGTGCCTCTGAGAGGCGAGGGATCCTGTGGACGTGGCGGGGCCCCTCGGGACTCCGCTGGGTCTGGCGCAACGGAAGAGGGCCTCACCTCGAGGGGAGGCAGGAACCTCAGGCTTCCTCTCCGTTTCGGACTCCGACCGCAGGGTCCCTGCAGAGTTGGGCCAGGAGAGTCAGGCCTCGTCTTGTCTGAGGAAGGGAACCCCGCTGGCCTCTCGAGTTGCTCAGGGGGTCTCAGGCCCCTCGTCGAGCTGTGTGTGGAACCCGCGGGTCTTTGCGGACGATGCACGGGGGTGGCAGTGCCCCTTCGTGTTGTGCCTTCACCCACAGGGTTGCCTTCGAAGAGGGGTCCGGGCCTCGGGTCCTTCTCAAGGGCGGACCGGGGAATCGGGGGCGTTCGGCATGTGGCCCCACACACGTGGCTCGTCTCGAATTTCCTCGTGAGACCGGCCTCATCCTGAGGTGCGCCGGGAAGGCCGGGAACCCCTTCCAGACCACGCAGGGGAATCGCCTCTCCTGTCGCGATCAGGAGGGGAGAAGGGGCTCAGAGGAAGCGGTGCCGGGACCCTCGGTGTCCCCTCGAGGGAAGCCGGCGTGTCGGGGGACTTTTGGGGGTCGCAGGAAGGCTGTCAGGGACCGTTTCGCCCTTCAGGGCGGAACAGGGGACTTCCCTTGAGACGCCGTCGCGGGCAAGGGCCGCATCTTGCCAAGAGGTGGGAACCACGTGGGTTTTCTCGAGTTGCGGCGGGATTCTCGAGTTACGACGGGGATCTCAGCCTTCCCCTTGGGTTGCCCTGGGAAGCCCAATCTTCCCCTCGGGTTGCGAGGGAAAGCTGGGGGTTGCGCTCGAGTCACTGCAGGGCCGAAGTGACCTCACCTAGGCGTGTGTCCGGGACCTAATATTCCTCTCCAGGGAAGGCAGGGATCTCGGGGTTGCATTCCAGGCTCCCCCGGGGAGTCAGGCCTCGTCTCGAGGGGAAGCCAAGGACTCCGCTCTCCTCTCGAGTCGCGACGCGGGTCTCTTGGAGCCCCCTGAGCGGCCTCAAAGGAGTCCAGCCTCCTCTTCCGTTTGGAGAGAGGACCCGGGATTGCTCTCCAGGCCATTCAGGAAAAGAAGGCCCTCAGCTCGCGAGGACGGGGGCGTCTCAGGGGTTTCCTCGAGCTGCGGCGCCCGTGGGGGTTTTCTCCCGAGGCACGACGAGGATCTCAGGGAGCCTCTCGTGCGGCGCCAGGGAAGTCAGGTCTCCATGCGCGTGGCGAGGGGGAGCGCGTCCTGGCTCTCGAGTCACGGAAGGGGACTGGGGCCTCGAGACGCGTTGAAGAAGGACTCTCAAGGTCTTTCTCGGGGGGCGGCGGGAGACCCTCATTTCCCTCGCCTTCTGCCGGGGACCTTAGGGAACTTCCCAGGGTGCCTCTGAGAGGCGAGGGATCCTGTGGAGGTGGCGGGGCCCCTCAGGACTCCGCTGGGTCTGGCGCAACGGAAGAGGGCCTCACCTCGAGGGGAGGCAGGCACCTCAGGCTTCCTCTCCGTTTCGGACTCCGACCGCAGGGTCCCTGCAGAGTTGGGACAGGAGAGTCAGGCCTCGTCTTGTGTGAGGAAGGGAAACCCGCTGGCCTCTCGAGTTGCTCAGGGTGTCTCAGGCCCCTCGTCGAGCTGTGTGTGGAACCCGCGGGTCTTTGCGGACGATGCACGGGGGTGGCAGTGCCCCTTCGTGTTGTGCCTTCACCCACAGGGTTGCCTTCGAAGAGGGGTCCGGGCCTCGGGTCCTTCTCAAGGGCGGACCGGGGAATCGGGGGCGTTCGGCATGTGGCCCCACACACGTGGCTCGTCTCGAATTTCCTCGTGAGACCGGCCTCATCCTGAGGTGCGCCGGGAAGGCCGGGAACCCCTTCCAGACCACGCAGGGGAATCGCCTCTCCTGTCGCGATCAGGAGGGGAGAAGGGGCTCAGAGGAAGCGGTGCCGGGACCCTCGGTGTTCCCCTCGAGGGAACCCGGCGTGTCGGGGGACTTTTGGGAGTCGCAGGAAGGCTGTCAGGGACCGTTTCGCCCTTCAGGGCGGAACAGGGGACTTCCCTTGAGACGCCGTCGCGGGCAAGGGCCTCATCTTGCCAAGAGGTGGGAACCACGTGGGTTTTCTCGAGTTGCGGCGGGATTCTCGAGTTACGACGGGGATCTCAGCCTTCCCCTTGGGTTGGCCCTGGGAAGCCCAATCTTCCCCTCGGGTTGCGAGGGAAAGCTGGGGGTTGCGCTCGAGTCACTGCAGGGCCGAAGAGACCTCACCTAGGCGTGTGTCCGGGACCTAATATTCCTCTCCAGGGAAGGCAGGGATCTCGGGGTTGCATTCCAGGCTCCCCCGGGGAGTCAGGCCTCGTCTCGAGGGGAAGCCCAGGACTCCGCTCTCCTCTCGAGTCGCGACGCGGGTCTCTTGGAGCCCCCTGAGCGGCCTCAAGGGAGTCCAGCCTCCTCTTCCGTTTGGAGAGAGGACCCGGGATTGCTCTCCAGGCCATGCAGGAAAAGAAGGCCCTCAGCTCGCGAGGACGGGGGCGTCTCAGGGGTTTCCTCGAGCTGTGGCGCCTGTGGGGGTTTTCTCCCGAGGCACGACGAGGATCTCAGGGAGCCTCTCGTGCGGCTCCAGGGAAGTCAGGTCTCCATGCGCGTGGCGAGGGGGAGCGCGTCCTGGCTCTCGAGTCACGGGAGGGGACTGGGGCCTCGAGACGCGTTGAAAAGGACTCTCGATGTCTTTCTCGGGGGGCGGCGGGAGACCCTCATTTCCCTCGCCTTCTGCCGGGGACCTTAGGGAACTTCCCAGGGTGCCTCTGAGAGGCGAGGGATCCTGTGGAGGTGGCGGGGCCCCTCGGGACTCCGCTGGGTCTGGCGCAACGGAAGAGAGCCTCACCTCGAGGGGAGGCAGGCACCTCAGGCTTCCTCTCCGTTTCGGACTCCGACCGCAGGGTCCCTGCAGAGTTGGGACAGGAGAGTCAGGCCTCGTCTTGTGTGAGGAAGGGAAACCCGCTGGCCTCTCGAGTTGCTCAGGGGATCTCAGGCCCCTCGTCGAGCTGTGTGTGGAACCCGCGGGTCTTTGCGGACGATGCACGGGGGTGGCAGTGCCCCTTCGTGTTGTGCCTTCACCCACAGGGTTGCCTTCGAAGAGGGGTCCGGGCCTCGGGTCCTTCTCAAGGGCGGACCGGGGAATCGGGAGCGTTCGGCATGTGGCACCACCCACGTGGCTCGTCTCAAATTTCCTCGTGAGACCGGCCTCATCCTGAGGTGCGCCGGGAAGGCCGGGAACCCCTTCCAGACCACGCAGGGGAATCGCCTCTAATGTCGCGATCAGGAGGGGAGAAGGGGCTCAGAAGAAGCGGTGCCGGGACCCTCGGTGTTCCCCTCGAGGGAACCCGGCGTGTCAGGGGACTTTTGGGGGTCGCAGGAAGGCTGTCAGGGACCGATTCGCCCTTCAGGGCGGAACAGGGGACTTCCCTTGAGACGCCGTCGCAGGCAAGGGCCTCCTCTTGCCAAGAGGTGGGAACCACGTGGGTTTTCTCGAGTTGCGGCGGGATTCTCGAGTTACGACGGGGATCTCAGCCTTCCCCTTGGGTTGGCCCTGGGAAGCCCAATCTTCCCCTCGGGTTGCGAGGGAAAGCTGGGGGTTGCGCTCGAGTCACTGCAGGGCCGAAGAGACCTCACCTAGGCGTGTGTCCGGGACCTTATATTCCTCTCCAGGGAAGGCAGGGATCTCGGGGTTGCATTCCAGGCTCCCCCGGGGAGTCAGGCCTCGTCTCGAGGGGAAGCCAAGGACTCCGCTCTCCTCTCGAGTCGCGACGCGGGTCTCTTGGGGCCCCCTGAGCGGCCTCAAGGGAGTCCAGCCTCCTCTTCCGTTTGGAGAGAGGACCCGGGATTGCTCTCCAGGCCATGCAGGAAAAGAAGGCCCTCAGCTCGCGAGGACGGGGGCGTCTCAGGGGTTTCCTCGAGCTGCGGCGCCCGTGGGGGTTTTCTCCCGAGGCACGACGAGGATCTCAGGGAGCCTCTCGTGCGGCGCCAGGGAAGTCAGGTCTCCATGCGCGTGGCGAGGGGGAGCGCGTCCTGGCTCTCGAGTCACGGGAGGGGACTGGGGCCTCGAGACGCGTTGAAGAAGGACTCTCGAGGTCTTTCTCAGGGGGCGGCGGGAAACCCTCGTGTCCCTCGCCTTCTGCCGGGGACCTTAGGGAACTTGCCAGGGTGCCTCTGAGAGGCGAGGGATCCTGTGGAGGTGGCGGGGCCCCTCGGGACTCCGCTGGGTCTGGCGCAACGGAAGAGGGCCTCACCTCGAGGGGAGGCAGGCACCTCAGGCTTCCTCTCCGTTTCGGACTCCGACCGCAGGGTCCCTGTAGAGTTGGGACAGGAGAGTCAGGCCTCGTCTTGTCTGAGGAAGGGAACCCCGCTGGCCTCTCGAGTTGCTCAGGGGGTCTCAGGCCCCTCGTCGAGCTGTGTGTGGAACCCGCGAGTCTTTGCGGACGATGCACGGGGGTGGCAGTGCCCCTTCGTGTTGTGCCTTCACCCCCAGGGTTGCCTTCGAAGAAGGGTCCGGGACTCGGGTCCTTCTCAAGGGCGGACCGGGGAATCGGGGGCGTTCGGCATGTGGCCCCACCCACGTGGCTCGTCTCGAATTTCCTCGTGAGACCGGTCTCATCCTGAGGTGCGCCGGGAAGGCCGGGAACCCCTTCCAGACCACGCAGGGGTATCGCCTCTCCTGTCGCGATCAGGAGGGGAGAAGGGTCTCAGAGGAAGCGGTGCCGGGACCCTCGGTTTTCCCCTCAGGGGAACCCGGCCTGTCGGGGGACTTTAGAGGGTCGCAGGAAGGCTGTCAGGGACCGTTTCGCCCTTCAGGGCGGAACAGGGGACTTCCCTTGAGACGCCGTGGCGGGCAAGGGCCTCATCTTGGGATGACGTGGGAACCACGTGGCGTTTCTCGAGTTGTGGCGGGATTCTCGAGTTTCGACGGGGAATACAGTCTTCCTCATGTGTTGGGCCAGGGAAGTCCTATCTTCCATTCGAGTTTAAAGGGAGAGCTGGGGATTGCTCTCGAGTCACTGCAGGGCAAAATAGACCTCATCTAGGCTTGTGTCCAGGACTTAATGCTCGTCCCTAGGGGCGACAGGGATCTTGGGGTTGCATACCAGACTCACCCGGGGAATCAGGCGTCGTCTCGAGGGGAAGCAAAGAACTCCGCTGTCCTTTTGAGTCGCGATGGGTATCTCTTGGAGCCCACTGTGTGCCCTAAAGGGAGTCAAGCCTCCTGTGCTGTTTGGATAGAGGACTCGGGATTCCTCTCCAGGCCATGCAGGAAAAGAAGGCCCTCATCTCGCGATGATGGCGGCGTATCGTGGGTTTTCTAGACTGCTGCGCTAGTGCTGGGTTTCTGACGAGGTACGAGAGGGAGCTCAGGGAGCCTCTCGTGTGGCGCCAGGGAAGTCAGGTCCCCATGAGATGGCTAGGGGGAGCTCGTCATTGCTCTCGAGTCATGGTAGTGTAATCGGGCCTCAAGACGGGTTGAAGAAGGACTCTCGAGGTCTTTCTCGGGTCACTGCATAAAACCCAGGGTTCCCTTGACTTGTGCCTGCGACCTCAGGGAGCTTCTCAGAGTGCCTCTGAGAAGTCAGGGATACTGTGCAGTTTGGAGGGGCCTCTCGAGACTCCTCTGCATTTGGTGGAATGTAAGAGGGACTCATCTCGAGTTGAAGCAGGAACCTCAGTGTTCCTCTCCATTTCTGACTCAGATCGCAAGGTCCCTGCATGTTGGTACAGGAGAGTCAGGCCTCGTCTTTTCTGGAGGATGGGACTCCTCTTGCCTCTCGAGTTGTTCTCGAGGTGACAGGCCACTTGTCGAGCTGTGTGTGTAACCTGCCCGTTTTTCCGGATGATGCAGAGGTGTGTTAGTGCCCCTTCGTGTTGTACCTTCATACTCAAGGCTGCCTTCCAAGAGGTGTCCGAGCATCGGATTCTTATCAAGAGCGGACCGGGAAATTGGAGTCTTTCAGCAAGTGGCACCACCCACAAAGCTACGTATCGAATTTCCCCATGAGACCGGCCTCATCCTGAGTTGTGCAGGGAAGGTCGGGCCCCCTTGCAGACAAAGCAGGGGAATCGACCCACCGGTCACGATCAGGAGGGGAGAAGGGGCTTAAATGAAGTGGTGCCGGGAACCTCGGTGTTCCCCTTGAGTGAGACCGGCGTGTTGGGGGACTTTTGGGGTCGCATCAAGGGTGCCAAATACCGTTTCGCATTTCAAAACGGAACCTGGGACATCTTTTGAAACGCTGTAGCGGGCAAGGGCCTCATCTTGCGATGACGGGAGAACCACGTGGTTTTGCTCGAGTTGCGGCGGGATTCTCGAGTTATGACCGGGAATTTAGGCTTCCTTTTGTTGGCCTTGAAATCCAATCTTCCATTTGGGTTGCGAGGGGGAGCTGGGGATTGCGCTAGAGTCACTGCAGAGCAAAAGAGACCTAATCTAGGCTTGTGTCCAGGATCTAACGTTGCTCTCCAGGGGCGACAGGGATCTCGGGTTTGCATTCCAGACTCATCCGGGGAGTCAGTTCTCACCTCGAGGGTAAGCAAAGAATTCCACTCTCGTCTCGAGTCGCGATGGGTATCTCTTGGAGCCCACTGTGTGTACTAAAGGGAGTCAAGCCTCCTGTGGAGTTTGAAGAGAGGACTCGGGATTGGACTCCAGGCCATGCAGGAAAAGAAGGCCCTCATCTCGAGATGACGGTGGCGTCTCGTGGGTTTTCTCGAGCTGCGGCGCCAGTGTGGGGTGTCTCATGAAGTACCACGGGGATCTCAGGGAGCCTCTTGTATGGCGCCAGGAAAATCCAGTATTCCATTCGAGTTGCAAGTTAGAACTGGGGATTGCTCTTCAGTCACTGCAGGGCAAAATAGACCTCATCTACGCTTGTGTCCAGGACCTAGTGTTCCACTACTGGGCCAACAGGGATCTCAGGGTTGCATTCTCGACTCACCCGGAGAGTCAGGCCTCGTCTTGAGGGGAAAAAAAGGACTCCGCTCTCCTGTCGAGTCGCGACGGGTATCTCTTGGAACCCACTGCGTGACGTAAAGGGGGTGAAGCCTCCTATGGAGTTTGGAGATGACTCGGGATTGTTTTCCTGGCCATGCAGGAAAAAAGGCCCTCATCTCGCGATGACGGGGGCATCTCGTGGGTTTTCTCCAGCTGCGGCGCCAGTATCAGATTTCTCACGAGGTACAACGGGGAGCTCAGAGAGCCTCTCGTGTGGTGCTAGGGACGTCAGGTCTCCGTGCGTGTGGTGAAGGGGAGTGCGTGATTGCTCTCGAGTCATAGTAGGCGAATCGGGCCTCAAGACGCGTTGAAGAAGGACTCTTGAGGTCTTTCTCGGGTTGCGGCAGGGAACCCTGGGTTCCCTTGATTTGTGTCGGTGACCTCAGGCAACTTCTAAGGGTGCCTCTGAGAAGTCAGGGACACTGTGGATTTGGGAGGGGCCTTTGTTACTCAACTGGGTTTGGTGCAATCGAAGAGGGCCTCATCTCGAATGGAGGCAGGAACCTCAGGGGTCCTCTCCATATCTGACTCGGGTCGCAGGTACCTGCAGAGTATGGACAAGAGAGTCACGCCTCGTCTTCTGTGGAGGAATGGATTTCCCCTTGCCTTTCGAGTTGTTCACGGAGTGACAGGCCACTTGTTGAGCTGAGTGTGGAACCTGCAGGTTTTTCCGGACGATGCACGGGGGTGTCAGTGCCCCTTCGTGTTGTGCCTTCATCCACAGGGTTGCCTTCAAAGAGGTTTCCGGGCATCGGGTTCTTTTCAAGAGCGTACCGGAAAATTGGGGTCTTTCAGCATGTGGTACCACCCACGAGGCTACGTCTCGAATTTCCTCGGGAGACCGGCCTCATCCTGAGGTGCGCCGGGAAGGTCGGGAACCCCTTGCAGACAAAGCAGGGGAATCGACCCACCGGTCGCGATCAGAAGGGGAGAAGGGGCTCAGATGAAGTGGTGCCGGGAACCTTGGTGGTCCCCTCGAGTGAGACCGGTATGTCACGGCACTTTTGAGGTCGCATCAAGGTTGCCAAGTACAGTTTCGCACTTCAAGAAGGAACGTGGGAATTCTCTGGAGATGCTGTAGTGGGCAAGGGCCTCATATTGCGATGACGAGGGAAACACGTGGTTTTTCTCGAGTTGAGGCAGGATTCTCGAGTTACAACGGGGAATTCAGGCTTCCTCTTGTGTTGGCCCAGGAAGTCCAATCTTCCATTCAACTTGTCAGAGAGAGCTGGGGGTTGCTCTCGAGTCACTTCAGGGCAAAGAGTCCTCATCTAGGCTTGGGTCCAGGACGTAATGTTCCTCTCCAGGGGCGACAGGGATATCGGGGTCGCATTCCAGTCTCACCCGGTGGGTCACGCCTCGTCTCCAGTGGAAGCAAAGGACTCCACTATCCTCTCGAGTCGGGACGCGTAACTCTTGGAGCCCAATGAGTGGCCTAAAGGGAGTGAAGCGTCCTGTGTAGCTTGGACAGAAGGTTCACGCTTGATCTGCATACCATGCAGTTAAAGATGGCCCTCCTCTCGTGATGACGGGGGCGTCTCATGGGTTTTCTCGAGCTGCGGCGCCAGTGTGGGGTTTCTCACGAGATATGATGGGGAGTTCAGGGAGCCTCTCGTGCGGCGCCAGAGAAGCCTGACTCCATGCGTGTGGCCAGGCAGATCGCGTCATTGCTCTCGAGTCATGGGAGGGACTAGGGCCTCAAGAGGCATTTAAGAAGGACTCTCAAGGTCTTTCTTGGGTTGGGGCGGGAAACACTCGTTTCCATCGACCTCTACAGGGGACCTTAGGGAACTTCCCAGGTGCCTCTGAGAGGTGAGGGATACTGAGGAGTTAGAGGGGCCTCTCGGGACTCCACTAGGTTTGACGAAATGAAAGAGGGCCTCATCTCGATTGGAGGCAGGAACCTCAGGCTTCCTCTCCATTTCTGACTCCGACCGCAGAGTCCCTGCAGAGTTGGGACAGGAGAGTCAGGCCTCGTCTTGTCTGAGTAACGGAACTCTGCTTGCCTCTCGAGTCGTTCAGGGGGTCTCAGGGCCCTTGACAAGCTGTGTGTGGAACCTGCGGGTGTTTCCAGAAGATGCATGGGGGTGTCAGTGCCCCTTCGTTTTGTGCCTTCCTCCACAAGGTTTCCTTCAAAGAGGTGTCCGGGCATCGGGTTCATTTCAAGAGCGGACCGGGAAATCGGGGTCATTCGGCATGTGGCACCACCCACGTGGCTCATCTCGAATTTCCTCGTGAGACCAGCATCATCCTGAGGTGCGCCGGGAAGGCCGGGAACACCTTCCACACAAAGTAGGGGAATCGATTCTCCTGTCGCGATCAGGAGGGGAGATGGGGCTCAGATGAAGTGGTGCCGGGACCCTCGGTGTTCCACTCGAGGGAACCCGGCGTTTCAGGGAACTTTAGGGGTCGCATCAAGGGAGCCAAGTACCGTTTCCCATTTCAGGACGGAACATGGGACTTCCCTGGAGACGCTGTAGCGGGCAAGGGCCTCATCCTGTGAAGACGTTGGAACCACGTCGTTTTTCTCGAGTTGCATCGGGATTCTCGAAAACGACAGGAATTTCAGGCTTCCTCTTGGGTTGGCCCTGGGAAGCCCAATCTTCAATTCGAGTTGCGATGGAAAGCTGGGGGTTCTGCTCGAGTCACTACAGGGCCAAAGAGACCTCATCGAGGCGTGTGTTCAGGACCTAATATTCCTCTCAAGGGAAGACAGGGATCTCGGGGTTGCATTCCAAACTCACCCGGGGAGTCAGGCCTCGTCTCCAGGGAAGCAAAGGACTCCGCTCTCCTCTCGAGTCGCACCGGGTATTTCTTGGACCCAACTGAGTGGCCTAAAGGGAGTCAATACTCCTGTGAAGTTTGGAGAGAGGACCAGGAATTGCTCTCCAGGTCAGGCAGGAAAAGAAGGCCCCCATCTCTCCTTGACGGGGGCATCTTGTGGTTTTTCTCGAACTGCGGCGCCACTGTGGGTTTTCTCACGAGGTACGATGGGGTACTCAGGGAGCCTCTTGTGTGGTACTAGGGAAGTCAATTTCCCTGCTTGTGGCGAGGGGAGCGCGTCCTTGCTCTGGAGTCATGGTAGGGGAATCGGGCATCAAGAGACGTTGAAAAAGGACTCTCCAAGTCTTTCTCGGGTTACTTCAGGAAACTCTGGGTTCCCTCGACTTGTGCCAGTGACCTCAGGTAGCTTCTCAGGGAGCCTCTGAGAATTCAGGGATACTGTGGTGTTGGGAGGGGCCTCTCGGGACACCACTGAGTTTGGTTCAATGGAAGAGGGCCTCTTCTTTAGTTGAGGCAGGAACCTCAGGGTTCCTCTCCATTTCTGACTCCAATTGCAGGGTCCCTGAAGAGTTGGGCCAGGAGGGTAAGGCCTCGTCTTGTGTGAAGGAATGCAACTTCACTTGCCTCTCGAGTTGTTCACGAGGTGACAGTCCACATTTGGAGCTGTGAGTGGAATCTGCGGGATTTTCCAGACGATGCATGGGGATGTCAGTGTCCCTTCGTGTTGTGCCTTCATCCACAGGGTTGCCTTCGAAGAGATGTCCGGGCGTCAGGTTCTTATCTAGAGTGGACCGGGAATTCGGGATCTTTCAGCATATGGCACCAACCATGAGGCTACTTTTTGAATTTCCTCATGAGACCGGCCTCATCCGGAGGTTCGCGGGGAACGTCGGGAACCCCTTGCAGACAAAACATGGGAATCGACCCTTCTGTCGCTTTCAGGAGGGGTGAAGGGGCTCACAGGAAGTGCTGCCATGAACTTTGGTGTTTCCCTCGAGTGAGACCGGTATGTCAGGGAACTTTGGGGGTCGCATCAAGGGTGCCAAGTACCGTTTTGTACTTCAGGATGGAACGTGGGACTTCTCTTGATACGCTGTAGCGGCCAAGGGCCTCATCTTGCGATGACGGGGGAGCCACGTGGTTTTTCTCGAGTTGCGGTGGGATTCTCGAGTTACGACGGGGATTTCAGGCTTCCTCTTGTGTTGGGCCAGGGAAGTCCAATCATCCATTAGAGTTGCGAGGGAGAGCTGGGGGTTGCGCTCGAGTCACTGCAGGGCAAAGGAGACCTCATCTAGGCTTGTGTCCAGGACCTAATGTTCCTCTCCAAGGGCCACAGGGATCTCAGGTTTGCATTCCAGACTCATCCAGGGAGTCAGGCCTCGTGTCGAAGGGAAGCAAAGGACTCCGCTCTCCTTTCGAGTCGCGACGGGCACCTCTTGGAGCCCACTTTGTGGCCTAAAGGGAGTCAAGCCTCCTGTGAAGTTTGGAGAGAGGACTTGGGACTGCTCTCCAGGCCATGCAGGAAAAGATGGCCCTCATCTCGCGATGACGGAGGGATCTTGTGGGTTTTCTCGAGCTGCGGCGCCAGTGTGGGGTTTCACACGAGGTACGACGGGGAGCTCAGGGAGCCTCTTGTGTGGCGCCAGGGAAGTCAGGTCTCCATGTGCGTGGCGAGGGGGAGCGCATTATTGCTCTCGAGCTATGGTAGGGCAATCTGACCTCAAGACACATTGAAGAAGGACTCTCGAGGTCTTTCTTCGGTTGTGGCAGGAAACCCTTATTTCCCTCGACTTTTGCCGGTGGCCTCAAGGAGCTTCTCAGAATGCCTATGAGAAGTCAGGGATACTGTTGTGATGGGAGGGGCCTCTCGGGACTCCACTGGGTTTGTTTTAATGGAAGAGGGCCTCATCTCGGGTTGAGGCAGGAACCTCAGGTTTCCTCTCCATTTCTGACTCAGATCGAAGCGTGCCTGCAGAGTTGGGATTGGATACTCAGGCCTCGTCTTGTCTGAGGAAGGGAACTCCGCTTTCCTCTCTCATTGTTTAAGGGGTGACAGGCCAGTTGTGGAGCTGTATGTGGATCCTGCGGGGTTTTCCGGACGATGAACAGGGTTGCCAGTGCCCCCTCGTGTAGTGCCTTCATCCACAGGGTTGCCTTAGAAGAGGTGTCCGGGCATCGGGTTCTTATCAAGAGCAAGACTGAGAAATCGGGGTCTTTTGGCACGTGGCACCAACACGAGGCTACGTCTCGAATTTCTTCGTGAGACTGGCCTCATCCTGAGGTGCGCCATGAAGGTCGGGAACCCCTTCTAGACAAAGCAGGGGGATCGACCTTCCTGCCATGATCAGGAGCGGAGAAGGGGCTCAAATGAAGTGGTGCCAGGAACTTCGGTGTTCCCTTGGAGTGAGACCGGTATATTGGGGAACTTTTGGGGTCGCATCAAGGGTGCCAAGTAGCATTTCGAACTTTATGACGAAACATGGGACTTCTCTTGAGACTCTGTAGCGGGCAAAGGCCTCATATTGCGATGAATGGGGAACCACGTGGTTTTTAAGTGTTGCGGTGGGATACTCGAGTTACAACGGGAAATTCAGACTTCCTCTTGTGTTGGCCCAATGAAGACCAAACTTCCATTCGAATTGCGAGGGAGAGATGGGTGTTGCTCTCGAGTCACTGTAGGGCAAAATAGACCTCATCTAGGCTTTTGTCCAGGACATAATGTTCCTCTCCAGGGGCAACAGGGTTCTCGGGGTTGCATTCCAGACTCACCCGAGGTAAGGCCTCGTCTCGAGGGGAAACAAAGTACTCTGCTCTCCTCTCAAGTCGCGACAGGTATCTCTTGGAGCCCATTGAGTGGCCTAAAGGGAGTAAAGCCTCCTGTGAAGTTTGGAGAAAGGACCAGGGATTGCTCTCCAGGTCAGGCAGGAAAAGAAGTCCCCAATCTCGCGATGACGGTGGCGTCTCGTGGGTTTTCCCGAGCTGCGGCGCCAGTGTGGGGTTTCTCACGAGGTATGACGGGGAGCTCAGGGAGCCTCTCATGTGGCGCCAGGGAAGTCAGGTTTCCATGCGCATGGCGAGGGGGAGCGTGTCATTGCTCTCGAGTCATGGTAGGGGAATCCGTCCTCAAGACGCATTGAAGACGGACTCTTGAGGTCTTTCTCGGGATGCGGCAGGATACCCTGTGTTCCCTCGACTTGTGCCGGTGACCTCAGGGAGTTGCTCAGGGTGCCTCTGAGAAGACACTGATACTGTGGAGTTGGGAGGGGCCTCTCGGGACTCCACTGGGTGTGGTATAATACAAGAGGGCCTCATCTCGTGTTGAGGAAGGAACCTCAGGGTTCCTCTCCATTTCAGACTCCAATCTCAGGATTCCTGCAGAGTTGTGACAGGAGAGTCAGGCCTCGTATTCTGTGGAGAAATGAAACTTAGCTTGCCTCTCGAGTTGTTCACGAGGTAACAGGTCACTTGTCGAGCTGTATGTGGAACCTGCAGAATTTTCCAAAAGATGCACGGGTGTTCAGGGTCCCTCCTTGTTGTGCCTTCATCCTACGGGATGCATTCCAAGAAGTGTACGGGCATCGGGTTCTTATTAATAGCTGACCGGGAAATGGGGTCTTTCCGCATGTGGCACCACCCACGAGGCTACATCTCCAATTTCCTCGTGAGACAGGCCTCATCCTGATGTGCGCTGGGAAGATCGGTAACCCCTTCCACACAAAGCAGGAGAAAAGACACTCCTGTTGCAATCAGGAGGGGAGAAGGGGCTCAAATGATGTGGTGCGGGGAACATGGGTGTTACCCTCGAGTGAGGCCTGTATGTTGGGGAACTTTGGGGGTGCCATCATGGGTGCCAAGTACCGTTTTGCACTTCAGTAGGAACGTGGGACTTCTTTTGAGACGCTGTGGCGGGCAAGGGCCTCATGCTGCGAAGACGATGGAACCACGTGGTTTTTTTCGAGTTGCGGCAGGATACTCGAGTTACGACGGGGATTTCAGGCTTCCTCTTGTGTTAGCCCTGGGAAGCCCAAACATCCCTTCGAGTTGCGAGGGAAAGCTGGATGTTGTGCCCGAATCACTGCAAGGCCAAAAAGACCTCATCTAGGCGTGTGTCCAGTACCTAATAGTCCTCTCAAGGGAAGACAAGGATCTCGGGATTGCACTCCAGACTCCCCCGGGGACTCAGGCCTCGCCTCGAGGGGAAGCAAAGGACTGCGCTCTCCTCTCGAGCCGCGACGCGGATCTCTTGGAGCCCCCTGTGCGGCCTCAAGGGAATCCATCCTACGCTTCCGTTTGGAGAGAGGACCCGGGATTGCTCTCCAGGCCATGCAGGAAAAGAAGGCCCTCAGCTCGCGAGGACGGGGGCGTCTCAGGGGTTTCCTCGAGCTGCGGCGCCCGTGGGGGTTTTCTCCCGAGGCACGACGAGGATCTCAGGGAGCCTCTCGGGCGGCGCCAGGGAAGTCAGGTCTCCATACGCGTGGCGAGGGGGAGCGCGTCCTGGCTCTCGAGTCACGGGAGGGGACTAGGGCCTCGAGACGCGTTGAAGAAGGACTCTCGAGGTCTTTCTCGGGGGGCGGCGGGAAACCCTCGTTTCCCTCGCCTTCTGCCGGGGACCTTAGGGAACTTGCCAGGGTGCCTCTGAGAGGCGAGGGATCCTGTGGAGGTGGCGGGGCCCCTCGGGACTCCGCTGGGTCTGGCGCAACCGAAGAGGGCCTCACCTCGAGGGAGGCAGGCACCTCAGGCTTCCTCTCCGTTTCGGACTCCGCCCGCAGGGTCCCTGCAGAGTTGGGACAGGAGAGTCAGGCCTCGTCTTGTCTGAGGAAGGGAACCCCGCTGGCCTCTCGAGTTGCTCAGGGGGTCTCAGGCCCCTCGTCGAGCTGTGTGTGGAACCCGCGGGTCTTTGCGGACGATGCACGGGGGTGGCAGTGCCCCTTCGTGTTGTGCCTTCACCCACAGGGTTGCCTTCGAAGAGGGGTCCGGTCCTCGGGTCCTTCTCAAGAGCGGACCGGGGAATCGGGGGCGTTCGGCATGTGGCCCCACCCACGTGGCTCGTCTCGAATTTCCTCGTGAGACCGGCCTCATCCTGAGGTGCGCCGGGAAGGCCGAGAACCCCTTCCAGACCACGCAAGGGAATCGCCTCTCCTGTCGCGATCAGGAGGGGAGAAGGGGCTCAGAGGAAGCGGTGCCGGGACCCTCGGTGTTCCCCTCGAGGGAACCCGGCGTGTCGGGGGACTTTTGGGGGTCGCAGGAAGGCTGTCAAGGACCGTTACCCCCTTCAGGACGTAACAGGGGACATCCCTTGAGACGCCGTCGCGGGCAAGGGCCTCATCTTGCCAAGAGGTGGGAACGACGTGGGTTTTCTCGAGTTGCGGCGGCATTCTCGAGTTGCGACGGGGATCTCAGCCTTCCCCTTGGGTTGGCCCTGGGAAGCCCAATCTTCCCCTCGGGTTGCGAGGGAAAGCTGGGGGTTGCGCTCGAGTCACTGCAGGGCCGAAGAGACCTCCCCTAAGCGTGTGTCCGGGACCTAATATTCCTCTCCTGGGAAGGCAGGGATCTCGGGGTTGCATTCCAGGCTCCACCAGTGAGTCAGGCCTCGTCTCGAGGGGAAGCCAAGGACTCCGCTCTCCTCTCGAGTCGCGACGCGGGTCTCTTGGAGCCCCCTGAGCGGCCTCAAGGGAGTCCAGCCTCCTCTTCCGTTTGGAGAGAGGACCCGGGATTGCTCTCCAGGCCATGCAGGAAAAGAAGGCCCTCAGCTCGCGAGGACGGGGGCGTCTCAGGGGTTTCCTCGAGCTGCAGCGCCCGTGGGGGTTTTCTCCCGAGGCACGACGAGGATCTCAGGGAGCCTCTCGGGCGGCGCCAGGGAAGTCAGGTCTACATGCGCGTGGCCAGGGGGAGCGCGTCATGGCTCTCGAGTCACGGGAGGGGACTAGGGCCTCGAGACGCGTTGAAGAAGGACTCTCGAGGTCTTTCTCGGGGGGCGGCGGGAAACCCTCGTTTCGCTCTCCTTCTGCCGGGGACCTTAGGGAACTTCCCAGGGTGCCTCTGAGAGGCGAGGGATCCTGTGGAGGTGGCGGGCCCCTCGGGACTCCGCTGGGTCTGGCGCAACGGAAGAGGGCCTCACCTCGAGGGGAGACAGGAACCTCAGGCTTCCTCTCCGTTTCAGACTCCGACTGCAGGGTCCCTGCAGAGTTGGGACAGGAGAGTCAGGCCTCGTCTTGTCTGAGGAAGGGAACCCCGCTGGCCTCTCGAGTTGCCCAAGGGGTCTCAGGCCCCTCGTCGGGCTATGTGTGGAACCCGTGGGTGTTTGCGGACGATGCATGGGGGTGGTAGTGCACCTTCGTGTTGTGCCTTCACCCACAGTGTTGCCTTCGAAGAGGGGTCTGGGCCTCGGGTCCTTCTCAAGAGCGGACCGGGGAATCGGGTGCATTCGGCACGTGGCACCACCCACGTGGCTCGTCTCGAATTTCCTCGTGAGACCGGCCTCATCCTGAGGTGCGCCGGGAAGGCCGGGAACCCCTTCCAGACCACGCAGGGGAATCGCCTCTCCTGTCGCGATCAGGAGGGTAGAAGGGGCTCAGAGGAAGCGATGCCGGGACCCTCGGTGTTCCCCTCGGGGGAACCCGGCGTGTCGGGGGACTTTTGGGGGTCGCAGGAAGGCTGTCAGGGACCGTTTCGCCCTTCAGGGCGGAACAGGGGACTTCCCTTGAGACGCTGTGGCGGGCTAGGTCCTCATCTTGCCAAGAGGCGGGAACCACGTGGTTTTTCTCGAGTTGCGGCGGGATTCTCGAGTTACGACGGGGATCTCAGGCTTCCTCTTGGGTTTGCCCTGGGAAGCCCAATCTTCCCCTCGAGTTGCGAGGGAAAGCTGGGGGTTGCGCTGGAGTCACTGCAGGGGCCAAGAGACCTCACCTAGGCGTGTGTCCGGGACCTAATATTCCTCTCCAGGGAAGGTGGGGATCTCGGGGTTCCATTCCAGGCTCCCCCGGGGAGTCAGGCCTCATCTCGAGGAGAAGCCAAGGACTCCGCTCTCCTCTCGAGTCGCGACGCGGATCTCTTGGAGCCCCCTGAGCGGCTTCAAGGAGTCCAGCCTCCTATTCAGTTTTTAAGAGAGGACCCGTGATTGGTCTCCAGGCCATGCAGGAAAATAAGGCCCTCATCTCGCGATGACCGGGGTGTCTCATGTGTTTCCTCGAGCCGCCGCGCCAGTGTGGGTTTCCTCACGAGGTACGATGAGGAACTCATGGAGCCTCTCGTGCAGTGCCAGGTTAGTCAGGTCTCCATGCGCGTGGCGAGGGGGAGCGTGTCATGGCTCTCGAGTCATGGTAGGGGAGTCGCGACTCAGCACATTTTGAAGCACTCTCGAGGTCTTTCTCGAGTCACGGCAGAAAACCCAGGGTTCCCTCGACTTGTGCCTGTGACCTCAGGGAGCTTCTTATTGTGCCTCTGAGAACTCAGGCATACTGTGGAGTTGGTAGGGGCCTCTCGGGACTCCACTGGTTGTGGTGCAATGGAAGAGGGCTTCATCTCGAGTGGACGCAGGAACCTCAGTCTTCCTCTCTGTTTCTGACTCGGATCCCATGGTCCCTGCAGAGTAGGCACAAGAGAGTCACACCTAGTCTTCTGTTGAGGAATGGACCTTCGTTTGCCTTTCGAGTTGTTTACAGGGTGACAGGCCACTTGTCGAAATGTCTGTGGGACCTGCGGGTTTTTCTGGACGATGCGCGCGGGTGTCAGTGCCCCTTCGTGTTGTGCCTTCATCCACAGGTTTTCCTTCAAAGAGGTGTGCTGGCATCGGGTTCTTTTCAAGAGTGGACCGTGAAATTGGGGTCTTTCGACATGTGGCACCACCCACGAGGCTACGTCTCGAACTTCCTCATGAGACCGGCCTCATCCTGAGGTGCGCCCGGAAGGTCGGGAACCCCTTGCAGACAGAGAAGGGGAGTCGACCCTCCTGTCGCAATCAGGAGAGGAGAAGGGGCTCAGATGAAGTGGTGCCGGGAACCTCGGTGTTCCCCTTGAGTGAGTCTGGTATGTCGCGGAACTTTTGGGGTCACATCAAGGGTGCCAAGTACCGTTTCGCACTTCAGGATGGAACGTGGGACTTCTCTTGAGATGCTGTAGCGGACAAAGGGCCTCATCTTGCGATGACGAGGGAAGCACGTGGTTTTTCTCGAGTTGCGGTGGGATTCTCGAGTTACGACGGGGAATTCAGGCTTCCTCTTGTGTTGGCCCAGGAAGTCTAATCTTCCATTCGAGTTGCCAGGGAGAGCTGGGGATTGGGCTCCATTCACTGAAGGGCAAACTAGACCTCATCTAGGCTTGTATCCAGGACTTAATGTTCCTCTCCATAGGCGACAGGGATTTGGGGTTGCGTTCCATACTCACCCGGGGAGTCAGGCCTCATCTCGAGGGGAAGCAAAGGACTCCACTCTCTTCTCGAGTCCCGACAGGTATCTCTTGGAGCCCACTGAGTGGTCTTCGCTCTGTAGGAGAGCTCTAGTGTACATAAACCTGTACATAAGTGAACACAGACACTCTGTGTGCATGTTGCTGCGTACCCAAAATAGGGCCACAAGGAGCCTCATGCTCTCCATGCGGCGCGGAAGCTGTGCAGCCACGCAGCAGCTGAAGAATCCAACCAATTGCTCTTTTCTTACCTCTGACAGAGCTCGCATTGCCGTAGCCCTTGGCAGTTTGGAAACACTGGACCCTAACCCCTCTCAAAGTAGGCCTGGGTTCTAGTTCGAATAGAAAGTCAATAGCGGAGCTGAGGACAGGAACGCGGCAGTCATTTATCACACGCTCCTGCAGCCTGCTACTACAGGGACACTAACGCTAGAAGCTAGGAATGTCTTTGCAAGGTGCGCAAAGGACAAGGGAGAACCTCGACCCTGACTCTAGTATTTCAGCCCCCTGAGCAGATCTGAGGTTCTCCCGCTGTAGAAGCTAACCCATTCCTTTCAAATACAGGCTTCCTAACACAGGGCCAGTTGGCTGCTTGCTCTTCCACGAAGCAGGCTTCCTTAACTTGCAAACTGCGAATTCCGCTTAACAGCCTGGAGGAAAATCGCTTCTTGGAAGATTTTTTTCAGAGGCTGTATCCCCGGAGCTGGGGCCAAGCTAGGGGACCCATACTGACAAGGGAAGGCAAAACCACATCCAATGTCTTTGCTCTGGAGGACAGCTTTGGTGAGCCTAAGTCTTTCAGGAATATTTCTGGCTCCAACAGAGTCAAATTCTGTGTGTGAAGCTGCACAGCCAAAATAGGGGAACAGAGAGCCTGATTCTCTCTGTGTAGCTTTGAAGCTGTCATTCAAACAACAGCTTGAGAATCCATACAATGCTCTCCCTTACTGCTAAGAGAATTCTCATTGCTGTCGTCCTTGACAGTTTGTAGAAATCCCCACCCTAACCCTTCTCCAAGTAGGCCTGGGTCCTAGCTCGGAACAACAGGCAACGGCGGAGCTGAGGCCAGTAAGGCACAAGTGAGGTCTCACACACTCTTGCAGCCTGATCGTCCAGGAGCAGTAAGGCCTCTTTTTCCCTGCAGGAGGCTCGCTTGCCTTGCCTCCTGTGAACTGCATTTCCCAGCCTGGGCACAAAGCTGTTCCTGGAGATTTTTTCTCAGGGGCTGTTTCCCTGGAGCTGGGTCGGACCTCGGGGGCCCAACTCACAGGGGAAGACAAAACCACATGGACAGGTCTATGCTCTGTAGGAGAGCTCTAGTGAACCTCATCTCTCAGGAACATTCTTGGCTTCTACAGAGACACCTCTGTGCATGAAGCTACACACCTAACATAGTGGCAAAGGGAGTCTGATTCTCTCCGTGGGTGCTGATGCTTTGTGGCAAAGCACCTGCTAAGAATCCATCTGCATAGGCTTCCCTCACCTTGACAGAGGTCTCATTGCTGTAGTCCTTGGCAGTTTGGAAAGAAGCAGACCCTTACCCTTCACCAAGTAGGCCCTTGTCCTTGTTTGAATGGAAAGGCAGTAGCTGAGCTGAGGCCAGTAAGGCGCCAGTCAAGTCTGACATATTCCCGATGCCTGCTCCTTCATGGAAAATAACGTTAGAATCTGGGAATGTCTTTGCAAGGCTGGCAAAGGGCAGTCAGGAACCTCGACCCTGCCTCTGGAATTTCTATCTTCTCAGCACATCTGGCGGTCTTGGTCAGGAGAAACTAACCCATTCCTTGCAAATATAGGCTTCCAAATACAGGCCGGTTGGCTGTCTCTTCTTGCCGAAGGAAGCTTGCTTATCCCACCTCCTGTGAACTCCACTTCCCAGCCTGGGTGATAAGAGGTTCTTGGAGATCTTTTCTCAGAGGCTGTTTCCAAGGAGCAGGGGCTGATCCCAGAGACCCACACGCACAGGGGAAGGGAAAACCGCATGGATAAGTCTTTGCTCTCTAGGAGTGCTCTAGTGAACCTCAGTCTATGCGGAATGTTCTTGGCTCCAACGGGGACATCTCTGTGTGGGAAGCTGCATTGCCAACATAGAGACACAGAGACCTGATTCTCTCTGTGCAGCTTTGACGCTGTCGTTCAAACAACAAATTGAGAATCCACACAATGCTCTCCCTTACCACTGAGAGAGTTATCATTGCTGTAGCCCGTCGCAGTTTCTGGAAATCGGCACACAAACACTTCTCCAAGTAGGCCTGGCTTCAAGTTCAGATGAACATGCAATAGCGGAGCTGAGGCCAGTAAGGCACCAGTCAGGTGTCACACACTCTGGCAGCCTGCTCCTCCAGGGACAGTAAGGCCTCTATTTCCCTTCAGGAGGCTCGCTTGCCTTACTTCCTGTGAACAGCGTTTCCCAGCCTGGGCGGAAAGCAGTTCCTGGAGATCTTTTCTCAGGGGCTGTTTCCCCGGAGTTGGGGCGGACCTCGGGGACCCAACTCACAGGGGAAGGCAAAACCAAATGGACAGGTCTATGCTCTGTAGGAGATCTCTAGTGAACTGCCGGGGTCCAGCCCCAGCTGATCCAGGGTATTCGAAGCAGAGACGGCGTAGGCGAGGGTCAGGGAACAACTGCTTAATTAAACGTTAATTAAGGATATAAAGAGTAATAAAATGAGGATAGCTCAGTAGGAAAATTCAGTGGAGAAAAGAGGCTGAGTAGCTTGGTTTACGCGGGGGACCAATAAAACTTCAAGACAAGAAGCTTGCACCACTTACGTAGGCCGCAGGCGTCCTTCCGTTCTCCCGAAGGAGAGGAGACACTGAGGCCTCCCCGGTCGGATCTTAGAAGCCCAGGCAAAATTAGTAAGCTTGGTGGGTTCCGCGCTCCAGATGGAGACTCAACCAGAGTGAGAGAGAGAGAGAGGCATGGGGAGACCAGTATTTCGAGAAACTGATCCCAATTCTTTATTTTCCATGGTCTACTTTTATACACTGAGATGTTATGCAAAAGTCACGTGGGGTCAGCAGTCCTGACTTTTATCAAAGTCAGGTGCTTCATACAAAAGTATACAGAGGTCTTAGGGGTGTTACATCATCTTCTGGCCGGGGGGCCTGCTGACAATTTACGACCCTCTCCTTGTGACAGCGGTCAGTCAACCAGGACACTTATTTCTCCAGGGGTGATTATTCTTAAAACAGACGCCACCCAAATAAAGTTACATTCCTATAGGGTGAGGGTGTAGTGGGTTTTAGTTAAGGAAAGAATTTACTTAGCCTAAGGTCTAACGTGATTTATATCAAACGTTAATACTTATTTCTTCTATATATTCATTAATGTGTATAAGGGCAGGAGATGTGGAGACTTAGCAGTAAACATCAGCTCAACAAATGAAAAACCCTTCACCAATATGATTTCTAATCAGCCCATTATACTTATACTAATAATTTTCTAACTTTCCTAAGGAACCTGTTTTTAGAAGGTTTAAAGCATCTCGTGCCTCTCATGGTTGGGAGGCTGTGAGCAATCACATGTGGCCGGACAAGCCTGTCAGGCAGGCTAGAGAACCTTCAGAGGAGTTTGTAGGTTAAAACACTCTTGTCACACCCAGGGGTTTTTATCAACTGGAGCTCTAGGTTAACTCCTTCTCCGAAAGAGGTGGTGGGGGACAGCCCCCCGTAAGGTCAGAGGTGTAGGTGGGAGCACAAAGTAGTAAGGTAGGCAGGCTCTGGTGATGGGGGTAGATGCTCGAGGATTTCCAGGGGGACACCTGAGGCTCGATCCCACCTTTGCGTATGTCGAGCCTCCTTCCTCATGACCTTTGCCATGGGCGGAGTGCCTCACTCTGGCCCCCAACAGTGAACCTCCTCTCTCAGGAACATTCTTGGCTCCTATCGAGACACCTCTGTGCGTGTAGCTACACACGCAACGTAGGGGCAAAGGGAGCCAGATTCTTTCCGTGGGGTGCTGATGCTTTGTGGCAAAGCACCTGCTTGAGAATCCATCAGCTTACGCTTCCCTCGCCTTGACAGAGGTCTCATTGCTGTAGCCCTTGGCAGTTTGGAAAGAAGAGGACCCTTACCTTTCATAAAGTGGGCCCTTGTCCTAGTTTGAAAGGAAAGGCAAGAGCTGAGCTGAGGCCAATAAGGCGCCACTCAAGTCTGACATATTCTCGAAGCCTGCTCCTTCATGGAAAATAACGCTGTAATCTAGGAATGTCTCTGCAAGGCTGGCAAAGGGCAGTCAGGAGCCTGCACCCTGCCTCTGGAATTACCAACTTCTGAACAGATCTGGAGGTCTCCCTTAGGGGAAGCTAACCCATTCTTCCAAATAGAGGCTTCCAAACGAGGGCCGCTTGGCTGCCTCTTGCTCTCTGAAGGAGGCCTGCTTTTCCCGCCTCCTATGAACCCCACATCCCAGCCTCTGGGAAAAGCGGATCTTGAAGATCTTTTCTCAGGGGTTGTTTCCATGGAGTTGGGGCCGAGCCTGGAGCCCCAAACGCACAGGGGAAGAAAAACCACATGGACAAGTCTTTGCTCTCTAGGAGAGCTCTAGTGAACCTCACTCTGTCAGGAACGTTCTTGTTTCCTATGGAGACACCCCTGTCTGTGAAGCTGTGTACCGAACATGGAGACACAGAGTCTGATTCTCTCTGTGCAGCTTTGAAGCTGTCATTCAAACAACAGCTTGAAAATCCATACAATGCTCTTCCTTACCCGTGACACAGTTCTCATTGCTATACCCCTTGGCAGTATTTAGAAATCCATACCCAAACCCTTCTCCTAGTAGGCCTGGGTCCTAGTTCGGAGGAACATGCAATGGCGGAGCTGAGGCCAGTAAGGCACCAGTCAGGTCTCACACACTCTGGCAGCCTGATCGTCCAGGGAGACTAAGGCCTGTTGTGCCTTGCAGGAGGCTCGCTTGTGTTACCTCCTGTGAACTGCTTTTGCCAGCCTGGGGGAATAGCGGTCCCTGGAGATCTTTTCTCAGGGGCTCCTTCCCCTGAGCTGGGGCGGACCTCAGGGACCCAACTCACAGGGCAAGGCAAAACCATATGGACAGGTCTATGCTCTGTAGCAGACTTCTAGTGAACCTCATCTCTCAGGAACATTCTTGGCTCCTATAGAGACACTTCTGTGTGTGAAGCTGCGTACCTAACATAGGGGCACAGAGAGCCTGATTCTCTCAGTTCATTTTGACCCTGTCGTTCAGAAAACAGCTTGAGAATCCATAAAATGCTCTCCCTTACCGCTGAGAGAATTCTCACTGCTGTAGCCCTTGGCACTTTGTAGAAATCCGCAGCCAAACGCTTCTCCAAATAGGCCTGGGTCCTAGTTCGGAGGAACAGGCAATGGTGGAACTGAGGCCAGCAAGGCAACAGTCAGGTTTCACACACTCTGGCAGCCTGCTCCTCCAGGGACAGTAAGGCCTCTTTTTCTCTGCAGGAGATTCGCTTGCCTTACTTCCTGTGAACAGCGTTTCCCAGCCTCAGCGAAGCGGTTCCTGGAGATCTTTTCTCAGGGACAGTTTCCCCGGAGGTGTGGCGGACCTCGGGGACCCAACTCACAGGGGAAGGAAAAACCACATGGACAGGTCTATGCTCTGTAGGAGAGGTTTAGTGAACCTAATCTCTCAGGAACATTCTTGGCTCCTATAGAGACAACTCTGTGTGTGAAGCTACACTCCCAACATTGGGGAACAGGGATCTTGGTTCTCTCCGTGGGGTGCTGATGCTTTGTAGCAAAGCACCTGCTTGAGAATCCATCCTCTTAGGCTTCCCTCGCCTTGACAGAGGTCTCATTGCTGTAGCCCTTGGCAGTTTCAAAGAAGAAGACCCTTACCCTTCATAAAGTAGGCCCTTGTCCTAGTTTGAATGGAAAGGCAATAGCTGAGCTGAGGCCAATAAGGAGCCAGTCCCCTCTGACACATTCCCGAAGCCTGCTCCTTCATGGAAAATAACTCTAGAATCTAGGAATATCTTTGCAAGGCTAGCAAAGGGCAGTCAGGAACCAGTACCCTGCCTCTGGAATTACCGACTTCTGAGCAGATCTGGAGGTCTCCTTTAGGAGAAGCTAACCCATTCCTTCCAAATAGAGGCTTCAAAACACAGGCAGGTGGGCTGCCTTTTCGTTCCCTATGGAGGCGTGCTTTTCTCTCCTCCTATGAACCCCGGTTCCCAGACACTGGGAAAAGTGGATCTTGAAGATATTTTCTCTGGGGTTGTTTCCACGGAGCTGGGGCCGAGCCTGGAGACCCAAAGGCACAGGGGAAGGCAAGACCACATGGACAAGCCTTTGCTCTTTAGTATAGCTCTAATGAACCTCACTCTGTCAGGATCTTTCTTGATTCCTACGGAGACACACCTGTGTGTGAAGCTGCGGGCACAGAGAGCCTGATTACCCCTGTGCAGCGCTGAGTCTGGGCGGCTAAACAACAGCTTGGGAATGCAGCCTGGGGCGCTTCCCTTCCCTCCGACAGAGCTCTCCTTGCGGTGGGCCTTGGTAGTTTGCATACAATGGGGCCCTAAGCCCTCTGCAAGTTGGCCTGGCTCCTAGGTCCAAAGGGCAGGCCAGAGCGGAGCTGAGGCTGTCAGGCTTCAGACACATCTCCCATACTCCTACATCCTGCTCCTACCCGGGCGTGAACGCTAGAAGCTGGGAAGGTACCTGGACCGTGCAGGGGCGGGGCGAACGCGGGCGGCGTGGGGCGGGGGTCGGCTTCAGCCGGGGGTGGGGGCGGGCTTCCCAGTTGTGCTCTCGGAGGTGGACACTGAGGCTGAAAATGCGCCGGGAGTGCACCCGGGACTGGGTAAACCCGGGCTGCGCGGGTCGAGATTCCGATGGCTTTGGGTGGGGGTCGGTCCCAGTTGTGCTCCCGGGGGTCGCCACTGCGGCTGGGAACGCGCCGGGAGCGCGGCAGGGGCGGGGCTAACCCTGGGGGCGCGGGGCTGGGGTTGGCTCATGGGGGGGATGGGGAGGGGTTCCCAGTTGCGCTCTCGGGGGTTGCAACTGCGGCTGGGAACGCCCATTTCGTCCGCTCCTGGGTCCCTAAGGATCGCCATCCCGTGGGTGCAGCGGAGAGCTGGGGACCACAGGTAAGGGAACTGGGACTGCTTGGAGCAGGGAACCAAGTATTCCGCCGTCTGTTGGCACATTCTCGGAGCTCCCCTACCTGGCGGTCGCAGAAAGGCCTTGCCTTTGGGGTCAAGGCCTTTACCGCTCCACCCCTCTGCTGAAAAATCTCAGAGTCTGCGCGGTTCTTCCAAGCAGCCTAGTGTCCGCTGGAAGTCCAAGGGACAGAACACTGAACTCTGGCCGGCTGGCCCAGCCCTGCTTCTGGCACTTTGTAAGCCAGCGGGCCCTTGAGCACCTGCTGGGATGGGAAAGGGAAGGGTCCACGGATTGCACCCTAGAAACTTAGTAGGGTGCATGGATTTCAAACCCTGGTGGCCGCCCAGGCAGCAAAGAAGGGGGGAGGGCACCTTGCTGCCCTTTCATGGCAGAATCTGTGGCTGTCCTGATGCGTGGGCCTTTTCATGAGGACCCTGTGCAATAAAAGTTTGGTGTTTTGGAACTGAATAATTAGAACGTGTAAAAGCTTTAAATTATGTGGTGGTGTAATTAAAAAACAAAACAAAACAAAACCAAGCTCCAAGTGTTTTGCAAATGGAGGTTTAAATATTGAAGGACTGTATTCCTTGCACTGTGGCATTCTATCAAGAAGTGTGCAGGATTTTTTTTTTTTTTTTAAAAAGTGTTCGAAGTGAGGGAAACAGGAAACCCAGAGGTGCCCCTGTATTTTGGGGAAGGCCTTAGGAGGTCACTTGGAAATGCTGCTGGCTGTGCGGGAGCAGGGCAGATGGGCTGTGCAGGCTTGTCCTTTGCATGGATGTTCTTGTGTGTGGAAACCCAGCTCGGAGCCATCTCCTGATGTGTAAGAATTTCGCAGACAAACCTTGAGCTAAGCAATGCATTTTTTCCTAAGAAAATGTTTGTCTTAAGCGATGTAAATATCCTATGTATTTCCGCTAGACTCTGGCTTCAGGTCGGTTCCCCCAAAAGGCTCAGAAGCGATTTGAACAAAACAGCATATTTTCCTCCTAGCTTGTTCTCCTTATCTATGTTAAGGAAATGATATATTTGCCTGCAATACTGCCTTTCTTCAAGATTCATGTCAATCAAGTTTTGGCCCGGGATGACTCACCTGCTGCCAATATTATCTCAATGCATGTCGTGGGGGAAGGGCCTGGTGCCATTCCCTGAAATAGTTCCTTTCTTTCCTTAGCTGACTGCTAGTGCCTGTAGAATATCTGGCTAAAGACGAGCAGGGGGTACTCTTACTACCCCCCCCACCCCGCCTCAAGTCTAAGTCAGCAGCTTTCTCTATCTCTTTAATACTTTAATAACACTTGATGACACAAAAGCTCTGAGCGATCAAATCATATCAAATCTTCATTTCAGATTGAAGATGCATTCCATGGTATTGCCATCTTAAGTCTTTCCATCGTTATGGAATACCTGTCCATGTATTCAGGATAGTTTTCAGCCAGGGTGTATAAGTTCCAGTGTGCCAGTCTTGTCATCCTCGTTACATCCATGGCAAAGTGTTTTATTCATGTTGATATTATTGAAAGGGAATTTTTTAAAATTCCTTTTCAGATTATTATCTGCTAATGTATACAGATAAAACTGTGTAATCATTCATTTTTATCAGTTTGGACAGCTTGATAGTTGTCTTTAATTTCTTTACTTTCTGACACTTTAAGATTATCCTGGGACACATATGTAACGCCTCACCCTTAAATTCAGACATGTGTTCAAAGAACTTCTGTCCTTTCATTTATTTATTTATTTATTTATTCTTTAACATTGAAATCGTTTTGACTATGCTGGGTGTTTGTTGCTAGATGGAAGTAGCTAGGACCTCTGGACTGCAGTCTCTCATCTCTTGCTGACCTCTTGTTGACCTCTGCAGATTCCTGGTAGGTGGGAGCTTGTTAGTTCCTTGTTCCTTATCAGAACCTCCTGTGGTAAGTGTTTTTCTCTTCTCTGTTGCCTGGTAAGGGTGGGTGGTCATGGGCATCCCAAAGTTGGCTAGAAGTCAATTATTTAGGCAGGCTTGTGCAAAAATATGGGAGAAGGCAATGGCACCCCACTCCTGGAAAATCCCAAGGATGGAGGAGCCTGGTAGGCTGCAGTCCATGGGGTGGCTAAGAGTCGGACACCACTGAGCGACTTCATTTTCACTTTTCACTTTCATGCATAGGAGGAGGAAATGGCAACCCACTCCAGTGTTCTTGCCTAGAGAACCCCAGGGACTGCGGGGCCTGGTGGGCTGCCATCTATGGCGTGGCACAGGGTCGGCCTCAACTGAACCACTTAGCAGCTGCAGCAGCAGCAGCAGCAGTGCATAGATATCAAAGGGGATGAGAACAGTCAGGTAGGATCACATATGTCACCGTGAAACAATACTTCTCCTCTTAGCCAAAGCTAACAAAAGATTTCTGTTCTAGGTCAACCTAGAAGAGATCACTTAAGAGGTAAAGAAACTTAAACTCCATTAGCAAAGGCAGTTCAACATCTCAAGAAAACTTGTGCTAGGCACAAAACTCTTTTCTGGGGGCCTACTTTCCCTACAACCTCCTTATCCCATTCTGTACCCATTCCTTTGCTTCTCCCGTCCTGCAAATGCCACCTCTAAGACAGAACTACTTCGTTTTCCTTCTTAAAGTGTGATTGCATTCCATACATTCTTGTAATAACAAGTCATACATTTCCCTTCAGCAACCAAGAACTCACTCTTATATTGGCATTTGATAGATTGGTGAGCATACCTATCAGTGATAATAGCGCCCACCCTGCTTCCTGCAAGAACAGAACAAAACAAAACAAAACAAAAAAATTGCTTTCTTACATTTAATATGTTCGGATGGTGCCAGTCACTATTCATGCAGAGTCAAAAATCTCTTTTGTTTCTGTGTAAAAGGGAGGTCCTTTCAAGTCGTGAATGTTTAAGAAGTTTCATTTATTTGGAAGTGACCTAGCTATTCAATACACTGTCGTCACTTAGTTTAGCACCAGGATAGAAACTCAGGTAACCAAAACACCTGGAGGAACGATTGTAAGTTCAGTTCAGTTCAGTTGCTCAGTCGAGTCTGACTCTTTGGGACCCCGTGGCCTGCAGGACGCCAGGCTTCCGTGTCCATCACCAACTCCAGGGGCTTGCTCAAACTCATGTCCATCGAGTCAGTGATGCCATCCAACCATCTTATCCTCTGTCATCCCCTTCTCCTCTGCCTTCAATCAAGACTATGAGAGGCAGATATTTTAGAGTATAATTATTGTTAAGAGTTTATCTAAAAGCTCATATCACATTTACATTTTTTACATTGGTTGTTGCTGTTTCCAGGTAGTTTCTTGCTGACAAGCTTGTGACACATATAACAATAGAGCAATTTTTACCTCAAAAGAAACCTAGGCACTATGAACATGTTGTGCTTAATGTTGTTGACTCTTAGACATGTCTATAATGGAGGAGCAAAACCAAAAATACTAGATATTTAATATTGACTAGTTCCCAGTTCACGGGACTCTGACATTCATTTAGGTCAATGTTTTCTTGTATTTCCAGCAGTTTGATTTGGAAGGGCTGCCTTGTCTTGAGACCATTGAAATCAGAACTTGAGCAATATTATCAAAAAACACAAGGCTCACACTGACACATACCTTAATCCAGACAGACAGACAAGACATCTTCCAGTTTTCCGCCTGAGATTTAAAATATTTCTTTGAGCCGTTTTCCTGGGGAGTGGGGGGGGGGGAGTGGGGGTGGCAGCGAGGCAGGCTTGGGTAACAAGCTAATTGTTGGTCATTGCATATGCAAAGAACCAGCTTTCCGGGTTCCAAGGAAAAAAGTTTCCTTGGTACCCAATTTTGTTTGGATCTATAGACTCTCATGGCCCTCCTAGGTCAGGACATCTTTCCTTTCTGTAGTCCTCGTTTTATCCCTAAGTCATAGACAGCTTGGATTGTCTCTGTGGGGTGGATGTATTGTCCTCGTGTTTGACCTGGCGGCAGTAGCGAGGTCCGAGAGCCTCTCCTGGAACCGGGCGTGGGGACGGGGCTCACCAGGAGCCCCTGGTGGAAGTGGGCAACGCGCCGGGAGCGCGCCAAGGGCGGGGCGATCCCGGGCGGCGCGGGTCGGAGTTCTGGTCGGGAGGGGGTGGGGGGCGGTAACAATTGTGCTCTCGGGGGTCCCCACTGCGGCTGGAAACGCGCTGGGAGTGTGGCAGGGGCGGGGTGAACCCGGGTGGCGCGGGGCGGGGTTCGGCTCCTGGCGGGGGTGGGGGAGGGCTTCCCAGTTGTGCTCTCGGTGGTGGCCACTGCGGCTGGAAACGCGCCGGGAGCGCACCCGGGGCGGGGTAAACCTGGGCTGAGCGAATCGAGATTTAGATGGCTGTGGGTGGGGGTTCGGTCCCAGTTGTGCTCTCGGGGGTCGCCACTGCGGCTAGGAACGCCCATTTCCTACGCTCCTGTGTCCCCAAGGATCCACATCTAGTGGGTGCAGCGGAGGGCTGCGGGCCACAGGTCAGGGAACTGGGACTGCTTGGAGCAGGGAACCAAGTAATCCGCCCTCTGTTGGCACATTCTCGGAGCTCCCCAACCTGGCGGTTGCAGAAAGGCCTCGCCCTTGGTGTCAAGGCCTTTACCGCTCCACCCCTTTGCTGAAAAATCTCAGTCTGCACGGTTTTCCCAAGCAGCCTAGTGTCCCCTGGAAGTCCAAGGGACAGAACACTGAACTCTGGCCGGCTGGCCCAGCCCTGCTTCTGGCACTTTGTAAGCCAGCGGGCCCTTGAGCACCTGCTGGGATGGGAAAGGGAAGGGTCCACGGATTGCACCCTAGAAACTTAGTAGGGTGCATGGATTTCAAACCCTGGTGGCCGCCCAGGCAGCAAAGAAGGGGGGAGGGCACCTTGCTGCCCTTTCATGGCAGAATCTGTGGCTGTCCTGATGCGTGGGCCTTTTCATGGGGACCTTGTGCAATAAAAGTTTGGTGTTTTGGTACTGAATAATTAGAAATTGTAAAAAGTTTAAATTATGTGGTGGTGTAATTAAAAAACAAAACAAAACAAAACCAAGCCCCAAGTGTTTGGCACAGGGAGGTTTAAGTATTGAAGGCCTGTTTTCCTTGCACTGTGGCATTCTATCAAGAAGTGTGCAGGATTTTTTTTTTTTTTAAGAAAAGTGTTCGAAGTGAGGGAAACAGGAAACCCAGAGGTGCCCCTGTATTTTGGGGAAGGCCTTAGGAGGTCACTTGGAAATGCTGCTGGCTGTGGGGGAGGGGGGCAGATGGGCTGTGCAGGCTTGTCCTTTGCATTCATGTTCTTGTGTGTAGAAACCCAGCTCAGAGCCATCTCCTGATGTGTAAGAATTTCGCAGACAAACCTTGAGCTAAGCAATGCATTTGTTCCTGAGGAAATGTTTGTCTTAAGCGATGTAAATATCCTATGTATATCTGCTGGACTCTGGCTTCAGGTCGGTTCCCCCAATAGGCTCAGAAGCGACTTGAACAAAACAGTATGTTTTCCTCGTACCTTGTTCTCCTAATCTATGTTAAGGAAATGATATATTTGCCTGGAATACTGCCTTTCTTCAAGATTCATGTCAATCAGTTTTTGGCCCAGGATGACTCACCTGCTGCCAATGTGACCTCAAGGCATGTCGTGGGGGAGGGGCCTGGTGCCATTCCCTGAGACAGTGCCTTTCTTTCCTTAGCTGACTGCTAGTGCCTGTAGAATATCTGGCTAGAGACCAGCAGGGCCTACACCCCGCCTCAAGTCTAAGTCAGCAGCTTTCTCTATCTCATTTATACTTTAATAACAATTGATGACACAAAAGCTCTGAGCGATCAAATCATATCAAATCTTCATTTCAGATTGAAGATGCATTCCATGGTATTGCCATCTTAAGTCTTTCCATTGTTACGGAATACCTGTCCATGTATTCAGGATAGTTTTCAGCCAGGGTGTATAAGTACCAGTGTGCCAGTCTTGTCATCCTCGTTACATCCATGGCAAAGTGTTGTATTCATGTTGACATTATTGAAAGGGAATTTTTTTTAATTCCTTTTCAGATTATTATCTGGTAATATATACAGAAAAAACTGTGTAATCTTTCGTTTTTATCAGTTTGGACAGCTTGATAGTTGTCTTTAATTTCTTTCCTTTCTCATACTTTAAGATTTTCCGGGCACCGTACATGTACTGCCTCACCCCTAATCTCAGTCATGTGTTCAAAGAACTTCTGTCCTTTATTTGTTTACTTATTTTTTGCAACATTGAATTCGTTTTGACTATGCTGGGTCTCTGCTGCAAGATGGAAGTTGCTAGGACCTCTGGACTACAGTCTTCCATCTCTTACTGACCTCTTGTTGACCTCTGCAGAATCCTGGTTGGCGGGAGCTTGTTAGTTCCTCGTTCCTTACCAGGACCTCCTGTGGTAAGTGTTTTTCTCTTCTCTGTTGCCTTGTAAGGGTGGATGGTCATTGGCATCCCAAAGCTAGCTAGAAGTCAATGATTTAGGCAGGCTTGTGCATAGATATGGGAGAAGGCAATGGCACCCCAATCCAGTACTCTTGCGTGGAAAATCCCATGGATGGAGGAGCCTGGTAGGCTGCAGTCCATGGGGTCGCTAAGAGTCGGACACCACTGAGCGACTTCACGTTCACTTTTCACTTTCATGCATGGGAGGAGGAAATGGCAAACCACTCCAGTGTTCTTGCCTAGATAATCCCAGGGACTGCGGGGCCTCGTGGGCTGCCGTCTATGGGGTCGCACAGAGTCGGACACGACTGAAACGACTTAGCAGCAGCAGCGGCGGCAGCAGCAGCAGAAGCAGTGCATCGATATCAAAAGGGCTGCAAACAGTCAGGAAGGATCACATATGTCACCGTGAAACACTACTTCTCCACTTAGCCAAAGCTAACAAAAGATTTCTGTTCTAGGTCAACCTAGAAGAGATCACTTAAGAGGTAAAGAAACTTAAACTCCATTAGCAAAGGCAGTTCGACATCTCAAGAAAACTTGTGCTAGGCACAGAACTCTTTTCTGGGGGTCCACTTTCCCTACAACCTCCTTATCCCATTCTGTACCCATTCCTTTGCTTCTCCCATCCTGAAACGGCCACCTGTAAGACAGAACTACTTTGTTTTCCTTCCTCAAGTGCCATTGCATTCCACATACTTTCTTGTAATAACAAGTCATACATTTCCCTTCAGCAACCAAGAACTGACTTTTATATTGGCATTCGCTATAGCCCGCCCCCCTCCCCCCACCCCCAAGAACAGAACAAAACAAAACAAAACAATTGCTTTCTTACATTTAACATGTCAGGATGGTGCCAGACACTATTCATGGAGAGTCAAAAATCTCTTTTGTTTCTGTGTAAAAGGGAGGTCCTTTCAAGTCGTGAATGTTTCAGAACTTTCATTTATTTGGAAATGACCTAGCTATTCAATACACTGTCGTCACAAGGATAGAAACTCGGGTAACCAAAACACCTGGAGAGACGTTTGTTAGTTCAGTTCAGTTCAGTTGCTCAGTCGTGTCTGACTCTTTGGGACCCCGTGGCCTGAAGGACGCCAGGCTTCCGTGTCCGTCACCAGCTCCAGGGGCTTGCTCAAACTCATGTCCATCGAGTCAGTGATGCCATCCAACCATCTTATCCTCTGTCATCCCCTTCTCCTCTGCCTTCAATCAAGACTATGAGAGGCAGATATTTTAGAGTATAATTATTGTAAAGAGTTTGCCTAAAAGCTCATATCACATTTACATTTTTTACTTTTGTTGTTGTCGTTTCCAGGTAGTTTCTTGCTGACAAGCTTGTGACAGATATAACAATAGAGCAATTTTTACCTCAAAAGAAACCTAGGCACTATGAACATGTTGTGCTTAATGTTGTTGACTCTTAGACATGTCTATAATGGAGGAGCAAAACCAAAAATACTAGATATTTAATATTGACCAGTTCCCAGTTCACGGGACTCTGACATTCATTTAGGTCAATGTTTTCTTGTATTTCCAGCAGTTTGATTTGGAAGGGCTGCCTTGTCTTGAGACCATTGAAATCAGAACACAGAACTTGAGCAATATTATCAAAAAACACAGGGCTCACACTGACACATACCTTAATCCAAACAGACAGACAAGACATCTTCCAGGTTTCCGCCTGAGATTTAAAATATTTCTTTGAGCCAGTTTTCTGGGGAGTGGGGGGATGGGGGTGGCAGTGAGGCAGGCTTGGGTAACAAGCTAATTGTTGGTCATTGCATATGCAAAGAACCAGCTTTCCGGGTTCCAAGGAAAAAAGTTTCCTTGGTAACCAACTTTGTCTGGTTCTATAGAATATCATGGCCCTCCTAGGTCAGGTCATCTTGCCTTTCTGTAGTCCTCGTTTTATCCCTAAATCATAGACAGCTTGGATTGTCTCTGTGGGGTGTATGTATTGTCCTCATGTTTGACCTGCCGGCAGCAGCGAGGTCCGAGAGCCTCTCCTGGAACCGGGCGTGGGGACGGGGCTCACCGAGAGCCACTGGTGAAGGTGGGCAGCGCCCCTGGAGCGCGGCAGGGGCGGGGCGAACACGGGCGGCGCAGGGCGGGTATCGGCTCCTGGCGGGGGTAGGGGAGGGCCTCCCAGTTGTGCTTTCGGAGATGGCCACTGCAGCTGGAAACGCGCCAGGAGCGCAGCCAGGGTGGGGTAAACCTGGGCTGCACAGGTCGAGATTCCGCTCGCTGTGGGTGGGGGGTCGGTCCCTGTTGTGCTCCCGGGGGTCGACAATATGGCTGGGAACCCGCCGGGAGCCCGGCAGGGCCGGGGCGAAACCTGGCGTCGCGGGGCGGGGTGGGGTTCCGTTCACAGTGGGGGTCGGCTCCTGGCGGGGGTGGGGGAGGGCTTTCCAGATGTGCTGTTGGGGGTCGCCATTGGGGCTGGGAATGCCCATTTCGTGAACTCCTGGATCCCCAAGGATCGGCATCCATTGGCCACAGCGGAGGGGTGCGGAACACAGGTAAGGGAACGGGGACTGCCTGGAGCAGGGAACCATGTATTCCGCCCTGTGTTGGCACAGTCTCAGAGCTCCCCAACCTGGCGGTCGCAGAAAGGCCTCGTCTTTGGGGTCAAGGCCTTTACCGCTCCACCCCTCTGCTGAAAAACCTCAGAGTCTGCCCGGTTTTCCCAAGCAGCCTAGTGTCCGCTGGAAGTCCAAGGGACAGAACCCTGAATTCTGGCCGGCTGGCCCAGCCCTGCTTCTGGCACTTTGTAGGCCAGCGGGCCCTGGAGCACCTGCTAGGATGGGAAAGGGAAGGGTACGCGAATTGCACCCTGGTGGCCGCCGAGGCAGCAAAGAATGGGGGAGGGCACCTTACTGCCCTTTAATGACAGACAGAATCTGTGGCTGTCCTGCTGCGTGGGCCTTTTCATGGGGACCTTGTGCAATAAAAGTTTACCGGTGACCTTAGGGAACTTCCCAGTGTGCTTCTGACAGATGAGGGATGCTGTGGAGTTGGCGGGGCCTCTCAGGACTCCGCTGGGTTTGGCGCAATGGAAGAGGGCCTCATCTCCAGGGAAGGCAGGAACCTCAGGCTTCCTCTCCGTTTCGGACTCCGACCGCAGGGTCCCTGCAGAGTTGGGACAGGAGAGTCAGGAATCGTCTTGTCTGAGGAAGGGAACTCCGCTTGCCTCTCGAGGTGCTCAGGGGGTCTCAGGCCCCTTGTTGAGCTGTGTGTGGAACCTGCGGGTGTTTCCGGAAATGCACGACGGTGACAGTGCCCCTTCATGTTGTGCCTTCACCCACTGGGTTGCCTTCGAAGAGGTGTCCGGGCCTCGGGTTCTTTTCAAGAGCGGACAGGGAAATCGGGGTCTTTCGGCATGTGGGACCACCCACGGGGCTAGTCTCAAATTTCCTAGTGAGGCCGGCTTCATCCTGAGGTGTGCTGGGAAGGCCAGGGACCCTTCCAGACAACGCAGGGGGATCGACTCTCCTGTCGCCATCAGGAGGGGAGAAGGGACTCAGATGAAGTGGGGACGGAACCCTCGGTGTTACCCTCGAGGGAAACCGGCGTGTGGGGGACTTTTGGGGGTTGCATGAAAGGAGTCAGGTACCGTTTCGCACTTCAGGACAGAACCTGGGACTTCCCTTGAGACGCCGTAGCGGGCAAGGGCCTCATCTTGCGAAGACGTTGGGACCATGTGGATTTTCTCGGGTTGCAGCGGGATTCTAGAGTTACGACGGGGATTTCAGGCTTCCTCTTGTGTTGGCCCCGGGAAGCCTAATCTTCCATTCGAGTTGCGAGGGAAAGCTGAGGGTTGCACTCGAGTCACTGCAGGGCCAAAGAGACCTCATCTAGGCGTTTGTCCGGGACCTAATATTCCTCTCCAGGGAAGGCAGGGATCTCGGGGTTGCATTCCAGGCTCCCCCGGGGAGTCAGGCCTCGCCTCGAGGGCAAGCCAAGGATGCCGCTCTCCTCTCAAGTCGCGACGCAGATCTCTTGGAGCCCACTGAGTGGCCTCAAGGGAGTCAGGCCTTCTCTTCAGTTTGGAGAGAGGACTCGGGATTGTGCTCTGGGTCAGGCAGGAAAAGAAGGCCCTCACCTCGCGAGGATGGGGGCTTCTCAGGGGTTTCCTCGAGCTGCGGCGCCCGTGGGGGTTTTCTCATGAGGCAAGATGAGGATCTCAGGGAGCCTCTCGTGCGGTGCCAGGGAAGTCAGGTCTCTGTGCGCGTGGCGAGGGGGAGCGCGTCATGGCTCTCCAGTCATGGAAGAGGACTAGGGCCTCCAGACGCGTTGAAGAAGGACACTCGAGGTCTTTCTGGGGTTGCGGCGGGAAAGCCTCGTTTCCCTCGCCTTCTGCCGGGGACCTGAGGGAACTTCCCATGGTGCCTCTGATAGGTGAGGGATGCTGTGGAGTTGGCGGGGCCTCTCGGGACTCCGCTGGGCTTGGCGCAATGGAAGAGGGCCTCATCTCGAGGGGAGACAGGAAACTTAGGCTTCCTCTCCTTTTCGGACTCCAACCACAGGGTCCCTGCAGAGTTGGGACAGGAGAGTCAGGCCTCGTCTTGTCTGAGGAAGGGAACTCCGCTTGCCTCTCGAATTGCTCAGGGTGTCTCACGCACCTCGTCGAGCTGTGTGTGGAAACCGCGGGTTTTTCCGGACGACGCACGGGGGTGTCAGTACCCCTTCGAATGGTAACTTCACCCACAGGGTTGCCTTCGAAGAGGTGTCCGGGCATCGGGTTCTTATCCAGAGCGGACTGGGAAATCGGGGTCGTTCGGCATGTGGCACAAACCTCGGGGCTCGTCTAGAATTTCCTCGGGAGGCCGGCCTCATCCTGAGGTGTGCCGGGAAAGCCGGGAACCCCTTCCAGAATACGCAGGGGAATCGACTCTCCTGTCGCGATGAGGAGGGGAGATGGGGCTCAGATGAAGGGGTGCCAGGACCCTCGGTGTTCCCCTCGAGGGAACCCGGCATGTCTGGGAAATTTTGGAGGTCGCATGAAGGGTGTCAGGTACCGTTTCGCAACTCAGGACAGAACGTGAGACTTCCCTTGAGACGCCGTAGCGGGCAAGGGCCCCATCTTGCGAAGACGTTGGGACCACGTGGTTTTTCTCGAGTTGCGGAGGGATTCTCGAGTTACGACGGGGATTTCAGGCTTCCTCTTGGGTTGGCCCTGGGAAGCCCCATCTTCCATTCGAGTTGCGAGGGAAAGCTGGGGGTTGCGCTCGAGTCACTGCAGGGCCCAAGAGACCTCATCTAGGCGTGTGTCCAGGACCTAGTAGTACTCTCAAGGGAAGACAGGGATCCCGGGGTTGCACTCCAGAGTCCCCCGTGGAGTCAGGCCTCGCCTCGAGGGGAAGCAAAGGACTCCGCTCTTCTCTTGAGCCACGACGCGGATCTCTTGGAGCCCTCTGAGTGGCCTCAAGGGAGTCAAGCCTAATCTTCAGTTTGGAGAGAGGACTCGGGATTGCTCTCCAGGAAAGGCAGGAAAAGAAGGCCCTCACCTCGCGAGGACGGGGGCTTCTCAGGGGTTTCCTTGAGCTGCGGCGTCCGTGGGGCTTTTCTCACGAGGCACGACGAGGTTCTCAGGGAGCCTCTCGTGCGGCGCCAGGGAAGTCAGGTCTCCATGAGCGTGGCGAGGGGGAGCGTGTCATTGTTCTCGAGTCCTGGGAGGGGACTAGGGCATCAAGGCGTGTAGAAGAAGGATTCTCGAGGTCTTTCTCGGCTTGCGGCGGGAAACCCTCGTTTCCCTCGACTTCTCCCGGTGACCTGAGGGAACTTCCCAGGGTTCCTCTTAGAGGTGAGGGATGCTGTGGAGTTGGTGGGCCATCTCGGGACTCCTCTGGGTTTGGCGCAATCGAAGAGGGCCACATCTCGAGGGGAGAAAGGACCTCAGGCTTCCTCTCCGTTTCGTACTCCAACAGCAGTGTCCCTGCAGCGTTGGGGCAGGAGAGTCAGGCCTCGTCTTGCCTGAGGAAGGGAACTCCGCTTGCCTCTCGAGTTGCTCAGGGAGTCTCAGTCCCCTCGTGGAGCTGTGTGTGGAAACCGCGGGTGTTTCCGGACGATGCACGGGAGTGTCAGTGCCCCTTCGTGTTGTTCCTTCACTCACAGGGTGGCCTTCGAAGAGGTGTCCGGGCATCGGGTTCTCCTCAACTGCGGACCGGGAAATCAGGGTCGTTCAACATGGGGCATCAGCCACGGGGCTTGTCTCGAATTTCCTCGCGAGGCCGGCCTCATCCTGAGGGGCGCCGTGCAGGCCGGGAACCCCTTCCAGACCACGCAGGGGAATCAACTCTCCTGTCGCGAACAGGAGAGGAGTAGGAGCTCAGAGGAAGTGGTGCCGGGACTCTCGGTGTTCCCCTCAAGGGAACCCGGCATGTCGGGGAACTTTTGGATGTCGCATGAAGGGTGTCAGGTACCGTGTCTCACTTCACGACGGAACATGGGACTTCCCTTGAGACGCCGTACCGGGCAAGGGCCTCATCTTGCGAAGACGTTGAAACCACGTGGTTTTTCTCGAGTTGCGGCAGGATTCTCGAGTTTCAACGAGGATTTCAGGCTTCCTCTTGGGTTGGCCTTGGGAAGCCCCATCTCCCATTCAAGTAGCGAGGGAAATCTGGGGGTAGAGCTCGAGTCACTGCAGGGCCAAAGAGACCTCATCAAGGCGTGTGTCGGGGAACTAATATTCCTCTCCAGGGAAGGCAGGGAAAGCGGGGTTGCATTCCAGGCTCCCCCGGGGAGTCAGGCCTCGTCTCGAGGGGAAGCAAAGGACTCCGCTGTCCTCACGAGTCGCAACGCGGATCTCTTGGAGCCCCCTAGTGGCGTCAATTGAGTCAAGTCTCCTCTTCATTTTGGAGAGAGGGCTCGGGATTGTTCTCCAGGCCATGCAGGAAAAGAAGGCCCTTCACCTCGCGAGGACGGGGGCGTCTCAGGGGTTTCCTCGAGCTGCGGCACCCATGGGGGTTTTCTCGCGAGGCACG
Source organism: Bubalus kerabau (assembly GCF_029407905.1). NCBI lineage: Eukaryota > Metazoa > Chordata > Mammalia > Artiodactyla > Bovidae > Bubalus > Bubalus kerabau. Next base: position 4,394,075 of record NW_026577882.1, read on the forward strand.
GCGAGGATCTCAGGGAGCCTCTCGTGCGGCGCCAGGGAAGTCAGGTCTCCCTGCGCGTAGCGAGGAGGAGCGCGTTGTGGCTCTCGAGTAATGGGAGGGGACTAGGATCTCAAGATGCGTTGAAGAGGGACTCTCGAGGTCTTTCTCGGGTTGTGGCGGGAAAAAGTCGTTTCCCTCGCCTTCTGCCGGGGACCTTAGGGAACTTCCCAGGGTGTCTCTGAGAGTTGAGGGATACTGTGGAGTTGGCGGTGCCTCTCGGGACTCCGCTGGGTTTGTCGCAATGGAAGAGGGGCTCATCTCGAGGGGAGGCAGGAACCTCAGACTTCCTCTCTGTTTTGGACTCCGACATCAGGGTCCCTGCAGAGTTGGGACAGGAGAGTCAGGCTACGTCTTTTCTGAGGAATGGAGCTCCGCTTGCCTCTCGAGTTGTTCATGGGGTTTCAGGCCCCTTGTCAAACTGTGTGTGGAATCTGCAGGTTTTTCCAGACGATGCACGGGGGTGTCAGTGACCCTTCGTTTTGTATCTTCATCCACAGGGTTACCTTCGAAGAGGTGTCCGGGCATCGGGTTCTTATGAAGAGCATACCGGGATATCGGGGTCGTTCAGCATTTGGCACCACCCACGTGGGTTGTCTCGAATTTCCTCATGAAACCGGCCTCATCCTGAAGTGTGCCGCGAAGGTCCTGAAACTCTACCAGACAAAGCAGAGGAATCGACCCTCCTGTGGCGATCAGGAGGGGAGCAGTGGCTCAGATGAAGTGCTGCTGGGAACCTCGGTGTTTCCCTCAAGTGAGACAGGTATTTCGGGGAACTTTTGGGGTCGCATAAAGCGTTCCAAGTACCGTTTCGCTCTTCAAAATGGAACGTTGGACTTCTCTTGGGGTGCTCCAGCGGGCATGGGCCTCATCTTGGAATGACTGCGGAACCACTTGGTTTTTCTCGAGTTGCGGTGGGATATTTGAGTTACCACAGGGAATTCATGCTTCCTCTTGTGTTGGCCCACAAAAGTCTTATCTTCCATTCGAGATTCGAGGAAGAGCTGGAGGTGCGCTCTAGTCACTGAAGGCAAAAGAGACCCCACCAAGGCTTGTGTGCAGGACCTAATGTTCATGTCAAGGCTCGACAGAAATCTCGGGGTTGCATTCCAGACTCACCTTGGAGTCAGGCCTCGTCTCGAGGGGAAGCAAAGGACTCTGCTCTCCTCTCGAGTCGGACGGGTATGTCTTGGAGCCCACTGAGTGGCTTAAAGGGAGTCAAACCTCCTCTGGTGTTTGGAGGGAGGACACGGGATTGCTCTCCAGGCAATGCAGGAAATGAAGGCCCTCATCTCCCGATGACTGGGGCGTCTCGTAGGTTTTCTCGAGCTGTGGCGCTAGTGTGGGGTTTCTCACGAAGTAAGACTGGGAGCTCAGTGAGCCTCTCACGTGGTGCCAGGGCAGTCAGGTCTCTATGCACGTGGTGAGAGGGAGCCCGTCATTGTTCTCGAGTCATGGTAGGGGAATTGGGCCTGAAGACCTGTTAAAGAAGGACTCTCGAGGTCTTTCCTGGGTTGCAGTAGGAAACCCTGGGTTCCATCGACTTGTGTCAGTGACCTCACGAAGCTTCTCAGCGTGCCTCTGAGAAGTCAGGGTCACTGTGGAGTTGGGAGGGGCCTCTCGGAACTCCACTGGGTTTGGTGCAATGGAAGAGGGCCTCATGACAAGTTGAGGCAGGAACCTCAGGGTTCCTCTCCTGGCTTAGAATGCGCCGGATCTGACTCGGATCGCAGAGTCCCTGCAGAGTTGGGACAGGAGAGTCAGGCCTCGTCTTGTGTGGAGGAATGGAACTCCGCTTGACTCTCGCGTTGTTCATGGGGTGACAGGCCACTTGTCGATTTGTATGTGGAACTTGCGGGTTTTTCTGGACGATGCACCGGGGTGTCACTGCCCCTTCGTGTTGTGCCTTGATCCACAGGATTGCCTTCGAGTTATGTTCTGTCATCGGGTTCTTATCAAGAGCGGACCAGGGAATTGGGGTCTTTTGGCATGCCGCACCACCCACGAGGCTATGTCTCGAATTTCCTCGTGAGACTGGCCTCATCTTGATGTGCGCCAGGAAGGTCGGGAACGCCTTCCAGACAAAGCAGGGGAATCGAACCTCCTGTCGCGATCAAGAGGGGAGAAGAGTCTCAGATGAAGTGGTGCCGGGAACCTCGGTGTTCTCCTCAAGTGAGAATGGTATGTCGGGGAACTTTTGGGATCGCATCAAGGGTTCCAAGTAACTTTTCGCTCTTCAATACAGAACGTGGGACTTCTCTTGAGATGCTGTAGCGGGCAAGGGCCTCATCTTTCGATGACGGGGGAACCACGTGGTTTTTCTTGAGTTGCGGCAGGATTCTCGAGTTACAACCGGGAATTCAGGCTTCCTGTTCAACTGGCCCAGGGAAGTCCAGTTTTCATTCAAATTGCGAGTTAGAACTGGGGATTGCTCTCGAGACACTGCAGGGCCAAATAGACCTCATCTAGGCTTGTGTCCAGGACCTAATGTTCCTCTGCTGGGGCGACAGCGATCTCGGCATTGCATTCTCGACTCACCCGGGGAATCAGGCCTCGTCTCGAGGGGAAGCAAAGGACCCCGCTCTCCTCTTGAGTCACCACAGGTGTCTCTTGGAGCCCACTGAGTGGCCTAAAGGGAGTCAAGCCTCCTGTGGAGTTTGGAGAGAGGACTCAGGATTGCTCTCCAGGCCATGCAGGAAAAGAAGACCCTCATCTCGCGATGACAGGGGCATCTTGTTGGTTTTCTCGAGCTGCGGTGCCAGTGTGCGGTTTCTGACGAGGTGCGACGGGAAGCTCAGGGAGCCTTTCGTGTGGCACCAGGGAATTCAGGTCTCCATGCGCATGACAAGGGGGAGCGCGTCATTGCTCTCGAGATATGATACGGGAATCGGGCCTCAAGACACGTTAAAGCAGGACTCTCAAGGTCTTTCTCGGGTTGCGGCAGGAAACCCTGGGTTCCGTCGACTTCTGCCGGTGACCTTAGGGAGCTTCTCAGGGTGCCTCTGAGAAGTCAGGCATACTGTGGATTTGGGACGGGCCTCTCGGGACTCCACTGGTTTTGTGGCAATGGAAAAGGGCCTCATCTTGAGTGGAGGCAGGAACCTCAGGCTCCCTCTCCATTTCTGACTCGGTGCGCAAGGTCCCTAGAGTTGTGACAGGAGAGTCAGGCATCGTCTTGTGTGGAGGAATGGAACTCCGCTTGCTTCTCGAGTTGTTCACGAGGTGACAGACCACTTGTGGAGCTGTGTGAGGAACCTGCGGGTTTTTCCGGAAGATGCACGGGGTGTCAGTGCCCCTACGTGTTGTGACTTCATCCACAGGCTTGCCTTCGAAGAGGTGTCCAGGAGTCTGGTTTTGATCAAAAGTGGACCATGGAATCGGGGTCTTTCGGCATGTAGTATGGCCCTCGAGGCTACCTCTCGAATTTCCTCGTGAGACCGGCCTCATCCTGAGGTGTGCCGGGAAGGTCGGGAATCCCTTCGAGACAAAGCAGTGGAATCGACCCTCCTATCGCGATCACGAGAGGAGAAAGGCCTCAGATGAAGTGGTGCCGGAAACTTCAGTGTCCCCTCTAGTGAGATCGGTATATAGGGGAACTTTTGGGGTCGCATCAAGGGTGCCAAGTACTGTTTTGCACTTCAAGACGGAATGTGAGACTTCTCTTGAGACGCTGTAGGGGGCAAGGGCCTCATCTTGCAATACGGGGAACCACGTGATTTTTCTCGAGTTGCGGCGGGTTTCTCAAATTACAACTGGAAATTCAGGCTTCCTCTTGTGTTGGCTCAGAAAGGCCAATCTTCCATTCGAGTTGCAAGGGAAAGCTAGGGGTTGCGCTTGAGTCACTGCAGGGCCAAAGAGACCTCATCTAGGCTTTTGTCCAGGACCTAAGGTTCCTCTCCAGGGGCGACAGGGATCCAGGGTTGCATTCCAGACTCACCCTCGTAGTCAGGCCTCATCTCGAGGGGAAGCAAAGGACACCGCTCTCCTCCTGAGTATCGACGGGTATCTCTTGGAGCCCACTGAGTGACCTAAAGGGAGTCAAGCCTCCTTTGGAGTTTGGAGAGAGGATTCGGGATTGCTCTTCAGGTCATGCAGGAAAGAAGGCCCTCATTTCACCATGACAGGGGCGTCTCGTGGGTTTTCTCGAGCTGTGGCGCCAGTGTGGGGTTTCTCACGAGGTACGATGGGGAGCTCAGGGAGCCTCTCATGTGGTACCAGGGAAGTCAGATCTTCATGCACGTGGCGAGGGGGAGCACGTCATTTTTCTCCAGTCATGGTAGGGGAATCGGGCCTCAAGACGTGTGAAGAAGGACTCTCGAGGTTTTTCTCAGGTTACGTCAGGAAACCCTGGGTTCCGTCGACTTATGCCCGTGACCTCAGGGAGCTTTTCAGGGTGCCTCTGAGAAGTCAGGGATACTGTGCAGTTGGGAGGGGCCACTCCGAACTCCACTGGGTTTGGTGCAGTAGAAGAGGGCCTTATCTCGAGTTGAGGCAGGAACCTCATGGTTCCTCTCCATTTCTGAATCGGATCTCAGTGTCCATGCAGAGTTGGGACAGGAGAGTCAGGCCTCGTCTTGTGTGGAGGAATTTAACTCCTCTTGCCTCTCGAGTTGTTCACGGGGTGACAGGCCACTTGTCGATCTGTATGTGGAACTTGCGGGCTTTTCCAACGATGCAGGAGGGTGTCAGACCCTTTCGTTTTGTGCCTTCGTCCACAAGATTGCCTTCGAAGAGGTGTCCTAGCATTGGGTTCTTATCAAGAGCAGACAGGGAAATCGGGGTCTTTCGGCGTGTGGCACCAACCACAAGGCTACGTCTCGAATTTCCTCGTGAGACCGGCCTCATCCTGAGGTGCGCCGGGAAGGTCCGGAACCCCTTCCAGACAAAGCAGGGTAATCGACCCTCCCGTCGCGATCAGGAGGGGATAAGGGGCTCAGAACAAGCGGTGCACCGAACCTTGGTGTTCCCCTCGAGTGAGACCAGGGTGTCGGGGAACTTTTGTGCTAACATCAAGGTTGCCAATTATCGTTTTAAACTTCAAGATGGAACGTAGGGCTTCTACTGAGACGCTGTAGCTGGCAAGGGCCTCATCTTGCGATGACGGGGGAACCACGTGGTTTTCCTCGAGTTGCAGCGGGATTTTCGAATTACGACGGGGAATTCAGGTTTCCTCTTGTGTTGTCCCAGGGAAGTCCATTCTTCCATTCGAGGTGCGAGGGAGAGCAGGGGATTGCTCTCGAGTCACTTCAGGGCAAATGAGACCTCATCTATGCTTGTGTCTAGGACCTAATGTTCCTCTCCAGGGGCGACAGGGATCTCGGGGTTGCATTCCAGACTCACCTGAGGAGTCAGGCCTGGTATATAGGGGAAGCAAAGAATTCCGCTCTCCTCTCGAGTCCCAACGGGTATCTCTTGGAGCCCACAGAGTGGCCTAAAGGGAGTCAGGCCTCCTGTGGAGTTTGAAGAGAGGCCTCGAGATTGCTCTCCAGGCCATGCAGGAAAAGAAGGCCTTCATCTCGCGATGACGGAGGCGTCTCGTGGGTTTTCTGGAGCTGGGGAGCCAGTGTGGGATTTCTCACGAGGTATGACGGGGAGCTCAGGGAGCCTCTCGTGTGGCGCCAGGGAAGTCAAGTCTCCATGCGAGTGGCGAGGGGGAACGCGTCATTGCTCTCGAGTCATGGTAGGGGAATCGGGATTCAAGATGCGTTGAAGGAGGATTTTCGAGGTCTTTCTCGGGTTGCGTCAGGAAACCCTGTGTTCCCTCGACTTGTGCCAGTGACCTCAGGGAGCTTCTAAGGGTGCCTCTGAGAAGTCGCGATACTGTGGATTTGGGAGGGGCCTCTCGGGCCTCCACTGTTTTTGGTGTAATGGAAGAGGGCCTCATCTCGAGTGGAGTCAGGAACCTCAGGGTTCCTCTCCATTTCGGACTCCGATCGCAGGGTCCCTTCAGAGTTGGGACCGGAGAGTCAGGCCTCGTCTTGAGTGGAGGAATGGAACTCTGCTTGCCTCTCGAGTTGTTCATGGGATGACAGGCCTCTTGTCGAGCTGTGTGTGGAACCTGCGGCTTTTACCGAATGATGCACGGGAGTGTCAGTGACCCTTCGTTTTGTGCCTTCGTCCACAGGGTTGCCTTCGAAGAGGTGTCCGGGCATCGGGTTCTTCTCAAGAGTGGGCCGGGAAATCGGGGTGTTTCGGCATGTGACACCACCCACGACGCTATGTCTCGAATTTACTCGTGAGACTGGCCTCATCCTTAGGTGCGCCGGGAATGTGGGGAACCCCTTCCAAACAAAGCAGGGGAATAGACCCTCCTGTCTCGAACAGGAGGGGAGAAGGTGCTCAGATGAAGTGGTGCGGGAACCTCGGTGTTCCTGTCGAGTGAGACTGGCGTGTCCGGGAACATTTGGTGTCGCATCAAGGGTGCAAAGTACCGTTTCGCACTTCAAGACGGAACGTGGTTCTTTTCTTGAGACGCCATAGCAGCAAGGGCCTCATCTTGGGATGACGTTGGAAACACGTGGTTTTTCTCGAGTTGCGGCGGGATTCTCGAGTTACGAAGGGGATTTCTGGCTTCCTCTTGTGTTGGCCCAGGGAAGCCCAATCTTCCATTCGAGTTGCGAGGGAGAGCTGGGGGTTGCGCTCGAGTCACTGCAGGGCCAAAGAAACCTCATCCAGGCTTGTGTCTAGGACCTAATGTTCCTCTCAAGGGATGACTGGGATCTTGGGGTTGCATTCTAGACTCACCCAGGAGTCAGGCGTCCTCTCGAGGGGAAACAAAGGACTTCTCTCTCTTCTCGAGTCGCGACGGGTATTTCTTGGAGCCCACTGAGTGGACTAAAGGGAGTCAAGCCTCCTCTGGAGTTTGGAGAGAGGACTCGGGATTGCTCTCCAGGCCATGCAGGCAAAGAAGGCCCACATCTCGAGATGACGGGGGCGTCTCGTGGGTTTTCTCGAGCTGCGGCGCCAGTGTGGGGTTTCTCACGAGGTACGACGGGGAGTTCAGGTAGCCTCTCGTGTGGCAACAGGGAAGTCAGGTCTCCATGGGCGGCCCAAGGGGGAGCGCGTCATTGCTCTCAAGTCAGGGTAGGGGAATCGGGCCTCATGACTGGTTGAAAAAGAACTCTCGATGTCTTTCTAGGGTTGCGGCAGGAAACCCTGGGTTCCCTTGACTTGTGCCGGTGACCTCAGGGAGCGTCTCAGGGTGCCTCTGAGAAGTCAGGGATACTGTGGATTTGGGAGAGGCCTCTCGGGACTCCTCTGGGTTTGGTGCAATGGAAGTGGGCCTCATCTCGAGTTGAGGCAGGAACCTCAGGGTTCTGCTCCTGACTTCCTGGAGGCCGGATCTGACTCAGATCGCAGGGTCCCTGTTGAGTTTGCTCAGGAGTGTCAGGTCTCGTGTTCTGCGGAGGAATGGAACTCCGCTTACATCTCAAGTTGTTCAAGGATAACACCACTTTTCGTGATGTGTGTGGAACCTGTGGGTTTTTCGGAGATGCACGGGGGCGTCAGTGCTCCTTCCTGTTGTGCCTTCATCCACAGGGTTGCCTTCGAAGAGGTGTCCGGGCATCGTGTTCTCCTCAAGTGCGGACCGGGAAATTGGGGTCTTTCAGCATGTTGCACCACCCACTAGGCTACGTCTCGAATTTTCTCGTGAGACCGGCCTCATCCTGAGGCGCGCAGGAAAGTCCGGGAACCCTTTCCAAACAAAGCAGGGGAATCGACCCTACTTTCGGGATCAGGAGGAGAGAAAGGGCTCAGATGAAGTAGTGCCGGGAACCTCGGTGCTCTCCTTGAGTGAAAGTTGGGTAACTTTTCTGGTTGCATCAAGGGTGCCAAGTACCGTTTCGCACTTCAAGACGGAACCTGGGACTTCTCTTGAGATGCTGTAGTGGGCAAGGGCCTCATCTAGTGCTGACGGGGGACCCACGTGTTTTTTCTCGAGTTGCGGCAGGATTCTTGAGTTACGATGGGGAATACAGGTTTCCTCTTGTGTTGGCCCAGGGAAGTCCAATCTTCCATTCGAGTTGCAAGTGAGAGCTGGAGATTGCTCTCGAGTCACTGCAGGGCAAAATAGAGCTCATCTAGGTTTGTGTCCAGGACCAAGTTTTTCTCTCCAGGGGCGACAGGGATCTCGGGGTTGCATTCCAGACTCACCCGGGGAGTCAGGCCTCGTCTCAAAGGGAATGAATGGACTCCGCTCTCCTCTCGAGTCGCGACGGGTATCCCTTGGAGCCCAAGAGTGGCCTAAAAGGAGTTAAGCCTCCTGTGGAGTTTGGAGAGAGGACTCGGGATTGCTCTCTAGGCCATGCAGGAAAAGAAGGCCCTCATCTCGCGATGACGGGGGCGTCTCGTGGGTTTTCTCAAGGTGCAGTGCCTGGTTGGGGTTTCTCACGAGATAGGACGGGGAGCTCAGGGAGACTCCTGTGGTGCCACGGAAGTCAGGTCTCCATGGACGTGGCGTGGGGGAGCGCCTCATTGCTCTCGAGTCATGGTAGGGGAATCAAGCCTCAAGACGCTTCGAAGAAGAACTCTCGAGGTCTTTCTCGGGGTGTGGCAGGAAACCCTGGGTTCCCTCGACTTGTGCCCATGACCTCAGGGAGCTTAGCGGGGTTCCTCGGAGAAGTCAGGGATACTGTGGAGTTGAGAGGGGCTTCTCGGGACATCACAGGGACTGGTGCAATTGAAGAGGACCTAATCTCGGATTGAGGCAGTAACGTCAGGGTTCCTCTCCATTTCTGACTCAGATAGCAGGGTCCCTGCAGAGTTGGGACAGGAGAGTCAGACCTCGTCTTGTGTGGAGTAATAGAACTCCGCTTGCCTCTCGAGTTGTTCACGGGATGACAGGCCACCTGTCGAGTTGTATGTGGAACCTGCGGTTTTGGGGGACGATGCACAGGGGTGTCAGTGCCCCTTCGTGTTGTGCCTTCATCCACAGGGTTACCTTCGAAGAGGTGACCGGGCATCGGGATCTTATCAATAGCGGACCAGGAAATCGGGGTCTTTCGGCATGTGGCACAACCCACGAGGCTACGTCTCGACTTCCCTCGTGAGACTGGCCTCATCCTGAGGTTCGCCGGGAAGTCTGGGAACCCCTTCCAGACAAAGCAGGGGAATCGACCCTCCTGTCGCCATCAGGAGGGGAGAAGAGGCTCAGCTGAAGCGGTGCTGGGAACCTCCATGTTCTCCTCGAGTGAGACCGGGGTGTCAGGGAAATTTGGGGGTCGCATCAAGGGTGCCAAGTACCGTTTCACACTTCAAGACGGAACATGGGACTTCCCTGGAGACGCTATAGCTGACAGGGGCCTCATATTTCGATGACGGAGGAGCCACGTTGTTTTTCTCCAGTTGCCGCGGGATTCTCGAATTACAATGGGGAATACAGGCTTCCTCTTGTGTTGGCCCAGGGAAGTCCAATCATCCATTCGAGTTGCGAGGGAGAGCTGGGGATTGCACTTGAGTCAATGCAGGACAAAAAAGACCTCATTTAGGCTTGTGTCCAGGACCGAGTTTTCCTCTACAGGGGCAACACGGATCTCAGGATCCCATTCCAGACTCACCCAAGTAGTCAGGCCTCGGCTCGAGGGGAAGCAACGGACTCTGCTCTCCTCTAGAGTAGCGACGTGTATCTCTTGGAGGCTACTGAGTGGCCTAAAGGGAGTCAGGCCTCCAGTGGAGTTTGGAGAGTGGACTCAGGATTGCTCTCTAGGTCATGTAGGAAAAGAAGGCCCTCATCTTACGATGATGGGGGCGTCTCGTGAGTTTTCTCGAGCGGCGGTGCCAGTGTGGGGTTTTCATGAGGTAAGACGGGGAGCGCAGGGAGCCTCTCGTGTGGCGCCAGGGAAGTTAGGTTTCAATGGGCATGGCGAGGGGAATGCGTCATTGCTCTCCAGTCATGGTAGGGTATCGGGCCTCAAGACGGGGTAAAGAAGGACTCTCAAGGTCTTTCTCAGAATGCAGCAGGAAACCCTGGGTTCACTCGACTTGTGCCAGTGACCGCAGAGAGCTTCTGAGGGTGCCTCTGAGAATCAGGGATACTGTGGAGTTTTAGGGGCCTCTCGGGACTCCACTGGGTATGGCGCAATGGAAGAGGGCCTCATTTCGAGTTGATGCAGGAACGTCAGGTTTCATCTACATTTCTGACTCCGATCGCACGGTCCCTGCAGAGTTGGGAAAGGAGAGTCAGGCCTTCTCTTGTGTGGAGGAACGGAACTCCGCATGCCTCTCTAGTTCTTCAAGGGATGACAGGACACTTGTCGATCTGTGTTTGGAATCTGCGTGTTTTTCCGTACTATGCATGGGGATGTCAGTACCCCTCCGTGTTGTGCATTCATCCACAGGTTTGCTTTCGAAGAGGTGTCCTGGCATCGGGTTCTTATTAAGAGCGGACCGGGAAATCGGGGTCTTTCCGCATGTGGCACCACCCACCAGGCTACGTCTCGAATTTCCTAGTGAGACCAGCCTCATCCTGAGGTGCGCCGGGAAGGTCGGAACCCCTTGCAGACAAAGCAGGGGAATCGACCCTCCTGTCTCGATCAGGAGGGGAGAAGGGGCACAGATGAGGTGATGCCGGGAACCTCGGTGTTCCCCTCCAGTGAGACCAGTGTGTTGGGGAACTTTTGGGGTCGCATCAAAGGTGCCAAGTACCGTATCGCACTTCAAGATGGAACGTAAGACTTCTTTTGAGACGCTGTAGCGGCAATGGCCGCATCTTGCGATGAAGAGGGAACGACGTGGTTTTTCTCGAGTTGTGGCGGGATTCTTGAGTTACAACGGGAAATTCAGGCTTCCTCTTCTGTTGGCCCAGGGAAGTCCAGTCTTCCATTCGAGTTGCGAGGGAGAGTTGGAGATTGCTCTCGAGTCACTGCAGGAAAAAAGAGACCTCATCTAGGCTTGTGTCCAGGACCTAATGTTTCTCTCCAGGGGCGACAGGGATCTCCGGTTCACATATCAGACACACCCGAGGAGTCAGGCCTCGCCTCGAGGGGAAGGAAAAGACTCCGCTCTCCTCTCGAGTCGCGACGGGTATGTCTTGGAGTCCACTGAGTGACCAAAAGGGAGTCAAGCCTACTGTGGAGTTTGGAGAGAGGACTCGGGATTGCTCTCCAGGCCGTGCTAGAAAAGAAGGCCGTCATGTCGCGAAAATGGGGGCGTCTCGTGGGTTTTCTCTATCTGTGGCGCCAGTGTTTGGTTTCTCACGAGGTATGACGGGGAGCTCAGGGGGCCTCTCGTGTGGCGCGAGGGAAGTCAGGGCTTCATGAGTGTAGCAGAGGGAGCGCGTCATTGCCCTCGAGTCATGGTAGGGGAATCAGGGCACAAAATGCGTTGAAGAAGGACTCTTGAGTTCTTTCTATGGTGGCGGCAGTAAACCCTGGGTTCACTCGAATTGTGCTGGTGACCTCAGGGAGCTTCTCAGGGTGCCTCTGAGAAGTCAGGGATACTGTGGAGCTGGGACGCGTCTCTCGGGATTCCACTGGGTTTCGTGCAATGGAAGAGGTCCTAATCTCGAGTGGAGGCAGGAACCTCAGCGTTCCTCTCGTGACTTCACTGGCGCTGGTCTGATTTGGATCGCAAAGTCCCTGCAGAGTTGGGACAGGAGAGTCAGGCATCGTCTTGTGTAGAGGAATGAAACCCCACTTGCCTCTCGAGTTCTTCAGGGGTGACAAGCCACTTGTTGAGCTGTATGTGGAACCTGCGGGTTTTTCCGGACGATGCACGAGGGTGTCAGTGCCCCTTTGTGTTGTGCCTTCATCCACAGGGTTGCCTTCGAAGAGGTGTCCAGGCATCGGGTTCTTATCAAGAGCGTACTGGGAAATCATAGTCTTTTGGCATGTGGTACCACCCGCGAGCTACGTCTCGAATTTCCTCGTGAGACTGGCCTCATCCTGAAGTGCCCCGTGAAGGTCGGGAACCCCTTACAAACAAAGCAGGGGAAGTGACCCTCCTATCACGAACAGGAGGGGAGAAGGGGTTCAGATAAACTGGTGCCGGGAACCTCTGTGTTCACCTCGAGTGAGACCGATATTTCGGGGAACTTTTGGGGTCACATCAAGGGTGTCAAGTATCGTTTTGCACTTCAAGACGGAACGTGGGGCTTTTCTTGAGAAGCTGTAGCGGGCAAGGGCCTCATCTTGTGATGACGAGGGAACCAAGTGCTTTTTCTCGAGTTGCGGCGGGATTCTCGAGTTACGAAGGGGAATTCAGGCTTCCTCTTGTGTTGGCCCAGGGAAGTCCAATCTTCCATTCGAGTTGTCAGGGAGAGCGGGGGATTGCTCTCGAGTTACAGAAGGGCAAAAGAGACCTCATCTAGGCTTGTTTCCAGGACCTAATGTTCCTCTCTAGGGGAGACAGGGATCTCGGGGTTGCATTCCAGACCCACCTGGTGAGTCAGGCCTTGTATCGAGGGGAAGTAAAGGACTCAATTCTCCTCTCGAGTCGCGACGGGTATCTCTTGGAGCCCACTAAGTGGCCTAAAGGGAGTCAAGCCTCCTGTGGAGTTTGGAAAGAGGATTCGGGATTCCTCTCCAGGCCATGCAGGAAAAGAAGGCCCTCATCTCCCGATGACAGGGGCGTATGGTGAGTTTTCTCAAGCTGCGGGGTCAGTGTGGGGTTTCTCACGAGGTACGACAGGGAGCTCAGGGAACCTCTCTTATGGCGCCAGGGAAGTCAGGTCTCCATGTGCGTGGCGAGGGGGTGCGTGTCATTTCTATAGAGCCATGGAAGCAGATTCGGGCTTCAAGACACGTTGAAGTAGGACTCTCGAGGTCTTTTTCCCATTGTGGCAGGAAACCCTGGGTTCCCTCGACATGTGCCGGTGACCTCATGGAGCTTCTCCGGGTGCCTCTGAGAAGTCAGGGGTACTGTGGAGTTGGGAGGGGCCTCTCTGGACTCCACTGGGTTTGGTGCAATGGATGAGAGCCTCATCTCGAGTGGAGGCAGGAACCTCATGTTTCCTCTCCTGGGTTTCCTGTCGCTGGTACTGACTCGGATCGCAGTTTCCCTGCAGAGTTGGTACAGAAAATCAGGTCTCGTCTTGTGTGGAGGAATGGAACTCCACTTGCCTGTCGAGTTGTTCACGGGGTGACAGACCACTTGTTGAACTGTGTTTGTAACCTGCGGGTTTTTCTGGACGATGCACGGGGGTGTCAGTGCCCCTTCGTGTTGTGCTTTCATCCACAGGTTTTCCTTCGTAAAAGTGTCAGGGCATCACGTTCTTATCAAGAGCAGACCGGGAAATCGGGGTCTTTCGGCTTGTGGCACCACCCACGAGGCTATGTCTCGAATTTCCTCGTGAGAACTGCCTCATCCTTAGGCGCGCTGGAAAGGTCAGGAACCCCTTCCAGACATAGCAGGGGAATCGACACTCCTGTCGCGATCACGAGGGGAGAAGGAGCTCAAATGAAGTGGTTCCGGGAACCTCGCTGTTCCTTTCGAGTGAGACCTGTATGTCGGGGAATTTTGAGATTGCATCAAGGGTGCCAAGTACCGTTTCGCACTTCAAGACAGAAAGTGGGACTTCTCTTGAGTCGCTGTAGCGGGCAAGGGCCTCATCTAGCGCTGATGGGGGAACCACGTGGATTTTCTCGAGTTTCGGCGGGATTCTCGAGTTACGATGTCGAATTCAGGCTTCCAATTGTATTGGCCCAGGGAAGTCCAATCTTCAATTCGATTTGCGAGGGAGAGCTCGCGATTGCTCTCTAGTAACTGCAGTGCAAAATAGACCTCATCTAGGCTTGTGTCCAGGACCGAGTTTTCCTCTCCAGGTGTGACAGGAACTCGGGGTTGCATTCCAGACTCACACGGGGAGTCAGGCTTCATCTTGAGGGGAAGCAAAGGACTCTGCTCTCCCTTCAGGTCCTGACAGGTATCTCTTGGAGCCAACTGAGAGGCCTAAAGAGAGTCAGGCCTCCTGTGGAGTCTGGAGAGAGGACTCGGTTTTGCTCTCCATGCCAGGCAGGAAACAAGTCCCTCATCTCGTGATGACGGGGGTGTATCGTGGGTTTTCTCGAGCTGCGGTGCCTGAATGGGGTTTCTGAAGAGGTACGACGGGGAGCTCAGGGAGACTCTCTTCAGGAGTCAGGGAAGTCAGGTCTCCATGCGCATGGCGATGGGGAGCGGGTCTTTGCTCTCGAGTCATGGTAGGGGAATCGGGCCTCAAGACACGCCGAAGGACTCTCAAGGTCTTTCTCGGGTCGCAGCAGGAAACCCTGGGTTCCCTGGACTACAGACGGTGACCTCAGGTAGATTCTCAAGGTGCCTCTGAGAATTCAGGGATACTGTGGAGTTGGAAGGGGCCTCTCGCGACTCATCTGGGTTTGGTGCAATGGAAGAGGGCCTCACCTCGAGAGGAGACAGGAACCTCAGGATTCCTCTCCGTTTTGGACTCCGACCGCAGGGTCCCTGCAGAGTTGGGACAGGAGAGTCAGGCCTCGTCTTGTCTGAGGAAGGGAACCCCGCTGGCCTCTCGAGTTGCTCAGGGGGTCTCAGGCCCCTCGTCGAGCTGTGTGTGGAAATCGCGGGTCTTTGCGGACGACGCACGGGGGTGGCAGTGCCCCTTCGTGTTGTGCCTTCACCCGCAGGGTTGCCTTCGAAGAGGGGTCCGGGCCTCGGGTCCTTCTCAAGAGCGAACAGGGGAATCGGGGGCGTTCGGCATGTTGCCCCACCCACGTGGCTCGTCTCGAATTTCCTCGTGAGACCGGCCTCATCCTGAGGTGCGCCGGGAAGGCCGGGAACCCCTTCCAGACCACGCAGGGGAATCGCCTCTCCTGTCGCGATCAGGAGGGGAGAAGGGGCTCAGAGGAAGCGGTGCCGGGACCCTCGGTGTTCCCCTCGGGGGAACCCGGCGTGTGGGGGGCTTTTGGGGGTCGCAGGAAGGCTGTCAGGGACCGTTTCGCCCTTCAGGGCGGAACAGGGGACTTCCCTTGAGACGCTGTGGCGGGCAAGGGCCTCCTCTTGCCAAGAGGTGGGAACCACGTGGTTTTTCTCGAGTTGCGGCGGGATTCTCGAGTTACGACGGGGATCTCAGCCTTCCCCTTGGGTTGGCCCTGGGAAGCCCAATCTTCCCCTCGGGTTGCGAGGGAAAGCTGGGGGTTGCGCTCGAGTCACTGCAGGGCCCAAGAGACCTCACCTAGGCGTGTGTCCGGGACCTAATATTCCTCTCCAGGGAAGGCAGGGATCTCGGGGTTGCATTCCAGGCTCCCCCGGGGAGTCAGGCCTCGTCTCGAGGGGAAGCCAAGGACTCCGCTCTCCTCTCGAGTCGCGACGCGGGTCTCTTGGAGCCCCCTGAGCGGCCTCAAGGGAGTCCAGCCTCCTCTTCCGTTTGGAGAGAGGACCCGGGATTGCTCTCCAGGCCATGCAGGAAAAGAAGGCCCTCAGCTCGCGAGGACGGGGGCATCTCAGGGGTTTCCTCGAGCTGCGGCGCCCGTGGGGGTTTTCTCCCGAGGCACGACGAGGATCTCAGGGAGCCTCTCGTGCGGCGCCAGGGAAGTCAGGTCTCCATGCGCGTGGCGAGAGGGAGCGCGTCCTGGCTCTCGAGTTACAGGAGGGGACTGGGGCCTCGAGACGCGTGGAAGAAGGACTCTCGAGGTCTTTCTCGGGGGGCGGCGGGAAACCCTCGTGTCCCTCGCCTTCTACCGGGGACCTTAGGGAACTTGCCAGGGTGCCTATGGGAGGCGAGGGATCCTGTGGAGGTGGCGGGGCCCCTCGGGACTCCGCTGGGTCTGGCGGAACGGAAGAGGGCCTCACCTCGAGGGGAGGCAGGAAGCTCAGGCTTCCTCTCCGTTTCGGACTCCGACCGCAGGGTCCCTGCAGAGTTGGGACAGGGGAGTCAGGCCTCGTCTTGTCTGAGGAAGGGAACCCCGCTGGCCTCCCGAGTTGCTCAGGGGGTCTCAGGCCCCTGGTCGATCTGTGTGTGGAACCCGCGGGTCTTTGCGGACTATGCACGGGGGTGGCAGTGCCCCTTCGTGTTGTGCCTTCACCCACAGGGTTGCCTTCGAAGAGGGGTCCGGGTCTCGGGTCCTTCTCAAGGGCGGACCGGGGAATCGGGGGCGTTCGGCATGTGGCCCCACCCACGTGGCTCGTCTCGAATTTCCTCGTGAAGACCGGCCTCATCCTGAGGTGCGCCGGGAAGGCCGGGAACCCCTTCCAGACCACGCAGGGGAATCGCCTCTCCTGTCGCGATCAGGAGGGGAGAAGGGGCTCAGAGGAAGCGGTGCCGGGACCCTCGGTGTTCCCCTCGAGGGAACCCGGCGTGTCGGGGGACTTTTGGGGGTGGCAGGAAGGCTGTCAGGGACCGTTTCGCCCTTCAGGGCGGAACAGGGGACTTCCCTTGAGACGCCGTGGCGGGCAAGGGCCTCATCTTGCCAAGAGGTGGGAACCACGTGGTTTTTCTCGAGTTGCGGCGGGATTCTCGAGTTACGACGGGGATCTCAGCCTTCCCCTTGGGTTGGCCCTTCGAAGCCCATTCTTCCCCTCGGGTTGCGAGGGAAAGCTGGGGGTTGCGCTCGAGTCACTGCAGGGCCGAAAAGACCTCACCTAGGCGTGTGTCCGGGACCTACTATTCCTCTCCATGGAAGGCAGGGATCTCGGGGTTGCATTCCAGGCTCCCCCGGGGAGTCAGGCCTCGTCTCGAGGGGAAGCCAAGGAATCCGCTCTCCTCTCGAGTCGCGACGCGGGTCTCTTGGAGCCCCCTGAGCGGCCTCAAGGGAGTCCAGCCTCCTCTTCCGTTTGGAGAGAGGACCCGGGATTGCTCTCCAGGCCATGCAGAAAAGAAGGCCCTCAGCTCGCGAGGACGGGGGCGTCTCCGGGGTTTCCTCGAGCTGCGGCGCCCGTGGGGGTTTTCTCCCGAGGCACGACGAGGATCTCAGGGAGCCTCTCGTGCGGCGCCAGGGAAGTCAGGTCCCCATGCGCGTGGCGAGGGGGAGCGCGTCCTGGCTCTCGAGTCACGGGAGGGGACTAGGGCCTCGAGACGCGTTGCAGAAGGACTCTCGAGGTCTTTCTCGGGGGGCGGCGGGAAACCCTCGTGTCCCTCGCCTTCTGCCGGGGACCTTAGGGAACTTCTCAGGGTGCCTCTGAGAGGCGAGGGATCCTGTGGAGGTGGCGGGGCCCCTCGGGACTCCGCTGGGTCTGGCGCAACGGATGAGGGCCTCACCTCGAGGGGAGGCAGGAACCTCAGGCTTCCTCTCCGTTTCGGACTCCGACCGCAGGGTCCCTGCAGAGTTGGGACAGGAGAGTCAGGCCTCGTCTTGTCTGAGGAAGGGAACCCCGCTGGCCTCTCGAGTTGCTCAGGGGGTCTCAGGCCCCTCGTCGAGCTGTGTGTGGAACCCGCGGGTCTTTGCGGACGATGCACGGGGGTGGCAGTGCCCCTTCGTATTGTGCCTTCACCCACAGGGTTGCCTTCGAAGAGGGGTCAGGGCCACGGGTCTTTCTCAAGGGCGTACCGGGGAATCGGGGGCGTTCGGCATGTGGCCCCACCCACGTGGCTCGTCTCGAATTTCCTCGTGAGACCGGCCTCATCCTGAGGTGCGCCGGGAAGGTAGGGAACCCCTTCCAGACCACGCAGGGGAATCGCCTCTCCTGTCGCGATCAGGAGGGGAGAAGGGGCTCAGAGAAAGCGGTGCTGGGACCCTCGGTGTTCCCCTCGAGGGAACCCGGCGTGTCGGGGGACTTTTGGGGGTGGCAGGAAGGCTGTCAGGGACCGTTTCGCCCTTCAGGGCGGAAGAGGGGACTTCCCTTGAGACGCCGTGGCGGGCAAGGGCCTCATCTTGCCAAGAGGTGGGAACCCCGTGGTTTTTCTCGAGTTGCGGCGGCATTCTGGAGTTACCACGGGGATCTCAGCCTTCCCCTTGGGTTGGCCCTGGGAAGCCCAATCTTCCCCTCGGGTTGCGAGGGAAAGCTGGGGGTTGCGCTCGAGTCACCGCAGGGCCGAAGTGACCTCACCTAGGCGTGTGTCCGGGACCTAATATTCCTCTCCAGGGAAGGCAGGGATCTCGGGGTTGCATTCCAGGCTCCCCCGGTGAGTCAGGCCTCGTCTCGAGGGGAAGCCAAGGACTCCGCTCTCCTCTCGAGTCGCGACGCGGGTCTCTTGGAGCCCCTGAGCGGCCTCAAGGGAGTCCAGCCTCCTCTTCCGTTTGGAGAGAGGACCCGGGATTGCTCTCCAGGCCATGCAGGAAAAGAAGGCCCTCAGCTCGCGAGGAAGGGGGCGTCTCAGGGGTTTCCTCGAGCTGCGGCGCCCGTGGGGGTTTTCTCCCGAGGCACGACGAGGATCTCAGGGAGCCTCTTGTGCGGCGCCAGGGAAGTCAGGTCTCCATGCGCGTGGCGAGGGGGAACGCGTCCTGGCTCTCGAGTCACGGGAGGGGACTAGGGCCTCGAGACGCGTTGAAGAAGGACTCTCGAGGTCTTTCTCTGGGGGCGGCGGGAAACCCTCGTGTCCCTCACCTTCTGCCGGGGACCTTAGGGAACTTCCCAGGGTGCCTATGAGAGGCGAGGGATCCTGTGGAGGTGGCGGGGCCCCTCGGGACTCCGCTGGGTCTGGCGCAACGGAAGAGGGCCTCACCTCGAGGGGAGGCAGGAACCTCAGGCTTCCTCTCCGTTTCGGACTCCGCCCGCAGGGTCCCTGCAGAGTCGGGACAGGAGAGTCAGGCCTCGTCTTGTCTGAGGAAGGGAACCCCGCTGGCCTCTCGAGTTGCTCAGGGGGTCTCAGGACCCTCGTCGAGCTGTGTGTGGAACCCGCGGGTCTTTGCGGACGATGCACGGGGGTGGCAGTGCCCCTTCGCGTTGTGCCTTCACCCACAGGGTTGACTTCGAAGAGGGTTCCGGGCCTCGGGTCCTTCTCAAGGGCGGACCGGGGAATCGGGGGCGTTCGGCATGTGGCCCCACCCACGTGGCTCGTCTCGAATTTCCTCGTGAGACCGGCCTCATCCTGAGGTGCGCCAGGAAGGCCGGGAACCCCTTCCAGACCACGCAGGGGAATCGCCTCTCCTGTCGCGATGAGGAGGGGAGAAGGGGCTCAGAGGAAGCGGTGCCGGGACCCTCGGTGTTCCCCTCGAGGGAACCCGGCGTGTCGGGGGACTTTTGGGGGTGGCAGGAAGGCTGTCAGGGACCGTTTCGCCCTTCAGGGCGGAAAGGGGACTTCCCTTGAGACGCCGTGGCGGGCAAGGGCCTCATCTTGCCAAGAGGTGGGAACCACGTGGTTTTTCTCGAGTTGCGGCGGCATTCTCGAGTTACGACGGGGATCTCAGCCTTCCCCTTGGGTTGGCCCTGGGAAGCCCAATCTTCCCCTCGGGTTGCGAGGGAAAGCTGGGGGTTGCGCTCGAGTCACTGCAGGGCCCAAGAGACCTCACCTAGGCGTGTGTCCGGGACCTAATATTCCTCTCCAGGGAAGGCAGGGATCTCGGGGTTGCATTCCAGGCTCCCCCGGGGAGTCAGGCCTCGTCTCGAGGGGAAGTCAAGGACTCCGCTCTCCTCTCGAGTCGCGACGCGGGTCTCTTGGAGCCCCCTGAGCGGCCTCAAGGGAGTCCAGCCTCCTCTTCCGTTTGGAGAGAGGACCCGGGATTGCTCTCCAGGCCATGCAGGAAAAGAAGGCCCTCAGCTCGCGAGGACGGGGGCGTCTCAGGGGTTTCCTCGAGCTGCGGCGCCCATGGGGGTTTTCTCCCGAGGCACGACGAGGATCTCAGGGAGCCTCTCGTGCGGCGCCAGGGAAGTCAGGTCTCCATGCGCGTGGCGAGGGGGAGCGCGTCCTGGCTCTCGAGTCACGGGAGGGGACTAGGGCCTCGAGACGCGTTGAAGAAGGACTCTCGAGGTCTTTCTCGGGGGGTGGCGGGAAACCCTCGTGTCCCTCGCCTTCTGCCGGGGACCTCAGGGAACTTCTCAGGGTGCCTCTGAGAGGCGAGGGATCCTGTGGAGGTGTCGGGGCCTCTCGGGACTCCGCTGAGTCTGGCGCAACGGAAGAGGGCCTCACCTCGAGGGGAGGCAGGAACCTCAGGCTTCCTCTCCGTTTCGGACTCCGACCTCAGGGTCCCTGCAGAGTTGGGACAGGAGAGTCAGGCCTCCTCTTGTCTGAGGAAGGGACCCCCGCTGGCCTCTCGAGTTGCTCAGGGGGTCTCAGGCCCCTCGTCGAGCTGTGTGTGGAACCCGCGGGTCTTTGCGGACGATGCACGGGGGTGGCAGTGCCCCTTCGTGTTGTGCCTTCCCCCCCAGGGTTGCCTTCGAAGAGGGGTCCGGGCCTCGGGTCCTTCTCAAGGGCGGACCGGGGAATCGGGGGCGTTCGGCATGTGGCCCCACCCACGTGGCTCGTCTCGAATTTCCTCGTGAGACCGGCCTCATCCTGAGGTGCGCCGGGAAGGCCGGGAACCCCTTCCAGACCACGCAGGGGAATCGCCTCTCCTGTCGCGATCAGGAGGGGAGAAGGGGCTCAGAGGAAGCGGTGCCGGGAACCTCGGTATTCCCCTCGAGGGAACCCGGCGTGTCGGGGGACTTTTGGGGGTCGCAGGAAGGCTGTCAGGGACCGTTTCGCCCTTCAGGGCGGAACAGGGGACTTCCCTTGAGACGCCGTGGCGGGCAAGGGCCTCATCTTGCCAAGAGGTGGGAACCACGTGGTTTTTCTCGAGTTGCGGCGGGATTCTCGAGTTACGACGGGGATCTCAGCCTTCCCCTTGGGTTGGCCCTGGGAAGCCCATTCTTCCCCTCGGGTTGCGAGGGAAAGCTGGGGGTTGCGCTCGAGTCACTGCAGGGCCCAAGAGACCTCACCTAGGCGTGTGTCCGGGACCTAATATTCCTCTCCAGGGAAGGCAGGGATCTCGGGGTTGCATTCCAGGCTCCCCCGGGGAGTCAGGCCTCGTCTCGAGGGGAAGCCAAGGACTCCGCTCTCCTCTCGAGTCGCGACGCGGGTCTCTTGGAGCCCCCTGAGCGGCCTCAAGGGAGTCCAGCCTCCTCTTCCGTTTGGAGAGAGGACCCGGGATTGCTCTCCAGGCCATGCAGGAAAAGAAGGCCCTCAGCTCGCGAGGACGGGGGCGTCTCAGGGGTTTCCTCGAGCTGCGGCGCCCGTGGGGGTTTTCTCCCGAGGCACGACGAGGATCTCATTGAGACTCTCATGCGGCGCTAGGGAAGTCAGGTCTCCATGCGCGTGGCGAGGGGGAGCGCGTCCTGGCTCTCGAGTCACGGGAGGGGACTAGGGCCTCGAGATGCGTTGAAGAAGGACTCTCGAGGTCTTTCTCGGGGGGCGGCGGGAAACCCTCGTGTCCCTCGCCTTCTGCCGGGGACCTTAGGGAACTTCCCAGGGTGCCTCTGAGAGGCGAGGGATCCTGTTGAGGTGGCGGGGCCCCTCGGGACTCCGCTGGGTCTGGCGCAACGGAAGAGGGCCTCACCTCGAGGGGAGGCAGGAACCTCAGGCTTCCTCTCCGTTTCGGACTCCGACCGCAGGGTCCCTGCAGAGTTGGGACAGGAGAGTCAGGCCTCGTCTTGTCTGAGGAAGGGAACCCCGCTGGCCTCTCGAGTTGCTCAGGGGGTCTCAGGCCCCTCGTCGAGCTGTGTGTGGAACCCGCGGGTCTTTGCGGACGATGCACGGGGGTGGCAGTGCCCCTTCGTGTTGTGCCTTCCCCCCCAGGGTTGCCTTCGAAGAGGGGTCCGGGCCTCGGGTTCTTCTCAAGGGCGGACCGGGGAATCGGGGGCATTCGGCATGTGGCCCCACCCACGTGGCTCGTCTCGAATTTCCTCGTGAGACCGGCCTCATCCTGAGGTGCGCCGGGAAGGCCGGGAACCCCTTCCAGACCACGCAGGGGAATCGCCTCTCCTGTAGCGATCAGGAGGGGAGAAGGGGCTCAGAGGAAGCGGTGCCGGGACCCTCGGTGTTCCCCTCGAGGGAACCCGGCGTGTCGGGGGACTTTTGGGGGTCGCAGGAAGGCTGTCAGGGACCGTTTCGCCCTTCAGGGCGGAACAGGGGACTTCCCTTGAGACGCCGTGGCGGGCAAGGGCCTCATCTTGCCAAGAGGTGGGAACCACGTGGTTTCTCTCGAGTTGCGGCGGGATTCTCGAGTTACGACGGGGATCTCAGCCTTCCCCTTAGGTTGGCCCTGGGAAGCCCAATCTTCCCTTCGGGTTGCGAGGGAAAGCTGGGGGTTGCGCTCGAGTCACTGCAGGGCCGAAGAGACCTCACCTAGGCGTGAGTCCGGGACCTACTATTCCTCTCCAGGGAAGGCAGGGATCTCGGGGTTGCATTCCAGGCTCCCCCGGGGAGTCAGGCCTCGTCTCGAGGGGAAGCCAAGTACTCTGCTCTCCTCTCGAGTCGCGACGCGGGGCTCTTGGAGCCCCCTGAGCGGCCTCAAGGGAGTCCAGCCTCCTCTTCCTTTTGGAGAGAGGACCAGGGATTGCTCTCCAGGCCATGCAGGAAAAGAAGGCCCTCAGCTCGCGAGGACGGGGGCGTCTCAGGGGTTTCCTCGAGCTGCGGCGCCCGTGGGGGTTTTCTCCCGAGGCACGACGAGGATCTCAGGGAGCCTCTCGTGCGGCGCCAGGGAAGTCAGGTCTCCATGCGCGTGGCGAGGGGGAGCGCGTCCTGGCTCTCGAGTCACGGGAGGGGACTAGGGCCTCGAGACGCGTTGAAGAAGGACTCTCGAGGTCTTTGTCGGGGGGCGGCGGGAAACCCTCGTGTCCCTCGCCTTCTGCCGGGGACCTTAGGGAACTTCCCAGGGTGCCTCTGAGAGGCGAGGGATCCTTTGGAGGTGGCGGGGCCCCTCGCGACTCCGCTGGGTCTGGCGCAACGGAAGAGGGCCTCACCTCGAGGGGAGGCAGGAACCTCAGGCTTCCTCTCCGTTTCGGACTCCGACCGCAGGGTCCCTGCAGAGTTGGGACAGGAGAGTCAGGCCTCGTCTTGTCTGAGGAAGGGAACCCCGCTGGCCTCTCGAGTTGCTCAGGGGGTCTCAGGCCCCTCGTCGAGCTGTGTGTGGAACCCGCGAGTCTTTGCGGACGATGCACGGGGGTGGCAGTGCCCCTTCGTGTTGTGCCTTCCCCCACAGGGTTGCCTTCGAAGAGGGGTCCGGGCCTCGGGTCCTTCTCAAGGGCGGACCGGGGAATCGGGGGCCTTCGGCATGTGGCCCCACCCACGTGGCTCGTCTCGAATTTCCTCGTGAGACCGGCCTCATCCTGAGGTGCGCTGGGAAGGCCGGGAAACCCTTCCAGACCACGCAGGGGAATCGCCTCTCCTGTAGCGATCAGGAGGGGAGAAGGGGCTCAGAGGAAGCGGTGCCGGGACCCTCGGTGTTCCCCTCGAGGGAACCCGGCGTGTCGGGGGACTTTTGGGGGTCGCAGGAAGGCTGTCAGGGACCGTTTCGCCCTTCAGGGCGGAACAGGGGACTTCCCTTGAGACGCCGTGGCGGGCAAGGGCCTCCTCTTGCCAAAGGTGGGAACCACGTGGTTTTTCTCGAGTTGCGGCGGGATTCTCGAGTTACGACGGGGATCTCAGCCTTCCCCTTGGGTTGGCCCTGGGAAGCCCAATCTTCCCCTCGGGTTGCGAGGGAAAGCTGGGGGTTGCGCTCGAGTCACCGCAGGGCCGAAGAGACCTCACCTAGGCGTGTGTCCGGGACCTAATATTCCTCTCCAGGGAAGGCAGGGATCTCGGGTTTGCATTCCAGGCTCCCCCGGGGAGTCAGGCCTCGTCTCGAGGGGAAGCCAAGGACTCCGCTCTCCTCTCGAGTCGCGAAGCGGGTCTCTTGGAGCCCCCTGAGCGGCCTCAAGGGAGTCCAGCCTACTCTTCCGTTTGGAGAGAGGACCCGGGATTGCTCTCCAGGCCATGCAGGAAAAGAAGGCCCTCAGCTCGCGAGGACGGGGGCATCTCAGGGGTTTCCTCGAGCTGCGGCGCCCGTGGGGCTTTTCTCCCGAGGCACGACGAGGATCTCAGGGAGCCTCTCGTGCGGCGCCAGGCAAGTCAGGTCTCCATGCGCGTGGCGAGGGGGAGCGCGTCCTGGCTCTCGAGTCACGGGAGGGGACTAGGGCCTCGAGACGCGTTGAAGAAGGACTCTCGAGGTCTTTCTCGGGGGGCGGCGGGAAACCCTCGTGTCCCTCGCCTTCTGCCGGGGACCTTAGGGAACTTCCCAGGGTGCCTCTGAGAGGCGAGGGATCCTGTGGAGGTGGCGGGGCCCCTCGGAACTCCGCTGGGTCTGGCGCAACGGAAGAGGGCCTCACCTCGAGGGCAGGCAGGAATCTCAGGCTTCCTCTCCGTTTCGGACTCCGACCGCAGGGTCCCTGCAGAGTTGGGACAGGAGAGTCAGGCCTCGTCATGTCTGAATAAGGGAACCCCGCTGGCCTCTCGAGTTGCTCAGGAGGTCTCAGGCCCCTCGTCGAGCTGTGTGTGGAACCCGCGGGTCTTTGCGGACGATGCACGGCGGTGTCAGTGCCTCTTCGTGTTGTGCCTTCACCCACAGGGTTGCCTTTGAAGAGGGGTCCGGGCCTCGGGTCCTTCTCAAGGGCGGACCGGGGAACCGGGGGCGTTCGGCATGTGGCCCCACCCAGGTGCCTCGTCTCGAATTTCCTCGTGAGACCGGCCTCATCCTGAGGTGCGCCGGGAAGGCCGGGAACCCCTTCCAGACCACGCAGGGGAATCGCCTCTCCTGTCGCGATCAGGAGGGGAGAAGGGGCTCAGAGGAAGCGGTGCCGGGACCCTCGGTGTTCCCCTCGAGGGAACCCGGCGTGTCGGGGGACTTTTGGGGGTCGCAGGAAGGCTGTCAGGGACCGTTTCGCCCTTCAGGGCGGAACAGGGGACTTCCCTTGAGACGCCGTGGCGGGCAAGGGCCTCATCTTGCCAAGAGGTGGGAACCACGTGGATTTTCTCGAGTTGCGGCGGGATTCTCGAGTTACGACGGGGATCTCAGCCTTCCCCTTGGGTTGGCCCTGGGAAGCCCAATCTTCCCCTCGGGTTGCGAGGGAACGCAGGGGGTTGCGCTCGAGTCACTGCAGGGCCGAAGAGACCTCACCTAGGCGTGTGTCCGGGACCTAATATTCCTCTCCAGGGAAGACAGGGATCTCGGGGTTGCATTCCAGGCTCCCCCGGGGAGTCAGGCCTCGTCTCGAGGGGAAGCCAAGGACTCCGCTCTCCTCTCGAGTCGCGACGCGTGTCTCTTGGAGCCCCCTGAGCGGCCTCAAGGGAGTCCAGCCTCCTCTTCCCTTTGGAGAGAGGACCCGGGATTGCTCTCCAGGCCATGCAGGAAAAGAAGGCCCTCAGCTCACGAGGACGGGGGCGTCTCAGGGGTTTCCTCGAGCTGCGGCGCCCGTGGGGGTTTTCTCCCGAGGCACGACGAGGATCTCAGGGAGCCTCTCGTGCGGCGCCAGGGAAGTCAGGTCTCCATGCGCGTGGCGAAGGGGAGCGCGTCCTGGCTCTCGAGTCACGGGAGGGGACTAGGGCCTCGAGACGTGTTGAAGAAGGACTCTCGAGGTCTTTCTCGGGGGGGCGGCGGGAAACCCTCGTGTCCCTCGCCTTCTGCCGGGGACCTTAGGGAACTTCCCAGGGTGCCTCTGAGAGGCGAGGGATCCTGTAGAGGTGGCGGGGCCCATCGGGATTCCGCTGGGTCTGGCGCAACGGAAGAGGGCCTCACCTCGAGGGGAGGCAGCAACCTCAGGCTTCCTCTCCGTTTTGGACTCCGACCGCAGGGTCCCTGCAGAGTTGGGACAGGAGAGTCAGGCCTCGTCTTGTCTGAGGAAGGGAACCCCGCTGGCCTCTCGAGTGGCTCAGGGGGTCTCAGGCCCCTCGTCGATCTGTGTGTGGAACCCGCGGGTCTTTGCGGACGATGCACGGGGGTGGCAGTGCCCCTTCGTGTTGTGCCTTCACCCACAGGGTTGCCTTCGAAGAGGGGTCCGGGCCTCGGGTCCTTCTCAAGGGCGGACTGGGGAACCGGGGGCGTTCGGCATATGGCCCCACCCACGTGGCTCGTCTCGAATTTCCTCGTGAGACCGGCCTCATCCTGAGGGGCGCCGGGAAGGCCAGGAACCCCTTCCAGACCACGCAGGGGAATCGCCTCTCCTTTCGCGATCAGGAGGGGAGAAGGGGCTCAGAGGAAGCGGTGCCGGGACCCTCGGTGTTCCCCTCGAGGGAACCCGGCGTGTCGGGGGACTTTTGGGGGTCGCAGGAAGGCTGTCAGGGACCGTTTCGCCCTTCAGGGCGGAACAGGGGACTTCCCTTGAGACGCCGTGGCGGGCAAGGGCCTCATCTTGCCAAGAGGTGGGAACCACGTGGTTTTTCTCGAGTTGCGGCGGGATTCTCGAGTTACGACGGGGATCTCAGCCTTCCCCTTGGGTTGGCCCTGGGAAGCCCAATCTTCCTCTCGGGTTGCGAGGGAAAGCTGGGGGTTGCGCTCGAGTCACTGCAGGGCCGAAGAGACCTCACCTAGGCGTGTGTCCGGGACCTACTATTCCTCTCCAGGGAAGGCAGGGATCTCGGGGTTGCATTCCAGGCTCCCCCGGGGAGTCAGGCCTCGTCTCGAGGGGAAGCCAAGGACTCCGCTCTCCTCTCGAGTCGCGACGCGGGTCTCTTGGAGCCCCCTGAGCGGCCTCAAGGGAGTCCAGCCTCCTCTTCCGTTTGGAGAGAGGACCCGGGATTGCTCTCCAGGCCATGCAGGAAAAGAAGGCCCTCAGCTCGCGAGGACGGGGGAGTCTCAGGGGTTTCCTCGAGCTGCGGCGCCCGTGGGTTCCTGGGTCCAGCCCCGGCTGATCCAGGGTCTTCGAAGGAGAGACGGCTAGGCGACCTATTCAAATGTTAATTAGATATAATAAAGAGGAATAGAATGAGGATAGCTCAGTAGGAAAATTCAGTGGAGAAAAGAAGCTGAGTGGCTTGGTTTACGCGGAAAATCAATATAACCCGTGACACCAGGTTAGCTCTGACCATGGAGGCTGCAGGCGCCCTCTCGAATAGCGGAAGGTGCCCCACCTTAGACACCTTCTCGAGTGGGTCTTAGAAGCCCAGGCAAATAAATGGTCGCAGAGGACATCCACGCTCCAGATGGACACTCATCTAGAAGTTAAAGGGAAGAATGACATGGGGAGACCAAGCGTTGGTGAGCAAGGCCCATAGCTTTATTTTCAACAGGGGCTTTTATACCCTAAGTTACACATAGAGGACAATAGGGGATGCAATATCAGCAGTCTTTGATGCTTATCAAAAACCAGGGTTTCTTTCCTGCAGATTTATCGTATACAAATGGTTTAGGTGATTTACATCATCTTCTGGCCAGAGGCCTATTAACATTTTATGACTCTTGACAAGGACTTATCAACAAAGACTTATTTTCTCTAAGAGTAATTATTTTAAGGTTTGGCGCCATCCTCCGAAGATAAGATTACGTTCCTATAGGGTGGATGTGTAATGGGTTTACAAAGGAAAGAATTTACTACCTTAAGGGTCTAAAGTTACTAACACCAAGGCCACTACTTATTTTTTCTACATACCAACTATATTAATTAATGCACATTCAAGGATACAATTCAAGGGATGTGAAAACTTGGCAACAAACATTGGCTCATCAATGAAATCTTTTACTAGTTTTATTCTGACAGTTTCTAATTCTCTGAGAGGCTCTAAGCTATTTGAATATCTTAAGCTTCCCGTGCCTCTGGAGGCTGGGAGACTGTAAACAATCGTATGCATAGCTGTAGGTGTCTGGGTAAACTTGTCAGGCGAGTTAGAGAGCCATCTGAGGGGTTTGGATTTAAACACTCCTAATTGCCCAGGAACTTTATTAATTGGAGCTGTAAGTTAACTCTTTGACAGAGAGAGTGAGATGGTGGTGGGGGACAGCCCCCAGTAAAGTCAGAGGCGAGAGCACAAAGCAATAAAGTAGGCAGACTCTGGTTTTTGGGGGGTAGATGCTCGAGAATATCCGGGGGCACTCCCGAGGCTCGATCCCGCCTTTGCGTATGCCGAGCCCCCTTCCTCATGACCTTTGTCATGAGTGGAATGTCTCTCGCCGGCTCCCGGCATCTCCCCCTTTTTTATTTCTTAAAACAGCCAGATGTAGCTCAGTCGCGAGCCTCTGAATGCTCTGCCGAAGAATCCTGACAATACAAGGAAGAATGAATATGAGAAGCAGAATTAAAACAGCCACAGTAACATAGCTAAGGAAGGTAGACAGCATATTTTTTCCTGAAATGTAGTTAGAGAAAGTATGGAAGAAATCATTTGCTGTTCCAGCGGCAGTAAAATCTAATCTGGAGTGTTCCATAGTTGCTATTTGATTGTGAAGTTTCCCTAAGTCTAGACCAATGTCAGAGCTGTTCCAGATACCTGAAATATGGTTTCTAATCTTTTCCCATTCAAAATCTGTCTCATTTACTTTCAGGGGTGTTACACATATCCACCGATAGTCAGCATGACAGGACAATGCCATTTTCACCTTTAAAGCCTGCAATTCAGTCCCAATATGTATTACTGCTTCCTCTAGGGCGTCTACCCTCATTTCTAATTTCCTGTCTATAGCTTCCTGTGTTGCCAATGCTAAAGAAACATTTTTGGACATAGAATCAACATATTGAGCAGTATGTACTTGTTGAGTCAATGATATTGCTGTCACAGTAACAGAAGTGATTGCACTTATCAAAGCTGCTATTCCCAAGATAAGTAAGCCCACAAACCGTCGGGTTCGCATTAAATCCTGCAGTTGTTGTGATACAGCCAAACCGTAATTATCATACCAATAAGAATGCACAGACACAGGTATCATGAGATAGGGTGGGCGTTTCAACACAACAAAAGAACAAACATTATATTGGGGGGTCAAACAAGATGAAAGCACACATTGTTCACAACACCACTACCACAAAGGAGCAAACATTATATTGAGGGTTTAAACAAGATGAGCCAGGAAGCAGCTGCAGGCGTCGGCCCCGGGGAGCAGTGTCCCCAGCATCAGGAGGCAGAACGCGAGCGGCAAGCTGTGGGCCTCGGCGCTTACGGCGGGCGGAGGGGCGGGGCTCGCGGCCTTGGGCTAGCCGCCGCGGCTTGGGCTCTCAGCGTTCCCCTCTCGCCGGCGGGAGCGCGCTGGTCTGGACTGCATTCCGCGGGCGCGCTTTCCTCTCTGGCCCTCACTCACCGCACAGACTTCTTTGCTCTAGGTCGCAGGGTGCAGCGAGAAGGGTACTGGGCGCTGCTGGCGGCGTGGAGGCGAGAGCTGGCTGGGGGAGGGGGAGCGAGCGAGTGCGCGCCGCGAACCTGGTCTTTGGGGAACGTGACATGACGAATTTGTCTGAGATCCAAATCGAAGAATCTGCATTCTGTAGAAATATACAAGCATACCCTCTCCCACAAGTTAGCAACACATCTGGCCTTTTTCACTCTCCAGTATGGAGGTCTTTTTACTTGACCAGGGGCCGAGTCGTAGCCTGTAATTCAGGCATCTAGTGTCTCATCATTGTAGTCTGCCCCTGTGTGTTTACGTTTAAGTGATTAATTACAATTTGGACATAACTATTTGTCTAACTGTTTACCTAGAGATATGAAATTTATACCTTGAACCAGCTGCATTTTGATGGTGAATTTTGTGAGAATTTTTGGCCTTATCAATCTTTTTATTTAAGTTTAAAACAATTACTTTAGTCAATGCATCTGCCAAAGCATTTCCTTCATGTAAAGGGCCGGGCAAGCTGGAATGGGCTCTATGTCCCACAAAATATTTTTTATCTCTGTGTTTAATCTTTCTGTAAATCAGATAACAAGGAGAAGATAGTAGTTTTATTTTTTGGAATATTAGCAGTTTCAATATGAGGAAACAACCCTACAATATATCAGGAGTCAGTCAAAAGATTAAAGGTGTGGTCTCCTAAATGTTGAAAGGCCTAAATAACTGCTTGTAACTCAGTCTTGACATTTTATTCCCTTGAATTAAAAGATCTTTTAAAGGCCTTGGAGCTGTAATTTCCTGCACCCAAAAGGCTAGATCACTAGATTCAAATGTTTTGTGGCTCTTATCTTGAGAAGTCAAGTTTTTTCTTTTCTGATAATAAGGTAAAAGCAAAAGCTATGTTACTCTTTAACCTTTATTAATTTATACAGTTTTGGTAGACAGTGAGATCAAGACTTTAATTTCTCAATATAATCAGAATCTACTACACCATGCACCACCGAAATTTCTTTTTTTCTTTCTTTTTTTTTTTTTTTATTTGAAAAGAAAGCGAGCTACTCCCCAGGACAAATCTTCCAAAGTCCTCGGGTAGGGGGCCAGCCACTCCCGTTGGAATTGAAGTAAGCGGCACGTCAGGGGTTAATATTGTTGCTCAATCCTCTTGCCTTTTCTCCTAGCCTGGGTGAGACCCCCCCTGAGGGGGTTTTCTCCAAGGAGCACGCTCTGCATATTGTGTACTAAAAGCTCCTTTGTTTAAAAAACTTTTTATCTTCCTCAGGCTTAGGCAACTCTTTGAGAGGCTTTGGGGGCAAAGTGGGGAACTCCTGGGTCCTGGGAGGCACAAACGGAGGCGGTGGCAATCGCCTTAAATCAGAAAGTGGTGGATAAGTTTTTTAAAGGTTTGCGCAGAGGGGGAGGGAGCTCGCCAGGGCGCTCAGCCGCAGCGTCCTGTAAGCCCTCTCCTTCCTTGGGAGGTAAAGCACTTTCTCCCTCTTTTTTTTTTTTTTCCAATAGCAGAAATTATGATCTGTGCAGAAAGTGGAGACTCACCACCATCCACCGCTATAGCCTCTCTCATAGGCTATTTAACAGCCTCATGACGGAGGTCCAGGACATGTCTAATCATAATACACAGAGCCAATAAACATTTGTCTATTCTTAGATGCAGAGAAACCCATTTTTTTTTGAGAATATTTTTATTTATTTTGTACCCTCTTTACCCTATCTAAACTGCAGAGGGGACTAAAAAAGAAGCCTCAAGGTGAGGATCAAATTTATCCTCGGGACTAGAGAAAACCCCTTTCCGGGAAACTCCTAGCGGAGGCCCTTTACCCCCACATGGAGGAGGAGGCATGGGGGGATGGGAGCGTCCCGTATTTCTCTTCTCCTGTTCTGGAGATCTTTTAACTGTTTGGTGACTAAATCTTACAGACTGTCTGATAAGGGATGTTTCCCTCAAGCTCCTAGGAACGGGTGGTCTGACAGGGGAAGTTTCTCTTAGGCCTTTTGGGGCATCATTGTTTAAGAGATGCCGATCTCCATCAGAGTGATATTTAGCTATTATCTCGCCTAAATTCTCTTTTTCTTTTGGGGAAGGCTGATCTTGTTTCTCATCCCTAACTTTAAGTTGTTCCTGAGTAGTCATGGCTGCTAACATTTTTCTTAGTTGCCGATAGTCAGGTGGGTCTTCATTTTTCTCATTTTCCTGAGGTTTAACTACAGTTTCGACCTCATTTTCCTCTTTAAAGGTTACTTTTTTAGATTCAGGGGCAGGTTTAGCCACAGCATTTTCTTCACTATCCCCTTTAAGATGTACTTTTTCTGAATCGGGGGCAGGGTCTAAGACATCTCTAATGATGTTCCATAAGGAAAAAGCGTCATTAGGGACATTTTCTGAGCCATGTTCGGCATGGTAAGTTTTTAGCTGTTTTCCTACTTTTTCCCAGACATCTAAGTTAACAGAGCCTTCGTCTGGGAACCAGGGACAGTGCTCTTGTACAAATGAAAAAAATGATTGAATGGCAGATTTTTTAACTTTGATTCCTCTTTTATTTAATAACTGTAAGATTACTCCTATAAAGAGCTGTCTTTCATTTGATTCAGTGTTACCCATGTCAGAAAATTAAGTATAGTAAAAGATTTTGCTTTTAGCTATCAAAAGATCAGGCTTTTCTTTGGCCTTTTAACTTCAGAAACTGTTTTCTCTCTCTAAGTCTAACACTTTAACACTTTCAACACTTCCCACTCCTCTCGCCCTGTCTGTCCTACAGGGGGGTCCGCGGCACCCTTGAGTGGGGTCCTAGCCGTCCCGAACACTGGAAGGACATTAGGGCTGATGACCCAGATTGTCCCGGGGGGGGGGGGGAACAGAAGGCTGGTGACCCAAACTGTTCCGAGGGGGGAGCAGTAGAGCTGATGACACAAACTGCTCCGTGGGGGAACAAGAGAGCTGATGACCCAGTTGTTCCGAGAACGGGGGAGCAAAAGGGCTGATGACCCTAATTGCTTTGGGGAGCTTACCTTCGAAAAACCTGTTTCGGGCGCCACCTGCTGGGGTCCAGCCCCGGCTGATCCAGGGTCTTCGAAGGAGAGACGGCTAGGCGACCTATTCAAATGTTAATTAGATATAATAAAGAGGAATAGAATGAGGATAGCTCAGTAGGAAAATTCAGTGGAGAAAAGAAGCTGAGTGGCTTGGTTTACGCGGAAAATCAATATAACCCGTGACACCAGGTTAGCTCTGACCACGGAGGCCGCAGGCGCCCTCTCGAATAGCGGAAGGTGCCCCACCTTAGACACCTTCTCGAGTGGGTCTTAGAAGCCCAGGCAAATAAATGGTCGCAGAGGACATCCACGCTCCAGATGGACACTCAGCTAGAAGTTAAAGGGAAGAATGACATGGGGAGACCAAGCGTTGGTGAGCAAGGCCCATAGCTTTATTTTCAACAGGGGCTTTTATACCCTAAGTTACACATAGAGGACAATAGGGGATGCAAAATCAGCAGTCTTTGATGCTTATCAAAAACCAGGGTTTCTTTCCTGCAGATTTATCGTATACAAATGGTTTAGGTGATTTACATCATCTTCTGGCCAGAGGCCTATTAACATTTTATGACTCTTGACAAGGACTTATCAACAAAGACTTATTTTCTCTAAGAGTAATTATTTTAAGGTTTGGCGCCATCCTCCGAAGATAAGATTACGTTCCTATAGGGTGGATGTGTAATGGGTTTACAAAGGAAAGAATTTACTACCTTAAGGGTCTAAAGTTACTAACACCAAGGCCACTACTTATTTTTTCTACATACCAACTATATTAATTAATGCACATTCAAGGATACAATTCAAGGGATGTGAAAACTTGGCAACAAACATTGGCTCATCAATGAAATCTTTTACTAGTTTTATTCTGACAGTTTCTAATTCTCTGAGAGGCTCTAAGCTATTTGAATATCTTAAGCTTCCCGTGCCTCTGGAGGCTGGGAGACTGTAAACAATCGTATGCATAGCTGTAGGTGTCCGGGTAAACTTGTCAGGCGAGTTAGAGAGCCATCTGAGGGGTTTGGATTTAAACACTCCTAATTGCCCAGGAACTTTATTAATTGGAGCTGTAAGTTAACTCTTTGACAGAGAGAGTGAGATGGTGGTGGGGGACAGCCCTCAGTAAAGTCAGAGGCGAGAGCACAAAGCAACAAAGTAGGCAGACTCTGGTTATTGGCGGGTAGATGCTCGAGAATATCCGGGGGCACTCCCAAGGCTCGATCCCGTCTTTGCGTATGCCGAGCCCCCTTCCTCATGACCTTTGTCACGAGTGGAATGTCTCTCGCCGGCTCCCGGCACGTGGGGGTTTTCTCCCGAGGCACGACGAGGATCTCAGGGAGCCTCTCGTGCGGCGCCAGGGAAGTCAGGTCTCCATGCGCGTGGCGAGGGGGAGCGCGTCCTGGCTCTCGAGTCACGGGAGGGGACTAGGGCCTCGAGACGCGTTGAAGAAGGACTCTCGAGGTCTTTCTCGGGGGGCGGCGGGAAACCCTCGTGTCCCTCGCCTTCTGCCAGGGACCTTAGGGAACTTCCCAGGGTGCCTCTGAGAGGCGAGGGATCCTGTGGAGGTGGCGGGGACCCTCGGGACTCCGCTGGGTCTGGCGCAACGGAAGAGGGCCTCACCTCGAGGGGAGGCAGGAACCTCAGGCTTCCTCTCCGTTTCGGACTCCGACGGCAGGGTCCCAGCAGAGTTGGGACAGGAGAGTCAGGCCTCGTCTTGTCTGAGGAAGGGAACCCCGCTTGCCTCTCGAGTTGCTCAGGGGGTCTCAGGCCCCTCGTCGAGCTGTGTGTGGAACCCGCGGGTCTTTGCGGACGATGCACGGGGCTGGCAGTGCCCCTACGTGTTGTGCCTTCACCCACAGGGTTGCCTTCGAAGAGGGGTCCGGGCCTCGGGTCCTTCTAAAGGGCGGACCGGGGAACCGGGGGCGTTCGGCATGTGGCCCCACCCACGTGGCTCGTCTCGAATTTCCTCGTGAGACCGGCCTCATCCTGAGGTGCGCCGGGAAGGCCGGGAACCCCTCCCAGACCACGCAGGGGAATCGCCTCTCCTGTCGCGATCAGGAGGGGAGAAGGGGCTCAGAGGAAGCGGTGCCGGGACCCTCGGTGTTCCCCTCGGGGGAACCCGGCGTGTCGGGGGACTTTTGGGGGTGGCAGGAAGGCTGTCAGGGACCGTTTCGCCTTTCAGGGCAGAACAGGGGACTTCCCTTGAGACGGCGTCGCGGGCAAGGGCCTCATCTTGCCAAGAGGTGGGAACCACGTGGTTTTTCTCGAGTTGCGGCGGGATTCTCGAGTTACGACGGGGATCTCAGCCTTCCCCTTGGGTTGGCCCTGGGAAGCCCAAACTTCCCCTCGGGTTGCGATGGAAAGCTGGGGGTTGCGCTCGAGTCACTGCAGGGCCGAAGAGACCTCACCTAAGCGTGTGTCCGGTACCTAATATTCCTCTCCAGGGAAGGCAGGGATCTCGGGGTTGCACTCCAGGCTCCCCCGGGGAGTCAGGCCTCGTCTCGAGGGGAAGCCAAGGACTCCGCTCTCCTCTCGAGTCGCGACGCGGGACTCTTGGAGCCCCCTGAGCGGCCTCAAGGGAGTCCAGGCTCCTCTTCCGTTTGGAGAGAGGACCCGGGATTGCTCTCCAGGCCATGCAGGAAAAGAAGGCCCTCGGCTCGCGAGGACGGGGGCGTCTCAGGGGTTTCCTCGAGCTGCGGCGCCCGTGGGGGTTTTCTCCCGAGGCACGACGAGGATCTCAGGGAGCCTCTCGTTGGGCGCCAGGAGAGTCAGGTCTCGATGTGCGTGGCGAGGGGGAGCGCGTCCTGGCTCTCGAGTCACGGGAGGGGACTAGGGCCTCGAGACGCGTTGAAGAAGGACTCTCGAGGTCTTTCTCGGGGGGCAGCGGGAAACCCTCGTGTCCCTCGCCTTCTGCCGGGGACCTTAGGGAACTTCCCAGGGTGCCTCTGAGAGGCGAGGGATCCTGTGGAGGTGGCGGGGCCCCTCGGGACTCCGCTGGGTCTGGCGCAACGGAAGAGGGCCTCACCTCGAGGGGAGGCAGGAACCTCAGGCTTCCTCTGCGTTTCGGACTCCGACCGCAGGGTCCCTGCAGAGTTGGGACAGGAGAGTCAGGCCTCGTCTTGTCTGAGGAAGGGAACCCCGCTGGCCTCTCGAGTTGCTCAGGGGGTCTCAGGCCCCTCGTCGAGCTGTGTGTGGAACCCGCGGGTCTTTGCGGACGATGCACGGGGGTGGCAGTGCCCCTTCGTGTTGTGCCTTCACCCACAGGGTTGCCTTCGAAGAGGGGACCGGGCCTCGGGTCCTTCTCAAGGGCGGACCAGGTAACCGGGGGCGTTCGGCATGTGGCACCACCCACGTGGCTCGTCTCGAATTTCCTCGTGAGACCGGCCTCATCCTGAGGTGCGCCGGGAAGGCCGGGAACCCCTTCCAGACCACGCAGGGGAATCACCTCTCCTGTCGCGATCAGGAGGGGAGAAGGGGCTCAGAGGAAGCGGTGTCGGGACCCTCGGTGTTCCCCTCGAGGGACCCCGGCGTGTCGGGGGACTTTTGGGGGTGGCAGGAAGGCTGTCAGGGACCGTTTCGCCCTTCAGGGCGGAACAGGGGACTTCCCCTGAGACGGCGTCGCGGGCAAGGGCCTCCTCTTGCCAAGAGGTGGGAACCACGTGGTTTTTCTCGAGTTGCGGCGGGATTCTCGAGTTACGACGG
This sequence comes from Bubalus kerabau, assembly GCF_029407905.1. Lineage (NCBI taxonomy): Eukaryota > Metazoa > Chordata > Mammalia > Artiodactyla > Bovidae > Bubalus > Bubalus kerabau. Next base: position 4,429,945 of record NW_026577882.1, read on the forward strand.
GGATCTCAGCCTTCCCCTTGGGTTGGCCCTGGGAAGCCCAATCTTCCCCTCGGGTTGCGAGGGAAAGCTGGGGGTTGCGCTCGAGTCACTGCAGGGCCAAAGAGACCTCACCTAAGCGTGTGTCCGGAACCTAATATTCCTCTCCAGGGAAGGCAGGGATCTCGGGGTTGCACTCCAGGCTCCCCCGGGGAGTCAGGCCTCATCTCGAGGGGAAGCCAAGGACTCCGCTCTCCTCTCGAGTCGCGACGCGGGACTCTTGGAGCCCCCTGAGCGGCCTCAAGGGAGTCCAGCCTCCTCTTCCGTTTGGAGAGAGGACCCGGGATTGCTCTCCAGGCCATGCAGGAAAAGAAGGCCCTCGGCTCGCCAGGACGGGGGCGTCTCAGGGGTTTCTTCGAGCTGCGGCGCCCGTGGGGGTTTTCTCCCGAGGCACGACGAGGATCTCAGGGAGCCTCTCGTGCGGCGCCAGGGAAGTCAGGTCTCCATGCGCGTGGCGAGGGGGAGCGCGTCCTGGCTCTCGAGTCACGGGAGGGGACTAGGGCCTCGAGACGCGTTGAAGAAGGACTCTCGAGGTCTTTCTCGGGGGGCGGCGGGAAACCCTCGTGTCCCTCGCCTTCTGCCGGGGACCTTAGGGAACTTCCCAGGGTGCCTCTGAGAGGCGAGGGATCCTGTGGAGGTGGGGGGACCCTCGGGGCTCCGCTGGGTCTGGCGCAACGGAAGAGGGCCTCACCTCGAGGGGAGGCAGGAACCTCAGGCTTCCTCTGCGTTTCGGACTCCGACCGCAGGGTCCCTGCAGAGTTAGGACAGGAGAGTCAGGCCTCGTCTTGTCTGAGGAAGGGAACCCCGCTGGCCTCTCGAGTTGCTCAGGGGGTCTCAGGCCCCTCGTCGAGCTGTGTGTGGAACCCACGGGTCTTTCCGGACGATGCACGGGGGTGGCAGTGCCCCTTCGTGTTGTGCCGTCACCCACAGGGTTGCCTTCGAAGAGGGGTCCGGGCCTCGGGTCCTTCTCAAGGGCGGACCGGGGAACCGGGGTCGTTCAGCATGTGGCACCACCCACGTGGCTCGTCTCCAATTTCCTCGTGAGACCAGCCTCATCCGGAGGTGCGCCCGGAAGGCTGGGAACCCCTTCCAAACCACGCAGGGGAATCGCCTCTACTGTCGCGATCAGGAGGGGAGAAGGGGCTCAGAGGAAGCGGTGCCGGGACCCTCGGTGTTCCCCTCGAGGGAACCCGGCGTGTCGGGGGATTTTGGGGGTCGCAGGAAGGCTGTCAGGGACCGTTTCGCCCTTCAGGGCGGAACAGGGGACTTCCCTTGAGACACCGTGGCGGGCAAGGGCCTCATCTTGCCAAGAGGTGGGAACCACGTGGTTTTTCTCGAGTTGCGGCGGGATTCTCGAGTTACGTCGGGGATCTCAGCCTTCCCCTTGGGTTGGCCCTAGGAAGCCCAATCTTCCCCTCAGGTTGCGAGGGAAAGCTGGGGGTTGCGCTCGAGTCACTGCAGGGCCGAAAAGACCTCACCTAGGCGTGTGTCTGGGACCTAATATTCCTCTCCAGGGAAGGCAGGGATCTCGGGGTTGCATTCCAGGCTCCCCCGGGGAGTCAGGCCTCGTCTCGAGGGGAAGCCAAGGACTCCGCTCTCTTCTCGAGTCGCGACGCGGGTATCTTGGAGCCCCCTGAGCGGACTCAAGGGAGTCCGGCCTCCTCTTCCGTTTGGAAAGAGGACCCGGGATTGCTCTCCAGGCCATGCAGTAAAAGAAGGCCCTCAGCTCGCGAGGATGGGGGCGTCTCAGGGGTTTCCTCGAGCTGAGGCGCCCGTGGGGGTTTTCTCCCGAGGCACGACGAGGATCTCAGGGAGCCTCTCGTGCGGTTCCAGGGAAGTCAGGTCTCCATTGGCGTGGCGAGGGGGAGCGCGTCCTGGCTCCAGAGTCACGGGAGGGGATTAGGGCCTCGAGACGCGTTGAAGAAGGACTCTCGTGGTCTATCTCGGGGGGCGGCAGGAAACCCTCGTTTCCCTCGCCTTCTGCCGGGGACCTTAGGGAACTTCCCAGGGTGCCTTTTAGAGGCGAGGGATCCTGTGGAGGTGGCGGGGCCCCTCGGGACTCCGCTGGGTCTGGCGCAACGGAAGAGGGCCTCACCTCGAGGGGAGGCAGGAACCTCAGGCTTCCTCTCCGTTTCGGACTCCGACCGCAGGGTCCCTGCCTAGTTGGGACAGGAGAGTCAGGCCTCGTCTTGTCTGAGGAAGGGAACCCCGCTGGCCTCTCGAGTAGCTCAGGGGGCCTCAGGCCCCTCGTCGAGCTGTGTTTGGAACCCGCGGGTCTTTGCGGACGAAGCACGGGGGTGGCAGTGCCCCTTCGTGTTGTGCCTTCTCCCACAGGGTTGCCTACGAAGAGGGATCCAGGCCTCGGGTCCTTCTCCAGAGCGGACTGGGGAATCGGGGGCGTTCGGCATGTGGCCCCACCCACGTGGCTCGTCTCGAATTTCCTCGTGAGACCGGCCTCATCCTGAGGTGCGCCGGGAAGGCCGGGAACCCTTTCCGGACCACGCAGGGGAATCGCCTCTCCTGTCGCGATCAGGAGGGGAGAAGGGGCTCAGAGGAAGCGGTGCCAGGACCCTCGGTGTCACCCTCGGGGGAACCCGGCATGTCGGGGGCCTTTTGGGGGTCGCAGGAAGGCTGTCAGGGACCGTTTCTCCCTTCAGGGCGGAACAGGGGACTTCCCCTGAGACGCCGTCGTGGGCAAGGGCCTCATCTTGCCAAGAGGTGGGAACCACGTGGTTTTTCTCGAGTTGCGGCGGGATTCTCGAGTTACGACTGGAATCTCAGCCTTCCCCTTGGGTTGGCCCTGGCAAGCCCAATCTTCCCCTCGGGTTCCGAGGGAAAGCTGGGGGTTGCGCTCGAGTCACTGCAGGGCCGAAGAGACCTCACCTAGGCGTGTGTCCGGGACCTAATATTCCTCTCCAGGGAAGGCAGGGATCTCGGGGTTGCATTCCAGGCTACCCCGGGGAGTCAGGCCTCGTCTCGAGGGGAAGCCAAGGCCTCCGCTCTCCTCTCGAGTCGCGACGCGGGTCTCTTGGAGCCCCCTGAGCGGCCTCAAGGGAGTCCAGCCTCCTCTTCCGTTTGGAGAGAGGACCCGGGATTGCTCTCCAGGCCATGCAGGAAAAGAAGGCCCTCAGCTCGCGAGGACGGCGGCGTCTCAGGGGTTTCCTCGAGCTGCGGCTCCCGTTTGGATTTTCTCCCGAGGCACGACGAGGATCTCAGGGAGCCTCTCGTGCGGCGCCAGGGAAGTCAGGTCTCCATGCGCGTGGCGAGGGGGAGCGAGTCATGGCTCTCGAGTCACGGGAGGGGTCTAGGGCCTCGAGACGCGTTGAAGAAGGACTCTCGAGGTCTTTCTCGGGCGGCGGCGGAAAAACCTCGTTTCCCTCGCCTTCTGCCGGGGACCTTAGGGAACTTCCCAGGGTGCCTCTGAGAGGCGAGGGATCCTGTTGAGGTGGCGGGGCCCCTCGGGACTCCGCTGGGTCTGGCGCAACGGAAGAGGGCCTCACCTCGAGGGGAGGCATGAACCTCAGGCTTCCTCTCCGTTTCGGACTCCGACCGCAGGGTCCCTGCAGAGTTGGGACAGGAGAGTCAGGCCTCGTCTTGTCTGAGGAAGGGAACCCCGCTTGCCTCTCGAGTTGCTCAGGGTGTCTCAGGCCCATCGTCGAGCTCTGTGTGGAACCCACGGGTCTTTGCGGATGATGCACAGGGGTGGCAGTGCCCGTTCTTTTTGTGCCTTCACCCACAGGGTTGCCTTCGAAGAGTGGTCCGGGCCGCGGGTCCTTCTCAAGGGCCGACCGGGGAATCGGGGTCGTTCGGCATGTGGCCCCACCCACGTGGCTCGTCTCGAATTTCCTCGTGAGACCGGCCTCATCCTGAGGTGCCCCGGGAAGACCTGGAACCCCTTCCAGACCACGCAGGGGAATCGACTCTCCTGTCGCGATCAGGAGGGGAGTAGGGGCTCAGAGGAAGCAGTTGCGGGACCCTCGGTGTTCCCCTCGAGGGAACCCGGCGTGTCAGGGAACTTTTGGGGGTCGCATGAAGGCTGGCAGGATCCTTTCCGCCCTTCAGGGCGGAAGAGGGGACTTCCCTTGAGACGCCGTCACGGGCAAGGGTCTCATCTTGCCAAGAGTTTGGAACCACGTGGTTTTTCTCGAGTTGCTGCGGGATTCTCGAGTTACAATGGGGATCTCAGCCTTCCTCTAGGGTTGGCCCTGGGAAGCCCAATCTTCCCCTCGAGTTGCAAGGGAAATCTGGGGGTTGCGCTCGAGTCACTGCAGGGCCGAAGAGACCTCACCTAGGCGTGTGTCCAGGACCTACTATTCCTCTCCAGGGAAAGCAGGCATCTCGGGGTTGCATTCCAGGCTCCCCCGGGGAGTCAGACCTCGTCTCTAGGGGAAGCCAAGGACTCCGCTCTCCTCTCGAGTCGCGACAAGGATCTGTTGGAGCCCCCTGAGCGGCCTCAACGGAGTCCAGCCTGCTCTTCAGTTTGGAGAGAGGACTCGTGATTGGTCTCCAGGCCATGCAGGAATATAAGGCCCTCATCTCGCGATGACCGGGGTGTCTCATGTGTTTCCTCGAGCTGCCGCGGCAGTGTGGGTTTCCTCACGAGGTACGATGAGGATCTCAGGGAGCCTCTCATGCAGTGCCAGGTTAGTCAGGTCTCCATGCGCGTGAAGAGGGGGCGCGTGTCATGGCTCTCGAGTCATGGTAGGGGAATCGCGACTCAACACATTTTGAAGCACTCTCGAGGTCTTTCTCGAGTCATGGCAGAAAACCCAGGGTTCCCTCGACTTGTGCCTGTGACCTCAGGGAGCTTCTCATTGTGCCTCTGAGAACTCAGGGATACTGTGGAGTTGGTAGGGGCCTCTCGGGACTCCACTGGGTGTGGTGCAATGGAAGAGGGCCTCATCTCGAGTGGACGCAGGAACCTCAGGCTTCCTCTCCGTTTCTGACTCGGATCCCATGGTCCCTGCAGAGTAGGGACAAGAGAGTCACACCTAGTCTTCTGTTGAGGAATGGACCTTCGTTTGCCTTTCGAGTTGTTTACAGGGTGACAGGCCACTTGTCGAAATGTCTGTGGGACCTGCGGGTTTTTCTGGACGATGCACGCGGGTGTCAGTGCCCCTTCGTGTTGTGCCTTCATCCACAGGTTTTCCTTCAAAGAGGTGTGCTGGCATCGGGTTCTTTTCAAGAGTGGACCGTGAAATTGGGGTCTTTCGGCATGTGGCACCACCCACGAGGCTACGTCTCAAACTTCCTCATGAGACCGGCCTCATCCTGAGGTGTGCCCGGAAGGTCGGGAACCCCTTGAAGACAGAGAAGGGGAGTCGACCCTCCTGTCGCAATCAGGAGAGGAGAAGGGGTCAGATGAAGTGGTGCCGGGAACCTCGGTGTTCCCCTTGAGTGAGTCTGGTATGTCGCGGAACTTTTGGGGTCGCATCAAGGGTGCCAAGTACCGTTTCGCACTTCAGGATGGAACGTTGGACTTCTCTTGAGATGCTGTAGCGGACAAAGGGCCTCATCTTGCGATGACGAGGGAAGCACGTGGATTTTCTCGAGTTTCGGTGGGATTCTCGAGTTACGACGGGGAATTCAGGCTTCCTCTTGTGTTGGCCCAGGAAGTCTAATCTTCCATTCGAGTTGCCAGGGAGAGCTGTGGATTGGGCTCCATTCACTGAAGGGCAAACTAGACCTCATCTAGGCTTGTATCCAGGACTTAATGTTCCTCTCCATAGGCGACAGGGATTTGGGGTTGCATTCCATACTCACCCGGGGAGTCAGGCCTCATCTCGAGGGGAAGCAAAGGACTCCACTCTCTTCTCGAGCCGCGACAGGTATCTCTTGGAGCCCACTGAGTGGTCTTTGCTCTGTAGGAGAGCTCTAGTGTACATAAGCCTGTACATAAGTGAACACAGACATTCTGTGTGCATGTTGCTGCGTACCCAAAATAGGGCCACAAGGAGCCTCATGCTCTCCATGCAGCGCGGAAGCTGTGCAGCCACGCAGCAGCTGAAGAATCCAACCAATTGCTCTTTTCTTACCTCTGACAGAGCTCGCATTGCCGTAGCCCTTGGCAGTTTGGAAACACTGGACCCTAACCCCTCTCAAAGTAGGCCTGGGTTCTAGTTCGAATAGAAAGTCAATAGCGGAGCTGAGGACAGGAACGCGGCAGTCATTTATCACACGCTCCTGCAGCCTGCTACTACAGGGACACTAACGCTAGAAGCTAGGAATGTCTTTGCAAGGTGCGCAAAGGACAAGGGAGAACCTCGACCCTGACTCTAGTATTTCAGCCCCCTGAGCAGATCTGAGGTTCTCCCGCTGTAGAAGCTAACCCATTCCTTTCAAATACAGGCTTCCTAACACAGGGCCAGTTGGCTGCTTGCTCTTCCACGAAGCAGGCTTCCTTAACTTGCAAACTGCGAATTCCGCTTAACAGCCTGGAGGAAAAATCGCTTCTTGCAAGATTTTTTTCAGAGGCTGTATCCCCGGAGCTGGGGCCAAGCTAGGGGACCCATACTGGCGAGGGAAGGCAAAACCACATCCAATGTCTTTGCTCTGGAGGACAGCTTTGGTGAGCCTAAGTCTTTCAGGAATATTTCTGGCTCCAACAGAGTCAAATTCTGTGTGTGAAGCTGCACAGCCAAAATAGGGGAACAGAGAGCCTGATTCTCTCTGTGTAGCTTTGAAGCTGTCATTCAAACAACAGCTTGAGAATCCATACAATGCTCTCCCTTACTGCTAAGAGAATTCTCATTGCTGTCGTCCTTGACAGTTTGTAGAAATCCGCACCCTAACCCTTCTCCAAGTAGGCCTGGGTCCTAGCTCGGAACAACAGGCAACGGCGGAGCTGAGGCCAGTAAGGCACAAGTGAGGCCTCACACACTCTTGCAGCCTGATCGTCCAGGAGCAGTAAGGCCTCTTTTTCCCTGCAGGAGGCTCGCTTGCCTTGCCTCCTGTGAACTGCATTTCCCAGCCTGGGCGCAAAGCTGTTCCTGGAGATTTTTTCTCAGGGGCTGTTTCCCTGGAGCTGGGTCGGACCTCGGGGGCCCAACTCACAGGGGAAGACAAAACCACATGGACAGGGCTATGCTCTGTAGGAGAGCTCTAGTGAACCTCATCTCTCAGGAACATTCTTGGCTTCTACAGAGACACCTCTGTGCATGAAGCTACACACCCAACATAGTGGCAAAGGGAGTCTGATTCTCTCCGTGGGTGCTGATGCTTTGTGGCAAAGCACCTGCTAAGAATCCATCCGCATAGGCTTCCCTCACCTTGACAGAGGTCTCATTGCTGTAGTCCTTGGCAGTTTGGAAAGAAGCAGACCCTTACCCTTCACCAAGTAGGCCCTTGTCCTTGTTTGAATGGAAAGGCAGTAGCTGAGCTGAGGCCAGTAAGGCGCCAGTCAAGTCTGACATATTCCCGATGCCTGCTGCTTCATGGAAAATAACGTTAGAATCTGGGAATGTCTTTGCAAGGCTGGCAAAGGGCAGTCAGGAACCTCGACCCTGCCTCTGGAATTTCTATCTTCTCAGCACATCTGGCGGTCTCGGTCAGGAGAAACTAACCCATTCCTTGCAAATATAGGCTTCCAAACACAGGCCGGTTGGCTGTCTCTTCTTGCCGAAGGAAGCTTGCTTATCCCACCTCCTGCGAACTCCGCTTCCCAGCCTGGGGGATAAGAGGTTCTTGGAGATCTTTTCTCAGAGGCTGTTTCCACGGAGCAGGGGCCGATCCCGGAGACCCACACGCACAGGGGAAGGGAAAACCACATGGATAAGTCTTTGCTCTCTAGGAGTGCTCTAGTGAACCTCACTCTATGGGGAATGTTCTTGGCTCCAACGGGGACATCTCTGTGTGGGAAGCTGCATAGCCAACATAGAGACACAGAGACCTGATTCTCTCTGTGCAGCTTTGACGCTGTCGTTCAAACAACAAATTGAGAATTCACACAATGCTCTCCCTTACCACTGAGAGAGTTATCATTGCTGTAGCCCTTCGCAGTTTCTGGAAATCGGCACACAAACACTTCTCCAAGTAGGCCTGGGTTCAAGTTCAGATGAACATGCAATAGCGGAGCTGAGGCCAGTAAGGCACCAGTCAGGTGTCACACACTCTGGCAGCCTGCTCCTCCAGGGACAGTAAGGCCTCTATTTCCCTTCAGGAGGCTCGCTTGCCTTACTTCCTGTGAACAGCGTTTCCCAGCCTGGGCGGAAAGCAGTTCCTGGAGATCTTTTCTCAGGGGCTGTTTCCCCGGAGTTGGGGCGGACCTCGGGGACCCAACTCACAGGGGAAGGCAAAACCAAATGGACAGGTCTATGCTCTGTAGGAGATCTCTAGTGAACTGCCGGGGTCCAGCCCCAGCTGATCCAGGGTATTCGAAGCAGAGACGGCGTAGGCGAGGGTCAGGGAACAACTGCTTAATTAAACGTTAATTAAGGATATAAAGAGTAATAAAATGAGGATAGCTCAGTAGGAAAATTCAGTGGAGAAAAGAGGCTGAGTAGCTTGGTTTACGCGGGGGACCAATAAAACTTCAAGACAAGAAGCTTGCACCACTTACGTAGGCCGCAGGCGTCCTTCCGTTCTCCCGAAGGAGAGGAGACACTGAGGCCTCCCCGGTCGGATCTTAGAAGCCCAGGCAAAATTAGTAAGCTTGGTGGGTTCCGCGCTCCAGATGGAGACTCAACCAGAGTGAGAGAGAGAGAGAGAGACATGGGGAGACCAGTATTTCGAGGAACTGATCCCAATTCTTTATTTTCCATGGTCTACTTTTATACACTGAGGTGTTATGCAAAAGTCACGCGGGGTCAGCAGTCCTGACTTTTATCAAAGTCAGGTGCTTCATACAAAAGTATACAGAGGTCTTAGGGGTGTTACATCATCTTCTGGCCGGGGGGCCTGCTGACAATTTACGACCCTCTCCTTGTGACAGCGGTCAGTCAACCAGGACACTTATTTCTCCAGGGGTGATTATTCTTAAAACAGACGCCACCCAAATAAAGTTACATTCCTATAGGGTGAGGGTGTAGTGGGTTTTAGTTAAGGAAAGAATTTACTTAGCCTAAGGTCTAACGTGATTTATATCAAAGGTTAATACTTATTTCTTCTATATATTCATTAATGTGTATAAGGGCAGGGGATGTGGAGACTTAGCAGTAAACATCAGCTCAACAAATGAAAAACCCTTCACCAATATGATTTCTAATCAGCCCATTATACTTATACTAATAATTTTCTAACTTTTCTAAGGAACCTGTTTTTAGAAGGTTTAAAGCATCTCGTGCCTCTCATGGTTGGGAGGCTGTGAGCAATCACATGTGGCCGGACAAGCCTGTCAGGCAGGCTAGAGAACCTTCAGAGGAGTTTGTAGGTTAAAACACTCTTGTCACACCCAGGGGTTTTTATCAACTGGAGCTCTAGGTTAACTCCTTCTCTGAAAGAGGTGGTGGGGGACAGCCCCCCGTAAAGTCAGAGGTGTAGGTGAGAGCACAAAGTAGTAAGGTAGGCAGGCTCTGGTGATGGGGGTAGATGCTCGAGGATTTCCAGGGGGACTCCTGAGGCTCGATCCCGCCTTTGCGTATGTCGAGCCTCCTTCCTCATGACCTTTGCCATGGGCGGAGTGCCTCACTCTGGCCCCCAACAGTGAACCTCCTCTCTCAGGAACATTTTTGGCTCCTATCGAGACACCTCTGTGTGTGTAGCTACACAGGCTACGTAGGGGCAAAGGGAGCCAGATTCTTTCCATGGGGTGCTGATGCTTTGTGGCAAAGCACCTGCTTGAGAATCTATCAGCTTACGCTTCCCTCGCCTTGACAGAGGTCTCATTGCTGTAGCCCTTGGCAGTTTGGAAAGAAGAGGACCCTTACCTTTCATAAAGTGGGCCCTTGTCCTAGTTTGAAAGGAAAGGCAAGAGCTGAGCTGAGGCCAATAAGGCGCCAGTCAAGTCTGACATATTCCCGAAGCCTGCTCCTTCATGGAAAATAACGCTGGAATCTAGGAATGTCTCTGCAAGGCTGGCAAAGGGCAGTCAGGAGCCTGCACCCTGCCTCTGGAATTACCGATTTCTAAGCAGATCTGGAGGTCTCCTTTAGGAGAATCTAACTCATTCCTTCCATATTGAGACTTCCAAAAACAGGCCGGTCGGCTGCCTCTTCGTGCCCGAAGGAGGCTTGCTTTTCCTGCCTCCTATGAACCCAGCTTCCCAGGCTCTGGGAAAAGCGGATATTGAAGATCTTTTCTCAGGGGTTTTTTCCATGGAGCTGGGACCGAGACCAGAGACCCAATTGCACAGGGGAAGGAAAACCACATGGACAAGTCTTTGTTCTCCAGGAGACCTCTAAGTGAAACTTACTCTGTCAGGAACGTTCTTGACTCCTATGGAGACACCCCTGTGTGTGAAGCTGCGTACCCAACAAGGGGGCACAGAGAGACTGATTCTCTCTTTGCAGCTTTGAAGCTGTCATTCAAACAACAGCTTGAGAATCCATACAATGCTCTCCCTTACCTCTGAGAGAGTTCTCATTGCTGTAGCCCTTGGCAGTTTTTAGAAATCCGCACCCAAACCCTTCTCCAAGTAGGCCTGGGTCCTGGTTTGGATGGCCATGCAATGGCGGAGCTGAGGTCAGTAAGGCACCAGTCAGGTGTCACACATTCTGGTAGCCTGCTCCTCCAGGGACAGTAAGGCCTCTTTTTCCCTGCAGGAGTCTCGCTTGCCTTGCCTCCTGTGAACTGCGTTTCCCAGCCTGGGCGAAAAGCGGTTCCTGGAGATCTTTTCTAAGGAGTTGTTTCCCCGGAGCTGGGGTGGACCTCGGGGACCAAACTCACAGGGGAAGGCAAAACTACACGGACAAGTCTATGCTCTGTAGGAGACCTTAGTGAATCTCAAGTCTTAGGAACATTCTTGGCTCGTACAGAGACACCTCTGTGTGTAAAGCTACACACCGAACATAGGGGCACAGGGAACCTGATTCTCTCCGTGGGGTGCTGATGCTTTGTGGCAAAGCACCTGTTTGAGAATCCATCCGCTTATGCTTCCCTCGCCTTGACAGAGGTCTCATTGCTGTGTCCCTTGGCAGTTTGGAAAGAAGCAGACCCTTACCCTTTACCAAGTAGGCCCTGATCCTAGTTTGAAAGGAAAGGCAATAGCTGAGCTGAGGCCAGTAAGGCACCCGTCAACTCTGACATATTCCCGATGCCTGCTCCTTCATGGAAAATAGCGCTAGAATCTAGGAATGTCTTTGCAAGGCTGGCAAAGGGCAGTCAGGAACCTCGACCCTGCCTCTGGAATATCTATCTTCTGAGCAGATCTGGAGGTCTCCTTCTGGAGAAGCTAACCCATTCCTTGCAAATAGAGGCTTCCAAACACAGGCTAGTTGGCTGCCTCTTCTTGCCCGAAGGAGGCTTGCTTTTCCTGCCTCCTATGATCCCTGGTTCCCAGCATGGGGGAAAAGCAGATCTTGGAGATCTTTGCTCAGGGGTTGTTTCCACGGAGCTGAGGTTATGCCCGGAGACCCACACATACAGAGGAAAGCAAAACTACATGAACAAGTCTTTGCTCTCTAAGAGAGCTCTAGTGAACCTCAGTCTTTGACGAACGTTCTTGGTTCCTACAGGGACAACTTATGGGGTCAGAGAGCCTGATTCCCTCTGTGAAGGTTTAACGCTGTCGTTCAGAAAACAGCTTGAGAATCCATACAATTCTCTCCCTTATCTCTGAGAGAGTTCTCATTGCTGTAGCCCTTGGCAGTTTTTTAGAAATCCGCACCCAAACCCTTCTCCTAGTAGGCCTGGGTCCTAGTTCAGAGGAACATGCAATGGCGGAGCTGAGGCCAGTAAGGCACCAGTCAGGTCTCACACACTCTTGCAGCCTGCTCCTCCAGGGGCAGTAAGGCCTCTTTTTCTCTGCAGGAGGCTCGCTTGCCTTGCCTTCTGTGAACTGCGTTTCCCAGTCTGGAGGAAAAGCAGTTCCTGGAGGTGTTTTCTCAGGGGTTTCTTCCTCGGAGCTGGGGCGAACATCGGGAACCCAACTCACAGGGGAAGGCAAAACCATATGGACAGGTCTATGCTCTGTAGCAGAGCTCTAGTGAACCTCATCTCCCAGGAACATTCTGGGCTCCTATAGAAACACCTCTGTGTTTGAAGCTACACACCCAACATAGGGGCAAATGCAGCCTGATTCTCTCCGTGGGGTACAGATGCCTTGTGGCAAAGCACCTGTTTGAGAATCCATCCGCTTCCACTTCCCTCTCTTTGACAGAGGTCTCTTTGCTGTAGCCTTTGGCAGTTTGGAAAGAAGCAGACCCTTACCCTTCACCAAGTAGGCCCTTGTCCTAGTTTGAACGGAAAGGCGATAGCTGAGCTGAGGCCAGTAAGGCGCCAGTCAAGTCTGACATATTCCTGAAGCCTGCTCCTTCATGGAAAATAACGCTAGAATCTAGAAATGTCTTTGCAAGGCTGGTAAAGGACAGTCAGGAACCTCGACCCTGCCTCTGGAATTTCCATCTTCTGAGCAGATCTGGAGGTCTTCTTTTGGAGAAGCTAACCATTCCTTCCAAATAGAGGCTTCCAAACACAGGCTAGTTGGCTGCATCTACTTGCCCGAAGGAGGATTGCTTGTTCCGCTTCCTGTGAACTCCGCTTCCCGCCTGGGGGAAAAGTGGTTCTTGGAGATCTTTTTTCAGGGGCTATTTCAACGGAGTTGGAGCCGAGCCCGGAGACCCACACGCACAGAGGAAGGCAAAACCACATGGACAAGTCTTTGCTCTGTAGGAGAACTCTAGTTAACCTCAGTATGTGAGGAAAGTCTTGGATTCCACGGGGATACCTCTGTGTGTGGAGCTGCGTACCCAACAAGGGGGCACACAGGGCCTGATTCTCTCTTTGCAGCTTTGAAGCTGTCATTCAAACAACAGCTTAAGAATCCATACAATGCTCTCCCTTACCTCTGAGAGACTTCTCATTGCTGTAACCCTTGGCAGTTTTTACAAATCCGCACCCAAACCCTTCTCCAAGTAGGCCTGGGTCCTGGTTTGGATTGCCATGCAGTGGCGGAGCTGAGGTCAGTAAGGCACCAGTCAGGTGTCACACACTCTGGCAGCGTGCTCCTCCAGGGACAGTAAGGCCTATTTTTCCCTGTGGGAGGCTCGCTTGCCTGGCCTCCTGTGAACTGCGTTTCCCAGCCTGGGCAAACAGCGGTTCCTGGAGATCTTTTCTCAGGGGCTCTATCCCCAGAGCTGGGGTGGACCTCGGGGACCCATCTCACAGGGGAAGGAAAAACCACATGGACAGGTCTATGCTCTGTAGGAGACGTTAGTGTGTCTCATCTCTTAGGAACAGTCTTGGCTCGTACAGAGACACCTCTGTGTGTAAAGCTACACACCGAACATAGGGGCACAGGGAGCCTGATTCTCTCCATGGGGTGCTGATGCTTTGTGGCAAAGCACCTGTTTGAGAATCCATCTGCTTACGCTTCCCTCGCCTTGACAGAGGTCTCATTGCTGTGTCTCTTGGCAGTTTGGAAAGAAGCAGACCCTTACCCTTCACCAAGTAGGCCCTGATCCTAGTTTGAAAGGAAAGGCAATAGCTGAGCTGAGGCCAGTGAGGCACCCGTCAACTGTGACATATTCCCGATGCCTGCTCCTTCATGGAAAATATTGCTAGAATCTAGGAATGTCTTTGCAAGGCTGGCAAAGGGCAGTCAGGAACCTCGACCCTGCCTCTGGAATATCTATCTTCTGAGCAGATCTGGAGGTCTCCTTCTGGAGAAGCTAACCCATTCCTTGCAAATAGAGGCTTCCAAACACAGGCCGGTTGGCTGCCTCTTCTTGCCTGAAGGAGGCTTGCTTTTCCTGCCTCCTATGATCCCTGGTTTCCAGCATGGGGGAAAAGCAGATCTTGGAGATCTTTGCTCAGGGGTTGTTTCCACGGAGCTGGGGTTATGCCCAGAGACCCACACATACAGGGGAAGGCAAAACCACATGAACAAGTCTTTGCTCTCTAAGAGAGCTCTAGTGAACCTCAGTCTTTGACGAACGTTCTTGGCTCCTATGCGGACACCTCTGTGTGTGAAACTGCGTACCCAACATGGCGGCAGAGAGCCTGATTCTCTCTGTGCAGGTTTAATGCTGTCGTTCAGAAAACAGCTTGAGAATCCATACAATTCTCGCCCTTACCTCTGAGAGAGTTCTCATTGCAGTAGCCCTTGGCAGTTTGTAGAAATCTGCACCTAAACCCTTCTCCAAGTAGGCCTGAGTCCCAGTTCGGAGGAACAAGCAATGGCGGAGCTAAGACCATTATGGCACCAGTCAGTTTTCACACACTCTGGCAGCCTGCTCCTCCAGGGACAGTAAGGCTTCTTTTTCTCTGCAGGAGGCTCACTTGCCTTACTTCCTGTGAACAGCTTTTCCCAGCCTGGGCGAAAAGCGGTTCCTGGAGATCTTTTCTCAGAGGCTGTTTTCTCGGAGCTGGGGCGGACCTCGGGGACCCAACTCACAGGGGAAGGTGAAACCACATGTACAGGTGAGCACTCTGTAGGATAGCTCTTGTGAGCCTCATCTCTCAGGAACATTCTTGGCTCCTGTAGAGACACCACTGTGTGTGAATCTACACACCCCACATAGGGGCAAAGGGAGCCTGATTCTCTCCGTGGGGTGCTGATGCTTGGTGGCAAAGAACCTTCCTGATAATCCATCCGCTTATGCTTCCCTCGCATTTACGGAGGTCTCATTGCTGTAGCCCTCGGCAGTTTGGAAAGAAGAAGACCCTTACCCTTCATAAAGTAGGCCTTTGTCCTACTTTGAATGGAAAGGCAATAGCTGAGCTGAGGCCAATAAGGCGCCAGTCAAGTCCGACATATTCCCAAAGCCTGCTTCTTCAGGAAGATAACTGTAGAATCTAGGAATGTCTTTGCAAGGTTGGCAAAGGGCAGTCAGGACCCTGCACACTGCCTCTGGAATTACCGACTTCTGAACAGATCTGGAGGTCTCCCTTAGGGGAAGCTAACCCATTCTTCCAAGTAGAGGCTTCAAAACGCAGGCCGCTTGGCTGCCTCTTGCTCTCTGAAGGAGGCCTGCTTTTCCCGCCTCCTATGAACCCCACATCCCAGCCTCTGGGAAAAGCGGATCTTGAAGATCTTTTCTCAGGGGTTGCTTCCACGGAGCTGGGGCCGAGCCTGGAGCCCCAAACGCACAGGGGAAGAAAAACCACATGGACAAGTCTTTGCTCTCTAGGAGAGCTCTAGTGAACCTCACTCTCTCAGGAACATTCTTGTTTCCTATGGAGACACCCCTGTCTGTGAAGCTGTGTACCGAACATGGAGACACAGAGTCTGATTCTCTCTGTGCAGCTTTGAAGCTGTCGTTCAAACAACAGCTTGAAAATCCATACAATGCTCTTCCTTACCCGTGACACAGTTCTCATTGCTATACCCCTTGGCAGTATTTAGAAATCCATACCCAAACCCTTCTCCTAGTAGGCCTGGGTCCTAGATCGGAGGAACATGCAATGGCAGAGCTGAGGCCAGTAAGGCACCAGTCAGGTCTCACACACTCTGGCAGCCTGATCGTCCAGGGACACTAAGACCTGTTGTGCCTTGCAGGAGGCTCGCTTGCGTTACCTCCTGTGAACTGCGTTTGCCAGCCTGGGGGAATAGTGGTCCCTGGAGATCTTTTCTCAGGGGCTCCTTCCCCTGAGCTGGGGCGGACCTCGGGGACCCAACTCACAGGGCAAGGCAAAACCATATGGACAGGTCTATGCTCTGTAGCAGACTTCTAGTGAACCTCATCTCTCAGGAACATTCTTGGCTCCTATAGAGACACTTCTGTGTGTGAAGCTGCGTACCTAACATAGGGGCACAGAGAGCCTGATTCTCTCAGTTCATTTTGACGCAGTCGTTCAGAAAACAGCTTGAGAATCCATAAAATGCTCTCCCTTACCGCTGAGAGAATTCTCACTGCTGTAGCCCTTGGCACTTTGTAGAAATCCGCAGCCAAACGCTTCTCCAAATAGGCCTGGGTCCTAGTTCGGAGGAACAGGCAATGGTGGAACTGAGGCCAGTAAGGCAACAGTCAGGTTTCACACACTCTGGCAGCCTGCTCCTCCAGGGACAGTAAGGCCTCTTTTTCTCTGCAGGAGATTCGCTTGCCTTACTTCCTGTGAACAGCGTTTCCCAGCCTCAGCGAAGCGGTTCCTGGAGATCTTTTCTCAGGGACAGTTTCCCCGGAGGTGTGGTGGACCTCGGGGACCCAACTCACAGGGGAAGGAAAAACCACATGGACAGGTCTATACTCTGTAGGAGAGGTTTAGTGAACCTAATCTCTCAGGAACATTCTTGGCTCCTATAGAGACAACTCTGTGTGTGAAGCTACACTCCCAACATTGGGGAACAGGGATCTTGGTTCTCTCCGTGGGGTGCTGATGCTTTGTAGCAAAGCACCTGCTTGAGAATCCGTCCTCTTAGGCTTCCCTCACCTTGACAGAGGTCTCATTGCTGTAGCCCTTGGCAGTTTCAAAGAAGAAGACCCTTACACTTCATAAAGTAGGCCCTTGTCCTAGTTTGAATGGAAAGGCAATAGCTGAGCTGAGGCCAATAAGGAGCCAGTCCCCTCTGGCACATTCCCGAACCCTGCTCCTTCATGGAATATAACTCTAGAATCTTGGAATGTCTTTGCAAGGCTGGCAAAGGGCAGTCAGGAACCAGCACCCTGCCTCTGGAATTACCGACTTCTGAGCAGATCTGGAGGTCTCCTTTAGGAGAAGCTAACCCATTCCTTCCAAATAGAGGCTTCAAAACACAGGCAGGTTGGCAGCCTTTCGTGCCCGAAGGAGGCTTGCTTTTCTCTCCTCATATGAACCCCAGTTCCCAGCCTCTGGGAAAAGCGGGTCTTGAAGATATTTTCTCAGGGGTTGTTTCCACGGAGCTGGGGCCGAGCCCGGGGCCCAAAGGCACAGGGGAAGGCAAGACCACATGGACAGGTCTATGCTCTGTAGCAGACCTCTAGTGAACCTCATCTCTCAGGAGCATTCTTGGCTCCTATAGAGACACCTCTGTGTGTGAAGCTGCGTACCTAACATAGGGGCACAGAGAGCCTGATTCTCTCTGTTCATTTTGACGCTGTCGTTCAGAAAACAGCTTGAGAATCCATAAAATGCTCTCCCTTACCACCGAGAGAATTCTCACTGCTGTAGCCCTTGGCACTTTGTAGAAATCTGCACCCAAATGCTTTTCCAAGTAGGCCTGGGTGCTAGCTCGGATGAACAGGCAATGGCGGAGCTGAGGCCAGTAAGGCAACAGTCAGGTTTCACACACTCTGGCAGCCTGCTCCTCCAGGGACTGTAAGGCCTCTTTTACTCTGCAGGAGATTCGCTTGCCTTACTTCCTGTGAACAGCATTTCCCAGCCTCGGCGAAGCGGTTCCTGGAGATCTTTTCTCAGGGACAGTTTCCCCGGAGGTGTGGCGGACCTCGAGGACCCAACTCACAGGGGAAGGCAAAACCACATTGACAGGTCTATGCTCTGTAGGAGAGGTTTAGTGAACCTAATCTCTCAGGAACATTCTTGGCTCCTATAGAGACAACTCTGTGTGTGAAGCTACACTCCCAACATTGGTGCACAGGGAGCTTGATTCTCTTCGTGGCGTGCTGATGCTTTGTGGCAAAGCACCTGCTTGAGAATCCATCCTCTTAGGCTTCCCTCACCTTGACAGAGGTCTCATTGCTGTAGCCCTTGGCAGTTTGCAAAGAAGAAGACCCTTACCCTTCATAAAGTAGGGCCTTGCCCTAGTTTGAATGGAAAGGCAATAGCTGAGCTGAGGTCAATAAGGAGCCAGTCCCGTCTGACACATTCCCGAAGCCTGCTCCTTCATGGAAAATAACTCTAGAATCTAGGAATATCTTTGCAAGGCTAGCAAAGGGCAGTCAGGAACCAGTACCCTGCCTCTGGAATTACCGACTTCTGAGCAGATCTGGAGGTCTCCTTTAGGAGAAGCTAACCCATTCCTTCCAAATAGAGGCTTCAAAACACAGGCAGGTGGACTGCCTTTTCGTTCCCGATGGAGGCGTGCTTTTCTCTCCTCCTACGAACCCCGGTTCCCAGACACTGGGAAAAGTGGATCTTGAAGATATTTTCTCAGGGGTTGTTTCCACGGAGCTGGGGCCGAGCCTGGAGACCCAAAGGCACAGGGGAAGGCAAGACCACATGGACAAGCCTTTGCTCTTTAGTATAGCTCTAATGAACCTCACTCTGTCAGGATCTTTCTTGATTCCTACGGAGACACACCTGTGTGTGAAGCTGCGGCCACAGAGAGCCTGATTACCCCTGTGCAGCGCTGAGTCTGGGCGGCTAAACAACAGCTTGGGAATGCAGCCTGGGGCGCTTCCCTTCCCTCTGACAGAGCTCTCCTTCGGTCCCTAAGCCCTCTGCAAGGAGGCATGGATCATAGGTGCAAAGGGAAAGGAAGAGCGGAGCTGAGGCCAGTAAGGCGCCCGCCAGTCACGTCTCCCCCACTTCCGCAGTCTGTTCCTTCCCCTGCGCGAAAGCTAGAAGCTGGGAAGGGCTTGGCGAGGCTCGCCCACGCAGAGCAGCCTCTAGGCCGGGGCTCTGCGATATCGCGCCTGGGTGCAGATCTGGAGCTCCGCCGGAGTGGAAGCTCATTCGGTCCTTCCCAATACAGGCTTGCAAGCACCCGACGGCGGCCTGACTCTATTCTCCCGCGTGCTGGGAGTGGGCTTCCAATCCAGAGCACAGAGCACTGCCTGGAGCTCTCTGCTCAGGGGCTGGTTCCCCTGCACTGGGGCTGTGCTAGGGAGCCCAAACGCACATGTCAAGGCCCCAAAACACATCCACACGTCTCTGCTCTGCAACAGAGCTCCGGGGAAGCCCAGTCTGGCAGGCGCTTTCTGGGCACAAAGGGAGGAACACTCTGGCTGTGGAGCTTCCTCCCCAAGACAGGGGCACTAGGACCCTGATTCCCTCCGTTTACCGCTGAGTCTGCATTGCCAAGCAACAGCTTGGGAACGCAGCCTGGGGCGCTTCCCTTCCCTCGGACAGAGCTCTCCTTGCGGTAGGCCTTGGTAGTTTGCATACAATGGGGCCCTAAGCCCTCTGCAAGTTGGCCTGGCTCCTAGGTCCAAAGGGCAGGCCAGAGCGGAGCTGAGGCTGTCAGGCTCCAGACACATCTCCCATACTCCTACATCCTGCTCCTACCCGGGCGTGAACGCTAGAAGCTGGGAAGGTACCTGGACCGTGCAGGGGCGGGGCAAACGCGGGCGGCGTGGGGCGGGAGTCGGCTTCTGGCGGGGGTGGGGGCGGGCTTCCCAGTTGTGCTCTCGGAGGTGGACACTGAGGCTGAAAACGCGCCGGGAGCGCACCAGGGGCGGAGCTAACCCTGGCGGCGCGGGGCGGGGGTCGGCTCATGGGGGGGATGGGGAGGGGTTCCCAGTTGCGCTCTCGGGGGTTGTAACTGCGGCTGGGAACTCCCATTTCGTCCGCTCCTGGGTCCCCAAGGATCGCCATCCCATGGGTGCAGCGGAGGGCTGCGGACCACAGGTAAGGGAACTGGGACTGCGTGGAGCAGGGAACCAAGTATTCCGCCGTCTGTTGGCACATTCTCGGAGCTCCCCAAACTGGCGGTCGCAGAAAGGCCTTGCCTTTGGGGTCAAGGCCTTTACCGCTCCACCCCTCTGCTGAAAAATCTCAGAGTCTGCGCGGTTCTTCCAAGCAGCCTAGTGTCCGCTGGAAGTCCAAGGGACAGAACACTGAATTCTTGCCGGCTGGCCCAGCCCTGCTTCTGGCACTTTGTAAGCCAGCGGGCCCTTGAGCACCTGCTGGGATGGGAAAGGGAAGGGTCCACGGATTGCACCCTAGAAACTTAGTAGGGTGCATGGATTTCAAACCCTGGTGGCCGCCCAGGCAGCAAAGAAGTGGGGAGGGCACCTTGCTGCCCTTTCATGGCAGAATCTGTGGCTGTCCTGATGCGTGGGCCTTTTCATGGGGACCTTGTGCAATAAAAGTTTGGTGTTTTGGTACTGAATAATTAGAAATTGTAAAAAGTTTAAATTATGTGGTGGTGTAATTAAAAAACAAAACAAAACAAAACCAAGCCCCAAGTGTTTGGCACAGGGAGGTTTAAATATTGAAGGCCTGTTTTCCTTGCACTGTGGCATTCTATCAAGAAATGTGCAGGATTTTTTTTTTTTAAGAAAAGTGTTCGAAGAGCTTGAAACAGGAAACCCAGAGGTGCCCCTGTATTTTGGGGAAGGCCTTAGGAGGTCACTTGGAAATGCTGCTGGCTGTGGGGAAGGGGGGCAGATGGGCTGTGCAGTCTTGTCCTTTGCATTCATGTTCTTGTGTGTAGAAACCCAGCTCGGAGCCATCTCCTGATGTGTAAGAATTTCGCAGACAAACCTTGAGCTAAGCAATGCATTTGTTCCTGAGGAAATGTTTGTCTTAAGCGATGTAAATATCCTATGTATATCCGCTGGACTCTGGCTTCAGGTCGGTTCCCCCAATAGGCTCAGAAGCGACTTGAACAAAACTGTATGTTTTCCTCGTACCTTGTTCTCCTAATCTATGTTAAGGAAATGATATATTTGCCTGGAATACTGCCTTTCTTCAAGATTCATGTCAATCAGTTTTTGGCCCAGGATGACTCACCTGCTGCCAATGTGACCTCAAGGCATGTCGTGGGGGAGGGGCCTGGTGCCATTCCCTGAGACAGTGCCTTTCCTTCCTTAGCTGACTGCTAGTGCCTGTAGAATATCTGGCTAGAGACCAGCAGGGCGTACACCCCGCCTCAAGTCTAAGTCAGCAGCTTTCTCTATCTCATTTATACTTTAATAACAATTGATGACACAAAAGCTCTGAGCGATCAAATCATATCAAATCTTCATTTCAGATTGAAGATGCATTCCATGGTATTGCCATCTTAAGTCTTTCCATTGTTATGGAATATCTGTCCATGTATTCAGGATAGATTTCAGCCAGGGTGTATAATTTCCAGTGTGCCAGTCTTGTCATCCTCGTTACATCCATGGCAAAGTGTTGTATTCATGTTGACATTATTGAAAGGGAATTTTTTTTAATTCCTTTTCAGATTATTATCTGCTAATATATACAGAAAAAACCGTGTAATCTTTCGTTTTTATCAGTTTGGACAGCTTGATAGTTGTCTTTAATTTCTTTCCTTTCTCATACTTTAAGATTTTCCGGGCACCGTACATGTACTGCCTCACCCCTAATCTCAGTCATGTGTTCAAAGAACTTCTGTCCTTTATTTGTTTACTTATTTTTTGCAACATTGAATTCGTTTTGACTATGCTGGGTCTCTGCTGCAAGATGGAAGTTGCTAGGACCTCTGGACTGCAGTCTTCCATCTCTTACTGACCTCTTGTTGACCTCTGCAGAATCCTGGTTGGCGGGAGCTTGTTAGTTCCTTGTTCCTTACCAGGACCTCCTGTGGTAAGTGTTTTTCTCTTCTCTGTTGCCTGGTAAGGGTGGATGGTCATTGGCATCCCAAAGCTAGCTAGAAGTCAATGATTTAGGCAGGCTTGTGCATAGATATGGGAGAAGGCAATGGCACCCCACTCCAGTACTCTTGCGTGGAAAATCCCATGGAAGGAGGAGCCTGGTAGGCTGCAGTCCATGGGGTGGTTAAGAGTCGGACACCACTGAGCGACTTCACGTTCACTTTTCACTTTCATGCATGGGAGGAGGAAATGGCAACCCACTCCAGTGTTCTTGCCTAGAGAACCCCAGGGACTGCGGGGCCTGGTGGGCTGCCGTCTATGGGGTCGCACAGAGTCGGACACGACTGAAACGACTTAGCAGCAGCGGCGGCGGCAGCAGCAGCAGAAGCAAGGCATCGATATCAAAAGGGCTGCAAACAGTCAGGAAGGATCACATATGTCACCGTGAAACACTACTTCTCCACTTAGCCAAAGCTAACCAAAGATTTCTGTTCTAGGTCAACCTAGAAGAGATCACTTAAGAGGTAAAGAAACTTAAACTCCATTAGCAAAGGCAGTTCGACATCTCAAGAAAACTTGTGCTAGGCACAGAACTCTTTTCTGGGGGTCCACTTTCCCTACAACCTCCTTATCCCATTCTGTACCCATTCCTTTGCTTCTCCCATCCTGAAACTGCCACCTGTAAGACAGAACTACTTCGTTTTCCTTCCTCAAGTGCCATTGCATTCCACATACTTTCTTGATATAACAAGTCATACATTTCCCTTCAGCAACCAAGAACTGACTTTTATATTGGCATTGGCTATAGCCCGCCCCCCTCCCCCCACCCCCAAGAACAGAACAAAACAAAACAAAA
Source organism: Bubalus kerabau (assembly GCF_029407905.1). Classification (NCBI taxonomy): domain Eukaryota; kingdom Metazoa; phylum Chordata; class Mammalia; order Artiodactyla; family Bovidae; genus Bubalus; species Bubalus kerabau. The sequence goes on from NW_026577882.1 coordinate 4,452,295, forward strand.
CAATTGCTTTCTTACATTTAACATGTCAGGATGGTGCCAGACACTATTCATGGAGAGTCAAAAATCTCTTTTGTTTCTGTGTAAAAGGGAGGTCCTTTCAAGTCGTGAATGTTTCAGAACTTTCATTTATTTGGAAATGACCTAGCTATTCAATACACTGTCGTCACAAGGATAGAAACTCGGGTAACCAAAACACCTGGAGAAACGTTTGTTAGTTCAGTTCAGTTCAGTTGCTCAGTCGTGTCTGACTCTTTGGGACCCCGTGGCCTGAAGGACGCTAGGCTTCCGTGTCCGTCACCAACTCCAGGGGCTTGCTCAAACTCATGTCCATCGAGTCAGTGATGCCATCCAACCATCGTATCCTCTGTCATCCCTTTCTCCTCTGCCTTCAATCAAGACTATGAGAGGCAGATATTTTAGAGTATAATTATTGTAAAGAGTTTGTCTAAAAGCTCATATCACATTTACATTTTTTACTTTTGTTGTTGTCGTTTCCAGGTAGTTTCTTGCTGACAAGCTTGTGACAGATATAACAATAGAGGAATTTTTACCTCAAAAGAAACCTAGGCACTATGAACATGTTGTGCTTAATGTTGTTGACTCTTAGACATGTCTATAATGGAGGAGCAAAACCAAAAATACTAGATATTTAATATTGACTAGTTCCCAGTTCACGGGACTCTGACATTCATTTAGGTCAATGTTTTCTTGTATTTCCAGCAGTTTGATTTGGAAGGGCTGCCTTGTCTTGAGACCATTGAAATCAGAACACAGAACTTGAGCAATATTATCAAAAAACACAAGGCTCACACTGACACATACCTTAATCCAAACAGACAGACAAGACATCTTCCAGGTTTCCGCCTGAGATTTAAAATATTTCTTTGAGCCAGTCTTCTGGGGAGTGGGGGGATGGGGGTGGCAGTAAGGCAGGCTTGGGTAACAAGCTAATTGTTGGTCATTGCATATGCAAAGAACCAGCTTTCCGGGTTCCAAGGAAAAAAGTTTCCTTGGTAACCAACTTTGTCTGGTTCTATAGAATATCATGGCCCTCCTAGGTCAGGTCATCTTGCCTTTCTGTAGTCCTCGTTTTATCCTTAAATCATAGACAGCTTGGATTGTCTCTGTGGGGTGTATGTATTGTCCTCATGTTTGACCTGGCAGCAGCAGCGAGGTCCGAGAGCCTCTCCTGGAACCGGGCGTGGGGACGGGGCTCACCGAGAGCCGCTGGTGAAGGTGGGCAGCGCCCCTGGAGCGCAGCAGGGGCGGGGCGAACCCGGGCGGCACAGGGCGGGTGTCGGCTCCTGGCGGGGGTAGGGGAGGGCTTCCCAGTTGTGCTCTCGGAGATGGCCACTGCGGCTGGAAACACGCCGGGAGCGCAGCCAGGGTGGGGTAAACCTGGGCTGCCCAGGTCGAGATTCGGCTCGCTGTGGGTGGGGGGTCGGTCCCTGTTGTGCTCCCGGGGGTCGCCAATGTGGCTGGGAACCCGCCGGGAGCCCAGCAGGGCCGGGGCAAAACCTGGCGGCGCGGGGCGGGGTGGGGGGTCCGTTCGCAGCGGGGGTCGGCTCCTGGCGGGGGTGGGGGAGGGCTTTCCAGATGTGCTGTTGGGGGCGCCATTGCGGCTGGGAATGCCCATTTCGTGAACTCCTGGATCCCCAAGGATCGGCATCCATCGGCCACAGCGGAGGGGTGCGGAACACAGGTAAGGGAACGGGGACTGCGTGGAGCAGGGAACCATGTATTCCGCCCTGTGTTGGCACAGTCTCAGAGCTCCCCAACCTGGCGGTCGCAGGAAGGCCTCGTCTTTGGGGTCAAGGCCTTTACCACTCCACCCCTCTGCTGAAAAACCTCATAATCTGCGCGGTTTTCCCAAGCAGCCTAGTGTCCGCTGGAAGTCCAAGGGACAGAACCCTGAATTCTGGCCGGCTGGCCCAGCCCTGCTTCTGGCACTTTGTAGGCCAGCGGGCCCTGGAGCACCTGCTAGGATGGGAAAGGGAAGGGTACGCGAATTGCACCCTGGTGGCCACCGAGGCAGCAAAGAAGGGGTGAGGGCACCTTACTGCCCTTTAATGGCAGACAGAATCTGTGGCTGTCCTGCTGCGTGGGCCTTTTCATGTGGACCTTGTGCAATAAAAGTTTACCGGTGACCTTAGGGAACTTCCCAGTGTGCTTCTGACAGATGAGGGATGCTGTGGAGTTGGAGGGGCCTCTCAGGACTACGCTGGGTTTGGCACAATGGAAGAGGGCCTCATCTCCAGGGAAGGCAGGAACCTCAGGCTTCCTCTCCGTTTCGGACTCCGACCGCAGGGTCCCTGCAGAGTTGGGACAGGAGAGTCAGGCCTCGTCTTGTCTGAGGAAGGGAACTCCGCTGGCCTCTCGAGTTGCTCAGGGGGTCTCAGGCCCCTCGTCGAGCTGTGTGTGGAACCCGCGGGTTTTTGCGGACGATGCACGGGGGTGGCAGTGCCCCTTCGTGTTGTGCCTTCACCCACAGGGTTGCCTTCAAAGAGGGTGCCGGGCCTCGGGTCGTTCTCAAGGGCGGACCGGGGAATCGGGGGCGTTCGGCATGTGTCACCACCCACGTGGCTCGTCTCGAATTTCCTCGTGAGACCGGCCTCAACCTGAGGTGCGCCGGGAAGGCCGGGAACCCCTTCCAGACCACGCAGGGGAATCGCCTCTCCTGTCGCGATCAGGAGGGGAGAAGGGGCTCAGAGGAAGCGGAGCCGGGACACTCGGTGTTCCCCTTGGGGGACCCCGGCGTGTCGGGGGACTTTTGGGGGTCGCATGAAGGCTGTCAGGGACCGTTTCGCCCTTCAGGGTGGAACAGGGGACTTCCCCTGAGACGCCGTCGCGGGCAAGGGCCTCATCTTGCCAAGAGGTGAGAACCACGTGGTTTTTCTCGAGTTGCGGCGGGAATCTCGAGTTACGACGGGGATCTCAGCCTTCCCCTTGGGTTGGCCCTGGGAAGCCCAATCCTACCCCCGGGTTGCGAGGGAAAGCTGGGGGTTGCGTTCGAGTCACTGCAGGGCCGAAGAGACCTCACCTAGGCGTGTGTCCGGGACCTAATATTCCTCTCCAGGGAAGGCAGGGATCTCGGGGTTGCATTCAAGGCTCCCCCGGGGAGTCAGGCCTCGTCTCGAGGGGAAGCCAAGGACTCCGCTCTCCTCTCGAGTCGCGACGCGGTTCTCTTGGAGCCCCCTGAGCGGCCTCAAGGGAGTCCAGCCTTCTCTTCCGTTTGGAGAGAGGACCCGGGATTGCTCTCCAGGCCATGCAGGAAAAGAAGGCCCTCAGCTCGCGAGGACGGGGGCGTCTCAGGGGTTTCCTCGAGCTGCGGCGCCCGTGGGGGTTTTCTCCCGAGGCACGACGAGGATCTCAGGGAGCCTCTCGTGCGGCGCCAGGGAAGTCAGGTCTCCATGCGCGTGGCGAGGGGGAGCGCGTCCTGGCTCTCGAGTCACGGGAGGGGACTAGGGCCTCGAGACGCTTTGAAGAAGGACTCTCGAGGTCTTTCTCGGGGGGCGGCGGGAAACCCTCGTTTCCCTCGCCTTCTTCCCGGACCTTAGGGAACTTGCCAGGGTGCCTCTGAGAGGCGAGGGATCCTGTGGAGTTGGCGGGGCACCTCGGGACTCCGCTGGGTCTGGTGCAACGGAAGAGGGCCTCACCTCGAGGGGAGGAAGGAACCTCAGGCTTCCTCTCCGTTTCGGACTCCGACCGCAAGTTGGGACAGGAGAGTCAGGCCTCGTCTTGTCTGAGGAAGGGAACCCCGCTGGCCTCTCGAGTTGCTCAGGGGGTCTCAGGCCCTCGTCGAGCTGTGTGTGGAACCCGCGCGTCTTCGCGGACGATGCCCGGGAGTGGCAGTGCCCCTTCGTGTTGTGCCTTCACCCACAGGGTTGCCTTCGAAGAGGGGTCGGGGCCTCGGGTCCTTCTCAATAGCGGACCGGGGAATCGGGGGCGTTTGGCAAGTGGCCTCACCCACGTGGCTCGTCTGGAATTTCCTCGTGAGACCGGCCTCATCCTGAGGTGCGCCGGGAAGGCCGGGAACCCCTTCCAGACCACGCAGGGGAATCGCCTCTCCTGTCGCGATCAGGAGGGGAGAAGGGGCTCAGAGGAAGCGGTGCCGGGACCCTCGGTGTCCCCTCGGGGGAACCCGGCGTGTCGGGGGACTTTTGGGGGTCGCAGGAAGGCTGTCAGGGACCGTTTCGCCCTTCAGAGCGGAACAGAGGACTTCCTTTGAGACACCGTCGCGGGCAAGGGCCTCATCTTGCCAAGAGGTGGGAACCACGTGGTTTTTCTCGAGTTGCGGCGGCATTCTCGAGTTACCACGGGGATCTCAGCCTTCCCCTTGGGTTGGCCCTGGGAAGCCCAATCTTCCCCTCGGGTTGCGAGGGAAAGCTGGGGGTTGCGCTCGAGTCACTGCAGGGCCGAAGAGACCTCACCTTGGCGTGTGTCCGGGACCTAATATTCCTCTCCAGGGAAGGCAGGGATCTCGGGGTTGCATTCCAGGCTCCCCCGGTGAGTCAGGCCTCGTCTCGAGGGGAAGCCAAGGACTCCGCTCTCCTCTCGAGTGGAGACACGGGTCTCTTGAAGCCCCCTGAGCGGCCTCAAGGGAGTCCAGCCTCCACTTCCGTTTGGAGAGAGGACCCGGGATTGCTCTCCAGGCCATGCAGGAAAAGAAGGCCCTCAGCTCGCGAGGACGGGGGCGTCTCCGGGGTCTCCTCGAGCTGCGGGGCCCGTGGGGGTTTTCTCCCGAGGCACGAAGAGGATATCAGGGAGCCTATCGTGCGGCGCCAGGGAAGTCAGGTCTCCATGCGCGTGGCGAGGGGGAGCGCGTCCTGGCTCTCGAGTCACGGGAGGGGACTAGGGCCTCGAGACGCGTTGAAGAAGGACTCTCGAGGTCTTTTTCGGGGGGCGGCGGGAAACCCTCGTTTCCCTCGCCTTCTGCCGGGGACCTTAGGGAACTTTCCAGGGTGCCTCTGAGAAGCGAGGGATCCTGTGGAGGTGGCGGGGCCCCTCGGGACTCCGCTGGGTCTGGCGCAACGGAAGAGGGCCTCACCTCGAGGGGAGGCAGGAACCTCAGGCTTCCTCTCCATTTCGGACTCCGACCGCAGGGTCCCTGCAGAGTTGGGACAGGAGAGTCAGGCCTCGTCTTTACCGAGGAAGGGAACCCCGCTGGCCTCTCGAGTTGCTCAGGGGGTCTCAGGCCCCTCGTCGAGCTGTGTGTGGAACCCGCGGGTCTTTGCGGACGATGCACGGGGGTGGCAGTGCCCCTTCGTGTTGTGCCTTCACCCACAGGGTTGCCTTCGAAGAGGGGTCGGGGCCTCGGGTCCTTCTCAAGAGCGGACCGGGGAATCGGGGGCGTTCGTCAAGTGGCCCCACCCACGTGGCTCGTCTCGAATTTCCTCGTGAGACCGGCCTCATCCTGTGGTGCGCCGGGAAGGCCGGGAACCCCTTCCAGACCACGCAGGGGAATCGCCTCTCCTGTCGCGATCAGGAGGGGAGAAGGGGCTCAGAGGAAGCGGTGCCGGGACCCTCGGTGCTCCCCTCGGGGGAACCCGGCGTGTCGGGGTACTTATGGGGGTCGCAGGAAGGCTGTCAGGGACCGTTTCGCCATTCAGGGCGGAACAGGGGACTTCCCTTGAGACGGCGTGGCGGGCAAGGGCCTCATCTTGCCAAGAGGTGGGAACCACGTGGTTTTTCTCGAGTTGCGGCGGGATTCTCGAGTTACGACGGGGATCTCAGCCTTCCCCTTGGGTTGGCCCTGGGAAGCCCAATCTTCCCCTCGGGTTGCGAGGGAAAGTTGGCGTTGCGCTCGAGTCACTGCAGGGCCGAAGAGACCTCACCTAGGCGCGTGTCCGGGACCTCATATTCCTATCCAGGGAAGGCAGGGATCTCGGGGTTGCATTCCAGGCTCCCCCGGGGAGTCAGACCTCATCTCGAGGGGAAGCCAAGGACTCCGCTCTCCTCTCGAGTCGCGACGCGGGTCTCTTGGAGCCCCCTGAGCGGCCTCAAGGGAGTCCAGCCTCCTCTTCCGATTGGAGAGAGGACCCGGGATTGCTCTCCAGGCCATGCAGGAAAAGAAGGCCCTCAGCTCGCGAGGACGGGGGCGTCTCAGGGGTTTCCTCGAGCTGCGGCGCCCGAGGGTGTTTTCTCCCGAGGCACGACGAGGATCTCAGGGAGCCTCTCGTGTGGCGCCAGGGAAGTCAGGTCTCCATGCGCGTGGCGAGGGGGAGCGCGTCCTGGCTCTCGAGTCACGGGAGGGGACTAGGGCCTCGAGACGCGTTGAAGAAGGACTCTCGAGGTCTTTCTCGGGGGGCGGCGGGAAACCCTCGTTTCCCTCGACTTCTGCCGGGAACCTTACGGAACTTCCCAGGGTGCCTCTGAGAGGCGAGGGATCCTGTGGAGGTGGCGGGGCCCCTCGGGACTCCGCTGGGTCTGGCGCAATGGAAGAGGGCCTCACCTGGAGGGGAGGCAGGAACCTCAGGCTTCCTCTCCATTTCGGACTCCGACCGCAGGGTCCCTGCAGATTTGGGACAGGAGAGTCAGGCCTCGTCTTGTCTGAGGTAGGGAACCCCGCTGGCCTCTCGAATTGCTCAGGGGGTCTCAGGCCCCTCGTCGAGCTGTGTGTGGCACCCGCGGGTCTTTGCGGACGATGCACGGGGGTGGCAGTGCCCCTTCGTGTTGTGCCTTCACCAACAGGGTTGCCTTCGAAGAGGGGTCCGGGCCTCGGGTCCTTCTCAAGGGCGGACCGGGGAATCGGGGGCGTTCGGCATGTGGCCCCACCCACGTGGCTCGTCTCGAATTTCCTCGTGAGACCGGCCTCCTCCTGAGGTGCGCCGGGAAGGCCGGGAACCCCTTCCAGACCACGCAGGGGAATCGCCTCTCCTGTCGCGATCAGGAGGGGAGAAGGGGCTCAGAGGAAGCGGTGCCGGGACCCTCGGTGTTCCCCTCGAGGGAACCCAGCGTGTCGGGGGACTTTTGGGTTTCGCAGGAAGGCTGTCAGGGACCGTTTCGCCCTTCAGGGCGGAACAGGGGACTTCCCTTGAGACGCCGTGGCGGGCAAGGGCCTCCTCTTGCCAAGAGGTGGGAACCACGTGGTTTTTCTCGAGTTGCGGCGGGATTCTCGAGTTACGACGGGGATCTCAGCCTTCCCCTTGGGTTGGCCCTGGGAAGCCCAATCTTCCCCTCGGGTTGCGAGGGAAAGCTGGGGGTTGCGCTCGAGTCACTGCAGGGCCGAAGAGACCTCACCTAGGCGTGTGTCCGGGACCTCATATTCCTCTCCAGGGAAGGCAGGGATCTCGGGGTTGCATTCCAGGCTCCCCCGGGGAGTCAGGCCTCGTCTCGAGGGGAAGCCAAGGACTCCGCTCTCCTCTCGAGTCGCGACGCGGGTCTCTTGGAGCCCCCTGAGCGGCCTCAAGGGAGTCCAGCCTCCTCTTCCGTTTGCAGAGAGGACCCGGGATTGCTCTCCAGGCCATGCAGGAAAAGAAGGCCCTCAGCTCGCGAGGACGGGGGCGTCTCAGGGGTTTCCTCGAGCTGCGGCGCCCGTGGGGGTTTTCTCCCGAGGCACCACGAGGATCTCAGGGAGCCTCTCGTGCGGCGCCAGGGAAGTCAGGTCTCCATGCGCGTGGCGAGGGGGATCGCGTCCTGGCTCTCGAGTCACGGGAGGGGACTAGGGCCTCGAGACGCTTTGAAGAAGGACTCTCGAGGTCTTTGTCGGGGGGCGGCGGGAAACCCTCGTGTCCCTCGCCTTCTGCCGGGGACCTTAGGGAACTTCCCTGGGTGCCTCTGAGAGGCGAGAGATCCTGTGGAGGTGGCGGGGCCCCTCGGGACTCCGCTGGGTCTGGCGCAACGGAAGAGGGCCTCACCTCGAGGGGAGGCAGGAACCTCAGGCTTCCTCTCCGTTTCGGACTCCGACCGCAGGGTCCCTGCAGAGTTGGGACAGGAGAGTCAGGCCTCGTCTTGCCTGAGGAAGGGAACCCCGCTGGCCTCTCGAGTTGCTCAGGGGGTCTCAGGCCCCTCGTCGAGCTGTGTGTGGCACCCGCGGGTCTTTGCGGACGATGCACGGGGGTGGCAGTGCCCCTTCGTGTTGTGCCTTCACCCACAGGGTTGCCTTCGAAGAGGGGTCCGGGCCTCGGGTCCTTCTCAAGGGCGGACCGGGGAATCGGGGGCGTTCGGCATGTGGCCCCACCCACGTGGCTCGTCTCGAATTTCCTCGTGAGACCGGCCTCCTCCTGAGGTGCGCTGGGAAGGCCGGGAACCCCTTCCAGACCACGCAGGGGAATCGCCTCTCCTGTCGCGATCAGGAGGGGAGAAGGGGCTCAGAGGAAGCGGTGCCGGGACCCTCGGTGCTCCCCTCGGGGGAACCCGGCGTGTCGGGGTACTTATGGGGGTCGCAGGAAGGCTGTCAGGGACCGTTTCGCCATTCAGGGCGGAACAGGGGACTTCCCTTGAGACGGCGTGGCGGGCAAGGGCCTCCTCTTGCCAAGAGGTGGGAACCACGTGGTTTTTCTCGAGTTGCGGCGGGATTCTCGAGTTACGACGGGGATCTCAGCCTTCCCCTTGGGTTGGCCCTGGGAAGCCCAATCTTCCCCTCGGGTTGCGAGGGAAAGTTGGCGTTGCGCTCGAGTCACTGCAGGGCCGAAGAGACCTCACCTAGGCGCGTGTCCGGGACCTCATATTCCTATCCAGGGAAGGCAGGGATCTCGGGGTTGCATTCCAGGCTCCCCCGGGGAGTCAGACCTCATCTCGAGGGGAAGCCAAGGACTCCGCTCTCCTCTCGAGTCGCGACGCGGGTCTCTTGGAGCCCCCTGAGCGGCCTCAAGGGAGTCCAGCCTCCTCTTCCGATTGGAGAGAGGACCCGGGATTGCTCTCCAGGCCATGCAGGAAAAGAAGGCCCTCAGCTCGCGAGGACGGGGGCGTCTCAGGGGTTTCCTCGAGCTGCGGCGCCCGAGGGTGTTTTCTCCCGAGGCACGACGAGGATCTCAGGGAGCCTCTCGTGTGGCGCCAGGGAAGTCAGGTCTCCATGCGCGTGGCGAGGGGGAGCGCGTCCTGGCTCTCGAGTCACGGGAGGGGACTAGGGCCTCGAGACGCGTTGAAGAAGGACTCTCGAGGTCTTTCTCGGGGGGCGGCGGGAAACCCTCGTTTCCCTCGACTTCTGCCGGGAACCTTACGGAACTTCCCAGGGTGCCTCTGAGAGGCGAGGGATCCTGTGGAGGTGGCGGGGCCCCTCGGGACTCCGCTGGGTCTGGCGCAATGGAAGAGGGCCTCACCTGGAGGGGAGGCAGGAACCTCAGGCTTCCTCTCCATTTCGGACTCCGACCGCAGGGTCCCTGCAGAGTTGGGACAGGAGAGTCAGGCCTCGTCTTGTCTGAGGTAGGGAACCCCGCTGGCCTCTCGAATTGCTCAGGGGGTCTCAGGCCCCTCGTCGAGCTGTGTGTGGCACCCGCGGGTCTTTGCGGACGATGCACGGGGGTGGCAGTGCCCCTTCGTGTTGTGCCTTCACCAACAGGGTTGCCTTCGAAGAGGGGTCCGGGCCTCGGGTCCTTCTCAAGGGCGGACCGGGGAATCGGGGGCGTTCGGCATGTGGCCCCACCCACGTGGCTCGTCTCGAATTTCCTCGTGAGACCGGCCTCCTCCTGAGGTGCGCCGGGAAGGCCGGGAACCCCTTCCAGACCACGCAGGGGAATCGCCTCTCCTGTCGCGATCAGGAGGGGAGAAGGGGCTCAGAGGAAGCGGTGCCGGGACCCTCGGTGTTCCCCTCGAGGGAACCCAGCGTGTCGGGGGACTTTTGGGTTTCGCAGGAAGGCTGTCAGGGACCGTTTCGCCCTTCAGGGCGGAACAGGGGACTTCCCTTGAGACGCCGTGGCGGGCAAGGGCCTCCTCTTGCCAAGAGGTGGGAACCACGTGGTTTTTCTCGAGTTGCGGCGGGATTCTCGAGTTACGACGGGGATCTCAGCCTTCCCCTTGGGTTGGCCCTGGGAAGCCCAATCTTCCCCTCGGGTTGCGAGGGAAAGCTGGGGGTTGCGCTCGAGTTACTGCAGGGCCGAAGAGACCTCACCTAGGCGTGTGTCCGGGACCTCATATTCCTCTCCAGGGAAGGCAGGGATCTCGGGGTTGCATTCCAGGCTCCCCCGGGGAGTCAGGCCTCGTCTCGAGGGGAAGCCAAGGACTCCGCTCTCCTCTCGAGTCGCGACGCGGGTCTCTTGGAGCCCCCTGAGCGGCCTCAAGGGAGTCCAGCCTCCTCTTCCGTTTGCAGAGAGGACCCGGGATTGCTCTCCAGGCCATGCAGGAAAAGAAGTCCCTCAGCTCGCGAGGACGGGGGCGTCTCAGGGGTTTCCTCGAGCTGCGGCGCCCGTGGGGGTTTTCTCCCGAGGCACCACGAGGATCTCAGGGAGCCTCTCGTGCGGCGCCAGGGAAGTCAGGTCTCCATGCGCGTGGCGAGGGGGATCGCGTCCTGGCTCTCGAGTCACGGGAGGGGACTAGGGCCTCGAGACGCTTTGAAGAAGGACTCTCGAGGTCTTTGTCGGGGGGCGGCGGGAAACCCTCGTGTCCCTCGCCTTCTGCCGGGGACCTTAGGGAACTTCCCTGGGTGCCTCTGAGAGGCGAGAGATCCTGTGGAGGTGGCGGGGCCCCTCGGGACTCCGCTGGGTCTGGCGCAACGGAAGAGGGCCTCACCTCGAGGGGAGGCAGGAACCTCAGGCTTCCTCTCCGTTTCGGACTCCGACCGCAGGGTCCCTGCAGAGTTGGGACAGGAGAGTCAGGCCTCGTCTTGCCTGAGGAAGGGAACCCCGCTGGCCTCTCGAGTTGCTCAGGGGGTCTCAGGCCCCTCGTCGAGCTGTGTGTGGCACCCGCGGGTCTTTGCGGACGATGCACGGGGGTGGCAGTGCCCCTTCGTGTTGTGCCTTCACCCACAGGGTTGCCTTCGAAGAGGGGTCCGGGCCTCGGGTCCTTCTCAAGGGCGGACCGGGGAATCGGGGGCGTTCGGCATGTGGCCCCACCCACGTGGCTCGTCTCGAATTTCCTCGTGAGACCGGCCTCCTCCTGAGGTGCGCTGGGAAGGCCGGGAACCCCTTCCAGACCACGCAGGGGAATCGCCTTTCCTGTCGCGATCAGGAGGGGAGAAGGGGCTCAGAGGAAGCGGTGCCGGGACCCTCGGTGTTCCCCTCGAGGGAACCCGGCGTGTCGGGGGACTTTTGGGGGTCGCAGGAAGGCTGTCAGGGAGCGTTTCGCCCTTCAGGGCGGAACAGGGGACTTCCCTTGAGACGCCGTGGCGGGCAAGGGCCTCATCTTGCCAAGAGGTGGGAACCACGTGGTTTTTCTCGAGTTGCGGCGGGATTCTCGAGTTACGACGGGGATCTCAGCCTTCCCCTTGGGTTGGCCCTGGGAAGCCCAATCTTCCCCTCGGGTTGCGAGGGAAAGCTGGGGGTTGCGCTCGAGTCACTGCAGGGCCGAAGAGACCTCACCTAGGCGTGTGTCCGGGACCTCATATTCCTCTCCAGGGAAGGCAGGGATCTCGGGGTTGCATTCCAGGCTCCCCCGGGGAGTCAGGCCTCGTCTCGAGGGGAAGCCAAGGACTCCGCTCTCCTCTCGAGTCGCGACGCGGGTCTCTTGGAGCCCCCTGAGCGGCCTCAAGGGAGTCCAGCCTCCTCTTCCGTTTGCAGAGAGGACCCGGGATTGCTCTCCAGGCCATGCAGGAAAAGAAGGCCCTCAGCTCGCGAGGACGGGGGCGTCTCAGGGGTTTCCTCGAGCTGCGGCGCCCGTGGGGGTTTTCTCCCGAGGCACCACGAGGATCTCAGGGAGCCTCTCGTGCGGCGCCAGGGAAGTCAGGTCTCCATGCGCGTGGCGAAGGGGAGCGCGTCCTGGCTCTCGAGTCACGGGAGGGGACTAGGGCCTCGAGACGCGTTGAAGAAGGACTCTCGAGGTCTTTCTCGGGGGGCGGCGGGAAACCCTCGTGTCCCTCGCCTTCTGCCGGGGACCTTAGGGAACTTCCCAGGGTGCCTCTGAGAGGCGAGGGATCCTGTGGAGGTGGCGGGGCCCCTCGGGACTCCGCTGGGTCGGGCGCAACGGAAGAGGGCCTCACCTCGAGGGGAGGCAGGAACCTCAGGCTTCCTCTCCGTTTCGGACTCCGACCGCAGGGTCCCTGCAGAGTTGGGACAGGAGAGTCAGGCCTCGTCTTGCCTGAGGAAGGGAACCCCGCTGGCCTCTCGAGTTGCTCAGGGGGTCTCAGGCCCCTCGTCGAGCTGTGTGTGGCACCCGCGGGTCTTTGCGGACGATGCACGGGGGTGGCAGTGCCCCTTCGTGTTGTGCCTTCACCCACAGGGTTGCCTTCGAAGAGGGGTCCGGGCCTCGGGTCCTTCTCAAGGGCGGACCGGGGAATCGGGGGCGTTCGGCATGTGGCCCCACCCACGTGGCTCGTCTCGAATTTCCTCGTGAGACCGGCCTCCTCCTGAGGTGCGCCGGGAAGGCCGGGAACCCCTTCCAGACCACGCAGGGGAATCGACTCTCCTGTCGCGATCAGGAGGGGAGAAGGGGCTCAGAGGAAGCGGTGCCGGGACCCTCGGTGTTCCCCTCGAGGGAACCCGGCGTGTCGGGGGACTTTTGGGGGTCGCAGGAAGGCTGTCAGGGACCGTTTCGCCCTTCAGGGCGGAACAGGGGACTTCCCTTGAGACGCCGTGGCGGGCAAGGGCCTCATCTTGCCAAGAGGTGGGAACCACGTGGTTTTTCTCGAGTTGCTGCGGGATTCTCGAGTTACGACGGGGATCTCAGCCTTCCCCTTGGGTTGGCCCTGGGAAGCCCAATCTTCCCCTCGGGTTGCGAGGGAAAGCTGGGGGTTGCGCTCGAGTCACTGCAGGGCCGAAGAGACCTCACCTAGGCGTGTGTCCGGGACCTCATATTCCTCTCCAGGGAAGGCAGGGATCTCGGGGTTGCGTTCCAGGCTCCCCCGGGGAGTCAGGCCTCGTCTCGAGGGGAAGCCAAGGACTCCGCTCTCCTCTCGAGTCGCGACGCGGGTCTCTTGGAGCCCCCTGAGCGGCCTCAAGGGAGTCCAGCCTCCTCTTCCGTTTGGAGAGAGGACCCGGGATTGCTCTCCAGGCCATGCAGGAAAAGAAGGCCCTCAGCTCGCGAGGACGGGGGCGTCTCAGGGGTTTCCTCGAGCTGCGGCGCCCGTGGCGGTTTTCTCCCGAGGCACGACGAGGATCTCAGGGAGCCTCTCGTGCGGCGCCAGGGAAGTCAGGTCTCCATGCGCGTGGCGAGGGGGAGCGCGTCCTGGCTCTCGAGTCACGGGAGGGGACTAGGGCCTCGAGACGCGTTGAAGAAGGACTCTCGAGGTATTTCTCGGGGGGCGGCGGGAAACCCTAGTGTCCCTCGCCTTCTGCCGGGGACCTTAGGGAACTTCCCAGGGTGCCTCTGAGAGGCGAGGGATCCTGTGGAGGTGGCGGGGCCCCTCGGGACTCCGCTGGGTCTGGCGCAATGGAAGAGGGCCTCACCTCGAGGGGAGGCAGGAACCTCAGGCTTCCTCTCCGTTTCGGACTCCGACCGCAGGGTCCCTGCAGAGTTGGGACAGGAGAGTCAGGCCTCGTCTTGCCTGAGGAAGGGAACCCCGCTGGCCTCTCGAGTTGCTCAGTGGGTCTCAGGCCCCTCGTCGAGCTGTGTGTGGCAACCGCGGGTCTTTGCGGACGATGCACGGGGGTGGCAGTGCCCCTTCGTGTTGTGCCTTCACCCACAGGGTTGCCTTTGAAGAGGGGTCCGGGCCTCGGGTCCTTCTCAAGGGCGGACCGGGGCATCGGGGGCGTTCGGCATGTGGCCCCACCCACGTGGCTCGTCTCGAATTTCCTCGTGAGACCGGCCTCCTCTTGAGGTGCGCCGGGAAGGCCGGGAACCCCTTCCAGACCACGCAGGGGAATCGCCTCTCCTGTCGCGATCAGGAGGGGAGAAGGGGCTCAGAGGAAGCGGTGCCGGGACCCTCGGTGTTCCCCTCGAGGGAACCCGGCGTGTCGGGGGACTTTTGGGGGTCGCAGGAAGGCTGTCAGGGACCGTTTCGCCCTTCAGGGCGGAACAGGGGACTTCCCTTGAGACGCCGTGGCGGGCAAGGGCCTCATCTTGCCAAGAGGTGGGAACCACGTGGTTTTTCTCGAGTTGCGGCGGGATTCTCGAGTTACGACGGGGATCTCAGCCTTCCCCTTGGGTTGGCCCTGGGAAGCCCAATCTTCCCCTCGGGTTGCGAGGGAAAGCTGGGGGTTGCGCTCGAGTCACTGCAGGGCCGAAGAGACCTCACCTAGGCGTGTGTCCGGGACCTCATATTCCTCTCCAGGGAAGGCAGGGATCTCGGGGTTGCATTCCAGGCTCCCCCGGGGAGTCAGGCCTCGTCTCGAGGGGAAGCCAAGGACTCCGCTCTCCTCTCGAGTCGCGACGCGGGTCTCTTGGAGCCCCCTGAGCGGCCTCAAGGGAGTCCAGCCTCCTCTTCCGTTTGCAGAGAGGACCCGGGATTGCTCTCCAGGCCATGCAGGAAAAGAAGGCCCTCAGCTCGCGAGGACGGGGGCGTCTCAGGGGTTTCCTCGAGCTGCGGCGCCCGTGGGGGTTTTCTCCCGAGGCACGACGAGGATCTCAGGGAGCCTCTCGTGCGGCGCCAGGGAAGTCAGGTCTCCATGCGCGTGGCGAGGGGGAGCGCGTCCTGGCTCTCGAGTCACGGGAGGGGACTAGGGCCTCGAGACGCGTTGAAGAAGGACTCTCGAGGTCTTTCTCGGGGGGCGGCGGGAAACCCTCGTGTCCCTCGCCTTCTGCCGGGGACCTTAGGGAACTTCCCAGGGTGCCTCTGAGAGGCGAGGGATCCTGTGGAGGTGGCGGGGCCCCTCGGGACTCCGCTGGGTCTGGCGCAACGGAAGAGGGCCTCACCTCGAGGGGAGGCAGGAACCTCAGGCTTCCTCTCCGTTTCGGACTCCGACCGCAGGGTCCCTGCAGAGTTGGGACAGGAGAGTCAGGCCTCGTCTTGCCTGAGGAAGGGAACCCCGCTGGCCTCTCGAGTTGCTCAGGGGGTCTCAGGCCCCTCGTCGAGCTGTGTGTGGCACCCGCGGGTCTTTGCGGACGATGCACGGGGGTGGCAGTGCCCCTTCGTGTTGTGCCTTCACCCACAGGGTTGCCTTCGAAGAGGGGTCCGGGCCTCGGGTCCTTCTCAAGGGCGGACCGGGGAATCGGGGGCGTTCGGCATGTGGCCCCACCCACGTGGCTCGTCTCGAATTTCCTCGTGAGACCGGCCTCCTCCTGAGGTGCGCCGGGAAGGCCGGGAACCCCTTCCAGACCACGCAGGGGAATCGCCTCTCCTGTCGCGATCAGGAGGGGAGAAGGGGCTCAGAGGAAGCGGTGCCGGGACCCTCGGTGTTCCCCTCGAGGGAACCCGGCGTGTCGGGGGACTTTTGGGGGTTGCAGGAAGGCTGTCAGGGAGCGTTTCGCCCTTCAGGGCGGAACAGGGGACTTCCCTTGAGACGCCGTGGCGGGCAAGGGCCTCATCTTGCCAAGAGGTGGGAACCACGTGGTTTTTCTCGAGTTGCGGCGGGATTCTCGAGTTACGACGGGGATCTCAGCCTTCCCCTTGGGTTGGCCCTGGGAAGCCCAATCTTCCCCTCGGGTTGCGAGGGAAAGCTGGGGGTTGCGCTCGAGTCACTGCAGGGCCGAAGAGACCTCACCTAGGCGTGTGTCCGGGACCTCATATTCCTCTCCAGGGAAGGCAGGGATCTCGGGGTTGCATTCCAGGCTCCCCCGGGGAGTCAGGCCTCGTCTCGAGGGGAAGCCAAGGACTCCGCTCTCCTCTCGAGTCGAGACGCGGTTCTCTTGGAGCCCCCTGAGCGGGCTCAAGGGAGTCCAGCCTCCTCTTCCGTTTGGAGAGAGGACCCGGGATTGCTCTCCAGGCCATGCAGGAAAAGAAGGCCCTCAGCTCGCGAGGACGGGGGCGTCTCAGGGGTTTCCTCGAGCTGCGGCACCCGTGGGGGTTTTCTCCCGAGGCACGACGAGGATCTCAGGGAGCCTCTCGTGCGGCGCCAGGGAAGTCAGGTCTCCATGCGCGTGGCGAGGGGGAGCGCGTCCTGGCTCTCGAGTCACGGGAGGGGACTAGGGCCTCGAGACGCGTTGAAGAAGGACTCTCGAGGTCTTTCTCGGGGGGCGGCGGGAAACCCTCGTGTCCCTCGCCTTCTGCCGGGGACCTTAGGGAACTTCCCAGGGTGCCTCTGAGAGGCGAGGGATCCTGTGGAGGTGGCGGGGCCCCTCGGGACTCCGCTGGGTCTGGCACAACGGAAGAGGGCCTCACCTCGAGGGGAGGCAGGAACCTCAGGCTTCCTCTCCGTTTCGGACTCCGACCGCAGGGTCCCTGCAGAGTTGGGACAGGAGAGTCAGGCCTCGTCTTGCCTGAGGAAGGGAACCCCGCTGGCCTCTCGAGTTGCTCAGGGGGTCTCAGGCCCCTCGTCGAGCTGTGTGTGGCACCCGCGGGTCTTTGCGGACGATGCACGGGGGTGGCAGTGCCCCTTCGTGTTGTGCCTTCACCCACAGGGTTGCCTTCGAAGAGGGGTCCGGGCCTCGGGTCCTTCTCAAGGGCGGACCGGGGAATCGGGGGCGTTCGGCATGTGGCCCCACCCACGTGGCTCGTCTCGAATTTCCTCGTGAGACCGGCCTCCTCCTGAGGTGCGCCGGGAAGGCCGGGAACCCCTTCCAGACCACGCAGGGGAATCGCCTCTCCTGTCGCGATCAGGAGGGGAGAAGGGGCTCAGAGGAAGCGGTGCCGGGACCCTCGGTGTTCCCCTCGAGGGAACCCGGCGTGTCGGGGGACTTTTGGGGGTCGCAGGAAGGCTGTCAGGGACCGTTTCGCCCTTCAGGGCGGAACAGGGGACTTCCCTTGAGACGCCGTGGCGGGCAAGGGCCTCATCTTGCCAAGAGGTGGGAACCACGTGGTTTTTCGCGAGTTGCGGCGGGATTCTCGAGTTACGACGGGGATCTCAGCCTTCCCCTTGGGTTGGCCCTGGGAAGCCCAATCTTCCCCTCGTGTTGCGAGGGAAAGCTGGGGGTTGCGCTCGAGTCACTGCAGGGCCGGAGAGACCTCACCTAGGCGTGTGTCCGGGACCTAATATTCCTCTCCAGGGAAGGCAGGGATCTCGGGGTTGCATTCCAGGCTCCCCCGGGGAGTCAGGCCTCGTCTCGAGGGGAAGCCAAGGACTCCGCTCTCCTCTCGAGTCGCGACGCGGGTCTCTTGGAGCCCCCTGAGCGGCCTCAAGGGAGTCCAGCCTCCTCTTCCGTTTGGAGAGAGGACCCGGGATTGCTCTCCAGGCCATGCAGGAAAAGAAGGCCCTCAGCTCGCGAAGACGGGGGCATCTCAGGGCTTTCCTCGAGCTGCGGCGCCCGTGGGGGTTTTCTCCCGAGGCACGACGAGGATCTCAGGGAGCCTCTCGTGCGGCGCCAGGGAAGTCAGGTCTCCATGCGCGTGGCGAGGGGGAGCGCGTCCTGGCTCTCGAGTCACGGGAGGGGACTAGGGCCTCGAGACGCTTTGAAGAAGGACTCTCGAGGTCTTTCTCGGGGGGCGGCGGGAAACCCTCGTGTCCTCGCCTTCTGCCGGGGACTTTAGGGAACTTCCCAGGGTGCCTCTGAGAGGCGAGGGATCCTGTGGAGGTGGCGGGGCCCCTCGGGACTCCGCTGGGTCTGGCGCAACGGAAGAGGGCCTCACCTCGAGGGGAGGCAGGAACCTCAGGCTTCCTCTCCGTTTCGGACTCCGACCACAGGGTCCCTGCAGAGTTGGGACAGGAGAGTCAGGCCTCGTCTTGTCTGAGGAAGGGAACCCCGCTGGCCTCTCGAGTTGCTCAGGGGGTCTCAGGCCCCTCGTCGAGCTGTGTGTGGCACCCGCGGGTCTTTGCGGACGATGCACGGGGGTGGCAGTGCCCCTTCGTGTTGTGCCTTCACCCACAGGGTTGCCTTCGAAGAGGGGTCCGGGCCTCGGGTCCTTCTCAAGGGCGGACCGGGGAATCGGGGGCGTTCGGCATGTGGCCCCACCCACGTGGCTCGTCTCGAATTTCCTCGTGAGACCGGCCTCCTCCTGAGGTGCGCCGGGAAGGCCGGGAACCCCTTCCAGACCACGCAGGGGAATCGCCTCTCCTGTCGCGATCAGGAGGGGAGAAGGGGCTCAGAGGAAGCGGTGCCGGGACCCTCGGTGTTCCCCTCGAGGGAACCCGGCATGTCGGGGGACTTTTGGGGGTCGCAGGAAGGCTGTCAGGGACCGTTTCGCCCTTCAGGGCGGAACAGGGGACTTCCCTTGAGACGCCGTGGCGGGCAAGGGCCTCCTCTTGCCAAGAGGTGGGAACCACGTGGTTTTTCTCGAGTTGCGGCGGGATTCTCGAGTTACGACGGGGATCTCAGCCTTCCCCTTGGGTTGGCCCTGGGAAGCCCAATCTTCCCCTCGGGTTGCGAGGGAAAGCTGGGGGTTGCGCTCGAGTCACTGCAGGGCCGAAGAGACCTCACCTAGGCGTGTGTCCGGGACCTAATATTCCTCTCCAGAGAAGGCAGGGATCTCGGGGTTGCACTCCAGGCTCCCCCGGGGAGTCAGGCCTCGTCTCGAGGGGAAGCCAAGGACTCCGCTCTCCTCTCGAGTCGCGACGCGGGTCTCTTGGAGCCCCCTCAGCGGCCTCAAGGGAGTCCAGCCTCCTCTTCCGTTTGGAGAGAGGACCCGGGATTGCTCTCCAGGCCATGCAGGAAAAGAAGGCCCTCAGCTCGCGAGGACGGGGGCGTCTCAGGGCTTTCCTCGAGCTGCGGCGCCCGTGGGGGTTTTCTCTCGAGGCACGACGAGGATCTCAGGGAGCCTCTCGTGCGGCGCCAGGGAAGTCAGGTCTCCATGCGCGTGGCGAGGGGGAGCGCGTCCTGGCTCTCGAGTCACGGGAGGGGACTAGGGCCTCGAGACGCGTTGAAGAAGGACTCTCGAGGTCTTTGTCGGGGGGCGGCGGGAAACCCTCGTGTCCCTCGCCTTCTGCCGGGGACCTTAGGGAACTTCCCAGGGTGCCTCTGAGAGGCGAGGGATCCTGTGGAGGTGGCGGGGCCCCTCGGGAATCCGCTGGGTCTGGCGCAACGGAAGAGGGCCTCACCTCGAGGGGAGGCAGGAACCTCAGGCTTCCTCTCCGTTTCGGACTCCGACCACAGGGTCCCTGCAGAGTTGGGACAGGAGAGTCAGGCCTCGTCTTGTCTGAGGAAGGGAACCCCGCTGGCCTCTCGAGTTGCTCAGGGGGTCTCAGGCCCCTCGTCGAGCTGTGTGTGTCACCCGCGGGTCTTTGCGGACGATGCACGGGGGTGGCAGTGCCCCTTCGTGTTGTGCCTTCACCCACAGGGTTGCCTTCGAAGAGGGGTCCGGGCCTCGGGTCCTTCTCAAGGGCGGACCGGGGAACCGGGGGCGTTCGGCATGTGGCCCCACCCACGTGGCTCGTCTCGAATTTCCTCGTGAGACCGGCCTCATCCTGAGGTGCGCCGGGAAGTCCGGGAACCCCTTCCAGACCACGCAGGGGAATCGCCTCTCCTGTCGCGATCAGGAGGGGAGAAGGGGCTCAGAGGAAGCGGTGCCGGGACCCTCGGTGTTCCCCTCGGGGGACCCCAGCGTGTCGGGGGACTTTTGGGGGTCGCAGGAAGGCTGTCAGGGACCGTTTCGCCCTTCAGGGCGGAACAGGGCTCTTCCCTTGAGACGCCGTCGCGGGCAAGGGCCTCATCTTGGGAAGAGTTGGGAACCACGTGGTTTTTCTCGAGTTGCGGCGGGATTCTCGAGTTACGACGGGTATCTTAGGCTTCCTCTTGGGTTTTCCCTGGGAAGCCCAATCTTCCCCTCGAGTTGCGAGGGAAAGCTGGGGGTTGCACTCGAATCACTGCAGGGCCCAAGAGACCTCACCACGGCGTGTGTCCGGGACCTAATATTCCTCTCCAGGGAAGGCAGGGATCTCGGGGTTGCATTCCATGCTCCCCCGGGGAGTCAGGCCTCGTCTCGAGGGGAAGCCAAGGACTCCGCTCTCCTCTCGAGTCGCGATGCGGGTCTCTGGTAGCCCCTGAGTGGCCTCAAGCGAGTCCAGCCTCCTCTTTAGTTTGGAGACAGGACCCGGCATTGCTCTCCAGGCCATGCAGGAAAAGAAGGCCCTCTGCTCGCGAGGATGCGTTGTCTCAGGGGTTTCCACAAGCTGTGGCGCCCCTAGGGGTTTTCTCCCTAGGCACGACGAGGATCTCAGGAAGCCTCTCGTGCGGCGCCAGGGAAGTCAGGTCTCCATGCGCGTGGCGAGGGGGAGCGCGTCATGGCTCTCGAGTCATGGGAGGGGACTAGGGCCTCGAGAGGCGTTGAAGAAGGACTCTCGAGGTCTTTCTTGGGGGGCGGCAGGAGACCCTCGTTTCCCTCGCCTTCTGCCGGGGACCTTAGGGAACTTCCCAGGGTGCCTCTGAGAGGCGAGGGATCCTGTAGAGGTGGCGGGGCCTCTCGGGACTCCGCTGGGTCTGGCGCAACGAAAGAGGGCCTCACCCGAGGGGAGGCAGGAAGCCCAGGCTTCCTCTCCGTTTTGGACTCCGACCGTAGGGTCCCTGCAGAGTTGGGACAGGAGAGTCAGGCCTCATCTTGTCTGAGGAAGGGAACCCCGCTTGCCTCTCGAGTTGTTCAGAGGGCCACAGGCCCCTCGTCGAGTTGTGTGTGGAACCCGCGGTTGTTTCCGGACGATGCACGGGGGTGTCAGTGCCGCTTTGGGCTGTGCCTTCACCCACAGGGTTGCCTTCGAAGAGGGGTCCGTCATCGGGTTCTTCTCAAGAGCGGACCGGGGAATCGGGCTCGTTCGGCATGTGGCACCACCCACGTGGCTCGTCTCGAATGTCCTCGTGTGACCGGCCTCCTCTTGAGGTGCGCCGGCAAGTCCGGGAACCCCTTCCAGACCACGCAGGGGAATCGCCTCTCCTGTCGCGATCAGGAGGGGAGAAGGGGCTCAGATGAAGCGGTGCCGGCACCCTCGGTGTTCCACTCGAGGGAACCCGGCGTATCGGGGAACTTTTTGGGGTCGCATGAAGGCTGTCAGGTTCCGTTTCGCATTTCAGGGCGGAACAGGGTCTTCCCTTGAGACGCCGTCACGGGCAAGTGCCTCATCTTGCCAAGAGGTGGGAACCACGTGGTTTTTCTCGAGTTGCGGCGGGATTCTCATGTTACGACAAGGGATTACAGGCTTCCTCTTGTGTCGGCCCTGGGTAACCCAACCTTCTATTCTACTTGCGAGGAAAAGTTGGGGGTTGCGCTCGAGTCACTGCAGGGCCAAAGAGACCTCATCTAGGCGTGTGTCCAGGACCTAATGCTCCTCTCCAGGGAAGACAAGGATCTCGGGGTTTGCTTCCCATGCTCCCCCGGGGAGTCAGGCCTCGCCTCGAGAAGAAGCAATGGACTCCGCTCTCCTCCCGAGTCGCGACGCTGATATCTTGCTGCCCCCTGAGTGGCCTCAAGGGCGTCCAGCCTCCTCTTCACTTTTGAGAGAGGACTCCTGATTGCTCTCCAGGCCAGGCAGGAAAAGACGGCCCTCACCTCGCGAGGACGGTGGCATCTCAGGGGTTTCCTTGAGCTGCGGCACCCGTGGGGGTTTTTTCCCGAGGCACGACGAGGATCTCAGGGAGCCTCTCGTGCGGCGCCAGGGAAGTCATGTCTCCATGCACGTGGCGAGAAGGAGCGCGTCATTGTTCTCGAGTCAATGGAGGGGACTAGGGCCTCAAGACGCGTTGAAGAAGGACTCTCGATGTCTTTCTCGGGTTGCAGCGGGAAACCCTCGTTTCCCCCGACTTTTGTCGGGGACCTGAGGGAACTTCCCAGGGTGCCTATGAGAGGTGAGGGTCGCTGTGGTGTTGGTGGGGCCTCTCGGGACTCCACTGGGTTTGTCACAATGGAAGAGGGCCTCATCTCGAGTGGAGTCAGGAACCTCAGTCTTCCTCTCCAATTCTGACTCTGATCGTAGTGTCCCTGCAGAGTTGGGACAGGAGAGTCAGGCTATGTCTTTTCTGAGGAATGGAACTCCGCTTGCCTCTTGAGTTGTTCATGGGGTTTCAGGCCCCTTGTCAAACTGTGTGTGAAATCTGCAGGTTTTTCCAGACGATGCATGGGGGTGTCAGTGACCCTTCGTTTTGTGTCTTCATCCACAGGGTTGCCTTCGAAGAGGTGTCCGGGCATCGTGTTCTTATGAAGAGCGGACTGGGAAATCGGGGTCGTTCAGCATTTGGCACCACCCACGTGGCTAATCTCGAATTTCCTCATGAAACCGGCCTCATCCTGAGGTGTGCCGCGAAGGTCATGAAACCCTTCCAGACAAAGCAGAGGATTCGACCCTCCTGTGGCGATCAGGAGGAGAGAAGTGGCTCAGATGAAGTGCTGCTGGGAACCTCGGTGTTTCCCTCAAGTGAGACAGGTATGTCGGGTAACTTTTGGGGTCGCATAACGCGTTCCAAGTACCGTTTCTCTCTTCAAATTGGAACGTGGGACTTCTCTTGGGGTGCTCCAGCGGGCAAGGGCCTCATCTTGGAATGACTGGGGAACCACTTGGTTTTTCTCTAGTTGCGGTGGGATATTTGAGTTACCATAGGGAATTCATGCTTCCTCTTGTGTTGGCCCACAAAAGTCTTATCTTCCATTCGAGATTCGAGGAAGAGCTGGAGGTGCGCTCTAGTCATTGAAGGCAAAAGAGACCCCACCAAGGCTTGTGTGCAGGACCTAATGTTCATGTCAAGGGGCGACAGGAATCTCGGGGTTGCATTCCAGACTCACCCTGGAGTCAGGCCTCGTCTCGAGGGGAAGCAAAGGACTCTGCTCTCCTCTCGAGTCGGACGGGTATGTCTTGGAGCCCACTGAGTGGCTTAAAGGGAGTCAAACCTCCTCTGGTGTTTGGAGGGAGGACACGGGATTGCTCTCCAGGCAATGCAGGAAATGAAGGCCCTCGTCTCCCGATGACTGGGGCGTCTCGTAGGTTTTCTCGAGCTGTGGCGCTAGTGTGGGGTTTCTCACGAAGTAAGACTGGGAGCTCAGTGAGCCTCTCATGTGGTGCCAGGGCAGTCAGGTCTCTATGCACGTGGTGAGAGGGAGCCCGTCATTGTTCTCGAGTCATGGTAGGGGAATTGGGCCTGAAGACGTGTTAAAGAAGGACTCTCGAGGTCTTTCTTGGGTTGCAGCAGGAAACCCTGGGTTCCATCGACTTGTGCCAGTGACCTCAGGAAGCTTCTCAGCGTGCCTCTGAGAAGTCAGGGTCACTGTGGAGTTGGGAGGGGCCTCTCGGAACTCCACTGGGTTTGGTGCAATGGAAGAGGGCCTCATGACAAGTTGAGGCAGGAACCTCAGGGTTCCTCTCCTGGCTTCGAATGCGCCGGATCTGACTCGGATCGCAGAGTCCCTGCAGAGCTGGGACAGGAGAGTCAGGCCTCGTCTTGTGTGGAGGAATGGAACTCCGCTTGACTCTCGCGTTGTTCATGGGGTGACAGGCCACTTGTCGATTTGTATGTGGAACTTGCGGGTTTTTCTGGACGATGCACTGGGGTGTCACTGCCCCTTCGTGTTGTGCCTTGTTCCACAGGATTGCCTTCGAGTTGGGTTCTGCCATCGGGTTCTTATCAAGAGCGGACCAGGGAATCGGGGTCTTTTGGCATGCCGCACCACCCACGAGGCTATGTCTCGAATTTCCTCGTGAGACTGGCCTCATCTTGATGTGCGCCAGGAAGGTCGGGAACGCCTTCCAGACAAAGCAGGGGAATCGAACCTCCTGTCGCGATCAAGAGGGGAGAAGAGTCTCAGATGAAGTGGTGCCGGGAACCTCGGTGTTCTCCTCAAGTGAGACTGGTATGTCGGGGAACTTTTGGGGTCGCATCAAGGGTTCCCAGTAACTTTTCGCTCTTCAATACGGAACGTGGGACTTCTCTTGAGACGCTGTAGTGGGCAAGGGCCTCATCTTTCGATGACGGGGGAACCACGTGGTTTTTCTTGAGTTGGGGCGGGATTCTCGAGTTACAACCGGGAATTCAGGCTTCCTATTCAACTGGCCCAGGAAAGTCCAGTTTTCATTCGAATTGTGAGTTAGAACTGGGGATTGCTCTCGAGACACTGCAGGGCAAAATAGACCTCATCTAGGCTTGTGTCCAGGACCTAATGTTCCTCTGCTGGGGCGAAAGCGATCTC
The DNA here is from genome assembly GCF_029407905.1 of Bubalus kerabau. Classification (NCBI taxonomy): domain Eukaryota; kingdom Metazoa; phylum Chordata; class Mammalia; order Artiodactyla; family Bovidae; genus Bubalus; species Bubalus kerabau. Next base: position 4,476,452 of record NW_026577882.1, read on the forward strand.
AGCATTGCATTCTCGACTCACCCGGGGAGTCAGGCCTCGTCTCGAGGGGAAGCCAAGGACACCACTCTCCTGTCAAGTCGCGACGGGTATATCTTGGAGCTCACTGTGTGGCCTAAAATGAGTCAAGCCTCCTGTGGAGTTTGGAGAGAGGACTCAGGATTGCTCTCCAGGCCATACAGCAAAAGAAGGCCCTCATCTCGTGAGGACTGGGGCGTCTCGTGGGTATTCTCGAGCTGTGGCTCCAGTGTGGTGTTGCTCACGAGGTATAATGGGGAGCTCAGGGAGCCTCTCCTGTGGCGCCAGGGAAGTCAGGTTTCTATGCGCGTGGCTAGGGGGAGCGCGTCATTGCTCTCGAGTCATGGTAGGGGAATGGCACCTCAAGACGCGTTGAAGAAGGACTCTCGAGGTCTTTTACGGGTTGGGGCAGGAAACCCTTGGTTCCCTCGACTTGTGCCGGTGATCTCAGGAAGGTCTAAGGGTGCCTCTGAGAAGTCAGGGATACTGTGCAGTTGGGAGGGGTCTCTCGGGACTCCACTGGGTTAGGTGCAATGAAAGAGGGCCTCATCTCGAGTGGAGGCAGGAAACTCATGTTTCCTCTCCTGACTTCCCCTGGGCCAGATCTGACTCGGATCGCAGTTTCGCTGCAGAGTTCGAACAGGAGAGTCAGGCCTCGTCTTGTGTGGAGGAATGGAACTCTGCTTGCCTCTCCAGTTGTTCACGGGGTGACAGGTCACTTCTCGAGCTGTGTGTGGTACCTGCGGGTTTCTCCGGACGATACCCAGGGGTGTCAGTGCCCCTAAGTGTTGTGCCTTCATCAAAAGGGTTATCTTCAAAGAGGTGTCCGGGCATCAGGATCTTATCAAGAGCGGACTGGGAAATCGGGGTCTTTTGGCATGTGTCACCATCCACGTGGCTATGTCTCGAATATCCTCGTGAGACCGGCCTCATCCTGAGATGCACCGGGAAAGGCGGGAACCCCTTCAAGACAAAACAGGGGAATCGACCCTCCTGTCGCGATCAGGAGGGGAGAAGGGGCCCAGATGTAGTGGTGCCAGGAACCTCGGTGTTCTCCTCGAGTCAGACTGGTGTGTCGAGGAACTTTTGAGGTCGCATCAAGGGTGCCAATACCGTTTCGCACTTCAAGACGGAACGTGGGACTTCTCTTGAGACGCTGTAGGGGGCAAGGGCCTCATCTTGGGATGACGGGGGAACCACGTGGCGTTTCTCGAGTTGTGGCGGGATTCTCGAGTTTCGACGGGGAATACAGTCTTCCTCATGTGTTGGGCCAGGGAAGTCCTATCTTCCATTCGAGTTTAAAGGGAGAGCTGGGGATTGCTCTCGAGTCACTGCAGGGCAAAATAGACCTCATCTAGGCTTGTGTCCAGGACTTAATGTTCGTCCCTAGAGCGACAGGGATCTTGGGGTTGCATACCAGACTCACCCGGGGAATCAGGCCTCGTCTCGAGGGGAAGCAAAGAACGCCGCTGTCCTTTTGAGTCGCGATGGGTATCTCTTGGAGCCCACTGTGTGCCCTAAAGGGAGTCAAGCCTCCTGTGCTGTTTGGATAGAGGACTCGGGATTCCTCTCCAGGCCATGCAGGAAAAGAAGGCCCTCATCTCGCGATGATGGCGGCGTCTCGTGGGTTTTCTAGACTGCTGCGCTAGTGCCGGGTTTCTGACGAGGTACGAGAGGGAGCTCAGGGAGCCTCTCGTGTGGCGCCAGGGAAGTCAGGTCCCCATGAGATGGCTAGGGGGAGCTCGTTATTGCTCTCAAGTCATGGTAGGGTAATCGGGCCTCAAGACGGGTTGAAGAAGGACTCTCGAGGTCTTTCTCGGGTCACTGCATAAAACCCAGGGTTCCCTTGACTTGTGCCTGCGACCTCAGGGAGCTTCTCAGAGTGCCTCTGAGAAGTCAGGGATACTGTGCAGTTTGGAGGGGCCTCCCGAGACTCCTCTGCATTTGGTGGAATGTAAGAGGGACTCATCTCGAGTTGAAGCAGGAACCTCAGTGTTCCTCTCCATTTCTGACTCAGATCGCAAGGTCCCTGCATGTTGGTACAGGAGAGTCAGGCCTCGTCTTTTCTGGAGGATGGGACTCCTCTTGCCTCTCGAGTTGTTCTCGAGGTGACAGGCCACTTGTCGAGCTGTGTGTGTAACCTGCCCGTTTTTCCGGATGATGCACAGGTGTGTTAGTGCCCCTTCGTGTTGTACCTTCATACTCAAGGCTGCCTTCCAAGAGGTGTCCGAGCATCGGATTCTTATCAAGAGCGGACCGGGAAATTGGAGTCTTTCAGCAAGTGGCACCACCCACAAAGCTACGTATCGAATTTCCCCATGAGACCGGCCTCATCCTGAGTTGTGCAGGGAAGGTCGGGCCCCCTTGCAGACAAAGCAGGGGAATCGACCCACGGGTCACTATCAGGAGGGGAGAAGGGGCTTAAATGAAGTGGTGCCGGGAACCTCGGTGTTCCCCTTGAGTGAGACCGGCGTGTTGGGGGACTTTTGGGGTCGCATCAAGGGTGCCAAGTACCGTTTCGCATTTCAAGACGGAACCTGGGACATCTTTTGAAACGCTGTAGCGGGCAAGGGCCTCATCTTGCGATGACGGGAGAACCACGTGGTTTTGCTCGAGTTGCGGCGGGATTCTCGAGTTATGACCGGGAATTTAGGCTTCCTCTTGTTGGCCTTGAAATCCAATCTTCCATTCGGGTTGCGAGGGGGAGCTGGGGATTGCGCTAGAGTCACTGCAGGGCAAAAGAGACCTAATCTAGGCTTGTGTCCAGGATCTAACGTTGCTCTCCAGGGGCGACAGGGATCTCGGGTTTGCATTCCAGACTCATCCGGGGAGTCAGTTCTCACCTCGAGGGTAAGCAAAGAATTCCGCTCTCGTCTCGAGTCGCGATGGGTATCTCTTGGAGCCCACTGTGTGTACTAAAGGGAGTCAAGCCTCCTGTGGAGTTTGGAGAGAGGACTCGGGATTGGACTCCAGGCCATGCAGGAAAAGAAGGCCCTCATCTCGAGATGACGGTGGCGTCTCGTGGGTTTTCTCGAGCTGCGGCGCCAGTGTGGGGTGTCTCATGAAGTACCACGGGGATCTTAGGGAGCCTCTTGTATGGCGCCAGGAAAATCCAGTATTCCATTCGAGTTGCAAGTTAGAACTGGGGATTGCTCTCCAGTCACTGCAGGGCAAAATAGACCTCATCTACGCTTGTGTCCAGGACCTAGTGTTCCACTACTGGGCCAACAGAGATCTCAGGGTTGCATTCTCGACTCACCCGGAGAGTCAGGCCTCGTCTTGAGGGGAAAAAAAGGACTCCGCTCTCCTGTCGAGTCGCGACGGGTATCTCTTGGAGCCCACTGCGTGGCGTAAAGGGAGTGAAGCCTCCTATGGAGTTTGGAGACATGACTCGGGATTGTTTTCCTGGCCATGCAGGAAAAAAGGCCCTCATCTCGCGATGACGGGGGCATCTCGTGGGTTTTCTCCAGCTGCGGCGCCAGTATCAGATTTCTCACGAGGTACAACAGGGAGCTCAGAGAGCCTCTCGTGTGGTGCTAGGGACGTCAGGTCTCCGTGCGTGTGGTGAAGGGGAGTGCGTGATTGCTCTCGAGTCATAGTAGGCGAATCGGGCCTCAAGACCCATTGAAGAAAGACTCTTGAGGTCTTTCTCGGGTTGCGGCAGGGAACCCTGGGTTCCCTTGATTTGTGTCGGTGACCTCAGGCAACTTCTAAGGGTGCCTCTGAGAAGTCAGGGACACTGTGGATTTGGGAGGGGCCCTTCGTTACTCAACTGGGTTTGGTGCAATCGAAGAGGGCCTCATCTCGAATGGAGGCAGGAACGTCAGGGGTCCTCTCCATTTCTGACTAGGGTCGCAGGGTACCTGCAGAGTATGGACAAGAGAGTCACGCCTCATCTTCTGTGGAGGAATGGATTTCCCCTTGCCTTTAGAGTTGTTCACGGAGTGACAGGCCACTTGTTGAGCTGAGTGTGGAACCTGCGGGGTTTTCCGGACGATGCACGGGGGTGTCAGTGCCCCTTCGTGTTGTGCCTTTATCCACAGGGTTGCCTTCAAAGAGGTTTCCGGGCATCGGGTTCTTTTCAAGAGCGTACCGGAAAATTGGGGTCTTTCAGCATGTGGTACCACCCACGAGGCTACGTCTCGAATTTCCTCGGGATACCGGCCTCATCCTGAGGTGCGCCGGGAAGGTCGGGAACCCCTTGCAGACAAAGCAGGGGAATCGACCCACCGCTCGCGATCAGAAGGGGAGAAGGGGCTCAGATGAAGTGGTGCCGGGAACCTCGGTGGTCCCCTCGAGTGAGACCGGTATGTCACGGCACTTTTGAGGTCGCATCAAGGCTGCCAAGTACAGTTTCGCACTTCAAGACGGAACGTGGGAATTCTCTGGAGATGCTCTAGCGGGCAAGGGCCTCATATTGCGATGACGAGGGAAACACGTGGTTTTTCTCGAGTTGAGGCGGGATTCTCGAGTTACAACGGGGAATTCAGGCTTCCTCTTGTGTTGGCCCAGGAAGTCCAATCTTCCATTCAACTTGTCAGAGAGAGCTGAGGGTTGCTCTCGAGTCACTTCAGGGCAAAGAGTCCTCATCTAGGCTTGGGTCCAGGACGTAATGTTCCTCTCCAGGGGCGACAGGGATATCGGGGTCGCATTCCAGTCTCACCCGGTGGGTCACGCCTCGTCTCGAGTGGAAGCAAAGGACTCCACTATCCTCTCGAGTCGCGCGCGACACGTAACTCTTGGAGCCCAATGAGTGGCCTAAAGGGAGTCAAGAGTCCTGTGTAGCTTGGACAGAAGGTTCACGCTTGATCTGCATACCATGCAGTTAAAGATGGCCCTCCTCTCGAGATGATGGGGGCGTCTCATGGGTTTTCTCGAGCTGCGGCGCCAGTGTGGGGTTTCTCACGAGATATGATGGGGAGTTCAGGGAGCCTCTTGTGCAGCGCCAGAGAAGCCTGACTCCATGCGTGTGGCCAGGCAGATCGCGTCATTGCTCTCGAGTCATGGGAGGGACTAGGGCCTCAAGAGGCATTTAAGAAGGACTCTCAAGGTCTTTCTTGGGTTGGGGCGGGAAACACTCGTTTCCCTCGACCTCTACAGGGGACCTTAGGGAACTTCCCAGGTGCCTCTGAGAGGTGAGGGATACTGAGGAGTTAGAGGGGCCTCTCGGGTCTCCACTAGGTTTGACGAAATGAAAGAGGGCCTCATCTCGATTGGAGGCAGGAACCTCAGGCTTCCTCTCCATTTCTGACTCCGACCACAGGGTCCCTGCAGAGTTGGGACAGGAGAGTCAGGCCTCGTCTTGTCTGAGTAACGGAACTCTGCTTGCCTCTCGAGTCGTTCAGGGGGTCTCAGGGCCCTTGACAAGCTGTGTGTGGAACCTGCGGGTGTTTCCAGAAGATGCATGGGGGTGTCAGTGCCCCTTCGTTTTGTGCCTTCCCCCACAGGGTTGCCTTCAAAGAGGTGTCCGGGCATCGGGTTCATTTCAAGAGCGGACCGGGAAATCGGGGTCATTCGGCATGTGGCACCAACCACGTGGCTCATCTCGAATTTCCTCATGAGACCAGCATCATCCTGAGGTGCGCCAGGAAGGCCGGGAACCCCTTCCACACAAAGTAGGGGAATCGATTCTCCTGTCGCGATCAGGAGGGGAGATGGGGCTCAGATGAAGTGGTGCCGGGACCCTCGGTGTTCCACTCGAGGGAACCCGGCGTTTCAGGGAACTTTAGGTGTCGCATCAAGGGAGCCAAGTACCGTTTCCCACTTCAGGACGGAACATGGGACTTCCCTGGAGACGCTGTAGCGGGCAAGGGCCTCATCCTGTGAAGACGTTGGAACCACGTCGTTTTTCTTGAGTTGCATCGGGATTCTCGAAAACGACAGGAATTTCAGGTCTCTCTTGGGTTGGCCCTGGGAAGCCCAATCTTCCCCTGGAGTTGCGAGGGAAAGCTGGGGGTTCTGCTCGAGTCACTACAGGGCCAAAGAGACCTCATCGAGGCGTGTGTCCAGGACCTAATATTCCTCTCAAGGGAAGACAGGGATCCAGGGTTTCCATTCCAGACTCCCCCGGGGAGTCAGGACTCGCCTGGAGGGGAAGCAAAGGACTCCGCTTTCCTCTCAAGTCGCGACACGGATCTCTTGTAGCCCACTGAGTGGACTCAAGGGTGTCGAGCCTCCTCTTCAGTTTGGAGAGAGGACTCGGGATTGCTCTCCAGGCCAGGCAGGAAAAGAAGGCCCTCATCTCGCGATGACGGGGGCGTCTCATGGGTTTCCTCAGGCTGCTGCGCCCATGGGGGTTTTCTCACGAGGCACGACGAGGACCTCAGGGAGCCTCTCGTGCGGCGCCAGGGAAGTCAGGTCTCAGGTCTCCATGCGCATGGCGAGGGGGAGCTGGTCATCACTCTCGAGTCATGGGAAGCGGCTAGGTCCTCAAGAGGCGTTGAAGAAGGACTCTCGAGGTCTTTCTGGGGTTGCGGCGGGAAACCCTCGTTTCCCTCGACTTCTGCAGCGGACCTTAGGGAACTTCCCACGGTGCCTCTGAGAGGTGAGGGATGCTGTGTAGTTGGCAGGGCCTCTCGGGACTCTGCTGGGTTCGGCGCAATGGAAGAGGGCCTCATCTCGAGGGGAGGCAGGAACCTCAGGCTTCCTCTCGGTTTCGGACTCTGACTGCACGGTCCCTGCAGTGTTGGGACAGGAGAGTCATGCCTCGTCTTGTCTGAGGAATGGAATTCTGGTTACCTCTCGAGTTGTTCCGGGAGTCTCAGGCCCCTTGTCGAGCTGTGTGTAGACCCTGCGGGTTTTTCCGGATGATGCACGGGGGTGTCAGTGTCCCTTCGTGTTGTGCCTTCACCCACAGGGTTGCCTTCGAAGATGGGTCCGGGCCTCGGGTCCTTCTCAAGGGCGGACCGGGGAACCGGGGGCGTTCGGCATGTGGCACCACCCACGTGGCTCGTCTCGAATCTCCTCGTGAGACCGGCCTCATCCTGAGGTGCGCCGGGAAGGCCGGGAACCCCTTCCAGACCAGGCAGGGGAATCGCCTCTCCTGTCGCGATCAGGAGGGGAGAAGGGGCTCAGAGGAAGCGGTGCCGGGACCCTCGGTGTTCCCCTCGGGGGAACCCGGCGTGTCGGGGGACTTTTGGGGGTCGCAGGAAGGCTGTCAGGGACCGTTTCGCCCTTCAGGGCGGAACAGGGGACTTCCCTTGAGACGCCGTGGAGGGCAAGGGCCTCATCTTGCCAAGAGGTGGAACCACGTGGTTTTTCTCGAGTTGCGGCGGGATTCTCGAGTTACGACGGGGATCTCAGCCTTCCCCTTGGGTTGGCCCTGGGAAGCCCAATCTTCCCCTCGGGTTGCGAGGGAAAGCTGGGGGTTGCGCTCGAGTCACTGCAGGGCCGAAGAGACCTCACCTAGGCGTGTGTCCGGGACCTAATATTCCTCTCCAGGGAAGGCAGGGATCTCGGGGTTGCACTCCAGGCTCCCCCGGGGAGTCAGGCCTCGTCTCGAGGGGAAGCCAAGGACTCCGCTCTCCTCTCGAGTCGCGACGCGGGTCTCTTGGAGCCCCCTGAGCGGCCTCAAGGGAGTCCAGCCTCCTCTTCCGTTTGGAGAGAGGACCCGGGATTGCTCTCCAGGCCATGCAGGAAAAGAAGCCCCTCAGCTCGCAAGGACGGGGGCGTCTCAGGGGTTTCCTCGAGCTGCGGCGCCCGTGGGGGTTTTCTCCCGAGGCACGACGAGGATCTCAGGGAGCCTCTCGTGCGGCGCCAGGGAAGTCAGGTCTCCATGCGCGTGGCGAGGGGGAGCGCGTCCTGGCTCTCGAGTCACGGGAGGGGACTAGGGCCTCGAGACGCGTTGAAGAAGGACTCTCGAGGTCTTCCTCGGGGGGCGGCGGGAAACCCTCGTGTCCCTCGCCTTCTGCCGGGGACCTTAGGGAACTTCCCAGGGTGCCTCTGAGAGGCGAGGGATCCTGTGGAGGTGGCGGGGCCCCTCGGGACTCCGCTGGGTCTGGCGCAACGGAAGAGGGCCTCACCACGAGGGGAGGCAGGAACCTCAGGCTTCCTCTCCGTTTCGGACTCCGACCGCAGGGTCCCATCAGAGTTGGGACAGGAGATTCAGGCTTCGTCTTGTCTGAGGAAGTGAACCCCGCTGGCCTCTCGAGTTGCTCAGGGGGTCTCAGGCCCCTCGTCGAGCTGTGTGTGGAACCCGCGGGTGTTTGCGGACGATGCACGGGGGTGGCAGTGCCCCTTCGTGTTGTGCCTTCACCCACAGGGTTGCCTTCGAAGATGGGTCCGGGCCTCGGGTCCTTCTCAAGGGCGGACCGGGGAACCGGGGGCGTTCGGCATGTGGCACCACCCACGTGGCTCGTCTCGAATCTCCTCGTGAGACCGGCCTCATCCTGAGGTGCGCCGGGAAGGCCGGGAACCCTTTCCAGACCACGCAGGGGAATCGCCTCTCCTGTCGCGATCAGGAGGGGAGAAGGGGTTCAGAGGAAGTGGTGCTGGGATCCTCGGTGTTCCCTTCGAGGGAACCCAGCGTGTCGGGGGACTTTTGGGGGTCGCAGGAAGGCTGTCAGGGACCGTTTCGCCCTTCAGGGCGACACAGGGGACTTCCCTTGAGACGCCGTGGCGGGCAAGGTCCTCATCTTGCCAAGAGGTGGGAACCACGTGGTTTTTCTCGAGTTGCGGTGGGATTCTCAAGTTACGACGGGGATCTCAGCCTTCCCCTTGGGTTGGCCCTGGGAAGCCCAAACTTCCCCTCGGGTTGCGAGGGAAAGCTGGGGGTTGCGCTCGAGTCACTGCAGGGCCGAAGAGACCTCACCTAGGCGTGTGTCCGGGACCTAATATTCCTCTCCAGGGAAGGCAGGGATCTCGGGGTTGCATTCCAGGCTCCCCCGGGGAGTCAGGCCTCGTCTCGAGGGCAAGCCAAGGACTCCGCTCTCCTCTCGAGTCGCGACGCGGGTCTCTTGGAGCCCCCTGAGTGGCCTCAAGGGAGTCCAGCCTCCTCTTCCGTTTGGAGAGAGGACCCGGGATTTCTCTGCAGGCCATGCAGTAAAAGAAGGCCCTCAGCTCGCGAGGACGGGGGCGTCTCAGGGGTTTCCTCGAGCTGCGGCGCCCGTGGGGGTTTTCTCCCGAGGCACGACAAGGATCTCAGGGAGCCTCTCGTGCGGCGCCAGGGAAGTCAGGTCTCCATGCGCGTGGCGAGGGGGAGCGCGTCCTGGCTCTCGAGTCACGGGAAGGGACTAGGGCCTCGAGACGCGTTGAAGAAGGACTCTCGAGGTCTTTCTCGGGGGGCGGCGGGAAACCCTCGTGTCCCTCGCCTTCTGCCGGGGACCTTAGGGAACTTCCCAGGGTGCCTCTGAGAGGCGAGGGATCCTGTGGAGGTGGCGGGGCCCCTCGGGACTCCGCTGGGTCTGGCGCAACGGAAGAGGGCCTCACCTCGAGGGGAGGCAGGAACCTCAGGCTTCCTCTCCGTTTCGGACTCCGACCGCAGGGTCCCTGCAGAGTTGGGACAGGAGAGTCAGGCCTCGTCTTGTCTGAGGAAGGGAACCCCGCTTGCCTCTCGAGTTGCTCAGGGGGTCTCAGGCCCCTCGTCGAGCTGTGTGTGGAACCCGCGGGTCTTTGCGGACGATGCACGGGGCTGACAGTGCCCCTTCGTGTTGTGCCTTCGCCGACAGGGTTGCCTTCGAAGAGGGATCCGGGCCTCGGGTCCTTCTCAAGAGCGGACCGGGGAATCGGGGGCGTTCGGCATGTTGTACCACCCACGTGGCTCGTCTCGAATTTCCTCGTGAGACCGGCCTCATCCAGAGGTGCGCCGGGAAGACCAGGAACCCGTTCCAGACCACGCAGGGGAATCGCCTCTCCTTTCGCTATCAGGAGGGGAGAAGGGGCTCAGAGGAAGCGGTGCCAGGACCCTCGGTGTTCCCCTCGGGGGAACCCGGCGTGTCGGGGGACTTTTGGGGGTCGCAGGAAGGCTGTCAGGGACCGTTTCGCCCTTCAGGGCGGAACAGGGGACTTCCCCTGAGACGCCGTCGCGGGCAAGGGCCTCATCTTGCCAAGATGTGGGAACCACGTGGTTTTTCTCGAGTTGCGGCGGGATTCTCGAGTTACGACGGGGATCTCAGCCTTCCCCTTGGGTTGGCCCTGGGAAGCCCAATCTTCCCCTCGGGTTGCGAGGGAAAGCTGGGGGTTGCGCTCGAGTCACCGCAGGGCCGAAGAGACCTCACCTAGGCGTGTGTCCGGGACCTACTATTCCTCTCCAGGGAAGGCAGGGATCTCGGGGTTGCATTCCAGGCTTCCCCGGGGAGTCAGGCCTCATCTCGAGGGGAAGCCAAGGACTCCGATCTCCTCTCGAGTCGCGACGCGGCTCTCTTGGAGCCCCCTGAGCGGCCTCAAGGGAGTCCAGCCTCCTCTTCCGTTTGGAGAGAGGACCCGGGATTGCTCTCCAAGCCATGCAGTAAAAGAAGGCCCTCAGCTCGCGAGGAAGGGGGAGTCTCAGGGGTTTCCTCGAGCTGAGGCGCCTGTGGGGGTTTTCTCCCGAGGCACGACGAGGATCTCAGGGAGCCTCTCGTGCGGTTCCAGGGAAGTCAGGTCTCCATGCGCGTGGCGAGGGGGAGCGCGTCATGGCTCTCGAGTCACGGGAGGAGATTAGGGCCTCGAGACGCGTTGAAGAAGGACTCTCGTGGTCTTTCTCGGGGGGCGGCAGGAAACCCTCGTTTCCCTCGCCTTCTGCCGGGGACTGTAGGGAACTTCCCAGGGTGCCTCTGAGAGGCGAGGGATCCTGTGGAGGTGGCGGGGCCCCTCGGGACTCCGCTGGGTCTGGCGCAACGGAAGAAGGCCTCACCTGGAGGGGAGGCAGGAACCTCAGGCTTCCTCTCCGTTTCGGACTCCGACCGCAGGGTCCCTGCAGAGTTGGGACAGGAGAGTCAGGCCTCGTCTTGTCTGAAGAAGGGAACCCCGCTTGCCTCTCGAGTTGCTCAGGGGGTCTCAGGCCCCTCGTCGAGCTGTGTGTGGAACCCTCGGGTCTTTGCGGACGGTGCACGGGGTTGGCAGTACCCCTTCCTGTTGTGCCTTCACCCACAGGGTTGCCTTCGAAGAGGGGTCCGGTCCTCGGGTCCTTCTCAAGAGCGGACCGGGGAATCGGGGGCGTTGGGCATGTGGCACCACCCACGTGGCTCGTCTCCAATTTCCTCGTGAGACCGGCCTCATCCTGAGGTGCGCCGGGAAGGCCGGGAACCCCTTCCAGACCACGCAGGAGAATCGACTCTCCTGTCGCGATCAGGAGGGGAGAAGGGGCTCAGAGGAAGCGGTGTCGGGACCCTCGGTGTTCCCCTCGAGGGAACCCGGCGTGTCGGGGAACTTTTGGGGGTCGCATGAAGGCGGACAGGATGCTTTCCGCCCTTCAGGGCGGAAGAGGGGACTTCCCTTGAGACGCCGTCGCGGGCAAGGTTCTCATCTTGCCAAGAGTTTGGAACCACGTGGTTTTTCTCGAGTTGCGGCGGGATTCTCGAGTTACAATGGGGATCTCAGCCTTCCTCTTGGGTTGGCCCTGGGAAGCCCAATCTTCCCCTCGAGTTGCAAGGGAAAGCTGGGGGTTGCGCTCGAGTCACTGCAGGGCCGAAGAGACCTCACCTAGGCGTGTGTCCAGGACCTACTATTCCTCTCCAGGGAAAGCAGGCATCTCGGGGTTGCATTCCAGGCTCCCCCGGGGAGTCAGACCTCTTCTCGAGGGGAAGCCAAGGACTCCGCTCTCCTCTCGAGTCGCGACAAGGATCTGTTGGAGCCCCCTGAGCGGCCTCAACGGAGTCCAGCCTGCTCTTCAGTTTGGAGAGAGGACTCGTGATTGGTCTCCAGGCCATGCAGGAATATAAGGCCCTCATCTCGCGATGACCGGGGTGTCTCATGTGTTTCCTCGAGCTGCCGCGGCAGTGTGGGTTTCCTCACGAGGTACGATGAGGATCTCAGGGAGCCTCTCGTGCAGTGCCAGGTTAGTCAGGTCTCCATGCGCGTGAAGAGGGGGCGCGTGTCATGGCTCTCGAGTCATGGTAGGGGAATCGCGACTCAACACATCTTGAAGCACTCTCGAGGTCTTTCTCGAGTCATGGCAGAAAACCCAAGATTCCCTCGACTTGTGCTTGTGACCTCAGGGAGCTTCTCATTGTGCCTCTGAGAACTCAGGGATACTGTGGAGTTGGTAGGGGCCTCTCGGGACTCCACTGGGTGTGGTGCAATGGAAGAGGGCCTCATCTCGAGTGGACGCAGGAACCTCAGGCTTCCTCTCCGTTTCTGACTCGGATCCCATGGTCCCTGCAGAGTAGGGACAAGAGAGTCACACCTAGTCTTCTGTTGAGGAATGGACCTTCGTTTGCCTTTCGAGTTGTTTACAGGGTGACAGGCCACTTGTCGAAATGTCTGTGGGACCTGCGGGTTTTTCTGGACGATGCACGCGGGTGTCAGTGCCCCTTCGTGTTGTGCCTTCATCCACAGGTTTTCCTTCAAAGAGGTGTGCTGGCATCGGGTTCTTTTCAAGAGTGGACCGTGAAATTGGGGTCTTTCGGCATGTGGCACCACCCACGAGGCTACGTCTCGAACTTCCTCATGAGACCGGCCTCATCCTGAGGTGCGCCCGGAAGGTCGGGAACCCCTTGCAGACAGAGAAGGGGAGTCGACCCTCCTGTCGCAATCAGGAGAGGAGAAGGGGTCAGATGAAGTGGTGCCGGGAACCTCGGTGTTCCCCTTGAGTGAGTCTGGTATGTCGCGGAACTTTTGGGGTCGCATCAAGGGTGCCAAGTACCGTTTCGCACTTCAGGATGGAACGTGGGACTTCTCTTGAGATGCTGTAGCGGACAAAGGGCCTCATCTTGCGATGACGAGGGAAGCACGTGGATTTTCTCGAGTTTCGGTGGGATTCTCGAGTTACGACGGGGAATTCAGGCTTCCTCTTGTGTTGGCCCAGGAAGTCTAATCTTCCATTCGAGTTGCCAGGGAGAGCTGTGGATTGGGCTCCATTCACTGAAGGGCAAACTAGACCTCATCTAGGCTTGTATCCAGGACTTAATGTTCCTCTCCATAGGCGACAGGGATTTGGGGTTGCATTCCATACTCACCCGGGGAGTCAGGCCTCATCTCGAGAGGAAGCAAAGGACTCCACTCTCTTCTCGAGCCGCGACAGGTATCTCTTGGAGCCCACTGAGTGGTCTTTGCTCTGTAGGAGAGCTCTAGTGTACATAAGCCTGTACATAAGTGAACACAGACATTCTGTGTGCATGTTGCTGCGTACCCAAAATAGGGCCACAAGGAGCCTCATGCTCTCCATGCAGCGCGGAAGCTGTGCAGCCACACAGCAGCTGAAGAATCCAACCAATTGCTCTTTTCTTACCTCTGACAGAGCTCGCATTGCCGTAGCCCTTGGCAGTTTGGAAACACTGGACCCTAACCCCTCTCAAAGTAGGCCTGGGTTCTAGTTCGAATAGAAAGTCAATAGCGGAGCTGAGGACAGGAACGCGGCAGTCATTTATCACACGCTACTGCAGCCTGCTACTACAGGGACACTAACGCTAGAAGCTAGGAATGTCTTTGCAAGGTGCGCAAAGGACAAGGGAGAACCTCGACCCCGACTCTAGTATTTCAGCCCCCTGAGCAGATCTGAGGTTCTCCCGCTGTAGAAGCTAACCCATTCCTTTCAAATACAGGCTTCCTAACACAGGGCCAGTTGGCTGCTTGCTCTTCCACGAAGCAGGCTTCCTTAACTTGCAAACTGCGAATTCCGCTTAACAGCCTGGAGGAAAAATCGCTTCTTGGAAGATTTTTTTCAGAGGCTGTATCCCCGGAGCTGGGGCCAAGCTAGGGGACCCATACTGGCAAGGGAAGGCAAAACCACATCCAATGTCTTTGCTCTGGAGGACAGCTTTGGTGAGCCTAAGTCTTTCAGGAATATTTCTGGCTCCAACAGAGTCAAATTCTGTGTGTGAAGCTGCACAGCCAAAATAGGGGAACAGAGAGCCTGATTCTCTCTGTGTAGCTTTGAAGCTGTCATTCAAACAACAGCTTGAGAATCCATACAATGCTCTCCCTTACTGCTAAGAGAATTCTCATTGCTGTAGTCCTTGACAGTTTGTAGAAATCCGCACCCTAACCCTTCTCCAAGTAGGCCTGGGTCCTAGCTCGGAACAACAGGCAACGGCGGAGCTGAGGCCAGTAAGGCACAAGTGAGGCCTCACACACTCTTGCAGCCTGATCGTCCAGGAGCAGTAAGGCCTCTTTTTCCCTGCAGGAGGCTCGCTTGCCTTGCCTCCTGTGAACTGCATTTCCCAGCCTGGGCGCAAAGCTGTTCCTGGAGATTTTTTCTCAGGGGCTGTTTCCCTGGAGCTGGGTCGGACCTCGGGGGCCCAACTCACAGGGGAAGACAAAACCACATGCACAGGGCTATGCTCTGTAGGAGAGCTCTAGTGAACCTCATCTCTCAGGAACATTCTTGGCTTCTACAGAGACACCTCTGTGCATGAAGCTACACACCCAACATAGTGGCAAAGGGAGTCTGATTCTCTCCGTGGGTGCTGATGCTTTGTGGCAAAGCACCTGCTAAGAATCCATCCGCATAGGCTTCCCTCACCTTGACAGAGGTCTCATTGCTGTAGTCCTTGGCAGTTTGGAAAGAAGCAGACCCTTACCCTTCACCAAGTAGGCCCTTGTCCTTGTTTGAATGGAAAGGCAGTAGCTGAGCTGAGGCCAGTAAGGCGCCAGTCAAGTCTGACATATTCCCGATGCCTGCTCCTTCATGGAAAATAACGTTAGAATCTGGGAATGTCTTTGCAAGGCTGGCAAAGGGCAGTCAGGAACCTCGACCCTGCCTCTGGAATTTCTATCTTCTCAGCACATCCGGAGGTCTCGGTCAGGAGAAACTAACCCATTCCTTGCAAATATAGGCTTCCAAACACAGGCCGGTTGGCTGTCTCTTCTTGCCGAAGGAAGCTTGCTTATCCCACCTCCTGCGAACTCCGCTTCCCAGCCTGGGGGATAAGAGGTTCTTGGAGATCTTTTCTCAGAGGCTGTTTCCACGGAGCATGGGCTGATCCCGGAGACCCACACGCACAGGGGAAGGGAAAACCGCATGGATAAGTCTTTGCTCTCTAGGAGTGCTCTAGTGAACCTCAGTCTATGCGGAATGTTCTTGGCTCCAACGGGGACATCTCTGTGTGGGAAGCTGCATAGCCAACATAGAGACACAGAGACCTGATTCTCTCTGTGCAGCTTTGACGCTGTCGTTCAAACAACAAATTGAGAATCCACACAATGCTCTCCCTTACCACTGAGAGAGTTATCATTGCTGTAGCCCTTCGCAGTTTCTGGAAATCGGCACACAAACACTTCTCCAAGTAGGCCTGGCTTCAAGTTCAGATGAACATGCAATAGCGGAGCTGAGGCCAGTAAGGCACCAGTCAGGTGTCACACACTCTGGCAGCCTGCTCCTCCAGGGACAGTAAGGCCTCTATTTCCCTTCAGGAGGCTCGCTTGCCTTACTTCCTGTGAACAGCGTTTCCCAGCCTGGGCGGAAAGCAGTTCCTGGAGATCTTTTCTCAGGGGCTGTTTCCCCGGAGTTGGGGCGGACCTCGGGGACCCAACTCACAGGGGAAGGCAAAACCAAATGGACAGGTCTATGCTCTGTAGGAGATCTCTAGTGAACTGCCGGGGTCGAGCCCCAGCTGATCCAGGGTATTCGAAGCAGAGACGGCGTAGGCGAGGGTCAGGGAACAACTGCTTAATTAAACGTTAATTAAGGATATAAAGAGTAATAAAATGAGGATAGCTCAGTAGGAAAATTCAGTGGAGAAAAGAGGCTGAGTAGCTTGGTTTACGCGGGGGACCAATAAAACTTCAAGACAAGAAGCTTGCACCACTTACGTAGGCCGCAGGCGTCCTTCCATTCTCCCGAAGAAGAGGAGACACTGAGGCCTCCCCGGTCGGATCTTAGAAGCCCAGGCAAAATTAGTAAGCTTGGTGGGTTCCGCGCTCCAGATGGAGACTCAACCAGAGTGAGAGAGAGAGAGAGACATGGGGATACCAGTATTTCGAGAAACTGATCCCAATTCTTTATTTTCCATGGTCTACTTTTATACACTGAGATGTTATGCAAAAGTCACGTGGGGTCAGCAGTCCTGACTTTTATCAAAGTCAGGTGCTTCATACAAAAGTATACAGAGGTCTTAGGGGTGTTACATCATCTTCTGGCCGGGGGGCCTGCTGACAATTTACGACCCTCTCCTTGTGACAGCGGTCAGTCAACCAGGACACTTATTTCTCCAAGGGTGATTATTCTTAAAACAGACGCCACCCAAATAAAGTCACATTCCTATAGGGTGAGGGTGTAGTGGGTTTTAGTTAAGGAAAGAATTTACTTAGCCTAAGGTCTAACGTGATTTATATCAAAGGTTAATACTTATTTCTTCTATATATTCATTAATGTGTATAAGGGCAGGGGATGTGGAGACTTAGCAGTAAACATCAGCTCAACAAATGAAAAACCCTTCACCAATATGATTTCTAATCAGCCCATTATACTTATACTAATAATTTTCTAACTTTCCTAAGGAACCTGTTTTTAGAAGGTTTAAAGCATCTCGTGCCTCTCATGGTTGGGAGGCTGTGAGCAATCACATGTGGCCGGACAAGCCTGTCAGGCAGGCTAGAGAACCTTCAGAGGAGTTTGTAGGTTAAAACACTCTTGTCACACCCAGGGGTTTTTATCAACTGGAGCTCTAGGTTAACTCCTTCTCCGAAAGAGGTGGTGGGGGACAGCCCCCCGTAAAGTCAGAGGTGTAGGTGAGAGCACAAAGTAGTAAGGTAGGCAGGCTCTGGTTATGGGGGTAGATGCTCGAGGATTTCCAGGGGGACTCCTGAGGCTCGATCCCGCCTTTGCGTATGTCGAGCCTCCTTCCTCATGACCTTTGCCATGGGCGGAGTGCCTCACTCTGGCCCCCAACAGTGAACCTCCTCTCTCAGGAACATTCTTGGCTCCTATCGAGACACCTCTGTGTGTAGCTACACACGCAACGTAGGGGCAAAGGGAGCCAGATTCTTTCCATGGGGTGCTGATGCTTTGTGGCAAAGCACCTGCTTGAAAATCCATCAGCTTACGCTTCCCTCGCCTTGACAGAGGTCTCATTGCTGTAGCCCTTGGCAGTTTGGAAAGAAGAGGACCCTTACCTCTCATAAAGTGGGCCCTTGTCCTAGTTTGAAAGGAAAGGCAAGAGCTGAGCTGAGGCCAATAAGGCGCCAGTCAAGTCTGACATATTCCCGAAGCCTGCTCCTTCATGGAAAATAACGCTGTAATCTAGGAATGTCTCTGCAAGGCTGGCAAAGGGCAGTCAGGAGCCTGCACCCTGCCTCTGGAATTACCGACTTCTGAACAGATCTGGAGGTCTCCCTTAGGGGAAGCTAACCCATTCTTCCAAATAGAGGCTTCCAAACGCAGGCCGCTTGGCTGCCTCTTGCTCTCTGAAGGAGGCCTGCTTTTCCCGCCTCCTATGAATCCCACATCCCAGCCTCTGGGAAAAGCGGATCTTGAAGATCTTTTCTCAGGGGTTGTTTCCACGGAGCTGGGGCTAAGCCTGGAGACCCAAACTAACAGGGGAAGAAAAACCACATGTACAAGTCTTTGCTCTCTAGGAGAGCTCTAGTGAACTTCACTCTGTCACGAACATTCTTGATTCATATGGAGACACCCCTGTGTGCGAAGCTGCGTACCCAACATGGGGGCACAGACAGCCTGATTCTCTCTGTGTAGCTTTAAAGATGTCGTTCAAAAAACACCTTGAAAATCCATACAATGCTCTTCCTTACCCGTGACAGAGTTCTCATTGCTGTAGCCCTTGGCAGTTTTTAGAAATCCGCACCCAAACCCTTCTCCAAGTAGTCCTGGGTCCTAGTTCGGAGGAACATGCAATGGTGGAGCTGAGGCCAGTAAGGCACCAGTCAGGTCTCACACACTCTGCAGCCTGATCGTCCAGGGACAGTAAGCCCTCTTTTTCCCTGCAGGAGGCTCACTTGACTTTCCTCCTGTGAGCTGCATTTCCCAGCCTGGGGGAAAAGAGGTCCCTGGAGATCTTTTCTCAGGGGCTCCTTCCCCGGAGCTGGGGAGGACCTCGAGGACCCAACTCACAGGGGAAGGCAAAAGCATATGGACAGGTCTATGCTCTGTAGGAGAGCTCTAGTGAACCTCATCTCTCAGGAACATTCTGGCCTCCTATAGAGACACCTCTGTATGTGAAGCTACACACCCAACATAGGGGCAAATGGAGCCTGATTCTCCCCGTGGGGTGCTGATGCTTTGTGGCAAAGCACCTGCTTGATGATCCATCCACTTAGGCTTCCCTCGCCTTGACAGAGGTCCCATTGCTGTAGCCCTTGGCAGTTTGGAAAGAAGAAGACCCTTACCCTTCATAAAGTAGGCCTTTGTCCTAGTTTGAATGGAAAGGTAATAGCTGAGCTGAGGCCAATAAGGTGCCTGCCAAGTCTGACATACTCCCGTAGCCTTCACCTTCATGGAAAATAACTCTAGAATCTGGGAATGTCTTTGCAAGGCTGGCAAAGGGCAGTCAGGAACCAGCACCCTGCCTCTGGAATTACCGACTTCTGAGCAGATCTGGAGGTCTCCTTTAGGAGAAGCTAACCCATTCTTTCCAAATAGAGGCTTCCAAACAGGCCAGTTGGCTGCCTTTTCGCGCCCGAAGGAGGCCTGCTTTTCTCGCATCCTATGAAGCCCTGTTCCCAGCCTCTGGGAAAAGCGGATCTTGAAGATATTTTCTCAGGGGTTGTTTCCATGGAGCTGGGGCCGAGACCAGAGACCCAATCGCACAGGGGAAGGAAAACCACATGGACAAGTTTTTGCTCTCCAGGAGACCTCTAAGTGAAACTTAGCGTGTCAGGAACGTTCTTGACTCCTATGGAGACACCCCTGTGTGTGAAGCTGTGTACCCAACAAGGGGGCACACAGGGCCTGATTCTCTCTTTGCAGCTTTGAAGCTGTCGTTCAAACAACAGCTTGAGAATCCATACAATGCTCTCCCTTACCTCTGAGAGACTTCTCATTGCTGTAGCCTTTGGCAGTTTTTACAAATCCGCACCCAAACCCTTCTCCAAGTAGGCCTGGGTCCTGGTTTGGATGGCCATGCAATGGCGGAGCTGAGGTCAGTAAGGCACCAGTCAGGTGTCACACACTCTGGCAGCCTGCTCCTCCAGGGACAGTAAGGCCTATTTTTCCCTGCAGGAGGCTCGCTTGCCTTGCCTCCTGTGAACTGCGTTTCCCAGCCTGGGCAAAAAGCGGTTCCTGGAGATCTTTTCTCAGGGGCTCTATCCCCAGAGCTGGGGTGGACCTCGGGGACCCATCTCACAGGGGAAGGAAAAACCACATGGACAGGTCTATGCTCTGTAGGAGACGTCAGTGTGTTTCATCTCTTAGGAACATTCTTGGCTCGTACAGAGACACCTCTGTGTGTAAAGCTACACACCGAACATAGGGGCACAGGGAGCCTGATTCTCTCCGTGGGGTGCTGATGCTTTGTGGCAAAGCACCTGTTTGAGAATCCATCTGCTTACGCTTCCCTCGCCTTGACAGAGGTCTCATTGCTGTGTCTCTTGGCAGTTGGGAAAGAAGTAGACCCTTACCCTTCACCAAGTAGGCCCTGATCCTAGTTTGAAAGGAAAGGCAATAGCTGAGCTGAGGCCAGTAAGGCACCCGTCAACTCGGACATATTCCCGATGCCTGCTCCTTCATGGAAAATATTGCTAGAATCTAGGAATGTCTTTGCAAGGCTGGCAAAGGGCAGTCAGGAACCTCGACCCTGCCTCTGGAATATCTATCTTCTGAGCAGATCTGGAGGTCTCCTTCTGGAGAAGCTAACCCATTCCTTGCAAATAGAGGCTTCCAAACACAGGCTAGTTGGCTGCCTCTTCTTGCCTGAAGGAGGCTTGCTTTTCCTGCCTCCTATGATCCCTGGTTTCCAGCATGGGGGAAAAGCAGATCTTGGAGATCTTTGCTCAGGGGTTGTTTCCACGGAGCTGGGGTTGTGCCCAGAGACCCACACATACAGGGGAAGGCAAAACCACATGAACAAGTCTTTGCTCTCTAAGAGAGCTCTAGTGAACCTCAGTCTTTGACGAACGTTCTTGGCTCCTATGCGGACACCTCTGTGTGTGAAACTGCGTACCCAACATGGCGGCAAAGAGCCTGATTCTCTCTGTGCAGGTTTAATGCTGTCGTTCATAAAACAGCTTGAGAATCCATACAATTCTCGCCCTTACCTCTGAGAGAGTTCTCATTGCAGTAGCCCTTGGAAGTTTGTAGAAATCTGCACCTAAACCCTTCTCCAAGTAGGCCTGAGTCCCATTTCGGAGGAACAAGCAATGGCGGAGCTAAGACCAGTATGGCACCAGTCAGTTTTCACACACTCTGGCAGCCTGCTCCTCCAGGGACAGTAAGGCTTCTTTTTCTCTGCAGGAGGCTCACTTGCCTTACTTCCTGTGAACAGCTTTTCCCAGCCTGGGCGAAAAGCGGTTCCTGGAGATCTTTTCTCAGAGGCTGTTTTCTCGGAGCTGGGGTGGACCTCGGGCACCCAACTCACAGGGGAAGGCGAAACCACATGTACAGGTGAGCACTCTGTAGGAGAGCTCTTGTGAGCCTCATCTCTCAGGAACATTCTTGGCTCCTGTAGAGACACCACTGTGTGTGAATCTACACACCCCACATAGGGGCAAAGGGAGCCTGATTCTCTCCGTGGGGTGCTGATGCTTGGTGGCAAAGAACCTTCCTGATAATCCATTCGCTTATGCTTCCCTCGCATTTACGGAGGTCTCATTGCTGTAGCCCTCGGCAGTTTGGAAAGAAGAAGACCCTTACCCTTCATAAAGTAGGGCCTTGTCCTACTTTGAATGGAAAGGCAATAGCTGAGCTGAGGCCAATAAGGCGCCAGTCAAGTCTGACATATTCCCAAAGCCTGCTTCTTCAGGAAGATAACTGTAGAATCTAGGAATGTCTTTGCAAGGCTGGCAAAGGGCAGTCAGGACCCTGCACACTGCCTCTGGAATTACCGACTTCTGAACAGATCTGGAGGTCTCCCTTAGGGGAAGCTAACCCATTCTTCCAAATAGAGGCTTCCAAACGCAGGCCGCTTGGCTGCCTCTTGCTCTCTGAAGGAGGCCTGCTTTTCCCGCCTCCTATGAACCCCACATCCCAGCCTCTGGGAAAAGCGGATCTTGAAGATCTTTTCTCAGAGGTTGTTTCCACGGAGCTGGGGCCGAGCCTGGAGCCCCAAACGCACAGGGGAAGAAAAACCACATGGACAAGTCTTTGCTCTCTAGGAGAGCTCTAGTGAACCTCACTCTGTCAGGAACGTTCTTGTTTCCTATGGAGACACCCCTGTCTGTGAAGCTGTGTGCCGAACATGGAGACACAGAGTCTGATTCTCTCTGTGCATCTTTGAAGCTGTCGTTCAAACAACAGCTTGAAAATCCATACAATGCTCTTCCTTACCCGTGACACAGTTCTCATTGCTATACCCCTTGGCAGTATTTAGAAATCCATACCCAAACCCTTCTCCTAGTAGGCCTGGGTCCTAGTTCAGAGGAACATGCAATGGTGGAGCTGAGGCCAGTAAGGCACCAGTCAGGTCTCACACACTCTTGCAGCCTGATCGTCCAGGGACACTAAGGCCTGTTGTGCCTTGCAGGAGGCTCGCTTGCGTTACCTCCTGTGAACTGCGTTTGCCAGCCTGGGGGAATAGCGGTCCCTGGAGATCTTTTCTCAGGGGCTCCTTCCCCTGAGCTGGGGCGGACCTCAGGGACCCAACTCACAGGGCAAGGCAAAACCATATGGACAGGTCTATGCTCTGTAGCAGACTTCTAGTGAACCTCATCTCTCAGGAACATTCTTGGCTCCTATAGAGACACTTCTGTGTGTGAAGCTGCGTACCTAACATAGGGGCACAGAGAGCCTGATTCTCTCAGTTCATTTTGACCCTGTCGTTCAGAAAACAGCTTGAGAATCCATAAAATGCTCTCCCTTACCGCTGAGAGAATTCTCACTGCTGTAGCCCTTGGCACTTTGTAGAAATCCGCAGCCAAACGCTTCTCCAAATAGGCCTGGGTCCTAGTTCGGAGGAACAGGCAATGGTGGAACTGAGGCCAGCAAGGCAACAGTCAGGTTTCACACACTCTGGCAGCCTGCTCCTCCAGGGACAGTAAGGCCTCTTTTTCTCTGCAGGAGATTCGCTTGCCTTACTTCCTGTGAACAGCGTTTCCCAGCCTCAGCGAAGCCGTTCCTGGAGATCTTTTCTCAGGGACAGTTTCCCCGGAGGTGTGGTGGACCTCGAGGACCCAACTCACAGGGGAAGGAAAAACCACATGGACAGGTCTATGCTCTGTAGGAGAGGTTTAGTGAACCTAATCTCTCAGGAACATTCTTGGCTCCTATAGAGACAACTCTGTGTGTGAAGCTACACTCCCAACATTGGGGAACAGGGATCTTGGTTCTCTCCGTGGGGTGCTGATGCTTTGTAGCAAAGCACCTGCTTGAGAATCCGTCCTCTTAGGCTTCCCTCGCCTTGACAGAAGTCTCATTGCTGTAGCCCTTGGCAGTTTCAAAGAAGAAGACCCTTACACTTCATAAACTAGGCCCTTGTCCTAGTTTGAATGGAAAGGCAATAGCTGAGCTGAGGCCAATAAGGAGCCAGTCCCCTCTGACACATTCCCGAAGCCTGCTCCTTCATGGAATATAACTCTAGAATCTTGGAATGTCTTTGCAAGGCTGGCAAAGGGCAGTCAGGAACCAGCACCCTGCCTCTGGAATTACCGACTTCTGAGCAGATCTGGAGGTCTCCTTTAGGAGAAGCTAACCCATTCCTTCCAAATAGAGGCTTCAAAACACAGGCAGGTTGGCTGCATTTCGTGCCCGAAGGAGGCTTGCTTTTCTCTCCTCCTATGAACTCCAGTTCCCAGCCTCTGGGAAAAGCGTATCTTGAAGATATTTTCTCAGGGCTTGTTTCCACGGAGCTGGAGCCGAGCCCGGGGCCCAAAGGCACAGGGGAAGGCAAGACCACATGGACAGGTCTATGCTCTGTAGCAGACCTCTTGTGAACCTCATCTCTCAGGAGCATTCTTGGCTCCTATAGAGACACCTCTGTGTGTGAAGCTGCGTACCTAACATAGGGGCACAGAGAGCCTGATTCTCTCTGTTCATTTTGACGCTGTCATTCAGAAAAGAGCTTGAGAATCCATAAAATGCTCTCCCTTACCACTGAGAGAATTCTCACTGCTGTAGCCCTTGGCACTTTGTAGAAATCTGCACCCAAATGCTTTTCCAAGTAGGCCTGGGTGCTAGCTCGGATGAACAGGCAATGGCGGAGCTGAGGCCAGTAAGGCAACAGTCAGGTTTCACACACTCTGGCAGCCTGCTCCTCCAGGGACTGTAAGGCCTCTTTTACTCTGCAGGAGATTCGCTTGCCTTACTTCCTGTGAACAGCATTTCCCAGCCTCGGCGAAGCGGTTCCTGGAGATTTTTTCTCAGGGACAGTTTCCCCGGAGGTGTGGCGGACCTCGAGGACCCAACTCACAGGGGAAGGCAAAACCACATTGACAGGTCTATGCTCTGTAGGAGAGGTTTAGTGAACCTAATCTCTCAGGAACATTCTTGGCTCCTATAGAGACAACTCTGTGTGTGAAGCTACACTCCCAACATTGGTGCACAGGGAGCTTGATTCTCTCCGTGGGGTGCTGATGCTTTGTGGCAAAGCACCTGCTTGAGAATCCATCCTCTTAGGCTTCCCTCACCTTGACAGAGGTCTCATTGCTGTATCCCTTGGCAGTTTGCAAAGAAGAAGACCCTTACCCTTCATAAAGTAGGGCCTTGCCCTAGTTTGAATGGAAAGGCAATAGCTGAGCTGAGGTCAATAAGGAGCCAGTCCCGTCTGACACATTCCCGAAGCCTGCTTTTTCATGGAAAATAACTCTAGAATCTAGGAATATCTTTGCAAGGCTAGCAAAGGGCAGTCAGGAACCAGTACCCTGCCTCTGGAATTAACAACTTCTGAGCAGATCTGGAGGTCTCCTTTAGGAGAAGCTAACCCATTCCTTCCAAATAGAGGCTTCAAAACACAGGCAGGTGGGCTGCATTTTTGTTCCCGATGGAGGCGTGCTTTTCTCTCCTCCTACGAACCCCGGTTCCCAGACACTGGGAAAAGTGGATCTTGAAGATATTTTCTCAGGGGTTGTTTCCACGGAGCTGGGGCCGAGCCTGGAGACCCAAAGGCACAGGGGAAGGCAAGACCACATGGACAAGCCTTTGCTCTTTAGTATAGCTCTAATGAACCTCACCCTGTCAGGATCTTTCTTGATTCCTACGGAGACACACCTGTGTGTGAAGCTGCGGCTACAGAGAGCCTGATTCCCTCTTTTTACCGCTGAGTCTGCATTGCCAAGCAACAGCTTGGGAACGCAGCCTGGGGCACTTCCCTTCCCTCGGACAGAGCTCTCCTTGCGGTAGGCCTTGGTAGTTTGCATACAATGGGGCCCTAAGCCCTCTGCAAGTTGGCCTGGCTCCTAGGTCCAAAGGGCAGGCCAGAGCGGAGCTGAGGCTGTCAGGCTCCAGACACATCTCCCATAATCCTACATCCTGCTCCTACCCGGGCGTGAACGCTAGAAGCTGGGAAGGTACCTGGACCGTGCAGGGGCGGGGCGAACGCGGGCGGCGTGGGGCGGGGGTCGGCTTCTGGCGGGGGTGGGGGCGGGCTTCCCAGTTGTGCTCTCAGAGGTGGACACTGAGGCTGAAAACTCGCCGGGAGTGCACCCGGGACAGGTAAACCCGGGCTGCGGGGGTCGAGATTCAGATGGCTTTGGGTGGGGGTCGGTCCCAGTTGTGCTCCCGGGGTCGCCACTGCAGCTGGGAACGCGCAGGGAGCGCGGCAGGGGCGGGGCTAACCCTGGCGGAGCGGGGCGGGGTCGGCTCACGGGGGGGATGGGGAGGGGTTCCCAGTTGCGCTCTCGGGGGTTGCAACTGCGGCTGGGAACGCCCATTTCGTCTGCTCCTGGGTCCCCAAGGATCGCCATCCCGTGGGTGCAGCGGAGGGCTGCAGACCACAGGTAAGGGAACTGGGACTGAGTGGAGCAGGGAACCTAGTATTCCGCCGTCTGTTGGCACATTCTCGGAGCTCCCCAACCTGGCGGTCGCAGAAAGGCCTTGCCTTTGGGGTCAAGGCCTTTGCCGCTCCACCCCTCTGCTGAAAAATCTCCGAGTCTGCGCGGTTCTTCCAAGCAGCCTAGTGTCCGCTGGAAGTCCAAGGGACAGAACACTGAACTCTGGCCGGCTGGCCCAGCCCTCTTCTGGCACTTTGTAAGCCAGCGGGCCCTTGAGCACCTGCTGGGATGGGAAAGGGAAGGGTCCATGGATTGCACCCTAGAAACTTAGTAGGGTGCATGGATTTCAAACCCTGGTGGCCGCCCAGGCAGCAAAGAAGTGGGGAGGGCACCTTGCTGCCCTTTCATGGCAGAATCTGTGATTGTCCAGCTGCGTGGGCCTTTTCATGAGGACCCTGTGCAATAAAAGTTTGGTGTTTTGGAACTGAATAATTAGAACGTGTAAAAGCTTTAAATTATGTGGTGGTGTAATTAAAAAACAAAACAAAACAAAACCAAGCTCCAAGTGTTTTGCAAATGGAGGTTTAAATATTGAAGGACTGTATTCCTTGCACTGTGGCATTCTATCAAGAAGTGTGCAGGATTTTTTTTTTTAAGAAAAGTGTTCGAAGTGAGGGAAACAGGAAACCCAGAGGTGCCCCTGTATTTTGGGGAAGGCCTTAGGAGGTCACTTGGAAATGCTGCTGGCTGTGCGGGAGGGGGGCAGATGGGCTGTGCAGGCTTGTCCTTTGCATGGATGTTCTTGTGTGTGGAAACCCAGCTCGGAGCCATCTCCTGATGTGTAAGAATTTCGCAGACAAACCTTGAGCTAAGCAATGCATTTTTTCCTAAGAAAATGTTTGTCTTAAGCGATGTAAATATCCTATGTATTTCCGCTAGACTCTGGCTTCAGGTCGGTTCCCCCAAAAGGCTCAGAAGCGATTTGAACAAAACAGCATGTTTTCCTCCTAGCTTGTTCTCCTTATCTATGTTAAGGAAATGATATATTTGCCTGCAATACTGCCTTTCTTCAAGATTCATGTCAATCAAGTTTTGGCCCGGGATGACTCACCTGCTGCCAATATTATCTCAATGCATGTCGTGGGGGAGGGGCCTGGTGCCATTCCCTGAAACAGTTCCTTTCTTTCCTTAGCTGACTGCTAGTGCCTGTAGAATATCTGGCTAAAGACCAGCAGGGGGTACTCTTACTACCCCCCCCCACCCCGCCTCGAGTCTAAGTCAGCAGCTTTCTCTATCTCTTTAATACTTTAATAACACTTGATGACACAAAAGCTCTGAGCGATCAAATCATATCAAATCTTCATTTCAGATTGAAGATGCATTCCATGGTATTGCCATCTTAAGTCTTTCCATCGTTATGGAATATCTGTCCATGTATTCAGGATAGTTTTCAGCCAGGGTGTATAATTTCCAGTGTGCCAGTCTTGTCATCCTCGTTACATCCATGGCAAAGTGTTTTATTCATGTTGATATTATTGAAAGGGAATTTTTTAAAATTCCTTTTCAGATTATTATCTGCTAATGTATACAGATAAAACTGTGTAATCATTCATTTTTATCAGTTTGGACAGCTTGATAGTTGTCTTTAATTTCTTTACTTTCTGACACTTTAAGATTATCCTGGGACACATATGTAATGCCTCACCCCTAAATTCAGACATGTGTTCAAAGAACTTCTGTCCTTTTATTTATTTATTTATTTATTTATTTATTTATTCTTTAACATTGAAATCGTTTTGACTATGCTGGGTGTTTGTTGCTAGATGGAAGTAGCTAGGACCTCTGGACTGCAGTCTCTCATCTCTTGCTGACCTCTTGTTGACCTCTGCAGAATCCTGGTAGGTGGGAGCTTGTTAGTTCCTTGTTCCTTATCAGAACCTCCTGTGGTAAGTGTTTTTCTCTTCTCTGTTGCCTGGTAAGGGTGGGTGGTCATGGGCATCCCAAAGTTGGCTAGAAGTCAATTATTTAGGCAGGCTTGTGCACAGATATGGGAGAAGGCAATGGCACCCCACTCCTGGAAAATCCCAAGGATGGAGGAGCCTGGTAGGCTGCAGTCCATGGGGTGGCTAAGAGTCGGACACCACTGAGTGACTTCGTTTTCACTTTTCACTTTCATGCATAGGAGGAGGAAATGGCAACCCACTCCAGTGTTCTTGCCTAGAGAACCCCAGGGACTGCGGGGCCTGGTGGGCTGCCATCTATGGCGTGGCACAGGGTCGGCCTCAACTGAACCACTTAGCAGCTGCAGCAGCAGCAGCAGCAGTGCATAGATATCAAAGGGGATGAGAACAGTCAGGTAGGATCACATATGTCACCGTGAAGCAATACTTCTCCTCTTAGCCAAAGCTAATGAAAGATTTCTGTTCTAGGTCAACCTAGAAGAGATCACTTAAGAGGTAAAGAAACTTAAACTCCATTAGCAAAGGCAGTTCAACATCTCAAGAAAACTTGTGCTAGGCACAAAACTCTTTTCTGGGGGCCTACTTTCCCTACAACCTCCTTATCCCATTCTGTACCCATTCCTTTGCTTCTCCCGTCCTGAAAATGCCACCTGTAAGACAGAACTACTTCGTTTTCCTTCTTAAAGTGTGATTGCATTCCATACATTCTTGTAATAACAAGTCATACATTTCCCTTCAGCAACCAAGAACTGACTCTTATATTGGCATTTGATAGATTGGTGAGCATACCTATCAGTGATAATAGCGCCCACCCCGCTTCCTGCAAGAACAGAACAAAACAAAACAAAACAAAAAAAATTGCTTTCTTACATTTAATATGTTCGGATGGTGCCAGTCACTATTCATGCAGAGTCAAAAATCTCTTTTGTTTCTGTGTAAAAGGGAGGTCCTTTCAAGTCGTGAATGTTTCAGAAGTTTCATTTATTTGGAAGTGACCTAGCTATTCAATACACTGTCGTCACTTAGTTTAGCACCAGGATAGAAACTCAGGTAACCAAAACACCTGGAGGAACGATTGTAAGTTCAGTTCAGTTCAGTTGCTCAGTCGAGTCTGACTCTTTGTGACCCCGTGGCCTGCAGGACGCCAGGCTTCCGTGTCCATCACCAACTCCAGGGGCTTGCTCAAACTCATGTCCATCGAGTCAGTGATGCCATCCAACCATCTTATCCTCTGTCATCCCCTTCTCCTCTGCCTTCAATCAAGACTATGAGAGGCAGATATTTTAGAGTATAATTATTGTTAAGAGTTTATCTAAAAGCTCATATCACATTTACATATTTTACATTGGTTGTTGCTGTTTCCAGGTACTTTCTTGCTGACAAGCTTGTGACACATATAACAATAGAGCAATTTTTACCTCAAAAGAAACCTAGGCACTATGTACATGTTGTGCTTAATGTTGTTGACTCTTAGACATGTCTATAGTGGAGGAGCAAAACCAAAAATACTAGATATTTAATATTGACTAGTTCCCAGTTCACGGGACTCTGACATTCATTTAGGTCAATGTTTTCTTGTATTTCCAGCAGTTTGATTTGGAAGGGCTGCCTTGTCTTGAGACCATTGAAATCAGAACTCAGAACTTGAGCAATATTATCAAAAAACACAAGGCTCACACTGACATATACCTTAATCCAGACAGACAGACAAGACATCTTCCAGTTTTCCGCCTGAGATTTAAAATATTTCTTTGAGCCGTTTTCCTGGGAAGTGGGGGGGGCGGAGTGGGGGTGGCAGTGAGGCAGGCTTGGGTAACAAGCTAATTGTTGGTCATTGCATATGCAAAGAACCAGCTTTCCGGGTTCCAAGGAAAAAAGCTTCCTTGGTACCCAATTTTGTTTGGATCTATAGACTCTCATGGCCCTCCTAGGTCAGGACATCTTTCCTTTCTGTAGTCCTCGTTTGAACCCTAAATCATAGACAGCTTGGATTGTCTCTGTGGGGTGGATGTATTGTCCTCGTGTTTGACCTGGCGGCAGTAGCGAGGTCCGAGATCCTCTCCTGGAACCGGGCGTGGGGACAGGGCTCACTGGGAGCCCCTGGTGGAAGTGGGCAATGCGCCGGGAGCGCGCCAGGGGCGGGGCGATCCCAGGCGGCGCGGGTCGGGGTTACGGTCGGGAGGGGGTAGGGGGTGGTAACAATTGTGCTCTCGGGGGTCCCCACTGCAGCTGGAAATGCGCTGGGAGTGCGGCAGGGGCGGGGTAAACCTGGGCTGCGCGGGTCGAGATTTAGATGGCTGTGGGTGGGGGTTCGGTCCCAGTTGTGCCCTCCGGGGTCGCCACTGCGGCTAGGAACGCCCATTTCCTATGCTAATGTGTCCCCAAGGATCCACATCTAGTGGGTGCAGCGGAGGGCTGCGGGCCACAGGTCAGAGAACTGGGACTGCTTGGAGCAGGGAACCACGTATTCCGCCCTCTGTTGGCACATTCTCAGAGCTCCCCAACCTGGCGGTTGCAGAAAGGCCTCGCCCTTGGTGTCAAGGTCTTTACCGATCCACCCCTTTGCTGAAAAATCTCAGTCTGCACGGTTTTCCCAAGCAGCCTAGTGTCCCCTGGAAGTCCAAGGGACAGAACCCTGAACTCTGGCCGGCTGGCCCAGCCCTGCTTCTGGCACTTTGTAGGCCAGCGGGCCCTGGAGCACCTGCTAGGATGAGAAAGGGAAGGGTCCGCGAATTGCACCCTAGAAAGTTAGTAGGGTGCATGGATTTCAAACCCTGGTGGCCGCCCAGGCAGCAAAGAAGTGGGGAGGGCACCTTGCTGCCCTTTCATGGCAGAATCTGTGGCTGTCCTGATGAGTGGGCCTTTTCATGGGGACCTTGTGCAATAAAAGTTTGGTGTTTTGGTACTGAATAATTAGAAATTGTAAAAAGTTTAAATTATGTGGTGGTGTAATTAAAAAACAAAACAAAACAAAACCAAGCCCCAAGTGTTTGGCACAGGGAGGTTTAAGTATTGAAGGCCTGTTTTCCTTGCACTGTGGCATTTTATCAAGAAGTGTGCAGGATTTTTTTTTTTTTTTAAGAAAAGTGTTCGAAGAGCTTGAAACAGGAAACCCAGAGGTGCCCCTGTATTTTGGGGAAGGCCTTAGGAGGTCACTTGGAAATGCTGCTAGCTGTGGGGGAGGGGTCAGATGGGCTGTGCAGGCTTGTCCTTTGCATTCATGTTCTTGTGTGTAGAAACCCAGCTCGGAGCCATCTACTGATGTGTAAGAATTTCGCAGACAAACCTTGAGCTAAGCAATGCATTTGTTCCTGAGGAAATGTTTGTCTTAAGCGATGTAAATATCCTATGTATATCTGCTGGACTCTGGCTTCAGGTCGGTTCCCCCAGTAGGCTCAGAAGCGACTTGAACAAAACAGTATGTTTTCCTCATACCTTGTTCTCCTAATCTATGTTAAGGAAATGATATATTTGCCTGGAATACTGCCTTTCTTCAAGATTCATGTCAATCAGTTTTTGGCCCAGGATGACTCACCTGCTGCCAATGTGACCTCAAGGCATGTCGTGGGGGAGGGGCCTGGTGCCATTCCCTGAGACAGTGCCTTTCTTTCCTTAGCTGACTGCTAGTGCCTGTAGAATATCTGGCTAGAGACCAGCAGGGAGTACACCCCGCCTCAAGTCTAAGTCAGCAGCTTTCTCTATCTCATTTATACTTTAATAACAATTGATGACACAAAAGCTCTGAGCGATCAAATCATATCAAATCTTCATTTCAGATTGAAGATGCATTCCATGGTATTGCCATCTTAAGTCTTTCCATTGTTATGGAATATCTGTCCATGTATTCAGGATAGTTTTCAGCCAGGGTGTATAATTTCCAGTGTGCCAGTCTTGTCATCCTCGTTACATCCATGGCAAAGTGTTGTATTCATGTTGACATTATTGAAAGGGAATTTTTTTAAATTCCTTTTCAGATTATTATCTGCTAATATATACAGAAAAAACTGTGTAATCTTTCGTTTTTATCAGTTCGGACAGCTTGATAGTTGTCTTTAAATTCTTTCCTTTCTCATACATTAAGATTTTCCGGGCACCGTACATGTACTGCCTCACCCCTAATCTCAGTCATGTGTTCAAAGGACTTCTGTCCTTTATTTGTTTACTTATTTTTTGCAACATTGAATTCGTTTTGACTATGCTGGGTCTCTGCTGCAAGATGGAAGTTGCTAGGACCTCTGGACTGCAGTCTTCCATCTCTTACTGACCTCTTGTTGACCTCTGCAGAATCCTGGTTGGCGGGAGCTTGTTAGTTCCTTGTTCCTTACCAGGACCTCCTGTGGTAAGTGTGTTTCTCTTCTCTGTTGCCTGGTAAGGGTGGATGGTCATTGGCATCCCAAAGCTAGCGAGAAGTCAATTATTTAGGCAGGCTTGTGCATAGATATGGGAGAAGGCAATGGCAACCAACTCCAGTACTCTTGCGTGGAAAATCCCATGGATGGAGGAGCCTGGTAGGCTGCAGTCCATGGGGTGGTTAAGAGTCGGACACCACTGAGCGACTTCACGTTCACTTTTCACTTTCATGCATGGGAGGAGGAAATGGCAACCCACTCCAGTGTTCTTGCCCAGAGAACCCCAGGGACTGCGGGGCCTGGTGGGCTGCCGTCTATGGGGTCGCACAGAGTCGGACACGACTGAAACGACTTAGCAGCAGCGGCGGCGGCAGCAGCAGCAGAAGCAAGGCATCGATATCAAAAGGGCTGCAAACAGTCAGGAAGGATCACATATGTCACCGTGAAACACTACTTCTCCACTTAGCCAAAGCTAACCAAAGATTTCTGTTCTAGGTCAACCTAGAAGAGATCACTTAAGAGGTAAAGAAACTTAAACTCCATTAGCAAAGGCAGTTCGACATCTCAAGAAAACTTGTGCTAGGCACAGAACTCTTTTCTGGGGGTCCACTTTCCCTACAACCTCCTTATCCCATTCTGTACCCATTCCTTTGCTTCTCCCATCCTGAAACTGCCACCTGTAAGACAGAACTACTTCGTTTTCCTTCCTCAAGTGCCATTGCATTCCACATACTTTCTTGATATAACAAGTCATACATTTCCCTTCAGCAACCAAGAACTGACTTTTATATTGGCATTGGCTATAGCCCGCCCCCCTCCCCCCACCCCCAAGAACAGAACAAAACAAAACAAAACAATTGCTTTCTTACATTTAACATGTCAGGATGGTGCCAGACACTATTCATGGAGAGTCAAAAATCTCTTTTGTTTCTGTGTAAAAGGGAGGTCCTTTCAAGTCGTGAATGTTTCAGAACTTTCATTTATTTGGAAATGACCTAGCTATTCAATACACTGTCGTCACAAGGATAGAAACTCGGGTAACCAAAACACCTGGAGAAACGTTTGTTAGTTCAGTTCAGTTCAGTTGCTCAGTCGTGTCTGACTCTTTGGGACCCCGTGGCCTGAAGGACGCTAGGCTTCCGTGTCCGTCACCAACTCCAGGGGCTTGCTCAAACTCATGTCCATCGAGTCAGTGATGCCATCCAACCATCGTATCCTCTGTCATCCCCTTCTCCTCTGCCTTCAATCAAGACTATGAGAGGCAGATATTTTAGAGTATAATTATTGTAAAGAGTTTGTCTAAAAGCTCATATCACATTTACATTTTTTACTTTTGTTGTTGTCGTTTCCAGGTAGTTTCTTGCTGAAGAGCTTGTGACAGATATAACAATAGAGCAATTTTTACCTCAAAAGAAACCTAGGCACTATGAACATGTTGTGCTTAATGTTGTTGACTCTTAGACATGTCTATAATGGAGGAGCAAAACCAAAAATACTAGATATTTAATATTGACTAGTTCCCAGTTCACGGGACTCGGACATTCATTTAGGTCAATGTTTTCTTGTATTTCCAGCAGTTTGATTTGGAAGGGCTGCCTTGTCTTGAGACCATTGAAATCAGAACACAGAACTTGAGCAATATTATCAAAAAACACAAGGCTCACACTGACACATACCTTAATCCAAACAGACAGACAAGACATCTTCCAGGTTTCCGCCTGAGATTTAAAATATTTCTTTGAGCCAGTCTTCTGAGGAGTGGGGGGATGGGGGTGGCAGTAAGGCAGGCTTGGGTAACAAGCTAATTGTTGGTCATTGCATATGCAAAGAACCAGCTTTCCGGGTTCCAAGGAAAAAAGTTTCATTGGTAACCATCTTTGTCTGGTTCTATAGACTATCATGGCCCTCCTAGGTCAGGTCATCTTGCCTTTCTGTAGTCCTCGTTTTATCCCTAAATCATAGACAGGTTGGATTGTCTCTGTGGGGTGTATGTATTGTCCTCATGTTTGACCTGGCAGCAGCAGCGAGGTCCGAGAGCCTCTCCTGGAACCGGGCGTGGGGACGGGGCTCACCGAGAGCCGCTGGTGAAGGTGGGCAGCGCCCCTGGAGCGCGGCAGGGGCGGGGCGAACCCGGGCGGCACAGGGCGGGTGTCGGCTCCTGGCGGGGGTAGGGGAGGGCTTCCCAGTTGTGCTCTCAGAGATGGCCACTGCGGCTGGAAACACGCCGGGAGCGCAGCCAGGGTGGGGTAAACCTGGGCTGCACAGGTCGAGATTCCGCTCGCTGTGGGTGGGGGGTCGGTCCCTGTTATGCTCCCGGGGGTCGCCAATGTGGCTGGGAACCCGCCGGGAGCCCAGCAGGGCCGGGGCAAAACCTGGCGGCGCAGGGCGGGGTGGGGGTCCGTTCGCAGCGGGGGTCGGCTCCTGGCGGGGGTGGGGGAGGGCTTTCCAGATGTGCTGTTGCGGGTCGCCATTGCGGCTGGGAATGCCCATTTCATGAACTCCTGGATCCCCAAGGATCGGCATCCATCGGCCACAGCGGAGGGGTGCGGAACACAGGTAAGGGAACGGGGACTGCGTGGAGCAGGGAACCATGTATTCCGCCCTGTGTTGGCACAGTCTCAGAGCTCCCCAACCTGGCGGTCGCAGGAAGGCCTCGTCTTTGGGGTCAAGGCCTTTACCACTCCACCCCTCTGCTGAAAAACCTCAGAGTCTGCGCGGTTTTCCCAAGCAGCCTAGTGTCCGCTGGAAGTCCAAGGGACAGAACCCTGAATTCTGGCCGGCTGGCCCAGCCCTGCTTCTGGCACTTTGTAGGCCAGCGGGCCCTGGAGCACCTGCTAGGATGGGAAAGGGAAGGGTACGCGAATTGCATCCTGGTGGCCACCGAGGCAGCAAAGAAGGGGGGAGGGCACCTTACTGCCCTTTAATGGCAGACAGAATCTGTGGCTGTCCTGCTGCGTGGGCCTTTTCATGTGGACCTTGTGCAATAAAAGTTTACCGGTGACTTTAGGGAACTTCTCAGTGTGCTTCTGACAGATGAGGGATGCTGTGGAGTTGGAGGGGCCTCTCAGGACTACGCTGGGTTTGGCGCAATGGAAGAGGGCCTCATCTCCAGGGAAGGCAGGAACCTCAGGCTTCCTCTCCGTTTCGGACTCCGACCGCAGGGTCCCTGCAGAGTTGGGACAGGAGAGTCAGGCCTCGTCTTGTCTGAGGAAGGGAACTCCGCTTGCCTGTCGAGGTGTTCAGGGGGTCTCAGGCCCCTTGTTCAGCTGTGTGTGGAACCTGCGGGTGTTTCCGGACGATGCACGACGGTGACAGTGCCCCTTCGTGTTGTGCCTTCACCCACTGGGTTGCCTTCGAAGAGGTGTCCGGGCCTCGGGTTCTTTTCAAGAGCGGACAGGGAAATCGGGGTCTTTCGGCATGTGGGACCACCCACGGGGCTAGTCTCAAATTTCCTAGTGAGGCCGGCTACATCCTGAGGTATGCCGGGAAGGCCGGGGAGCCTTCCAGACAACGCAGGGGGATCGACTCTCCTGTCGCCATCAGGAGGGGAGAAGGGGCTCAGATGAAGTGGGGCCAGAACCCTCGGTGTTACCCTCGAGGGAACCCGGCGTGTCGAGGAACTTTTGGGGGTCGCATGAAGGCTGTCAGGGACCGTTTCGCCCTTCAGGGCGGAACAGGGGACTTCCCTTCATACGCCGTCGCGGGCAAGGGCGTCATCTTGCGAAGACGTGGGAACCACGTGGTTTTTCTCGAGTTGCGGCGGATTCTTGAGTTACGACGGGGATCTCAGGCTTCCTCTTGGGTTGGCCCTGCGAAGCCCAATCTTCGCCTCGAGTTGCGAGGGAAAGCTGGGGGTTGCGCTCGAGTCACTGCAGGGCCGAAGAGACCGCACCTAGGCGTGTGTCCGGGACCTAATATTCCTCTCCAGGGAAGGCAGGGATCTCGGGGTTGCATTCCAGGTTACCCCGGGGAGTCAGGGCTCGTCTCGAGGGGAAGCCAAGGACTCCGCTCTCCCCTTGAATCGCGACCCGGATCTCTTGGAGCCCCCTGAGCGGACTCAAGGGAGTCAAGCCTCCTCTTCCGTTTGGAGAGAGGACCCGGGATTGCTCTCCAGGCCATGCAGGAACAGAAGGCCCTCTGCTCGCGAGGACGGGGGCTTCTCAGGGGTTTCCTCGAGCTGCGGCACCCGTGGGGGTTTTCTCCCGAGGCACGACGAGGATCTCAGGGAGCCTCTCGTGCGGCGCCAGGGAAGTCAGGTCTCCATGCGCGTGGCAAGGGGGAGCACGTCATGGCTCTCGAGTCACGGGAGGGGACTAGGGCCTCGAGACGCGTTGAAGAAGGACTCTCGAGGTCTTTCTCGGGTGGCGGCAGGAAACCCTCGTTTCGCTCGCCTTCTGCCAGGGACCTTAGGGAACTTCCCAGGGTGCCTCTGAGAGGTGAGGGATCCTGTGGAGTTGTCGGGGCCTCTCGGGACTCCGCTGGGTCTGGCGCAACGTAAGAGGGCCTCACCTCGAGGGGAGGCAGGAACCTCAGGCTTCCTCTCCGTTTCGGACTCCGACCGCAGGGTCCCTGCAGAGTTGGGACAGGAGAGTCAGGCCTCGTCTTGTCTGAGGAAGGAAACCCCGCTTGCCTCTCGAGTTGTTCAGGGGGACTCAGGCCCCTCGTCGAGCTGTGTGTGGAACCCGCGGGTCTTTGCGGACGATGCACGGGGGTGGCAGTGCCCCTTCGTGTTGTGCCTTCACCCACAGGGTTGCCTTCGAAGAGGGGTCCGGGCCTCGGGTCCTTCTCAAGAGCGGACCGGGGAATCGGGGGCGTTCGGCATGTGGCACCACCCACGTGGCTCGTCTCGAATTTCCTCGTGAGACCGGCCTCATCCTGAGGTGCGCCGGGAGGGCCGGGAACCCCTTCCCGACCACGCAGGGGAATCGACTCTCCTGTCGTGATCAGGAGGGGAGAAGGGGCTCAGATGAAGCGGTGCCGGGACCCTCGGTGTTCCCCTCGAGGGAACCCGGGGTGTCGGGGAACTTTTGGGGTTCTCACGAAGGGTGTCAGGTACCGTTTCGCACTTCAGGGCGGAACAATGGACTTCCCTTGAGATGCCGTAGTGGGCAAGGGCCTCATCTTGCGAAGACGTTGGAACCACGTGTTTTTTCTCGAGTTGCGGCGGGATTGTCGAGTGAAGACGGGGAATTCAGGCTTCCTCTTCAACTGGCCCAGGGAAGTCCAGTTTTCATTTGAATTGCGAGTTAGAACTGGGGATTGCTCTCGAGACACTGCAGGGCCAAATAGAGCTCATCTAGGCTTGTGTCCAGGACCTAATGTTCCTCTGCTGGGGCGACAGCTATCTCGGCATTGCATTCTCGACTCACCCGGGGAATCAGGTCTCGTCTCGAGGGGAAGCCAAGGACACTGCTCTCCTGTGAAGTTGCGACGGGTATATCTTGGAGCTCACTGTGTGGCCTAAAATGAGTCAAGCCTCCTGTGGAGTTTGGAGAGAGGACTCAGGATTGCTCTCCAGGCCATACAGCAAAAGAAGGCCCTCATCTCGTGAGGACTGGGGCGTCTCGTGGGTATTCTCGAGCTGCGGCTCCAGTGTGGTGTTGCTCACGAGGTATAATGGGGAGCTCAGGGAGCCTCTCCTGTGGCGCCAGGGAAGTCAGGTTTCTATGCGCGTGGCTAGGGGGAGCGCGTCATTGCTCTCGAGTCATGGTAGGGGAATCGCGCCTCAAGACGCGTTGAAGAAAGACTCTCGAAGTCTTTTACGGGTTGGGGCAGGAAACCCTTGGTTCCCTCGACTTGTGCCGGTGATCTCAGGAAGGTCTAAGGGTGCCTCTGAGAAGTCAGGGATACTATGCAGTTGGGAGGGGCCTCTCGGGACTCCACTGGGTTTGGTGCAATGGAAGAGGGCCTCATCTCGAGTGGAGGCAGGAAACTCATGTTTCCTCTCCTGACTTCTCCTGGGCCAGATCTGACTCGGATCGCAGTTTCGCTGCAGAGTTCAAACAGGAGAGTCAGGCCTCGTCTTGTGTGGAGGAATGGAACTCCGCTTGCCTATCCAGTTGTTCACGGGGTGACAGGTCACTTCTCGAGCTGTGTGTGGTACCTGCGGGTTTCTGCAGACGATACCCGGGGGTGTCAGTGCCCCTTCGTGTTGTGCCTTCATCAAAAGGGTTATCTTCAAAGAGGTGTCCGGGCATTGGGATTTTATCAAGAGCGGACCGGGAAATCGGGGTCTTTCGGCATGTGTCACCATCCACGAGGCTATGTCTCGAATATCCTCGTGAGACCGGCCTCATCCTGAGATGCACCGGGAAAGGCGGGAACCCCTTCAAGACAAAACAGGGGAATCGACCCTCCTGTCGCGATCAGGAGGGGAGAAGGGGCCCAGATGTAGTGGTGCTGGGAACCTCGGTGTTCACCTTGAGTCAGACTGGTGTGGCAAGGAACTTTTGAGGTCGCATCAAGGGTGCCAATACCGTTTCTCACTTCAAGACGGAACGTGGGACTTCTCTTGAGACGCTGTAGGGGGCAAGGGCCTCATCTTGCGATGACGGGGGAACCACGTGGCGTTTCTCGAGTTGTGGCCGGATTCTCGAGTTTTGACAGGGAATACAGTCTTCCTCATGTGTTGGCCCAGGGAAGTCCTATCTTCCATTCGAGTTTCAAGGGAGAGCTGGGGATTGCCCTCGAGTCACTGCAGGGCAAAATAGACCTCATCTAGGCTTGTGTCCAGGACTTAATGTTCGTCCCTAGGGGCGACAGGGATCTCGGGCTTGCATACCAGACTCACCCGGGGAATCAGGCCTCATCTCAAGGGGAAGCAAAGAACTCTGCTGTCCTTTTGGGTCGCGATGGGTATCTCTTGGAGCCCACTGTGTGCCATAAAGGGAGTCAAGCCTCCTGTGGTGTTTGGATAGAGGACTCGGGATTCCTCTCCAGGCCATGCAGGAAAAGAAGGCCCTCATCTCGCGATGACGGCGGCGTCTCGTGGGTTTTCTAGACTGCCGCGCTAGTGCCGGGTTTCTGACGAGGTACGAGAGGGAGCTCAGGGAGCCTCTCGTGTGGCGCCAGGGAAGTCAGGTCCCCATGAGATGGCTAGGGGGAGATCGTCATTGCTCTCGAGTCATGGTAGGGTAATCGGGCCTCAAGACGGGTTGAAGAAGGACTCTCGAGGTCTTTCTCGGGTCACTGCATAAAACCCAGGGTTCCCTTGACTTGTGCCTGCGACCTCAGGGAGCTTCTCAGAGTGCCTCTGAGAAGTCAGGGATACTGTGCAGTTTGGAGGGGCCTCTCGAGACTCCTCTGCATTTGGTGGAATGTAAGAGGGACTCATCTCGAGTTGAAGCAGGAACCTCAGTGTTCCTCTCCATTTCTGACTCAGATCGCAAGGTCCCTGCATGTTGGTACAGGAGAGTCAGGCCTCGTCTTTTCTGGAGGATGGGACTCCTCTTGCCTCTCGAGTTGTTCTCGAGGTGACAGGCCACTTGTCGAGCTGTGTATGTAACCTGCCCGTTTTTCCGAATGATGCACAGGTGTGTTAGTGCCCCTTCGTGTTGTACCTTCATACTCAAGGCTGCCTTCCAAGAGGTGTCCGAGCATCGGATTCTTATCAAGAGCGGACCGGGAAATTGGAGTCTTTCAGCAAGCGGCACCACCCACAAAGCTACGTATCGAATTTCCCCATGAGACTGGCCTCATCCTGAGTTGTGCAGGGAAGGTCGGGCCCCCTTGCAGACAAAGCAGGGGAATCGACCCACCGGTCATGATCAGGAGGGGAGAAGGGGCTTAAATGAAGTGGTGCCGGGAACATCGGTGTTCCCCTTGAGTGAGACCGGCGTGTTGGGGGACTTTTGGGGTCGCATCAAGGGTGCCAAGTACCGTTTCGCATTTCAAGACGGAACCTGGGACATCTTTTGAAACGCTGTAGCGGGCAAGGGCCTCATCTTACGATGACGGGAGAACCACGTGGTTTTGCTCAAGATGCGGCGGGATTCTCGAGTTATGACCGGGAATTTAGGCTTCCTCTTGTTGGCCTTGAAATCCAATCTTCCATTTGGGTTGCGAGGGGGAGCTGGGGATTGCGCTAGAGTCACTGCAGGGCAAAAGAGACCTAATCTAGGCTTGTGTCCAGGATCTAATGTTGCTCTCCAGGGGCGACAGGGATCTCAGGTTTGCATTCCAGACTCATCCGGGGAGTCAGTTCTCACCTCGAGGGTAAGCAAAGAATTCCGCTCTCGTCTCGAGTCGCGATGGGTATCTCTTGGAGCCCACTGTGTGTACTAAAGGGAGTCAAGCCTCCTGTGGAGTTTGGAGAGAGGACTCGGGATTGGACTCCAGGCCATGCAGGAAAAGAAGGCCCTCATCTCGAGATGACGGTGGCATCTCGTGGGTTTTCTCGAGCTGCGGCGCCAGTGTGGGGTGTCTCATGAAGTACCACGGGGATCTTAGGGAGCCTCTTGTGTGGCGCCAGGAAAATCCAGTATTCCATTCGAGTTGCGAGTTAGAACTGGGTATTGCTCTCTAGTCACTGCAGGGCAAAATAGACCTCATCTACGCTTGTGTCCAGGACCTATTGTTCCACTACTGGGCCGACAGGGACCTCAGGGTTGCATTCTCGACTCACCCGGAGAGTCAGGCCTCGTCTTGAGGGGAAAAAAAGGACTCCGCTCTCCTGTCAAGTCGCGACGGGTATCTCTTGGAGCCCACTGCGTGGCGTAAAGGGAGTGAAGCCTCCTATGGAGTTTGGAGAGATGACTCGGGATTGTTTTCCTGGCCATGCAGGAAAAAAGGCCCTCATCTTGCGATGACGGGGGCGTCTCGTGGGTTTTCTCCAGCTGTGGCGCCAGTATCAGATTTCTCACGAGGTACAACGGGGAGCTCAGAGAGCCTCTCGTGTGGTGCTAGGGACGTCAGGTCTCCGTGCGTGTGGTGAAGGGGAGTGCGTGATTGCTCTCGAGTCATAGTAGGCGAATCGGGCCTCAAGACGCATTGAAGAAGGACTCTCGAGGTCTTTCTCGGGTTGCGGCAGGGAACCCTGGGTTCCCTCGACTTGTGTCGGTGACCTCAGGCAACTTCTCAGGGTGCCTCTGAGAAGTCAGGGACACTGTGGATTTGGGAGGGGCCTTTCGTTACTCAACTGGGTTTGGTGCAATTGAAGAGGGCCTCATCTCGTATGCAGGCAGGAACCTCAGGGGTCCTCTCCATTTCTGACTCGGGTCGCAGAGTACCTGCAGAGTATGGACAAGAGAGTTACGCCTCGTCTTCTGTGGAGGAATGGATCTCCGCTTTCCTTGCGAGTTGTTCATGGAGTGACAGGCCTCTTGTTGAGCTGTGTGTGGAACCTGTGGGTTTTTCCGGATGATGCAGAGGGGTGTCAGTGCCCCTTCGTGTTGTGCCTTCATCCACAGGGTTGCCTTCAAAGAGGTGTCCGGGCATCAGGTTCTTTTCAAGAGCGTACCAGAAAATTGGGGTCTTTCAGCATGTGGTACCACCCACGAGGCTACATCTCGAATTTCCTCAGGAGACCGGCCTCATCCTGAGGTTCGCCGGGAAGGTAGGGAAACCCTTGCAGACAAAGCACGGGAATCGACCTACCGGTCGCGATCAGAAGGGGAGAAGGGGCTCAGATGAAGTGGTGCCGGGAACTTCGGTGGTCCCCTCGAGTGAGACCGGTATGTCACGGCACTTTTGAGGTCGCATCAAGGGTGCCAAGTACAGTTTCGCACTTCAAGACGGAACGTGGGAATTCTCTGGAGATGCTCTAGCGGGCAAGGGCCTCATATTGCGATGACGAGCGAAACACGTGGTTTTTCTCGAGATGTGGCGGAATTCTCGAGTTACGACGGGGAATTCAGGCTTCCTCTTGTGTTGGCCCAGCAAGTCCAATCTTCCATTCAACTTGTCAGAGAGAGCTGTGGGTTGCTCTCGAGTCACTTCAGGGCAAAGAGTCCTCATCTAGGCTTGGGTCCAGGACGTAGTATTGCTCTCCAGGGGCAACAGGGATATCGGGGTCGCATTCCAGTCTCACCCGGTGGGTCACGCCTCGTCTCGAGTGGAAGCAAAGGACTCCACTATCCTCTCGAGTCGCGACATGTAACTCTTGGAGCCCAATGAGTGGCCTAAAGGGAGTCAAGCGTCCTGTGTAGCTTGGACAGAAGGTTCACGCTTGATCTGCATACCATGCAGTTAAAGATGGCCCTCCTCTCGTGATGACGGGAGTGTCTCATGGGTTTTCTCGAGCTGTGGCGCCAGTGTGGGGTTTCTCACGAGATATGATGGGGAGATCAGGGAGCCTCTCGTGCGGCGCCAGAGAAGTCAGGCCTCCATGCGTGTGGCCAGGCAGATCGCGTCATTGCTCTGGAGTCATGGGAGGGACTAGGGCCTCAAGACGCATTTAAGAAGGACTCTCGAGGTCTTTCTTGGGTTGGGGTGGGAAACACTCGTTTCCCTCGACCTCTACCGGGGACCTTAGTGAACTTCCCAGGTGCCTCTGAGAGGTGAGGGATACTGAGGAGTTAGAGGGGCCTCTCGGGACTCCACTAGGTTTGACGAAATGAAAGAGGGCCTCATCTCGATTGGAGGCAGGAACCTCAGGCTTCCTCTCCATTTCTGACTCCGACCACAGGGTCCCTGCAGGGTTGGGACAGGAGAGTCAGGCCTCATCTTGTCTGAGTAATGGAACTCTGCTTGCCTCTCGAGTCGTTCAGTGGGTCTCAGGCCCCTTGTCGAGCTGTGTGTGGAACCTGCGGGTGTTTCCAGAAGATGCACGGGGGTGTCATTGCCCCTTCAT
Source organism: Bubalus kerabau (assembly GCF_029407905.1). Classification (NCBI taxonomy): domain Eukaryota; kingdom Metazoa; phylum Chordata; class Mammalia; order Artiodactyla; family Bovidae; genus Bubalus; species Bubalus kerabau. The sequence goes on from NW_026577882.1 coordinate 4,518,676, forward strand.
TTTGTGTCTTCCCCCACAGGGTTGCCTTCAAAGAGGTGTCCGGGTATCGGGTTCATTTCAAGAGCGGACCGGGAAATCGGGGTTGTTCGGCATGTGGCACCACACACGTGGCTCATCTCGAATTTCCTCGTGAGACCAGCATCATCCTGAGGTGCGCCGGGAAGGCCGGGAACACCTTCCACACAAAGCACGGGAATCGAATCTCCTGTCGCGATCAGGAGGGGAGATGGGGCTCAGATGAAGTGGGGCCGGGACTCTAGGTGTTCCACTCGAGGGAACCCGGCGTTTCAGGGAACTTTAGGGGTCGCATCAAGGGAGCCAAGTACCGTTTCCCACTTCAGGACGGAACATGGGACTTCCCTGGAGACGCTGTAGCGGGCAAGGGCCTCATCCTGTGAAGACGTTGGAACCACGTCGTTTTTCTCGAGTTGCGTCTGGATTCTCGAAAACGACGGGGATTTCAGGCTTCCTCTTGGGTTGGCCCTGGGAAGCCCAATCTTCCCCTGGAGTTGCGAGGGAAAGCTGGGGGTTCTGCTCGAGTCACTACAGGGCCAAAGAGACCTCATCGAGGCGTGTGTCCAGGACCTAATATTCCTCTCAAGGGAAGACAGGGATCTCGGGTTTGCATTCCAGACTCCCCCGGGGAGTCAGGCCTCGCCTCGAGGGGAAGCAGAGGACTCCGCTTTCCTCTCAAGTCGCGACACGGATCTCTTGGAGCCCAATGAGTGGACTCAAGGGTGTCGAGCCTCCTCTTCAGTTTGGAGAGAGGACTCGGGATTGCTCTCCAGGCCAGGCAGGAAAAGAAGGCCCTCAGCTCGTGAGGACGGGGGCGTCTCATGGGTTTCCTCAGGCTGCAGCGCCCGTGGGGGTTTTCTCACGAGGCATGACGAGGACCTCAGGGAGCCTCTCGTGCGGCGCCAGGGAAGTCAGGTCTCCATGCGCATGGCGAGGGGGAGCTGGTCATCACTCTCGAGTCATGGGATGCGACTAGGGCCTCAAGACGCGTTGAAGAAGGACTCTCGAGGTCTTTCTCGGGTGGCGGCGGGAATCCCTCGTTTCCCTCGACTTCTGCAGGGGACTATAGGGAACTTCCCAGGGTGCCTCTGAGAGGTGAGGGATGCTGTGGAGTTGGCGGGGCCTCTCGGGACTCTGCTGGGTTCGTCGCAATGGAAGAGGGCCTCATCTCGAGGGGAGGCAGGAACCTCAGGCTTCCTCTCCGATTTTGACTCCGACTGCACGGTCCCTGCAGTGTTGGGACAGGAGAGTCATGCCTCGTCTTGTCTGAGGAATGGAATTCTGGTTGCCTCTCGAGTTGTTCCGGGAGTCTCAGGCCCCTTGTCGAGCTGTGAGTAGACCCTGCGGGTTTTTCCGGATGATGCACGGGGGTGTCAGTGCCCCTTAGTGTTGTGCCTTCACTCACAGGGTTTCCTTCAAAGAGGTGTCCGGGCATCGGGTTCTTATCAAGAGCGGACCGGAAAATCGGGGTTGTTCGGCACGTGGCACCTCACACATGGCTAGTCTCGAATTTCCTCCTGAGACCGGCCTCATCCTGAGGTGCACCAGGAAGGCCGGGAACCCCTTCCAGAGAAAGCAGGGGAATCGACTCTCCTGTCGCGATCAGGAGGGGAGAAGGGGCTCAGATGAAGTGGTGCCGGGAACCTCGGTGTTCCCCTCGAGGGAACCCAGCGTGTCGGCGAACTTTTGCGGTCGCATCAAGGGTGTCAATTACCGTTTCGCACTTAAGGACGGAACATGGGACTTCCCTGGAGACTCCGGGAACTTCCGTGTTCCCCTGGAGTGAGACCGGTATGTTGGGGAACTTTTGGGTCGCATCAAGGGTGCCAAGTAGCATTTCGAACTTTAAGATGGAACGTGGGACTTCTCTTGAGACTCTAGCTGGCAAGGGCCTCATATTGCGATGAAGGGGGAACCACATGGTTTTTAAGACTTGAGGCTGAATTCTCGAATTACGATGGGAAATTCAGACTTCCTCTTGTGTTGACCTTGGGAAGACCAATCTTCCATTCAAATTGTGAGGGAGAGATGGAGGTTGCTCTCGAGTCACTGTAGGGCAAAATAGACCTCATCTAGGCTTGTGTCTAGGACATAATGTTCCACTCCAGGGGCGACAGGGATCTCGGGGTTGCATTCCAAACTCACCCGGGGAGTCAGGCCTCGTCTCCAGGGAAGCAAAGGACTCCGCTCTCCTCTCGAGTCGCACCGGGTATTTCTTGGACCCAACTGAGTGGCCTAAAGGGAGTCAATCCTCCTGTGAAGTTTGGAGAGAGGACCAGGGATTGCTCTCCAGGTCAGGCAGGAAAAGAAGGCCCGCATCTCTCCTTGATGGGGGCATCTTGTGGTTTTTCTCGAACTGCGGCGCCACTGTGGGTTTTCTCACGAGGTACGATGGGGTACTCAGGGAGCCTCTTGTGTGGTACTAGGGAAGTCAATTTTCGTGCTTGTGGCGAGGGGAGCGCGTCCTTGCTCTGGAGACATGGTAGGGGAATCGGGCATCAAGAGACGTTGAAAAAGGACTCTCCAAGTCTTTCTCGGGTTACTTCAGGAAACTCTGGGTTCCCTCGACTTGTGCCAGTGACTTCAGGTAGCTTCTCAGGGAGCCTCTGAGAATTCAGGGATACTGTGGTGTTGGGAGGGGCCTCTCGGGACACCACTGAGTTTGGTTCAATGGAAGAGGGCCTCTTCTCTAGTTGAGGCAGGAACCTCAGGGTTCCTCTCCATTTCTGACTCCGATCGCAGGGTCCCTGAAGAGTTGGGCCAGGAGAGTAAGGCCTCGTCTTGTGTGAAGGAATGCAACTTCACTTGCCTCTCGAGTTGTTCACGGGGTGACAGTCCACATTTGGAGCTGTGAGTGGAATCGACGGGTTTTTCTAGACGATGCATGGTGATGTCAGTGTCCCTTCGTGTTGTGCCTTCATCCACAGGGTTGCCTTCGAAGAGATGTCCGGGCGTCAGGTTCTTATCTAGAGTGGACCGGGAATTCGGGATCTTTCAGCATATGGCACCAACCATGAGGCTACTTTTCGAATTTCCTCATGAGACCGGCCTCATCCGGAGGTTCACGGGGAACGTCGGGAACCCCTTGCAGACAAAGCATGGGAATCGACCCTCCTGTCGCGATCAGGAGAGGAGAAAGGCCTCAGATGAAGTGGTGCCGGGAACTTCAGTGTCCCCTCTAGTGAGATCGGTATATAGGGGAACTTTTGGGGTCGCATCAAGGGTGCCAAGTACTGTTTTGCACTTCAAGACGGAATGTGAGACTTCTCTTGAGATGCTGTAGGGGGCAAGGGCCTCATCTTGCAATACGGGGAACCACATGATTTTTCTCAATTTGCGGCGGGTTTCTCGCATTACGACTGGAAATTCAGGCTTCCTCTTGTGTTGGCCCAGAAAGGCCAATCTTCTGTTCGAGTTGCAAGGGAAAGCTAGGGGTTGCGCTTGAGTCACTGCAAGGCCAAAGAGACCTCCTCTAGGCTTTTGTCCAGGACCTAAGGTTCCTCTCCAGGGGCGACAGGGATCCAGGGTTGCATTCCAGACTCACCCTCGTAGTCAGGCCTCATCTCGAGGGGAATCAAAGGACACCGCTCTCCTCCTGAGTATCGACGAGTATCTCTTGGAGCCCACTGAGTGACCTAAAGGGAGTCAAGCCTCCTTTGGAGTTTGGAGAGAGGATTCGGGATTGCTCTTCAGGTCATGCAGGAAAGAAGGCCCTCATTTCACCATGACAGGGGCGTCTCGTGGGTTTTCTCGAGCTGCGGCGCCAGTGTGGGGTTTCTCACGAGGTACGATGGGGAGCTCAGGGAGCCTCTCATGTGGTGCCGGGGAAGTCAGATCTTCATGCTCGTGGCGAGGGGGAGCGCGTCATTTTTCTCCAGTCATGGTAGGGGAATCGGGCATCAAGACGCGTGAAGAAGGACTCTCGAGGTTTTTCTCAGGTTATGGCAGGAAACCCTGGGTTCCCTCGACTTATGCCCGTGACCTCAGGGAGCTTCTCAGGGTGCCTCTGAGAAGTCAGGGATACTGTGCAGTTGGGAGGGGCCGCTCCGAACTCCACTGGGTTTGGTGCAGTAGAAGAGGGCCTTATCTCGAGTTGAGGCAGGAACCTCATGGTTCCTCTCCATTTCTGAATCGGATCTCAGTGTCCATGCAGAGTTGGGACAGGAGAGTCAGGCCTCGTCTTGTGTGGAGGAATTGAACTCCTCTTGCCTCTCGAGTTGTTCATGGGGTGACAGGCCACTTGTCGATCTGTATGTGGAACTTGCGGGCTTTTCCAACGATGCAGGAGGGTGTCAGACCCCTTCGTTTTGTGCCTTCGTCCACAGGATTGCCTTCGAAGAGGTGTCCTAGCATTGGGTTCTTATCAAGAGCAGACAGGGAAATCGGGGTCTTTCGGCGTGTGGCACCAACCACAAGGCTACGTCTCGAATTTCCTCGTGAGACCGGCCTCATCCTGAGGTGCGCCGGGAAGGTCCGGAACCCCTTCCAGACAAAGCAGGGTAATCGACCCTCCCGTCGTGATCAGGAGGGGATAAGGGGCTCAGAACAAGCGGTGCACCGAACCTTGGTGTTCCCCTCGAGTGAGACCAGGGTGTCGGGGAACTTTTGTGGTAACATCAAGGTTGCCAATTATCGTTTTAAACTTCAAGATGGAACGTGGGGCTTCTCCTGAGACGCTGTAGCTGGCAAGGGCCTCATCTTGCGATGACGGGGGAACCACGTGGTTTTTCTCGAGTTGCGGCGGGATTTTCGAATTACGACGGGGAATTCAGGCTTCCTCTTGTGTTGTCCCAGGGAAGTCCATTCTTCCATTCGAGGTGCGAGGGAGAGCAGGGGATTGCTCTCGAGTCACTTCAGGGCAAATGAGACCTCATCTATGCTTGTGTCTAGGACCTAATGTTCCTCTCCAGGGGCGACAGGGATCTCGGGGTTGCATTCCAGACTCACCTGAGGAGTTAGGCCTGGTATATAGGGGAAGCAAAGAATTCCGCTCTCCTCTTGAGTCCCAACGGGTATCTCTTGAGCCCACAGAGTGGCCTAAAGGGAGTCAGGCCTCCTGTGGAGTTTGAAGAGAGGCCTCGAGATGCTCTCCAGGCCATGCAGGAAAAGAAGGCCTTCATCTCGTGATGACGGAGGCGTCTCGTGGGTTTTCTCGAGCTGGGGAGCCAGTGTGGGATTTCTCACGAGGTATGACGGGGAGCTCAGGGAGCCTCTCGTGTGGCGCCAGGGAAGTCAAGTCTCCATGCGAGTGGCGAGGGGGAACGCGTCATTGCTCTTGAGTCATGGTAGGGGAATCGGGATTCAAGACGCGTTGAAGGAGGATTTTCGAGGTCTTTCTCGGGTTGCGTCAGGAAACCCTGTGTTCCCTCGACTTGTGCTGGTGACCTCAGGGAGCTTCTAAGGGTGCCTCTGAGAAGTCGGGATACTGTGGATTTGGGAGGGGCCTCTCGGGCCTCCACTATTTTTGGTGTAATGGAAGAGGGCCTCATCTCGAGTGGAGTCAGGAACCTCAGGGTTCCTCTCCATTTCGGACTCCGATCGCAGGGTCACTTCAGAGTTGGGAGAGGTGAGTCAGGCCTCGTCTTGTGTGCAGGAATGGACCTCCGCTTGCCTCTCGAGTTGTTCACTGGGTGACAGGCACTTGTTGAGCTGTAAGAGTAACCTGCGGTCTTTTCTGGACGATGCACGGGGTTGTCAGTGCCCCTTCGTGTTGTGCCTTCATCCACACTATCTTCTTATAGGTGTCTGGGCATCGCGTTCTTATCAAGAGCGGATCAGGAAATCGCGGTCTTTCGGCATGTGGCACCACCATCGAGGCTACATCTCGAATTTCCTCATGAGACAGCCTCATCTGAGGTGCGCGGAGAAGGTCGGGAACCCCTTGCAGACAAAGCAGGGGAATCGACCCTCCTTTCGCGATCAGGAGGGGAGAAGGGGCTCAGATGAAGTGGTGCCAGGAACCTCGGTGTTCCCCTCGAGTGCGACCCATATGTCGGGGAACTTTTGGGGTAGCATTAAGGGTGCCAAATATCATTTCGCACTTCAAGACAGAACGTGGGACTACTCTTGAGACGCTGGAGCAGGCAAGGGCCTCATCTTGCAATGACGGGGGAATCACGTGGTTTTTCTCGAGTTGAGGCGGAATTCTCGAATTACTGGGAATTCAGGCTTCCTCTTGTGTTGGCCCAGGGAGGTCCATCTTCCATTCGGGTTGCGAGGGAAAGCGGGGGAGTGCTCTCGAGTTACTGCAGGGCAAAAGCGACCTCAGCTAGCCTTGTGTTCAGGACCCAATGATCCTCTCCAAGGGCGACAGGGATCTCGGGTTTGCATTACAGACTCACCCGGGGAGTTAGGCCTCGTCTCGAGGGGAAGCAAAGGACTCGGCTCTCCTCTCGAGTTGCGACGCATATCTCTTGGAGCCCACTGAGTGGTCTAAAGGGAGTCAACCCTCCTCTTCAGTTTGGAGAGAGGACTCGGGATTACTCTCCATGCCATGCAGGAAAAGAAGGCCCACATCTTGAGATGACGGGGGCGTCTCGTGGGTTTTCTCGAGCTGTGGCGCCAGTGTGGGGTTTCTCACGAGGTACGACGGGGAGTTCAGGTAGCCTCTCGTGTGGCAACAGGGAAGTCAGGTCTCCATGGGCGGGGCAAGGGGGAGCGCGTCATTGCTCTCCAGTCAGGGTAGGGGAATCGGGCCTCATGACGGGTTGAAAAAGGACTCTCGATGTCTTTCTAGGGTTGCGGCAGGAAACCCTGGGTTCCCTTGACTTGTGCCGGTGACCTCAGGGAGCTTCTCAGGGAGCCTCTGAGAAATCAGGGATACTATGGATTTGGGAGAGGCCTCTCGGGACTCCTCTGGGTTTGGTGCAATGGAAGAGAGCCTCATCTCGAGTTGAGGCAGGAACCTCAGGGTTCTGCTCCTGACTTCCTGGAGCCGGATCTGACTCAGATTGCAGGGTCCCTGCTGAGTTTGCTCAGGAGTGTCAGGTCTCGTGTTCTGCGGAGGAATGGAACTCCGCTTACATCTCAAGTTGTTCAATGATGACACCACTTTTCGTGATGTGTGTGGAACCTGCGGGTTTTTCGGAGATGCACGGGGGTGTCAGTGCTCCTTCCTGTTGTGCCTTCATCCACAGGGTTGCCTTCGAAGAGGTGTCCGGGCATCGGGTTCTCCTCAAGTGCGGACCGGGAAATCGGGGTCTTTCAGCATGTTGCACCACCCACGAGGCTACATCTCGAATTTCCTCGTGAGATCGGCCTCATCCTGAGGCGCGCAGGAAAGTCCGGGAACCCTTTCCAGACAAAGCAGGGGAATCGACCCTCCTTTCGGGATCAGGAGGAGAGAAAGGGCTCAGATGAAGTAGTGCCGGGAACCTCGGTGCTCCCCTTGAGTGAAACTGGTAAGTCGGGTAACTTTTCGGGTTGCATCAAGGGTGCCAAGTACCATTTCACACTTCAAGACGGAACCTGGGTCTTCTCTTGAGACGCTGTAGTGGGCAAGGGCCTCATCTAGCGCTGACGGGGGACCCACGTGTTTTTTCTCGAGTTGCGGCAAGATTCTTGAGTTACAACGGGGAATACAGGTTTCCTCTTGTGTTGGCCCAGGGAAGTCCAATCTTCCATTCGAGTTGCGAGGGAGAGCTGGGGATTGCACTTGAGTCAATGTAGGACAAAAAAGACCTCATTTAGGCTTGTGTCCAGGACCGAGTTTTCCTCTACAGGGGCGACACGGATCTCGGGATCCCATTCCAGACTCATCCAAGTAGTCAGGCCTCAGCTCGAGGGGAAGCAACGGACTCCGCTCTCCTCTAGAGTAGCGACGTGTATCTCTTGGAGGCTACTGAGTGGCCTAAAGGGAGACAGGCCTCCAGTGGAGTTTGGAGAGTGGACTCGGGATTGCTCTCTAGGTCATGTAGGAAAAGAAGGCCCTCATCTTACGATGACGGGGGCGTCTCATGTGTTTTCTCGAGCGGAGGTGCCAGTGTGGGGTTTTCATGAGGTAGGACGGGGAGCGCAGGGAGCCTCTCGTGTGGCGCCAGGGAAGTTAGGTTTCAATGGGCGTGGCGAGGGGAATGCCTCATTGCTCTCCAGTCATGGTAGGGTATCGGGCCTCAAGACGCGGTAAAGAAGGACTCTCGAGGTCTTTCTCAGAATGCAGCAGGAAACCCTGGGTTCACTCGACTTGTGCCAGTGACCGCAGAGAGCTTCTGAGGGTGCCTCTGAGAAGTCAGGGATACTGTGGAGTTGGGAGGGGCCTCTCGGGACTCCACTGGGTATGGCGCAATGGAAGAGGGCCTCATTTCGAGTTGATGCAGGAACGTCAGGTTTCATCTAAATTTCTGACTCCGATCGCACGGTCCCTGCAGAGTTGGGAAAGGAGAGTCAGGCCTTCTCTTGTTTGGAGGAACGGAACTCCGCATGCCGCTCTAGTTCTTCAAGGGATGACAGGACACTTGTCGATCTGTGTTTGGAATCTGCGTGTTTTTCCGTACTATGCATGGGGATGTCAGTACTCCTTCGTGTTGTGCATTCATCCACAGGTTTGCTTTCGAAGAGGTGCCCGGGCATCGTGTTCTTATTAAGAGCGGACCGGGGAATCGGGGGCGTTCGGCATGTGGCACCACCCACGTGGCTCGTCTCGAATTTCCTCGTGAGACCGGCCTCATCCTGAGGTGCGCCGGGAAGGCTGGGAACCCCTTCCGGACCACGCAGGGGAATCGACTCTCCTGTCGCGATCAGGAGGGGAGAAGGGGCTAAGATGAAGTGGTGCCGGGACCCTCGGTGTTCCCCTCGAGGGAACCCGGCGTGTCGGGGAACTTTTGAGGGTCGCAGGAAGGCTGTCAGGGACCGTTTCGCCCCTCAGGGCGGAACAGGGGACTTCCCTTGAGACGCCGTCACGGGCAAGGGCCTCATCTTGCCAAGAGGTGGGAACCACGTGGTTTTTCTCGAGTTGCGGCGGGATTCTCGAGTTACGACGGGGATCTCAGCCTTCCTCTTGGGTTGGCCCTGGGAAGCCCAATCTTCCCCTCGAATTGCGAGGGAAAGCTGGGGGTTGCGCTCGGGTCACTGCAGGGCCGAAGAGACCTCACCTAGGCGTGTGTCCGGGACCTAATATTCCTCTCCAGGGAAGGCAGGGATCTCGGGGTTGCATTCCAGGCTCCCCCGGGGAGTCAGGCCTCGTCTCGAGGGGAAGCCAAGGACTCCGCTCTCCTCTCGAGACGCGACGCGGGTCTCTTGGAACCCTCTGAGCGGCCTCAAGGGAGTCCAGCCTCCTCTTCCGTTTTGAGAGAGGACCCGGGATTGCTCTCCAGGCCATGCAGGAAAAGAAGGCCCTCAGCTCGCGAGGACGGGGGCGTCTCCGGGGTTTCCTCGAGCTGCGGCGCCCGTGGGGGTTTTCTCCCGAGGCACGACGAGGATTTCAGGGAGCCTCTCGTGCGGCGCCAGGGAAGTCAGGTCTCCATGCGCGTGGCGATGGGGAGCGCGTCCTGGCTCTCGAGTCACGGGAGGGGTCTAGGGCCTCGAGACGCGTTGAAGAAGGACTCTCGAGGTCTTTCTCGGGCGGCGGCGGGAAACCCTCGTGTCCCTCGCCTTCTGCCGGGGACCTTAGGGAACTTCCCAGGATGCCTCTGAGAGGCGAGGGATCCTGTGGAGGTGGCGGGGCCCCTCGGGACTCTGCTGGGTCTGGCGCAACGGAAGACGGCCTCACCTCGAGGGGAGGCAGGAACCTCAGGCTTCCTCTCCGTTTCGGACTCCGACCACAGGGTCCCTGCAGAGTTGGGACAGGAGAGTCAGGCCTCGTCTTGTCTGAGGAAGGGAACCCCGCTTGCCTCTCGAGTTGCTCAGGGGGTCTCAGGCCCATCGTGCAGCTGTGTTTGGAACCCACGGGTCTTTGCGGATGATGCACGGGGGTGGCAGTGCCCGTTCTTGTTGTGCCTTCACCCACAGGGTTGCCTTCGAAGAGGGGTCCGGGCCGCGGGTCCTTCTCAAGAGAGGACCGGGGAATCGGGGTCGTTCGGCATGTGGCCCCACCCACGTGGCTCGCCTCGAATTTCCTCGTGAGACCGGCCTCATCCTTAGGTGCCCCGGGAAGGCCTGGAACCCCTTCCTGACCACGCAGGGGAATTGACTCTCCTGTCGCTATCAGGAGGGGAGAAGGGGCTCAGAGGAAGCGGTTGCGGGACCCTCGGTGTTCCCCTCGATGGAACCCGGCGTGTCGGGGAACTTTTGGGGGTCGCATGAAGGCTGGCAGGATCCTTTCCGCCCTTCAGGGCGGAACAGGGGACTTCCCTTGAGACGCCGTCGCGGGCAAGGGTCTCATCTTGCCAAGAGGTGGGAACCACGTGGTTTTTCTCGAGTTGCAGCGGGATTCTCGAGTTACAATGGGGATCTCAGCCTTCCTCTTGGGTTGGCCCTGGGAAGCCCAATCTTCCCCTCGAGTTGCAAGGGAAATCTGGGGGTTGCGCTCGAGTCACTGCAGGGCCGAAGAGACCTCACCTAGGCGTGTGTCCAGGACCTACTATTCCTCTCCAGGGAAAGCAGGCATCTCGGGGTTTCATTCCAGGCTCCCCCGGGGAGTCAGGCCTCGTCTCGAGGGGAAGCCAAGGACTCCGCTCTCCTCTTGAGTTGCGACAACGATCTGTTGGAGCCCCCTGAGCGGCCTCAACGGAGTCCAGCCTGCTCTTCAGTTTGGAGAGAGGACTCGTGGTTGGTCTCCAGGCCATGCAGGAATATAAGGCCCTCATCTCGTGATGACCGGGGTGTCTCATGTGTTTCCTCGAGCTGCTGCGGCAGTGTGGGTTTCCTCACGAGGTACGATGAGGATCTCAGGGAGCCTCTCGTGCAGTGCCAGGTTAGTCAGGTCTCCATGCACGTGAAGAAGGGGCGCATGTCATGGCTCTCGAGTCATGGTAGGGGAACCGCGACTCAACACATTTTGAAGCACTCTCGAGGTCTTTCTCGAGTCATGGCAGAAAACCCAGGGTTCCCTCGACTTGTGCCTGTGACCTCAGGGAGCTTCTCATTGTGCCTCTGAGAACTCAGGGATACTGTGGAGTTGGTAGGGTCCTCTCGGGACTCCACTGGGTGTGGTGCAATGGAAGAGGGCCTCATCTCGAGTGGACGCAGGAACCTCAGGCTTCCTCTCCGTTTCTGACTCGGATCCCATGGTCCCTGCAGAGTAGGGACAAGAGAGTCACACCTAGTCTTCTGTTGAGGAATGGACCTTCGTTTGCCTTTCGAGTTGTTTACAGGGTGACAGGCCACTTGTCGAAATGTCTGTGGGACCTGCGGGTTTTTCTGGACGATGCACGCGGGTGTCAGTGCCCCTTCGTGTTGTGCCTTCATCCACAGGTTTTCCTTCAAAGAGGTGTGCTGGCATCGGGTTCTTTTCAAGAGTGGACCGTGAAATTGGGGTCTTTCGGCATGTGGCACCACCCACGAGGCTACGTCTCGAACTTCCTCATGAGACCGGCCTCATCCTGAGGTGCGCCCGGAAGGTCGGGAACCCCTTGCAGACAGAGAAGGGGAGTCGACCCTCCTGTCGCAATCAGGAGAGGAGAAGGGGTCAGATGAATTGGTGCCGGGAACCTCGGTGTTCCCCTTGAGTGAGTCTGGTATGTCGCGGAACTTTTGGGGTCGCATCAAGGGTGCCAAGTACCGTTTCGCACTTCAGGATGGAACGTGGGACTTCTCTTGAGATGCTGTAGCGGACAAAGGGCCTCATCTTGCGATGACGAGGGAAGCACGTGGATTTTCTCGAGTTTCGGTGGGATTCTCGAGTTACGACGGGGAATTCAGGCTTCCTCTTGTGTTGGCCCAGGAAGTCTAATCTTCCATTCGAGTTGCCAGGGAGAGCTGTGGATTGGGCTCCATTCACTGAAGGGCAAACTAGACCTCATCTAGGCTTGTATCCAGGACTTAATGTTCCTCTCCATAGGCGACAGGGATTTGGGGTTGCATTCCATACTCACCCGGGGAGTCAGGCCTCATCTCGAGGGGAAGCAAAGGACTCCACTCTCTTCTCGAGCCGCGACAGGTATCTCTTGGAGCCCACTGAGTGGTCTTTGCTCTGTAGGAGAGCTCTAGTGTACATAAGCCTGTACATAAGTGAACACAGACATTCTGTGTGAATGTTGCTGCGTACCCAAAATAGGGCCACAAGGAGCCTCATGCTCTCCATGCAGCGCGGAAGCTGTGCAGCCACGCAGCAGCTGAAGAAACCAACCAATTGCTCTTTTCTTACCTCTGACAGAGCTCGCATTGCCATAGCCCTTGGCAGTTTGGAAACACTGGACCCTAACCCCTCTCAAAGTACGCCTGGGTTCTAGTTCGAATAGAAAGTCAATAGCGGAGCTGAGGACAGGAACGCGGCAGTCATTTATCACACGCTCCTGCAGCCTGCTACTACAGGGACACTAACGCTAGAAGCTAGGAATGTCTTTGCAAGGTGCGCAAAGGACAAGGGAGAACCTCGACCCTGACTCTAGTATTTCAGCCCCCTGAGCAGATCTGAGGTTCTCCCGCTGTAGAAGCTAACCCATTCCTTTCAAATACAGGCTTCCTAACACAGGGCCAGTTGGCTGCTTGCTCTTCCACGAAGCAGGCTTCCTTAACTTGCAAACTGCGAATTCCGCTTAACAGCCTGGAGGAAAAATCGCTTCTTGGAAGATTTTTTTCAGAGGCTGTATCCCCGGAGCTGGGGCCAAGCTAGGGGACCCATACTGGCAAGGGAAGGCAAAACCACATCCAATGTCTTTGCTCTGGAGGACAGCTTTGGTGAGCCTAAGTCTTTCAGGAATATTTCTGGCTCCAACAGAGTCAAATTCTGTGTGTGAAGCTGCACAGCCAAAATAGGGGAACAGAGAGCCTGATTCTCTCTGTGTAGCTTTGAAGCTGTCATTCAAACAACAGCTTGAGAATCCATACAATGCTCTCCCCTACTGCTAAGAGAATTCTCATTGCTGTAGTCCTTGACAGTTTGTAGAAATCCGCACCCTAACCCTTCTCCAAGTAGGCCTGGGTCCTGGTTTGGATGGCCATGCAATGGCGGAGCTGAGGCCAGTAAGGCACAAGTGAGGTCTCACACACTCTTGCAGCCTGATCGTCCAGGAGCAGTAAGGCCTCTTTTTCACTGCAGGAGGCTCGCTTGCCTTGCCTCCTGTGAACGGCGTTTCCCAGCCTGGGCGAAAAGCGGTTCCTGGATATCTTTTCTAAGGAGTTGTTTCCCCGGAGCTGGGGTGGACCTCAGGGACCAAACTCACAGGGGAAGGCAAAACTACACGGACAAGTCTATGCTCTGTAGGAGACCTTAGTGAATCTCAAGTCTTAGGAACATTCTTGGCTCGTACAGAGACACCTCTGTGTGTAAAGCTACACACCGAACATAGGGGCACAGGGAGCCTGATTCTCTCCGTGGGGTTCTGATGCTTTGTGGCAAAGCACCTGTTTGAGAATCCATCCGCTTACGCTTCTCTCGCCTTGACAGAGGTCTCATTGCTGTGTCCCTTGGCAGTTTGGAAAGAAGCAGACCCTTACCCTTTACCAAGTAAGCCCTGATCCTAGTTTGAAAGGAAAGGCAATAGCTGAGCTGAGGCCAGTAAGGCACCCGTCAACTCTGACATATTCCCGATGCCTGCTCCTTCATGGAAAATAGCGCTAGAATCTAGGAATGTCTTTGCAAGGCTGGCAAAGGGCAGTCAGGAACCTCGACCCTGCCTCTGGAATATCTATCTTCTGAGCAGATCTGGAGGTCTACTTCTGGAGAAGCTAACCCATTCCTTGCAAATAGAGGCTTCCAAACACAGGCTAGTTGGCTGCCTCTTCTTGCCCGAAGGAGGCTTGCTTTTCCTGCCTCCTATGATCCCTGGTTCCCAGCATGGGGGAAAAGCAGATCTTGGAGATCTTTGCTCAGGGGTTGTTTCCACGGAGCTGAGGTTATGCCCGGAGACCCACACATACAGAGGAAAGCAAAACTACATGAACAAGTCTTTGCTCTCTAAGAGAGCTCTAGTGAACCTCAGTCTTTGACGAACGTTCTTGGTTCCTACAGGGACAACTTATGGGGTCAGAGAGCCTGATTCCCTCTGTGAAGGTTTAACGCTGTCGTTCAGAAAACAGCTTGAGAATCCATACAATTCTCTCCCTTATCTCTGAGAGAGTTCTCATTGCTGTAGCCCTTGGCAGTTTTTTAGAAATCCGCACCCAAACCCTTCTCCTAATAGGCCTCGGTCCTAGTTCAGAGGAACATGCAATGGCGGAGCTGAGGCCAGTAAGGCACCAGTCAGGTCTCACACACTCTTGCAGCCTGCTCCTCCAGGGGCAGTAAGGCCTCTTTTTCTCTGCAGGAGGCTCGCTTGCCTTGCCTTCTGTGAACTGCGTTTCCCAGTCTGGACGAAAAGCAGTTCCTGGAGGTGTTTTCTCAGGGGTTTCTTCCTCGGAGCTGGGGCGAACATCGGGAACCCAACTCACAGGGGAAGGCAAAACCATATGGACAGGTCTATGCTCTGTAGCAGAGCTCTAGTGAACCTCATCTCCCAGGAACATTCTGGGCTCCTATAGAAACACCTCTGTGTTTGAAGCTACACACCCAACATAGGGGCAAATGCAGCCTGATTCTCTCCGTGGGGTACAGATGCTTTGTGGCAAAGCACCTGTTTGAGAATCCATCCGCTTCCACTTCCCTCCCTTTGACAGAGGTCCCTTTGCTGTAGCCTTTGGCAGTTTGGAAAGAAGCAGACCCTTACCCTTCACCAAGTAGGCCCTTGTCCTAGTTTGAACGGAAAGGCGATAGCTGAGCTGAGGCCAGTAAGGCGCCAGTCAAGTCTGACATATTCCTGAAGCCTGCTCCTTCATGGAAAATAACGCTAGAATCTAGAAATGTCTTTGCAAGGCTGGTAAAGGACAGTCAGGAACCTCGACCCTGCCTCTGGAATTTCCATCTTCTGAGCAGATCTGGAGGTCTTCTTTTGGAGAAGCTAACCATTCCTTCCAAATAGAGGCTTCCAAACACAGGCTAGTTGGCTGCATCTACTTGCCCAAAGGAGGCTTGCTTGTTCCGCTTCCTGTGAACTCCGCTTCCCGCCTAGGGGAAAAGTGGTTCTTGGAGATCTTTTTTCAGGGGCTATTTCAACGGAGTTGGAGCCGAGCCCGGAGACCCACACGCACAGAGGAAGGCAAAACCACATGGACAAGTCTTTGCTCTGTAGGAGAACTCTAGTTAACCTCAGTATGTGAGGAAAGTCTTGGATTCCACGGGGATACCTCTGTGTGTGGAGCTGCGTACCCAACAAGGGGGCACACAGGGCCTGATTCTCTCTTTGCAGCTTTGAAGCTGTCATTCAAACAACAGCTTAAGAATCCATACAATGCTCTCCCTTACCTCTGAGAGACTTATTGCTGTAACCCTTGGCAGTTTTTACAAATCCGCACCCAAACCCTTCTCCAAGTAGGCCTGGGTCCTGGTTTGGATGGCCATGCAGTGGCGGAGCTGAGGTCAGTAAGGCACCAGTCAGGTGTCACACACTCTGGCAGCCTGCTCCTCCAGGGACAGTAAGGCCTATTTTTCCCTGTGGGAGGCTCGCTTGCCTGGCCTCCTGTGAACTGCGTTTCCCAGCCTGGGCAAACAGCGGTTCCTGGAGATCTTTTCTCCGGGGCTCTATCCCCAGAGCTGGGGTGGACCTCGGGGACCCATCTCACAGGGGAAGGAAAAACCACATGGACAGGTCTATGCTCTGTAGGAGACGTTAGTGTGTCTCATCTCTTAGGAACATTCTTGGCTCGTACAGAGACACCTCTGTGTGTAAAGCTACACACCGAACATAGGGGCACAGGGAGCCTGATTCTCTCCGTGGGGTTCTGATGCTTTGTGGCAAAGCACCTGTTTGAGAATCCATCCGCTTACGCTTCCCTCGCTTGACAGAGGTCTCATTGCTGTGTCTCTTGGCAGTTTGGAAAGAAGCAGACCCTTACCCTTCACCAAGTAGGCCCTGATCCTAGTTTGAAAGGAAAGGCAATAGCTGAGCTGAGGCCAGTGAGGCACCCGTCAACTGTGACATATTCCCGATGCCTGCTCCTTCATGGAAAATATTGCTAGAATCTAGGAATGTCTTTGCAAGGCTGGCAAAGGGCAGTCAGGAACCTCGACCCTGCCTCTGGAATTTCTATCTTCTGAGCAGATCTGGAGGTCTCCTTCTGGAGAAGCTAACCCATTCCTTGCAAATAGAGGCTTCCAAACACAGGCTAGTTGGCTGCCTCTTCTTGCCTGAAGGAGGCTTGCTTTTCCTGCCTCCTATGATCCCTGGTTTCCAGCATGGGGGAAAAGCAGATCTTGGAGATCTTTGCTCAGGGGTTGTTTCCACGGAGCTGGGGTTATGCCCAGAGACCCACACATACAGGGGAAGGCAAAACCACATGAACAAGTCTTTGCTCTCTAAGAGAGCTCTAGTGAACCTCAGTCTTTGACGAACGTTCTTGGCTCCTATGCGGACACCTCTGTGTGTGAAACTGCGTACCCAACATGGCGGCAGAGAGCCTGATTCTCTCTGTGCAGGTTTAATGCTGTCGTTCAGAAAACAGCTTGAGAATCCATACAATTCTCGCCCTTACCTCTGACAGAGTTCTCATTGCAGTAGCCCTTGGCAGTTTGTAGAAATCTGCACCTAAACCCTTCTCCAAGTAGGCCTGAGTCCCAGTTCGGAGGAACAAGCAATGGCAGAGCTAAGACCATTATGGCACCAGTCAGTTTTCACACACTCTGGCAGCCTGCTCCTCCAGGGACAGTAAGGCTTCTTTTTCTCTGCAGGAGGCTCACTTGCCTTACTTCCTGTGAACAGCTTTTCCCAGCCTGGGCGAAAAGCGGTTCCTGGAGATCTTTTCTCAGAGGCTGTTTTCTCGGAGCTGGGGCGGACCTCGGGGACCCAACTCACAGGGGAAGGCGAAACCACATGTACAGGTGAGCACTCTGTAGGAGAGCTCTTGTGAGCCTCATCTCTCAGGAACATTCTTGGCTCCTGTAGAGACACCACTGTGTGTGAATCTACACACCCCACATAGGGGCAAAGGGAGCCTGATTCTCTCCGTGGGGTGCTGATGCTTGGTGGCAAAGAACCTTCCTGATAATCCATCCGCTTATGCTTCCCTCGCATTTACGGAGGTCTCATTGCTGTAGCCCTCGGCAGTTTGGAAAGAAGAAGACCCTTACCCTTCATAAAGTAGGCCTTTGTCCCACTTTGAATGGAAAGGCAATAGATGAGCTGAGGCCAATAAGGCGCCAGTCAAGTCCGACATATTCCCAAAGCCTGCTTCTTCAGGAAGATAACTGTAGAATCTAGGAATGTCTTTGCAAGGTTGGCAAAGGGCAGACAGGACCCTGCACACTGCCTCTGGAATTACCGACTTCTGAACAGATCTGGAGGTCTCCCTTAGGGGAAGCTAACCCATTCTTCCAAGTAGAGGCTTCAAAACGCAGGCCGCTTGGCTGCCTCTTGCTCTCTGAAGGAGGCCTGCTTTTCCCGCCTCCTATGAACCCCACATCCCAGCCTCTGGGAAAAGCGGATCTTGAAGATCTTTTCTCAGGGGTTGTTTCCACGGAGCTGGGGCCGAGCCTGGAGCCCCAAACGCACAGGGGAAGAAAAACCACATGGACAAGTCTTTGCTCTCTAGGAGAGCTCTAGTGAACCTCACTCTGTCAGGAACATTCTTGTTTCCTATGGAGACACCCCTGTCTGTGAAGCTGTGTACCGAACATGGAGACACAGAGTCTGATTCTCTCTGTGCAGCTTTGAAGCTGTCGTTCAAACAACAGCTTGAAAATCCATACAATGCTCTTCCTTACCCGTGACACAGTTCTCATTGCTATACCCCTTGGCAGTATTTAGAAATCCATACCCAAACCCTTCTCCTAGTAGGCCTGGGTCCTAGATCGGAGGAACATGCAATGGCGGAGCTGAGGCCAGTAAGGCACCAGTCAGGTCTCACACACTCTGGCAGCCTGATCGTCCAGGGACACTAAGACCTGTTGTGCCTTGCAGGAGGCTCGCTTGCGTTACCTCCTGTGAACTGCGTTTGCCAGCCTGGGGGAATAGTGGTCCCTGGAGATCTTTTCTCAGGGGCTCCTTCCCCTGAGCTGGGGCGGACCTCGGGGACCCAACTCACAGGGCAAGGCAAAACCATATGGACAGGTCTATGCTCTGTAGCAGACTTCTAGTGAACCTCATCTCTCAGGAACATTCTTGGCTCCTATAGAGACACTTCTGTGTGTGAAGCTGCGTACCTAACATAGGGGCACAGAGAGCCTGATTCTCTCTGTTCATTTTGACGCTGTCGTTCAGAAAACAGCTTGAGAATCCATAAAATGCTCTCCCTTACCGCTGAGAGAATTCTCACTGCTGTAGCCCTTGGCACTTTGTAGAAATCCGCAGCCAAACGCTTCTCCAAATAGGCCTGGGTCCTAGTTCGGAGGAACAGGCAATGGTGGAACTGAGGCCAGTAAGGCAACAGTCAGGTTTCACACACTCTGGCAGCCTGCTCCTCCAGGGACAGTAAGGCCTCTTTTTCTCTGCAGGAGATTCGCTTGCCTTACTTCCTGTGAACAGCATTTCCCAGCCTCAGCGAAGCGGTTCCTGGAGATCTTTTCTCAGGGACAGTTTCCCCGGAGGTGTGGTGGACCTCGGGGACCCAACTCACAGGGGAAGGAAAAACCACATGGACAGGTCTATACTCTGTAGGAGAGGTTTAGTGAACCTAATCTCTCAGGAACATTCTTGGCTCCTATAGAGACAACTCTGTGTGTGAAGCTACACTCCCAACATTGGGGAACAGGGATCTTGGTTCTCTCCGTGGGGTGCTGATGCTTTGTAGCAAAGCACCTGCTTGAGAATCCATCCTCTTAGGCTTTCCTCACCTTGACAGAGGTCTCATTGCTGTAGCCCTTGGCAGTTTCAAAGAAGAAGACCCTTACACTTCATAAAGTAGGCCCTTGTCCTAGTTTGAATGAAAAGGCAATAGCTGAGCTGAGGCCAATAAGGAGCCAGTCCCCTCTGGCACATTCCCGAACCCTGCTCCTTCATGGAATATAACTCTAGAATCTTGGAATATCTTTGCAAGGCTGGCAAAGGGCAGTCAGGAACCAGCACCCTGCCTCTGGAATTACCGACTTCTGAGCAGATCTGGAGGTCTCCTTTAGGAGAAGCTAACCCATTCCTTCCAAATAGAGGCTTCAAAACACAGGCAGGTTGGCAGCCTTTCGTGCCCGAAGGAGGCTTGCTTTTCTCTCCTCCTATGAACCCCAGTTCCCAGCCTCTGGGAAAAGCGGGTCTTGAAGATATTTTCTCAGGGGTTCTTTCCACGGAGCTGGGGCCGAGACTGGGGCCCAAAGGCACAGGGGAAGGCAAGACCACATGGACAGGTCTATGCTCTGTAGCAGACCTCTAGTGAACCTCATCTCTCAGGAGCATTCTTGGCTCCTATAGAGACACCTCTGTGTGTGAAGCTGCGTACCTAACATAGGGGCACAGAGAGCCTGATTCTCTCTGTTCATTTTGATGCTGTCGTTCAGAAAACAGCTTGAGAATCCATAAAATGCTCTCCCTTACCACCGAGAGAATTCTCACTGCTGTAGCCCTTGGCACTTTGTACAAATCTGCACCCAAACGCTTTTCCAAGTAGGCCTGGGTGCTAGCTCGGATGAACAGGCAATGGCGGAGCTGAGGCCAGTAAGGCAACAGTCAGGTTTCACACACTCTGGCAGCCTGCTCCTCCAGGGACTGTAAGGCCTCTTTTACTCTGCAGGAGATTCGCTTGCCTTACTTCCTGTGAACAGCATTTCCCAGCCTCAGCGAAGCGGTTCCTGGAGATCTTTTCTCAGGGACAGTTTCCCCGGAGGTGTGGCGGACCTCGAGGACCCAACTCACAGGGGAAGGCAAAACCACATTGACAGGTCTATGCTCTGTAGGAGAGGTTTAGTGAACCTAATCTCTCAGGAACATTCTTGGCTCCTATAGAGACAACTCTGTGTGTGAAGCTACACTCCCAACATTGGTGCACAGGGAGCTTGATTCTCTTCGTGGCGTGCTGATGCTTTGTGGCAAAGCACCTGCTTGAGAATCCATCCTCTTAGGCTTCCCTCACCTTGACAGAGGTCTCATTGCTGTAGCCCTTGGCAGTTTGCAAAGAAGAAGACCCTTACCCTTCATAAAGTAGGGCCTTGCCCTAGTTTGAATGGAAAGGCAATAGCTGAGCTGAGGTCAATAAGGAGCCAGTCCCGTCTGACACATTCCCGAAGCCTGCTCCTTCATGGAAAATAACTGTAGAATCTAGGAATATCTTTGCAAGGCTAGCAAAGGGCAGTCAGGAACCAGTACCCTGCCTCTGGAATTACCGACTTCTGAGCAGATCTGGAGGTCTCCTTTAGGAGAAGCTAACCCATTCCTTCCAAATAGAGGCTTCAAAACACAGGCAGGTGGACTGCCTTTTCGTTCCCGATGGAGGCGTGCTTTTCTCTCCTCCTACGAACCCCGGTTCCCAGACACTGGGAAAAGTGGATCTTGAAGATATTTTCTCAGGGGTTGTTTCCACGGAGCTGGGGCCGAGCCTGGAGACCCAAAGGCACAGGGGAAGGCAAGACCACATGGACAAGCCTTTGCTCTTTAGTATAGCTCTAATGAACCTCACTCTGTCAGGATCTTTCTTGATTCCTACGGAGACACACCTGTGTGTGAAGCTGCGGCCACAGAGAGCCTGATTACCCCTGTGCAGCGCTGAGTCTGGGCGGCTAAACAACAGCTTGGGAATGCAGCCTGGGGCGCTTCCCTTCCCTCTGACAGAGCTCTCCTTCGGTCCCTAAGCCCTCTGCAAGGAGGCATGGATCATAGGTGCAAAGGGAAAGGAAGAGCGGAGCTGAGGCCAGTAAGGCGCCCGCCAGTCACGTCTCCCCCACTTCCGCAGTCTGTTCCTTCCCCTGCGCGAAAGCTAGAAGCTGGGAAGGGCTTGGCGAGGCTCGCCCAGGCAGAGCAGCCTCTAGGCCGGGGCTCTGCGATATCGCGCCTGGGTGCAGATCTGGAGCTCCGCCGGAGTGGAAGCTCATTCGGTCCTTCCCAATACAGGGTTGCAAGCACCCGACGGCGGCCTGACTATTCTCCCGCGTGCTGGGAGTGGGCTTCCAATCCAGAGCACAGAGCACTGCCTGGAGCTCTCTGCTCAGGGGCTGGTTCCCCTGCGCTGGGACTGTGCTAGGGAGCCCAAAGGCACAGGGGAAGGCCCCAAACCACATGCACATGACTCTGCTCTGGAGCTGAGCTCCGGGGAAGCCCAGTCTGTAAGGCGGTTTCTGAACACAAACGGAGGAACACTCTGGCTGTGGAGCTCCCTCCCCATGACAGGGGCACTGGGACCCTGATTCCCTCCGTTCAGCGCTGAGTCTGGGCTACCAAGCAACAGCTTGGGAATGCAACCTGGGGCATTTCCCTTCCCTCAGACAGAGGTCTCCTTGCGGGAGGCTTTCGCAGTTTGCACACCCCCGTGCCCTAAGCCGTCTGCAAGGAGGCCTGGCTCCTAGGTCCAAAGGGAAGGCAAGAGCGGAGCTGAGGCCAGTCAGGAGCCAGTCATGTCGCCCACACTCCCGCAGCCTGCTCCTTTGCAGGCGCAAACGCTAGAAGCTGGGAAGGGCTTGGCGAGGCTCGCCCAGGCAGAGCAGCCTCTCGACAGGGGCTCTGTCCTATCGCGCCTGGGCGCAGGTCTGCAGCTCCGCCGGTGTGGAAGCTCACTCGGTCCTTTCCAATACAGGCTTGCAAGGACCCGCCGGCAGCCTAACTCATCTCTCCCGCGTGCTGGGACTGGGCATCCAGGCCTGGCACAAAGCACTGCCTGGAGCTCTTTGCTCAGGGGCTGGTTCCCCTACGCTGGGGCTGTGCTAGGGAGCCCAAACGCACATGTCAAGGCCCCAAAACACATCCACACGTCTCTGCTCTGCAACAGAGCTCCGGGGAAGCCCAGTCTGGCAGGCGCTTTCTGGGCACAAAGGGAGGAACACTCTGGCTGTGGAGCTTCCTCCCCAAGACAGGGGCACTAGGACCCTGATTCCCTCCGTTTACCGCTGAGTCTGCATTGCCAAGCAACAGCTTGGGAACGCAGCCTGGGGCGCTTCCCTTCCCTCGGACAGAGCTCTCCTTGCGGTAGGCCTTGGTAGTTTGCATACAATGGGGCCCTAAGCCCTCTGCAAGTTGGCCTGGCTCCTAGGTCCAAAGGGCAGGCCAGAGCGGAGCTGAGGCTGTCAGGCTCCAGACACATCTCCCATACTCCTACATCCTGCTCCTACCCGGGCGTGAACGCTAGAAGCTGGGAAGGTACCTGGACCGTGCAGGGGCGGGGCGAACGCGGGAGGCGTGGGGCGGGAGTCGGCTTCTGGCGGGGTTGGGGGCGGGCTTCCCAGTTGTGCTCTCGGAGGTGGACACTGAGGCTGAAAACGCGCCGGGAGCGCGGCAGGGGCGGGGCTAACCCTGGGGGCGCAGGGCGGGGGTCGGCTCATGGGGGGGATGGGGAGGGGTTCCCAGTTGCGCTCTCGGGGGTTGCAACTGCGGCTGGGAACTCCCATTTCGTCCGCTCCTGGGTCCCCAAGGATCGCCATCCCATGGGTGCAGCGGAGGGCTGCGGACCACAGGTAAGGGAACTGGGACTGCGTGGAGCAGGGAACCAAGTATTCCGCCGTCTGTTGGCACATTCTCGGAGCTCCCCAAACTGGCGGTCGCAGAAAGGCCTTGCCTTTGGGGTCAAGGCCTTTACCGCTCCACCCCTCTGCTGAAAAATCTCAGAGTCTGCGCGGTTCTTCCAAGCAGCCTAGTGTCCGCTGGAAGTCCAAGGGACAGAACACTGAATTCTTGCCGGCTGGCCCAGCCCTGCTTCTGGCACTTTGTAAGCCAGCGGGCCCTTGAGCACCTGCTGGGATGGGAAAGGGAAGGGTCCACGGATTGCACCCTAGAAAGTTAGTAGGGTGCATGGATTTCAAACCCTGGTGGCCGCCCAGGCAGCAAAGAAGGGGGGAGGGCACCTTGCTGCCCTTTCATGGCAGAATATGTGCTTGTCCAGCTGCGTGGGCCTTTTCATGAGGACACTGTGCAATAAAAGTTTGGTGTTTTGGAACTGAATAATTAGAACCTGTAAAAGCTTTAAATTATGTGGTGGTGTAATTAAAAAACAAAACAAAACAAAACCAAGCTCCAAGTGTTTTGCAAATGGAGGTTTAAATATTGAAGGACTGTATTCCTTGCACTGTGGCATTCTATCAAGAAGTGTGCAGGATTTTTTTTTTTTTTAAGAAAAGTGTTCGAAGTGAGGGAAACAGGAAACCCAGAGGTGCCCCTGTATTTTGGGGAAGGCCTTAGGAGGTCACTTGGAAATGCTGCTGGCTGTGCGGGAGAGGGGCAGATGGGCTGTGCAGGCTTGTCCTTTGCATGGATGTTCTTGTGTGTGGAAACCCAGCTTGGAGCCATCTCCTGATGTGTAAGAATTTCGCAGACAAACCTTGAGCTAAGCAATGCATTTTTTCCTAAGAAAATGTTTGTCTTAAGCGATGTAAATATCCTATGTATTTCCGCTAGACTCTGGCTTCAGGTCGGTTCCCCCAAAAGGCTCAGAAGCGATTTGAACAAAACAGCATGTTTTCCTCCTAGCTTGTTCTCCTTATCTATGTTAAGGAAATGATATATTTGCCTGCAATACTGCCTTTCTTCAAGATTCATGTCAATCAAGTTTTGGCCCGGGATGACTCACCTGCTGCCAATATTATCTCAATGCATGTCGTGGGGGAGGGGCCTGGTGCCATTCCCTGAAACAGTTCCTTTCTTTCCTTAGCTGACTGCTAGTGCCTGTAGAATATCTGGCTAAAGACCAGCAGGGGGTACTCTTACTACCCCCCCACCCCTCCTTGAGTCTAAGTCAGCAGCTTTCTCTATCTCTTTCATACTTTAATAACAGTTGATGGCACAAAAGCTCTGAGCGATCAAATCATATCAAATCTTCATTTCAGATTGAAGATGCATTCCATGGTATTGCCATCTTAAGTCTTTCCATCGTTATGGAATATCTGTCCATGTATTCAGGATAGTTTTCAGCCAGGGTGTATAATTTCCAGTGTGCCAGTCTTGTCATCCTCGTTACATCCATGGCAAAGTGTTTTATTCATGTTGATATTATTGAAAGGGAATTTTTTAAAATTCCTTTTCAGATTATTATCTGCTAATGTATACAGATAAAACTGTGTAATCATTCATTTTTATCAGTTTGGACAGCTTGATAGTTGTCTTTAATTTCTTTACTTTCTGACACTTTAAGATTATCCTGGGACACATATGTAATGCCTCACCCCTAAATTCAGACATGTGTTCAAAGAACTTCTGTCCTTTTATTTATTTATTTATTTATTTATTCTTTAACATTGAAATCGTTTTGACTATGCTGGGTGTTTGTTGCTAGATGGAAGTGGCTAGGACCTCTGGACTGCAGTCTCTCATCTCTTGCTGACCTCTTGTTGACCTCTGCAGAATCCTGGTAGGTGGGAGCTTGTTAGTTCCTTGTTCCTTATCAGAACCTCCTGTGGTAAGTGTTTTTCTCTTCTCTGTTGCCTGGTAAGGGTGGGTGGTCATGGGCATCCCAAAGTTGGCTAGAAGTCAATTATTTAGGCAGGCTTGTGCACAGATATGGGAGAAGGCAATGGCACCCCACTCCTGGAAAATCCCAAGGATGGAGGAGCCTGGTAGGCTGCAGTCCATGTGGTGGTTAAGAGTCGGACACCACTGAGTGACTTCATTTTCACTTTTCACTTTCATGCATAGGAGGAGGAAATGGCAACCCACTCCAGTGTTCTTGCCTAGAGAACCCCAGAGACTGCGGGGCCTGGTGGGCTGCCATCTATGGCGTGGCACAGGGTCGGCCTCAACTGAACCACTTAGCAGCTGCAGCAGCAGCAGCAGCAGTGCATAGATATCAAAGGGGATGAGAACAGTCAGGTAGGATCACATATGTCATCGTGAAACAATACTTCTCCTCTTAGCCAAAGCTAACGAAAGATTTCTGTTCTAGGTCAACCTAGAAGAGATCACTTAAGAGGTAAAGAAACTTAAACTCCATTAGCAAAGGCAGTTCAACATCTCAAGAAAACTTGTGCTAGGCACAAAACTCTTTTCTGGGGGCCTACTTTCCCTACAACCTCCTTATCCCATTCTGTACCCATTCCTTTGCTTCTCCTGTCCTGAAAATGCCACCTGTAAGACAGAACTACTTCGTTTTCCTTCTTAAAGTGTGATTGCATTCCATACATTCTTGTAATAACAAGTCATACATTTCCCTTCAGCAACCAAGAACTGACTCTTATATTGGCATTTGATAGATTGGTGAGCATACCTATCAGTGATAATAGCGCCCACCCCGCTTCCTGCAAGAACAGAACAGAACAAAACAAAACAAAAAAATTGCTTTCTTACATTTAATATGTTCGGATGGTGCCAGTCACTATTCATGCAGAGTCAAAAATCTCTTTTGTTTCTGTGTAAAAGGGAGGTCCTTTCAAGTCGTGAATGTTTAAGAAGTTTCATTTATTTGGAAGTGACCTAGCTATTCAATACACTGTCGTCACTTAGTTTAGCACCAGGATAGAAACTCAGGTAACCAAAACACCTGGAGGAACGATTGTAAGTTCAGTACAGTTCAGTTGCTCAGTCGAGTCTGACTCTTTGGGACCCCGTGGCCTGCAGGACGCCAGGCTTCCGTGTCCATCACCAACTCCAGGGGCTTGCTCAAACTCATGTCCATCGAGTCAGTGATGCCATCCAACCATCTTATCCTCTGTCATCCCCTTCTCCTCTGCCTTCAATCAAGACTATGAGAGGCAGATATTTTAGAGTATAATTATTGTTAAGAGTTTATCTAAAAGCTCATATCACATTTACATATTTTACATTGGTTGTTGCTGTTTCCAGGTACTTTCTTGCTGACAAGCTTGTGACACATATAACAATAGAGCAATTTTTACCTCAAAAGAAACCTAGGCACTATGAACATGTTGTGCTTAATGTTGTTGACTCTTAGACATGTCTATAGTGGAGGAGCAAAACCAAAAATACTAGATATTTAATATTGACTAGTTCCCAGTTCATGGGACTCTGACATTCATTTAGGTCAATGTTTTCTTGTATTTACAGCAGTTTGATTTGGAAGGGCTGCCTTGTCTTGAGACCATTGAAATCAGAACTCAGAACTTGAGCAATATTATCAAAAAACACAAGGCTCACACTGACATATACCTTAATCCAGACAGACAGACAAGACATCTTCCAGTTTTCCGCCTGAGATTTAAAATATTTCTTTGAGCCGTTTTCCTGGGAAGTGGTGGTGGTGGGGGGGGAGTGGGGGTGGCAGCGAGGCAGGCTTGGGTAACAAGCTAATTGTTGGTCATTGCATATGCAAAGAACCAGCTTTCCGGGTTCCAAGGAAAAAAGTTTCCTTGGTACCCAATTTTGTTTGGATCTATAGACTCTCATGGCCCTCCTAGGTCAGGACATCTTTCCTTTTTGTAGTCCTCGTTTTATCCCTAAATCATAGACAGCTTGGATTGTTTCTGTGGGGTGGATGTATTGTCCTTGTGTTTGACCTGGCGGCAGAAGCGAGGTCCGAGAGCCTCTCCTGGAACCGGGCGTGGGGACGGGGCTCACCGGGAGCCCCTGGTGGAAGTGGGAAACGCGCCGGGAGGGCGCCAGGGGTGGGGTGATCCCGGGCGGCGCGGGTCGGGGTTTCCGGTCGGGAGGGGGTGGGGGGCGGTATTAGTTGTGCTCTCGGGGGTCCCCACTGCAGCTGGAAACGCGCTGGGAGTGCGGCAGGGGCGGGGTGAATCCGGGTGGCGCGGGGCGGGGTTCGGCTCCTGGCGGGGGTAGGGGAGGGCTTCCCAGTTGTGCTCTCAGTGGTGGCCACTGCGGCTGGAAATGCGCCGGGAGCGCACCCGGGACGGGGTAAACCTGGGCTGCGCGGGTCGAGATTTCGATGGCTGTGGGTGGGGGGTTGGTCCCAGTTGTGCTCTCGGGGGTCGACACTGCGGCTAGGAACGCCCATTTCCTACGCTCCTGTGTCCCCAAGGATCCACATCTAGTGGGTGCAGTGGAGGGCTGCGGGCCACAGGTCAGGGAACTGGGACTGCTTGGAGCAGGGAACCACGTATTCCGCCCTCTGTTGGCACATTCTTGGAGCTCCCCAACCTGGCGGTTGCAGAAAGGCCTCGCCCTTGGTGTCAAGGCCTTTACCGCTCCACCCCTTTGCTGAAAAATCTCAGTCTGCACGGTTTTCCCAAGCAGCCTAGTGTCCCCTGGAAGTCCAAGGGACAGAACCCTGAACTCTGGCCGGCTGGCCCAGCCCTGCTTCTGGCACTTTGTAGGCCAGCGGGCCCTGGAGCACCTGCTAGGATGAGAAAGGGAAGGGTCCGCGAATTGCACCCTAGAAAGTTAGTAGGGTGCATGGATTTCAAACCCTGGTGGCCGCCCAGGCAGCAAAGAAGTGGGGAGGGCACCTTGCTGCCCTTTCATGGCAGAATCTGTGGCTGTCCTGATGTGTGGGCCTTTTCATGGGGACCTTGTGCAATAAAAGTTTGGTGTTTTGGTACTGAATAATTAGAAATTGTAAAAAGTTTAAATTATGTTGTGGTGTAATTAAAAAACAAAACAAAACAAAACCAAGCCCCAAGTGTTTGGCACAGGGAGGTTTAAGTATTGAAGGCCTGTTTTCCTTGCACTGTGGCATTCTATCAAGAAGTGTGCAGGATTTTTTTTTTTTTTAAGAAAAGTGTTCGAAGTGAGGGAAACAGGAAACCCAGAGGTGCCCCTGTATTTTGGGGAAGGCCTTAGGAGGTCACTTGGAAATGCTGCTGGCTGTGCGGGAGAGGGGCAGATGGGCTGTGCAGGCTTGTCCTTTGCATTCATGTTCTTGTGTGTAGAAACCCAGCTCGGAGCCATCTCCTGATGTGTAAGAATTTCGCAGACAAACCTTGAGCTAAGCAATGCATTTGTTCCTGAGGAAATGTTTGTCTTAAGCGATGTAAATATCCTATGTATATCTGCTGGACTCTGGCTTCAGGTCGGTTCCCCCAATAGGCTCAGAAGCGACTTGAACAAAACAGTATGTTTTCCTCGTACCTTGTTCTCCTAATCTATGTTAAGGAAATGATATATTTGCCTGGAATACTGCCTTTCTTCAAGATTCATGTCAATCAGTTTTTGGCCCAGGATGACTCACCTGCTGCCAATGTGACCTCAAGGCATGTCGTGGGGGAGGGGCCTGGTGCCATTCCCTGAGACAGTGCCTTTCCTTCCTTAGCTGACTGCTAGTGCCTGTAGAATATCTGGCTAGAGACCAGCAGGGCGTACACCCCACCTCAAGTCTAAGTCAGCAGCTTTCTCTATCTCATTTATACTTTAATAACAATTGATGACACAAAAGCTCTGAGCGATCAAATCATATCAAATCTTCATTTCAGATTGAAGATGCATTCCATGGTATTGCCATCTTAAGTCTTTCCATTGTTATGGAATATCTGTCCATGTATTCAGGATAGTTTTCAGCCAGGGTGTATAATTTCCAGTGTGCCAGTCTTGTCATCCTCGTTACATCCATGGCAAAGTGTTGTATTCATGTTGACATTATTGAAAGGGAATTTTTTTAAATTCCTTTTCAGATTATTATCTGCTAATATATACAGAAAAAACCGTGTAATCTTTCGTTTTTATCAGTTCGGACAGCTTGATAGTTGTCTTTAAATTCTTTCCTTTCTCATACTTTAAGATTTTCCGGGCACCGTACATGTACTGCCTCACCCCTAATCTCAGTCATGTGTTCAAAGAACTTCTGTCCTTTAATTGTTTACTTATTTTTTGCAACATTGAATTCGTTTTGACTATGCTGGGTCTCTGCTGCAAGATGGAAGTTGCTAGGACCTCTGGACTGCAGTCTTCCATCTCTTACTGACCTCTTGTTGACCTCTGCAGAATCCTGGTTGGCGGGAGCTTGTTAGTTCCTTGTTCCTTACCAGGACCTCCTGTGGTAAGTGTTTTTCTCTTCTCTGTTGCCTGGTAAGGGTGGATGGTCATTGGCATCCCAAAGCTAGCTAGAAGTCAATTATTTAGGCAGGCTTGTGCATAGATATGGGAGAAGGCAATGGCACCCCACTCCAGGACTCTTGCGTGGAAAATCCCATGGATGGAGGAGCCTGGTAGGCTGCAGTCCATGGGGTGGTTAAGAGTCGGACACCACTGAGCGACTTCACGTTCACTTTTCACTTTCATGCATGGGAGGAGGAAATGGCAACCCACTCCAGTGTTCTTGCCTAGAGAACCCCAGGGACTGCGGGGCCTGGTGGGCTGCCGTCTATGGGGTCTCACAGAGTCGGACACGACTGAAACGACTTAGCAGCAGCGGCAGCAGAAGCAAGGCATCGATATCAAAAGGCCTGCAAACAGTCAGGAAGGATCACATATGTCACCGTGAAACACTACTTCTCCACTTAGCCAAAGCTAACCAAAGATTTCTGTTCTAGGTCAACCTAGAAGAGATCACTTAAGAGGTAAAGAAACTTAAACTCCATTAGCAAAGGCAGTTCGACATCTCAAGAAAACTTGTGCTAGGCACAGAACTCTTTTCTGGGGGTCCACTTTCCCTACAACCTCCTTATCCCATTCTGTACCCATTCCTTTGCTTCTCCCATCCTGAAACTGCCACCTGTAAGACAGAACTACTTCGTTTTCCTTCCTCAAGTGCCATTGCATTCCACATACTTTCTTGATATAACAAGTCATACATTTCCCTTCAGCAACCAAGAACTGACTTTTATATTGGCATTGGCTATAGCCCGCCCCCCTCCCCCCACCCCCAAGAACAGAACAAAACAAAACAAAACAATTGCTTTCTTACATTTAACATGTCAGGATGGTGCCAGACACTATTCATGGAGAGTCAAAAATCTCTTTTGTTTCTGTGTAAAAGGGAGGTCCTTTCAAGTCGTGAATGTTTCAGAACTTTCATTTATTTGGAAATGACCTAGCTATTCAATACACTGTCGTCACAAGGATAGAAACTCGGGTAACCAAAACACCTGGAGAGACGTTTGTTAGTTCAGTTCAGTTCAGTTGCTTAGTCGTGTCTGACTCTTTGGGACCCCGTGGCCTGAAGGACGCTAGGCTTCCGTGTCCGTCACCAACTCCAGGGGCTTGCTCAAACTCATGTCCATCGAGTCAGTGATGCCATACAACCATCGTATCCTCTGTCATCCCCTTCTCCTCTGCCTTCAATCAAGACTATGAGAGGCAGATATTTTAGAGTATAATTATTGTAAAGAGTTTGTCTAAAAGCTCATATCACATTTACATTTTTTACTTTTGTTGTTGTCGTTTCCAGGTAGTTTCTTGCTGACAAGCTTGTGACACATATAACAATAGAGCAATTTTTACCTCAAAAGAAACCTAGGCACTATGAACATGTTGTGCTTAATGTTGTTGACTCTTAGACATGTCTATAATGGAGGAGCAAAACCAAAAATACTAGATATTTAATATTGACTAGTTCCCAGTTCACGGGACTCGGACATTCATTTAGGTCAATGTTTTCTTGTATTTCCAGCAGTTTGATTTGGAAGGGCTGCCTTGTCTTGAGACCATTGAAATCAGAACACAGAACTTGAGCAATATTATCAAAAAACACAAGGCTCACACTGACACATACCTTAATCCAAACAGACAGACAAGACATCTTCCAGGTTTCCGACTGAGATTTAAAATATTTCTTTGAGCCAGTCTTCTGGGGAGTGGGGGGATGGGGGTGGCAGTAAGGCAGGCTTGGGTAACAAGCTAATTGTTGGTCATTGCATATACAAAGAACCAGCTTTCCGGGTTCCAAGGAAAAAAGTTTCCTTGGTAACCAACTTTGTCTGGTTCTATAGAATATCATGGCCCTCCTAGGTCAGGTCATCTTGCCTTTCTGTAATCCTCGTTTTATCCCTAAATCATAGACAGCTTGGATTGTCTCTGTGGGGTGTATGTATTGTCCTCATGTTTGACCTGGCGGCAGCAGCGAGGTCCGAAAGCCTCTCCTGGACCGGGCGTGGGGACGGGGCTCACCGAGAGCCGCTGGTGAAGGTGGGCAGCGCCCCTGGAGCGCGGCAGGGGCGGGGCGAACCCGGGCGGCACAGGGCGGGTGTCGGCTCCTGGCGGGGGTAGGGGAGGGCTTCCCAGTTGTGCTCTCGGAGATGGCCACTGCGGCTGGAAACACGCCGGGAGCGCAGCCAGGGTGGGGTAAACCTGGGCTGCACAGGTCGAGATTCCGCTCGCTGTGGGTGGGGG
Organism: Bubalus kerabau; assembly: GCF_029407905.1. Taxonomy (NCBI): domain Eukaryota; kingdom Metazoa; phylum Chordata; class Mammalia; order Artiodactyla; family Bovidae; genus Bubalus; species Bubalus kerabau. The sequence continues at coordinate 4,550,049 of NW_026577882.1, forward strand.
GTCGGTCCCTGTTGTGCTCCCGGGGGTCGCCAATGTGGCTGGGAACCCGCCGGGAGCCCAGCAGGGCCGGGGCAAAACCTGGCGGCGCAGGGCGGGGTGGGGGTCCGTTCGCAGCGGGGGTCGGCTCCTGGCGGGGGTGGGGGAGGGCTTTCCAGATGTGCTGTTGGGGGTCGCCATTGCGGCTGGGAATGCCCATTTCGTGAACTCCTGGATCCCCAAGGATCGGCATCCATTGGCCACAGCGGAGGGGTGCGGAACACAGGTAAGGGAACGGGGACTGCGTGGAGCAGGGAACCATGTATTCCGCCCTGTGTCGGCACAGTCTCAGAGCTCCCCAACCTGGCGGTCGCAGGAAGGCCTCGTCTTTGGGGTCAAGGCCTTTACCACTCCACCCCTCTGCTGAAAAACCTCAGAGTCTGCGCGGTTTTCCCAAGCAGCCTAGTGTCCGCTGGAAGTCCAAGGGACAGAACCCTGAATTCTGGCCGGCTGGCCCAGCCCTGCTTCTGGCACTTTGTAGGCCAGCGGGCCCTGGAGCACCTGCTAGGATGGGAAAGGGAAGGGTACGCGAATTGCACCCTGGTGGCCGCCGAGGCAGCAAAGAAGGGGGGAGGGCACCTTACTGCCCTTTAATGGCAGACAGAATCTGTGGCTGTCCTGCTGCGTGGGCCTTTTCATGGGGACCTTGTGCAATAAAAGTTTACCGGTGAACTTAGGGAACTTCCCAGTGTGCTTCTGACAGATGAGGGATGCTGTGGAGTTGGAGGGGCCTCTCAGGACTCTGCTGGGTTTGGCGCAATGGAAGAGGGCCTCATCTCCAGGGAAGGCAGGAACCTCAGGCTTCCTCTCCGTTTCGGACTCCGACCGCAGGGTCCCTGCAGAGTTGGGACAGGAGAGTCAGGAATCGTCTTGTCTGAGGAAGGGAACTCCGCTTGCCTCTCGAGGTGCTCAGGGGGTCTCAGGCCCCTCGTCGAGCTGTGTGTGGAACCCGCGGGTCTTTGCGGACGATGCACGGGGGTGGCAGTGCCCCTTCGTGTTGTGCCTTCACCCACAGGGTTGCCTTCGAAGAGGGGTCCGGGCCTCGGGTCCTTCTCAAGAGCGGACCGGGGAATCGGGGGCGTTCGGCATGTGGCCCCACCCACGTGGCTCGTCTCGAATTTCCTCGTGAGACCGGCCTCATCCTGAGGTGCGCCGGGAGGGCCGGGAACCCCTTCCGGACCACGCAGGGGAATCGACTCTCCTGTCGTGATCATGATGGGAGAAGGGGCTCAAATGAAGCGGTGCCGGGACTCTCGGTGTTCCCTTCGAGGGAACCCGGCTTGTCGGGGAACTTTTGGGGTTCTCACGAAGGGTGTCAGGTACCGTTTCGCACTTCAGGGCGGAACAATGCTCTTCCCTTGAGACGCCGTGGCGGGCAAGGGCCTCATCTTGCGAAGACGTTGGAACCACGTGTTTTTTCTCGAGTTGCGGCGGGATTGTCGAGTGACGACGCGGAATTCAGGCTTCCTCTTCAACTGGCCCAGGGAAGTCCAGTTTTCATTCGAATTGCGAGTTAGAACTGGGGATTGCTCTCGAGACACTGCAGGGCCAAATAGAGCTCATCTAGGCTTGTGTCCAGGACCTAATGTTCCTCTGCTGGGGCGACAGCTATCTCGGCATTGCATTCTCGACTCACCCGGGGAGTCAGGCCTCGTCTCGAGGGGAAGCCAAGGACACTGCTCTCCTATGAAGTTGCGACGGGTATATCTTGGAGCTCACTGTGTGGCCTAAAATGAGTCAAGCCTCCTGTGGAGTTTGGAGAGAGGACTCAGGATTGCTCTCCAGGCCATACAGCAAAAGAAGGCCCTCATCTCGTGAGGACTGGGGTGTCTCGTGGGTATTCTCGAGCTGCGGCTCCAGTGTGGTGTTGCTCACGAGGTATAATGGGGAGCTCAGGGAGCCTCTCCTGTGGCGCCAGGGAAGTCAGGTTTCTATGCGCGTGGCTAGGGGGAGCGCGTCATTGCTCTCGAGTCATGGTAGGGGAATCGCACCTCAAGACGCGTTGAAGAAAGACTCTCGAGGTCTTTTACGAGTTGGGGCAGGAAACCCTTGGTTCCCTCGACTTGTGCCGGTGATCTCAGGAAGGTCTAGGGTGCCTCTGAGAAGTCAGGGATACTGTGCAGTTGGGAGGGGCCTCTCGGGACTCCACTGGGTTTGGTGCAATGGAAGAGGGCCTCATCTCGAGTGGAGGCAGGAAACTCATGTTTCCTCTCCTGACTTCCCCTGGGCCAGATCTGACTCGGATCGCAGTTTCGCTGCAGAGTTCGAACAGGAGAGTCAGGCCTCGTCTTGTGTGGAGGAATGGAACTCTGCTTGCCTCTCCAGTTGTTCACGGGGTGACAGGTCACTTCTCGAGCTGTGTGTGGTACCTGCGGGTTTCTGCGGACGATACCCGGGGGTGTCAGTGCCCCTTCGTGTTGTACCTTCATCAAAAGGGTTATCTTCAAAGAGGTGTCCGGGCATTGGGATCTTATCAAGAGCGGACCTGGAAATCGGGGTCTTTCGGCATGTGTCACCATCCACGAGGCTATGTCTCGAATATCCTCGTGAGACCGGCCTCATCCTGAGATGCACCGGGAAAGGCGGGAACCCCTTCAAGACAAAACAGGGGAATCGACCCTCCTGTCGTGATCAGGAGGGGAGAAGGGGCCCAGATGTAGTGGTGCTGGGAACCTCGGTGTTCACCTTGAGTCAGACTGGTGTGGCGAGGAACTTTTGAGGTCGCATCAAGGGTGCCAATACCGTTTCGCACTTCAAGACGGAACGTGGGACTTCTCTTGAGACGCTGTAGGGGGCAAGGGCCTCATCTTGCGATGACGGGGGAACCACGTGGCGTTTCTCGAGTTGTGGCGGGATTCTCGAGTTTTGACAGGGAATACAGTCTTCCTCATGTGTTGGCCGAGGGAAGTCCTATCTTCCATTCGAGTTTCAAGGGAGAGCTGGGGATTGCCCTCGAGTCACTGCAGGGCAAAATAGACCTCATCTAAGCTTGTGTCCAGGACTTAATGTTCGTCCCTAGGGGCGACAGGGATCTCGGGCTTGCATACCAGACTCACCCGGGGAATCAGGCCTCATCTCAAGGGGAAGCAAATAACTCTGCTGTCCTTTTGGGTAGCGATGGGTATCTCTTGGAGCCCACTGTGTGCCCTAAAGGGAGTCAAGCCTCCTGTGGTGTTTGGATAGAGGACTCGGGATTCCTCTCCAGGCCATGCAGGAAAAGAAGGCCCTCATCTCACGATGATGGCGGCGTCTCGTGGGTTTTCTAGACTGCCGCGCTAGTGCCGGGTTTCTGACGAGGTACGAGAGGGAGCTCAGGGAGCCTCTCGTGTGGCGCCAGGGAAGTCAGGTCCCCATGAGATGGCTAGGGGGAGCTCGTCATTGCTCTCGAGTCATGGTAGGGTAATCGGGCCTCAAGACGGGTTGAAGAAGGACTCTCGAGGTCTTTCTCGGGTCACTGCATAAAACCCAGGGTTCCCTTGACTTGTGCCTGCGACCTCAGGGAGCTTCTCAGAGTGCCTCTGAGAAGTCAGGGATACTGTGCAGTTTGGAGGGGCCTCTCGAGACTCCTCTGCATTTGGTGGAATGTAAGAGGGACTCATCTCGAGTTGAAGCAGGAACCTCAGTGTTCCTCTCCATTTCTGACTCAGATCGCAAGGTCCCTGCATGTTGGTACAGGAGAGTCAGGCCTCGTCTTTTCTGGAGGATGGGACTCCTTTTGCCTCTCGAGTTGTTCTCGAGGTGACAGGCCACTTGTCGAGCTGTGTATGTAACCTTCCTGTTTTTCCGGATGATGCACAGGTGTGTTAGTGCCCCTTCGTGTTGTACCTTCATACTCAAGGCTGCCTTCCAAGAGGTGTCCCAGCATCGGATTCTTATCAAGAGCGGACCGGGAAATTGGAGTCTTTCAGCAAGCGGCACCACCCACAAAGCTACGTATCGAATTTCCCCATGAGACTGGCCTCATCCTGAGTTGTGCAGGGAAGGTCGGGCCCCCTTGCAGACAAAGCAGGGAAATCGACCCACCTGTCACGATCAGGAGGGGAGAAGGGGCTTAAATGAAGTGGTGCCGGGAACCTCGGTGTTCCCCTTGAGTGAGACCGGCGTGTTGGGGGACTTTTGGGGTCGCATCAAGGGTGCCAAGTACCGTTTCGCATTTCAAGATGGAACCTGGGACATCTTTTGAAACGCTGTAGCGGGCAAGGGCCTCATCTTACGATGACGGGAGAACCACGTGGTTTTGCTCAAGATGCGGCGGGATTCTCGAGTCATGACCGGGAATTTAGGCTTCCTCTTGTTGGCCTTGAAATCCAATCTTCCATTCGGGTTGCGAGGGGGAGCTGGGGATTGCACTAGAGTCACTGCAGGGCAAAAGAGACCTAATCTAGGCTTGTGTCCAGGATCTAATGTTGCTCTCCAGGGGCGACAGGGATCTCGGGTTTGCATTCCAGACTCATCCGGGGAGTCAGTTCTCACCTCGAGGGTAAGCAAAGAATTCCGCTCTCGTCTCGAGTCGCGACGGGTATCTCTTGGAGCCCACTGCGTGGCGTAAAGGGAGTGAAGCCTCCTATGGAGTTTGGAGAGATGACTCGGGATTGTTTTCCTGGCCATGCAGGAAAAAAGGCCCTCATCTTGCGATGACGGGGGCGTCTCGTGGGTTTTCTCCAGCTGTGGCGCCAGTATCAGATTTCTCACGAGGTACAACGGGGAGCTCAGAGAGCCTCTCGTGTGGTGCTAGGGACGTCAGGTCTCCGTGCGTGTGGTGAAGGGGAGTGCGTGATTGCTCTCGAGTCATAGTAGGTGAATCGGGCCTCAAGACACATTGAAGAAGGACTCTCGAGGTCTTTCTCGGGTTGCGGCAGGGAACCCTGGGTTCCCTCGAATTGTGTCGGTGACCTCAGGCAACTTCTCAGGGTTCCTCTGAGAAGTCAGGGACACTGTGGATTTGGGAGGGGCCTTTCGTTACTCAACTGGGTTTGGTGCAATTGAAGAGGGCCTCATCTCGTATGCAGGCAGGAACCTCAGGGGTCCTCTCCATTTCTGACTCGGGTCGCAGAGTACCTGCAGAGTATGGACAAGAGAGTCACGCCTCGTCTTCTGTGGAGGAATGGATCTCCGCTTTCCTTGCGAGTTGTTCATGGAGTGACAGGCCTCTTGTTGAGCTGTGTGTGGAACCTGTGGGTTTTTCCGGATGATGCAGAGGGGTGTCAGTGCCCCTTCGTGTTGTGCCTTCATCCACAGGGTTGCCTTCAAAGAGGTGTCCGGGCATCGGGTTCTTTTCAAGAGCGTACCAGAAAATTGGGGTCTTTCAGCATGTGGTACCACCCACGAGGCTACATCTCGAATTTCCTCAGGAGACCGGCCTCATCCTGAGGTTCGCCGGGAAGGTAGGGAAACCCTTGCAGACAAAGCACGGGAATCGACCTCCCGGTCGCGATCAGAAGGGGAGAAGGGGCTCAGATGAAGTGGTGCCGGGAACTTCGGTGGTCCCCTCGAGTGAGACCGGTATGTCACGGCACTTTTGAGGTCGCATCAAGGGTGCCAAGTACAGTTTCGCACTTCAAGACGGAACGTGGGAATTCTCTGGAGATGCTGTAGCGGGCAAGGGCCTCATATTGCGATGACGAGGGAAACACGTGGTTTTTCTCGAGTTGAGGCGGGATTCTCGAGTTACAACGGGGAATTCAGGCTTCCTCTTGTGTTGGCCCAGGAAGTCCAATCTTCCATTCAACTTGTCAGAGAGAGCTGGGGGTTGCTCTCGAGTCACTTCAGGGCAAAGAGTCCTCATCTAGGCTTGGGTCCAGGACGTAATGTTCCTCTCCAGGGGCGACAGGGATATCGGGGTCGCATTCCAGTCTCACCCGGTGGGTCACGCCTCGTCTCGAGTGGAAGCAAAGGACTCCACTATCCTCTCGAGTCGGGACGCGTAACTCTTGGAGCCCAATGAGTGGCCTAAAGGGAGTCAAGCGTCCTGTGTAGCTTGGACAGAAGGTTCACGCTTGATCTGCATACCATGCAGTTAAAGATGGCCCTCGTCTCGTGATGACGGGGGCGTCTCATGGGTTTTCTCGAGCTGCGGCGCCAGTGTGGGGTTTCTCACGAGATATGATGGGGAGTTCAGGGAGCCTCTCGTGCGGTGCCAGAGAAGCCTGACTCCATGCGTGTGGCCAGGCAGATCGCGTAATTGCTCTCGAGTCATGGGAGGGACTAGGGCCTCAAGAGGCATTTAAGAAGGACTCTCAAGGTCTTTCTTGGGTTGGGGCGGGAAACACTCGTTTCCATCGACCTCTAAGGGGACCTTAGGGAACTTCCCAGGTGCCTCTGAGAGGTGAGGGATACTGAGGAGTTAGAGGGGCCTCTCGGGACTCCACTAGGTTTGACGAAATGAAAGAGGGCCTCATCTCGATTGGAGGCAGGAACCTCAGGCTTCCTCTCCATTTCTGACTCCGACCGCAGGGTCCCTGCAGAGTTGGGACAGGAGAGTCAGGCCTCGTCTTGTCTGAGTAACGGAACTCTGCTTGCCTCTCGAGTCGTTCAGGGGGTCTCAGGGCCCTTGACAAGCTGTGTGTGGAACCTGCGGGTGTTTCCAGAAGATGCATGGAGGTGTCAGTGCCCCTTCGTTTTGTGCCTTCCCCCACAGGGTTTCCTTCAAACAGGTGTCCGGGCATCGGGTTCATTTCAAGAGCGGACCGGGAAATCGGGGTCATTCGGCATGTGGCACCACCCACGTGGCTCATCTCGAATTTCCTCGTGAGACCAGCATCATCCTGAGGTGCGCCGGGAAGGCCGGGAACACCTTCCACACAAAGTAGGGGAATCGATTCTCCTGTCGCGATCAGGAGGGGAGATGGGGCTCAGATGAAGTGGTGCCGGGACCCTCGCTGTTCCACTCGAGGGAACCCGGCTTTTCAGGGAACTTTAGGGGTCGCATCAAGGGAGCCAAGTACCGTTTCCCACTTCAGGACGGAACATGGGACTTCCCTGGAGACGCTGTAGCGGGCAAGGGCCTCATCCTGTGAAGACGTTGGAACCACGTCGTTTTTCTCGAGTTGCATTGGGATTCTCAAAAACGACAGGAATTTCAGGCTTCCTCTTGGGTTGGCCCTGGGAAGCCCAATCTTCAATTCGAGTTGCGAGGGAAAGCTGGGGGTTCTGCTCGAGTCACTACAGGGCCAAAGAGACCTCATCGAGGCGTGTGTCCAGGACCTAATATTCCTCTCAAGGGAAGACAGGGATCACGGGTTTCCATTCCAGACTCCCCCGGAGGGTCAGGACTCGCCTGGAGGGGAAGCAAAGGACTCCGCTTTCCTCTCAAGTCCCGACACGGTTCTCTTGGAGCCCACTGAGTGGACTCAAGGCTGTCGAGCCTCCTCTTCAGTTTGGAGAGAGGACCCGGGATTGCTCTCCAGGCCAGGCAGGAAAAGAAGGCCCTCATCTCGCGATGACGGGGGCGTCTCATGGGTTTCCTCAGGCTGCTGCGCCCATGGGGGTTTTCTCACGAGGCACGACGAGGACCTCAGGGAGCCTCTCGTGCAGCGCCAGGGAAGTCAGGTCTCCATGCGCATGGCGAGGGGGAGCTGGTCATCACTCTCGAGTCATGGGAAACGGCTAGGTCCTCAAGAGGCGTTGAAGAAGGACTCTCGAGGTCTTTCTCGGGTTGCGGCGGGAAACCCTCATTTCCCTCGACTTCTGCAGGGGACCTTAGGGAACTTCCCACGGTGCCTCTGAGAGGTGAGGGATGCTGTGTAGTTGGCAGGGCCTCTCGGGACTCTGCTGGGTTCGGCGCAACGGAAGAGGGCCTCATCTCGAGGGGAGGCAGGAACCTCAGGCTTCCTCTCGGTTTCGGACTCCGACTGCACGGTCCCTGCAGTGTTGGGACAGGAGAGTCATGCCTCGTCTTGTCTGAGGAATGGAATTCTGGTTGCCTCTCGAGTTGTTCCGGGAGTCTCAGGCCCCTTGTCGAGCTGTGTGTGGACCCTGTGGGTTTTTCCGGATGATGCACGGGGGTGTCAGTGCCCCTTCGTGTTGTGCCTTCACCCACAGTGTTGCCTTCGAAGACGTGTCCGGGCATCGGGTTCTTATCAAGAGCGGAGTGGAAAATCGGAGTCGTTCGGCACGTGGCACCTCACACGTGGCTAATCTCGAACTTCCTCCTGAGACCGGCCTCATCCTGAGGTGCACCAGGAAGCCCGGGAACCCCTTCCAGACCACGCAGGGGAATCGCCTCTCCTGTCGCGATCAGGAGGGGAGAAGGGGCTCAGAGGAAGCGGTGCCGGGACACTCGGTGTTCCCCTCGAGGGAATCCAGCGTGTCGGGGGACTTTTGGGGGTCGCAGGAAGGCTGTCAGGGACCGTTTCGCTCTTCAGGGTGGAACAGGGGACTTCCCTTGAGACGCCGTCGCGGGCAAGGGCTTCATCTTGCCAAGAGGAGGGAACCACGTGGTTTTTCTCGAGTTGCGGCGGGATTCTCGAGTTACGACGGGGATCTCAGCCTTCCCCTTGGGTTGGCCCTGGGAAGCCCAATCTTCCCATCGGGTTGCGAGGGAAAGCTGGGGCTTGCGCTCGAGTCACTGCAGGGCCGAAGAGACCTCACCTCGGCGTGTGTCCGGGACCTAATATTCCTCTCCAGGGAAGGCAGGGATCTCGGGGTTGCATTCCAGGCTCCCCCGGGGAGTCAGGCCTCGTCTCGTGGGGAAGCCAAGGACTCCGCTCTCCTCTCGAGTCGCGACGCGGGTCTCTTGGAGCCCCCTGAGCGGCCTCAAGGGAGTCCAGCCTCCTCTTCCGTTTGGAGAGAGGACCCGGGATTGCTCTCCAGGCCATGCAGGAAAAGAAGGCCCTCAGCTCGCGAGGACGGGGGCGTCTCAGGGGTTTCCTCGAGCTGCGGCGCCCGTGGGGGTTTTCTCCCGAGGCACGACGAGGATCTCAGGGAGCCTCTCGTGCGGCGCCAGGGAAGTCAGGTCTCCATGAGCGTGGCGAGGGGGAGCGCGTCCTGGCTCTCGAGTCACGGGAGGGGACTAGGGCCTCGAGACGCGTTGAAGAAGGACTCTCGAGGTCTTTCTCGGGGGGCGGCGGGAAACCCTCGTTCCCCTCGCCTTCTGCCGGGGACCTTAGGGAACTTCCCAGGGTGCCTCTGATAGGCGAGGGATCCAGTGGAGGTGGCTGGGCCCCTCGGGACTCCGCTGGGTCTGGCGCAACGGAAGAGGGCCTCACCTCGAGGGGAGGCAGGAACCTCAGGCTTCCTCTCCGTTTCGGACTCCGACCGCAGGGTCCCTGCAGAGTTGGGACAGGAGAGTCAGGCCTCGTCTTGTCTGAGGAAGGGAACCCCGCTGGCCTCTCGAGTTGCTCAGGGGGTCTCAGGCCCCTCGTCGAGCTGTGTGTGGAACCCGCGGGTCTTTCCGTACGATGCACGGGGATGTCAATGCCGCTTAGGTCTGTGCCTTCACCCACAGGGTTGCCTTCGAAGAGGGGTACGTCATCGGGTTCTTCTCAAGAGCTGACCGGGGAATCGGGGTCGTTCGGCGTGTGGCACCACCCACGTGGCTCATTTCAAATGTCCTCGTGAGACCGGCCTCCTCCTGAGGTGCGCCAGCAAGGCCGGGAACCCCTTCCAGACCACGCAGGGGAATAGACTCTCCTGTCGCGCTCAGGAGGGGAGAAGGGGCTCAGATGAAGCGGTGCCGGGACCCTCGGTGTTCCCCTCGAGGGAACCAGGCGTGTCGGGGAACTTTTAGTGTCACATGAAGGCTGTCAGGTCCCGTTTCGCACTTCACAGCGGAACAGGGGACTTCCCTTGAGACGCCTTCACGGGCAAGGGCATCATCTTGCGAATAGGTGGAAACCACGTGGTTTTTCTCGAGTTGCGGCGGGATTCTCGTGTTACAACGGGGGATTACAGGCTTCCTCTTGTGTCGGCCCTGGGTAGCCCAATCTTCTATTCTAGTGGCGAGCGAAAGCTGGGGGTTGCGCTCGAGTCACTACAGGGCCAAAGAGACCTCATCTAGGCCTGTGTCCAGGACCTAATGCTCCTCTCCAGGGAAGACAAGGTTCTCGGAGTTGCATCCCATGCTCCCCCGGGGAGTCAGGCCTCGCCTCGAGGGGAAGCAAAGGACTCCGCTCTCCTCCCGAGTCGCGACGCGGATATCTTGGTGCCCCCTGAGTGGCCTCAAGGGAATCCAGCCTCCTCTTCACTTTTGAGAGAGGACTCGTGATTACTCTCCAGGCCAGGCAGGAAAAGAAGGCCCTCACCTCGCGAGGAGGGGGGCATCTCAGGGGTTTCCTCGAGCTGCGGCACCCGTGGGGGTTTTCTCCCGAGGCACGACGAGGATCTCAGGGAGCCTCTCGTGCGGTTCCAGGGAAGTCATGTCTCCATGCACGTGGCAAGAAGGAGCGCGTCATTGTTCTCGAGTCATGGGAGGGGACTAGGGCCTCAAGACGCGTTGAAGAAGGACTCTCGATGTCTTTCTCGGGTTGCAGCGGGAAACCCTCGTTTCCCCCGACTTCTGCCGGGGACCTGAGGAAACTTCCCAGGGTGCCTCTGAGAGGTGAAGGACGCTGTGGATTTGGACGGGGCCTCTCGGGACTCCACTGGCTTTGTCGCAATGGAAGAAGGCCTCATCTCGAGTGGAGGCAGGAACCTCAGGCTTCCTCTCCAATTCTGACTCTGATCGTAGTGTCCCTGCCGAGTTGGGACAGGAGAGTCAGGCTATGTCTTTTCTGAGGAATGGGACTCTGCTTGCCTCTCGAGTTGTTCATGGGGTTTCAGGCCCCTTGTCAAACTGTGTGTGGAATCTGCAGGTTTTTCCAGACGATGCATGGGGGTGTCAGTGACCCTTCGTTTTGTGTCTTCATCCACAGGGTTGCCTTCGAAGAGGTGTCCGGGCATCGTGTTCTTATGAAGAGCGGCCTGGGAAATCGGGGTCGTTCAGCATTTGGCACCACCCACGTGGCTAGTCTCTAATTTCCTCATGAAACCGGCCTCATCCTGAGGTGTGCCGCGAAGGTCATGAAACCCTTCCAGACAAAACAGAGGAATCGACCCTCCTGTGGCGATCAGGAGGGGAGAAGTGGCTCAGATGAAGTGCTGCTGGGAACCTCGGTGTTTCCCTCAAGTGAGACAGGTATTTCGGGTAACTTTTGGGGTCGCATAACGCGTTCCAAGTACCGTTTCGCTCTTCAAATTGGAACGTGGGACTTCTCTTGGGGTGCTCCAGCGGGCAAGGGCCTCATCTTGGAATGACTGGGGAACCACTTGGTTTTTCTCTAGTTGCGGTGGGATATTTGAGTTACCACAGGGAATTCATGCTTCCTCTTGTGTTGGCCCACAAAAGTCTTATCTTCCATTCGAGATTTGAGGAAGAGCTGGAGGTGCGCTGTAGTCACAGAAGGCAAAAGAGACCCCACCAAGGCTTGTGTGCAGGAACTAATGTTCATGTCAAGGGGCGACAGGAATCTCGGGGTTGCATTCCAGACTCACCCTGGAGTCAGGCCTCGTCTCGAGGGGAAGCAAAGGACTCTGCTCTCCTCTCGAGTCGGACGGGTATGTCTTGGAGCCCACTGAGTGGCATAAAGGGAGTCAAACCTCCTCTGGTGTTTGGAGGGAGAACACGGGATTGCTCTCCAGGCAATGCAGGAAATGAAGGCCCTCATCTCCCGATGACTGGGGCGTCTCGTAGGTTTTCTCGAGCTGTGGCGCTAGTGTGGGGTTTCTCACGAAGTAAGACTGGGAGCTCAGTGAGCCTCTCATGTGGTGCCAGGGCAGTCAGGTCTCTATGCACGTGGTGAGAGGGAGCCCGTCATTGTTCTCGAGTCATGGTAGGGGAATTGGGCCTGAAGACGTGTTAAAGAAGGACTCTCGAGGTCTTTCTTGGGTTGCAGCAGGAAACCCTGGGTTCCATCGACTTGTGCCAGTGACCTCAGGAAGCTTCTCAGCGTGCCTCTGAGAAGTCAGGGTCACTGTGGAGTTGGGAGGGGCCTCTCGGAACTCCACTGGGTTTGGTGCAATGGAAGAGGGCCTCATGACAAGTTGAGGCAGGAACCACAGGGTTCCTCTCCTGGCTTCGAATGCGCCGGATCTGACTCGGATCGCAGAGTCCCTGAAGAGTTGGGACAGGAGAGTCAGGCCTCATCTTGTGTGGAGGAATGGAACTCCGCTTGACTCTCGCGTTGTTCATGGGGTGACAGGCCACTTGTCGATTTGTATGTGGAACTTGCGTGTTTTTCTGGACGATGCACTGGGGTGTCACTGCCCCTTCGTGTTGTGCCTTGTTCCACAGGATTGCCTTCGAGTTGGGTTCTGCCATCGGGTTCTTATCAAGAGCGGACCAGGGAATCGGGGTCTTTTGGCATGCCGCACCACCCACGAGGCTATGTCTCGAATTTCGTCGTGAGACTGGCCTCATCTTGATGTGCACCAGGAAGGTCGGGAACGCCTTCCAGACAAAGCAGGGGAATCGAACCTCCTGTCGTGATCAAGAGGGGAGAAGAGTCTCAGATGAAGTGGTGCCGGGAACCTCGGTGTTCTCCTCAAGTGAGACTGGTATGTCGGGGAACTTTTGGGGTCGCATCAAGGGTTCCAAGTAACTTTTCGCTCTTCAATACGGAACGTGGGACTTCTCTTGAGACGCTGTAGCGGGCAAGGGCCTCATCTTTCGATGACGGGGGAACCACGTGGTTTTTCTTGAGTTGGGGCGGGATTCTCGAGTTACAACCGGGAATTCAGGCTTCCTCTTCAACTGGCCCAGGGAAGTCCAGTTTTCATTCGAATTGCGAGTTAGAATCGGGGATTGCTCTCGAGACACTGCAGGGCCAAATAGACCTCATCTAGGCTTGTGTCCAGGACCTAATGTTCCTCTGCTGGGGCGAAAGCGATCTCAGCATTGCATTCTCGACTCACCCGGGGAGTCAGGCCTTGTCTCGAGGGGAAGCCAAGGACAACGCTCTCCTGTCAAGTCGCGACGGGTATATCTTGGAGCTCACTGTGTGGCCTAAAATGAGTCAAGCCTCCTGTGGAGTTTGGAGAGAGGACTCAGGATTGCTCTCCAGGCCATACAGCAAAAGAAGGCCCTCATCTCGTGAGGACTGGGGCGTCTCGTGGGTATTCTCGAGCTGTGGCTCCAGTGTGGTGTTGCTCACGAGGTATAATGGGGAGCTCAGGGAGCCTCTCCTGTGGCGCCAGGGAAGTCAGGTTTCTATGCGCGTGGCTAGGGGGAGCGCGTCATTGCTCTCGAGTCATGGTAGGGGAATCGCACCTCAAGACGCGTTGAAAAAGGACTCTCGAGGTCTTTTACGGGTTGGGGCAGGAAACCCTTGGTTCCCTCGACTTGTGCCGGTGATCTCAGGAAGGTCTAAGGGTGCCTCTGAGAAGTCAGGGATACTGTGCAGTTGGGAGGGGTCTCTCGGGACTCCACTGGGTTCGGTGCAATGGAAGAGGGCCTCATCTCGAGCGGAGGCAGGAAACTCATGTTTCCTCTCCTGACTTCCCCTGGGCCAGATCTGACTCGGATGGCAGTTTCACTGCAGAGTTCGAACAGGAGAGTCAGGCCTCGTCTTGTGTGGAGGAATGGAACTCTGCTTGCCTCTCCAGTTGTTCACGGGGTGACAGGTCACTTCTCGAGCTGTGTGTGGTACCTGCGGGTTTCTCCGGACGATACCCGGGGGTGTCAGTGCCCCTAAGTGTTGTGCCTTCATCAAAAAGGTTATCTTCAAAGAGGTGTCCGGGCATCAGGATTTTATCAAGAGCGGACCGGGAAATCGGGGTCTTTCGGCATGTGTCACCATCCACGTGGCTATGTCTCGAATATCCTCGTGAGACCGGCCTCATCATGAGATGCACCGGGAAAGGTGGGAACCCCTTCAAGACAAAACAGGGGAATCGACCCTCCTGTCGCGATCAGGAGGGGAGAAGGGGCCCAGATGTAGTGGTGCTGGGAACCTCGGTGTTCTCCTCGAGTCAGACTGGTGTGTCGAGGAACATTTGAGGGCGCATCAAGGGTGCCAATACCGTTTCGCACTTCAAGACGGAACGTGGGACTTCTCTTGAGACGCTGTAGGGGGCAAGGGCCTCATCTTGGGATGACGGGGGAACCACGTGGCGTTTCTCGTGTTGTGGCGGGATTCTCGAGTTTCGACGGGGAATACAGTCTTCCTCATGTGTTGGGCCAGGGAAGTCCTATCTTCCATTCGAGTTTAAAGGGAGAGCTGGGGATTGCTCTCGAGTCACTGCAGGGCAAAATAGACCTCATCTAGGCTTGTGTCCAGGACTTAATGTTCGTCCCTAGGGGCGACACGGATCTTGGGGTTGCATACCAGACTCACCCGGGGAATCAGGCCTCGTCTCGAGGGGAAGCAAAGAACTCCGCTGTCCTTTTGAGTCGCGATGGGTATCACTTGGAGCCCACTGTGTGCCCTAAAGGGAGTCAAGCCTCCTGTGGTGTTTGGATAGAGGACTCGGGATTCCTCTCCAGGCCATGCAGGAAAAGAAGGCCCTCACCTCGCGATGATGGCGGTGTCTCGTGGGTTTTCTAGACTGCTGCGCTAGTGCCGGGTTTCTGACGAGGTACGAGAGGGAGCTCAGGGAGCCTCTCGTGTGGTGCCAGGGAAGTCAGGTCCCCATGAGATGGCTAGGGGGAGCTCGTCATTGCTCTCGAGTCATGGTAGGGTAATCGGGCCTCAAGATGGGTTGAAGAAGGACTCTCGAGGTCTTTCTCGGATCACTGCATAAAACCCAGGGTTCCCTTGACTTGTGCCTGCGACCTCAGGGAGCTTCTCAGAGTGCCTCTGAGAAGTCAGGGATACTGTGCAGTTTGGAGGGGCCTCTCGAGACTCCTCTGCATTTGGTGGAATGTAAGAGGGACTCATCTCGAGTTGAAGCAGGAACCTCAGTGTTCCTCTCCATTTCTGACTCAGATCGCAAGGTCCCTGCATGTTGGTACAGGAGAGTCAGGCCTCGTCTTTTCTGGAGGATGGGACTCCTCTTGCTTCTCGAGTTGTTCTCGAGGTGACAGGCCACTTGTCGAGCTGTGTGTGTAACCTGCCCGTTTTTCCGGATGATGCACAGGTGTGTTAGTGCCCCTTCGTGTTGTACCTTCATACTCAAGCCTGCCTTCCAAGAGGTGTCCGAGCATCGGATTCTTATCAAGAGCGGACCGGGAAATTGGAGTCTTTCAGCAAGTGGCACCGCCCACAAAGCTACGTATCGAATTTCCCCATGAGACCGGCCTCATCCTGAGTTGTGCAGGGAAGGTCGGGCCCCCTTGCAGACAAAGCAGGGGAATCGACCCACCGGTCACGATCAGGAGGGGAGAAGGGGCTTAAATGAAGTGGTGCCGGGAACCTCGGTGTTCCCCTTGAGTGAGACCGGCGTGTTGGGGGACTTTTGGGGTCGCATCAAGAGTGCCAAGTACCGTTTCGCATTTCAAGACGGAACCTGGGACATCTTTTGAAACGCTGTAGCGGGCAAGGGCCTCATCTTGCGATGACGGGAGAACCACGTGGTTTTGCTCGAGTTGCGGCGGGATTCTCGAGTTATGACCGGGAATTCAGGCTTCCTCTTGTTGGCCTTGAAATCCAATCTTCCATTCGGGTTGCGAGGGGGAGCTGGGGATTGCGCTAGAGTCACTGCAGGGCAAAAGAGACCTAATCTAGGCTTGTGTCCAGGATCTAACGTTGCTCTCCAGGGGCGACAGGGATCTCGGGTTTGCATTCCAGACTCATCCGGGGAGTCAGTTCTCACCTCGAGGGTAAGCAAAGAATTCCTCTCTCATCTCGAGTCGCGATGGGTATCTCTTGGAGCCCACACTGTGTACTAAAAGGAGTCAAGCCTCCTGTGGAGTTTGGAGAGAGGACTCGGGATTGGACTCCAGGCCATGCAGGAAAAGAAGGCCCTCATCTCGAGATGACGGTGGCGTCTCGTGGGTTTTCTCGAGCTGCGGCGCCAGTGTGGGTTGTCTCATGAAGTACCACGGGGATCTCAGGGAGCCTCTTGTATGGCGCCAGGAAAATCCAGTATTCCATTCGAGTTGCAAGTTAGAACTGGGGATTGCTCCCTAGTCACTGCAGGGCAAAATAGACCTCATCTACGCTTGTGTCCAGGACCTAGTGTTCCACTACTGGGCCAACAGGGATCTCAGGGTTGCATTCTCGACTCACCCGGAGAGTCAGGCCTCGTCTTGAGGGGAAAAAAAGGACTCCGCTCTCCTGTCGAGTCGCGACGGGTATCTCTTGGAGCCCACTGCGTGGCGTAAAGGGAGTGAAGCCTCCTATGGAGTTTGGAGATGACTCGGGATTGTTTTCCTGGCCATGCAGGAAAAAAGGCCCTCATCTCGCGATGATGGGGGCATCTCGTGGGTTTTCTCCAGCTGCGGCGCCAGTATCAGATTTCTCACGAGGTACAACGGGGAGCTCAGAGAGCCTCTCGTGTGGTGCTAGGGACGTCAGGTCTCCATGCGTGTGGTGAAGGGGAGTGCGTGATTGCTCTCGAGTCATAGTAGGCGAATCGGGCCTCAAGACACATTGAAGAAGGACTCTTGAGGTCTTTCTCGGGTTGCGGCAGGGAACCCTGGGTTCCCTCGAATTGTGTCGGTGACCTCAGGCAACTTCTCAGGGTGCCACTGAGAAGTCAGGGACACTGTGGATTTGGGAGGGGCCTTTCGTTACTCAACTGGGTTTGGTGCAATCGAAGAGGGCCTCATCTCGAATGGAGGCAGGGACCTCAGGGGTCCTCTCCATATCTGACTCGGGTCGCAGGGTACCTGCAGAGTATGGACAAGAGAGTCACGCCTCGTCTTCTGTTGAGGAATGGATCTCCGCTTTCCTTGCGAGTTGTTCACGGAGTGACAGGCCACTTGTTGAGCTGAGTGTGGAACCTGCGGGTTTTTCCGGACGATGCACGGGGGTGTCAGTGCCCCTTCGTGTTGTGCCTTCATCCACAGGGTTGCCTTCAAAGAGGTTTCCGGGCATCGGGTTCTTTTCAAGAGCGTACCGGAAAATTGGGGTCTTTCAGCATGTGGTACCACCCACGAGGCTACGTCTCGAATTTCCTCGGGAGACCGGCCTCATCCTGAGGTGCGCCGGGAAGCTCGGGAACCCCTTGCAGACAAAGCAGGGGAATCGACCCACCGCTCGCGATCAGAAGGGGAGAAGGGGCTCAGATGAAGTGGTGCCGGGAACCTCGGTGGTCCCCTCGAGTGAGACCGGTATGTCACGGCACTTTTGAGGTCGCATCAAGGGTGCCAAGTACAGTTTCGCACTTCAAGACGGAACGTGGGAATTCTCTGGAGATGCTGTAGCGGGCAAGGGCCTCATATTGCGATGACGAGGGAAACACGTGGTTTTTCTCGAGTTGAGGCGGGATTCTCGAGTTACAACGGGGAATTCAGGCTTCCTCTTGTGTTGGCCCAGGAAGTCCAATCTTCCATTCAACTTGTCAGAGAGAGCTGGGGGTTGCTCTCGAGTCACTTCAGGGCAAAGAGTCCTCATCGAGGCTTGGGTCCAGGATGTAATGTTCCCCTCCAGGGGCGACAGGGATATCGGGGTCGCATTCCAGTCTCACCCGGTGGGTCACACCTCGTCTCGAGTGGAAGCAAAGGACTCCACAATCCTCTCGATTCGGGACGCGTAACTCTTGGAGCCCAATGAGTGGCCTAAAGGGAGTCAAGCGTCCTGTGTAGCTTGGACAGAAGGTTCACGCTTGATCTGCATACCATGCAGTTAAAGATGGCCCTCCTCTCGTGATGACGGGGGCGTCTCATGGGTTTTCTCGAGCTGCGGCGCCAGTGTGGGGTTTCTCACGAGATATGATGGGGAGTTCAGGGAGCCTCTCGTGCGGCGCCAGAGAAGCCTGACTCCATGCGTGTGGCCAGGCAGATCGCGTCATTGCTCTCGAGTCATGGGAGGGACTAGGGCCTCAAGAGGCATTTAAGAAGGACTCTCAAGGTCTTTCTTGGGTTGGGGCGGGAAACACTCGTTTCCATCGACCTCTACAGGGGACCTTTTGGAACTTCCCAGGTGCCTCTGAGAGGTGAGGGATACTGAGGAGTTAGAGGGGCCTCTTGGGACTCCACTAGGTTTGACGAAATGAAAGAGGGCCTCATCTCGATTGGAGGCAGGAACCTCAGGCTTCCTCTCCATTTCTGACTCCGACCGCAGGGTCCCTGCAGAGTTGGGACAGGAGAGTCAGGCCTCGTCTTGTCTGAGTAACGGAACTCTGCTTGCCTCTTGAGTCGTTCAGGGGGTCTCAGGGCCCTTGACAAGCTGTGTGTGGAACCTGCGGGTGTTTCCAGAAGATGCATGGGGGTGTCAGTGCCCCTTCGTTTGGTGCCTTCCCCCACAGGGTTTCCTTCAAAGAGGTGTCCGGGCATCGGGTTCATTTCAAGAGCGGACCGGGAAATCGGGGTCATTCGGCATGTGGCACCACCCACGTGGCTCATCTCGAATTTCCTCGTGAGACCAGCATCATCCTGAGGTGCGCCGGGAAGGCCGGGAACACCTTCCACACAAAGTAGGGGAATCGATTCTCCTGTCGAGATCAGGAGGGGAGATGGGGCTCATATGAAGTGGTGCCGGGACCCTCGCTGTTCCACTCGAGGGAACCCGGCGTTTCAGGTAACTTTAGGGGTTGCATCAAGGGAGCCAAGTACCGTTTCCCACTTCAGGACGGAACATGGGACTTCCCTGGAGACGCTGTAGCGGGCAAGGGCCTCATCCTGTGAAGACGTTGGAACCACGTCGTTTTTCTCGAGTTGCATTGGGATTCTCAAAAACGACAGGAATTTCAGGCTTCCTCTTGGGTTGGCCCTGGGAAGCCCAATCTTCCCCTGGAGTTGCGAGGGAAAGCTGGGGGTTCTGCTCGAGTCACTACAGGGCCAAAGAGACCTCATCGAGGCGTGTGTCCAGGACCTAATATTCCTCTCAAGGGAAGACAGGGATCACGGGTTTCCATTCCAGACTCCCCCGGGGGGTCAGGACTCTCCTGGAGGGGATGCAAAGACTCCGCTTTCCTCTCAAGTCGCGACACGGATCTCTTGGAGCCCACTGAGTGGACTCAAGGGTGTCGAGCCTCCTCTTCAGTTTGGAGAGAGGACTCGGGATTGCTCTCCAGGCCAGGCAAGAAAAGAAGGCCCTCATCTCGCGATGAAGGGGGCGTCTCATGGGTTTCCTCAGGCTGCTGCGCCCATGGGGGTTTTCTCACAAGGCACGATGAGGACCTCAGGGAGCCTCTCGTGCGGTGCCAGGCAATTCAGGTCTCCATGCGCATGGCGAGGGGGAGCTGGTCATCATTCTCGAGTCATGGGAAACGGCTAGGTCCTCAAGAGGCGTTGAAGAAGGACTCTCGAGGTCTTTCTCAGGTTGCGGCGGGAAACCCTCGTTTCCCTCGACTTCTGCAGGGGACCTTAGGGAACTTCCCACGGTGCCTCTGAGAGGTGAGGGATGCTGTGTAGTTGGCAGGGCCTCTCGGGACTCTGCTGGGTTCGGCGCAATGGAAGAGGGCCTCATCTCGAGGGGAGGCAGGAACCTCAGGCTTCCTCTCGGATTCGGACTCCAACTGCACGGTCCCTGCAGTGTTGGGACAGGAGAGTCATGCCTCGTCTTGTCTGAGGAATGGAATTCTGGTTGCCTCTCGAGTTGTTCCGGGAGTCTCAGGCCCCTTGTCGAGCTGTGTGTAGACCCTGCGGGTTTTTCCGGATGATGCACGGGGGTGTCAGTGCCCCTTCGTGTTGTGCCTTCACCCACAGGGTGCCTTCAAAGAGGTGTCCGGGCATCGGGTTCTTATCAAGAGCGGACCGGAAAATCGGAGTCGTTCGGCACGTGGCACCTCACATGTGGCTAGTCTCGAATTTCCTCCTGAGACCGGCCTCATCATGAGGTGCGCCAGGAAGGCCGGGAACCCCTTCCAGACAAAGCAGGGGAATCGACTCTCCTGTCGCGATCAGAAGGGGAGAAGGGGCTCAGATGAAGTGGTGCCGGGACCCTCGGTGTTTCCCTCGAGGGAACCCAGCGTGTCGGGGAACTTTTGCAGTCGCATCAAGGGTGTCAAGTACCGTGTCGCCCTTCAGGGCGGAACATGGGACTTCCCTGGAGACACCGGGAACTTCGGTGTTCCCCTGGAGTGAGACCGGTATGTTGGGGAACTTTGGGGTCACATCAAGGGTGCCAAGTAGCATTTCGAACTTTAAGATGGAACGTGGAACTTCTCTTGAGACTCTAGCTGGCAAGGGCCTCATATTGCGATGAAGGGGGAACCACATGGTTTTTAAGACTTGAGGCTGAATTCTCGAATTACGATGGGAAATTCAGACTTCCTCTTGTGTTGACCGTGGGAAGACCAATCTTCCATTCAAATTGTGAGGGAGAGATGGAGGTTGCTCGAGTCACTGTAGGGCAAAATAGACCTCATCTAGGCTTGTGTCTAGGACATAATGTTCCACTCCAGGGGTGACATGGATCTCGGGGTTGCATTCCAAACTCACCCGGGGAGTCAGGCCTCGTCTCCAGGGAAGCAAAGGACTCCGCTCTCCTCTCGAGTCGCACCGGGTATTTCTTGGACCCAACTGAGTGGCCTAAAGGGTGTCAATACTCCTGTGAAGTTTGGAGAGAGGACCAGGAATTGCTCTCCAGGTCAGGCAGGAAAAGAAGGCCCCCATCTCTCCTTGACGGGGGCATCTTGTGGTTTTTCTCAAACTGCGGCGCCAGTGTGGGTTTTCTCACGAGGTACGATGGGGTATTCAGGGAGCCTCTTGTGTGGTACTAGGGAAGTCAGTTTTCCTGCTTGTGGCGAGGGGAGCGCGTCCTTGCTCTGGAGTCATGGTAGGGGAATCGGGCATCAAGAGACGTTGAAAAAGGACTCTCCAAGTCTTTCTCGGGTTACTTCAGGAAACTCTGGGTTCCCTCGACTTGTGCCAGTGACCTCAGGTAGCTTCTCAGGGAGCCTCTGAGAATTCAGGGATACTGTGGTGTTGGGAGGGGCCTCTCGGGACACCACTGAGTTTGGTTCAATGGAAGAGGGCCTCTTCTCTAGTTGAGGCAGGAACCTCAGGGTTCCTCTCCTTTTCTGACTCCAATTGCAGGGTCCCTGAAGAGTTGGGACAGGAGAGTAAGGCCTCGTCTTGTGTGAAGGAATGCAACTTCACTTGCCTCTCGAGTTGTTCACGAGGTGACAGTCCACATTTGGAGCTGTGAGTGGAATCTGCGGGTTTTTCCAGACGATGCATGGGGATGTCAGTGTCCCTTCGTGTTGTGCCTTCATCCACAGGGTTGCCTTCGAAGAGATGTCCGGGCGTCAGGTTCTTATCTAGAGTGGACCGGGAATTCGGGATCTTTCAGCATATGGCACCAACCATGAGGCTACTTTTCGAATTTCCTCATGAGACCGGCCTCATTCTGAGGTTCACGGGGAACGTCGGGAACCCCTTGCAGACAAAACATGGGAATCGACCCTTCTGTCGCTATCAGGAGGGGTGAAGGGGCTCACAGGAAGTGGTGCCGTGAACTTTGGTGTTTCCCTCGAGTGAGACCGGTATGTCAGGGAACTTTGGGGGTCGCATCAAGGGTGCCAAGTACCGTTTTGTACTTCAGGATGGAACGTGGGACTTCTCTTGATACGCTGTAGCGGCCAAGGGCCTCATCTTGCGATGACGGGGGAGCCACGTGGTTTTTCTTGAGTTGCGGCGGGATTCTCGAGTTACGACGGGGATTTCAGGCTTCCTCTTGTGTTGGGCCAGGGAAGTCCAATCATCCATTCGAGTTGCGAGGGAGAGCTGGGGGTTGCGCTCGAGTCACTGCAGGGCAAAGGAGACCTCATCTAGGCTTGTGTCCAGGACCTAGTGTTCCTCTCCAAGGGCCACAGGGATCTCAGGTTTGCATTCCAGACTCACCCAGGGAGTCAGGCCTCGTGTCGAAGGGAAGCAAAGGACTCCGCTCTCCTTTCGAGTCGCGACGGGCACCTCTTGGAGCCCACTTTGTGGCCTAAAGGGAGTCAAGCCTCCTGTGAAGTTTGGAGAGAGGACTTGGGACTGCTCTCCAGGCCATGCAGGAAAAGATGGCCCTCATCTCGCGATGACGGAGGGATCTTGTGGGTTTTCTCGAGCTGCGGCGCCAGTGTGGGGTTTCACACGAGGTACGACGGGGAGCTCAGGGAGCCTCTCGTGTGGCGCCAGGGAAGTCAGGTCTCCATGTGCGTGGCGAGGGGGAGCGCATTATTGCTCTCGAGCTATGGTAGGGGAATCTGACCTCAAGACACATTGAAGAAGGACTCTCGAGGTCTTTCTTCGGTTGTGGCAGGAAACCCTTATTTCCCTCGACTTTTGCCGGTGGCCTCAAGGAGCTTCTCAGAATGCCTATGAGAAGTCAGGGATACTGTGGAGATGGGAGGGGACTCTCGGGACTCCACTGGGTTTGTTTTAATGGAAGAGGGCCTCATCTTGGGTTGAGGCAGGAACCTCAGGTTTCCTCTCCATTTCGAACTCAGATCGAAGCGTGCCTGCAGAGTTGGGATTGGATACTCAGGCCTCGTCTTGTCTGAGGAAGGGGACTCCGCTTTCCTCTCTCATTGTTTAAGGGGTGACAGGCCAGTTGTGGAGCTGTATGTGGATCCTGCGAGGTTTTCCGGACGATGAACAGGGTTTCCAGTGCCCCCTCGTGTAGTGCCTTCATCCACAGGGTTGCCTTCGAAGAGGTGTCCGGGCATCGGGTTCTTATCAAGAGCAAGACCGAGAAATCGGGGTCTTTTGGCACGTGGCACCAACACGAGGCTACGTCTCGAATTTCTTCGTGAGACTGGCCTCATCCTGAGGTGCGCCATGAAGGTCGGGAACCCCTTCTAGACAAAGCAGGGGGATCGACCTTCCTGCCGTGATCAGGAGCGGAGAAGGGGCTCAAATGAAGTGGTGCCAGGAACTTCGGTGTTCCCTTGGAGTGAGACCGGTATATTGGGGAACTTTTGGGGTCGCATCAAGGGTGCCAAGTAACATTTCGAACTTTATGACGAAACATGGGACTTCTCTTGAGACTCTGTAGCGGGCAAAGGCCTCATATTGCGATGAATGGGGAACCACGTGGTTTTTAAGAGTTGCGGCGGGATTCTCGAGTTACAACGGGAAATTCAGACTTCCTCTTGTGTTGGCCCAATGAAGACCAATCTTCCATTCGAATTGCGAGGGAGAGATGGGTGTTGCTCTCGAGTCACTGTAGGGCAAAATAGACCTCATCTAGGCTTTTGTCCAGGACATAATGTTCCTCTCCAGGGACAACAGGGATCTCGGGGTTGCATTCCAGACTCACCCGAGGCAAGGCCTCGTCTCGAGGGGAAACAAAGTACTCTGCTCTCCTCTCAAGTCGCGACAGGTATCTCTTGGAGCCCATTGAGTGGCCTAAAGGGAGTAAAGCCTCCTGTGAAGTTTGGAGAAAAGACCAGGGATTGCTCTCCAGGTCAGGCAGGAAAAGAAGTCCCCAATCTCGCGATGACGGTGGGTTTTCCCGAGCTGTGGCGCCAGTGTGGGGTTTCTCACGAGGTATGACGGGGAGCTCAGGGAGCCTCTCATGTGGCGCCAGTGAAGTCAGGTGTCCATGCGCATGGCGAGGGGGAGCGTGTCATTGCTCTTGAGTCATGGTAGGGGAATCCGTCCTCAAGACGCGTTGAAGAAGGACTCTTGAGGTCTTTCTCGAGTTGCGGCAGGATACCCTGTGTTCCCTCGACTTGTGCCAGTGACCTCAGGGAGTTGCTCAGGGTGCCTCTGAGAAGACACTGATACTGTGGAGTTGGGAGGGGCCTCTCGGGACTCCACTGGGTGTGGTATACTACAAGAGGGCCTCATCTCGTGTTGAGGAAGGAACCTCAGGGTTCCTCTCCATTTCAGACTCCGATCTCAGGATTCCTGCAGAGTTGGGACAGGAGAGTCAGGCCTCGTATTCTGTGGAGAAATGAAACTTAGCTTGCCTCTCGAGTTGTTCACGAGGTAACAGGTCACTTGTCGAGCTGTATGTGGAACCTGCAGAATTTTCCAAAAGATGCACGGGTGTTCAGGGTCCCTCCTTGTTGTGCCTTCATCCTACGGGATGCATTCCAAGACGTGTACGGGCATCGGGTTCTTATTAATAGCTGACCGGGAAATGGGGTCTTTCCGCATGTGGCACCACCCACGAGGCTACATCTCCAATTTCCTCGTGAGACAGGCCTCATCCTGATGTGCGCTGGGAAGATCGGTAACCCCTTCCACACAAAGCAGGAGAAAAGACACTCCTGTTGCAATCAGGAGGGGAGAAGGGGCTCAAATGATGTGGTGCGGGGAACATGGGTGTTACCCTCGAGGGAGGCCTGTATGTTGGGGAACTTTGGGGGTGCCATCATGGGTGCAAAGTACCGTTTTGCACTTCAGTAGGAACGTGGGACTTCTTTTGAGACGCTGTGGCGGGCAAGGGCCTCATGCTGCGAAGACGATGGAACCACGTGGTTTTTCTCGAGTTGCGGCGGGATTCTCGAGTTACGACGTGGATTTCAGGCTTCCTCTTGTGTTGGCCCTGGGAAGCCCAAACATCCCTTCGAGTTGCGAGGGAAAGCTGGATGTTGTGCTCGAACCACTGCAAGGCCAAAGAGACCTCATCTAGGCGTGTGTCCAGGACCTAATAGTCCTCTCAAGGGAAGACAAGGATCTCGGGATTGCACTCCAGACTCCCCCGGGGAGTCAGGCCTCGCCTCGAGGGGAAGCAAAGGGCTGCGCTCTCCTCTAGAGCCCCGACGCGGATCTCTTGGAGCCCACTGAGTCACCTCAAGGGAATCCATCCTACTCTTCAGTTTGGAGAGAGGACTCGGGATTGCTCTCCAGGCCAGGCAGGAAAAGAAGGCCCTCAGCTCGCGAGGACGGGGGCGTCTCAGGGTTTTCCTCGAGCTGCGGCACCCATGGGGGTTTTCTCCCGAGGCACGACGAGGATCTCAGGGAGCCTCTCGTGCGGCGCCAGGGAAGCCAGGTCTGCATGCGCGAGGCGAGGGGGAGCGCATCATTGCTCTCTAGTCCAGAGAGGGCACAAGGGCCTCAAGACACTTTGAAGAAGGACTATCGAGGTCTTGCTCGGGGGGCGGCGAGAAACCCTTATTTCCCACGACTTCTGCCGGGGACCTGAGGGAACTTCCCAGGGTGCCTCTGAGAGGTGAGGGATGCTGTGGAGTTAGCGGGATCTCTCGGGACTCCGCTGGGGATGGCGCAATGGAAGAGGGCATCATCTCGAGGGGAGGCAGGAACATCAGGCTTCCTCTCTGTTTCTGACTCCGACTCTCCGACCTCAGGGTCCCTGCAGAGTTGGGAGCGGAGAGTCAGGCCTCGTCTTGTCTGAGGAAGGGAACCCCGCTTGCCTCTCGAGTTGTTCAGGGGGTCGCAGGCCCCTTGTCGAGCTGCGTGTGGAACCCGCGGGTCTTTGCGGATGATGCACGGGGGTGGCAGTGCCCCTTCGTGTTGTGCCTTCACCCACAGGGTTGCCTTCGAAGAGGGGTCCGGGCCTCGGGTCCTTCTCAAGAGCGGACCGGGGAATCGGGGTCGTTCAGCATGTGGCGCCACCCACGTGGCTCGGTTCGAATTTCCTCGTGAGACCGGCCTCCTCCTGAGGTGCGCGGGGAAGGCCGGGAACCCCTTAAAGACCACGCAGGGCAATCGACTCTCCTGTCGCGAACAGGATGGGAGAAGGCGCTCAGAGGAAGCGGTGCCGGGACCATCGGTGTTTCCCTCGAGGGACCCCGGCGTGTCGGGGAACTTTTGGGGGTCGCATGAAGGCAGTCAGGGACCATTTCGCCCTTCAGGGTGGAACAGGGGACTTCCCTTGAGACGCCATCACGGGCAAGGGCCTCATCTTCCGAAGAGGTGGGAACCACGTGGTGTTTCTCGAGCTGCGGCGGGATTCTCGAGTTACGACGGGGATCTCAGCCTTCCCCTTGGGTTCGCCCTGGGAAGCCCAAACTTCCCCTCGAGTTGCGAGGGAAAGCTGGGGGATGCGCTCTAGTCACTGCAGGGCCGAAGAGACCTCACCTAGGCGTGTGTCCGGGACCTAATATTCCTCTCCAGGGAAGGCAGGGATCTCGGGGTTGCATTCCAGGCTCCCCCGGGGAGTCAGGCCTCGTCTCGAGGGGAAGCCAAGGACTCCGCTCTCCTCTCGAGTCGCGACGCGGGTCTCTTGGAGCCCCCTGAGCGGCCTCAAGGGAGTCCAGCCTCCTCTTCCGTTTGGAGAGAGGACACGGGATTGCTCTCCAGGCCATGCAGGAAAAGAAGGCCCTCAGCTCGCGAGGACGGGGTCTTCTCAGGGGTTTCCTCGAGCTGTGGCTCCCGTGGGGGTTTTCTCCCGAGGCACGACGAGGATCTCAGGGAGCCTCTCGTGCGGCGCCAGGGAAGTCAGGTCTCCATGCGCGTGGCGAGGGGGAGCTCGTCATGGCTCTCGAGTCACGGGAGGGGACGAGGGCCTCGAGACGCATTGAAGAAGGACTCTCAAGGTCTTTCTCGGGGGGCGGCGGGAAACCCTCGTTTCCCTCGCCTTCTGCCAGGGACCTTAGGGAACTTCCCAGGGTGCCTCTGAGAGGCGAGGGATCCTGTGGAGGTGGCGGGGCCCCTCGGGACTCTGCTGGGTCTGTCGCAACGGAAGAGGGCCTCACCTCGAGGGGAGGCAGGAACCTCAGGCTTCCTCTCCGTTTCGGACTCCGACTGCAGGGTCCCTGAAGAGTTGGGACAGGAGAGTCAGGCCTCGTCTTGTCTGAGGAAGGGAACCCCGCTGGCCTCTCGAGTTGCTCAGGGGGTCTCAGGCCCCTCGTCGAGCTGTGTGTGGAACCCGCGGGTCTTTGCGGACGATGCACAGGGGTGGCAGTGCCCCTTCGTGTTGTGCCTTCACACACAGGGTTGCCTTCGAAGAGGGGTCCGGGCCTCGGGTCCTTCTCAAGGGCGGACCGGGGAATCGGGGGCGTTCGGCATGTGGCACCACCCACGTGGCTCGTCTCGAATTTCCTCGTGAGACCGGCCTCATCCTGAGGTGCGCCGGGAAGGCCGGGAACCCCTTCCAGACCACGCAGGGGAATCGCCTCTCCTGTCGCGATCAGGAGGGGAGAAGGGGCTCAGAGGAAGCGGTGCCGGGATCCTCGGTGTTCCCCTCGGGGGAACCCGGCGTGTCGGGGGACTTTTGGTGGTCGCAGGAAGGCTGTCAGGGACCGTTTCGCCCTTCAGGGCGGAACAGGGGACTTCCCTTGAGACGCCGTCGCGGGCAAGGGCCTCATCTTGCCAAGAGGTGGGAACCACGTGGTTTCTCTCGAGCTGCGGCGGGATTCTCGAGTTACGACGGGGATCTCAGCCTTCCCCTTGGGTTGGACCTGGGAAGCCCAATCTTCCCCTCGGTTTGCGAAGGGAAGCTGGGGGTTGCGCTCGAGTCACTGCAGGGCCGAAGAGACCTCACCTAGGCGTGTGTCCGGGACCTAATATTCCTCTCCAGGGAAGGCAGGGATCTCGGGGTTGCATTCCAGGCTCCCCCGGGGGGTCAGGCCTCGTCTCGAGGGGAAGCCAAGGACTCCGCTCTCCTCTCGAGTCGCGACGCGGGTCTCTTGGAGCCCCCTGAGCGGCCTCAATGGAGTCCAGCCTCCTCTTCCGTTTGGAGAGAGGACCCGGGATTGCTCTCCAGGCCATGCAGGAAAAGAAGGCCCTCAGCTCGCGAGGACGGGGGCGTCTCCGGGGTTTCCTCGAGCTGCGGCGCCCGTGGGGGTTTTCTCCCGAGGCACGACGAGGATCTCAGGGAGCCTCTCGTGCGGCGCCAGGGAAGTCAGGTCTCCATGCGAGTGGCGAGGGGGAGTGCGTCCTGGCTCTCGAGTCACGGGAGGGGACTAGGGCCTCGAGACGCGTTGAAGAAGGACTCTCGAGGTCTTTCTCGGGGGGCGGCGGGAAACCCTCGTGTCCCTCGCCTTCTGCCGGGGACCTTAGGGAACTTCCCAGGGTGCCTCTGAGATGCGAGGGATCCTGTGGAGGTGGCGGGTCCCCTCGGGACTCCGCTGGGTCTGGCGCAACGGAAGAGGGCCTCACCTCGAGGGGAGGCAGGAACCTCAGGCTTCCTCTCCGTTTCGGACTCCGACCGCAGGGTCCCTGCAGAGTTGGGACAGGAGAGTCAGGCCTCGTCTTGTCTGAGGAAGGGAACCCCGCTGGCCTCTCGAGTTGCTCAGGGGGTCTCAGGCCCCTCGTCGAGCTGTGTGTGGAACCCGCGGGGCTTGCGGACGATGCACGGGGGTGGCAGTGCCCCTTCGTGTTGTGCCTTCACCCACAGGGTTGTCTTCGAAGAGGGGTCCGGGCCTCGGGTCCTTCTCAAGGGCGGTCCGGGGAATCGGGGGCGTTCGGCATGTGGCCCCACCCACGTGGCTCGTCTCGAATTTCCTCGTGAGACCGGCCTCATCCTGAGGTGCGCCGGGAAGGCCGGGAACCCCTTCCAGACCACGCAGGGGAATCGCCTCTCCTGTCGCGTTCAGGAGGGGAGAAGGGGCTCAGAGGAAGCGGTGCCGGGACCATCGGTGTTCCCCTCGAGGGAACCCGGCGTGTCGGGGGACTTTTGGGGGTCGCAGGAAGGCTGTCAGGGACCGTTTCGCCCTTCAGGGCGGAACAGGGGACTTCCCTTGAGACACCGTTGCGGGCAAGGGTCTCATCTTGCCAAGAGTTGGGAACCACGTGGTTTTTCTCGAGTTGCGGCGGGATTCTCGAGTTACAATGGGGATCTCAGCCTTCCTCTTGGGTTGGCCCTGGGAAGCCCAATCTTCCCCTCGAGTTGCAAAGGAAATCTGGGGGTTGCGCTCGAGTCAATCCAGGGCCGAAGAGACCTCACCTAGGCGTGTGTCCAGGACCTACTATTCCTCTCCAGGGAAAGCAGGCATCTCGGGGTTGCATTCCAGGCACCCCCGGGGAGTCAGACCTCGTCTCGAGGGGAAGCCAAGGACTCCGCTCTCCTCTCGAGTCGCGACAAGGATCTGTTGGAGCCCCCTGAGCGGCCTCAACGGAGTCCAGCCTGCTCTTCAGTTGGGAGAGTGGACTCGTGATTGGTATCCAGGCCATGCAGGAATATAAGGCCCTCATCTCGCGATGACCGGGGTGTCTCATGTGTTTCCTCGAGCTGCCGCGGCAGTGTGGGTTTCCTCACGAGGTACGATGAGGATCTCAGGGAGCCTCTCGTGCAGTGCCAGGTTAGTCAGATCTCCATGCGCGTGAAGAGGGGGCGCGTGTCATGGCTCTCGAGTCAGGGTAGGGGAATCGCGACTCAACACATTTTGAAGCACTCTCGAGGTCTTTCTCGAGTCATGGCAGAAAACCCAGGGTTCCCTCGACTTGTGCCTGTGACCTCAGGGAGCTTCTCATTGTGCCTCTGAGAACTCAGGGATACTGTGGAGTTGGTAGGGTCCTCTCGGGACTCCACTGGGTGTGGTGCAATGGAAGAGGGCCTCATCTCGAGTGGACGCAGGAACCTCAGGCTTCCTCTCCGTTTCTGACTCGGATCCCATGGTCCCTGCAGAGTAGGGACAAGAGAGTCACACCTAGTCTTCTGTTGAGGAATGGACCTTCGTTTGCCTTTCGAGTTGTTTACAGGGTGACAGGCCACTTGTCGAAATGTCTGTGGGACCTGCGGGTTTTTCTGGACGATGCACGCGGGTGTCAGTGCCCCTTCGTGTTGTGCCTTCATCCACAGGTTTTCCTTCAAAGAGGTGTGCTGGCATCGGGTTCTTTTCAAGAGTGGACCGTGAAATTGGGGTCTTTCGGCATGTGGCACCACCCACGAGGCTACGTCTCGAACTTCCTCATGAGACCGGCCTCATCCTGAGGTGCGCCCGGAAGGTCGGGAACCCCTTGCAGACAGAGAAGGGGAGTCGACACTCCTGTCGCAATCAGGAGAGGAGAAGGGGTCAGATGAAGTGGTGCCGGGAACCTCGGTGTTCCCCTTGAGTGAGTCTGGTATGTCGCGGAACTTTTGGGGTCGCATCAAGGGTGCCAAGTACCGTTTCGCACTTCAGGATGGAACGTGGGACTTCTCTTGAGATGCTGTAGCGGACAAAGGGCCTCATCTTGCGATGACGAGGGAAGCACGTGGATTTTCTCGAGTTTCGGTGGGATTCTCGAGTTACGACGGGGAATTCAGGCTTCCTCTTGTGTTGGCCCAGGAAGTCTAATCTTCCATTCGAGTTGCCAGGGAGAGCTGTGGATTGGGCTCCATTCACTGAAGGGCAAACTAGACCTCATCTAGGCTTGTATCCAGGACTTAATGTTCCTCTCCATAGGCGACAGGGATTTGGGGTTGCATTCCATACTCACCCGGGGAGTCAGGCCTCATCTCGAGGGGAAGCAAAGGACTCCACTCTCTTCTCGAGCCGCGACAGGTATCTCTTGGAGCCCACTGAGTGGTCTTTGCTCTGTAGGAGAGCTCTAGTGTACATAAGCCTGTACATAAGTGAACACAGACATTCTGTGTGCATGTTGCTGCGTACCCAAAATAGGGCCACAAGGAGCCTCATGCTCTCCATGCAGCGCGGAAGCTGTGCAGCCACGCAGCAGCTGAAGAATCCAACCAATTGCTCTTTTCTTACCTCTGACAGAGCTCGCATTGCCGTAGCCCTTGGCAGTTTGGAAACACTGGACCCTAACCCCTCTCAAAGTAGGCCTGGGTTCTAGTTCGAATAGAAAGTCAATAGCGGAGCTGAGGACAGGAACGCGGCAGTCATTTATCACACGCTCCTGCAGCCTGCTACTACAGGGACACTAACGCTAGAAGCTAGGAATGTCTTTGCAAGGTGCGCAAAGGACAAGGGAGAACCTCGACCCTGACTCTAGTACTTCAGCCCCCTGAGCAGATCTGAGGTTCTCCCGCTGTAGAAGCTAACCCATTCCTTTCAAATACAGGCTTCCTAACACAGGGCCAGTTGGCTGCTTGCTCTTCCACGAAGCAGGCTTCCTTAACTTGCAAACTGCGAATTCCGCTTAACAGCCTGGAGGAAAAATCGCTTCTTGGAAGATTTTTTTTCAGAGGCTGTATCCCCGGAGCTGGGGCCAAGCTAGGGGACCCATACTGGCAAGGGAAGGCAAAACCACATCCAATGTCTTTGCTCTGGAGGACAGCTTTGGTGAGCCTAAGTCTTTCAGGAATATTTCTGGCTCCAACAGAGTCAAATTGTGTGTGTGAAGCTGCACAGCCAAATTAGGGGAACAGAGAGCCTGATTCTCTCTGTGTAGCTTTGAAGCTGTCATTCAAACAACAGCTTGAGAATCCATACAATGCTCTCCCTTACTGCTAAGAGAATTCTCATTGCTGTAGTCCTTGACAGTTTGTAGAAATCCGCACCCTAACCCTTCTCCAAGTAGGCCTGGTTCCTAGCTCGGAACAACAGGCAACGGCGGAGCTGAGGCCAGTAAGGCACAAGTGAGGTCTCACACACTCTTGCAGCCTGATCGTCCAGGAGCAGTAAGGCCTCTTTTTCCCTGCAGGAGGCTCGCTTGCCTTGCCTCCTGTGAACTGCATTTCCCAGCCTGGGCGCAAAGCTGTTCCTGGAGATTTTTTCTCAGGGGCTGTTTCCCTGGAGCTGGGTCGGACCTCGGGGGCCCAACTCACAGGGGAAGACAAAACCACATGGACAGGTCTATGCTCTGTAGGAGAGCTCTAGTGAACCTCATCTCTCAGGAACATTCTTGGCTTCTACAGAGACACCTCTGTGCATGAAGCTACACACCCAACATAGTGGCAAAGGGAGTCTGATTCTCTCCGTGGGTGCTGATGCTTTGTGGCAAAGCACCTGCTAAGAATCCATCCGCATAGGCTTCCCTCACCTTGACAGAGGTCTCATTGCTGTAGTCCTTGGCAGTTTGGAAAGAAGCAGACCCTTACCCTTCACCAAGTAGGCCCTTGTCCTTGTTTGAATGGAAAGGCAGTAGCTGAGCTGAGGCCAGTAAGGCGCCAGTCAAGTCTGACATATTCCCGATGCCTGCTCCTTCATGGAAAATAACGTTAGAATCTGGGAATGTCTTTGCAAGGCTGGCAAAGGGCAGTCAGGAACCTCGACCCTGCCTCTGGAATTTCTGTCTTCTCAGCACATCTGGCGGTCTCGGTCAGGAGAAACTAACCCATTCCTTGCAAATATAGGCTTCCAAACACAGGCCGGTTGGCTGTCTCTTCTTGCCGAAGGAAGCTTGCTTATCCCACCTCCTGCGAACTCCGCTTCCCAGCCTGGGGGATAAGAGGTTCTTGGAGATCTTTTCTCAGAGGCTGTTTCCACGGAGCAGGGGCCGATCCCGGAGACCCACACGCACAGGGGAAGGGAAAACCTCATGGATAAGTCTTTGGTCTCTAGGAGTGCTCTAGTGAACCTCAGTCTATGCGGAATGTTCTTGGCTCCAACGGGGACATCTCTGTGTGGGAAGCTGCATAGCCAACATAGAGACACAGAGACCTGATTCTCTCTGTGCAGCTTTGACGCTGTCATTCAAACAACAAATTGAGAATCCACACAATGCTCTCCCTTACCACTGAGAGAGTTATCATTGCTGTAGCCCTTCGCAGTTTCTGGAAATCGGCACACAAACACTTCTCCAAGTAGGCCTGGGTTCAAGTTCAGATGAACATGCAATAGCGGAGCTGAGGCCAGTAAGGCACCAGTCAGGTGTCACACACTCTGGGAGCCTGCTCCTCCAGGGACAGTAAGGCCTCTATTTCCCTTCAGGAGGCTCGCTTGCCTTACTTCCTGTGAACAGCGTTTCCCAGCCTGGGCGGAAAGCAGTTCCTGGAGATCTTTTCTCAGGGGCTGTTTCCCCGGAGTTGGGGCGGACCTCGGGGACCCAACTCACAGGGGAAGGCAAAACCAAATGGACAGGTCTATGCTCTGTAGGAGATCTCTAGTGAACTGCCGGGGTCCAGCCCCAGCTGATCCAGGGTATTCGAAGCAGAGACGGCGTAGGCGAGGGTCAGGGAACAACTGCTTAATTAAACGTTAATTAAGGATATAAAGAGTAATAAAATGAGGATAGCTCAGTAGGAAAATTCAGTAGAGAAAAGAGGCTGAGTAGCTTGGTTTACGCGGGGGACCAATAAAACTTCAAGACAAGAAGCTTGCACCACTTACGTAGGCCGCAGGCGTCCTTCCGTTCTCCCGAAGGAGAGGAGACACTGAGGCCTCCCCGGTCGGATCTTAGAAGCCCAGGCAAAATTAGTAAGCTTGGTGGGTTCCGCGCTCCAGATGGAGACTCAACCAGAGTGAGAGAGAGAGAGAGACATGGGGAGACCAGTATTTCGAGAAACTGATCCCAATTCTTTATTTTCCATGGTCTACTTTTATACACTGAGATGTTATGCAAAAGTCACGTGGGGTCAGCAGTCCTGACTTTTATCAAAGTCAGGTGCTTCATACAAAAGTATACAGAGGTCTTAGGGGTGTTCCATCATCTTCTGGCCGGGGGGCCTGCTGACAATTTACGACCCTCTCCTTGTGACAGCGGTCAGTCAACCAGGACACTTATTTCTCCAAGGGTGATTATTCTTAAAACAGACGCCACCCAAATAAAGTTACATTCCTATAGGGTGAGGGTGTAGTGGGTTTTAGTTAAGGAAAGAATTTACTTAGCCTAAGGTCTAACGTGATTTATATCAAAGGTTAATACTTATTTCTTCTATATATTCATTAATGTGTATAAGGGCAGGGGATGTGGAGACTTAGCAGTAAACATCAGCTCAACAAATGAAAAACCCTTCACCAATATGATTTCTAATCAGCCCATTATACTTATACTAATAATTTTCTAACTTTTCTAAGGAACCTGTTTTTAGAAGGTTTAAAGCATCTCGTGCCTCTCATGGTTGGGAGGCTGTGAGCAATCACATGTGGCCGGACAAGCCTGTCAGGCAGGCTAGAGAACCTTCAGAGGAGTTTGTAGGTTAAAACACTCTTGTCACACCCAGGGGTTTTTATCAACTGGAGCTCTAGGTTAACTCCTTCTCCGAAAGAGGTGGTGGGGGACAGCCCCCCGTAAAGTCAGAGGTGTAGGTGAGAGCACAAAGTAGTAAGGTAGGCAGGCTCTGGTGATGGGGGTAGATGCTCGAGGATTTCCAGGGGGACTCCTGAGGCTCGATCCCGCCTTTGCGTATGTCGAGCCTCCTTCCTCATGACCTTTGCCATGGGCGGAGTGCCTCACTCTGGCCCCCAACAGTGAACCTCCTCTCTCAGGAACATTCTTGGCTCCTATCGAGACACCTCTGTGTGTGTAGCTACACACGCAACGTAGGGGCAAAGGGAGCCAGATTCTTTCCGTGGGGTGCTGATGCTTTGTGGCAAAGCACCTGCTTGAGAATCCATCAGCTTACGCTTCCCTCGCCTTGACAGAGGTCTCATTGCTGTAGCCCTTGGCAGTTTGGAAAGAAGAGGACCCTTACCTTTCATAAAGTGGGCCCTTGTCCTAGTTTGAAAGGAAAGGCAAGAGCTGAGCTGAGGCCAATAAGGCGCCAGTCAAGTCTGACATATTCCCGAAGCCTGCTCCTTCATGGAAAATAACGCTGGAATCTAGGAATGTCTCTGCAAGGCTGGCAAAGGGCAGTCAGGAGCCTGCACCCTGCCTCTGGAATTACCAATTTCTGAGCAGATCTGGAGGTCTCCTTTAGGAGAATCTAACTCATTCCTTCCATATTGAGACTTCCAAAAACAGGCCGGTCGGCTGCCTCTTCGTGCCCGAAGGAGGCTTGCTTTTCCTGCCTCCTATGAACCCAGCTTCCCAGGCTCTGGCAAAAGCGGATCTTGAAGATCTTTTCTCAGGGGTTGTTTCCACGGAGCTGGGGCTAAGCCTGGAGACCCAAACTCACAGGGGAAGAAAAACCACATGGACAAGTCTTTGCTCTCTAGGAGAGCTCTAGTGAACTTCACTCTGTCACGAACATTCTTGATTCATATGGAGACACCCCTGTGTGCGAAGCTGCATACCCAACATGGGGGCACAGTGAGCCTGATTCTCTCTGTGTAGCTTTAAAGATGTCATTCAAAAAACACCTTGAAAATCCATACAATGCTCTTCCTTACCCGTGACAGAGTTCTCATTGCTGTAGGCTGTGGCAGTTTTTAGAAATCCGCACCCAAACCCTTCTCCAAGTAGTCCTGGGTCCTAGTTCGGAGGAACATGCAATGGCGGAGCTGAGGCCAGTAAGGCACCAGTCAGGTCTCACACACTCTGGCAGCCTGATCGTCCAGGGACAGTAAGCCCTCTTTTTCCCTGCAGGAGGCTCACTTGACTTCCCTCCTGTGAGCTGCATTTCCCAGCCTGGGGGAAAAGAGGTCCCTGGAGATCTTTTCTCAGGGGCTCCTTACCCGGAGCTGGGGAGGACCTCGAGGACCCAACTCACAGGGGAAGGCAAAAGCACATGGACAGGTCTATGCTCTGTAGGAGAGCTCTAGTGAACCTAATCTCTCAGGAACATTCTGGCCTCCAATAGAGACACCTCTGTATGTGAAGCTACACACCCAACATAGAGGCAAATGGAGCCTGATTCTCCCCGTGGGGTGCTGATGCTTTGTGGCAAAGCACCTGCTTGATAATCCATGCACTTAGGCTTCCCTCGCCTTGACAGAGGTCCCATTGCTGTAGCCCTTGGCAGTTTGGAAAGAAGAAGACCCTTACCCTTCATAAAGTAGGCCTTTGTCCTAGTTTGAATGGAAAGGTAATAGCTGAGCTGAGGCCAATAAGGTGCCTGCCAAGTCTGACATACTCCCGTAGCCTTCACCTTCATGGAAAATAACTCTAGAATCTGGGAATGTTTTTGCAAGGCTGGCAAAGGGCAGTCAGGAACCAGCACCCTGCCTCTGGAATTACCGACTTCTGAGCAGATCTGGAGGTCTCCTTTAGGAGAAGCTAACCCATTCTTTCCAAATAGAGGCTTCCAAACAGGCCAGTTGGCTGCCTTTTCGCGCCCGAAGGAGGCCTGCTTTTCTCGCATCCTATGAAGCCCTGTTCCCAGCCTCTGGGAAAAGCGGATCTTGAAGATATTTTCTCAGGGGTTGTTTCCATGGAGCTGGGGCCGAGACCAGAGACCCAATCGCACAGGGGAAGGAAAACCACATGGACAAGTCTTTGCTCTCCAGGAGACCTCTAAGTGAAACTTACTGTGTCAGGAACGTTCTTGACTCCTATGGAGACACCCCTGTGTGTGAAGCTGTGTACCCAACAAGGGGGCACACAGGGCCTGATTCTCTCTTTGCAGCTTTGAAGCTGTCGTTCAAACAACAGCTTGAGAATCCATAGAATGCTCTCCCTTACCTCTGAGAGACTTCTCATTGCTGTAGCCTTTGGCAGTTTTTACAAATCCGCACCCAAACCCTTCTCCAAGTAGGCCTGGGTCCTGGTTTGGATGGCCATGCAATGGCGGAGCTGAGGTCAGTAAGGCACCAGTCAGGTGTCACACACTCTGGCAGCCTGCTCCTCCAGGGACAGTAAGGCCTATTTTTCCCTGCAGGAGGCTCGCTTGCCTTGCCTCCTGTGAACTGCGTTTCCCAGCCTGGGCAAAAAGCGGTTCCTGGAGATCTTTTCTCAGGGGCTCTATCCCCAGAGCTGGGGTGGACCTCGGGGACCCATCTCACAGGGGAAGGAAAAACCACATGGACAGGTCTATGCTCTGTAGGAGACGTTAGTGTGTCTCATCTCTTAGGAACATTCTTGGCTCGTACAGAGACACCTCTGTGTGTAAAGCTACACACCGAACATAGGGGCACAGGGAGCCTGATTCTCTCCGTGGGGTGCTGATGCTTTGTGGCAAAACACCTGTTTGAGAATCCATCCACTTACGCTTCCCTCGCCTTGACAGAGGTCTCATTGCTGTGTCTCTTGGCAGTTGGGAAAGAAGTAGACCCTTACCCTTCACCAAGTAGGCCCTGATCCTAGTTTGAAAGGAAAGGCAATAGCTGAGCTGAGGCCAGTAAGGCACCCGTCAACTCTGACATATTCCCGATGCCTGCTCCTTCATGGAAAATATTGCTAGAATCTAGGAATGTCTTTGCAAGGCTGGCAAAGGGCAGTCAGGAACCTCGACCCTGCCTCTGGAATTTCTATCTTCTGAACAGATCTGGAGGTCTCCTTCTGGAGAAGCTAACCCATTCCTTGCAAATAGAGGCTTCCAAACACAGGCTAGTTGGCTGCCTCTTCTTGCCTGAAGGAGGCTTGCTTTTCCTGCCTCCTATGATCCCTGGTTCCCAGCATGGGGGAAAAGCAGATCTTGGAGATCTTTGCTCAGGGGTTGTTTCCACGGAGCTGGGGTTGTGCCCAGAGACCCACACATACAGGGGAAGGCAAAACCACATGAACAAGTCTTTGCTCTCTAAGAGAGCTCTAGTGAACCTCAGTCTTTGACGAACGTTCTTGGCTGCTATGCGGACACCTCTGTGTGTGAAACTGCGTACCCAACATGGCGGCAGAGAGCCTGATTCTCTCTGTGCAGGTTTAATGCTGTTGTTCAGAAAACAGCTTGAGAATCCATACAATTCTCGCCCTTACCTCTGACAGAGTTCTCATTGCAGTAGCCCTTGGCAGTTTGTAGAAATCTGCACCTAAACCCTTCTCCAAGTAGGCCTGAGTCCCAGTTCGGAGGAACAAGCAATGGCAGAGCTAAGACCATTATGGCACCAGTAAGTTTTCACACATTCTGGCAGCCTGCTCCTCCAGGGACAGTAAGGCTTCTTTTTCTCTGCAGGAGGCTCACTTGCCTTACTTCCTGTGAACAGCTTTTCCCAGCCTGGGTGAAAAGCGGTTCCTGGAGATCTTTTCTCAGAGGCTGTTTTCTCGGAGCTGGGGTGGACCTCAGGCACCCAACTCACAGGGGAAGGCGAAACCACATGTACAGGTGAGCACTCTGTAGGAGAGCTCTTGTGAGCCTCATCTCTCAGGAACATTCTTGGCTCCTGTAGAGACACCACTGTGTGTGAATCTACACACCCCACATAGGGGCAAAGGGAGCCTGATTCTCTCCGTGGGGTGCTGATGCTTGGTGGCAAAGAACCTTCCTGATAATCCATCCGCTTATGCTTCCCTCGCATTTACGGAGGTCTCATTGCTGTAGCCCTCGGCAGTTTGGAAAGAAGAAGACCCTTACCCTTCATAAAGTAGAGCCTTGTCCTACTTTGAATGGAAAGGCAATAGCTGAGCTGAGGCCAATAAGGCGCCAGTCAAGTCTGACATATTCCCAAAGCCTGCTTCTTCAGGAAGATAACTGTAGAATCTAGGAATGTCTTTGCAAGGCTGGCAAAGGGCAGTCAGGACCCTGCACACTGCCTCTGGAATTACCGACTTCTGAACAGATCTGGAGGTCTCCCTTAGGGGAAGCTAACCCATTCTTGCAAGTAGAGGCTTCCAAACGCAGGCCGCTTGGCTGCCTCTTGCTCTCTGAAGGAGGCCTGCTTTTCCCGCCTCCTATGAACCCCACATCCCAGCCTCTGGGAAAAGCGGATCTTGAAGATCTTTTCTCAGGGGTTGTTTCCACGGAGCTGGGGCCGAGCCTGGAGCCCCAAACGCACAGGGGAAGAAAAACCACATGGACAAGTCTTTGCTCTCTAGGAGAGCTCTAGTGAACCTCACTCTGTCAGGAACGTTCTTGTTTCCTATGGAGACACCCCTGTCTGTGAAGCTGTGTACCGAACATGGAGACACAGAGTCTGATTCTCTCTGTGCAGCTTTGAAGCTGTCGTTCAAACAACAGCTTGAAAATCCATACAATGCTCTTCCTTACCCGTGACACAGTTCTCATTGCTATACCCCTTGGCAGTATTTAGAAATCCATACCCAAACCCTTCTCCTAGTAGGCCTGGGTCCTAGTTCAGAGGAACATGCAATGGTGGAGCTGAGGCCAGTAAGGCACCAGTCAGGTCTCACACACTCTTGCAGCCTGATCGTCCAGGGACACTAAGGCCTGTTGTGCCTTGCAGGAGGCTCGCTTGTGTTACCTCCTGTGAACTGCGTTTGCCAGCCTGGGGGAATAGCGGTCCTGGAGATCTTTTCTCAGGGGCTCCTTCCCCTGAGCTGGGGCGGACCTCAGGGACCCAACTCACAGGGCAAGGCAAAACCATATGGACAGGTCTATGCTCTGTAGCAGACTTCTAGTGAACCTCATCTCTCAGGAACATTCTTGGCTCCTATAGAGACACTTCTGTGTGTGAAGCTGCGTACCTAACATAGGGGCACAGAGAGCCTGATTTTCTCAGTTCATTTTGACCCTGTCGTTCAGAAAACAGCTTGAGAATCCATAAAATGCTCTCCCTTACCGCTGAGAGAATTCTCACTGCTGTAGCCCTTGGCACTTTGTAGAAATCCGCACCCAAATGCTTCTCCAAATAGGCCTGGGTCCTAGTTCGGAGGAACAGGCAATGGTGGAACTGAGGCCAGCAAGGCAACAGTCAGGTTTCACACACTCTGGCAGCCTGCTCCTCCAGGGACTGTAAGGCCTCTTTTACTGTGCAGGAGATTCGCTTGCCTTACTTCCTGTGAACAGCATTTCCCAGCCTCGGCGAAGCGGTTCCTGGAGATCTTTTCTCAGGGACAGTTTCCCCGGAGGTGTGGCGGACCTCGAGGACCCAACTCACAGGGGAAGGCAAAACCACATTGACAGGTCTATGCTCTGTAGGAGAGGTTTAGTGAACCTAATCTCTCAGGAACATTCTTGGCTCCTATAGAGACAACTCTGTGTGTGAAGCTACACTCCCAACATTGGTGCACAGGGAGCTTGATTCTCTCCGTGGGGTGCTGATGCTTTGTGGCAAAGCACCTGCTTGAGAATCCATCATCTTAGGCTTCCCTCACCTTGACAGAGGTCTCATTGCTGTAGCCCTTGGCAGTTTGCAAAGAAGAAGACCCTTACCCTTCATAAACTAGGGCCTTGTCCTAGTTTGAATGGAAAGGCAATAGCTGAGCTGAGGTCAATAAGGAGCCAGTCCCGTCTGACACATTCCCGAAGCCTGCTCCTTCATGGAAAATAACTCTAGAATCTAGGAATATCTTTGCAAGGCTAGCAAAGGGCAGTCAGGAACCAGTACCCTGCCTCTGGAATTACCAACTTCTGAGCAGATCTGGAGGTCTCCTTTAGGAGAAGCTAACCCATTCCTTCCAAATAGAGGCTTCAAAACACACGCAGGTGGGCTGCCTTTTTGTTCCCTATGGAGGCGTGCTTTTCTCTCCTCCTACGAACCCCGGTTCCC
The DNA here is from genome assembly GCF_029407905.1 of Bubalus kerabau. Classification (NCBI taxonomy): domain Eukaryota; kingdom Metazoa; phylum Chordata; class Mammalia; order Artiodactyla; family Bovidae; genus Bubalus; species Bubalus kerabau. The sequence continues at coordinate 4,590,258 of NW_026577882.1, forward strand.
AGACACTGGGTAAAGTGGATCTTGAAGATATTTTCTCAGGGGTTGTTTCCACGGAGCTGGGGCCGAGCCTGGAGACCCAAAGGCACAGGGGAAGGCAAGACCTCATGGACAAGCCTTTGCTCTTTAGTATAGCTCTAATGAACCTCACCCTGTCAGGATCTTTCTTGATTCCTACGGAGACACACCTGTGTGTGAAGCTGCGGCTACAGAGAGCCTGATTCCCTCCGTTTACCGCTGAGTCTGCATTGCCAAGCAACAGCTTGGGAACGCAGCCTGGGGCACTTCCCTTCCCTCGGACAGAGCTCTCCTTGCGGTAGGCCTTGGTAGTTTGCATACAATGGGGCCCTAAGCCCTCTGCAAGTTGGCCTGGCTCCTAGGTCCAAAGGGCAGGCCAGAGCGGAGCTGAGGCTGTCAGGCTCCAGACACATCTCCCATACTCCTACATCTTGCTCCTACCAGGGCGTGAACGCTAGAAGCTGGGAAGGTACCTGGAATGTGCAGGGGCGGGGCGAACGCGGGCGGCGTGGGGCGGGGGTCGGCTTCTGGCGGGGGTGGGGGCGGGCTTCCCAGTTGTGCTCTCAGAGGTGGACACTGAGGCTGAAAACTCGCCGGGAGCGCACCCGGGACTGGGTAAACCCGGGCTGCGGGGGTCGAGATTCAGATGGCTTTGGGTGGGGTTCGGTCCCAGTTGTGCTCCCGGGGTCGCCACTGCGGCTGGGAACGCGCAGGGAGCGCGGCAGGGGCGGGGTCGGCTCACGGGGGGGATGGGGAGGGGTTCCCAGTTGCGCTCTCGGGGGTTGCAACTGCGGCTGGGAACGCCCATTTCGTCCGCTCCTGGGTCCCCAAGGATCGCCATCCCGTGGGTGCAGCGGAGGGCTGCGGACCACAGGTAAGGGAACTGGCACTGCGTGGAGCAGGGAACCAAGTATTCCGCCGTCTGTTGGCACATTCTCGGAGCTCCCCAACCTGGCGGTTGCAGAAAGGCCTTGCCTTTGGGGTCAAGGCCTTTACCGCTCCACCCCTCTGCTGAAAAATCTCAGAGTCTGCGCGGCTTTTCCAAGCAGCCTAGTGTCCGCTGGAAGTCCAAGGGACAGAACACTGAACTCTGGCCGGCTGGCCCAGCCCTCTTCTGGCACTTTGTAAGCCAGCGGGCCCTTGAGCACCTGCTGGGATGGGAAAGGGAAGGGTCCATGGATTGCACCCTAGAAACTTAGTAGGGTGCATGGATTTCAAACCCTGGTGGCCGCCCAGGCAGCAAAGAAGGGGGGAGGGCACATTGCTGCCCTTTCATGGCAGAATCTGTGGTTGTCCAGCTGCGTGGGCCTTTTCATGAGGACCCTGTGCAATAAAAGTTTGGTGTTTTGGAACTGAATAATTAGAACGTGTAAAAGCTTTAAATTATGTGGTGGTGTAATTAAAAAACAAAACAAAACAAAATCAAGCTCCAAGTGTTTTGCAAATGGAGGTTTAAATATTGAAGGACTGTATTCCTTGCACTGTGGCATTCTATCAAGAAGTGTGCAGGATTTTTTTTTTTTTTTAAGAAAAGTGTTCGAAGTGAGGGAAACAGGAAACCCAGAGGTGCCCCTGTATTTTGGGGAAGGCCTTAGGAGGTCACTTGGAAATGCTCCTGGCTGTGCGGGAGGGGGGCAGATGGGCTGTGCAGGCTTGTCCTTTGCATGGATGTTCTTGTGTGTGGAAACCCAGCTCGGAGCCATCTCCTGATGTGTAAGAATTTCGCAGACAAACCTTGAGCTAAGCAATGCATTTTTTCCTAAGAAAATGTTTGTCTTAAGCGATGTAAATATCCTATGTATTTCCGCTAGACTCTGGCTTCAGGTCGGTTCCCCCAAAAGGCTCAGAAGCGATTTGAACAAAACAGCATGTTTTCCTCCTAGCTTGTTCTCCTTATCTATGTTAAGGAAATGATATATTTGCCTGCAATACTGCCTTTCTTCAAGATTCATGTCAATCAAGTTTTGGCCCGGGATGACTCACCTGCTCCCAATATTATCTCAATGCATGTCGTGGGGGAGGGGCCTGGTGCCATTCCCTGAAACAGTTCCTTTCTTTCCTTAGCTGACTGCTAGTGCCTGTAGAATATCTGGCTAAAGACCAGCAGGGAGTACTCTTACTACCCCCCCCCCACCCCGCCTCAAGTCTAAGTCAGCAGCTTTCTCTATCTCTTTAATACTTTAATAACACTTGATGGCACAAAAGCTCTGAGCGATCAAATCATATCAAATCTTCATTTCAGATTGAAGATGCATTCCATGGTATTGTCATCTTAAGTCTTTCCATCGTTATGGAATATCTGTCCATGTATTCAGGATAGTTTTCAGCCAGGGTGTATAATTTCCAGTGTGCCAGTCTTGTCATCCTCGTTACATCCATGGCAAAGTGTTTTATTCATGTTGATATTATTGAAAGGGAATTTTTTAAAATTCCTTTTCAGATTATTATCTGCTAATGTATACAGATAAAACTGTGTAATCATTCATTTTTATCAGTTTGGACAGCTTGATAGTTGTCTTTAATTTCTTTACTTTCTGACACTTTAAGATTATCCTGGGACACATATGTAATGCCTCACCCCTAAATTCAGACATGTGTTCAAAGAACTTCTGTCCTTTTATTTATTTATTTTTTTATTTATTTATTCTTTAACATTGAAATCGTTTTGACTATGCTGGGTGTTTGTTGCTAGATGGAAGTAGCTAGGACCTCTGGACTGCGGTCTCTCATCTCTTGCTGACCTCTTGTTGACCTCTGCAGAATCCTGGTAGGTGGGAGCTTGTTAGTTCCTTGTTCCTTATCAGAACCTCCTGTGGTAAGTGTTTTTCTCTTCTCTGTTGCCTGGTAAGGGTGGGTGGTCATGGGCATCCCAAAGTTGGCTAGAAGTCAATTATTTAGGCAGGCTTGTGCATAGATATGGGAGAAGGCAATGGCACCCCACTCCTGGAAAATCCCAAGGATGGAGGAGCCTGGTAGGCTGCAGTCCATGGGGTGGCTAAGAGTCGGACACCACTGAGTGACTTCATTTTCACTTTTCACTTTCATGCATAGGAGGAGGAAATGGCAACCCACTCCAGTGTTCTTGCCTAGAGAACCCCAGAGACTGCGGGGCCTGGTGGGCTGCCATCTATGGCGTGGCACAGGGTCGGCCTCAACTGAACCACTTAGCAGCTGCAGCAGCAGCAGCAGCAGTGCATAGATATCAAAGGGGATGAGAACACTCAGGTAGGATCACATATGTCATCGTGAAACAATACTTCTCTTAGCCAAAGCTAACGAAAGATTTCTGTTCTAGGTCAACCTAGAAGAGATCACTTAAGAGGTAAAGAAACTTAAACTCCATTAGCAAAGGCAGTTCAACATCTCAAGAAAACTTGTGCTAGGCACAAAACTCTTTTCTGGGGGCCTACTTTCCCTACAACCTCCTTATCCCATTCTGTACCCATTCCTTTGCTTCTCCCGTCCTGAAAATGCCACCTGTAAGACAGAACTACTTCGTTTTCCTTCTTAAAGTGTGATTGCATTCCATACATTCTTGTAATAACAAGTCATACATTTCCCTTCAGCAACCAAGAACTCACTCTTATATTGGCATTTGATAGATTGGTGAGCATACCTATCAGTGATAATAGCGCCCACCCCGCTTCCTGCAAGAACAGAACAAAACAAAACAAAACAAAAAAATTGCTTTCTTACATTTAATATGTTTGGATGGTGCCAGTCACTATTCATGCAGAGTCAAAAATCTCTTTTGTTTCTGTGTAAAAGGGAGGTCCTTTCAAGTCGTGAATGTTTAAGAAGTTTCATTTATTTGGAAGTGACCTAGCTATTCAATACACTGTCGTCACTTAGTTTAGCACCAGGATAGAAACTCAGGTAACCAAAACACCTGGAGGAACGATTGTAAGTTCAGTTCAGTTCAGTTGCTCAGTCGAGTCTGACTCTTTGGGACCCCGTGGCCTGCAGGACGCCAGGCTTCCATGTCCATCACCAACTCCAGGGGCTTGCTCAAACTCATGTCCATCGAGTCAGTGATGCCATCCAACCATCTTATCCTCTGTCATCCCCTTCTCCTCTGCCTTCAATCAAGACTATTAGAGGCAGATATTTTAGAGTATAATTATTGTTAAGAGTTTATCTAAAAGCTCATATCACATTTACATATTTTACATTGGTTGTTGCTGTTTCCAGGTACTTTCTTGCTGACAAGCTTGTGACACATATAACAATAGAGCAATTTTTACCTCAAAAGAAACCTAGGCACTATGAACATGTTGTGCTTAATGTTGTTGACTCTTAGACATGTCTATAGTGGAGGAGCAAAACCAAAAATACTAGATATTTAATATTGACTAGTTCCCAGTTCACGGGACTCGGACATTCATTTAGGTCAATGTTTTCTTGTATTTCCAGCAGTTTGATTTGGAAGGGCTGCCTTGTCTTGAGACCATTGAAATCAGAACTCAGAACTTGAGCAATATTATCAAAAAACACAAGGCTCACACTGACATATACCTTAATCCAGACAGACAGACAAGACATCTTCCAGTTTTCCGCCTGAGATTTAAAATATTTATTTGAGCCGTTTTCCTGGGAAGTGGGGGGGGGAGTGGGGGTGGCAGCGAGGCAGGCTTGGGTAACAAGCTAATTGTTGGTCATTGCATATGCAAAGAACCAGCTTTCCGGGTTCCAAGGAAAAAAGCTTCCTTGGTACCCAATTTTGTTTGTATCTATAGACTCTCATGGCCCTCCTAGGTCAGGACATCTTTCCTTTCTGTAGTCCTCGTTTGAACCCTAAATCATAGACAGCTTGGATTGTCTCTGTGGGGTGGATGTATTGTCCTCGTGTTTGACCTGGCAGCAGTAGCGAGGTCCGAGAGCCTCTCCTGGAACCGGGCGTGGGGACGGGGCTCACCGGGAGCCCCTGGTGGAAGTGGGCAATGCGCCGGGAGCGCGCCAGGGGCGGGGCGATCCCAGGCGGCGCGGGTCGGGGTTCCGGTCGGGAGGGGGTGGGGGGTGGTAACAGTTGTGCTCTAGGGGGTCCCCACTGCAGCTGGAAACGCGCTGGGAGTGCGGCAGGGGCCGGGTGAACCCTGGTGGCGCGGGGCGGGGTTCGGCTCCTGGCGGGGGTGGGGGAGGGCTTCCCAGTTGTGCTCTCGGTGGTGGCCACTGAGGCTGGAAACGCGCCGGGAGCGCACCCGGGGCGGGGTAAACCTGGGCTGCGCGGGTCTAGATTTAGATGGCTGTGGGTGGGGGTTCGGTCCCAGTTGTGCTCTCTGGGGTCGCCACTGCGGCTAGGAACGCCCATTTCCTACGCTAATGTGTCCCCAAGGATCCACATCTAGTGGGTGCAGCGGAGGGCTGCGGGCCACAGGTCAGAGAACTGGGACTGCTTGGAGCAGGGAACCACGTATTCCGCCCTCTGTTGGCACATTCTCGGAGCTCCCCAACCTGGCGGTTGCAGAAAGGCCTCGCCCTTGGTGTCAAGGCCTTTACCTCTCCACCCCTTTGCTGAAAAATCTCAGTCTGCACGGTTTTCCCAAGCAGCCTAGTGTCCCCTGGAAGTCCAAGGGACAGAACCCTGAACTCTGGCCGGCTGGCCCAGCCCTGCTTCTGGCACTTTGTAGGCCAGCGGGCCCTGGAGCACCTGCTAGGATGAGAAAGGGAAGGGTCCGCGAATTGCACCCTAGAAAGTTAGTAGGGTGCATGGATTTCAAACCCTGGTGGCCGCCCAGGCAGCAAAGAAGTGGGGAGGGCACCTTGCTGCCCTTTCATGGCAGAATCTGTGGCTGTCCTGATGTGTGGGCCTTTTCATGGGGACCTTGTGCAATAAAGGTTTGGTGTTTTGGTACTGAATAATTAGAAATTGTAAAAAGTTTAAATTATGTGGTGGTGTAATTAAAAAACAAAACAAAACAAAACCAAGCCCCAAGTGTTTGGCACAGGGAGGTTTAAGTATTGAAGGCCTGTTTTCCTTGCACTGTGGCATTCTATCAAGAAGTGTGCAGGATTTTTTTTTTTTTTTAAGAAAAGTGTTCGAAGTGAGGGAAACAGGAAACCCAGAGGTGCCCCTGTATTTTGGGGAAGGCCTTAGGAGGTCACTTGGAAATGCTGCTGGCTGTGGGGGAGGGGGGCAGATGGGCTGTGCAGTCTTGTCCTTTGCATTCATGTTCTTGTGTGTAGAAACCCAGCTCGGAGCCATCTCCTGATGTGTAAGAATTTCGCAGACAAACCTTGAGCTAAGCAATGCATTTGTTCCTGAGGAAATGTTTGTCTTAAGCGATGTAAATATCCTATGTATATCTGCTGGACTCTGGCTTCAGGTCGGTTCCCCCAATAGGCTCAGAAGCGACTTGAACAAAACAGTATGTTTTCCTCGTACCTTGTTCTCCTAATCTATGTTAAGGAAATGATATATTTGCCTGGAATACTGCCTTTCTTCAAGATTCATGTCAATCAGTTTTTGGCCCAGGATGACTCACCTGCTGCCAATGTGACCTCAAGGCATGTCGTGGGGGAGGGGCCTTGTGCCATTCCCTGAGACAGTGCCTTTCTTTCCTTAGCTGACTGCTAGTGCCTGTAAAATATCTGGCTAGAGACCAGCAGGGCGTACACCCCGCCTCAAGTCTAAGTCAGCAGCTTTCTCTATCTCATTTATACTTTAATAACAATTGATGACACAAAAGCTCTGAGCGATCAAATCATATCAAATCTTCATTTCAGATTGAAGATGCATTCCATGGTATTGCCATCTTAAGTCTTTCCATTGTTATGGAATATCTGTCCATGTATTCAGGATAGTTTTCAGCCAGGGTGTATAATTTCCAGTGTGCCAGTCTTGTCATCCTCGTTACATCCATGGCAAAGTGTTGTATTCATGTTGACATTATTGAAAGGGAATTTTTTTAAATTCCTTTTCAGATTATTATCTGCTAATATATACAGAAAAAACTGTGTAATCTTTCGTTTTATCAGTTCGGACAGCTTGATTGTTGTCTTTAAATTCTTTCCTTTCTCATACTTTAAGATTTTCCGGGCACCGTACATGTACTGCCTCACCCCTAATCTCAGTCATGTGTTCAAAGGACTTCTGTCCTTTATTTGTTTACTTATTTTTTGCAACATTGAATTCGTTTTGACTATGCTGGGTCTCTGCTGCAAGATGGAAGTTGCTAGGACCTCTGGACTGCAGTCTTCCATCTCTTACTGACCTCTTGTTGACCTCTGCAGAATCCTGTTTGGTGGGAGCTTGTTAGTTCCTTGTTCCTTACCAGGACCTCCTGTGGTAAGTGTTTTTCTCTTCTCTGTTGCCTGGTAAGGGTGGATGGTCATTGGCATCCCAAAGCTAGCTAGAAGTCAATTATTTAGGCAGGCTTGTGCATAGATATGGGAGAAGGCAATGGCAACCAACTCCAGTACTCTTGCGTGGAAAATCCCATGGATGGAGGAGCCTGGTAGGCTGCAGTCCATGGGGTGGTTAAGAGTCGGACACCACTGAGCGACTTCACGTTCACTTTTCACTTTCATGCATGGGAGGAGGAAATGGCAACCCACTCCAGTGTTCTTGCCTAGAGAACCCCAGGGACTGCGGGGCCTGGTGGGCTGCCGTCTATGGGGTCTCACAGAGTCGGACACGACTGAAACGACTTAGCAGCAGCGGCGGCGGCAGCAGCAGCAGAAGCAGTGCATCGATATCAAAAGGGCTGCAAACAGTCAGGAAGGATCACATATGTCACCGTGAAACACTACTTCTCCACTTAGCCAAAGCTAACCAAAGATTTCTGTTCTAGGTCAACCTAGAAGAGATCACTTAAGAGGTAATGAAACTTAAACTCCATTAGCAAACGCAGTTCGACATCTCAAGAAAACTTGTGCTTGGCACAGAACTCTTTTCTGGGGGTCAACTTTCCCTACAACCTCCTTATCCCATTCTGTACCCATTCCTTTGCTTCTCCCATCCTGAAACGGCCACCTGTAAGACAGAACTACTTCGTTTTCCTTCCTCAAGTGCCATTGCATTCCACATACTTTCTTGATATAACAAGTCATACATTTCCCTTAAGCAACCAAGAACTGACTTTTATATTGGCATTGGCTATAGCCCGCCCCCCTCCCCCCACCCCCAAGAACAGAACAAAACAAAACAAAACAATTGCTTTCTTACATTTAACATGTCAGGATGGTGCCAGACACTATTCATGGAGAGTCAAAAATCTCTTTTGTTTCTGTGTAAAAGGGAGGTCCTTTCAAGTCGTGAATGTTTCAGAACTTTCATTTATTTGGAAATGACCTAGCTATTCAATACACTGTCGTCACAAGGATAGAAACTCGGGTAACCAAAACACCTGGAGAAACGTTTGTTAGTTCAGTTCAGTTCAGTTGCTCAGTCGTGTCTGACTCTTTGGGACCCCGTGGCCTGAAGGACGCCAGGCTTCCTTGTCTGTCACCAGCTCCAGGGGCTTGCTCAAACTCATGTCCATCGAGTCAGTGATGCCATCCAACCATCGTACCCTTGTCATCCCCTTCTCCTCTGCCTTCAATCAAGACTATGAGAGGCAGATATTTTAGAGTATAATTATTGTAAAGAGTTTGTCTAAAAGCTCATATCACATTTACATTTTTTACTTTTGTTGTTGTCGTTTCCAGGTAGTTTCTTGCTGACAAGCTTGTGACAGATATAACAATAGAGCAATTTTTACCTCAAAAGAAACCTAGGCACTATGAACATGTTGTGCTTAATGTTGTTGACTCTTAGACATGTCTATAATGGAGGAGCAAAACCAAAAATACTAGATATTTAATATTGACTAGTTCCCAGTTCACGGGACTCGGACATTCATTTAGGTCAATGTTTTCTTGTATTTCCAGCAGTTTGATTTGGAAGGGCTGCCTTGTCTTGAGACCATTGAAATCAGAACACAGAACTTGAGCAATATTATCAAAAAACACAAGGCTCACACTGACACATACCTTAATCCAAACAGACAGACAAGACATCTTCCAGGTTTCCGCCTGAGATTTAAAATATTTCTTTGAGCCAGTCTTCTGGGGAGTGGGGGGATGGAGGTGGCAGTGAGGCAGGCTTGGGTAACAAGCTAATTGTTGGTCATTGCATATGCAAAGAACCAGCTTTCCGGGTTCCAAGGAAAAAAGTTTCCTTGGTAACCAACTTTGTCTGGTTCTATAGAATATCATGGCCCTCCTAGGTCAGGTCATCTTGCCTTTCTGTAGTCCTCGTTTTATCCCTAAATCATAGACAGCTTGGATTGTCTCTGTGGGGTGTATGTATTGTCCTCATGTTTGACCTGGCGGCAGCAGCGAGGTCCGAGAGCCTCTCCTGGAACCGGGCGTGGGGACGGGGCTCACCGAGAGCCGCTGGTGAAGGTGGGCAGCACCCCTGGAGCGCGGCAGGGGCGGGGCGCCCCGGGCGGCACAGGGCGGGTGTCGGCTCCTGGCGGGGGTAGGGGAGGGCTTCCCAGTTGTGCTCTCAGAGATGGCCACTGCGGCTGGAAACGCGCCGGGAGCGCAGCCAGGGTGGGGTAAACCTGGGCTGCACAGGTCGAGATTCCGCTCGCTGTGGGTGGGGGGTCGGTCCCTGTTGTGCTCCCGGGGGTCGCCAATATGGCTGGGAACCCGCCGGGAGCCCGGCAGGGCCGGGATGAAACCTGGCGACGCGGGGTGGGGTGGGGGTCCGTTCGCAGCGGGGGTCGGCTCCTGGCGGGGGTGGGGGAGGGCTTTCCAGATGTGCTGTTGGGGGTCGCCATTGCGGCTGGGAATGCCCATTTCGTGAACTCCTGGATCCACAAGGATCGGCATCCATTGGCCACAGCGGAGGGGTGCGGAACACAGGTAAGGGAACGGGGACTTCGTGGAGCAGGGAACCATGTATTCCGCCCTGTGTTGGCACAGTCTCAGAGCTCCCCAACCTGGCGGTCGCAGGAAGGCCTCGTCTTTGGGGTCAAGGCCTTTATCACTCCACCCCTCTGCTGAAAAACCTCAGAGTCTGTGCGGTTTTCCCAAGCAGCCTAGTGTCCGCTGGAAGTCCAAGGGACAGAACCCTGAATTCTGGCCGGCTGGCCCAGCCCTGCTTCTGGCACTTTGTAGGCCAGCGGGCCCTGGAGCACCTGCTAGGATGGGAAAGGGAAGGGTACGCGAATTGCACCCTGGTGGCCGCCGAGGCAGCAAAGAAGAGGGGAGGGCACCTTACTGCCCTTTAATGGCAGACAGAATCTGTGGCTGTCCTGCTGCGTGGGCCTTTTCATGGGGACCTTGTGCAATAAAAGTTTACCGGTGAACTTAGGGAACTTCCCAGTGTGCTTCTGACAGATGAGGGATGCTGTGGAGTTGGAGGGGCCTCTCAGGACTCTGCTGGGTTTGGCGCAATGGAAGAGGGCCTCATCTCCAGGGAAGGCAGGAACCTCAGGCTTCCTCTCCGTTTCGGACTCCGACCGCAGGGTCCCTGCAGAGTTGGGACAGGAGAGTCAGGAATCGTCTTGTCTGAGGAAGGGAACTCCGCTTGCCTCTCGAGGTGCTCAGGGGGTCTCAGGCCCCTTGTTGAGCTGTGTGTGGAACCTGCGGGTATTTCCGGAAATGCACGACGGTGACAGTGCCCCTTCGTGTTGTGCCTTCACCCACTGGGTTGCCTTCGAAGAGGTGTCTGGGCCTCGGGTTCTTTTTAAGAGTGGACCGGGAAATCGGGGTCTTTCGGCATGTGGGACCACCCACGGGGCTAGTCTCAAATTTCCTAGTGAGGCCGGCTTCATCCTGACGTGTGCCGGGAAGGCCGGGGACACTTCCAGACAACGCAGGGGGATCAACTCTCCTGTCGCCATCAGGAGGGGAGAAGGGGCTCAGATGAAGTGGGGCCGGAACCCTCGGTGTTACCCTCGAGGGAAACCGGCGTGTGGGGGACTTTTGGGGGTTGCATGAAAGGAGTCAGGTACCATTTCGCACTTCAGGACAGAACCTGGGAATTCCCTTGAGACGCCGTAGCGGGCAAGGGCCTCATCTTGCGAAGACGTTGGAACCATGTGGATTTTCTCGAGTTGCGGCGGGATTCTAGAGTTACGACGGGGATTTCAGGCTTCCTCTTGTGTTGGCCCCAGGAAGCCTAATCTTCCATTCGAGTTGCGAGGGAAAGCTTGGGGTTGCACTCGAGTCACTGCAGGGCCAAAGAGACCTCATCTAGGCCTGTGTCCGGGACTTAACGTTCCTCTCAAGGGAAGACAGGGATCTCAGGGTGGCGTTCCAGACTCCCCCGGGGAGTCAGGCCTAGCCTCGAGGGCAAGCCAAGGATGCCGCTCTCCTCTCAAGTCGCGACGCAGATCTCTTGGAGCCCACTGAGTGGCCTCAAGGGAGTCAGGCCTTCTCTTCAGTTTGGAGAGAGGACTCAGGATTGCGGTCTGGGTCAGGCAGGAAAAGAAGGCCCTCAGCTCGCGAGGATGGGGGCTTCTCAGGGGTTTCCTCGAGCTGCGGCGCCCGTGGGGGTTTTCTCACGAGGCAAGACGAGGATCTCAGGGAGCCTCTCGTGCGGTGCCAGGGAAGTCAGGTCTCTGTGCACGTGGCGAGGGGGAGCACGTCATGGCTCTCGAGTCATGGGAGAGGACTAGTGCCTCCAGACGCGTTGAAGAAGGACACTCGAGGTCTTTCTGGGGTTGCGGCGGGAAAGCCTCATTTCCCTCGACTTCTGCCGGGGACCTGAGGGAACTTCCCATGGTGCCTCTGATAGGTGAGGGATGCTGTGGAGTTGGCGGGGCCTCTCGGGACTCCGCTGGGCTTGGCGCAATGGAAGAGGGTCTCATCTCGAGGGGAGACAGGAAACTTAGGCTTCCTCTCCGTTTCGGACTCCAACCACAGGGTCCCTGAAGAGTTGGGACAGGAGAGTCAGGCCTCGTCTTGTCTGAGGAAGGGAACTCCGCTTGCCTCTCGAATTGCTCAGGGTGTCTCACGCACCTCGTCGAGCTGTGTGTGGAAACCGCGGGTTTTTCCGGACGACTCACGGGGGTGTCAGTGCCCCTTCGAGTGGTACCTTCACCCACAGGGTTGCCTTCGAAGAGGGGTCCGGGCCTCGGGTCCTTCTCAAGAGCGGACCGGGGAATCGGGGGCGTTCGGCATGTGGCACCACCCACGTGGCTCATCTCGAATTTCCCCGTGAGACCGGCCTCATCCTGAGGTGCACCGGGAAGGCCGGGAACCCCTTCTGGACCACGCAGGGGAATCGCCTCTCCTGTCGCGATCAGGAGGGGAGAAGGGGCTCAGATGAAGCTGTGCCGGGACTCTCGGTGTTCCCCTCGAAGGAACCCGGCGTGTCGGGGAACTTTTGGGTGTCGTACGAAGGCTGTCAGGTACCGTTTCGCACTTCAGGGCGGAACATGGGACTTCCCTTGAGACGCCATAGTGGGCAAGGGCCTCATCTTGCGAAGACGTTGGAACCACGTGTTTTTTCTCGATTTGCGGCGGGATTCTCGAGTGACGACGGGGATTACAGGCTTCCTCCTCTGTTGGCCCTGGGAAGCCCCGTCTTCCATTTGAGTGGTGAGGGAAAGCTGGGGGCTGCCTTGAGTCACTGCAGGGCCAAAGAGACCTCATCTAGGCGTGTGTCCAGGACCTAATGTTCCTATCCAGGGAAGGCAGGGATCTCGGGGTTGCATTCCAGGATCCCCCGGGGTGTCAGGCCTCGTCTCGAGGGGAAGCCAAGGACTCCGCTGTCCTCCCGTGTCGCGACGCGGATCTCTTGGAGCCCCCTAGTGGCCTCAGTGGAGTCAAGCCTCCTCTTCATTTTGGAGAGAGGGCTCGGGATTGTTCTCCAGGCCATGTAGGAAAAGAAGGCCCTTCACCTCGTGAGGACGGGGGCGTCTCAGGGGTTTCCTCGAGCTGCGGCGCCCTTGGGGGTTTTCTCGCGAGGCACGACGAGGATCTCAGGGAGCCTCTCATGCGGCGCCAGGGAAGTCAGGTCTCCCTGCGCGTGGCGAGGGGGAGCGCGTCCTGGCTCTCGAGTCACGGGAGGGGACTAGGGCCTCGAGACGCGTTGAAGAGGGACTCTCGAGGTCTTTCTCGGGTTGTGTCGGGAAAAGTCATTTCCCTCGCCTTCTGCCGGGGACCTTAGGGAACTTCCCAGGGTGTCTTGAGAGTTGATGGATACTGTGGAGTTGGCGGGGCCTCTCGGGACTCCGCTGGGTTTGTCGCAATGGAAGAGGGCCTCATCTCGAGGGGAGGCAGGAACCTCAGACTTCCTCTCTGTTTCGGACTCAGACCGCAGGGTCCCTGCAGAGTTGGGACAGGAGAGTCAGGCTACGTATTTTCTGAGGAATGGAACTCCGCTTGCCTCTCGAGTTGTTCATTGGGTTTCAGGCCCCTTGTCAAACTGTGTGTGGAATCTGCAGGTTTTTCCAGACGATGGACGGGGGTGTCAGTGATCCTTCGATTTGTGCCTTCATCCACAGGGTTGCCTTCGAAGAGGTGTCCGGGCATCGGGTTCTTATGAAGAGCGGACTGGGAAATCGGGGTCATTCAGCATTTGGCACCACCCACGTGGGTTGTCTCGTATTTCCTCATGAAACCGGCCTCATCCTGAGGTGTGCCGCGAAGGTCATGAAACTCTTCCAGACAAAGCAGAGGAATCGACCCTCCTGTGGCGATCAGGAGGGGAGAAGTGGCTCAGATGAAGTGCTGCTGGGAACCTCGGGTTTCCCTCAAGTGAGACAGGTATGTCGGGTAACTTTTGGGGTCGCATAAAGCGTTCCAAGTACCATTTCGCTCTTCAAAATGGAACGTTGGACTTCTCTTGGGGTGCTCCAGCGGGCAAGGGCCTCATCTTGGAATGACTGCGGAACCACTTGGTTTTTCTCGAGTTGCGGTGGGATATTTGAGTTACCACAGGGAATTCATGCTTCCTCTTGTGTTGGCCCACAAAAGTCTTATCTTCCATTCGAGATTCGAGGAAGAGCTGGAGGTGCGCTCTAGTCACTGAAGGCAAAAGAGACCCCACCAAGGCTTGTGTGCAGGACCTAATGTTCATCTCAAGACTCGACAGAAATCTCGGGGTTGCATTCCAGACTCACCTTGGAGTCAGGCCTCGTCTCGAGGGGAAGCAAAGGACTCTGCTCTCCTCTCGAGTCGGACGGGTATGTCTTGGAGCCCACTGAGTGGCTTAAACGGAGTCAAACCTCCTCTGGTGTTTGGAGGGAGGACACGGGATTGCTCTCCAGGCAATGCAGGAAATGAAGGCCCTCATCTCCCAATGACTGGGGCGTCTCGTAGGTTTTCTCGAGCTGTGGCGCTAGTGTGGGGTTTCTCACGAAGTAAGACTGGGAGCTCAGTGAGCCTCTCACGTGGTGCCAGGGCAGTCAGGTCTCTATGCACGTGGTGAGAGGGAGCCCGTCATTGTTCTCGAGTCATGGTAGGGAAATTGGGCCTGAAGACGTGTTAAAGAAGGACTCTCAAGGTCTTTCTTGTGTTGCAGCAGGAAACCCTGGGTTCCATCGACTTGTGCCAGTGACCTCAGGAAGCTTCTCAGCGTGCCTCTGAGAAGTCAGGGTCACTGTGGAGTTGGGAGGGGCCTCTCGGAACTCCACTGGGTTTGGTGCAATGGAAGAGGGCCTCATGACAAGTTGAGGCAGGAACCTCAGGGTTCCTCTCCTGGCTTCGAATGCGCCCGATCTGACTCGGATCGCAGAGTCCCTGCAGAGTTGGAACAGGAGAGTCAGGCCTCGTCTTGTGTGGAGGAATGGAACTCCGCTTGACTCTCGCGTTGTTCATGGGGTGACAGGCCACTTGTCGATTTGTATGTGGAACTTGCGGGTTTTTCTGGACGATGCACCGGGGTGTCACTGCCCCTTCGTGTTGTGCCTTGATCCACAGGATTGCCTTCGAGTTGGGTTCTGCCATCGGGTTCTTATCAAGAGCGGACCAGGGAATTGGGGTCTTTTGGCATGTCGCACCACCCATGATGCTATGTCTCGAATTTCCTCGTGAGACTGGCCTCATCTTGATGTGCGCCAGGAAGGTCGGGAACGCCTTCCAGACAAAGCAGGGGAATCGAACCTCCTGTCGCGATCAAGAAGGGAGAAGAGTCTCAGATGAAGTGGTGCCGGGAACCTTGGTGTTCTCCTCAAGTGAGACTGGTATGTCGGGGAACTTTTGGGGTCGCATCAAGGGTTCCAAGTAACTTTTCGCTCTTCAATACGGAACGTGGGACTTCTCTTGAGACGCTGTAGCGGGCAAGGGCCTCATCTTTCGATGACGGGGGAACCACGTGGTTTTTCTTGAGTTGTGGCGGGATTCTCGAGTTACGACGGGGAATTCAGGCTTCCTCTTCAACTGGCCCAGGGAAGTCCAGTTTTCATTTGAATTGCGAGTTAGAACTGGGGATTGCTCTCGAGACACTGCAGGGCCAAATAGACCTCATCTAGGCTTGTGTCCAGGACCTAATGTTCCTCTGCTGGGGCGACAGCGATCTCGGCATTGCATTCTCGACTCACCCTGGGAATCAGGCCTCGTCTCGAGGGGAAGCCAAGGACACCGCTCTCCTCTCGAGTCGCGACGGGTATATCTTGGAGCTCACTGTGTGGCCTAAAATGAGTCAAGCCTCCTGTGGAGTTTGGAGAGAGGACTCAGGATTGCTCTCCAGGCCATACAGCAAAAGAAGGCCCTCATCTCGTGAGGACTGAGGCGTCTCGTGTGTATTCTCGAACTGCGGCTCCAGTGTGGTGTTGCTCACGAGGTATAATGGGGAGCTCAGGGAGCCTCTCCTGTGGCGCCAGGGAAGTCAGGTTTCTATGCGCGTGGCTAGGGGGAGCGCGTCATTGCTCTCGAGTCATGGTAGGGGAATCGCACCTCAAGACGCATTGAAGAAGGACTCTCGAGGTCTTTTACGGGTTGGGGCAGGAAACCCTTGGTTCCCTCGACTTGTGCCGGTGATCTCAGGAAGGTCTAAGGGTGCCTCTGAGAAGTCAGGGATACTGTGCAGTTGGGAGGGGCCTCTCGGGACTCCACTGGGTTCGGTGCAATGGAAGAGGGCCTCATCTCGAGTGGAGGCAGGAAACTCATGTTTCCTCTCCTGACTTCCCCTGGGCCAGATCTGACTCGGATCGCAGTTTCGCTGCAGAGTTCGAACAGGAGAGTCAGGCCTCGTCTTGTGTGGAGGAATGGAACTCTGCTTGCCTCTCCAGTTGTTCACGGGGTGACAGGTCACTTCTCGAGCTGTGTGTGGTACCTGCGGGTTTCTCCGGATGATACCTGGGGGTGTCAGTGCCCCTTCGTGTTGTGCCTTCATCAAAAGGGTTATCTTCAAAGAGGTGTCCGGGCATTGGGATCTTATCAAGAGCGGACCTGGAAATCGGGGTCTTTCGGCATGTGTCACCATCCACGAGGCTATGTCTCGAATATCCTCGTGAGACCGGCCTCATCCTGAGATGCACCGGGAAAGGCGGGAACCCCTTCAAGACAAAACAGGGGAATCAACCCTCCTGTCAC
The DNA here is from genome assembly GCF_029407905.1 of Bubalus kerabau. NCBI lineage: Eukaryota > Metazoa > Chordata > Mammalia > Artiodactyla > Bovidae > Bubalus > Bubalus kerabau. The sequence goes on from NW_026577882.1 coordinate 4,606,746, forward strand.
GATCAGGAGGGGAGAAGGGGCCCAGATGTAGTGGTGCCGGGAACCTCGGTGTTCTCCTCGAGTCAGACCGGTATGTCGAGGAACTTTTGAGGTCGGATCAAGGGTGCCAATACCGTTTCGCACTTCAAGACGGAACGTGGTACTTCTCTTGAGACGCTGTAGGGGGCAAGGGCCTCATCTTGGGATGACGGGGGAACCACGTGGCGTTTCTCGAGTTGTGGCGGGATTCTCGAGTTTCGACGGGGAATACAGTCTTCCTCATGTGTTGGGCCACGGAAGTCCTATCTTCCATTCGAGTTTCAAGGGAGAGCTGGGGATTGTCCACGAGTCACTGCAGGGCAAAATAGACCTCATCTAGGCTTGTGTCCAGGACTTAATGTTCGTCCCTAGGGGCGACAGGGATCTTGGGGTTGCATACCAGACTCACCCGGGGAATCAGGCCTCGTCTCGAGGGCAAGAAAAGAACTCCGATGTCCTTTTGAGTCGCGATGGGTATCTCTTGGAGCCCACTGTGTGCCCTAAAGGGAGTCAAGCCTCCTGTGGTGTTTGGATAGAGGACTCGGGATTCCTCTCCAGGCCATGCAGGAAAAGAAGGCCCTCATCTCACGATGATGGCGGCGTCTCGTGGGTTTTCTAGACTACCGCGCTAGTGCCGGGTTTCTGACGAGGTACGAGAAGGAGCTCAGGGAGCCTCTCGTGTGGCTCCAGGGAAGTCAGGTCACCATGAGATGGCTAGGGGGAGTTCGTCATTGCTCTCGAGTCATGGTAGGGTAATCGGGCCTCAAGACGGGTTGAAGAAGGACTCTCGAGGTCTTTCTCGGGTTACTGCATAAAACCCAGGGTTCCCTTGACTTGTGCCTGCGACCTCAGGGAGCTTCTCAGAGTGCCTCTGAGAAGTCAGGGATACTGTGCAGTTGGAAGGGCCTCTCGAGACTCCTCTGCATTTGGTGGAATGTAAGAGGGACTCATCTCGAGTTGAAGCAGGAACCTCAGTGTTCCTCTCCATTTCTGACTCAGATCGCAAGGTCCCTGCATGTTGGTACAGGAGAGTCAGGCCTCGTCTTTTCTGGAGGATGGGACTCCTCTTGCCTCTCGAGTTGTTCTCGAGGTGAGAGGCCACTTGTCGAGCTGTGTATGTAACCTGCCCATTTTTCCGGATGATGCACAGGTGTGTTAGTGCCCCTTCGTGTTGTACCTTCATACTCAAGGCTGCCTTCCAAGAGGTGTCCGAGCATCGGATTCTTATCAAGAGCGGACCGGGAAATTGGAGTCTTTCGGCAAGTGGCACCACCCACAAAGCTACGTATCGAATTTCCCCATGAGACCGGCCTCATCCTGAGTTGTGCAGGGAAGGTCGGGCCCCCTTGCAGACAAAGCAGGGGAATCGACCCACCGGTCACGATCAGGAGGGGAGAAGGGGCTTAAATGAAGTGGTGCCGGGAACCTCGGTGTTCCCCTTGAGTGAGACCGGCGTGTTGGGGGACTTTTGGGGTCGCATCAAGGGTGCCAAGTACCGTTTCGCATTTCAAGACGGAACCTGGGACATCTTTTGAAACGCTGTAGCGGGCAAGGGCCTCATCTTGCGATGACGGGAGAACCACGTGGTTTTGCTCGAGTTGCGGCGGGATTCTCGAGTTATGACCGGGAATTTAGGCTTCCTCTTGTTGGCCTTGAAATCCAATCTTCCATTCGGGTTGCGAGGGGGAGCTGGGGATTGCGCTAGAGTCACTGCAGGGCAAAAGAGACCTAATCTAGGCTTGTGTCCAGGATCTAATGTTGCTCTCCAGGGGCGACAGGGATCTCGGGTTTGCATTCCAGACTCATCCGGGGAGTCAGTTCTCACCTCGAGGGTAAGCAAAAATTCCGCTCTCGTCTCGAGTCGCGATGGGTATCTCTTGGAGCCCACTGTGTGTACTAAAGGGAGTCAAGCCTCCTGTGGAGTTTGGAGAGAGGACTCGGGATTGGACTCCAGGCCATGCAGGAAAAGGAGGCCCTCATCTCGAGATGACGGTGGCGTCTCGTGGGTTTTCTCGAGCTGCGGCGCCAGTGTGGGGTGTCTCATGAAGTACCACGGGGATCTCAGGGAGCCTCTTGTGTGGCGCCAGGAAAATCCAGTATTCCATTCGAGTTGCGAGTTAGAACTGGGGATTGCTCTCCAGTCACTGCAGGGCAAAATAGACATAATCTACGCTTGTGTCCAGGACATAGTGTTCCACTACTGGGCCGACAGGGATCTCAGGGTTGCATTCTCGACTCACCCGGAGAGTCAGGCCTCATCTTGAGGGGAAAAAAAGGACTCCGCTCTCCTGTCGAGTCACGACGGGTATCTCTTGGAGCCCACTGCGTGGCGTAAAGGGAGTGAAGCCTCCTATGGAGTTTGGAGAGATGACTCGGGATTGTTTTCCTGGCCATGCAGGAAAAAAGGCCCTCATCTCGCGATGACGGGGGCGTCTCGTGGGTTTTCTCCAGCTGTGGCGCCAGTATCAGATTTCTCACGAGGTACAACGGGGAACTCAGAGAGCCTCTCGTGTGGTGCTAGGGACGTCAGGTCTCCGTGCATGTGGTGAAGGGGAGTGCGTGATTGCTCTCGAGTCATAGTAGGTGAATTGGGCCTCAAGACGCATTGAAGAAGGACTCTCGAGGTCTTTCTCGGGTTGCGGCCCGGAACCCTGGGTTCCCTCGACTTGTGTCGGTGACCTCAGGCAACTTCTCAGGGTGCCTCTGAGAAGTCAGGGACACTGTGGATTTGGGAGGGGCCTTTCGTTACTCAACTGGGTTTGGTGCAATCGAAGAGGGCCTCATCTCGAATGGAGGCAAGAACCTCAGGGGTCCTCTCAATTTCTGACTCGGGTCGCAGAGTACCTGCCGAGTATGGACAAGAGAGTCACGCCTCGTCTTCTGTGGAGGAATGGATCTCCGCTTGCCTTTCGAGTTGTTCACGGAGTGACAGGCCACTTGTTGAGCTGTGTGTGGAACCTGCGGGTTTTTCCAGACGATGCACAGGGGTGTCAGTGCCCCTTCATGTTGTGCCTTCATCCAAAGGGTTGCCTTCAAAGAGGTGTCCGGGCATCGGGTTCTTTTCAAGAGCGTACCAGAAAATTGGGGTCTTTCAGCATGTGGTACCACCCACGAGGCTACGTCTCGAATTTCCTCGGGAGACCGGCCTCATCCTGAGGTTCGCCGGGAAGGTAGGGAACCCCTTGCAGACAAAGAAGGGGAATCGATCCACCGGTCACGATCAGAAGGGGAGAAGGGGCTCAGATGAAATGGTGCCGGGAACCTCGGTGGTCCCCTCGAGTGAGACCGGTATGTCACGGCACTTTTGAGGTCGCATCAAGGGTGCCAAGTACAGTTTCACACTTCAAGACGGAACGTGGGCATTCTCTGGAGATGCTGTAGCGGGCAAGGGCCTCATATTGCGATGACGAGGGAAACACGTGGTTTTTCTCGAGATGCGGCGGGATTCTCGAGTTACGACGGGGAATTCAGGCTTCCTCTTGTGTTGGCCCAGGAAGTCCAATCTTCCATTCAACTTGTCACAGAGAGCTGTGGGTTGCTCTCGAGTCACTTCAGGGCAAAGAGTCCTCATCTAGGCTTGGGTCCAGGACGTAGTGTTCCTCTCCAGGGGCAACAGGGATATCGGGGTCGCATTCCAGTCTCACCTGGTGGGTCACGCCTCGTCTCGAGTGGAAGCAAAGGACTCCACTATCCTCTCGAGTCGCGACATGTAACTCTTGGAGCCCAATGAGTGGCCTAAAGGGAGTCAAGCCTCCTGTGTAGCTTGGACAGAAGGTTCACGCTTGATCTGCATACCATTCAGTTAAAGATGGCCCTCCTCTCTTGATGATGGGAGCATCTCATGGGTTTTCTCGAGCTGCGGCGTCAGTGTGGGGTTTCTCACGAGATATGATGGGGAGCTCAGGGAGCCTCTCGTGCGGTGCCAGAGAAGTCAGGCCTCCATGCGTGTGGCCAGGCAGATCGCGTCATTGCTCTGGAGTCATGGGAGGGACTAGGGCCTCAAGACGCATTTAAGAAGGACTCTCGAGGTCTTTCTTGGGTAGGGGCGGGAAACACTTATTTCCCTCGACCTCTACCGGGGACCTTAGGGAACTTCCCAGGTGCCTCTGAGAGGTGAGGGATACTGAGGAGTTAGAGGGGCCTCTCGGGACTCGACTAGGTTTGACGAAATGAAAGAGGGCCTCATCTCGATTGGAGGCAGGAACCTCAGGCTTCCTCTCCATTTCTGACTCCGACCGCAGGGTCCCTGCAGGGTTGGGACAGGAGAGTCAGGCCTCGTCTTGTCTGAGTAATGGAACTCTGCTTGCCTCTTGAGTCGTTCAGGGGGTCTCAGGCCCCTTGTCGAGCTGTGTGTGGAACCTGCGGGTGTTTCCAGAAGATGCACAGGGGTGTCATTGCCCCTTCATTTTGTGCCTTCCCCCACAGGGTTGCCTTCAAAGAGGTGTCCGGGCATCGGGTTCATTTCAAGAGCGGACCGGGAAATCGGGGTCGTTCGGCATGTGGCAGCACCCACGTGGCTCATCTCGAATTTCCTCGTGAGACCAGCATCATCCTGAGGTGCGCCGGGAAGGCCGGGAACACCTTCCACACAAAGAAGGGGAATCGACTCTCCTGTCGTGATCAGGTGGGGAGATGGGGCTCAGATGAAGTGGGGCCGGGACTCTAGGTGTTCCACTCGAGGGAACCCGGCATTTCAGGGAACTTTAGGGGTCGCATCAAGGGAGCCAAGTACCGTTTCCCACTTCAGGACGGAACATGTGACTCCCTGGGGACGCTGTAGCGGGCAAGGGCCTCATTCTGTGAAGACGTTGGAACCACGTCGTTTTTCTCGAGTTGAGTCTGGATTCTCGAAAACGAAGGGGATTTCAGGCTTCCTCTTGGGTTGGCCCTGGGAAGCCCAATCTTCCCCTGGAGTTGCGAGGGAAAGCTGGGGGTTCTGCTCGAGTCACTACAGGGCCAAAGAGACCTCATCGAGGCGTGTGTCCAGGACCTAATATTCCTCTCAAGGGAAGACAGGGATCTCGGGTTTCCATTCCAGACTCCCCCGGGGAGTCAGGCCTAGCCTTGAGGGGAAGCAGAGGACTCCGCTTTCCTCTCAAGTCGCGACACGGATCTCTTGGAGCCCAATGAGTGGACTCAAGGGTGTCGAGCGTCCTCTTCTTTTTGGAGAGAGGACTCGGGATTGCTCTCCAGGCCAGGCAGGAAAAGAAGGCCCTCATCTAGCGATGACGGGGGCGTCTCATGGGTTTCCTCAGGCTGAGGCGCCCATGGGGGTTTTCTCACGAGGCACGATGAGGACCTCAGGGAGCCTCTCGTGCGGTGCCAGGGAACTCATGTCTCCATGCGCATGGCGAGGGGGAGCTGGTCATCACTCTCGAGTCATGGGAAGTGACTAGGGCCTCAAGACGCGTTGAAGAAGGACTCTCGAGGTCTTTCTCGGGTGGCGGTGGGAAACCCTCGTTTCCCTCGACTTCTGCAGGGGACTATAGGGAACTTCCCATGGTGACTCTGAGAGGTGAGGGATGCTGTGGAGTTGGCAGGGCCTCTCAGGACTCTGCTGGGTTCGGCGCAATGGAAGAGGGCCTCATCTCGAGGGGAGGCAGGAACCTCAGGCTTCCTCTCCGATTCTGACTCCGACTGCACGGTCCCTGCAGTGTTGGGACAGGAGAGTCATGCCTCATCTTGTCTTAGGAATGGAATTCTGGTTGCCTCTCGAGTTGTTCCGGGAGTCTCAGGCCCCTTGTCGAGCTGTGTGTAGACCCCGCGGGTTTTTCCGGATGATGCACGGGGGTGTCAGTGCCCCTTCGTGTTGTGCCTTCACCCACAGGGTTGCCTTCGAAGAGGTGTCCGGGCATCGGGTTCTTATCAAGAGCGGACCGGAAAATCGGGGTTGTTCGGCACGTGGCACCTCACACATGGCTAGTCTCGAATTTCCTCCTGAGACCGGCCTCATCCTGAGGTGCACCAGGAAGGCCGGGAACCCCTTCCAGAGAAAGCAGGGGAATCGACTCTCCTGTCGCGATCAGGAGGGGAGAAGGGGCTGAGATGAAGTGGTGCCGGGACTCTCGGTGTTCCCCTCGAGGCACCCAGCGTGTCGGCGAACTTTTGCGGTCGCATCAAGGGTGTCAAGTACCGTTTCACACTTAAGGACGGAACATGAGACTTCCCTGGAGACGCCGGGAATTTCGGTCTTCCCCTGGAGTGAGACCGGTATGTTGGGGAACTTTGGGGTCGCATCAAGGGTGCCAAGTAGCATTTCGAACTTTAAGATGGAACGTGGGACTTCTCTTGAGACTCTGGCTGGCAAGGGCCTCATATTGCGATGAAGGGGGAACCACATGGTTTTTAAGACTTGAGGCTGAATTCTCGAATTACGATGGGAAAATCAGACTTCCTCTTGTGTTGTCCGTGGGAAGACCAATCTTCCATTCAAATTGTGAGGGAGAGATGGAGGTTGCTCTCGAGTCACTGTAGGGCAAAATAGACCTCATCTAGGCTTGTGTCTAGGACATAATGTTCCACTCCAGGGGCGACAGGGATCTCGGGGTTGCATTCCAAACTCACCCGGGGAGTCAGGCCTCGTCTCGAGGGAAGCAAAGGACTCCGCTCTCCTCTCGAGTCGCACCGGGTATTTCTTGGACCCAACTGAGTGGCCTAAAGGGAGTCAATCCTCCTGTGAAGTTTGGAGAGAGGACCAGGGATTGCTCTCCAGGTCAGGCAGGAAAAGAAGGCCCCCATCTCTCCTTGACGGGGGCATCTTGTGGTTTTTCTCGAACTGCGGCGCCACTGTGCGTTTTCTCACGAGGTATGATGGGGTACTCAGGGAGCCTCTTGTGTGGTACTAGGGAAGTCAGTTTTCCTGCTTGTGGCAAGGGGAGCGTGTCCTTGCTCTGGAGTCATGGTAGGGGAATCGGGCATCAAGAGACGTTGAAAAAGGACTCTCCAAGTCTTTCTCGGGTTACTTCAGGAAACTCTGGGTTCCCTCGACTTGTGCCAGTGACCTCAGGTAGCTTCTCAGGGAGCCTCTGAGAATTCAGGGATACTGTGGTGTTGGGAGGGGCCTCTCAGGACACCACTGAGTTTGGTTCAATGGAAGAGGGCCTCTTCTCTAGTTGAGGCAGGAACCTCAGGGTTCCTCTCCATTTCTGACTACGATCGCAGGGTCCCTGAAGAGTTGGGCCAGGAGGGTAAGGCCTCGTCTTGTGTGAAGGAATGCAACTTCACTTGCCTCTCGAGTTGTTCACGGGGTGACAGTCCACATTTGGAGCTGTGAGTGGAATCGGCGGGTTTTTCCAGACGATGCATGGGGATGTCAGTGTCCCTTCGTGTTGTGCCTTCATCCACAGGGTTGCCTTCGAAGAGATGTCCGGGCGTCAGGTTTTTATCTAGAGTGGACCGGGAATTCGGGATCTTTCAGCATGTGGCACCAACCATGAGGCTACTTTTCGAATTTCCTCATGAGACCGGCCTCATCCAGAGGTTCGCGGGGAACGTCGGGAACCCCTTGCAGAAAAAGCATGGGAGTCGACCCTCCTGTCACGATCAGGAGGGGTGAAGGGGCTCACAGGAAGTGGTGCCGTGAACTTTGGTGTTTCCCTCGAGTGAGACCGGTATGTCAGGGAACTTTGGGGGTCGCATCAAGGGTGCCAAGTACCGTTTTGTACTTCAGGATGGAACGTGGGACTTCTCTTGATACGCTGTAGCGGCCAAGGGCCTCATCTTGCGATGACGGGGGAGCCACGTGGTTTTTCTCGAGTTGCGGCGGGATTCTCGAGTTACGACGGGGATTTCAGGCTTCCTCTTGTGTTGGGCCAGGGAAGTCCAATCATCCATTCGAGTTGCGAGGGAGAGCTGGGGGTTGCGCTCGAGTCACTGCAGGGCAAAGGAGACCTCATCTAGGCTTGTGTCCAGGACCTAATGTTCCTCTCCAAGGGCCACAGGGATCTCAGGTTTGCATTCCAGACTCACCCAGGGAGTCAGGCCTCGTGTCGAAGGGAAGCAAAGGACTCCGCTCTCCTTTCGAGTCGCGACGGGCACCTCTTGGAGCCCACTTTGTGGCCTAAAGGGAGTCAAGCCTCCTGTGAAGTTTGGAGAGAGGACTTGGGACTGCTCTCCAGGCCATGCAGGAAAAGATGGCCCTCATCTCGCGATGACGGAGGGGTCTTGTGGGTTTTCTCGAGCTGCGGCGCCAGTGTGGGGTTTCACACGAGGTACGTCAGGGAGCTCAGGGAGCCTCTCATGTGGCGCCAGGGAAGTCAGGTCTCCATGTGCGTGGCGAGGGGGAGCGCGTTATTGCTCTCGAGCCATGGTAGGGGAATCTGACTTCAAGACGCATTGAAGAAGGACTCTCGAGGTCTTTCTTCAATTGTGGCAGGAAACCCTTATTTCCCTCGACGTTTGCCGGTGGCCTCAAGGAGCTTATCTGAATGCCTATGAGAAGTCAGGGATACTGTGGAGATGGGAGTGGCCTCTCGGGACTCCACTGGGTTTGTTTTAATGGAAGAGGGCCTCATCTCGGGTTGAGGCAGGAACCTCAGGTTTCCTCTCCATTTCTGACTCAGATTGAAGCGTGCCTGCAGAGTTGGGATTGGATACTCAGGCCTCGTCTTGTCTGAGGAAGGGAACTCCGCTTTCCTCTCTCATTGTTTAAGGGGTGACAGGCCAGTTGTGGAGCTGTATGTGGATCCTGTGGGTTTTTCCGGACGATGAACAGGGTTTCCAGTGCCCCCTCGTGTAGTGCCTTCATCCACAGGGTTGCCTTAGAAGAGGTGTCCGGGCATCGGGTTCTTATCAAGAGCAAGACTGAGAAATCGTGGTCTTTCGGCACGTGGCACCAACACGAGGCTACGTCTCGAATTTCTTCGTGAGACTGGCCTCATCCTGAGGTGCGCCATGAAGGTCGGGAACCCCTTCTAGACAAAGCAGGGGGATCAACCTTCCTGCCGTGATCAGGAGCGGAGAAGGGGCTCAAATGAAGTGGTGCCAGGAACTTCGGTGTTCCCTTGGAGTGAGACCGGTATATTGGGGAACTTTTGGGGTCGCATCAAGGGTGCCAAGTAGCATTTCGAACTTTATGAAGAAACATGGGACTTCTCTTGAGACTCTGTAGCGGGCAAAGGCCTCATATTGTGATGAATGGGGAACCACGTGGTTTTTAAGAGTTGCGGCGGGATTCTCGAGTTACAACGGGAAATTCAGACTTCCTCTTGTGTTGGCCCAGTGAAGACCAATCTTCCATTCGAATTGCGAGGGAGAGATGGGTGTTGCTCTCGAGTCACTGTAGGGCAAAATAGACCTCATCTAGGCTTTTGTCCAGGACATAATGTTCCTGTCCAGGGGCAACAGGGATCTCGGGGTTGCATTCCAGACTCACCCGAGGTAAGGCCTCATCTCGAGGGGAAACAAAATACTCTGCTCTCCTCTCAAGTCGCGACAGGTATCTCTTGGAGCCCATTGAGTGGCCTAAAGGGAGTAAAGCCTCCTGTGAAGTTTGGAGAAAGGACCAGGGATTGCTCTCCAGGTCAGGCAGGAAAAGAAGTCCCCAATCTCGTGCTGACGGTGGCGTCTCGTGGGTTTTCCCGAGCTGCGGCGCCAGTGTGGGGTTTCTCACGAGGTATGACGGGGAGCTCAGGGAGCCTCTCATGTGGCGCCAGTGAAGTCAGGTGTCCATGCGCATGGCGAGGGGGAGCGTGTCATTGCTCTCGAGTCATGGTAGGGGAATCCGGCCTCAAGACGCGTTGAAGACGGACTCTTGAGGTCTTTCTCGGGTTGCGGCAGGAGACCCTGTGTTCCCTCGACTTGTGCAGGTGACCTCAGGGAGTTGCTCAGGGTGCCTCTGAGAAGACACTGATACTGTGGAGTTGGGAGGGGCCTCTCGGGACTCCACTGCGTTTGGTGCAATGGAAGATTGCCGGGAGCCAGCGAGAGACATTCCACTCGTGACAAATGTCATGAGGAAAGAGTCTTGGCATACGCAAAGGCGGGATCGAGCCTCCGGGAGTTCCCCCGTATATTCTTGAGCATCTACCCCCAAAAACCAAAGTCTGCCTTTTTTATGGCTTTGTTCTCTCACCTCTGACATTACTGGGGATGTCCCCTACCACCATCTCACTCTCTCTGTCAAAGAGCTAACTTACAGCTCCAACTAATAATGTTCCTGGGCAATTAGTAGTGTTTAAATCCAAACCCCTCAGATGGTTTTCTAACTCGCCTGACAAGTTTACCCGGTCTCCTACAGCTATGCATACGATTGTGTACAGTCTCCCAGCCTCGAGACGCACGGGAAGTTTAAGATATTCAAATAGCTTAGAGCCTCTCAGAGAGTTAGAAACTGTCAGAATAAAACTAGTAAAAGATTTCATTGATGAACCAATGCTTTTTGCCAAGTTTCCACATCCCCTGAATTGTATCCTTGAATGTGTGTTAATTAATATAATTGGTATGTAGAAAAAATAAGTACTGGCCTTGATGTTAGTAACTTTAGACCCTTAAGGTAATAAATTCTTTTCTTTGTTGTAAACCCATTACACATCCTCCCTATAGGAATGCAATTTTATCTTCGAAAGATGGCGCCAAACCTTAAACAATTACTCTTAGAGAAAATAACTCTTATGGTTGATAAGTCTTTGTCAAGAGTCATAAAATGTTAATAGGTCTTCTGGCCAGAAGATGATGTAAATCATCTAAACCATTTTAATACGATAAATCTGCAGAAAAGAAACCCTGGTTTTTGATAAGGATTAAAGACTGCTGACTTTGCATCCCCTATTATCCTCTATGTGTAACTTAGGGTATTAAAACCTGTGTTGAAAATAAAGTTATGGGCCTTGCTCGCCAACGCTTGGTCTCCCCATGTCATTATTCCCCTCAATTTTCAGATGAGTGTCCATCTGGAGCACGGATATCCTCTGCGATCATTTATTTGCCTGGGCTTCGAAGACCTACTCGATAAGGTGTCTAAGGTGGGGCACCTTCCTCTATTCTAGAGGGCACTTGCAGCCTCCGTGGTCAGAGCTAACCTGGTGTCATGGGTTATATTGATTTTCCGCGTAAACCAAGCTACTCAGCTGCTTTTCTCCACTGAATTTTCCTACTGAGCTATCCTCATTCTATTACTCTTTATATCTTTGATGAATAAATAAATATATAAATAGGTCGCCTACTCCATCTTCCCTTCGAATACCCTGGATCAGCTGGGGCTGGACCTCTGCAGGTGGCGCCCGAGACAGGCATTTCGAAGGTAAATCCCCAACCCCATTCCCCCAGTGTTCAGTTTTCGGGACAGATAGGATCCCACTTAGGGGGCTGCAGATCCCCCTGTAGAATAGACAGGGCGAGAGGAGTGGGAAGTGTTGAAGAGTTAGAGAGAAAAAACGGTTTCTAAAAAGGCTGACAAAAAGGGCCTAATCTTTAGATAGCTAAAAGCAAAATCTTTTACTATCCTTAAGTTTCTGACATGGGCAACACTGAATCAAATGAAAGACAGCTCTTTATAGGAGTAATTTTACAGTTATTAAGTAAAAGAAGAATCAAGGTTAAAACATCTTCCATTCAATCATTTTTTACATTTGTACAAGACCACTGCCCTTGGTTTCTACAACAAGGCACTGTTAACCTAGATATCTTGAAAAAACTAGGAAAACAGCTAAGAGCTTATTGTGCTCAGCAAGGTTTGGAAAAAATCCCTACTTACACCTTTCCTCTGTGGAATATGACTAGAGATGTTTTAGATCCAGCTCATGAATTTGAAAAGGTACCTGTTAAAGTGGAAAGTAAAGTTGGAAAAGTACCTGTTAAACAAAAAAGCAAATCTGAAAAGATACCTGTTATAAAGAAAAGTGAAAATGAAGAGGCTATACCTAGCTATCGACAGCTAAATGAATGGCTAGCCGCTATGACTGCCAATGAGCATGTAAAAGATAGGGATGAAAAGAAAGATCAGCTCTCCCCTCAATTTGAAAAAGGTTTAGAGGAAACAGCAGCTCGATGCCATTCTGATGAGGATTGTTTTGTTTTTAGCTAAAGATGCTCCTAAAAGTTTAAGAAAACATCCCTAATCAGACCATCCGCTCCTAGGAGGTTGAGGGAAACATCCCCGATCAGACAGTTCGTAAGATTTAGTTACCAAACAGTTAAAGGATCTCCGGAACAGAAGAGGAAAACTTCGGGACGCTCCCATCCCCCTATGCCTCCTCCTCCATGTCGGGGTAAAGGGCCACCGCTAGGAGTTTCCCGGAGAAGGATTTTCTCTAGTCCCAAGGATGAACTTGATCCTCACCTTGAGGCTTCTTTTCTAGTCCCCTCTGAAGTTTAGCCAGGGTAAAGAGGTTACAAAATAAATAAAAATATTCTCTAAAATTAAAAAAAAAATTAAAAATGGATTTCTCTGCATCTAAGAATAGACAAATATTTATTGAGTGTGGAATATGATTAGAAATGTCCTGGACCTCCGTCACGAGGCTGTTAAATAGACTATGGGGGAGGCTATAGAGGTGGATGGTGGTGAGTCTCCATTTACTGCACAGATCATATTTTCTGCCATTGAAAAAAAAAAAAAGGAGGGAGAAAGTGGTCTACCTCCCGAGGAAGGAGAGGGCTTACAGGACGCTGCGGCCGAGAGCCCTGGCGAGCTCCCTCCCCCTCTGCGCAAACCTTTAAAAAACTTATCCACCACTTTCTGATTTAAGGAGACCACCACCGCCTTCGATTGTGCCTCCCAGGACCCAGGAGTTCCCCACTTTGCCCCCAAAGCCTCCCAAAGTGTTGCCTAAGACTGAGGAAGATAAAAAGTTTTTTAAACAAAGGAGCTTTTAGTACACAATATTCAGAGCGTGCTCCTTGGAGAAAACTCCCTCAGGGGGGTCTCACCCAGGCTAGGAGAAAAGCGAAAAGGCAAGGAGATTTAATAACAATATTAATCCCTGATGTGCCACTTACTCCAATTCCAACCGGAGTGGCTGGCCCCCTATCTAAGGACATTGTAAGATTTGTCCTGGGGCGTAGCTCGCTTTCTTTTAAAAAATAATTAAATAAAAAAAAAAGAAAGAAAAGAAATTTCGCTGGTGCATGGTGTAGTAGATTCTGATGATATTGAGAAATTAAAGTCTTGATCTCACTGCCTATCAAAACTGTACAAATTAATAAAGGTCAAAGAGTATCACAGCTTTTACTTTTACCTTACTATCAGACAAGGAAAAACTTGACTTCTCAAGCTAAGAGCCACAAAACATTTGGATCTAGTGATCTAGCCTTTTGGGTGCAGGAAATTACAGTTCCAAGGCCTTTAAAAGATCTTTTAATTCAAGAGAATAAAATGCCAGGGCTATTAGACACAGGAACAGACGTCTCTTAACATTGCTGGGAAAGACTGGCCCAGCTCCTGGCCAACACATAATACTGAAAATGGGTTCGTGGGATTAGAGAAAGTGGTATGTGGGGTGGAGATGCTGTACAGGTGGTACATTTAACAATACTTTATATATTGTTATAAATACATAATATAAATGTATTTGCCTAATTACAGTTTGCCTAATTAGGTATGGGTATAAATAAAATATAATAAAGGTATACCTAATTCTATTTATAGATCTATACTTAATTAATTTGTATATAAATTAATATGTATACTATATACACACACATATATATATACTGTATAATTAAATATATATGGCAGAATATAATGTGTGTGTGGCTGATATTAATTGGTATGGATTGATGTGCTGTGATGATAAATGTTCTATATACTGTATAATTATAAATGTGTGACATGTATTATTACAGTATATTGGTTTGTGTTGGTTGGTATTAGCTGTGTATGTGTTGTATTGTTGTAATATATATTAAATATATTAATTATAAAGATTAATTCAAGTATATTGATTTATATATATTATATGTCAATAACTTTATACTTGTTACCATATATAAATACATATATAAATGCATTTTGCATTTAGGTATATCTGTATACCTGTATACCAAAATGAGATAAGGAGGTTATACATTTATTACTTAAATTTATACAGAGACCTAAACTAAACATTAGACCTAAATTAACATATCCATAGGGAAACAGCTAGACAAATAGTGAAGTTATGTTCCAATTTTAATTAATCACTTAAACGTAAACACACAGGGGCAGACTACAATGATGAGACACTAGATGCCTGAATTACAGGTTACGACTCGGCCCCTGGTCAAGTAAAAAGGCCTCCTTACGGGAGAGTGAAAAAGGCCAGATGTGTTGGTAACTTGTGGGAGAGGGTATGCTTGTATATTTCTACAGAATGCAGATTCTCCGGTTTGGATCTCAGACAAATTCGTCATGTCACATTCCCCAAAGACCAGGTTTGCGGCGCGCGCACTCACTCGCTCCCCCTCCCCCAGCCAGCTCTCGCCTCCGTGCCACCAGCAGCGCCTCGCACCCACCTCTCTGCACCCCGTGACCTAGAGCAAAGAAGTCTGTGCAGCGAGTGAGGGCCAGAGAGGAAAGCGCACCCGCGGAGTGCCGTCCAGACCAGCGTGGCCCCACCGGCGAGAGGGGACCGCCCTGAGCCCAAGCGGTGGCGGCTAGCCCTAAACCACGAATCCTGCCCCTCCGCCCACCATAGGCGCCTTGGCCCACAGCCTGCCGCTCGCATTCTGCCTCCTGATGCTGGGGACACTGCTCCCCCGGGCTGACACCTACAGCTGCTCCCTGGTTCATCTTGTTTAAACCCTCAATATAATGTTTGCTCCTTTGTAATGCTACAACATCCACCTTATCTTATGATGTAACCACTTATTGAATTATGGTCTTGCTGTATTACAACAACTACAGGATTTAATGCAAACACGACGGTTTGTGGGCTTAATTATCTTGGGAACAGCAGCTTTGATAAGTGCAATCACTTCTGTTACTGTGGCAGCAATATCATTGACTCAACAAGTACATACTGCTCAATATGTTGATTCTATGTCCAAAAATGTTTCTTTAACATTGGCAACACAGGAAGCTATAGAGAGAAAATTAGAAATGAGGGTAGACGCCCTAGAGGAAGCAGTAATACATATTGGGACTGAATTGCAGGCTTTAAAGGTGAAAATGGCATTGTCTTGTCATGCTGACTATCGGTGGATATGTGGAACACCCCTGAAATTAAATGAGACAGATTTTGAATGGGAAAAGATTAAAAACCATATTTCAGGTATCTGGAAGAGCTCTGACATTGGTTGAGACGTAGGGAAACTTCACTATCAAATAGCAACCATGGAGCACTCCCGATTAGATTTTACTGCTGCTGGAACAGCAAATGATTTCTTCCATACTTTCCCTAACTACATCTCAGGAAAGAATATTCTGTCTAATGTCTTTAGCTATGCTGCGGTGGCTGCTTTAATTCTGCTTCTCATAATCATTCTTCCTTGTATTGTCAGGATTCTTCGGCAGAGTATTCAGAGGCTCGCGACTGAGCTACATCTGGCTGTTTTAAGAAATAAAAAACGGGGAGATGCTGGGAGCCGGCGAGAGACATTCCACTCGTGACAAAGGTCATGAGGAAGGAGGCTGGGCATACACAAAGGTGGGATCGAGCCTCGGGAGTCCTCCCAGATATTCTTGAGCATCTACCCCCCAAAACCAGTGTCTGCCTACTTTATTGCTTTGTGCTCTCACCTCTGACTTTACTGGGGGCTGTCCCCCACCACCATCTCACTCTTTCTGTCAAAGAGCTAACTTACAGCTCCAATTAATAAAGTTCCTGGGCAATTAGGAGTGTTTAAATCCAAACACGTCAGATGGCTCTCTAACTCGCCTGACAAGTTTACCCGGACTCCTACAGCAATGCATACAATTGTTTACAGTCTCCGAGCCTCGAGAGGCACGGGAAGTTTAAGATATTCAAATAGCTTAGAGCCTCTCAGAGAGTTAGAAACTGTCAGAATAAAACTAGTAAAAGATTTCATTGATGAACCAATGCTTGTTGCCAAGTTTCCACATCCCCTGAATTGTATAATTGAATGTGTATTAATTAATATAGTTGGTATGTAGAAGAAATAAGTAGTGAGCTTGGTGTTACTAACTTTAGACCCTTAAGGTAATAAATTCTTTCCTTTGTTGTAAACCCATTACACATCTGCCCTATAGGAATGCAATTTTATCTTCGAAAGATGGGGCCAAACCTTAAAATAATTACTCTTAGAGAAAATAAGTCTTACGGTTGATAAGTCTTTGTCAAGAGTCATAAAATGTTAATAGGTCTTCTGGCTAGAAGATGATGTAAATCACCTAAACCATTTGTATATGATACATTTGCAGGAAAGAAACCCTGGTTTTTGATAAGGATCAAAGGCTGCTGACTTTGCATCCCCATTATCCTCTATGTGTAACTTAGGGTATAAAAACCCCTGTTGAAACTAAAGCTACGGGCCTTGATTGCCAACGCTTAGTCTCCTAATGTCATTCTTCCCCTCAATTTTCAGATGAGTGTCCATCTGGAGCGCGGATATCCTCTGCAACCATTTATTTGCCTGGGCTTCGAAGACCACTTGAGAAGGTGTCTAAGGTGGGGCACTTTTCGCTATTCGAGAGGGAGCCTGCGGCCTCCGTGGTCAGAGCTAACCTGGTGTCACGGGTTATACTGATTTTCCGCATAAACCAAGCTACTCAGCTTCTTTTCTCCACTAAATTTTCCTACTGAGCTATCCTCATTCTATTACTCTTTATATCTTTGATAAATAAATCAATAGGTCGCCTACTCTGTCTCCCCTTCGAAAACCCTGGACCAGCCGAGGCTGGACCTTGTCAGAAGAGGGCCTCATCTCGATTTGAAGCAGGAACCTCAGGGTTGCTCTCCATTTCTGACTCTGAACACAGAGTCCCTACAGAGTTAGGACAGGAGAGTCAGGCCTCGTCTTGTGTGGAGGAATGGAACTCCACTGGACTCTCGAGTTGTTCACCAGATAACAGGCCACTTGTCGAGCTGTGTGTGGAACCTGCGGTTTTATCCGGACGATGCATGGGGGTGTCAGTTCCCCTTTGTTTTTTGCCTTCATACACAGGGTTGCCTTCGAAGAGGTATCCAGCCTTCAGGTTCTTATCAAGAGCAGACCAGGAAATCAGGGTCTTTCGGCATGTGGCACCACCCACAAGCCTACGTCTCGAATTTCTTCTTGAGACGGACCTCAACCTGAGGTGCACCAGGAAGGTCGGTAACCCTTTCAGACAAAGCAAGTGAATCGACCCTCTTGTCCCGATCAGGAGGGGAGAAGGGGCTCAGATGAAGTGGTGCCGGGAACCTCGATGTTCCCCTAGAGTAAAACTGGGATGTCGGGGAACTTTTGGAGTCACATCAAAGGTGCTAAGTACCATTTCAAACTTCAAGACGGAACGTGAGACTTCTCTTGAGACGCTGTAGCTGGCAAGGGCCTCATCTTGTGGTGACAGGTTAACCACGTCGTTTTTCTCGAGTTGTGGCGGGATTCTCGAGTTAGGTCAGGAAATTCAGGCTTCCTCTTGTGTTGGCCCAGGGAAGTCCAGTCTTCCATTCGAGTTGCGAGGGAGAGCTAGGGATTGCGCTTGAGTTACTGCAGGGCAAAAGAGACCTTATCTAGGCTTGTGTCCAGGACATAATGTTCGTCTCCAGGGGGGACAGGGATCTCGGGGTTGCTTTCCTGATGCACCCGGGGAGTCAGTCCTTGTCTCGAGGGGAAGCGAAGGACTCCGCTCTCCTCTCGAGTTGCGATGGGTATCTCTTGGAGCCCACTGAGTGGCCTAAAGGGAGTCAAGCCTCCTGTGGAGTTTGGAGAGAGGACTCGGGATTGCTCTCCAGGCCATGCAGGAAAAGAAGGCCATCATCTCGCGATGAAGGGGGCGTCTCGTGGGTTTTCTCGAGCTGCAGCGCCAGTGTGGGGTTTCTCATGAGGTACTACGGGGAGCTCAGGGAGCCTCTCATGTGGCGCTTGGGAAGTCAGGTCTCCATGCGCATTGCGAGGGGGAGCGCGTCATTGCTCTAGAGTCATGGAAGGTGTATTGGGCCTCAAGAACCGTTAAAGAAGGACTTTCAAGGTGTTTCTTGGGTCACGGCAGTAAACCCTGGATTCCCTCGACTAGTGCCGGTGGCCTCAGGGAGCTTCTCAGTGTGCCTCTGAGAAGTCAGGGATACCCTGGAGTTGGGAGGGCCCTCTCGGGACTCCACTGGGTTTGGTGCAATAGAAGAGGGCCTCATCTCGAATGGAGGCAGGAACCTCAAGGTTCATCTCCATTTCTGACTCTGATCACAGGGTCCCTGCAGAGTTGGGACAGGAGAGTCAGGCCTCGTCTTGTAAGGAGGAATGGAACTCCGCTTGCCTCTCGAGTTATTCACGGGGTGACAGGCAACTTGTCGAACTGTGTTTGGAATCTGCGGGTTTTTCCGGACGATGCACGAGGGTGTCAGTGCCCCTTCGTGTTGTGCCTTCTTCCACAGGGTTGCCTTTGAAGAGGTGTCCGGGCATCGGGTTCTTATCAAGAGCGGACAGGGGAATCGGGGTCTTTCAGCATGTGTTACCACCCATGAAGCTACGTCTCAAATATTCTCGTTAGACCGGCCTCATCCTGAGGTGCGCCGGGAAGGTTGGGAACCCCTTCCAGACAAAGCACGGGAGTCGACCCTCCAGTCGCAATCAGGAGGGGAGAAGTGACTCAGATGAAGTCGTACCGGGAACCTCGGTGTTCCCCTCGAGAGAGACCAGGGTGTCAGGGAACTTTTGGAATCACATCAAGGGTGCCGAGTTTTCACACTTGAAGTGTGAAAACACTTCAAGAAGAAACGTGGGACTTCTCTTTAGACGCTGTAGCGGGCAAGGGCCTCATCTTGCGATGACGGGGTAACCATGTGGTTTTTCTCGAGTTTCGGCGGGATTCTCGAGTTACGATGGGGAATTCAGGCTTCCTCTTGTGTTGGCCCAGGGAAGTCCAATCTTCCATTCGAGTTGCGAGAGAGAGCTAGGGATTGCTCTCGAGTCACTTCAGGGCAAAGAGACCTCATCTAAGCTTGTGTCCAGGACCTAATGTTCCTCTCCAGGGGCGACAGAGATCTCGGGGTTGCATTTTAGACGAACCCGAGGAGTCAGTCCTCATCTCGAGAGGAAGGAAAGGACTCTGCTCTGCTCTCGAGTCCCGACGGGTATTTCTTGGAGACCACTGAGTGGCCTAAAGGGAGTCAAGCCTCCTGTGGATTTTTTTTTTAATTTTATTTTATTTTTAAACTTTACATAATTGTATTAGTTTTTCCAAATATCAAAATGAATCCGCCTCAGGTATACATGTGCTCCCCATCCTGAACCCTCCTCCCTCCTCCCCCCCATAGCATCCCTCTGGGTCGTCCCAGTGCACTAGCCCCAAGCATCCAGTGTCATGCATCAAACCTGGACTGGCAACTCTTTTCATACATGATATTTTACATATTTCAATGCCATTCTCCCAAATCTTCCCACCTTCTCCCTCTCCCACAGAGTCCATAAGACTCTTCTATACATCAGTGTCTCTTTTGCTGTCTCGTACTCAGGGTTATTGTTACCGTCTTTCAAAGTTCTATATATATGCGTTAGTATACTGTATTGGTGTTTTTCTTTCTGGCTTACTTCACTCTGTATAATAGGCTGCAGTTTCATCCACCTCATTAGAACTGATTCATTCTATTCTTTTTAATGGCGGAGTAATACTCCATTGTGTATATGTACCACAGCTTTCTTATCCATTCATCTGCTGATGGACATCTAGGTTGCTTCCATGTCCTGGCTATTAGAAACAGTGCTGCGATGAACATTGGGGTACACGTGTCTCTTTCCCTTCTGGTTTCCTCAGTGTGTATGCCCAGCAGTGGGATTGCTGGATCATAAGGCAGTTCTATTTCCAGTTGTTTAAGGAATCTCCACACTGTTCTCCATAGTGGCTGTACTAGTTTGCATTCCCACCAACAGTGTAAGAGGGTTCCCTTTTCTCCACACCCTCTCCAGCATTTATTATTTGTAGACTTTTGGATTGCAGCCATTCTGACTGGCGTGAAATGGTACCTCATAGTGGTTTTGATTTGCATTTCTATGATGAGTGATTTTGAGCATCTTTTCATGTGTTTGTTAGCCATCTGTATGTTTTCTTTGGAGAAATGTCTATTTAGTTCTTTGGCCCATTTTTTGATTGGGTCATTTATTTTTCTGGAGTTGAGCTGTAGGTGTTGCTTGTATATTTTTGAGATTAGTTGTTTGTCAGTTGCTTCATTTCCTATTATTTTCTCCCATTCCGAAGGCTGTCTTTTCACCTTGCTAATAGTTTGCTTTGATGTGCAGAAGCTTTTAAGGTTAATTAGGCCCCATTTGTTTATTTTTGTTTTTATTTCCAATATTCTGGGAGGTGGGTCATAGAGGATCCTGCTGTGATGTATTTCAGAGAGTGTTTTGCCTATGTTCTCCTCTAGGAGTTTTATAGTTTCTGGTCTTACGTTTAGATCTTTAATCCATTTTGAGTTTATTTTTGTGTATTGTGTTAGAAAGTGTTCTAGTTTCATTCTTTTACAAGTGGTTGACCAGATTTCCCAGCACCACTTGTTAAAGAGATTGTCTTTAATCCATTGTATATTTTTGCCTCCTTTGTCAAAGATAAGGTGTCCATATGTGTGTGGATTTATCTCTGGGCTTTCTATTTTGTTCCACTAATCTATATTTCTGTCTTTGTGCCAGTACCATACTGTCTTGATAACTGTGGCTTTGTAGCGGAGCCTGAAATCAGGTAGGTTGATTCCTCCAGTTCCATTCTTCTTTCTCAAGATCGCTTTGGCTATTCGAGGTTTTTTGTATTTCCATACAAATTGTGAAATTATTTGTTCTAGCTCTGTGAAGAATACTGTTGGTAGCTTGATAGGGATTGCATTGAATCTATAAATTGCCTTGGGTCGTATACTCATTTTCACTATATTGATTCTTCCAATCCATGAACATGGTATATTTCTCCACCTATTAGTGTCCTCTTTGATTTCTTTCACCAGTGTTTTATAGTTTTCTATATATAGGTCTTTAGTTTCTTTAGGTAGGTATATTCCTAAGTATTTTATTCTTTCCATTTCAATGGTGAATGAAATTGTTTCCTTAATTTCACTTTCTGTTTTCTCATTATTAGTGTATAGGAATTCAAGGGATTTCTGTGTGTTGATTTTATATCCTGCAACTTTACTATAGTCATTGACTAGTTCTAGTAATTTTCTGGTGGAGTCTTTAGGGTTTTCTATGTAGAGGATCATGTCATCTGCAAACAGTGAGAGTTTTACTTCTTCTTTTCCAATTTGGATTCCTTTTGTTTCTTTTTCTGCTCTGATTGCTGTGGCCAAAACTTCCAAAGCTATGTTGAATAGTAATGGTGAAAGTGGGCACCCTTGTCTTGTTCCTGACTTTAGAGGAAATGCTTTCAATTTTTCACCATTGAGGATAATGTTTGCTGTGGGTTTGTCATATATAGCTTTTATTATGTTGAGGTATATTCCTTCTATTCCTGCTTTCTGGAGAGTTTTTATCATAAATGGATGTTAAATTTTGTCAAAGGCTTTCTCTGCATCTATTGAGAAAATCATATGGTTTTTATTTTTCAATTTGTTAAGGTGATGTATTACATTGATTGATTTGCGGATATTGAAGAATCCTTGCATCCCTGGGATAAAGCCCACTTGGTCATGGTGTATGATCTTTTTAATGTGTTGTTGGATTCTGATTGCTAGAATTTTGTTAAGGATTTTTGCATCTATGTCATCAGTGATATTGGCCTGTAGTTTTCTTTTTTTGTGGGATCTTTGGCAGGTTTTGGTATTAGGCTGATGGTGGCCTCATAGAATGAGTTTGGAAGTTTACCTTCCTCTGCAATTTTCTGGAAAATTTGAGCAGGATAGGTGTTAGCTCTTCTCTAAATTTTTGGTAGAATTCAGCTGTGAAGCCGTCTGGACCTGGGCTTTTGTTGGCTGGAAGATTTTTGGTTACAGTTTCCATTTCCGTGCTTGTGATGGGTCTGTTAAGATTTTCTATTTCTTCCCTGGTCCAGTTTTGGAAAGTTGTACTTTTCTAAGAATTTGTCCATTTCTTCCACGTCGTCCATTTTATTGGCATATAATTGTTGATAGTAGTCTCTTATGATCCTTTGTATTTCTGTGTTTTCTGTTGTGATCTCTCCATTTTCATTTCTAATTTTATTGATTTGATTTTTCTCCCTTTGTTTCTTGATGAGTCTGGCTAATGGTTTGTCAATTTTATTTATCGTTTCAAAGAACCAGCTTTTGGTTTTGTTGATTTTTGCTATGGTCTCTTTTGTTTCTTTTGCATTTATTTCTGCTCTAATTTTTAAGATTTCTTTCCTTCTACTAACCCTGGGGTTCTTCATTTCTTCCTTTTCTAGTTGCTTTAGGTGTAGAGTTAGTTTATTTATTTGACTTTTTTCTTGTTTCTTGAGGTGTGCCTGTATTGCTATGAACTTTCCCCTTAGGACTGCTTTTACCGTGTCCCACAGGTTTTGGGTTGTTGTGTTTTCATTTTCATCCGTTTCTATGCAAATTTTTATTTCTTTTTTGATTTCTTCTGTGATTTGTTGGTTATTCAGCAGCGTGTTGTTCAGCCTCCATATGTTGGAATTTTTAATAGTTTTTCTCCTGTAATTGAGATCTAATCTTACTGCATTGTGGTCAGAAAAGATGCTTGGAATGATTTCTATTTTTTTGAATTTACCAATGCTAGCTTTATGGCCCAGGATGTGATCTATCCTGGAGAAGGTTCCATGTGCACTTTAGAAAAAGTTGAAATTCATTGTTTTGGGATGAATTGTCCTATAGATATCAATTAGGTCTAACTGGTCTATTGTATCATTTAAAGTTTGTGTTTCCTTGTTAAATTTCTGTTTAGTTGATCTATCCATAGGTGTGAGTGGGGTATTAAAATCTCCAACTATTATTGTGTTAGTGTTAATTTCTCCTTTCATACTTGTTAGCATTTGTCTTACATACTGTGGTGCTCCCACGTTGGGTGCATATATATTTATAATTGTTATATGTTCTTCTTGGATTGATCCTTTGATCATTATGTAGTGACCTTCTTTGTCTCTTTTCACAGCCTTTGTTTTAAAGTCTATTTTATCTGATATGAGTATCGCTACTCCTGCTTTCTTTTGGTCCCTATTTGCATGGATAATCTTTTTCCAGCCCTTCACTTTCAGTCTGTATGTATCCCCTGTTTTGAGGTGGGTCTCTTGTAGACAACATATGTAGGGGTCTTGTTTTTGTATCCATTCAGCCAGTCTTTGTCTTGGTTGGAGCATTCAACCCATTTACGTTTAAGGTAATTACTGATAAGTATGATCCCATTGCCATTTACTTTATTGTTTGGGGTTCGAATTTATACACCGTTTTTGTGTTTCCTGTTTAGTATTTGTTGGAGAGCTGGTTTGGTGGTGCAGAATTCTCTCAGCTTTTGCTTGTCTGAAAAGCTTTTGATTTCTCATTCATACTTGAATGAGATCCTTGCTGGGTACAATAATCTGGGCTGTAGGTTATTTTCTTTCATCATTTTAAGTATGTCTTGCCATTCCCTCCTTGCTTGAAGAGTTTCTATTGAAAGATCAGCTGTTATCCTTATGGCAATTCCCTTGTGTGTTATTTGTTGTTTTTCCCTTGCTGCTTTTCATATTTGTTCTTTGTGTTTGATTTTTGTTAATGTGATTAATATGTGTCTTGGGGGGTTTCGCCTTGGCTTTATCCTGTTTGGGACTCTCTGGGTTTCTTGGACTTGAGTGATTATTTCCTTCCCCATTTTAGGGAAGTTTTCAACTATTATCTCCTCAAGTATTTTCTCACGGTCTTTCTTTTTGTCTTCTTCTTCTGGGACCCCTATGATTCGAATGTTGTAGCGTTTAATATTGTCCTGGAGGTCTCTGAGATTGTGCTTATTTCTTTTAATTCGTTTTTCATTTATCCTCTCTGATTCATTTATTTCTACCATTCTATGTTCGAATTCACTAATCCTATCTTCTGCCTCTGTTATTCTACTATTTGTTGCCTCCAGAGTGTTTTTAGTTTCATTTATTGCATTATTCATTATATATTGACTCTTTTTTTATTTCTTCTAGGTCCTTGTTAAACCTTTCTTGCATCTTCTCAATCCTTGTCTCCAGGCTATTTATCTGTGATTCCATTTTAATTTCAAGATTTTAGATCCATTTCACTATCCTTACTCGGAATTCTTTATCAGGTAGATTCCCTATCTCTTCCTCTTTTGTTTGGTTTGGTGGGCATTTATCCTGTTCCTTTATCTGCTGGGTATTCCTCTGTCTCATCTTGTTTAAATTGCTGAGTTTGGGGTGTCCTTTCTGTATTCTGGCAGTTTGTGGAGTTCTTTACTGTGGCATTTCCTCGCTGTGTGTGGGTTTGTACAGGTGTCTTGTCAAGGTTTCCTGGTTAGGGAAGCTTGTGTCCGTGTTCTGGTGGGTGGAGCTGTATTTCTTCTCTCTGGAGTGCAATGAAGTGTCCAGTAATGAGTTATGAGATGTTTGTGGTTTTGGGGTGACTTTGGGCAGCCTGTATCTTGAAGCTCAGGGCTGCGTTCCTTTGTTGCTGGAGAATTGGCTTGGTATGTCTTGCCCTGGAACTTGTTGGCCCTTGTGTGGTGCTTGATTTCAGTGTCGGTATGGAGGCATTTGATGAGCTCCTGTCAATTAATGTTCCTTGGAGTCAGGAGTTCCCTGGAGTCAGGGTTTGGACTTAAGCCTCCTGCTTCCAGTTATCTGTCTTACTTTTACAGTAGTTTCAAAACTTCTCCTTCTATACAGCACCATTGATAAAACATCTACGTTAAAGAAGAAAAGTTTCTCTACTGTGAGGGTCACTCAGAAAGGTTCACAGCGTTACATGGAGAAGAGAAGAGGGAGGAGGGAGTTAGAGGTGACCCAAATGAGATGAGGTGGAATCAATAGTGGAGAGAGTGGGCTGGCCAGTAGTCACTTCCTTATGTGCACTCCACAACTGGACCGCTCAGAGATGTTCACAGAGTTATACAGAGACGAGAAGAAGGAGGAAGGAGACAGAGGTGGCCAGAAGGATAAAAGGGGGGAATGAAAAGGAGGGAGACAGATCCAGTCAGTAATCAGTTCCCTAAGTGTTCTCCACCGTCTGGAATACACAGAAATTCACAGAGTTGGGTAGAGTAGAGAGGGGTTAGGGAGGAGACACAGGCGACCTGGTGGAGAAAAAGGAGAGTCCAAAGGGAGAGAGAGCAGTCAAGCCAGTAATCTTGCTCCCTAGTGAAAAATGGGTACTGAAGATTGGGTTCTTAAAGGTACAAAATTGGTAACAAATACATAAAAGCAAAAATTAAAAATCTAGAGTAGAGTTTGGACTTTCAAAAATACGATGTTAAAGAAAAGTAGAAGGAAAAGAAAGAGAGAAAAAACGAACAAAGAAAAACAAACATGGTCGCAAAAATTATCAAGAAAATACAGGTACAAAATTGATAACTAATACCAAAAAGCAAAAATTAAAAATCTAGAGTAGAGTTTGGAATTTCAAAAATACAATGTTAAAAAAAAGGAAGAAGAAAACTAAAGAGAAAACAAACAAACAAAAACAAGCAATGTCGCAAAAATTATAAAGAAACTACAGGTACAAAATTGATATCAAATATCAAAAAGCATAAATTAAAAATCTAGAGTACAGTTTGGAATTTCAAAAATACAATGTTAAAGAAAAGAAGAAAAAAAAACAAAACAAAAAAACAAGGTCAAAAAATTATTATATATATATATAAATATATATATATGAAGTTTGCTGAAGAAGAAAAAAATAGGGTCTTTTTTTTGCAAAGTAATAGGTTATAAAAGTGAAAATTAAATGAACAATAGAGGACTTAAAATTAAAAAAATTAAAAAAAAGAAAGAATGATCATAAAAATATATCTAGGACTTTCTCTGGTTTTGTTGTGAGTATCGTGGGTTCGGTTCATTTTTGGCTAGTTCCTTGGTCCGACTTATATTTCTCAAGATTTATAGGCGCCTTCCTATGTAGTCCTAATAACCACAGGGTTTTAATCTATTGCCTGTAGCTTCCAAGGCGTTTCCCTCTGTTATAGCTTCTTTTGTTTGCTGGTCTCTTCAGTGTCTGGTTTACGCCCTGACACAAAGGGGACGGTGGAGGACACTTTTTTTTTTTAGGCTCACTTTTTCAGTTGCGCTGTGGGGAGGGAGGGAGGGAGTGATGCTGCAAACAAATAACACTGGCGTGCGCTCGCAGTGCCTCAGCCACACTGGGTCTGCCCCCGCTCACGGCGCGTGTAGCCTTCCTGCCCACACTGCTCGGGCTCTAGGTTGTTCCACCGGGAACAATTCGAGGCTGGCCCTGGGCTGCATGCACCTCCCAGGTCCAAGCCGCTCAGGTTCAGGCACTCGGGTAGTCCTCAGAGGCACAGATTCAGTTCGGCCTGCGTTTTGTGCTCTTCCCAGGTCCGAGCAGCTCAGGTGATGAGGTGTTTGGCGAGCGCCAATGTTGTGACTTATCGCCTCCCCGCCACTCGGTTATCTGGGTGTAAAACAGGCGCACTTTCTCAGGCAGATGTTGACCGTCCAGATCCCCAAGAAGTTTTAGTTAGCAAAGAAGCCTGCTTACAGTTTTATAGATAATGTCTCTCTGGGGCTGCAATTGCCCCCTTCCGGCTCTGGCTGCCTGTCACCGGAGGGGGAAGGTCTGCAGCCGGCTATCTCTGTTCAGTCCTTTGTTCCGTGCGCGGGCCTGGCGGTGTCTTAGGTTAGGGCTGGCTTTTTGCGTGGTAGATACCCCAGAGTCTGGTTTGCTAGCCCAAGTTATTTCGTTCAGATAGCGCTCATGGTATTCAGGCCAGATTCTTACTCTAAGCGATGCAGCCCGCGCCGCGCCTCCCTGCCCAGCCCCTGCTTGCTAATGGTGTGAGCAGGCGTCTGCACTGCTTCGCGGCTGGGGGAGTTACCGTAGGGCTTGCAATCTGCGAGTTTTAATTGTTTATTTATTTTTATCCCCCTTATGTTGCCCTTTGTGCTTCCAAAGCTTGGCAAAGATTTGGCAGTGAAAAGCTTTCCTGGTGTTTGGAAACTTTTCTCTTTTTAAGACTATCTTCCCGGGACGGAAATCCCTCCCTCCCTCTTTTGTCTCTTTTTTTGTCTTTTATACTTTTTCCTACCTACTTTCCAAGAGTTGGGTTGCTTTTCTGGGTGCCTGATGTCCTCTGGCAGCATTCATAAGTTGTATTGTGGAATTTACTCGACGTTTAAATGCTCTTTTGATGAAATTGTTTGGGGGGGGAAAGAGTTCTCCCCGTCCTACTCCTCAGCAATCTTGGCTCCTCTCTTGTGGAGTTTGGAGAGAGCACGCGGGATTGCTCTCCAGGCCATGCAGGAAAAGAAGGCCCTCATCTCGCAATGTCGGGGGAGTCTCGTGGTTTTTCTGGAGCTGTGGTGCCAGTGTGGGGTTTCTCACAAGGTACGACCGGGAGCTCAGGGAGCCTCTCGTGTGGTGTCAGGGAAGTCAAGTCTCCATACGAGTGGCGAGGGGGCGCACGTCATTGCTCTCGAGTCATGGTAGTGGAATCAGGGCTCAACGCAATGAAAAAGGACGCTCGAGGTCTTTCTCGGGTTGCGGCAGGAAACCCTGGGTTCCCTCGACTTGTGCCTGTGACCTCAGGTAGCTTCTCAGGGTGCCTCTGAGAAGTCAGGGATACTATGGAGCTGGGAGAGGCCTCTCGGGACTCCACTGGGTTTGCTGCAATGGAAGAGGGCCTAATCTTGAGATCAGGAAGGAACCTCAGGGTTCCTCTCCATTTCTGACTCAGATTGCAGGGTCCCTGCAGAGTTGGGACAGGAGAGTCAGGCCTCGTCTTGTGTGGAGGAATGGAACTCCGCTTGCCTCTCAAGTTGTTCAAGGAGTGACAGGCCACTTGTCGAGCTGTGTGTGGAACCTGCGGTTTTTTCCAGACAATGCATGGCGGTGTCAGTGCTCCTTCGTGATGTGCTTTCATCCACAGGGTTGCCTTCGAAGTGGTGTGCGGGCATCGGGTTCTTATCAAGAGCGGACCAGGAAATCGGGGTCTTTTGGAATGCGGCACCACACACGAGGCTACGTCTCGAATTTCCTCGTGAGACGGGCCTCATGCTGAGGTGCCCCTGGAAGGTCGGGAAAGCCTTCCAGACAAAGCAGGTTAATCGACCCTACTGTCCCGATCAGGAGGGGAGAAGGGGCTCAGATGAAGTGGTGCCGGGAACCTCGGTGTTCCCCTTGAGTGAGACTGGTATGTCAGGGAATTTTGGGGTCTCATGAAGCTTGCCAAATACTGTTTCAAACTTCAAGACGAAACGTGGGACTTCTCTTGAGACGCTGTGGCGGGCAAGGGCCTCATCTTGTGATGAAGGGGAAACCACGTGGTTTTTTTCAAGTTGCGATGGGATTGTTGACTTACGACGGGGAATTCAGGCTTCCTCTTCTGTTGGCCCAGGGAAGTCCATTCTTCCATTCGAGTTGCCAGAGAGAGCTGGGTGGGAATTGCTCTCGAGTCACGGCAGGTCAAAATAGACCTCATCTAGGCTTGTGTCCAGGACCTAATGTTCCTCTCCAGGGGCGATAGGGATCACGGGGACGCATTCCAGACTCACCCAGTGAGTCAGGCCTCGGCTCGAGGGGAAGCAAAGGATTCTGATATCCTCCTGGGTCACGATAGGTATCTCTTGGAGCCCACTGAGTGGCCTCCAGGGAGTCAAGCCTCCTGTGGAGTTGGAGAGAGGACTCGGGATTGCTCTCCAGGCCATACAGGAAGAGAAGGCCCTCAGCTCGCAATGACGGGGGCGTCTTGTGGGTTTTCTCGAGTTGGGGCGCAAGTATGAATTTTCTCACGAGGTACAACAGGGATCTCAGGGAGCCTCTCATGTGGCGCCAGGAAAGTCAGGTGTCTATGCGTGTGATGAGGGGGAGCCCATAAATGCTCTCGAGTCATGGTAGGGAAATCGGGACTCAAGACGCGTTGAAGAAGGAGTCTCAAGGTCTTTCTCAGGTTGTGGCAGGAAACCCTGGGTTCCCTTGACTTGTACCGGTGACCTAGGGAGCTTCTCAGGGTGCCTCTGAGAAGTCAGGCATACTGTGGACTTGGGAGGGGCTCTCGGAACTCCACTGGGTTTGGTGCAATGGCAAAGGTTCTCATCTCGAGTTGAGGCAGGAACCTAAGGGTTCCTCTCCATTTAAAACTCCGACCACAGGGTCCCTGAAGAATTGGGACAGGAGAGTCAGGCCTCGTCTTGTGTGGACGAATGGAACTCCACTTGCCTCTCGAGTTGTTCACAGGATAACAGACCATTTGTCGAGCTGTGAGTGGAACCTTCGGTTTTTTCCGTAAGATGCATGAGGGAGTCAGTGCCCCTTCGTGTTGTGCCTTCATCCACAGGGTTGCCTTCAAAGAGGTGTCTGGACATCGGGTTCTTATCAATAGCGGAGCAGGAAATCGGGGTCTTTCAGAACGTGGCACCATCCATGAGGCTACGTCTCGAATTTCTTCGTTAGACTGGTGTCATCCTGAGGTGCGCCATGAAGATCGGGAACCCCTTCCAGACAAAGCAGGGGAATCGACCATCTTGTCGCGATCAGGAGGAGTGAAAGGGCTCAGTTGAAGTCGTGCCGGGAACCTCGGTGTTCCCCTCGAGTGGAACCGGTGTGTCGGGAAACTTTTGGGGTCGCTTCAAGGGTGCCAAGTACCGTTTTGCACTTCAATACGGACTTGGGGCTTCACTTGACACGCTGTAGAGGGCAAGGGCCTCATCTTGGGATGACGGGGGAATCACGTGGTTTTTCTCAAGGTGCGGCAGGATTCTCGAGTTACGACGGGGAATTCAGGCTTCCTCTTGTGTTGGCCCAGGGAAGTCCAATCTTCCATTCGAGTTTCGAGGGAGAGCTGGGGTTTGCTCTTGAGTCACTGCAGGGCAAAAGAGACCTCATCTAGGCTTGTGTCCAGGACCTAATATTCCTCTCCAGGGCCGACAGCGATCTCGGGTTTGCATTCCAGACGCATCCTGGGAGTCCGAGCTCGACTCGAGGGGAAGCAAAGGACCCCGCTCTCCTCTCGAGTCGCCACTGGTGTCTCTTGGAGCCCACTGAGTGGCCTAAAGGGAGTCAAGCCCCCTGTGGAGTTTGGAGAGAGGACTCGGGATTGCTCTCCAGGCCATGCAGGAAAAGAAGATCCTCATCTCGCGATGACAGGGGCGTCTTGTTGGTTTTCTCGAGCTGTGGTGCCAGTGTGCGGTTTCTGACGAGGTGCGAAGGGAAGCTCAGAGAGCCTTTCTTGTGGCGCCAGGGAAGTCAGGTCTCCATGCGCATGGCAAGGGGGAGCGCGTCATTGCTCTCGAGATATGGTACGGGAATCGGGCCTCAAGATACGTTAAAGCAGGACTCTCAAGGTCTTTCTCAGGTTGCGGCAGGAAACCCTGGGTTCCGTCGACTTCTGCCGGTGACCTTAGGGAGCTTCTCAGGGTGCCTCTGAGAAGTCAGGCATACTGTGGATTTGGGACGGGCCTCTTGGGACTCCTCTGGTTTTGCGGCAATGGAAAAGGCCTCGTCTTGAGTGGAGGCAGGAACCTCAGGCTTCCTCTCCATTTCTGACTCGGTGCGCAAGGTCCCTAGAGTTGTGACAGGAGAGTCAGGCATCGTCTTGTGTGGAGGAATGGAACTCCGCTTGCTTCTCGAGTTGTTCACGAGGTGACAGACCACTTGTGGAGCTGTGTGAGAACCTGCGGGTTTTTCCGGAAGATGCACGGGGTGTCAGTGCCCCTACGTGTTGTGCCTTCATCCACAGGCTTGCCTTCGAAGAGGTGTCCAGGAGTCTGGTTTTGATCAAAAGTGGACCATGGAATCGGGGTCTTTCGGCATGTAGTATGGCCCTCGAGGCTACCTCTCGAATTTCCTCGTGAGACCGGCCTCATCCTGAGGTGTGCCGGGAAGGTCGGGAATCCCTTCGAGACAAAGCAGTGGAATCGACCCTCCTATCGCGATCATGAGAGGAGAAAGGCCTCAGATGAAGTGGTGCCGGGAACTTCAGTGTCCCCTCTAGTGAGATCGGTATATAGGGGAACTTTTGGGGTCGCATCAAGGGTGCCAAGTACTGTTTTGCACTTCAAGACGGAATGTGAGTCTTCTCTTGAGACGCTGTAGGGGGCAAGGGCCTCATCTTGCAATACAGGGAACCACGTGATTTTTCTCGAGTTGCGGCGGGTTTCTCAAATTACAACTGGAAATTCAGGCTTCCTCTTGTGTTGGCTCAGAAAGGCCAATCTTCTATTCGAGTTGCAAGGGAAAGCTAGGGGTTGTGCTTGAGTCACTGCAGGGCCAAAGAGACCTCCTCTAGGCTTTTGTCCAGGACCTAAGGTTCCTCTCCAGGGGCGACAGGGATCCAGGGTTGCATTCCAGACTCACCCTCGTAGTCAGGCCTCATCTCGAGGGGAAGCAAAGGACACCGCTCTCCTCCTGAGTATCGACGGGTATCTCTTGGAGCCCACTGAGTGACCTAAAGGGAGTCAAGCCTCCTTTGGAGTTTGGAGAGAGGATTCGGGATTGCTCTTCAGGTCATGCAGGAAAGAAGGCCCTCATTTCACCATGACAGGGGCGTCTCATGGGTTTTCTCGAGCTGCGGCGCCAGTGTGGGGTTTCTCACGAGGTACGATGGGGAGCTCAGGGAGACTCTCATGTGGTGCTGGGGAAGTCAGATCTTCATGCGCGTGGCGAGGGGGAGCGCGTCATTTTTCTCCAGTCATGGTAGGGGAATCGGGCCTCAAGACGCGTGAAGAAGGACTCTCGAGATTTTTCTCAGGTTACGGCAGGAAACCCTGGGTTCCCTCGACTTATGCCCGTGACCTCAGGGAACTTCTCAGGGTGCCTCTGAGAAGTCAGGGATACTGTGCAGTTGGGAGGGGCCGCTCCGAACTCCACTGGGTTTGGTGCAGTAGAAGAGGGCCTTATCTCGACTTGAGGCAGGAACCTCATGGTTCCTCTCCATTTCTGAATCGGATCTCAGTGTCCATGCAGAGTTGGGACAGGAGAGTCAGGCCTCGTCTTGTGTGGAGGAATTTAACTCCTCTTGCCTCTCGAGTTGTTCACGGGGTGACAGGCCACTTGTCGATCTGTATGTGGAACTTGCGGGCTTTTCCAACGATGCAGGAGGGTGTCAGACCCCTTCGTTTTGTGCCTTCGTCCACAGGATTGCCTTCGAAGAGGTGTCCTAGCATTGGGTTCTTATCAAGAGCAGACAGGGAAATCGGGGTCTTTCGGCGTGTGGCACCAACCACAAGGCTACGTCTCGAATTTCCTCGTGAGACCGGCCTCATCCTGAGGTGCGCCGGGAAGGTCCGGAACCCCTTCCAGACAAAGCAGGGTAATCGACCCTCCCATCGCGATCAGGAGGGGATAAGGGGCTCAGAACAAGCGGTGCACCGAACTTTGGTGTTCCCCTCGAGTGAGACCAGGGTGTCGGGGAACTTTTGTGGTAACATCAAGGTTGCCAATTATCGTTTTAAACTTCAAGATGGAACGTGGGGCTTCTCCTGAGACGCTGTAGCTGGCAAGGGCCTCATCTTGCGATGACGGGGGAACCACGTGGTTTTCCTCGAGTTGCGGCGGGATTTTCGAATTACGATGGGGAATTCAGGTTTCCTCTTGTGTTGTCCCAGGGAAGTCCATTCTTCCATTCGAGGTGCGAGGGACAGCAGGGGATTGCTCTCGAGTCACTTCAGGGCAAATGAGACCTCATCTATGCTTGTGTCTAGGACTTAATGTTCCTCTCCAGGGGCGACAGGGATCTCGGGGTTGCATTCCAGACTCACCTGAGGAGTCAGGCCTGGTATATAGGGGAAGCAAAGAATTCCGCTCTCCTCTCGAGTCCCAATGGGTATCTCTTGGAGCCCACAGAGTGGCCTAAAGGGAGTCAGGCCTCCTGTGGAGTTTGAAGAGAGGCCTCGAGATTGCTCTCCAGGCCATGCAGGAAAAGAAGGCCTTCATCTCGCGATGACGGAGGCGTCTCGTGGGTTTTCTCGAGCTGGGGAGCCAGTGTGGGATTTCTCACGAGGTATGACGGGGAGCTCAGGGAGCCTCTCGTGTGGCGCCAGGGAAGTCAAGTCTCCATGCGAGTTTCGAGGGGGAACGCGTCATTGCTCTCGAGTCATGGTAGGGGAATCGGGATTCAAGACGCGTGAAGGAGGATTTTCGAGGTCTTTCTCGGGTTGCGTCAGGAAACCCTGTGTTCCCTCGACTTGTGCCAGTGACCTCAGGGAGATTCTAAGGGTGCCTCTGAGAAGTCGCGATACTGTGGATTTGGGAGGGGCCTCTCGGGCCTCCACTGTTTTTGGTGTAATGGAAGAGGGCCTCATCTCGAGTGGAGTCAGGAACCTCAGGGTTCCTCTCCATTTCGGACTCCGATCGCAGGGTCCCTGCAGAGTTGGGACAGGAGAGTCAGACCTCGTCTTGTGTGGAGTAATGGAACTCCGCTTGCCTCTCGAGTTGTTCATGGGATGACAGGCCACCTGTCGAGTTGTATGTGGAACCTGCGGTTTTGGGGGACGATGCACAGGGGTGTCAGTGCCCCTTCGTGTTGTGCCTTCATCCACAGGGTTACCTTCGAAGAGGTGACCAGGCATCGGGATCTTATCAATAGCGGACCAGGAAATCGGGGTCTTTCGGCATGTGGCACAACCCACGAGGCTACGTCTCGACTTCCCTCGTGAGACTGGCCTCATCCTGAGTTTCGCCGGGAAGTCTGGGAACCCCTTCCAGACAAAGCAGGGGAATCGACCCTCCTGTCGCCATCAGGAGGGGAGAAGAGGCTCAGCTGAAGCGGTGCTGGGAACCTCCATGTTCTCCTCGAGTGAGACCGGGGTGTCAGGGAAATTTGGGGGTCGCATCAAGGGTGCCAAGTACCGTTTCACACTTCAAGACGGAACATGGGACTTCCCTGGAGACGCTATAGCTGACAGGGGCCTCATATTTCGATGACGGAGGAGCCACGTTGTTTTTCTCCAGTTGCCGTGGGATTCTCGAATTACAACGGGGAATACAGGCTTCCTCTTGTGTTGGCCCAGGGAAGTCCAATCATCCATTCGAGTTGGGAGGGAGAGCTGGGGATTGCACTTGAGTCAATGCAGGACAAAAAAGACCTCATTTAGGCTTGTGTCCAGGACCGAGTTTTCCTCTACAGGGGTGACACGGATCTCGGGATCCCATTCCAGACTCACCCAAGTAGTCAGGCCTCGGCTCGAGGGGAAGCAACGGACTCCGCTCTCCTCTAGAGTAGCGACGTGTATCTCTTGGAGGCTACTGAGTGGCCTAAAGGGAGTCAGGCTTCCAGTGGAGTTTGGAGAGTGGACTCGGGATTGCTCTCTAGGTCATGTACGAAAAGAAGGCCCTCATCTTACGATGATGGGGGCGTCTCGTGAGTTTTCTCGAGCGGCGGTGCGAGTGTGGGGTTTTCATGAGGTAGGACGGGGAGCGCAGGGAGCCTCTCGTGTGGCGCCAGGGAAGTTAGGTTTCAATGGGCGTGGCGAGGGGAATGCGTCATTGCTCTCCAGTCATGGTAGGTTATCGGGCCTCAAGATGCAGTAAAGAAGGTCTCTCGAGGTCTTGCTCAGAATGCAGCAGGAAACCCTGGGTTCACTCGACTTGTGCCAGTGACCGCAGAGAACTTCTGAGGGTGCCTCTGAGAATCAGGGATACTGTGGAGTTGGGAGGGGCCTCTCGGGACTCCACTGGGTATGGCACAATGGAACAGGGCCTCATTTCGAGTTGATGCAGGAACATCAGGTTTCATCTACATTTCTGACTCCGATCGCACAGTCCCTGCAGAGTTGGGAAAGGAGAGTCAGGCCTTCTCTTGTGTGGAGGAAAGGAACTCCGCATGCCTTTCTAGTTCTTCAAGGGATGACAGGACACTTGTCAATCTGTGTTTGGAATCTGCGTGTTTTTCCATACTATGCATGGGGATGTCAGTACCCCTTCGTGTTGTGCCTTCACCCACAGGGTTGCCTTCGAAGAGGGGTCCGGGCCTCAGGGCCTTCTCAAGAGCGGACCGGGGCATCGGGGGCGTTCGCATGTGGCACCACCCACGTGGCTCGTCTCGAATTTCCTCGTGAGACCGGCCTCATCCTGAGGTGCGCCGGGAAGGTCGGAACCCCTTGCAGACAAAGCAGGGGAATCGACCCTCCTGTCTCGATCAGGAGGGGAGAAGGGGCACAGCTGAGGTGATGCCGGGAACCTCGGTGTTCCCCTCCAGTGAGACCAGTGTGTTGGGGAACTTTTGGGGTCGCATCAAAGGTGCCAAGTACCATATCGCACTTCAAGATGGAACGTAAGACTTCTTTTGAGACGCTGTAGCGGCAATGGCCGCATCTTGCGATGAATAGGGAACGATGTGGTTTTTCTCGAGTTGTGGCGGGATTCTTGAGTTACAACGGGAAATTCAGGCTTCCTCTTCTGTTGGCCCAGGGAAGTCCAGTCTTCCATTCGAGTTGCGAGGGAGAGTTGGGGATTGCTCTCGAGTCACTGCAGGAAAAAAGAGACCTCATCTAGGCTTGTGTCCAGGACCTAATGTTTCTCTCCAGGGGCGACAGGGATCTCCGGTTCGCATATCAGACTCACCCGAGGAGTCAGGCCTCGCCTTGTGGGGAAGGAAAAGACTCCACTCTCCTCTCGACTCGCGACGGGTATGTCTTGGAGTCCACTGAGTGACCAAAAGGGAGTCAAGCCTACTGTGGAGTTTGGAGAGAGGACTCGGGATTGATCTCCAGGCCATGCTAGAAAAGAAGGCCGTCATGTCGCGAAAACGGGGGCGTCTTGTGGGTTTTCTCTATCTGCGGCGCCAGTGTGGGGTTTCTCACGAGGTATGACGGGGAGCTCAGGGAGCCTCTCGTGTGGCGCCAGGGAAGTCAGGGCTTCATGAGTGTAGCAGAGGGAGCGCGTCATTGCCCTCGAGTCATGGTAGGGGAATCAGGCCTCAAAATCCGTTGAAGAAGGACTCTTGAGTTCTTTCTATGGTGGCGGCAGTAAACCCTGGGTTCACTCGAATTGTGCTGGTGACCTCAGGGAGCTTCTCAGGGTGCCTCTGAGAAGTCAGGGATACTGTGGAGCTGGGACGCGTCTCTCGGGACTCCACTGGTTTTCGTGCAATGGAAGAGGTCCTAATCTCGAGTGGAGGCAGGAACCTCAGCGTTCTTCTCGTGACTTCACTGGCGCTGGTCTGATTCGGATCGCAAAGTCCCTGCAGAGTTGGGACAGGAGAGTCAGGCCTCGTCTTGTGTAGAGGAATGAAACCCCACTTGCCTCTCGAGTTCTTCAGGGGTGACAAGCCACTTGTTGAGCTGTATGTGGAACCTGTGGGTTTTTCCGGACGATGCACGAGGGTGTCAGTGCCCCTTTGTGTTGTGCCTTCATCCACAGGGTTGCCTTCGAAGAGGTGTCCAGGCATCGGGTTCTTATGAAGAGTGTACAGGGAAATCATAGTCTTTTGGCATGTGGCACCACCCGCGAGCTACGTCTCGAATTTCCTCGTGAGACCGGCCTCATCCTGAAGTGCCCCGTGAAGGTCGGGAACCCCTTACAAACAAAGCAGGGGAAGTGACCCTCCTATCACGAACTGGAGGGGAGAAGGGGCTCAGATAAACTGGTGCCGGGAACCTCGGTGTTCACCTCGAGTGAGACCGATATTTCGGGGAACTTTTGGGGTCACATCAAGGGTGTCAAGTATCGTTTCGCACTTCAAGACGGAACGTGGGACTTTTCTTGAGAAGCTGTAGCGGGCAAGGGCCTCATCTTGCGATGACGAGGGAACCAAGTGCTTTTTCTCGAGTTGCGGTGGGATTCTCGAGTTACAAAGGGGAATTCAGGCTTCCTCTTGTGTTGGCCCAGGGAAGTCCAATCTTCCATTCGAGTTGTCAGGGAGAGCGGGGGATTGCTCTCGAGTTACAGAAGGGCAAAAGAGACCTCATCTAGGCTTGTTTCCAGGACCTAATGTTCCTCTCCAGGGGAGACAGGGATCTCGGGGTTGCATTCCAGACCCACCTGGTGAGTCAGGCCTTGTCTCGAGGGGAAGCAAAGGACTCCATTCTCCTCTCGAGTCGCGATGGGTATCTCTTGGCGCCCACTAAGTGGCCTAAAGGGAGTCAAGCCTCCTGTGGAGTTTGAAAAGAGGATTCGGTATTCCTCTCCAGGCCATGCAGGAAAAGAAGGCCCTCATCTCGCGATGACAGGGGCGTATGGTGGGTTTTCTCAAGCTGCGGCGTCAGTGTGGGGTTTCTCACGAGGTACAACAGGGAGCTCAGGGAGCCTCTCTTATTGCGCCAGGGAAGTCAGGTCTCCATGTGCGTGGCGAGGGGGTGCGTGTCATTTCTATAGAGCCATGGAAGCAGATTCGGGCTTCAAGACACGTTGAAGTAGGACTCTCGAGGTCTTTTTCGCATTGTGGCAGGAAACCCTGGGTTCCCTCGACATGTGCCGGTGACCTCATGGAGCTTCTCCGGGTGCCTCTGAGAAGTCAGGGGTACTGTGGAGTTGGGAGGAGCTTCTCTGGACTCCACTGGGTTTGGTGCAATGGATGAGAGCCTCATCTCGAGTGGAGGCAGGAACCTCATGTTTCCTCTCCTGGGTTTCCTTGCGCCGGTACTGACTCGGATCGCAGTTTCCCTGCAGAGTTGGTACAGAAAATCAGGTCTCGCCTTGTGTGGAGGAATGGAACTCCACTTGCCTCTCGAGTTGTTCACGGGGTGACAGACCACTTGTTGAACTGTGTTTGTAACCTGCGGGTTTTTCTGGATGATAAACGGGGGTGTCAGTGCCCCTTCGTGTTGTGCTTTCATCCACAGGTTTTCCTTCGTAAAGGTGTCAGGGCATCGCGTTCTTATCAAGAGTAGACCGGGAAATCGGGGTCTTTCGGCTTGTGGCACCACCCACGAGGCTATGTCTCGAATTTCCTCGTGAGACCTGCCTCATCCTTAGGCGCGCTGGAAAGGTCGGGAACGCCTTCCAGACATAGCAGGGGAATCGACACTCCTGTCGCGATCACGAGGGGAGAAGGAGCTCAAATGAAGTGGTTCCGGGAACCTCGGTGTTCCTTTCGAGTGAGACCGGTATGTCGGGGAATTTTGAGATTGCATCAAGGGTGCCAAGTACCGTTTTGCACTTCAAGAAAGAACGTGGGACTTCTCTTGAGTCGCTGTAGCGGGCAAGGGCCTCATCTAGCGCTGATGGGGGAACCACGTGGATTTTCTCGAGTTTCGGTGGGATTCTCGAGTTACGATGTCGAATTCAGGCTTCCAATTGTATTGGCCCAGGGAAGTCCAATCTTCAATTCGATTTGCAAGGGAGAGCTGGCGATTGCTCTCTAGTAACTGCAGTGCAAAATAGACCTCATCTAGGCTTGTGTCCAGGACCGAGTTTTCCTCTCCAGGTGCGACAGGAACTCGGGGTTGCATTCCAGACTCACACGGGGAGTCAGGCCTCATCTCGAGGGGAAGCAAAGGACTCCTCTCTCCCTTCAAGTCCTGACAGGTATCTCTTGGAGCCAACTGAGAGGCCTAAAGAGAGTCAAGCCTCCTGTGGAGTCTGGAGAGAGGACTCGGTTTTGCTCTGCATGCCAGGCAGGAAAGAAGTCCCTCATCTCGTGATGACGGGGGCGTATCGTGGGTTTTCTCGAGCTGCAGTGCCTGAATGGGGTTTCCGAAGAGGTACGACGGGGAGCTCAGGGAGACTCTCTTCAGGCGTCAGGGAAGTCAGGTCTCCATGCGCATGGCGATGGGGAGTGGGTCTTTGCTCTCGAGTCATGGTAGGGGAATCGGGCCTAAAGACGCGCTGAAGGACTCTCAACGTCTTTCTCGGGTCGCAGCAGGAAACCCTGGGTTCCCTTGACTTGTGCCGGTGACCTCAGGTAGATTCTCAAGGTGCCTCTGAGAATTCAGGGATACTGTGGAGTTGGGAGGGGCCTCTCGCGACTCATCTGGGTTTGGTGCAATGGAAGAGGGCCTCACCTCGAGTTGAGACAGGAACCTCAGGTTTCCTCTCCATTTCTAACTCGGATGGCAGGGTCCCTGAAGAGTTGGGACAGGAGAGTCAGGCCTCATCTTGTGTGGAGGAATCGAACTCCGCTTGCCTATAGAGTTGTTCACGGGGTGACATTCCACTTGTCGAGCTGTGTGTAGAACCTGTGGGTTTTTCTGGACGATGCACGGGAGTTTTAGTAACCCTTCTGTGGTGACTTCATCCACAGGGTTGCCTTCGAAGTGGTGTCCGGGCATCGGGTTCTTATCCAGAGCGGACCGCACCATCGGGGTCTTTCGGCATGTGGCACCACCCATGAGGCTACGTCTCGAATTTCCTCCTGAGAAAGGCCTCATCCTTAGGTGCGCCGGGATGGGCGGGAACTCCTTCCAGACAAAGCAGGGGAATTTACCCTCCTGTCGTGATCAGGAGGGGAGAAAGTGATCAGATGAAGTGGTGCCGGGAACTTCGGTGTTCCCCTCGGTGAGAACGGTGTGTCGGGGAACTTTTGGGGTTACATCAAGGGTGAAAAGTAGCATTTCGCACTTCAAGACGGAACGTGGGACTTCACTTGAGACGCTGTAGCGGGCCAGGGCCTCATCTTGGGATGACGAGTGAACCACGTGCTTTTGCTCGCATTGCGGCGGGAGTCTCGAGTTTCGACGGGGAATTCAGATTTCCTCCTGTGTTGGCCCATGGAAGTCCAATCTTCCATTCGAGTTGCGAGGGTGAGCTGGGATCCCACTCGAGTCACTGCGGGGCAAAATAGACCATATCTAGGCTTGTGTCCAGGACCGAATATTCCTCTCCAGGGGTGACAGGGATCTCGGGGTGGCATTCCAGACTCACCCGGGAAGTCCGGCCTTGTTTCTAGGGGAAGCAAAGTATTCCGCTTTCCTCTCGAGTCGCGACGGGTACCTATTGAGCACACTGGGTAGCCTTAGTGAGTCAAGCCTCCCGTGGAGTTTGGAGAGACGACTCGGGATTGCCCTCCAGGCCATGCAGTTAATGATGGCCCTCATCTCACGATAACGGGGGCGTCTCGTGGGTTTTCTCGAGCTGCGGCGCCAGTGTGGGGTTTCTCCCGAGGCACGACGGGGATCTCAGGGAGCCTCTCGTGCGGCGCCAGGGAAGTCAGGTCTCCATGCGCGTGGCGAGGGGCAGCGCGTCATGGCTCTCGAGTCACGGGAGGGGACTAGGGCCTCGAGACGCGTTGAAGAAGGACTCTCGAGGTCTTTCTCGGGGGGCGGCAGGAAACCCTCGTTTCCCTCGCCTTCTGCCGGGGACCTTAGGGAACTTCCCAGGGTGCCTCTGAGAGGCGAGGGATCCTGAGGAATTGGCGGGGCCTCTCGGGACTGCACTGGGTCTGGCGCAACGGAAGAGGGCCTCACCTCGAGGGGAGGCAGGAAACTCAGGCTTCCTCTCCGTTTCGGACTCCGACCGCAGGGTCCCTGCAGAGTTGGGACAGGAGAGTCAGGCCTCGTCTTGTCTGAGGAAGGGAACCCCGCTTGCCTCGCGAGTTGCTCAGGGGGTCTCAGGCCCCTCGTTGAGCTGTGTGTGGAACCCGCGGGTCTTTGCGGACGATGCACGGGGGTGGCTGTGCCCCTTCGTGTTGTGCCTTCACCCACAGGGTTGCCTTCGAAGAGGAGTCCGGGACTCGGGTCCTTCTCAAGAGCGGACCCGGGAATCGGGGGCGTTCGGCATGTGGCCCCACCCACGTGGCTCGTCTCCAATTTCCTTGTGAGGCCGGCCTCATCCTTAGGTGCGCCGGGAAGGCCGGGAATCCCTTCCAGACCACGCAGGGGAATCGACTCTCCTGTCTCGATCCGGAGGGGAGAAGGGGCTCAGATGACGGGGTGGCGGGACCCTCGGTGTTCCCCTCGACGGAACCCGGCATGTTGGGGAAGTTTTGGTTGACGCAGGAAGGCTGTCAGGGACCGTTTCGCCCTTCAGGGCAGAACAGGGGACTTCCCTTGAGACACCATCGCGGGCAAGAGCCTCATCTTGCCAAGAGGTGGGAACCACGTGGTTTTTCTCGAGTTGCGGCGGGATTCTCGAGTTACGATGGGGATCTCAGCCTTCCTCTTGGGTTGGCCCTGGGAAGCCCAATCTTCCCCTCAAGTTGCGAGGGAGAGCTGGGGGTTGTGCTCGAGTCACTGCAGGGCCGAAGAGACCTCACCTAGGCGTGTGTCTGGGACCTAATATTCCTCTCTAGGGAAGGCAGTGATCTCGGGGTTGCATTCCAGGCTCCCCCGGGGAGTCGGCCTCGTCTCGAGGGGAAGCCAAGGACTCCGCTCTCCTCTCGAGTCGTGACACGGATCTCTTGTAGGCCCCTGAGCGGCCTCAAGGGAGTCCAGCCTCCTCTTCAGTTTGGAGAGAGGACTCGTGATTGGTCTCCAGGCCATGTAGGAAAATAAGGCCCTCATCTCGCGATGACCTGGGTGTCTCATGTGTTTCCTCGAGCTGCCGCGCCAGTGTGGATTTCCTCACGAGGTACGATGAGGATCTCAGGGAGCCTCTAGTGCAGTGCCAGGTTAGTCAGGTCTCCATGCGCGTGGCGAGGGGGAGTGTGTCATGGCGCTCGAGTCATTGTAGGGGAATCGCGACTCAAGACATTTGGAAGCACTCTCGAGGTCTTTCTCGAGTCGCGGCAGAAAACCCAGGGTTCCCTCGACTTGTGCCTGTGACCTCAGGGAGCTTCTCATTGTGCCTCTGAGAACTCAGGGATACTGTGGAGTTGGTAGGGGCCTCTCAGGACTCCACTGGGTGTGGTGCAATGGAAGAGGGCCTCATCTCGAGTGGACGCAGGAACCTCAGGCTTCCTCTCCGTTTCTGACTCGGATCCCATGGTCCCTGCAGAGTAGGGACAAGAGAGTCACACCTAGTCTTCTGTTGAGGAATGGACCTTCGTTTGCCTTTCGAGTTGTTTACAGGGTGACACGACACTTTTCGAAATGTCTGTGGGACCTGCGGGTTTTTCTGGACGATGCACGCAGGTGTCAGTGCCCCTTCGTCTTGTGCCTTCATCCACAGGATTTCCTTCAAAGAGGTGTTCTGGCATCGGGTTCTTTTCAAGAGTGGACCGTGAAATTGGGGTCTTTCAGCATGTGGCACCACCCACGAGGCTACGTCTCGAACTTCCTCATGAGACCGGCCTCATCCTGAGGTGCGCCCGGAAGGTCGGGAAACCCTTGCAGACAGAGAAGGGGAGTCGACCCTCCTGTCGCAATCAGGAGAGGAGAAGGGGTCAGATGAAGTGGTGCCGGGAACCTCGGTGTTCCCCTTGAGTGAGTCTGGTATGTCGCGGAACTTTTGGGGCCGCATCAAGGGTGCCAAGTACCGTTTCGCACTTCAGGATGGAACGTGGGACTTCTCTTTAGATGCTGTAGCGGACAAAGGGCCTCATCTTGCGATGACGAGGGAAGCACGTGGTTTTTCTCGAGTTGCGGTGGGATTCTCGAGTTACGACGGGGAATTCAGGCTTCCTCTTGTGTTGGCCCAGGAAGTCCAATCTTCCATTCGAGTTGCCAGGGAGAGCTGGGGATTGGGCTCCATTCACTGAAGGGCAAACTAGACCTCATCTAGGCTTGTATCCAGGACTTAATGTTCCTCTCCATAGGCGACACGGATTTGGGGTTGCATTCCATACTCACCCGGGGAGTCAGGCCTCATCTCGAGGTGAAGCAAAGGACTCCACTCTCTTCTCGAGTCGCGACAGGTATCTCTTGGAGCCCACTGAGTGGTCTTTGCTCTGTAGGAGAGCTCTAGTGTACATAAGCCTGTACATAAGTGAACACAGACACTCTGTGTGCATGTTGCTGCGTACCCAAAATAGGGCCACAAGGAGCCTCATGCTCTCCATGCGGCTCGGAAGCTGTGCAGCCACGCAGCAGCTGAAGAATCCAACCAATTGCTCTTTTCTTACCTCTGACAGAGCTCGCATTGCCGTAGCCCTTGGCAGTTTGGAAACACTGGACTCTAACCCCTCTCAAAGTAGGCCTGGGTTCTAGTTCGAATAGAAAGTCAATAGCGGAGCTGAGGACAGGAACGCGGCAGTCATTTATCACACGCTCCTGCAGCCTGCTACTACAGGGACACTAACGCTAGAAGCTAGGAATGTCTTTGCAAGGTGCGCAAAGGACAAGGGAGAACCTCGACCCTGACTCTAGTATTTCAGCCCCCTGAGCAGATCTGAGGTTCTCCCGCTGTAGAAGCTAACCCATTCCTTTCAAATACAGGCTTCCTAACACAGGGCCAGTTGGCTGCTTGCTCTTCCACGAAGCAGGCTTCCTTAACTTGCAAACTGCGAATTCCGCTTAACAGCCTGGAGGAAAAATCGCTTCTTGGAAGATTTTTTTCAGAGGCTGTATCCCCGGAGCTGGGGCCAAGCTAGGGGACCCATACTGACAAGGGAAGGCAAAACCACATCCAATGTCTTTGCTCTGGAGGACAGCTTTGGTGAGCCTAAGTCTTTCAGGAATATTTCTGGCTCCAACAGAGTCAAATTCTGTGTGTGAAGCTGCACAGCCAAAATAGGGGAACAGAGAGCCTGATTCTCTCTGTGTAGCTTTGAAGCTGTCATTCAAACAACAGCTTGAGAATCCATACAATGCTCTCCCTTACTGCTAAGAGAATTCTCATTGCTGTCGTCCTTGACAGTTTGTAGAAATCCGCACCCTAACCCTTCTCCAAGTAGGCCTGTGTCCTAGCTCGGAACAACAGGCAACGGCGGAGCTGAGGCCAGTAAGGCACAAGTGAGGTCTCACACACTCTTGCAGCCTGATCGTCCAGGAGCAGTAAGGCCTCTTTTTCCCTGCAGGAGGCTCGCTTGCCTTGCCTCCTGTGAACTGCATTTCCCAGCCTGGGCGCAAAGCTGTTCCTGGAGATTTTTTCTCAGGGGCTGTTTCCCTGGAGCTGGGTCGGACCTCGGGGGCCCAACTCACAGGGGAAGACAAAACCACATGGACAGGTCTATGCTCTGTAGGAGAGCTCTAGTGAACGTCATCTCTCAGGAACATTCTTGGCTTCTACAGAGACACCTCTGTGCATGAAGCTACACACCCAACATAGTGGCAAAGGGAGTCTGATTCTCTCCGTGGGTGCTGATGCTTTGTGGCAAAGCACCTGCTAAGAATCCATCCGCATAGGCTTCCCTCACCTTGACAGAGGTCTCATTGCTGTAGTCCTTGGCAGTTTGGAAAGAAGCTGACCCTTACCCTTCACCAAGTAGGCCCTTGTCCTTGTTTGAATGGAAAGGCAGTAGCTGAGCTGAGGCCAGTAAGGCGCCAGTCAAGTCTGACATATTCCCGATGCCTGCTCCTTCATGGAAAATAACGTTAGAATCTGGGAATGTCTTTGCAAGGCTGGCAAAGGGCAGTCAGGAACCTCGACCCTGCCTCTGGAATTTCTGTCTTCTCAGCACATCTGGCGGTCTCGGTCAGGAGAAACTAACCCATTCCTTGCAAATATAGGCTTCCAAACACAGGCCGGTTGG
Source organism: Bubalus kerabau (assembly GCF_029407905.1). Classification (NCBI taxonomy): domain Eukaryota; kingdom Metazoa; phylum Chordata; class Mammalia; order Artiodactyla; family Bovidae; genus Bubalus; species Bubalus kerabau. Next base: position 4,651,305 of record NW_026577882.1, read on the forward strand.
CTGTCTCTTCTTGCCGAAGGAAGCTTGCTTATCCCACCTCCTGCGAACTCCGCTTCCCAGCCTGGGGGATAAGAGGTTCTTGGAGATCTTTTCTCAGAGGCTGTTTCCACGGAGCAGGGGCCGATCCCGGAGACCCACACGCACAGGGGAAGGGAAAACCGCATGGATAAGTCTTTGCTCTCTAGGAGTGCTCTAGTGAACCTCAGTCTATGGGGAATGTCCTTGGCTCCAACGGGGACATCTCTGTGTGGGAAGCTGCATAGCCAACATAGAGACACAGAGACCTGATTCTCTCTGTGCAGCTTTGACGCTGTCGTTCAAACAACAAATTGAGAATCCACACAATGCTCTCCCTTACCACTGAGAGAGTTATCATTGCTGTAGCCCTTCGCAGTTTCTGGAAATCGGCACACAAACACTTCTCCAAGTAGGCCTGGGTTCAAGTTCAGATGAACATGCAATAGCGGAGCTGAGGCCAGTAAGGCACCAGTCAGGTGTCACACACTCTGGGAGCCTGCTCCTCCAGGGACAGTAAGGCCTCTATTTCCCTTCAGGAGGCTCGCTTGCCTTACTTCCTGTGAACAGCGTTTCCCAGCCTGGGCGGAAAGCAGTTCCTGGAGATCTTTTCTCAGGGGCTGTTTCCCCGGAGTTGGGGCGGACCTCGGGGACCCAACCCACAGGGGAAGGCAAAACCAAATGGACAGGTCTATGCTCTGTAGGAGATCTCTAGTGAACTGCCAGGGTCCAGCCCCAGCTGATCCAGGGTATTCGAAGCAGAGATGGCGTAGGCGAGGGTCAGGGAACAACTGCTTAATTAAACGTTAATTAAGGATATAAAGAGTAATAAAATGAGGATAGCTCAGTAGGAAAATTCAGTGGAGAAAAGAGGCTGAGTAGCTTGGTTTACGCGGGGGACCAATAAAACTTCAAGACAAGAAGCTTGCACCACTTACGTAGGCCGCAGGCGTCCTTCCGTTCTCCCGAAGGAGAGGAGACACTGAGGCCTCCCCGGTCGGATCTTAGAAGCCCAGGCAAAATTAGTAAGCTTGGTGGGTTCCGCGCTCCAGATGGAGACTCAACCAGAGTGAGAGAGAGAGAGAGACATGGGGAGACCAGTATTTCGAGAAACTGATCCCAATTCTTTATTTTCCATGGTCTACTTTTATACACTGAGATGTTATGCAAAAGTCACGTGGGGTCAGCAGTCCTGACTTTTATCAAAGTCAGGTGCTTCATACAAAAGTATACAGAGGTCTTAGGGGTGTTACATCATCTTCTGGCCGGGGGGCCTGCTGACAATTTACGACCCTCTCCTTGTGACAGCGGTCAGTCAACCAGGACACTTATTTCTCCAGGGGTGATTATTCTTAAAACAGACGCCACCCAAATAAAGTCACATTCCTATAGGGTGAGGGTGTAGTGGGTTTTAGTTAAGGAAAGAATTTACTTAGCCTAAGGTCTAACGTGATTTATATCAAAGGTTAATACTTATTTCTTCTATATATTCATTAATGTGTATAAGGGCAGGGGATGTGGAGACTTAGCAGTAAACATCAGCTCAACAAATGAAAAACCCTTCACCAATATGATTTCTAATCAGCCCATTATACTTATACTAATAATTTTCTAACTTTCCTAAGGAACCTGTTTTTAGAAGGTTTAAAGCATCTCGTGCCTCTCATGGTTGAGAGGCTGTGAGCAATCACATGTGGCCGGACAAGCCTGTCAGGCAGGCTAGAGAACCTTCAGAGGAGTTTGTAGGTTAAAACACTCTTGTCACACCCAGGGGTTTTTATCAACTGGAGCTCTAGGTTAACTCCTTCTCCGAAAGAGGTGGTGGGGGACAGCCCCCTGTAAAGTCAGAGGTGTAGGTGAGAGCACAAAGTAGTAAGGTAGGCAGGCTCTGGTTATGGGGGTAGATGCTCGAGGATTTCCAGGGGGACTCCTGAGGCTCGATCCCGCCTTTGCGTATGTCGAGCCTCCTTCCTCATGACCTTTGCCATGGGCGGAGTGCCTCACTCTGGCCCCCAACAGTGAACCTCCTCTCTCAGGAACATTCTTGGCTCCTATCGAGACACCTCTGTGTGTGTAGCTACACACGCAACGTAGGGGCAAAGGGAGCCAGATTCTTTCCGTGGGGTGCTGATGCTTTGTGGCAAAGCACCTGCTTGAGAATCTATCAGCTTACGCTTCCCTCGCCTTGACAGAGGTCTCATTGCTGTAGCCCTTGGCAGTTTGGAAAGAAGAGGACCCTTACCTTTCATAAAGTGGGCCCTTGTCCTAGTTTGAAAGGAAAGGCAAGAGCTGAGCTGAGGCCAATAAGGCGCCAGTCAAGTCTGACATATTCCCGAAGCCTGCTCCTTCATGGAAAATAACGCTGGAATCTAGGAATGTCTCTGCAAGGCTGGCAAAGGGCAGTCAGGAGCCTGCACCCTGCCTCTGGAATTACTGATTTCTGAGCAGATCTGGAGGTCTCCTTTAGGAGAATCTAACTCATTCCTTCCATATTGAGACTTCCAAAAACAGGCCGGTCGGCTGCCTCTTCGTGCCCGAAGGAGGCTTGCTTTTCCTGCCTCCTATGAACCCAGCTTCCCAGGCTCTGGGAAAAGCGGATATTGAAGATCTTTTCTCAGGGGTTTTTTCCATGGAGCTGGGGCCGAGACCAGAGACCCAATTGCACAGGGGAAGGAAAACCGCATGGACAAGTCTTTGTTCTCCAGGAGACCTCTAAGTGAAACTTACTCTGTCAGGAACGTTTTTGACTCCTATGGAGACACCCCTGTGTGTGAAGCTGCGTACCCAACAAGGGGGCACAGAGAGACTGATTCTCTCTTTGCAGCTTTGAAGCTGTCATTCAAACAACAGCTTGAGAATCCATACAATGCTCTCCCTTACCTCTGAGAGAGTTCTCATTGCTGTAGCCCTTGGCAGTTTTTAGAAATCCGCACCCAAACCCTTCTCCAAGTAGGCCTGGGTCCTGGTTTGGATGGCCATGCAATGGCGGAGCTGAGGTCAGTAAGGCACCAGTCAGGTGTCACACACTCTGGCAGCCTGCTCCTTCAGGGACAGTAAGGCCTCTTTTTCCCTGCGGGAGTCTCGCTTGCCTTGCCTCCTGTGAACTGCGTTTCCCAGCCTGGGCGAAAAGCGGTTCCTGGAGATCTTTTCTAAGGAGTTGTTTCCCCGGAGCTGGGGTGGACCTCGGGGACCAAACTCACAGGGGAAGGCAAAACTACACGGACAAGTCTATGCTCTGTAGGAGACCTTAGTGAATCTCAAGTCTTAGGAACATTCTTGGCTCGTACAGAGACACCTCTCTGTGTAAAGCTACACACCGAACATAGGGGCACAGGGAGCCTGATTCTCTCCGTGGGGTGCTGATGCTTTGTGGCAAAGCACCTGCTTGAGAATCCGTCCTCTTAGGCTTCCCTCGCCTTGACAGCGGTCTCATTGCTGTAGCCCTTGGCAGTTTCAAAGAAGAAGACCCTTACCCTTCATAAAGTAGGCCCTTGTCCTAGTTTGAATGGAAAGGCAATAGCTGAGCTGAGGTCAATAAGGAGCCAGTCCCGTCTGACACATTCCCGAAGCCTGCTCCTTCATGGAAAATAACTCTAGAATCTAGGAATATCTTTCAAGGCTAGCAAAGGACAGTCAGGAACCAGTACCCTGCCTCTGGAATTACCGACTTCTGAGCAGATCTGGAGGTCTCCTTTAGGAGAAGCTAACCCATTCCTTCCAAATAGAGGCTTCAAAACACAGGCAGGTTGGCTGCCTTTCATGCCCGAAGGAGGCTTGCTTTTCTCTCCTCCTATGAACCCCAGTTCCCAGCCTCTGGGAAAAGCGTATCTTGAAGATATTTTCTCAGGGGTTGTTTCCACGGAGCTGGGGCCGAGCCTGGAGACCCAAAGGCACAGGGGAAGGCAAGACCACATGGACAAGCCTTTGCTCTTTAGTATAGCTCTAATGAACCTCACTCTGTCAGGAACTTTCTTGATTCCTACGGAGACACACCTGTGTGTGAAGCTGTGGCCACAGAGAGCCTGATTACCCCTGTGCAGCGCTGAGTCTGGGCGGCTAAACAACAGCTTGGGAATGCAGCCTGGGGCGCTTCCCTTCCCTCTGACAGAGCTCTCCTTCGGTCCCTAAGCCCTCTGCAAGTAGGCATGGATCATAGGTGCAAAGGGAAGGGAAGAGCGGAGCTGAGGCCAGTAAGGCGCCCGCCAGTCACGTCTCCCCCACTTCCGCAGTCTGTTCCTTCCTCTGCGTGAAAGCTAGAAGCTGGGAAGGGCTTGGCGAGGCTCGCCCAGGCAGAGCAGCCTCTGGGCCGGGGCTCTGCGATATCGCGCCTGGGCGCAGATCTGGAGCTCCGCCGGAGTGGAAGCTCATTCGGTCCTTCCCAATACAGGCTTGCAAGCACCCGACGGCGGCCTGACTCTATTCTCCCGCGTGCTGGGAGTGGGCTTCCAATCCAGGGCACAGAGCACTGCCTGGAGCTCTCTGCTCAGGGGCTGGTTCCCCTGCACTGGGACTGTGCTAGGGAGCCCAAAGGCACAGGGGAAGGCCCCAAACCACATGCACACGACTCTGCTCTGGAGCTGAGCTCCGGGGAAGCCCAGTCTGTAAGGCAGTTTCTGAACACAAACGGAGGAACACTCTGGCTGTGGCGCTCCCTCCCCATGACAGGGGCACTGGGACCCTGATTCCCTCCATTCAGCGCTGAGTCTGGGCTACCAAGCAACAGCTTGGGAATGCAACCTGGGGCATTTCCCTTCCCTCAGACAGAGGTCTCCTTGCGGGAGGCTTTCGCAGTTTGCACACCCCCGTGCCCTAAGCCGTCTGCAAGGAGGCCTGGCTCCTAGGTCCAAAGGGAAGGCAAGAGCGGAGCTGAGGCCAGTCAGGAGCCAGTCATGTCGCCCACACTCCCGCAGCCTGCTCCTTTGCAGGCGCAAACGCTAGAAGCTGGGAAGGGCTTGGCGAGGCTCGCCCAGGCAGAGCAGCCTCTCGACAGGGGCTCTGTCCTATCGCGCCTGGGCGCAGGTCTGCAGCTCCGCCGGTGTGGAAGCTCACTCGGTCCTTTCCAATACAGGCTTGCAAGGACCCGCCGGCAGCCTAACTCATCTCTCCCGCGTGCTGGGACTGGGCATCCAGGCCTGGCACAAAGCACTGCCTGGAGCTCTTTGCTCAGGGGCTGGTTCCCCTACGCTAGGGCTGTGCTAGGGAGCCCAAACGCACATGTCAAGGCCCCAAAACACATCCACACGTCTCTGCTCTGCAACAGAGCTCCGGGGAAGCCCAGTCTGGCAGGCGCTTTCTGGGCACAAAGGGAGGAACACTCTGGCTGTGGAGCTTCCTCCCCAAGACAGGGGCACTAGGACCCTGATTCCCTCCGTTTACCGCTGAGTCTGCATTGCCAAGCAACAGCTTGGGAACGCAGCCTGGGGCGCTTCCCTTCCCTCGGACAGAGCTCTCCTTGCGGTAGGCCTTGGTAGTTTGCATACAATGGGGCCCTAAGCCCTCTGCAAGTTGGCCTGGCTCCTAGGTCCAAAGGGCAGGCCAGAGCGGAGCTGAGGCTGTCAGGCTCCAGACACATCTCCCATACTCCTACATCCTGCTCCTACCCGGGCGTGAACGCTAGAAGCTGGGAAGGTACCTGGACCGTGCAGGGGCGGGGCGAACGCGGGAGGCGTGGGGCGGGAGTCGGCTTCTGGCGGGGTTGGGGGCGGGCTTCCCAGTTGTGCTCTCGGAGGTGGACACTGAGGCTGAAAATGCGCCGGGAGCGCGGCAGGGGCGGGGGTCGGCTCATGGGGGGGATGGGGAGGGGTTCCCAGTTGCGCTCTCGGGGGTTGCAACTGCGGCTGGGAACTCCCATTTCTTCCGCTCCTGGGTCCCCAAGGATCGCCATCCCATGGGTGCAGCGGAGGGCTGCGGACCACAGGTAAGGGAACTGGGACTGCGTGGAGCAGGGAACCAAGTATTCCGCCGTCTGTTGGCACATTCTCGGAGCTCCCCAAACTGGCGGTCGCAGAAAGGCCTTGCCTTTGGGGTCAAGGCCTTTACCGCTCCACCCCTCTGCTGAAAAATCTCAGAATCTGCGCGGTTCTTCCAAGCAGCCTAGTGTCCGCTGGAAGTCCAAGGGACAGAACACTGAATTCTTGCCGGCTGGTCCAGCCCTGCTTCTGGCACTTTGTAAGCCAGCGGGCCCTTGAGCACCTGCTGGGATGGGAAAGGGAAGGGTCCACGAATTGCACCCTAGAAACTTAGTAGGGTGCATGGATTTCAAACCCTGGTGGCCGCCCAGGCAGCAAAGAAGGGGGGAGGGCACCTTGCTGCCCTTTCATGGCAGAATCTGTGGTTGTCCAGCTGCGTGGGCCTTTTCATGAGGACCCTGTGCAATAAAAGTTTGGTGTTTTGGAACTGAATAATTAGAACGTGGAAAAGCTTTAAATTATGTGGTGGTGTAATTAAAAAGCAAAACAAAACAAAACCAAGCTCCAAGTGTTTTGCAAATGGAGGTTTAAATATTGAAGGACTGTATTCCTTGCACTGTGGCATTCTATCAAGAAGTGTGCAGGATTTTTTTTTTTAAGAAAAGTGTTCGAAGTGAGGGAAACAGGAAACCCAGAGGTGCCCCTGTATTTTGGGGAAGGCCTTAGGAGGTCACTTGGAAATGCTGCTGGCTGTGCGGGAGGGGGGCAGATGGGCTGTGCAGGCTTGTCCTTTGCATGGATGTTCTTGTGTGTGGAAACCCAGCTCGGAGCCATCTCCTGATGTGTAAGAATTTCGCAGACAAACCTTGAGCTAAGCAATGCATTTTTTCCTAAGAAAATGTTTGTCTTAAGCGACGTAAATATCCTATGTATTTCCGCTAGACTCTGGCTTCAGGTCGGTTCCCCAAAAAGGCTCGTAAGCGATTTGAACAAAACAGCATGTTTTCCTCCTAGCTTGTTCTCCTTATCTATGTTAAGGAAATGATATATTTGCCTGCAATACTGCCTTTCTTCAAGATTCATGTCAATCAAGTTTTGGCCCGGGATGACTCACCTGCTGCCAATATTATCTCAATGCATGTCGTGGGGGAGGGGCCTGGTGCCATTCCCTGAAACAGTTCCTTTCTTTCCTTAGCTGACTGCTAGTGCCTGTAGAATATCTGGCTAAAGACCAGCAGGGGGTACTCTTACTACCCCCCCCCACCCCGCCTTGAGTCTAAGTCAGCAGCTTTCTCTATCTCTTTTATACTTTAATAACAGTTGATGGCACAAAAGCTCTGAGCGATCAAATCATATCAAATCTTCATTTCAGATTGAAGATGCATTCCATGGTATTGCCATCTTAAGTCTTTCCATCGTTATGGAATATCTGTCCATGTATTCAGGATAGTTTTCAGCCAGGGTGTATAATTTCCAGTGTGCCAGTCCTGTCATCCTCGTTACATCCATGGCAAAGTGTTTTATTCATGTTGATATTATTGAAAGGGAATTTTTTAAAATTCCTTTTCAGATTATTATCTGCTAATGTATACAGATAAAACTGTGTAATCATTCATTTTTATCAGTTTGGACAGCTTGATAGTTGTCTTTAATTTCTTTACTTTCTGACACTTTAAGATTATCCTGGGACACATATGTAATGCCTCACCCCTAAATTCAGACATGTGTTCAAAGAACTTCTGTCCTTTTATTTATTTATTTATTTATTCTTTAACATTGAAATCGTTTTGACTATGCTGGGTGTTTGTTGCTAGATGGAAGTAGCTAGGACCTCTGGACTGCAGTCTCTCATCTCTTGCTGACCTCTTTTTGACCTCTGAAGAATCCTGGTAGGTGGGAGCTTGTTAGTTCCTTGTTCCTTATCAGAACCTCCTGTAGTAAGTGTTTTTCTCTTCTCTGTTGCCTGGTAAGGGTGGGTGGTCATGGGCATCCCAAAGTTGGCTAGAAGTCAATTATTTAGGCAGGCTTGTGCACAGATATGGGAGAAGGCAATGGCACCCCACTCCTGGAAAATCCCAAGGATGGAGGAGCCTGGTAGGCTGCAGTCCATGGGGTGGCTAAGAGTCGGACACCACTGAGTGACTTCATTTTCACTTTTCACTTTCATGCATAGGAGGAGGAAATGGCAACCCACTCCAGTGTTCTTGCCTAGAGAACCCCAGGGACTGCGGGGCCTGGTGGGCTGCCGTCTATGGGGTCGCACAGAGTCGGACACGACTGAAACGACTTAGCAGCAGCAGCGGCGGCAGCAGCAGCAGAAGCAGTGCATCGATATCAAAAGGGCTGCAAACAGTCAGGAAGGATCACATATGTCATCGTGAAACAATACTTCTCCTCTTAGCCAAAGCTAACGAAAGATTTCTGTTCTAGGTCAACCTAGAAGAGATCACTTAAGAGGTAAAGAAACTTAAACTCCATTAGCAAAGGCAGTTCAACATCTCAAGAAAACTTGTGCTAGGCACAAAACTCTTTTCTGGGGGCCTACTTTCCCTACAACCTCCTTATCCCATTCTGTACCCATTCCTTTGCTTCTCCCGTCCTGAAAATGCCACCTGTAAGACAGAACTACTTCGTTTTCCTTCTTAAAGTGTGATTGCATTCCATACATTCTTGTAATAACAAGTCATACATTTCCCTTCAGCAACCAAGAACTCACTCTTATATTGGCATTTGATAGATTGGTGAGCATACCTATCAGTGATAATAGCGCCCACCCCGCTTCCTGCAAGAACAGAACAAAACAAAACAAAACAAAAAAATTGCTTTCTTACATTTAATATGTTCGGATGGTGCCAGTCACTATTCATGCAGAGTCAAAAATCTCTTTTGTTTCTGTGTAAAAGGGAGGTCCTTTCAAGTCGTGAATGTTTAAGAAGTTTCATTTATTTGGAAGTGACCTAGCTATTCAATACACTGTCGTCACTTAGTTTAGCACCAGGATAGAAACTCAGGTAACCAAAACACCTGGAGGAACGATTGTAAGTTCAGTTCAGTTCAGTTGCTCAGTCGAGTCTGACTCTTTGGGACCCCGTGGCCTGCAGGACGCCAGGCTTCCGTGTCCATCACCAACTCCAGGGGCTTGCTCAAACTCATGTCCATCGAGTCAGTGATGCCATCCAACCATCTTATCCTCTGTCATCCCCTTCTCCTCTGCCTTCAATCAAGACTATGAGAGGCAGATATTTTAGAGTATAATTATTGTTAAGAGTTTATCTAAAAGCTCATATCACATTTACATATTTTACATTGGTTGTTGCTGTTTCCAGGTACTTTCTTGCTGACAAGCTTGTGACACATATAACAATAGAACAATTTTTACCTCAAAAGAAACCTAGGCACTATGAACATGTTGTGCTTAATGTTGTTGACTCTTAGACATGTCTATAGTGGAGGAGCAAAACCAAAAATACTAGATATTTAATATTGACTAGTTCCCAGTTCACGGGACTCTGACATTCATTTAGGTCAATGTTTTTTTGTATTTCCAGCAGTTTGATTTGGAAGGGCTGCCTTGTCTTGAGACCATTGAAATCAGAACTCAGAACTTGAGCAATATTATCAAAAAACACAAGGCTCACACTGACACATACCTTAATCCAGACAGACAGACAAGACATCTTCCAGTTTTCCGCCTGAGATTTAAAATATTTCTTTGAGCCGTTTTCCTGGGAAGTGGTGGTGGGGGGGGGAGTGGGGGTGGCAGCGAGGCAGGCTTGGGTAACAAGCTAATTGTTGGTCATTGCATATGCAAAGAACCAGCTTTCCGGGTTCCAAGGAAAAAAGTTTCCTTGGTACCCAATTTTGTTTGGATCTATAGACTCTCATGGCCCTCCTAGGTCAGGACATCTTTCCTTTTTGTAGTCCTCTTTTTATCCCTAAATCATAGACATCTTGGATTGTCTCTGTGGGGTGGATGTATCGTCCTTGTGTTTGACCTGGCGGCAGAAGCGAGGTCCGAGAGCCTCTCCTGGAACCGGGCGTGGGGACGGGGCTCACCGGGAGCCCCTGGTGGAAGTGGGCAATGCGCCGGGAGCGCGCCAGGGGTGGGGCGATCCCGGGCGGCGCGGGTCGGGGTTCCGGTCGGGAGGGGGTGGGGGGCGGTAACAGTTGTGCTCTCGGGGGTCCCCACTGCAGCTGGAAACGCGCTGGGAGTGCGGCAGGGGCGGGGTGAACCCGGGTGGCGCGGGGCGGGGTTCGGCTCCTGGCGGGGGTAGGGGAGGGCTTCCCAGTTGTGCTCTCGGTGGTGGCCACTGCGGCTGGAAATGCGCCAGGAGCGCACCCGGGGCGGGGTAAACCTGGGCTGCGCGGGTCGAGATTTCGATGGCTGTGGGTGGGGGTTTGGTCCCAGTTGTGCTCTCGGGGGTTGACACTGCGGCTAGGAACGCCCATTTCCTACGCTCCTGTGTCCCCAAGGATCCACATCTAGTGGGTGCAGTGGAGGGCTGCGGGCCACAGGTCAGGGAACTGGGACTGCTTGGAGCAGGGAACCACGTATTCCGCCCTCTGTTGGCACATTCTTGGAGCTCCCCAACCTGGCGGTTGCAGAAAGGCCTTGCCCTTGGTGTCAAGGCCTTTACCGCTCCACCCCTTTGCTGAAAAATCTCAGTCTGCACGGTTTTCCCAAGCAGCCTAGTGTCCCCTGGAAGTCCAAGGGACAGAACCCTGAACTCTGGCCGGCTGGCCCAGCCCTGCTTCTGGCACTTTGTAGGCCAGCGGGCCCTGGAGCACCTGCTAGGATGAGAAAGGGAAGGGTCCGCGAATTGCACCCTAGAAAGTTAGTAGGGTGCATGGATTTCAAACCCTGGTGGCCGCCCAGGCAGCAAAGAAGGGGGGAGGGCACCTTGCTGCCCTTTCATGGAAGAATCTGTGGCTGTCCTGATGCGTGGGCCTTTTCATGGGGACCTTGTGCAATAAAAGTTTGGTGTTTTGGTACTGAATAATTAGAAATTGTAAAAAGTTTAAATTATGTGGTGGTGTAATTAAAAAACAAACAAAACAAAACCAAGCCCCAAGTATTTGGCACAGGGAGGTTTAAGTATTGAAGGCCTGTTTTCCTTGCACTGTGGCATTCTATCAAGAAGTGTGCAGGATTTTTTTTTTTTTTTAAGAAAAGTGTTCGAAGTGAGGGAAACAGGAAACCCAGAGGTGCCCCTGTATTTTGGGGAAGGCCTTAGGAGGTCACTTGGAAATGCTGCTGGCTGTGGGGAAGGGGGGCAGATGGGCTGTGCAGTCTTGTCCTTTGCATTCATGTTCTTGTGTGTAGAAACCCAGCTTGGAGCCATCTCCTGATGTGTAAGAATTTCGCAGACAAACCTTGAAGTAAGCAATGCATTTTTTCCTAAGAAAATGTTTGTCTTAAGCGATGTAAATATCCTATGCGTCATGGCTCTCGAGTCACGGGAGGGGACTAGGGCCTCGAGAAGCGTTGAAGAAGGACTCTCGAGGTCTTTCTCGGGTGGCGGCAGGAAACCCTCGTTTCCCTCGCCTTCTGCCGGGGACCTTAGGGAACTTCCCAGGGTGCCTCTGAGAGGTGAGGGATCCTGTGGAGTTGTCGGGGCCTCTCGGGACTCCGCTGGGTCTGGCGCAACGGAAGAGGGCCTCACCTAGAGGGGAGGCAGGCAACTCAGGCTTCCTCTCCGTTTCGGACTCCGACCGCAGGGTCCCTGCAGAGTTGGGACAGGAGAGTCAGGCCTCGTCTTGTCTGAGGAAGGAAACCCCGCTTGCCTCTCGAGTTTTTCAGGGGGACTCAGGCCCCTCGTCGAGCTGTGTGTGGAACCCGCGGGTCTTTGCGGACGATGCACGGGGGTGTCAGTGCCCCTTCGTGTTGTGCCTTCACCCACAGGGTTGCCTTCGAAGAGGGGTCCGGGCCTCGGGTCCTTCTCAAAAGCGCACCGGGGAATCGGGGGCGTTCGGCATGTGGCACCACCCACGTGGCTCGTCTCGAATTTCCTCGTGAGACCGGCCTCATCCTGAGGTGCGCCGGGAGGGCCGGGAACCCCTTCCGGACCACGCAGGGGAATCGACTCTCCTGTCGTGATCAGGATGGGAGAAGGGGCTCAGATGAAGCGGTGCCGGGACTCTCGGTGTTCCCTTCGAGGGAACCCGGGGTGTCGGGGAACTTTTGGGGTTCTCACGAAGGGTGTCAGGTACCGTTTCGCACTTCAGGGCGGAACAATGCTCTTCCCTTGAGACGCCGTAGTGGGCAAGGGCCTCATCTTGCGAAGACGTTGGAACCACGTGTTTTTTCTCGAGTTGCGGCGGGATTGTCGAGTGACGACGGGGAATTCAGGCTTCCTCTTCAACTGGCCCAGGGAAGTCCAGTTTTCATTCGAATTGCGAGTTAGAACTGGGGATTGCTCTCGAGACACTGCAGGGCCAAATAGAGCTCATCTAGGCTTGTGTCCAGGACCTAATGTTCCTCTGCTGGGGCGACAGCGATCTCGGCATTGCATTCTCGACTCACCCGGGGAATCAGGCCTCGTCTCGAGGGGAAGCCAAGGACACCGCTCTCCTGTGAATTTGCGACGGGTATATCTTGGAGCTCACTGTGTGGCCTAAAAAAGTCAAGCCTCCTGTGGAGTTTGGAGAGAGGACTCAGGATTGCTCTCCAGGCCATACAGCAAAAGAAGGCCCTCATCTCGTGAGGACTGGGGTGTCTCGTGGGTATTCTCGAGCTGCGGCTCCAGTGTGGTGTTGCTCACGAGGTATAATGGGGAGCTCAGGGAGCCTCTCCTGTGGCGCCAGGGAAGTCAGGTTTCTATGCGCGTGGCTAGGGGGAGCGCGTCATTGCTCTCGAGTCATGGTAGGGGAATCGCGCCTCAAGACGCGTTGAAGAAGGACTCTCGAGGTCTTTTACGGGTTGGGGCAGGAAACCCTTGGTTCCCTCGACTTGTGCCGGTGATCTCAGGAAGGTCTAAGGGTGCCTCTGAGAAGTCAGGGATACTGTGCAGTTGGGAGGGGCCTCTCGGGACTCCACTGGGTTCGGTGCAATGGAAGAGGGCCTCATCTCGAGTGGAGGCAGGAAACTCATGTTTCCTCTCCTGACTTCTCCTGGGCCAGATCTGACTTGGATCGCAGTTTCGCTGCAGAGTTCGAACAGGAGAGTCAGGCCTCGTCTTGTGTGGAGGAATGGAACTCTGCTTGCCTCTCCAGTTGTTCACGGGGTGACAGGTCACTTCTCGAGCTGTGTGTGGTACCTGCGGGTTTCTGCGGACGATACCCGGGGGTGTCAGTGCCCCTTCGTGTTGTGCCTTCATCAAAAGGGTTTTCTTCAAAGAGGTGTCCGGGCATTGGGATCTTATCAAGAGCGGACCGGGAAATCGGGGTCTTTCGGCATGTGTCACCATCCACGTGGCTATGTCTCGAATATCCTCGTGAGACCGGCCTCATCCTGAGATGCACCGGGAAAGGCGGGAACCCATTAAAAACAAAACAGGGGAATCGACCCTCCTGTCGCGATCAGGAGGGGAGAAGGGGCCCAGATGTAGTGGTGCCGGGAACCTCGGTGTTCACCTTGAGTCAGACCAGTGTGTCGAGGAACTTTTGAGGTCGCATCAAGGGTGCCAATACCGTTTCGCACTTCAAGACGGAACGTGGGACTTCTCTTGAGACGCTGTAGGGGGCAAGGGCCTCATCTTGCAATGACGGGGGAACCACGTGGCGTTTCTCGAGTTGTGGCGGGAATCTCGAGTTTCGACAGGGAATACAGTCTTCCTCATGTGTTGGCCCAGGGAAGTCCTATCTTCCATTCGAGTTTCAAGGGAGAGCTGGGGATTGCCCTCGAGTCACTGCAGGGCAAAATAGACCTCATCTAGGCTTGTGTCCAGGACTTAATGCTCGTCCCTAGGGGCGACAGGGATCTCGGGCTTGCATACCAGACTCACCCGGGGAATCAGGCCTCATCTCAAGGGGAAGCAAAGAACTCTGCTGTCCTTTTGGGTCGCGATGGGTATCTCTTGGAGCCCACTGTGTGCCCTAAAGGGAGTCAAGCCTCCTGTGGTGTTTGGATAGAGGACTCGGGATTCCTCTCCAGGCCATGCATGAAAAGAAGGCCCTCATCTCGCGATGACGGCGGCGTCTCGTGGGTTTTCTAGACTGCCGCGCTAGTGCCGGGTTTCTGACGAGGTACGAGAGGGAGCTCAGGGAGCCTCTCGTGTGGCGCCAGGGAAGTCAGGTCCCCATGAGATGGCTAGGGGGAGCTCGTCATTGCTCTCGAGTCATGGTAGGGTAATCGGGCCTCAAGACGGGTTGAAGAAGGACTCTCGAGGTCTTTCTCGGGTCACTGCATAAAACCCAGGGTTCCCTTGACTTGTGCCTGCGACCTCAGGGAGCTTCTCAGAGTGCCTCTGAGAAGTCAGGGATACTGTGCAGTTTGGAGGGGCCTCTCGAGACTCCTCTGCATTTGGTGGAATGTAAGAGGGACTCATCTCCAGTTGAAGCAGGAACCTCAGTGTTCCTCTCCATTTCTGACTCAGATCGCAAGGTCCCTGCATGTTGGTACAGGAGAGTCAGGCCTCGTCTTTTCTGGAGGATGGGACTCCTCTTGCCTCTCGAGTTGTTCTCGAGGTGACAGGCCACTTGTCGAGCTGTGTGTGTAACCTGCCCGTTTTTCCGGATGATGCACAGGTGTGTTAGTGCCCCTTCGTGTTGTACCTTCATACTCAAGGCTGCCTTCCAAGAGGTGTCCGAGCATCGGATTCTTATCAAGAGCGGACCGGGAAATTGGAGTCTTTCAGCAAGTGGCACCACCCACAAAGCTACGTATCGAATTTCCCCATGAGACCAGCCTCATCCTGAGTTGTGCAGGGAAGGTCGGGCCCCCTTGCAGACAAAGCAGGGGAATCGACCCACCGGTCACGATCAGGAGGGGAGAAGGGGCTTAAATGAAGTGGTGCCGGGAACCTCGGTGTTCCCCTTGAGTGAGACCGGCATGTTGGGGGACTTTTGGGGTCGCATCAAGGGTGCCAAGTACCGTTTCGCATTTCAAGATGGAACCTGGGACATCTTTTGAAATGCTGTAGCGGGCAAGGGCCTCATCTTACGATGACGGGAGGACCACGTTGTTTTGCTCAACATGCGGCGGGATTCTCGAGTTATGAACGGGAATTTAGGCTTCCTCTTGTTGGCCTTGAAATCCAATCTTCCATTCGGGTTGCGAGGGGGAGCTGGGGATTGCGCTAGAGTCACTGCAGGGCAAAAGAGACCTAATCTAGGCTTGTGTCCAGGATCTAATGTTGCTCTCCAGGGGCGACAGGGATCTCGGGTTTGCATTCCAGACTCATCTGGGGAGTCAGTTCTCACCTCGAGGGTAAGCAAAGAATTCCGCTCTCGTCTCGAGTCGCGATGGGTATCTCTTGGAGCCCAATGTGCGTACTAAAGGGAGTCAAGCCTCCTGTGGAGTTTGGAGAGAGGACTCGGGATTGGACTCCAGGCCATGCAGGAAAAGAAGGCCCTCATCTCGAGATGACGGTGGCGTCTCGTGGGTTTTCTCGAGCTGCGGCGCCAGTGTGGGGTGTCTCATGAAGTACCACGGGGATCTTAGGGAGCCTCTTGTGTGGCGCCAGGAAAATCCAGTATTCCATTCGAGTTGCGAGTTAGAACTGGGGATTGCTCTCCAGTCACTGCAGGGCAAAATAGACCTCATCTACGCTTGTGTCCAGGACCTAGTGTTCCACTACTGGGCCGACAGGGATCTCAGGGTTGCATTCTCGACTCACCCGGAGAGTCAGGCCTCGTCTTGAGGGGAAAAAAGGACTCCGCTCTCCTGTCAAGTCGCGACGGGTATCTCTTGGAGCCCACTGCGTGGCGTAAAGGGAGTGAAGCCTCCTATGGAGTTTGGAGAGATGACTCGGGATTGTTTTCCTGGCCATGCAGGAAAAAAGGCCCTCATCTTGTGATGACGGGGGCGTCTCGTGGGTTTTCTCCAGCTGTGGCGCCAGTATCAGATTTCTCACGAGGTACAACGGGGAGCTCAGAGAGCCTCTCGTGTGGTGCTAGGGACGTCAGGTCTCCGTGCGTGTGGTGAAGGGGAGTGCGTGATTGCTCTCGAGTCATAGTAGGCGAATCGGGCCTCAAGACGCATTGAAGAAGGACTCTCGAGGTCTTTCTCGGGTTGCGGCAGGGAACCCTGGGTTCCCTCGAATTGTGTCGGTGACCTCAGGCAACTTCTCAGGGTGCCTCTGAGAAGTCAGGGACACTGTGGATTTGGGAGGGGCCTTTCGTTACTCAACTGGGTTTGGTGCAATTGAAGAGGGCCTCATCTCGTATGCAGGCAGGAACCTCAGGGGTCCTCTCCATTTCTGACTCGGGTCGCAGAGTACCTGCAGAGTACGGACAAGAGAGTCACGCCTGATCTTCTGTGGAGGAATGGATCTCCGCTTTCCTTGCGAGTTGTTCATGGAGTGACAGGCCTCTTGTTGAGCTGTGTGTGGAACCTGTGGGTTTTTCCGCATGATGCAGAGGTGTGTGAGTGCCCCTTCGTGGTGTGCCTTCATCCACAGGGTTGCCTTCAAAGAGGTGTCCGGGCATCGGGTTCTTTTCAAGAGCGTACCAGAAAATTGGGGTCTTTCAGCATGTGGTACCACCCACGAGGCTACATCTCGAATTTCCTCAGGAGACCGGCCTCATCCTGAGGTTCGCCGGGAAGGTAGGGAACCCCTTGCAGACAAAGCAGGGGAATCAACCTACCGGTCGCGATCAGAAGGGGAGAAGGGGCTCAGATGAAGTGGTGCCGGGAACTTCGGTGGTCCCCTCGAGTGAGACCGGTATGTCACGGCACTTTTGAGGTCGCATCAAGGGTGCCAAGTACAGTTTCGCATTTCAAGACGGAACGTGGGAATTCTCTGGAGATGCTCTAGCGGGCAAGGGCCTCATATTGCGATGACGAGGGAAACACGTGGTTTTTCTCGAGTTGCGGCGGGATTCCCGAGTTACGACGGGGAATTCAGGCTTCCTCTTGTGTTGGCCCAGGAAGTCCAATCTTCCATTCAACTTGTCAGAGAGAGCTGTGGGTTGCTCTCGAGTCACTTCAGGGCAAAGAGTCCTCATCTAGGCTTGGGTCCAGGACGTAATGTTCCTCTCCAGGGGCAACAGGGATATCGGGGTCGCATTCCAGTCTCACCCGGTGGGTCACGCCTCGTCTCGAGTGGAAGCAAAGGACTCCACTATCCTCTCGAGTCGCGACGTGTAACTCTTGGAGCCCAATGAGTGGCCTAAAGGGAGTCCAGCGTCCTGTGTAGCTTGGACAGAAGGTTCACGCTTGATCTGCATACCATTCAGTTAAAGATGGCCCTCCTCTCGTGATGACGGGAGTGTCTCATGGGTTTTCTCGAGCTGCGGCGCCAGTGTGGGGTTTCTCACGAGATATGATGGGGAGATCAGGGAGCCTCTCGTGCAGCGCCAGAGAAGTCAGGCCTCCATGCGTGTGGCCAGGCAGATCGCGTCATTGCTCTGGAGTCATGGGAGGGACTAGGGCCTCAAGACGCATTTAAGAAGGACTCTCGAGGTCTTTCTTGGGTTGGGGTGGGAAACACTCGTTTCCCTCGACCTCTACCAGGGACCTTAGTGAACTTCCCAGGTGCCTCTGAGAGGTGAGGGATACTGAGGAGTTAGAGGGGCCTCTCGGGACTCCACTAGGTTTGACGAAATGAAACAGGGCCTCATCTCGATTGGAGGCAGGAACCTCAGCTTCCTCTCCATTTCTGACTCCGACCGCAGGGTCCCTGCAGGGTTGGGACAGGAGAGTCAGGCCTCATCTTGTCTGAGTAATGGAACTCTGCTTGCCTCTCGAGTCGTTCAGTGGGTCTCAGGCCCCTTGTCGAGCTGTGTGTGGAACCTGCGGGTGTTTCCAGAAGATGCACGGGGGTGTCATTGCCCCTTCATTTTGTGTCTTCCCCCACAGGGTTGCCTTCAAAGAGGTGTCCGGGTATCGGGTTCATTTCAAGAGCGGACCGGGAAATCGGAGTCGTTCGGCATATGGCACCACACACGTGGCTCATCTCGAATTTCCTCGTGAGACCAGCATCATCCTGAGGTGCGCCGGGAAGGCCGGGAACACCTTCCACACAAAGCACGGGAATCGAATCTCCTGTCGCGATCAGGAGGGGAGATGGGGCTCAGATGAAGTGGGGCCGGGACTCTAGGTGTTCCACTCGAGGGAACCCGGCGTTTCAGGGAACTTTAGGGGTCGCATCAAGGGAGCCAAGTACCGTTTCCCACTTCAGGACGGAACATGGGACTTCCCTGGAGACGCTGTTGCGGGCAAGGGCCTCATCCTGTGAAGACGTTGGAACCACGTCGTTTTTCTCGAGTTGCGTCTGGATTCTCGAAAACGACGGGGATTTCAGGCTTCTTCTTGGGTTGGCCCTGGGAAGCCCAATCTTCCCCTGGAGTTGCGAGGGAAAGCTGGGGGTTCTGCTCGAGTCACTACAGGGCCAAAGAGACCTCATCGAGGCGTGTGTCCAGGACCTAATATTCCTCTCAAGGGAAGACAGGGATCTCGGGTTTGCATTCCAGACTCTCCCGGGGAGTCAGGCCTCGCCTCGAGGGGAAGCAGAGGACTCCGCTTTCCTCTCAAGTCGCGACACGGATCTCTTGGAGCCCAATGAGTGGACTCAAGGGTGTCGAGCCTCCTCTTCAGTTTGGAGAGAGGACTCGGGATTGCTCTCCAGGCCAGGCAGGAAAAGAAGGCCCTCAGCTCGCGAGGACGGGGGCATCTCATGGGTTTCCTCAGGCTGCAGCGCCTGTGAGGGTTTTCTCACGAGGCATGACGAGGACCTCAGGGAGCCTCTCGTGCGTCGCCAGGGAACTCATGTCTCCATGCGCATGGCGAGGGGGAGCTGGTCATCACTCTCGAGTCATGGGAAGCGACTAGGGCCTCAAGACGCGTTGAAGAAGGACTCTCGAGGTCTTTCTCTGGTGGCGCCGGGAAACCCTCGTTTCCCTCGACTTCTGCAGGGGACTATAGGGAACTTCCCAGGGTGCCTCTGAGAGGTGAGGGATGCTGTGGTGTTGGCGGGGCCTCTCGGGACACTGCTGGGTTCGTCGCAATGGAAGAGGGCCTCATCTCGAGGGGAGGCAGGAACCTCAGGCTTCCTCTCCGATTCTGACTCCGACTGCACGGTCCCTGCAGTGTTGGGACAGGAGAGTCATGCCTCGTCTTGTCTGAGGAATGGAATTCTGGTTGCCTCTCGAGTTGTTCCGGGAGTCTCAGGCCCCTTGTCGAGCTGTGAGTAGACCCTGCGGGTTTTTCCGGATGATGCACGGGGGTGTCAGTGCCCCTTCGTGTTGTGCCTTCACTCACAGGGTTTCCTTCGAAGAGGTGTCCGGGCATCGGGTTCTTATCAAGAGCGGACCGGAAAATCGGGGTCGTTCGGCACGTGGCACCTCACACATGGCTAGTCTCGAATTTCCTCCTGAGACCGGCCTCATCCTGAGGTGCACCAGGAAGGCCGGGAACCCCTTCCAGAGAAAGCAGGGGAATCGACTCTCCTGTCGCGATCAGGAGGGGAGAAGGGGCTCAGATGAAGTGGTGCCGGGACCCTCGGTGTTCCCCTCGAGGGAACCCAGCGTGTCGGCGAACTTTTGCGGTCGCATCAAGGGTGTCAATTACCGTTTCGCACTTAAGGACGGAACATGGGACTTCTCTGGAGACTCCGGGAACTTCGGTGTTCCCTTGGAGTGAGACCGGTATGTTGGGGAACTTTTGGGTCGCATCAAGGGTGCCAAGTAGCATTTCGAACTTTAAGATGGAACGTGGGACTTCTCTTGAGACTCTGGCTGGCAAGGGCCTCATATTGCGATGAAGGGGGAACCACATGGTTTTTAAGACTTGAGGCTGAATTCTCGAATTACGATGGGAAATTCAGACTTCCTCTTGTGTTGACCTTGGGAAGACCAATCTTCCATTCAAATTGTGAGGGAGAGATGGAGGTTGCTCTCGAGTCACTGTAGGGCAAAATAGAACTCATCTAGGCTTGTGTCTAGGACATAATGTTCCACTCCAGGGGCGACAGGGATCTCGGGGTTGCATTCCAAACTCACCCGGGGAGTCAGGCCTCGTCTCGAGGGAAGCAAAGGACTCAGCTCTCCTCTCGAGTCGCACCGGGTATTTCTTGGACCCAACTGAGTGGCCTAAAGGGAGCCAATCCTCCTGTGAAGTTTGGAGAGAGGACCAGGGATTGCTCTCCAGGTCAGGCAGGAAAAGAAGGCCCGCATCTCTCCTTGATGGGGGCATCTTGTGGTTTTTCTCGAACTGCGGCGCCACTGTGGGTTTTCTCACGAGGTATGATGGGGTACTCAGGGAGCCTCTTGTGTGGTACTAGGGAAGTCAGTTTTCGTGCTTGTGGCGAGGGGAGCGCGTCCTTGCTCTGGAGACATGGTAGGGGAATCGGGCATCAAGAGACGTTGAAAAAGGACTCTCCAAGTCTTCTCGGGTTACTTCAGGAAACTCTGGGTTCCCTCGACTTGTGCCAGTGACCTCAGGTAGCTTCTCAGGGAACCTCTGAGAATTCAGGGATACTGTGGTGTTGGGAGGGGCCTCTCGGGACACCACTGAGTTTGGTTCAATGGAAGAGGGCCTCTTCTCTAGTTGAGGCAGGAACCTCAGGGTTCCTCTCCATTTCTGACTCCGATCGCAGGGTCCCTGAAGAGTTGGGCCAGGAGGGTAAGGCCTCGTCTTGTGTGAAGGAATGCAACTTCACTTGCCTCTCGAGTTGTTCACGGGGTGACAGTCCACATTTGGAGCTGTGAGTGGAATCGGCGGGTTTTTCCAGACGATGCATGGGGATGTCAGTGTCCCTTCGTGTTGTGCCTTCATCCACAGGGTTGCCTTCGAAGAGATGTCCGGGCGTCAGGTTCTTATCTAGAGTGGACCGGGAATTCGGGATCTTTCAGCATGTGGCACCAACCATGAGGCTACTTTTCGAATTTCCTCATGAGACCGGCCTCATCCGGAGGTTCGAGGGGAACGTCGGGAACCCCTTGCAGACAAAGCATGGGAATCGACCCTCCTGTCGCGATCAGGAGAGGAGAAAGGCCTCAGATGAAGTGGTGCCGGGAACTTCAGTGTCCCCTCTAGTGAGATCGGTATATAGGGGAACTTTTGGGGTCGCATCAAGGGTGCCAAGTACTGTTTTGCACTTCAAGACGGAATGTGAGACTTCTCTTGAGATGCTGTAGGGGGCAAGGGACTCATCTTGCAATACGGGGAACCACATGATTTTTCTCGATTTGCAGCGGGTTTCTCGCATTACGACTGGAAATTCAGGCTTCTTCTTGTGTTGGCACAGAAAGGCCAATCTTCTGTTCGAGTTTCAAGGTAAAGCTAGGGGTTGCACTTGAGTCACTGCAAGGCCAAAGAGACCTCCTCTAGGCTTTTGTCCAGGACCTAAGGTTCCTCTCCAGGGGCGACAGGGATCCAGGGTTGCATTCCAGACTCACCCTCGTAGTCAGGCCTCATCTCGAGGGGAATCAAAGGACACCGCTCTCCTCCTGAGTATCGACGAGTATCTCTTGGAGCCCACTGAGTGACCTAAAGGGAGTCAAGCCTCCTTTGGAGTTTGGAGAGAGGACTCGGGATTGCTCTTCAGGTCATGCAGGAAACAAGGCCCTCATTTCACCATGACAGGGGCGTCTCGTGGGTTTTCTCGAGCTGCGGCGCCAGTGTGGGGTTTCTCACGAGGTACGATGGGGAGCTCAGGGAGCCTCTCATGTGGTGCCGGGGAAGTCAGATCTTCATGCGCGTGGCGAGGGGGAGCGCGTCATTTTTCTTCAGTCATGGTAGGGGAATCGGGCATCAAGACGTGTGAGGAAGGACTCTCGAGGTTTTTCTCAGGTTATGGCAGGAAACCCTGGGTTCCATCGACTTATGCCCGTGACCTCAGGGAGCCTCTCAGGGTGCCTCTGAGAAGTCAGGGATACTGTGCAGTTGGGAGGGGCCGCTCCGGACTCCACTGGGTTTGGTGCAGTAGAAGAGGGCCTTATCTCGAGTTGAGGCAGGAACTTCAGTGTTCCTCTCCATTTCTGAATCGGATCTCAGTGTCCATGCAGAGTTGGGACAGGAGAGTCAGGCCTCGTCTTGTCTGAGGAAGGGAACCCCGCTGGCCTCTCGAGTTGCTCAGGGGGTCTCAGGCCCCTCGTCAAGCTGTGTGTGGAACCCGAGGGTCCTTGTGGACGATGCACGGGGGTGGCAGTGCCCCTTCGTGTTGTGCCTTCACCCACAGGGTTGCCTTCGAAGAGGGGTCCGGGCCTCGGGTCCTTCTCAAGAGCGGACCGGGGAATCGGGGGCGTTCGGCATGTGGCCCCACCCACGTGGCTCGCCTCGAATTTCCTCGTGAGACCGGCCTCATCCTGAGGTGCGCCGGGAAGGCCGGGAACCCCTTCCAGACCACGCAGGGGAATCGCCTCTCCTGTCGCGATCAGGAGGGGAGAAGGGGTTCAGAGGAAGCGGTGCCGGGACCCTCGGTGTTCCCCTCGGGGGACCCCGGCGTGTCGGGGAACTTTTGGGGGTCGCAGGAAGGCTGTCAGGGACCGTTTCGCCCTTCAGGGCGGAACACGGGACTTCCCTTGAGACGCCGTCACGGTCAAGGGCCTCATCTTGCCAAGAGGTGGGAACCACGTGGTTTTTCTCGAGTTGCGGCAGCATCCTCGAGTTACGACGGGGATCTTAGCCTTCCCCTTGGGTTGGCCCTGGGAAGCCCAATCTTCCCCTCGGGTTGCGAGGGACAGCTGGGGGTTGCGCTCGAGTCACTGCAGGGCCGAAGATACCTCACCTAGGCGTGTGTCCGGGACCTAATATTCCTCTCCAGGGAAGGCAGGGATCTCGTGGTTGCATTCCAGGCTCCCCTGGGGAGTCAGGCCTCGTCTCGAGGGGAAGCCAAGGACTCTGCTCTCCTCTCGAGTCGCGACGCGAGTCCTTGGAGCCCCCTGAGCGGCCTCAAGGGAGTCCAGCCTCCTCTTCCATTTGGAGAGAGGACCCGGGATTGCTCTCCAGGCCATGCAGGAAAAGAAGGCCCTCAGCTCGCGAGGACGGGGGCGTCTCAGGGGTTTCCTCGAGCTGCGGCGCCCGTGGGGGTTTTCTCCCGAGGCACGACGAGGATCTCAGGGAGCCTCTCGTGCGGCGCCAGGGAAGTCAGGTCTCCATGAGCGTGGCGAGGGGGAGCGCGTCCTGGCTCTCGAGTCACGGGAGGGGACTAGGGCCTCGAGACGCGTTGAAGAAGGTCTCTCGAGGTCTTTCTCGTGGGGCGGCGGGAAACCCTCGTTTCCCTCGCCTTCTGCCGGGGACCTTAGGGAACTTGCCAGGGTGCCTCTGAGAGGCGAGGGATCCTGTGGACGTGGCAGGGCCCCTCGGGACTCCGCTGGGTCTGGCGCAACGGAAGAGGGCCTCACCTCGAGGGGAGGCAGGAACCTCAGGCTTCCTCTCCGTTTCGGACTCCGACCGCAGGGTCCCTGCAGAGTTGGGACAGGAGAGTCAGGCCTCGTCTTGTCTGAGGAAGGGAACCTCGCTGGCCTCTCGAGTTGCTCAGGGGGTCTCAGGCCCCTCGTCGAGCTGTGTGTGAAACCCGCGGGTCTTTGCGGACGATGCACGGGGGTGGCAGTGCCCCTTCGTGTTGTGCCTTCACCCACAGGGTTGCCTTCGAAGAGGGGTCCGGGCCTCGGGTCCTTCTCAAGAGCGGACCGGGGAATCGGGGGCGTTCAGCATGTGGCCCCACCCACGTGGCTCGTCTCGAATTTCCTCGTGAGACCGGCCTCATCCTGAGGTGCGCCGGGAAGTCCGGGAACCCCTTCCAGACCACGCAGGGGAATCGCCTCTCCTGTTGCGATCAGGAGGGGAGAAGGGGCTCAGAGGAAGCGGTGCTGGGACCTTCGGTTTTCCCCTTGGGGAAACCCGGCGTGTCGGGGGACTTTTGGGGGTCGCAGGAAGGCTGTCAGGGACCGTTTCGCCCTTCAGGGTGGAACAGGGGACTTCCCTTGAGACGCCGTGGTGGGCAAGGGCCTCATCTTGCCAAGAGGTGGGAACCACGTGGTTTTTCTCGAGTTGCGGCGGGATTCTCGAGTTACGACGGGGATCTCAGCCTTCCCCTTGGGTTGGCCCTGGGAAGCCCAATCTTCCCCTCGGGTTGCGAGGGAAAGCTGGGGGTTGCGCTCGAGTCACTGCAGGGCCGAAGAGACCTCACCTAGGCGTGTGTCCGGGACCTAATATTCCTCTCCAGGGAAGGCAGGGATCTCGGGGTTGCATTCCAGGCTCCCTCGGGGAGTCAGGCCTCGTCTCGAGGGGAAGCCAAGGACTCCGCTCTCCTCTCGAGTCGCGACGCGGGTCTCTTGGAGCCCCCTGAGCGGCCTCAAGGGAGTCCAGCCTCCTCTTCCGTTTGGAGAGAGGACCCGGGATTGCTCTCCAGGCCATGCAGGAAAAGAAGACCCTCAGCTCGCGAGGACGGGGGCGTCTCAGGGGTTTCCTCGAACTGCGGCGCCCGTGGGGGTTTTCTCCCGAGGCACGACGAGGATCTCAGGGAGCCTCTCGTGCGGCGCCAGGGAAGTCAGGTCTCCATGCGCTTGGCGAGAGGGAGCGCGTATTGGCTCTCGAGTCACGGGAGGGAACTAGAGCCTCGAGACGCGTTGAAGAAGGTCTCTCGAGGTCTTTGTCGGGGGGCGGCAGGAAACCCTCGTTTCCCTCGCCTTCTGCCGGGGACCTTAGGGAACTTGCCAGGGTGCCTCTGAGAGGCGAGGGATCCTGTGGAGGTGTCGGGGCCCCTCGGGACTCCGCTGGGTCTGGCGCAACGGAAGAGGGCCTCACCTCGAGGGGAGACAGGAACCTCAGGCTTCCCCTCCGTTTCGGACTCCGACCGCAGGGTCCCTGCAGAGTTGGGACAGGAGAGTCAGGCCTCGTCTTGTCTGAGGAAGGGAACCCCGCTGGCCTCTCGAGTTGCTCAGGGGGTCTCAGGCCCCTCGTCGAGCTGTGTGTGGAACCCGTGGGTCTTTGCGGACGATGCACGGGGGTGGCAGTGCCCCTTCGTGTTATGATTTCACCCACAGGGTTGCCTTCGAAGAGGGGTCCGGGCCTCGGGTCCTTCTCAAGAGCGGACCGGGGAATCGGGGGCGTTCAGCATGTGGCCCCACCCACGTGGCTCGTCTCGAATTTCCTCGTGAGACCGGCCTCATCCTGAGGTGCGCCGTGAAGGCCGGGAACCCCTTCCAGACCACGCAGGGGAATCGCCTCTCCTGTCGCGATCAGGAGGGGAGAAGGGGCTCAGAGGAAGCGGTGCCAGAACCCTTGGTGTTCACCTCGGGGGAACCCGGCGTGTCGGGGGACTCTTGGGGGTCGCAGGAAGGCTGTCAGGGACCGTTTCGCCCTTCAGGGCGGAACAGGGGACTTCCCTTGAGACGCCGTCGCGGGCAAGGGCCTCATCTTGCCAAGAGGTGGGAACCACGTGGTTTTTCTCGAGTTGCGGCGGGATTCTCGAGGTACGACGGGGATCTCAGCCTTCCCCTTGGGTTGGCCCTGGGAAGCCCAATCTTCCCCTTGGGTCGCGAGGGAAAGCTGGGGGTTGCGCTGGAGTCACTGCAGGGCCGAAGAGACCTCACCTAGGCGTGTGTCCGGGACCTAATATTCCTCTCCAGGGAAGGCAGGGATCTCGGGGTTGCATTCCAGGCTCCCCCGGGGAGTCAGGCCTCATCTCGAGGGGAAGCCAAGGACTCCGCTCTCCTCTCGAGTGGCGACGCGGGTCTCTTGGAGCCCCCTGAGCGGCCTCAAGGGAGTCCAGCCTCCTCTTCTGTTTGGAGAGAGGAACCGGGATTGCTCTCCAGGCCATGCAGGAAAAGAAGACCCTCAGCTCGCGAGGACGGGGGCGTCTCAGGGGTTTCCTCGAGCTGCGGCGCCCGTGGGGGTTTTCTCCCGAGGCACGACGAGGATCTCAGGGAGCCTCTCGTGAGGCGCCAGGGAAGTCAGGTCTCCATGCGCGTGGCGAGGGGGAGCGCGTCCTGGCTCTCGAGTCACGGGAGGGGACTAGGGCCTCGAGATGCGTTGAAGAAGGACTCTCGAGGTCTTTCTCGGGGTGCGGCGGGAAACCCTCGTTCCCCTCGCCTTCTGCCGGGGACCTTAGGGAACTTCCCAGGGTGCCTCTGAGAGGCGAGGGATCCTGTGGAGGTGTCGGGGCCCCTCGGGACTCCGCTGGGTCTGGCGCAACGGAAGAGGGCCTCACCTCGAGGGGAGGCAGGAACCTCAGTCTTCCTCTCCGTTTCGGACTCCGACCGCAGGGTCCCTGCAGAGTTGGGACAGGAGAGTCAGGCCTCGTCTTGTCTGAGGTAGGGAACCGCGCTGGCCTCTCGAGTTGCTCAGGGGGTCTCAGGCCCCTCGTCGAGCTGTGTGTGGAACCCGCGGGTCTTTGCGGATGATGCCCGGGGGTGGCAGTGCCCCTTCGTGTTGTGCCTTCACCCACAGGGTTGCCTTCGAAGAGGGGTCCGGGCCTCGGGTCCTTCTCAAGAGCGGACCGGGGAATCGGGGCGTTCGGCATGTGGCCCCACCCACGTGGGTCGTCTCGAATTTCCTCCTGAGACCGGCCTCATCCTGAGGTGCGCCGGGAAGGCCGGGAACCCCTTCCAGACCACGCAGGGGAATCGCCTCTCCTGTCGCGATCAGGAGGGGAGAAGGGGCTTAGAGGAAGCGTTGCCGGGACCCTCGGTGTTCCCCTCGGGGGACCCCGGCGTGTCGGGGGACTTTTGGGGGTCGCACGAAGGCTGTCAGGGACCGTTTCGCCCTTCAGGGCGGAACAGGGGACTTCCCTTGAGACGCCGTCGCGGGCAAGGGCCTCATCTTGCCAAGAGGTGGGAACCACGTGGTTTTTCTCCAGTTGCGGCGGCATTATCGAGTTACGACGGGGATCTCAGCCTTCCCCTTGGGTTGGCCCTGGGAAGCCCAATCTTCCCCTCGGGTTGCGAGGGAAAGCTGGGGGTTGCGCTCGAGTCACTGCAGGGCCAAAGAAACCTCATCTAGGCCTGTGTCCAGGACCTAATGCTCCTCTCCAGGGAAGACAAGGTTCTCGGAGTTGCATCCCATGCTCCCCCGGGGAGTCAGGCCTCGCCTCGAGGGGAAGCAAAGGACTCCGCTCTCCTCCCGAGTCGTGACGCGGATATCTTGGTGCCCCCTGAGTGGCCTCAAGGGAGTCCAGCCTCCTCTTCACTTTTGAGAGAGGACTCGTGATTACTCTCCAGGCCAGGCAGGAAAAGAAGGCCCTCACCTCGCGAGGAGGTGGGCATCTCAGGGGTTTCCTCGAGCTGCGGCACCCGTGGGGGTTTTCTCCCGAGGCACGACGAGGATCTCAGGGAGCCTCTCGTGCGGTTCCAGGGAAGTCATGTCTCCATGCACGTGGCGAGAAGGAGCGCGTCATTGTTCTCGAGTCATGGGAGGGGACTAGGGCCTCAAGACGCGTTGAAGAAGGACTCTCGATGTCTTTCTCGGGTTGCAGCGGGAAACCCTCGTTTCCCCCGACTTCTGCCGGGGACCTGAGGAAACTTCCCAGGGTGCCTCTGAGAGGTGAGGGACGCTGTGGATTTGGACGGGGCCTCTCGGGACTCCGCTGGGTCTGGCGCAACGGAGGAGGTCCTCATCTCGTGGGTAGGCAAGAAACTCAGGCTTCCTCTCCGTTTCGGACTCTGACCGCAGGGTCCCTGCAGAGTTGGGACAGGAGAGTCAGGCCTCGTCTTGTCTGAGGAATGGAACTCCGCTTGCCTCTCGAGTTGTTCATGGGGTTTCAGGCCCCTTGTCAAACTGTGTGTAGAATCTGCAGGTTTTTCCAGACGATGCATGGGGGTGTCAGTGACCCTTCGTTCTGTGTCTTCATCCACAGGGTTGCCTTCGAAGAGGTGTCCGGGCATCGTGTTCTTATGAAGAGCGGACTGGGAAATCGGGGTCGTTCAGCATTTTGCACCACCCACGTGGCTAGTCTCGAATTTCCTCATGAAACCGGCCTCATCCTGAGGTGTGCCGCGAAGGTCATGAAACCCTTCCAGACAAAGCAGAGGAATCGACCCTCCTGTGGCGATCAGGAGGGGAGAAGTGGCTCAGATGAAGTGCTGCTGGGAACCTCGGTGTTTCCCTCAAGTGAGACAGGTATGTCGGGTAACTTTTGGGGTCGCATAATGCGTTCCAAGTACCGTTTCGCTCTTCCAATTGGAACATGGGACTTCTCTTGGGGTGCTCCAGCGGGCAAGGACCTCATCTTGGAATGACTGGGGAACCACTTGGTTTTTCTCTAGTTGCGGTGGGATATTTGAGTTACCACAGGGAATTCATGCTTCCTCTTGTGTTGGCCCACAAAAGTCTTATCTTCCATTCGAGATTCGAGGAAGAGCTGGAGGTGCGCTCTAGTCACTGAAGGCAAAAGAGACCCCACCAAGGCTTGTGTGCAGGACCTAATGTTCATGTCAAGGGGCGACAGGAATCTCGGGGTTGCATTCCAGACTCACCCTGGAGTCAGGCCTCGTCTCGAGGGGAAGCAAAGGACTCTGCTCTCCTCTCGAGTCGGACGGGTATGTCTTGGAGCCCACTGAGTGGCTTAAAGGGAGTCAAACCTCCTCTGGTGTTTGGAGGGAGGACACGGGATTGCTCTCCAGGCAATGCAGGAAATGAAGGCCCTCATCTCCCGATGACTGGGGCGTCTCGTAGGTTTTCTCGAGCTGTGGCGCTAGTGTGGGGTTTCTCACGAAGTAAGACTGGGAGCTCAGTGAGCCTCTCATGTGGTGCCAGGGCAGTCAGGTCTCTATGCACGTGGTGAGAGGGAGCCCGTCATTGTTCTCGAGTCATGGTAGGGAAATTGGGCCTGAAGACGTGTTAAAGAAGGACTCTCGAGGTCTTTCTTGGGTTGCAGCGGGAAACCCTGGGTTCCATCGACTTGTGCCAGTGACCTCAGGAAGATTCTCAGCGTGCCTCTGAGAAGTCAGGGTCACTGTGGAGTTGGGAGGGGCCTCTCGGAACTCCACTGGGTTTGGTGCAATGGAAGAGGGCCTCAAGACAAGTTGAGGCAGGAACCACAGGGTTCCTCTCCTGGCTTCGAATGCGCCGGATCTGACTCGGATCGCAGAGTCCCTGCAGAGTTGGGACAGGAGAGTCAGGCCTCGTCTTGTGTGGAGGAATGGAACTCCGCTTGACTCTCCCGTTGTTCATGGGGTGACAGGCCACTTGTCGATTTGTATGTGGAACTTGCGGGTTTTTCTGGACGATGTACTGGGGTGTCACTGCCCCTTCGTGTTGTGCCTTGTTCCACAGGATTGCCTTCGAGTTGGGTTCTGCCATCGGGTTCTTATCAAGAGCGGACCAGGGAATCGGGGTCTTTTGGCATGCCGCACCACCCACGAGGCTATGTCTCGAATTTCCTCGTGAGACTGGCCTCATCTTGAGGTGCACCAGGAAGGTCGGGAACGCCTTCCAGACAAAGCAGGGGAATCGAACCTCCTGTCGCGATCAAGAGGGGAGAAGAGTCTCAGATGAAGTGGTGCCGGGAACCTCGGTGTTCTCCTCAAGTGAGACTGGTATGTCGGGGAACTTTTGGGGTCGCATCAAGGGTTCCAAGTAACTTTTCGCTCTTCAATATGGAACGTGGGACTTCTCTTGAGACGCTGTAGCGGGCAAGGGCCTCATCTTTCGATGACGGGGGAACCACGTGGTTTTTCTTGAGTTGGGGTGGGATTCTCGAGTTACAACCGGGAATTCAGGCTTCCTCTTCAACTGGCCCAGGGAAGTCCAGTTTTCATTCGAATTGTGAGTTAGAACTGGGGATTGCTCTCGAGACACTGCAGGGCCAAATAGACCTCATCTAGGCTTGTGTCCAGGACCTAATGTTCCTCTGCTGGGGCGAAAGTGATCTCAGCATTGCATTCTCGACTCACCCGGGGAATCAGGCCTCGTCTCGAGGGGAAGCCAAGGACACCGCTCTCCTGTCAAGTCGCGACGGGTATATCTTGGAGCTCACTGTGTGGCCTAAAATGAGTCAAGCCTCCTGTGGAGTTTGGAGAGAGGACTCAGGATTGCTCTCCAGGCCATACAGCAAAAGAAGGCCCTCATCTCGTGAGGACTGGGGCGTCTCGTGGGTATTCTCGAGCTGTGGCTCCAGTGTGGTGTTGCTCTCGAGGTATAATGGGGAGCTCAGGGAGCCTCTCCTGTGGCGCCAGGGAAGTCAGGTTTCTATGCGCGTGGCTAGGGGGAGCGCGTCATTGCTCTCGAGTCATGGTAGGGGAATCGCACCTCAAGACGCGTTGAAGAAGGACTCTCGAGGTCTTTTACGGGTAGGGGCAGGAAACCCTTGGTTCCCTCGACTTGTGCCGGTGATCTCAGAAAGGTCTAAGGGTGCCTCTGAGAAGTCAGGGATACTGTGCAGTTGGGAGGGGTCTCTCGGGACTCCACTGGGTTCGGTGCAATGGAAGAGGGCCTCATCTCGAGTGGAGGCAGGAAACTCATGTTTCCTCTCCTGACTTCCCCTGGGCCAGATCTGACTCGGATCGCAGTTTCGCTGCAGAGTTCGAACAGGAGAGTCAGGCCTCGTCTTGTGTGGAGGAATGGAACTCTGCTTGCCTCTCCAGTTGTTCACGGGGTGACAGGTCACTTCTCGAGCTGTGTGTGGTACCTGCGGGTTTCTCCGGACGATACCCAGGGGTGTCAGTGCCCCTAAGTGTTGTGCCTTCATCAAAAGGGTTATCTTCAAAGAGGTGTCCGGGCATCAGTATCTTATCAAGAGCGGACCGGGAAATCGGGGTCTTTCGGCATGTGTCACCATCCACGTGGCTATTTCTCGAATATCCTCGTGAGACCGGCCTCATCCTGAGATGCACCGGGAAAGGTGGGAACCCCTTCAAGACAAAACAGGGGAATCGACCCTCCTGTCGCAATCAGGAGGGGAGAAGGGGCCCAGATGTAGTGGTGCCGGCAACCTCGGTGTTCTCCTCGATTCAGACTGGTGTGTCGAGGAACATTTGAGGGCGCATCAAGGGTGCCAATACCGTTTCTCACTTCAAGACGGAACGTGGGACTTCTCTTGAGATGCTGTAGGGGGCAAGGGCCTCATCTTGGGATGACGGGGGAACCACGTGGCGTTTCTCGAGTTGTGGCGGGATTCTCGAGTTTCGACGGGGAATACAGTCTTCCTCATGTGTTGGGCCAGGGAAGTCCTATCTTCCATTCGAGTTTAAAGGGAGAGCTGGGGATTGCTCTCGAGTCACTGCAGGGCAAAATAGACCTCATCTAGGCTTGTGTCCAGGACTTACTGTTCGTCCCTAGGGGCGACAGGGATCTTGGGGTTGCATACCAGACTCACCCGGGGAATCAGGCCTCGTCTCGAGGGGAAGCAAAGAACTCCGCTGTCCTTTTGAGTCGCGATGGGTATCTCTTGGAGCCCACTGTGTGCCCTAAAGGGAGTCAAGCCTCCTGTGGTGTTTGGATAGAGGACTCGGGATTCCTCTCCAGGCCATGCAGGAAAAGAAGGCCCTCATCTCGCGATGATGGCGGCGTCTCGTGGGTTTTCTAGACTGCTGCGCTAGTGCCGGGTTTCTGACGAGGTACGAGAGGGAGCTCAGGGAGCCTCTCGTGTGGCGCCAGGGAAGTCAGGTCCCCATGAGATGGCTAGGGGGAGCTCGTCATTGCTCTCGAGTCATGGTAGGGTAATCGGGCCTCAAGACGGGTTGAAGAAGGACTCTCGAGGTCTTTCTCGGATCACTGCATAAAACCCAGGGTTCCCTTGACTTGTGCCTGCGACCTCAGGGAGCTTCTCAGAGTGCCTCTGAGAAGTCAGGGATACTGTGCAGTTTGGAGGGGCCTCTCGAGACTCCTCTGCATTTGGTGGAATGTAAGAGGGACTCATCTCGAGTTGAAGCAGGAACCTCAGTGTTCCTCTCCATTTCTGACTCAGATCGCAAGGTCCCTGCATGTTGGTACAGGAGAGTCAGGCCTCGTCTTTTCTGGAGGATGGGACTCCTCTTGCCTCTCGAGTTGTTCTCGAGGTGACAGGCCACTTGTCGAGCTGTGTGTGTAACCTGCCCGTTTTTCCGGATGATGCACAGGTGTGTTAGTGCCCCTTCGTGTTGTACCTTCATACTCAAGGCTGCCTTCCAAGAGGTGTCCGAGCATCGGATTCTTATCAAGAGCGGACCGGGAAATTGGAGTCTTTCAGCAAGTGGCACCACCCACAAAGCTACGTATCGAATTTCCCCATGAGACCGGCCTCATCCTGAGTTGTGCAGGGAAGGTCGGGCCCCCTTGCAGACAAAGCAGGGGAATCGGCCCACCGGTCACGATCAGGAGGGGAGAAGGGGCTTAAATGAAGTGGTGCCGGGAACCTCGGTGTTCCCCTTGAGTGAGACTGGCGTGTTGGGGGACTTTTGGGGTCGCATCAAGGGTGCCAAGTACCGTTTCGCATTTCAAGACGGAACCTGGGACATCTTTTGAAACGCTGTAGCGGGCAAGGGCCTCAACTTGCGATGACGGGAGAACCACGTGGTTTTGCTCGAGTTGCGGCGGGATTCTCGAGTTATGACCGGGAATTCAGGCTTCCTCTTGTTGGCCTTGAAATCCAATCTTCCATTCGGGTTGCGAGGGGGAGCTGGGGATTGCGCTAGAGTCACTGCAGGGCAAAAGAGACCTAATCTAGGCTTGTGTCCAGGATCTAACGTTGCTCTCCAGGGGCGACAGGGATCTCGGGTTTGCATTCCAGACTCATCCGGGGAGTCAGTTCTCACCTCGAGGGTAAGCAAAGAATTCCGCTTTCATCTCGAGTCGCGATGGGTATCTCTTGGAGCCCACTGTGTGTACTAAAGGGAGTCAAGCCTCCTGTGGAGTTTGGAGAGAGGACTCGGGATTGGACTCCAGGCCATGCAGGAAAAGAAGGCCCTCATCTCGAGATGACGGTGGCGTCTCGTGGGTTTTCTCGAGCTGCGGCGCCAGTGTGGGGTGTCTCATGAAGTACCACGGGGATCTCAGGGAGCCTCTTGTATGGCGCCAGGAAAATCCAGTATTCCATTCGAGTTGCAAGTTAGAACTGGGGATTGCTCTCCAGTCACTGCAGGGCAAAATAGACCTCATCTACGCTTGTGTCCAGGACCTAGTGTTCCACTACTGGGCCAACAGGGATCTCAGGGTTGCATTCTCAACTCACCCGGAGAGTCAGGCCTCGTCTTGAGGGGAAAAAAAGGACTCCGCTCTCCTGTCGAGTCGCGACGGGTATCTCTTGGAGCCCACTGCGTGGCGTAAAGGGAGTGAAGCCTCCTATGGAGTTTGGAGATGACTCGGGATTGTTTTCCTGGCCATGCAGGAAAAAAGGCCCTCATCTCGCGATGATGGGGGCATCTCGTGGGTTTTCTCCAGCTGCGGCGCCAGTATCAGATTTCTCACGAGGTACAACGGGGAGCTCAGAGAGCCTCTCGTGTGGTGCTAGGGACGTCAGGTCTCCATGCGTGTGGTGAAGGGGAGTGCGTGATTGCTCTCGAGTCATAGTAGGCGAATCGGGCCTCAAGACACATTGAAGAAGGACTCTTGAGGTCTTTCTCGGGTTGCGGCAGGGAACCCTGGGTTCCCTTGATTTGTGTCGGTGACCTCAGGCAACTTCTAAGGGTGCCTCTGAGAATTCAGGGACACTGTGGATTTGGGAGGGGCCTTTCGTTACTCAACTGGGTTTGGTGCAATCGAAGAGGGCCTCATCTCGAATGGAGGCAGGAACCTCAGGGGTCCTCTCCATATCTGACTCGGGCCGCAGGGTACCTGCAGAGTATGGACAAGAGAGTCACGCCTCGTCTTCTGTTGAGGAATGGATTTCCCCTTGCCTTTCGAGTTGTTCACGGAGTGACAGGCCACTTGTTGAGCTGAGTGTGGAACCTGCGGGTTTTTCCGGACGATGCACGGGGGTGTCTGTGCCCCTTCGTGTTGTGCCTTCATCCACAGGGTTGCCTTCAAAAAGGTTTCCGGGCATCGGGTTCTTTTCAAGAGCGTACCGGAAAATTGGGGTCTTTCAGCATGTGGTACCACCCACGAGGCTACGTCTCGAATTTCCTCGGGAGACCGGCCTCATCCTGAGGTGCGCCGGGAAGGTAGGGAACCCCTTGCAGACAAAGCAGGGGAATCGACCCACCGGTCGCGATCAGAAGGGGAGAAGGGGCTCAGATGAAGTGGTGCCGGGAACCTCGGTGGTCCCCTCGAGTGAGACCGGTATGTCACGGCACTTTTGAGGTCGCATTAAGGGTGCCAAGTACAGTTTCGCACTTCAAGATGGAACGTGGGAATTCTCTGGAGATGCTGTAGCGGGCAAGGGCCTCATATTGCCATGACGAGGGAAACACGTGGTTTTTCTCGAGTTGAGGCGGGGTTCTCGAGTTACAACGGGGAATTCAGGCTTCCTCTTGTGTTGGCCCAGGAAGTCCAATCTTCCATTCAACTTGTCAGAGAGAGCTGGGGGTTGCTCTCGAGTCACTTCAGGGCAAAGAGTCCTCATTGAGGCTTGGGTCCAGGACGTAATGTTCCTCTCCAGGGGCGACAGGGATATCGGGGTCGCATTCCAGTCTCACCCGGTGGGTCACACCTCGTCTCGAGTGGAAGCAAAGGACTCCACTATCCTCTCGAGTCGGGACGCGTAACTCTTGGAGCCCAATGAGTGGCCTAAACGGAGTCAAGCGTCCTGTGTAGCTTGGACAGAAGGTTCACGCTTGATCTGCATACCATGCAGTTAAAGATGGCCCTCCTCTCGTGATGACGGGGGCGTCTCATGGGTTTTCTCGAGCTGCGGCGCCAGTGTGGGGTTTCTCACGAGATATGATGGGGAGTTCAGGGAGCCTCTCGTGCGGCGCCAGAGAAGCCTGACTCCATGCGTGTGGCCAGGCAGATCGCGTCATTGCTCTCGAGTCATGGGAGGGACTAGGGCCTCAAGAGGCATTTAAGAAGGACTCTCAAGGTCTTTCTTGGGTTGGGGCGGGAAACACTCGTTTCCCTCGACCTCTACAGGGGACCTTAGGGAACTTCCCAGGTGCCTCTGAGAGGTGAGGGATACTGAGGAGTTAGAGGGGCCTCTCGGGACTCCACTAGGTTTGACGAAATGAAAGAGGGCCTCATCTCGATTGGAGGCAGGAACCTCAGGCTTCCTCTCCATTTCTGACTCCGACCGCAGGGTCCCTGCAGAGTTGGGACAGGAGAGTCAGGCCTCGTCTTGTCTGAGTAACGGAACTCTGCTTGCCTCTTGAGACGTTCAGGGGGTCTCAGGGCCCTTGACAAGCTGTGTGTGGAACCTGCGGGTGTTTCCAGAAGATGCATGGGGGTGTCAGTGCCCCTTCGTTTTCTGCCTTCCCCCACAGGGTTTCCTTCAAAGAGGTGTCCGGGCATCGGGTTCATTTCAAGAGCGGACCGGGAAATCGGGGTCATTCGGCATGTGGCACCACCCACGTGGCTCATCTCGAATTTCCTCGTGAGACCAGCATCATCCTGAGGTGCGCCGGGAAGGCCGGGAACACCTTCCACACAAAGTAGGGAAATCGACTCTCCTGTCGCGATCAGGAGGGGAGATGGGGCTCAGATGAAGTGGGGCCGGGACTCTAGGTGTTCCACTCGAGGGAACCCGGCGTTTCAGGGAACTTTAGGGGTCGCATCAAGGGAGCCAAGTACCGTTTCCCACTTCAGGACGGAACATGGGACTTCCCTGGAGACGCTGTAGCAGGCAAGGGCCTCATCCTGTGAAGACGTTGGAACCACGTCGTTTTTCTCGAGTTGCATAGGGATTCTCAAAAACGACAGGAATTTCAGGCTTCCTCTTGGGTTGGGCCTGGGAAGCCCAATCTTCAATTCGAGTTGCGATGGAAAGCTGGGGGTTCTGCTCGAGTCACTACAGGGCCAAAGAGACCTCATCGAGGCGTGTGTCCAGGACCTAATATTCCTCTCAAGGGAAGACAGGGATCACAGGTTCCATTCCAGACTCCCCCGGGTGGTCAGGACTCGCCTGGAGGGGAAGCAAAGACTCCGCTTTCCTCTCAAGTCGGGACACGGATCTCTTGGAGCCCACTAAGTGGACTCAAGGGTGTCGAGCCTCCTCTTCAGTTTGGAGAGAGGACTCGGGATTGCTCTCCAGGCCAGGCAAGAAAAGAAGGCCCTCATCTCGCGATGAAGGGGGCGTCTCATGGGTTTCCTCAGGCTGCTGCGCCCATGGGGGTTTTCTCACGAGGCACGATGAGGACCTCAGGGAGCCTCTCGTGCGGTGCCAGGCAATTCAGGTCTCCATGCGCATGGCGAGGGGGAGCTGGTCATCACTCTCGAGTCATGGGAAACGGCTAGGTCCTCAAGAGGCGTTGAAGAAGGACTCTCGAGGTCTTTCTCGGGTTGCGGCGGGAAACCCTCGTTTCCCTCGACTTCTGCAGGGGACCTTAGGGAACTTCCCACGGTGCCTCTGAGAGGTGAGGAATGCTGTGTAGTTGGCAGGGCCTCTCGGGACTCTGCTGGGTTCGGCGCAATGGAAGAGGGCCTCATCTCGAGGGGAGGCAGGAACCTCAGGCTTCCTCTCCGATTCGGACTCCGACTGCACGGTCCCTGCAGTGTTGGGACAGGAGAGTCATGCCTCGTCTTGTCTGAGGACTGGAATTCTGGTTGCCTCTCGAGTTGTTCCGGGAGTCTCGGGCCCCTTGTCGAGCTGTGTGTAGACCCTGCGGGTTTTTCCGGATGATGCACGGGGGTGTCAGTGCCCCTTCGTGTTGTGCCTTCACCCACAGGGTTGCCTTCGAAGAGGTGTCCGGGCATCGGGTTCTTATCAAGAGCGGACCGGAAAATCGGAGTCGTTCGGCACGTGGCACCTCACATGTGGCTACTCTCGAATTTCCTCCTGAGACCGGCCTCATCCTGAGGTGCGCCAGGAAGGCCGGGAACCCCTTCCAGAGAAAGCAGGGGAATCGACTCTCCTGTCGCGATCAGGAGGGGAGAAGGGGCTCAGATGGAGTGGTGCCGGGACCCTCGGTGTTCACCTCGAGGGAACCCAGCGTGTCGGGGAACTTTTGCGGTCGCATCAAGGGTGTCAAGTATCGTGTCGCCCTTCAGGGCGGAACATGGGACTTCCCTGGAGACACCGGGAACTTCGGTGTTCCCCTGGAGTGAGACCGGTATGTTGGGGAACTTTGGGGTCACATCAAGGGTGCCAAGTAGCATTTCGAACTTTAAGATGGAACGTGGGACTTCTCTTGAGACTCTAGCTGGCAAGGGCCTCATATTGCGATGAAGGGGGAACCACATGGTTTTTAAGACTTGAGGCTGAATTCTCGAATTACGATGGGAAATTCAGACTTCCTCATGTGTTGACCGTGGGAAGACCAATCTTCCATTCAAATTGTGAGGGAGAGATGGTGGTTGCTCGAGTCACTGTAGGGCAAAATAGACCTCATCTAGGCTTGTGTCTAGGACATAATATTCCACTCCAGGGGTGACATGGATCTCAGGGTTGCATTCCAAACTCACCCGGGAGTCAGGCCTCGTCTCCAGGGAAGCAAAGGACTCCGCTCTCCTCTCGAGTTGCACCGGGTATTTCTTGGACCCAACTGAGTGGCCTAAAGGGTGTCAATACTCCTGTGAAGTTTGGAGAGAGGACCAGGAATTGCTCTCCAGGTCAGGCAGGAAAAGAAGGCCCCCATCTCTCCTTGACGGGGGCATCTTGTGGTTTTTCTCGAACTGCGGCGCCAGTGTGGGTTTTCTCACGAGGTACGATGGGGTACTCAGGGAGCCTCTTGTGTGGTACTAGGGAAGTCAGTTTTCCTGCTTGTGGCGAGGGGAGCGCGTCCTTGCTCTGGAGTCATGGTAGGGGAATCGGGCATCAAGAGACGTTGAAAAAGGACTCTCCAAGTCTTTCTCGGGTTACTTCAGGAAACTCTGGGTTCCCTCGACTTATGTCAGTGACCTCAGGTAGCTTCTCACGGAGCCTCTGAGAATTCAGGGATACTGTGGTGTTGGGAGGGGCCTCTCGGGACACCACTGAGTTTGGTTCAATGGAAGAGGGCCTCTTCTCTAGTTGAGGCAGGAACCTCAGGGTTCCTCTCCATTTCTGACTCCAATTGCAGGGTCCCTGAAGAGTTGGGACAGGAGAGTAAGGCCTCGTCTTGTGCGAAGGAATGCAACTTCACTTGCCTCTCGAGTTGTTCATGAGGTGCCAGTCCACATTTGGAGCTGTGAGTGGAATCGGCGGGTTTTTCCAGACGATGCATGGGGATGTCAGTGTCCCTTCGTGTTGTGCCTTCATCCACAGGGTTGCCTTCGAAGAGATGTCCGGGCGTCAGGTTCTTATCTAGAGTGGACCGGGAATTCGGGATCTTTCAGCATATGGCACCAACCATGAGGCTACTTTTCTAATTTCCTCATGAGACCGGCCTCATCCGGAGGTTCGCGGGGAACGTCGGGAACCCCTTGCAGACAAAACATGGGAATCGACCCTTCTGTCGCGATCAGGAGGGGTGAAGGGGCTCACAGGAAGTGGTGCCGTGAACTTTGGTGTTTCCCTCGAGTGAGACAGGTATGTCAGGGAACTTTGGGGGTCGCATCAAGGGTGCCAAGTACCGTTTTGTACTTCAGGATGGAACGTGGGACTTCTATTGATACGCTGTAGCGGCCAAGGGCCTCATCTTGCGATGACGGGGGAGCCACGTGGTTTTTCTCGAGTTGCGGCGGGATTCTCGAGTTACGACGGGGATTTCAGGCTTCCTCTTGTGTTGGGCCAGGGAAGTCCAATCATCCATTCGAGTTGCGAGGGAGAGCTGGGGGTTGCGCTCGAGTCACTGCAGGGCAAAGGAGACCTCATCTAGGCTTGTGTCCAGGACCTAATGTTCCTCTCCAAGGGCCACAGGGATCTCAGGTTTGCATTCCAGACTCACCCAGGGAGTCAGGCCTCATGTCGAAGGGAAGCAAAGGACTCCGCTCTCCTTTCGAGTCGCGACGGGCACCTCTTGGAGCCCACTTTGTGGCCTAAAGGGAGTCAAGCCTCCTGTGAAGTTTGGAGAGAGGACTTGGGACTGCTCTCCAGGCCATGCAGGAAAAGATGGCCCTCATCTCGCGATGACGGAGGGATCTTGTGGGTTTTCTCGAGCTGCGGCGCCAGTGTGGGGTTTCACACGAGGTACGACGGGGAGCTCAGGGAACCTCTCGTGTGGCGCCAGGGAAGTCAGGTCTCCATGTGCGTGGCGAGGGGGAGCGCATTATTGCTCTCGAGCTATGGTAGGGGAATCTGACCTCAAGACACATTGAAGAAGGACTCTCGAGGTCTTTCTTCGGTTGTGGCAGGAAACCCTTATTTCCCTCGACTTTTGCCGGTGGCCTCAAGGAGCTTCTCAGAATGCCTATGAGAAGTCAGGGATACTGTGGAGATGGGAGGGGACTCTCGGGACTCCACTGGGTTTGTTTTAATGGAAGAGGGCCTCATCTCGGGTTGAGGCAGGAACCTCAGGTTTCCTCTCCATTTCTGACTCAGATCGAAGCGTGCCTGCAGAGTTGGGATTGGATACTCAGGCCTCGTCTTGTCTGAGGAAGGGGACTCCGCTTTCCTCTCTCATTGTTTAAGGGGTGACAGGCCAGTTGTGGAGCTGTATGTGGATCCTGCGGGGTTTTCCGGACGATGAACAGGGTTTCCAGTGCCCCCTCGAGTAGTGCCTTCATCCACAGGGTTGCCTTAGAAGAGGTGTCCGGGCATCGGGTTCTTATCAAGAGCAAGACCGAGAAATCGGGGTCTTTTGGCACGTGGCACCAACACGAGGCTACGTCTCGAATTTCTTCGTGAGACTGGCCTCATCCTGAGGTGCGCCATGAAGGTCGGGAACCCCTTCTAGACAAAGCAGGGGGATCGACCTTCCTGCCGTAATCAGGAGCGGAGAAGGGGCTCAAATGAAGTGGTGCCAGGAACTTCGGTGTTCCCTTGGAGTGAGACCGGTATATTGGGGAACTTTTGGGGTCGCATCAAGGGTGCCAAGTAGCATCTCGAACTTTATGACGAAACATGGGACTTCTCTTGAGTCTCTGTAGCGGGCAAAGGCCTCATATTGCGATGAATGGGGAACCACGTGGTTTTTAAGAGTTGCGGTGGGATTCTCGAGTTACAACGGGAAATTCAGACTTCCTCTTGTGTTGGCGCAATGAAGACCAATCTTCCATTCGAATTGCGAGGGAGAGATGGGTGTTGCTCTCGAGTCACTGTAGGGCAAAATAGACCTCATCTAGGCTTTTGTCCAGGACATAATGTTCCTCTCCAGGGACAACAGGGATCTCGGGGTTGCATTCCAGACTCACCCAAGGTAAGGCCTCGTCTCGAGGGGAAACAAAGTACTCTGCTCTCCTCTCAAGTCGCGACAGGTATCTCTTGGAGCCCATTGAGTGGCCTAAAGGGAGTAAAGCCTCCTGTGAAGTTTGGAGAAAAGACCAGGGATTGCTCTCCAGGTCAGGCAGGAAAAGAAGTCCCCAATCTCGCGATGACGGTGGGTTTTCCCGAGCTGCGGCGCCCGTGTGGGGTTTCTCACGAGGTATGACGGGGAGCTCAGGGAGCCTCTCATGTGGCGCCAGGGAAGTCAGGTGTCCATGCGCATGGCGAG
Organism: Bubalus kerabau; assembly: GCF_029407905.1. Classification (NCBI taxonomy): domain Eukaryota; kingdom Metazoa; phylum Chordata; class Mammalia; order Artiodactyla; family Bovidae; genus Bubalus; species Bubalus kerabau. Next base: position 4,691,846 of record NW_026577882.1, read on the forward strand.
GGGGAGCGTGTCATTGCTCTCGAGTCATGGTAGGGGAATCCGTCCTCAAGACGCGTTGAAGAAGGACTCTTGAGGTCTTTCTCGGGTTGCGGCAGGATACGCTGTGTTCCCTCGACTTGTGCCGGTGACCTCAGGGAGTTGCTCAGGGTGCCTCTGAGAAGACACTGATACTGTGGAGTTGGGAGGGGCCTCTCGGGACTCCACTGGGTGTGGTATAATACAAGAGGGCCTCATCTCGTGTTGAGGAAGGAACCTCAGGGTTCCTCTCCATTTCAGACTCCGATCTCAGGATTCCTGCAGAGTTGGGACAGGAGAGTCAGGCCTCGTATTCTGTGGAGAAATGAAACTTAGCTTGCCTCTCGAGTTGTTCACGAGGTAACAGGTCACTTGTCGAGCTGTATGTGGAACCTGCAGAATTTTCCAAAAGATGCACGGGTGTTCAGGGTCCCTCCTTGTTGTGCCTTCATCCTACGGGATGCATTCCAAGACGTGTACGGGCATCGGGTTCTTATTAATAGCTGACCGGGAAATGGGGTCTTTCCGCATGTGGCACCACCCACGAGGCTACATCTCCAATTTCCTCGTGAGACAGGCCTCATCCTGATGTGCGCTGGGAAGATCGGTAACCCCTTCCACACAAAGCAGGAGAAAAGACACTCCTGTTGCAATCAGGAGGGGAGAAGGGGCTCAAATGATGTGGTGCGGGGAACATGGGTGTTACCCTCGAGTGAGGCCTGTATGTTGGGCAACCTTGGGGGTGCCATCATGGGTGCCAAGTACCGTTTTGCACTTCAGTAGGAACGTGGGACTTCTTTTGAGACGCTGTGGCGGGCAAGGGCCTCATGCTGCGAAGACGATGGAACCACGTGTTTTTTCTCGAGTTGCGGCGGGATTCTCGAGTTACGACGTGGATATCAGGCTTCCTCTTGTGTTGGCCCTGGGAAGCCCAAACTTCCCTTCGAGTTGCGAGGGAAAGCTGGATGTTGTGCTCGAACCACTGCAAGGCCAAAGAGACCTCATCTAGGCGTGTGTCCAGGACCTAATAGTCCTCTCAAGGGAAGACAAGGATCTCGGGATTGCACTCCTGACTCCCCCGGGGAGTCAGGCCTCGCCTCGAGGGGAAGCAAAGGACTGCGCTCTCTTCTAGAGCCCCGACGCGGATCTCTTGGAGCCCACTGAGTCGCCTCAAGGGAATCCATCCTACTCTTCAGTTTGGAGAGAGGACTCGGGATTGCTCTCCAGGCCAGGCAGGAAAAGAAGGCCCTCAGCTCGCGAGGACGGGGGCGTCTCAGGGGTTTCCTCGAGCTGCGGCGCCCATGGGGGTTTTCTCTCGAGGCACGACAAGGATCTCAGGGAGCCTCTCGTGCGGCGCCAGGGAAGCCAGGTCTGCATGCGCGAGGCGAGTGGGAGCGCATCATTGCTCTCTAGTCCAGAGAGGGCACAAGGGCCTCAAGACACTTTGAAGAAGGACTATCGAGGTCTTTCTCGAGTGGCGGCGGGAAACCCTTATTTCCCACGACTTCTGCCGGGGACCTGAGGGAACTTCCCAGGGTGCCTCTGAGAGGTGAGGGATGCTGTGGAGTTAGCGGGGTCTCTAGGGATTCCGCTGGGGTTGGCGCAATGGAAGAGGGCCTCATCTCGAGGGGAGGCAGGAACATCAGGCTTCCTCTCTGTTTCTGACTCCGACCCTCCGACCTCAGGGTCCCTGCAGAGTTGGGAGCGGAGAGTCAGGCCTCGTCTTGTCTGAGGAAGGGAACCCCGCTTGCCTCTCGAGTTGTTCAGGGGGTCTCAGGCCCCTCGTCGAGCTGCGTGTGGAAACCGCGGGTCTTTGCGGACGATGCACGGGGGTGGCAGTGCCCCTTCGTGTTGTGCCTTCACCCACAGGGTTGCCTTCGAAGAGGGGTCCGGGCCTCGGGTCCTTCTCAAGAGCGGACTGGGGAATCGGGGTCGTTCGGCATGTGGCGCCACCCACGTGGCTCGGTTCGAATTTCCTCGTGAGACCGGCCTCCTCCTGAGGTGCGCGGGGAAGGCCGGGAACCCCTTCAAGACCACGCAGGGCAATCGACTCTCCTGTCGCGATCAGGAGGGGAGAAGGGGCTCAGAGGAAGCGGTGCCGGGACCCTCGGTGTTCCCCTCGAGGGAACCCGGCGTGTCGGGGAACTTTTGAGGGTTGCATGAAGGCTGTCAGGGACCATTTCGCCCTTCAGGGTGGAACAGGGGACTTCCCTTGAGACGCCATCGCGGGCAAGGCCTCATCTTCCGAAGAGGTGGGAACCACGTGGTGTTTCTCGAGCTGCGGCGGGATTCTCGAGTTACGACGGGGATCTCAGCCTTCCTCTTGGGTTGGCCCTGGGAAGCCCAATCTTCCCCTCGAGTTGCGAGGGAAAGCTGGGGGATGCGCTCTAGTCACTGCAGGGCCGCAGAGACCTCACCTAGGCGTGTGTCCGGGACCTAATATTCCTCTCCAGGGAAGGCAGGGATCTCGGGGTTGCATTCCAGGCTCCCCCGGGGAGTCAGGCCTCGTCTCGAGGGGAAGCCAAGGACTGCGCTCTCCTCTCGAGTCGCGACGCGGGTCTCTTGGAGCCCCCTGAGCGGCCTCAAGGGAGTCCAGCCTCCTCTTCTGTTTGGAGAGAGGACCCGGGATTGCTCTCCAGGCCATGCAGGAAAAGAAGGCCCTCAGCTCGCGAGGACGGGGGCTTCTCAGGGGTTTCCTCGAGGTGCGGCGCCCGTGGGGGTTTTCTCCCGAGGCACGACGAGGATCTCAGGGAGCCTCCCGTGCGGCGCCAGGGAAGTCAGGTCTCCATGCGCGTGGCGAGGGGGAGCGCGTCATGGCTCTCGAGTCACGGGAGGGGACTAGGGCCTCGAGACGCATTGAAGAAGGACTCTCGAGGTCTTTCTCGGGGGGCGGCGGGAAACCCTCGTTTCCCTTGCCTTCTGCCGGGGACCTTAGGGAACTTCCCAGGGTGCCTCTGAGAGGCGAGGGATCCTGTGGAGGTGGCGGGGCCCCTCGGGACTCTGCTGGGTCTGTCGCAACGGAAGAGGGCCTCACCTCGAGGGGAGGCAGGAACCTCAGGCTTCCTCTCCGTTTCGGACTCCGACCACAGGGTCCCTGCAGAGTTGGGACAGGAGAGTCAGGCCTCGTCTTGTCTGAGGAAGGGAACCCCGCTGGCCTCTCGAGTTGCTCAGGGGGTCTCAGGCCCCTCGTCGAGCTGTGTGTGGAACTCGCGGGTCTTTGCGGACGATGCACGGGGGTGGCAGTGCCCCTTCGTGTTGTGCCTTCACCCACAGGGTTGCCTTCGAAGAGGGGTCCGGGCCTCGGGTCCTTCTCAAGGGCGGACCGGGGAATCGGGGGCGTTCGGCATGTGGCCCCACCCACGTGGCTCGTCTCGAATTTCCTCGTGAGACCGGCCTCATCCTGAGGTGCGCCGGGAAGGCTGGGAACCCCTTCAAGACCACGTAGGGCAATCGCCTCTCCTGTCGCGATCAGGAGGGGAGTAGGGGCTCAGAGGAAGCGGTGCCGGGACCCTCGGTGTTCCCCTCGAGGGAACCCGGCGTGTCGGGGACTCTTGTGGGTCGCAGGAAGGCTGTCAGGGACCGTTTCGCCCTTCAGGGCGGAACAGGGGACTTCCCTTGAGACGCCGTCGCGGGCAAGGGCCTCATCTTGCCAAGAGTTCGGAACCACGTGGTTTTTCTCGAGTTGCGGCTGGATTCTCCAGTTACGACGGGGATCTCAGTCTTCCCCTTGGGTTGGCCCTGAGAAGCCCAATCTTCCCGTCGGGTTGCGAGGGAAAGCTGGGGGTTGCGCTCGAGTCACTGCAGGGCTGAAGTGACCAAACCTAGGCGTGTGTCCGGGACCTAATATTCCTCTCCAGGGAAGGCAGGGATCTAGGGGTTGCATTCCAGGCTCCCCCGGGGAGTCAGGCCTCGTCTCGAGGGGAAGCCAAGGACTCCGCTCTCCTCTCGAGTCCAACGGGTATCTCTTTTTGCCCACAGAGTGGCCTAAAGGGAGTCAGGCCTCCTGTGGAGTTTGAAGAGAGGCCTCGAGATTGCTCTCCAGGCCATGCAGGAAAAGAAGGCCTTCATCTCGCGATGACGGAGGCGTCTCGTGGGTTTTCTTGAGCTGGGGAGCCAGTGTGGGATTTCTCACGAGGTATGAAGGGGAGCCCAGGGAGCCTCTCGTGTGGCGCCAGGGAAGTCAAGTCTCCATGCGAGTGGCGAGGGGGAGCGCGTCATTGCTCTCGAGTCATGGTAGGGGAATCGGGATTCAAGATGCGTTGAAGGAGGATTTTCGAGGTCTTTCTCGGTTTGCGTCAGGAAACCCTGTGTTCCCTCGACTTGTGCCAGTGACCTCAAGGAGCTTCTAAGTGTGCCTCTGAGAAGTCAAGATACTGTGGATTTGGGAAGGGCCTCTCGGGCCTCCACTGTTTTTGGTGTTATGGAAGAGGGCCTCATCTCGAGTGGAGTCAGGAACCTCAGGGTTCCTCTCCATTTCGGACTCCGATCGCAGGGTCCCTTCAGAGTTGGGTCCGGAGAGTCAGGCCTCGTCTTGAGTGGAGGAATGGAACTCTGCTTGCCTCTCGAGTTGTTCATGGGATGACAGGCCTCTTGTCGAGCTGTGTGTGGATCCTGCGGCTTTTACTGAATGATGCACGGGAGTGTCAGTGACCCTTCGTTTTGTGCCTTCGTCCACAGGGTTGCCTTCGAATAGGTGTCCGGGCATCGGGTTCTTCTCAAGAGTGGGCCGGGAAATCGGGGTATTTTGGCATGTGACACCACCCACGACGCTACGTCTCAAATTTACTCGTGAGACCGGCCTCATCCTTAGGTGCGCCGGGAATGTGGGGAACACCTTCCAAACAAAGCAGGGGAATAGACCCTCCTGTCTCGAACAGGAGGGGAGACGGTGCTCAGATGAAGTGGTGCGGGAACCTCGGTGTTCCTGTCGAGTGAGACCGGCGTGTCCGGGAACATTTGGTGTCGCATCAAGGGTACAAAGTACCGTTTCGCACTTCAAGACGGAACGTGGTTCTTTTCTTGAGACGCCATAGCAGCAAGGGCCTCATCTTGGGATGACGTTGGAAACACGTGGTTTTTCTCGAGTTGCGGCGGGATTCTCGAGTTACGAAGGGGATTTCTGGCTTCCTCTTGTGTTGGTCCAGGGAAGCCCAATCTTCCATTCGAGTTGCGAGGGAGAGCTGGGGGTTGTGCTCGAGTCACTGCAGTGCAAAAGAAACCTCATCCAGGCTTGTGTCTAGGACCTAATGTTCCTCTCAAGGGATGACTGGGATCTTGGGGTTGCATTCTAGACTCACCCAGGAGTCAGGCATCCTCTCGAGGGGAAACAAAGGACTTCTCTCTCTTCTCGAGTCGCGACGGGTATTTCTTGGAGCCCACTGAGTGGACTAAAGGGAGTCAAGCCTCCTCTGGAGTTTGGAGAGAGGACTCGGGATTGCACTCCAGGACATGCAGGAAAAGAAGGCCCTCATCTCACGATGACGGGGGGGGGGGGTCTTGGTGGTTTTACCGAGCTGCAGCGCCTGTGTTGGTTTCTCAGGAGGTACGACGGGGAGCTCAGTGAGCCTCTTGTGTGGCGCCAGGGAAGTTAGGTCTCGATGCGTGTGGCGAGGGGGAGCGCGTCATTGCTCTCGAGTCATGGTAGGGGAATCAGGCCTCTAGACGCGTTGAAGGACTCTCAAGATCTCTCTCGGGTCTTGGCAAGAATACCTGGGTTCCCTCGACTTGTGCCGGTGACCTCAGGGAGATTCTCCGGGTGCCTCTGAGAAGTCAGGGATACTGTGGAGTTGGGAAAGACCTCTCGGGACTCCACTGGGTTTGGTGAAATGGAAGGGGGCCTCATCTCGAGGGGAGGCAGGAACCTCAGGGTTCCTCTCCATTTCTGATTCTGATCGCAGCCCCCTGCATAGTTGGGAGAGGTGAGTCAGGCCTTGTCTTGTGTGCAGGAATGGACCTCCGCTTGCCTCTCGAGTTGTTCACTGGGTGACACGCACTTGTTGAGCTGTATGAGTAACCTGTGGTCTTTTCCGGACGATGCACGGGGGTGTCAGTGCCCCTTCGTGTTGTGCCTTCATCCACACTATCTTCGAATAGGTGTCTGGGCATCGCATTCTTATCAAGAGCGGATCGGGAAATCGCGGTCTTTCGGCATGTGGCACCACCATCGAGGCTACGTCGCGAATTTCCTCGTGAGACAGCCTCATCTGAGGTGCGCGGAGAAGGTTGGGAACCCCTTGCAGACAAAGCAGGGGAATTGACCCTCCTTTCGCGATCAGGAGGGGAGAAGGGGCTCAGATGAAGTGGTGCCAGGAACCTCGGTGTTCCCCTCGAGTGCGACCCGTATGTCGGGGAACTTTTGGGGTAGCATTAAGGGTGCCAAATATCATTTCGCACTTGAAGACAGAACGTGGGACTACTCTTGAGACGCTGGAGCGGGCAAGGGCCTCATCTTGCAATGACGGGGGAACCACGTGGTTTTTCTCAAGTTGAGGCGGAATTCTCGAATTACTGCTGGGAATTCAGGCTTCCTCTTGTTTTGGCCCAGGGAGGTCCAATCTTCCATTCGGGTTGCGAGGGAAAGCTGGGGAGTGCTCTCGAGTTAGTGCAGGGCAAAAGCGACCTCATCTAGCCTTGTATTCAGGACCCAGTGATCCTCTCCAAGGGCGACAGGGATCTCGGGTTTGCATTACAGACTCACCCGGGGAGTTAGGCCTCGTCTCGAGGGGAAGCAAAGGACTCGGCTATCCTCTGGAGTTGCGACGCGTATCTCTTGGAGCCCACTGAGTGGTCTAAAGGGAGTCAACCCTGCTCTTCAGTTTGGAGAGAGGACTCGGGATTGCTCTCCAGGCCATGCAGGAAAAGAAGGCCCACATCTCGAGATGACGGGGGCGTCTCGTGGGTTTTCTCGAGCTGCGGCGCCAGTGTGGGGTTTCTCACGAGGTACGACGGGGAGTTCAGGTAGCCTCTCGTGTGGCAACAGGGAAGTCAGGTCTCCATTGGCGGGGCAAGGGGGAGCGCGTCATTGCTCTCAAGTCAGGGTAGGGGAATCGGGCCTCATGACGGGTTGAAAAAGAACTCTCGATGTCTTTCTAGGGTTGCGGCAGGAAACCCTGGGTTCCCTTGACTTGTACCGGTGACCTCAGGGAGCGTCTCAGGGTGCCTCTGAGAAGTCAGGGATACTGTGGATTTGGGAGAGGCCTCTCGGGACTCCTCTGGGTTTGGTGCAATGGAAGTGGGCCTCATCTCGAGTTGAGGCAGGAACCTCAGGGTTCTGCTCCTGACTTCCTGGAGGCCGGATCTGACTCAGATCGCAGGGTCCCTGTTGAGTTTGCTCAGGAGTGTCAGGTCTCGTGTTCTGCGGAGGAATGGAACTCCGCTTACATCTCAAGTTGTTCAAGGATGACACCACTTTTCGTGATGTGTGTGGAACCTGCGGGTTTTTCGGAGATGCACGGGGGCGTCAGTGCTCCTTCCTGTTGTGCCTTCATCCACAGGGTTGCCTTCGAAGAGGTGTCCGGGCATCGTGTTCTCCTCAAGTGCAGACCGGGAAATTGGGGTCTTTCAGCATGTTGCACCACCCAGTAGGCTACGTCTCGAATTTTCTCGTGAGACCGGCCTCATCCTGAGGCACGCAGGAAAGTCCGGGAACCCTTTCCAAACAAAGCAGGGGAATCGACCCTCCTTTCGGGATCAGGAGGAGAGAAAGGGCTCAGATGAAGTAGTGCCGGGAACCTCGGTGCTCTCCTTGAGTGAAAGTCGGGTAACTTTTCTGGTTTCATCAAGGGTGCCAAGTACCGTTTCGCACTTCAAGACGGAACCTGGGACTTCTCTTGAGATGCTGTAGTGGGCAAGGGCCTCATCTAGCGCTGACGGGGGACCCACGTGTTTTTTTTTTTTTTTTTTTTAATTTTATTTTATTTTTAAACTTTACATAACTGTATTAGATTTGCCAAATATCAAAATGAATCCGCCACAGGTTTACATGTGTTCCCCATCCTGAACCCTCCTCCCTCCTCCCTCCCCATTCCATCCCTCTGGGTCGTCCCAGTGCACCAGCCCCAAGCATCCAGTATCGTGCATCGAACCTGGACTGGCAACTCATTTCATACATGATATTTTACATGTTTCAATGCCATTCTCCCAAATCTTCCCACCCTCTCCCTCTCCCACAGAGTCCATAAGACTGTTCTATACATCAGTGTCTCTTTTGCTGTCTCGTACACAGGGTTATTGTTACCATCTTTCTAAATTCCATATATATGCGTTAGTATACTGTATTGGTGTTTTTCTTTCTGGCTTACTTCACTCTGTATAATAGGCTCCAGTTTCATCCACCTCATTAGAACTGATTCAAATGTATTCTTTTTAATGGCTGAATAATACTCCATTGTGTATATGTACCACAGCTTTCTTATCCATTCATCTGCTGATGGACATCTAGGTTGCTTCCATGTCCTGGCTATTATAAACAGTGCTGCGATGAACATTGGGGTACTCGTGTCTCTTTCCCTTCTGGTTTTCTCAGTGTGTATGCCCAGCAGTGGGATTGCTGGATCATAAGGCATGTCTATTTCCAGTTTTTTAAGGAATCTCCACACTGTTCTCCATAGTGGCTGTACTAGTTTGCATTCCCACCAACAGTGTAAGAGGGTTCCCTTTTCTCCACACCCTCTCCAGCATTTATTACTTGTAGACTTTTGGATCGCAGCCATTCTGACTGGTGTGAAATGGTACCTCATAGTGGTTTTGATTTGCATTTCTCTGATAATGAGTGATGCTGAGCATCTTTTCATGTGTTTGTTAGCCATCTGTATGTCTTCTTTGGAGAAATGTCTATTTAGTTCTTTGGCCCATTTTTTGATTGGGTCATTTATTTTTCTGGAGTTGAGCTGTAGGAGTTGCTTGTATATTCTGGAGATTAGTTGTTTGTCAGTTGCTTCATTTGCTATTATCTTCTCCCATTCTGAAGGCTGTCTTTTCACCTTGCTAATAGTTTCCTTTGATGTGCAGAAGCTTTTAAGGTTAATTAGGTCCCATTTGTTTATTTTTGCTTTTATTTCCAATATTCTGGGAGGTGGGTCATAGAGGATCCTGCTGTGATGTATGTCAGAGAGTGTTTTGCCTATGTTCTCCTCTAGGAGTTTTATAGTTTCTGGTCTTACGTTTAGATCTTTAATCCATTTTGAGTTTATTTTTGGGTATGGGACCCACGTGTTTTTTCTCGAGTTGCGGCAGGATTCTTGAGTTACGATGGGGAATACAGGTTTCCTCTTGTGTTGGCCCAGGGAAGTCCAATCTTCCATTCGAGTTGCAAGTGAGAGCTGGAGATTGCTCTCGAGTCACTGCAGGGCAAAATAGAGCTCATCTAGGTTTGTGTCCAGGACCGAGTTTTTCTCTCCAGGGGCGACAGGGATCTCGGGGTTGCATTCCAGACTCACCCGGGGAGTCAGGCCTCGTCTCGAAGGGAATGAATGGACTCCGCTCTCCTCTCGAGTCGCGACGGGTATCCCTTGGAGCCCAAGAGTGGCCTAAATGGAGTTAAGCCTCCTGTGGAGTTTGGAGAGAGGACTCGGGATTGCTCTCTAGGCCATGCAGGAAAAGAAGGCCCTCATCTCGCGATGACGGGGGCGTCTCGTGGGTTTTCTCAAGGTGCAGTGCCTGGTTGGGGTTTCTCACGAGATAGGACGGGGAGCTCAGGGAGACTCCTGTGGTGCCACGGAAGTCAGGTCTCCATGGATGTGGCGTGGGGGAGCGCCTCATTGCTCTCGAGTCATGGTAGGGGAATCAAGCCTCAAGACGCTTCGAAGAAGAACTCTCGAGGTCTTTCTCGGGGTGTGGCAGGAAACCCTGGGTTCCCTCGACTTGTGCCCATGACCTCAGGGAGCTTAGTGGGGTTCCTCTGAGAAGTCAGGGATACTGTGGAGTAGAGAGGGGCTTCTCGGGACATCACAGGGACTGGTGCAATTGAAGAGGACCTAATCTCGGATTGAGGCAGTAACGTCAGGGTTCCTCTCCATTTCTGACTCGGATAGCAGGGTCCCTGCAGAGTTGGGACAGGAGAGTCAGACCTCGTCTTGTGTGGAGTAATGGAACTCCGCTTGCCTCTCGAGTTGTTCATGGGATGACAGGCCACCTGTCGAGTTGTATGTGGAACCTGCGGTTTTGGGGGACAATGCACAGGGGTGTCAGTGCCCCTTCGTGTTGTGCCTTCATCCACAGGGTTACCTTCGAAGAGGTGACCGGGCATCGGGATCTTATCAATAGCGGACCAGGAAATCGGGGTCTTTCGGCATGTGGCACAACCCACGAGGCTACGTCTCGACTTCCCTCGTGAGACTGGCCTCATCCTGAGGTTCGCTGGGAAGTCTGGGAACCCCTTCCAGACAAAGCAGGGGAATCGACCCTCCTGTCGCCATCAGGAGGGGAGAAGAGGCTCAGCTGAAGCGGTGCTGGGAACCTCCATGTTCTCCTCGAGTGAGACCGGGGTGTCAGGGAAATTTGGGGGTCGCATCAAGGGTGCCAAGTACCGTTTCACACTTCAAGACGGAACATGGGACTTCCCTCGAGACGCTATAGCTGACAGGGGCCTCATATTTCGATGACGGAGGAGCCACGTTGTTTTTCTCCAGTTGCGGCGGGAATTCTCGAATTACAATGGGAATACAGGCTTCCTCTTGTGTTGGCCCAGGGAAGTCCAATCATCCATTCGAGTTGCGAGGGAGAGCTGGGGATTGCACTTGAGTCAATGCAGGACAAAAAAGACCTCATTTAGGCTTGTGTCCAGGACCGAGTTTTCCTCTACAGGGGCAACACGGATCTCGGGATCCCATTCCAGACTCACCCAAGTAGTCAGGCCTCGGCTCGAGGGGAAGCAACGGACTCTGCTCTCCTCTAGAGTAGCGACGTGTATCTCTTGGAGGCTACTGAGTGGCCTAAAGGGAGTCAGGCCTCCAGTGGAGTTTGGAGAGTGGACTCGAGATTGCTCTCTAGGTCATGTAGGAAAAGAAGGCCCTCATCTTACGATGATGGGGGCGTCTCGTGAGTTTTCTCGAGCGGCGGTGCCAGTGTGAGGTTTTCATGAGGTAGGACAGGGAGCGCAGGGAGCCTCTCGTGTGGCGCCAGGGAAGTTAGGTTTCAATGGGCGTGGCGAGGGGAATGCGTCATTGCTCTCCAGTCATGGTAGGGTATCGGGCCTCAAGACGCGGTAAAGAAGGACTCTCAAGGTCTTTCTCAGAATGCAGCAGGAAACCCTGGGTTCACTCGACTTGTGCCAGTGACCGCAGAGAGCTTCTGAGGGTGCCTCTGAGAATCAGGGATACTGTGGAGTTTTAGGGGCCTCTCGGGACTCCACTGGGTATGGCGCAATGGAAGAGGGCCTCATTTCGAGTTGATGCAGGAACGTCAGGTTTCATCTACATTTCTGACTCCGATCGCACGGTCCCTGCAGAGTTGGGAAAGGAGAGTCAGGCCTTCTCTTGTGTGGAGGAACGGAACTCCGCATGCCTCTCTAGTTCTTCAAGGGATGACAGGACACTTGTCGATCTGTGTTTGGAATCTGCGTGTTTTTCCGTACTATGCATGGGGATGTCAGTACCCCTTCGTGTTGTGCATTCATCCACAGGTTTGCTTTCGAAGAGGTGTCCTGGCATCGGGTTCTTATTAAGAGTGGACCGGGAAATCGGGGTCTTTCCGCATGTGGCACCACCCACCAGGCTACGTCTCGAATTTCCTAGTGAGACCGGCCTCATCCTGAGGTGCGCCGGGAAGGTCGGAAGCCCTTGCAGACAAAGCAGGGGAATCGACCCTCCTGTCTCGATCAGGAGGGGAGAAGGGGCACAGATGAGGTGATGCCGGGAACCTCGGTGTTCCCCTCCAGTGAGACCAGTGTGTAGGGGAACTTTTGGTGTCGCATCAAAGGTGCCAAGTACCGTATTGCACTTCAAGATGGAACGTAAGACTTCTTTTGAGACGCTGTAGTGGCAATGGCCGCATCTTGCGATGAAGAGGGAACGACGTGGTTTTTCTCGAGTTGTGGCGGGATTCTTGAGTTACAACGGGAAATTCAGGCTTCCTCTTCTGTTGGCCCAGGGAAGTCCAGTCTTCCATTCGAGTTGCGAGGGAGAGTTGGGGATTGCTCTCGAGTCACTGCAGGAAAAAAGAGACCTCATCTAGGCTTGTGTCCAGGACCTAATGTTTCTCTCCAGGGGCGACAGGGATCTCCGGTTCACATATCAGACACACCCGAGGAGTCAGGCCTCGCCTCGAGGGGAAGGAAAAGACTCCGCTCTCCTCTTGAGTCGCGACGGGTATGTCTTGGAGTCCACTGAGTGACCAAAAGGGAGTCAAGCCTACTGTGGAGTTTGGAGAGAGGACTCGGGATTGCTCTCCAGGCCATGCTAGAAAAGAAGGCCGTCATGTCGCGAAAATGGGGGCGTCTCGTGGGTTTTCTCTATCTGTGGCGCCAGTGTTTGGTTTCTCACGAGGTATGACGGGGAGCTCAGGGAGCCTCTCGTGTGGCGCCAGGGAAGTCAGGGCTTCATGAGTGTAGCAGAGGGAGCGCGTCATTGCCCTCGAGTCATGGTAGGGGAATCAGGCCTCAAAATCCGTTGAAGAAGGACTCTTGAGTTCTTTCTATGGTGGCGGCAGTAAACCCTGGGTTCACTCGAATTGTGCTGGTGCCTCAGGGAGCTTCTCAGGGTGCCTCTGAGAAGTCAGGGATACTGTGGAGCTGGGACGCGTCTCTCGGGACTCCACTGGGTTTCGTGCAATGGAAGAGGTCCTAATCTCGAGTGGAGGCAGGAACCTCAGCGTTCTTCTCGTGAGTTCACTGGCGCTGGTCTGATTCGGATCGCAAAGTCCCTGCAGAGTTGGGACAGGAGAGTCAGGCATCGTCTTGTGTAGAGGAATGAAACCCCACTTGCCTCTCGAGTTCTTCAGGGGTGACAAGCCACTTGTTGAGCTGTATGTGGAACCTGCGGGTTTTTCCGGACGATGCACGAGGGTGTCAGTGCCCCTTTGTGTTGTGCCTTCATCCACAGGGTTGCCTTCGAAGAGGTGTCCAGGCATCGGGTTCTTATCAAGAGCTTACCGGGAAATCATAGTCTTTTGGCATGTGGTACCACCCGCGAGCTACGTCTCGAATTTCCTCGTGAGACTGGCCTCATCCTGAAGTGCCCCGTGAAGGTCGGGAACCCCTTACAAACAAAGCAGGGGAAGTGACCCTCCTATCACCAACAGGAGGGGAGAAGGGGCTCAGATAAACTGGTGCCGGGAACCTCGGTGTTCACCTCGAGTGAGACCGATATTTCGGGGAACTTTTGGGGTCACATCAAGGGTGTCAAGTATCGTTTTGCACTTCAAGACGGAACGTGGGACTTTTCTTGAGAAGCTGTAGCGGGCAAGGGCCTCATCTTGTGATGACGAGGGAACCAAGTGCTTTTTCTCGAGTTGCTGCGGGATTCTCGAGTAACAAGGGGAATTCAGGCTTCCTCTTGTGTTGGCCCAGGGAAGTCCAATCTTCCATTCGAGTTGTCAGGGAGAGCGGGGGATTGCTCTCGAGTTACAGAAGGGCAAAAGAGACCTCATCTAGGCTGGTTTCCAGGACCTAATGTTCCTCTCCAGGGGAGACAGGGATCTCGGGGTTGCATTCCAGACCCACCTGGTGAGTCAGGCCTTGTCTCGAGGGGAAGCAAAGGACTCAATTCTCCTCTCGAGTCGCGACGGGTATCTCTTGGAGCCCACTAAGTGGCCTAAAGGGAGTCAAGCCTCCTGTGGAGTTTGGAAAGAGGATTCGGGATTCCTCTCCAGGCCATGCAGGAAAAGAAGGCCCTCATCTCGCGATGACAGGGGCGTATGGTGAGTTTTCTCAAGCTGCGGCGTCAGTGTGGGGTTTCTCACGAGGTACGACAGGGAGCTCAGGGAGCCTCTCTTATGGCGCCAGGGAAGTCAGGTCTCCATGTGCGTGGCGAGGGGGTGCGTGTCATTTCTATAGAGCCATGGAAGCAGATTCGGGCTTCAAGACACGTTGAAGTAGGACTCTCGAGGTCTTTTTCCCATTGTGGCACGAAACCCTGGGTTCCCTCGACATGTGCCGGTGACCTCATGGAGCTTCTCCGGGTGCCTCTGAGAAGTCAGGGTTACTGTGGAGTTGGGAGGGGCCTCTCTGGACTCCACTGGGTTTGGTGCAATGGATGAGATCCTCATCTCGAGTGGAGGCAGGAACCTCATGTTTCCTCTCCTGGGTTTCCTGTCGCTGGTACTGACTCGGATCGCAGTTTCCCTGCAGAGTTGGTACAGAAAATCAGGTCTCGTCTTGTGTGGAGGAATGGAACTCCACTTGCCTGTCGAGTTGTTCACGGGGTGACAGACCACTTGTTGAAATGTGTTTGTAACCTGCGGGTTTTTCTGGACGATGCACGGGGGTGTCAGTGCCCCTTCGTGTTGTGTTTTCATCCACAGGTTTTCCTTCGTAAAGGTGTCAGGGCATCACGTTCTTATCAAGAGCAGACCTGGAAATCGGGGTCTTTCGGCTTGTGGCACCACCCACGAGGCTATGTCTCGAATTTCCTCGTGAGACCTGCCTCATCCTTAGGCGCGCTGGAAAGGTCGGGAACGCCTTCCAGACATAGCAGGGGAATCGACACTCCTGTCGCGATCACGAGGGGAGAAGGAGCTCAAATGAAGTGGTTCCGGGAACCTCGGTGTTCCTTTCGAGTGAGACCGGTATGTCGGGGAATTTTGAGATTGCATCAAGGGTGCCAAGTACCGTTTCGCACTTCAAGACAGAAAGTGGGACTTCTCTTGAGTCGCTGTAGCGGGCAAGGGCCTCATCTAGCGCTGATGGGGGAACCACGTGGATTTTCTCGAGTTTCGGCGGGATTCTCGAGTTACGATGTCGAATTCAGGCTTCCAATTGTATTGGCCCAGGGAAGTCCAATCTTCAATTCGATTTGCGAGGGAGAGCTGGCGATTGCTCTCTAGTAACTGCAGTGCAAAATAGACCTCATCTAGGCTTGTGTCCAGGACCGAGTTTTCCTCTCCAGGTGTGACAGGAATTCGGGGTTGCATTCCAGACCCACACGGGGAGTCAGGCCTCGTCTCGAGGGGAAGCAAAGGACTCTGCTCTCCCTTCAGGTCCTGACAGGTATCTCTTGGAGCCAACTGAGAGGCCTAAAGAGAATCAAGCCTTCTGTGGAGTCTGGAGAGAGGACTCGGTTTTGCTCTCCATGCCAGGCAGGAAAGAAGTCCCTCATCTCGTGATGACGGGGGCGTATCGTGGGTTTTCTCGAGCTGCGGTGCCTGAATGGGGTTTCCGAAGAGGTACGACGGGGAGCTCAGGGAGACTCTCTTCAGGAGTCAGGGAAGTCAGGTCTCCATGCGCATGGCGATGGGGAGCGGGTCTTTGCTCTCGAGTCATGGTAGGGGAATCGGGCCTCAAGACGCGCCGAAGGACTCTCAAGGTCTTTCTCGGGTCGCAGCAGGAAACCCTGGGTTCCCTGGACTTGAGCCGGTGACCTCAGGTAGATTCTCAACGTGCCTCAGAGAAATCAAGGATACTGTGGAGTTGGGAGGGGCCTCTTGCGACTCATCTGGGTTTGCTGCAATGGAAGAGGGCCTCACCTCGAGGGGAGACAGGAACCTCAGGATTCCTCTCCGTTTCGGACTCCGTCCGCAGGGTCCCTGCAGAGTTGGGACAGGAGAGTCAGGCCTCGTCTTGTCTGAGGAAGGGAACACCACTGGCCTCTCGAGTTGCTCAGGGGGTCTCAGGGCCCTCGTCGAGCTGTGTGTGGAACCCGCGGGTCTTTGCGGACGATGCACGGGGGTGGCAGTGCCCCTTCGTGTTGTGCCTTCACCCACAGGGTTGCCTTCGAAGAGGGGTCCGGGCCTCGGGTCCTTCTCAAGAGCGGACCGGGGAATCGGGGGTGTTCGGCATGTGGCCCCACCCACGTGGCTCGTCTCGAATTTCTTCGTGAGACCGGCCTCATGCTGAGGTGCGCTGGGAAGGCCGGGAACCCCTTCCAGACCACGCAGGGGAATCGACTCTCCTGTCGCGATCAGGAGGGGAGAAGGGGCTCAGAGGAAGCGGTGCCGGGACCCTCGGTGTTCCCCTCGGGGGAACCCGGCATGTCGGAGAAATTTTGGGGGTCGCAGGAAGGCTGTCAGGGACCGTTTCGCCCTTCAGGGCGGAACAGGGGACTTCCCTTGAGATGCCGTGGCGGGCAAGGGCCTCATCTTGCCAAGAGGTGGGAACCATGTGGTTTTTCTCGAGTTGCTGCGGGATTCTCGAGTTACGACGGGGATCTCAGCCTTCCCCTTGGGCTGGCCCTGGGAAGCCCAATCTTCCCCTCGAGTTGCGAGGGAAAGCTGGGGGTTGCGCTCGGGTCAATGCAGGGCCGAAGAGACCTCACCTAGGCGTGTGTCCGGGACCTAATATTCCTCTCCAGGGAAGGCAGGGATCTCGGGGTTGCACTCCAGGCTCCCCCGGGGAGTCAGGCCTCGTCTCGAGGGGAAGCCAAGGACTCCGCTCTCCTCTCGAGTCGCGACGCGGGTCTCTTTGAGCCCCCAGAGCGGCCTCAAGGGAGTCCAGCCTCCTCTTCCATTTGGAGAGAGGACGCGGGATTGCTCTCCAGGCCATGCAGGAAAAGAAGGCCCTCAGCTCGCGAGGCCGGGGGCGTCTCAGGGGTTTCCTCGAGGTGCGGCGCCCGTGGGGGTTTTCTCCCGAGGCACGACGAGGATCTCAGGGAGCCTCTCGTGCGGCGCCAGGGAAGTCAGGTCTCCATGCGCGAGGCGAGGGGGAGCGCGTCATGTCTCTCGAGTCACAGGAGGGGATTAGGGCCTCAAGACGCGTTGAAGAAGGACTCTCGAGGTCTTTGTCGGGGGGCGGCGGGAAACCCTCGTTTCCCTCGCCTTCTGACGGGAACCTTACGGAACTTACCAGGGTGCCTCTGAGAGGCGAGGGATCCTGTGGAGGTGGCGGGGCCCCTCGGGACTCCGCTGGGTCTGGCGCAACGGAAGAGGGCCTCACCTCGAGGGGAGGCAGGAACCTCAGGCTTCCTCTGCGTTTCGGACTCCGACCGCAGGGTCCCTGCACAGTTGGGACAGGAGAGTCAGGCCTCGTCTTGTCTGAGGAAGGGAACCCCGCTGGCCTCTCGAGTTGCGCAGGGGGTCTCAGGCCCCTCGTCGAGCTGTGTGTGGAACCCGCGGGTTTTTGCGGACGATGCACGGGGGTGGCAGTGCCCCTTCGTGTTGTGCCTTCACCCTCAGGGTTGCCTTCGAAGAGGGGTAAGGGCCTCGGGTCCTTCTCAAGGGCGGACCGGGGAATCGGGGGCGTTCGGCATGTGGCCCCACCCACGTGGCTCGTCTCGAATTTCCTCGTGAGATCGGCTTCATCCTGAGGTGCGCCGGGAAGGCCGGGAACCCCTTCCAGACCACGCAGGGGAATCGCCTCTCCTGTCGCGATCAGGAGGGGAGAAGGGGCTCAGAGGAAGCGGTGCCGGGACCCTCGGTGTTCCCCTCGAGTGAACCCGGCGTGTCGGGGGACTTTTCGGAGTCGCAGGAAGGCTTTCAGGGACCGTTTCGCCCTTCAGGGCGGAACAGGGGACTTCCCTTGAGACGCCGTGGCGGGCAAGGCCCTCATCTTGCCAAGAGGTGGGAACCACGTGGTTTTTCTCGAGTTGCGGCGGGATTCTCGAGTTACGACGGGGATCTCAGCCTTCCCCTTGGGTTGGCCCTGGGAAGCCCAATCTTCCCCTCGGGTTGAGAGGGAAAGCTGGGGGTTGCGCTCGAGTCACTGCAGGGCCGAAGAGACCTCACCTAGGCGTGTGTCCGGGACCTAATATTCCTCTCCAGGGAAGGCAGGGATCTCGGTGTTGCACTCCAGGCTCCCCCGGGGAGTCAGGCCTCGTCTCGAGGGGAAGCCAAGGACTCCGCTCTCCTCTCGAGTCGCGACGCGGGTCGCTTGTAGGCCCCTGAGCGGCCTCAAGGGAGTCCAGCCTCCTCTTCCGTTTGGAGAGAGGACACGGGATTGCTCTCCAGGCCATTCAGGAAAAGAAGGCCCTCAGCTCGCGAGGACGGGGGCGTCTCAGGGGTTTCCTCGAGCTGCGGCGCCGTTGGGGGTTTTC
The DNA here is from genome assembly GCF_029407905.1 of Bubalus kerabau. NCBI lineage: Eukaryota > Metazoa > Chordata > Mammalia > Artiodactyla > Bovidae > Bubalus > Bubalus kerabau. The sequence continues at coordinate 4,709,980 of NW_026577882.1, forward strand.
TCCCGAGGCACGACGAGGATCTCAGGGAGCCTCTCCTACGGCGCCAGGGAAGTCAGGTCTCCATGCGCGTGGCGAAGGGGAGCGCGTCATAGCTCTCGGGTCACGGGAGGGGACTAGGGCCTCGAGACGCGTTGAAGAAGGACTCTCGAGGTCTTTCTCGGGGGGCGGCGGGAAACCCTCGTTTCCCTCACCTTCTTCCGGGGGACTTAGGGAACTTGCCAGGGTGCCTCTGAGAGGCGAGGGATCCTGTGGAGGTGGCGGGGCTCCTCGGGACTCCGCTGGGTCTGGCGCAACGGAAGAGGGCCTCACCTCGAGGGGAGGCAGGAAACTCAGGCTTCCTCTCCGTTTCGGACTCCGACCGCAGGGTCCCTGCAGAGTTGGGACAGGAGAGTCAGGCCTCGTCTTGTCTGAGGAAGGGAACCCCGCTGGCCTCTCGAGTTGCTCAGGGGGTCTCAGGCCCCTCGTCGAGCTGTGTGTGGAACCCGCGGGTCTTTGCGGACGATGCACGGGGGTGGCAGCGCCCCTTCTTGTTGTGCCTTCAACCACAGGGTTGCCTTCGAAGAGGGGTCCGGGCCTCGGGTCCTTCTCAAGAGCGGACCGGGGAATCGGGGTCGTTCGGCATGTGGCGCCACCCACGTGGCTCGTCTCGAATTTCCTCGTGAGACCGGCCTCATCCTGAGGTGCGCCGGGAAGGCCGGGAACCCCTTCCAGACCACGCAGGGGAATCGCCTCTCCTGTCGCGATCAGGAGGGGAGAAGCGGCTCAGAGGAAGCGGTGCCGGGACCCTCTGTGTTCCCCTCGGGGGACCCCGGCGTGTCAGGGGACTTTTGGGGGTCGCAGGAAGGCTGTCAGGGACCGTTTCGCCCTTCAGGGCGGAACAGGGGACTTCCCTTGAAACGCCGTGGCGGGCAAGGGCCTCATCTTGCCAATAGGTGGGAACCACGTGGTTTTTCTCGAGTTGCGGCGGGATTCTCGAGGTACGACGGGGATTTCAACCTTCCCCTTGGGTTGGCCCTGGGAAGGCCAATCTTCCCCTCGGGTTGCGAGGGAAAGCTGGGGGTTGCGCTCGAGTCACTGCAGGGCCGAAGAGACCTCACCTAGGCATGTGTCCGGGACCTAATATTCCTCTCCAGGGAAGGCAGGGATCTCGGGCTTGCATTCTAGGCTCCCCCGGGGAGTCAGGCCTCGTCTTGAGGGGAAGCCAAGGACTCCACTCTCCTCTCGAGTCGCGACGCGGGTCTCTTGTAGACCCCTGAGTGGCCTCAAGGGAGTCCAGCCTCCTCTTCCGTTTGGAGAGAGGACCCGGGATTGCTCTCCAGGCCATGCAGGAAAAGAAGGCCCTCAGCTCGCGAGGATGGGGGCGTCTCAGGGGTTTCCTCGAGCTGCGGCGCCCGTGGGGGTTTTCTCCCGAGGCACGACGAGGATCTCAGGGAGCCTCCCTTGCGGCGCCAGGGAAGTCAGGTCTTCATGCGCATGGCGAGGGGGAGCGCGTCATGGCTCTCGAGTCACGGGAGGGGATTGGGCCTGGAGACGCGTTGAAGAAGGACTCTCGAGGTCTTTCTCGGGGGGCGGCGGGAAACCCTCGTTTCCCTCGCCTTCTGCCGGGGACCTTAGGGAACTTCCCAGGGTGCCTCTGAGAGGCGAGGGATCCTGTGGAGTTGGCGGGGCCCCTCGGGACTCCGCTGGGTCTGGCGCAACGCAGGAGGTCCTCATCTCGTGGGTAGGCAAGAAACTCAGGCTTCCTCTCCGTTTCGGACTCTGACCGCAGGGTCCCTGCAGAGTTGGGACAGGAGAGTCAGGCCTCGTCTTGTCTGAGGAATGGAACTCCGCTTGCCTCTCGAGTTGTTCATGGGGTTTCAGGCCCCTTGTCAAACTGTGTGTAGAATCTGCAGGTTTTTCCAGACGATGCATGGGGGTGTCAGTGACCCTTCGTTCTGTGTCTTCATCCACAGGTTTGCCTTCGAAGAGGTGTCCGGGCATCGTGTTCTTATGAAGAGCGGACTGGGAAATCAGGGTCGTTCCGCATTTGGCACCACCCACGTGGCTAGTCTCAAATTTCCTCATGAAACCGGCCTCATCCTGAGGTGTGCCGCGAAGGTCATGAAACCCTTCCAGACAAAGCAGAGGAATCGACCCTCCTGTGGAGATCAGGAGGGGAGAAGTGGCTCAGATGAAGTGCTGCTGGGAACCTCGGTGTTTCCCTCAAGTGAGACAGGTATGTCGGGTAACTTTTGGGGTCGCATAACGCGTTCCAAGTACCGTTTCGCTCTTCAAATTGGAACGTGGGACTTCTCTTGGGGTGCTCCAGCGGGCAAGGGCCTCATCTTGGAATGACTGGGGAACCACTTGGTTTTTCTCTAGTTGCGGTGGGATATTTGAGTTACCACAGGGAATTCATGCTTCCTCTTGTGTTGGCCCACAAAAGTCTTATCTTCCATTCGAGATTCTAGGAAGAGCTGGAGGTGCGCTCTAGTCACTGAAGGCAAAAGAGACCCCACCAAGGCTTGTGTGCAGGACCTAATGTTCATGTCAAGGGGCGACAGGAATCTCGGGGTTGCATTCCAGACTCACCCTGGAGTCACGCCTCGTCTCGAGGTGAAGCAAAGGACTCTGCTCTCCTCTCGAGTCGGACGGGTATGTCTTGGAGCCCACTGAGTGGCTTAAAGGGAGTCAAACCTCCTCTGGTGTTTGGAGGGAGGACACGGGATTGCTCTCCAGGCAATGCAGGAAATGAAGGCCCTCATCTCCCGATGACTGGGGCGACTCGTAGGTTTTCTCGAGCTGTGGCGCTAGTGTGGGGTTTCTCACGAAGTAAGACTGGGAGCTCAGTGAGCCTCTCATGTGGTGCCAGGGCAGTCACGTCTCTATGCACGTGGTGAGAGGGAGCCCGTCATTGTTCTCGAGTCATGGCAGGGGAATTGGGCCTGAAAACGTGTTAAAGAAGGACTCACGAGGTCTTTCTTGGGTTGCAGCAGGAAACCCTGGGTTCCATCGACTTGTGCCAGTAACCTCAGGAAGCTTCTCAGCGTGCCTCTGAGAAGTCAGGGTCACTGTGGAGTTGGGAGGGGCCTCTCGGAACTCCACTGGGTTTGGTGCAATGGAAGAGGGCCTCATGACAAGTTGAGGCAGGAACCACAGTGTTCCTCTCCTGGCTTCGAATGCGCCGGATCTGACTCGGATCGCAGAGTCCCTGCAGAGTTGGGACAGGAGAGTCAGGCCTCGTCTTGTGTGGAGGAATGGAACTCCGCTTGACTCTCGCGTTGTTCATGGGGTGACAGGCCACTTGTCGATTTGTATGTGGAACTTGCGGGTTTTTCTGGACGATGCACTGGGGTGTCACTGCCCCTTCGTGTTGTGCCTTGTTCCACAGGATTGCCTTCGAGTTGGGTTCTGCCATCGGGTTCTTATCAAGAGCGGACCAGAGAATCGGGGTCTTTTGGCATGCTGCACCACCCACGAGGCTATGTCTCGAATTTCCTCGTGAGACTGGCTTCAGCTTGATGTGCGCCAGGAAGGTCGGGAACGCCTTCCAGACAAAGCAGGGGAATCGAACCTCCTGTCGCGATCAAGAGGGGAGAAGAGTCTCAGATGAAGTGGTGCCGGGAACCTCGGTGTTCTCCTCAAGTGAGACTGGTATGTCGGGGAACTTTTGGGGTCGCCTCAAGGGTTCCAAGTAACTTTTCGCTCTTCAATACGGAACGTGGGACTTCTCTTGAGATGCTGTAGCGGGCAAGGGCCTCATGTTTCGATGACGGGGGAACCACGTGGTTTTTCTTGAGTTGGGGCGGGATTCTCGAGTTACAACCGGGAATTCAGGCTTCCTCTTCAACTGGCCCAGGGAAGTCCGGTTTTCATTCGAATTGTGAGTTAGAACTGGGGATTGCTCTCGAGACACTGCAGGGCCAAATAAACCTCATCTAGGCTTGTGTCCAGGACCTAATGTTCCTCTGCTTGGGCGAAAGCGATCTCAGCATTGCATTCTCGACTCACCCGGGGAGTCAGGCCTCGTCTCGAGGGGAAGCCAAGGACACGGCTCTCCTGTAAAATCACGACGGGTATATCTTGGAGCTCACTGTGTGGCCTAAAATGAGTCAAGCCTCCTGTGGAGTTTGGAGAGAGGACTCAGGATTGCTCTCCAGGCCATACAGCAAAAGAAGGCCCTCATCTCGTGAGTACTGGGGCGTCTCGTGGGTATTCTCGAGCTGCAGCTCCAGTGTGGTGTTGCTCACGAGGTATAATGGGGAGCTCAGGGATCCTCTCCTGTGGCGCCAGTGAAGTCAGGTTTCTATGCGCGTGGCTAGGGGGAGCGCGTCATTGCTCTCGAGTCATGGTAGGGGAATCGCACCTCAAGACGCGTTGAAGAAGGACTCTCGAGGTCTTTTACGGGTTGGGGCAGGAAACCCTTGGTTCCCTCGACTTGTGCCGGTGATCTCAGGAAGGTCTAAGGGTGCCTCTGAGAAGTCAGGGATACTGTGCAGTTGGGAGGGGTCTCTCGGGACTCCACTGGGTTTGGTGCAATGGAAGAGGGCCTCATCTCGAGTGGAGGCAGGAAACTCATGTTTCCTCTCCTGACTTCCCCTGGGCCAGATCTGACTCGGATCGCAGTTTTGCTGCAGAGTTCGAACAGGAGAGTCAGGCCTCGTCTTGTGTGGAGGAATGGAACTCTGCTTGCCTCTCCAGTTGTTCACGGGGTGACAGGTCACTTCTCGAGCTGTGTGTGGTACCTGCGGGTTTCTCCGGACGATACCCAGGGGTGTCAGTGCCCCTAAGTGTTGTGCCTTCATCAAAAGGGTTATCTTCAAAGAGGTGTCCGGGCATCAGGATCTTATCAAGAGCGGACCGGGAAATCGGGGTCTTTCGGCATGTGTCACCATCCACGTGGCTATGTCTCGAATATCCTCGTGAGACCGGCCTCATCCTGAGATGCACCGGGAAAGGCGGGAACCCCTTCAAGACAAAACAGGGGAATCGACCCTCCTGTCGCGATCAGGAGGGGAGAAGGGGCCCAGATGTAGTGGTGCCGGGAACCTCGGTGTTCTCCTCGAGTCAGACTGGTGTGTCGAGGAACTTTTGAGGGCGCATCAAGGGTGCCAATACCGTTTCGCACTTCAAGACGGAACGTGGGACTTCTCTTGAGACGCTGTAGGGGGCAAGGGCCTCATCTTGGGATGACGGGGGAACCACGTGGCGTTTCTCGAGTTGTGGCGGGATTCTCGAGTTTCGACGGGGAATACAGCCTCATGTGTTGGGCCAGGGAACTCCTATCTTCCATTCGAGTTTAAAGGGAGAGCTGGGGATTGCTCTCGAGTCACTGCAGGGCAAAATAGACCTCATCTAGGCTTGTGTCCAGGACTTAATGCTCGTCCCTAGGGGCGACAGGGATCTTGGGGTTGCATACCAGACTCACACGGGGAATCAGGCCTCGTCTCGAGGGGAAGCAAAGAACTCCGCTGTCCTTTTGAGTCGCGATGGGTATCTCTTGGAGCCCACTGTGTGCCCTAAAGGGAGTCAAGCCTCCTGTGGTGTTTGGATAGAGGACTCGGGATTCCTCTCCAGGCCATGCAGGAAAAGAAGGCCCTCATCTCGCGATGATGGCGGCGTCTCGTGGGTTTTCTAGACTGCTGCGCTAGTGCCGGGTTTCTGACGAGGTACGAGAGGGAGCTCAGGGAGCCTCTCGTGTGGCGCCAGGGAAGTCAGGTCCCCATGAGATGGCTAGGGGGAGCTCGTCATTGCTCTCGAGTCATGGTAGGGTAATCGGGCCTCAAGACGGGTTGAAGGACTCTCGAGGTCTTTCTCGGGTCACTGCATAAAACCCAGGGTTCCCTTGACTTGTGCCTGCGACCTCAGGGAGCTTCTCAGAGTGCCTCTGAGAAGTCAGGGATACTGTGCAGTTTGGAGGGGCCTCTCGAGACTCCTCTGCATTTGGTGGAATGTAAGAGGGACTCATTTCGAGTTGAAGCAGGAACCTCAGTGTTCCTCTCCATTTCTGACTCAGATCGCAAGTTCCCTGCATGTTGGTACAGGAGAGTCAGGCCTCGTCTTTTCTGGAGGATGGGACTCCTCTTGCCTCTCGAGTTGTTCTCGAGGTGACAGGCCACTTGTCGAGCTGTGTGTGTAACCTGCCCGTTTTTCCGGATGATGCACAGGTGTGTTAGTGCCCCTTCGTGTTGTACCTTCATACTCAAGCCTGCCTTCCAAGAGGTGTCCGAGCATCGGATTCTTATCAAGAGCGGACCGGGAAATTGGAGTCTTTCAGCAAGTGGCACCACCCACAAAGCTATGTATCGAATTTCCCCATGAGACCGGCCTCATCCTGAGTTGTGCAGGGAAGGTCGGGCCCCCTTGCAGACAAAGCAGGGGAATCGACCCACCGGTCACGATCAGGAGGGGAGAAGGGGCTTAAATGAAGTGGTGCCGGGAACATCGGTGTTCCCCTTGAGTGAGACCGGCGTGTTGGGGGACTTTTGGGGTCGCATCAAGGGGGCCAAGTACCGTTTCGCATTTCAAGACGGAACCTGGGACATCTTTTGAAACGCTGTAGCGGGCAAGGGCCTCATCTTGCGATGACGGGAGAACCACGTGGTTTTGCTCGAGTTGCGGCGGGATTCTCGAGTTATGACCGGGAATTTAGGCTTCCTTTTGTTGGCCTTGAAATCCAATCTTCCATTCGGGTTGCGAGGGGGAGCTGGGGATTGCGCTAGAGTCACTGCAGGGCAAAAGAGACCTAATCTAGGCTTGTGTCCGGGATCTAACGTTGCTCTCCAGGGGCGACAGGGATCTCGGGTTTGCATTCCAGACTCATCCGGGGAGTCAGTTCTCACCTCGAGGGTAATCAAAGAATTCCGCTCTCGTCTCGAGTCGCAATGGGTATCTCTTGGAGCCCACTGTGTGTACTAAAGGGAGTCAAGACTCCTGTGGAGTTTGGAGAGAGGACTCGGGATTGGACTCCAGGCCATGCAGGAAAAGAAGGCCCTCATCTCGAGATGACGGTGGCGTCTCGTGGGTTTTCTCGAGCTGCGGCGCCAGTGTGGGGTGTCTCATGAAGTACCACGGGGATCTCAGGGAGCCTCTTGTATGGCGCCAGGAAAATCCAGTATTCCATTCGAGTTGCAAGTTAGAACTGGGGATTGCTCTCCAGTCACTGCAGGGCAAAATAGACCTCATCTACGCTTGTGTCCAGGACCTAGTGTTCCACTACTGGGCCAACAGGGATCTCAGGGTTGCATTCTCGACTCACCCGGAGAGTCAGGCCTCGTCTTGAGGGGAAAAAAAGGACTCCGCTCTCCTGTCGAGTCGCGACGGGTATCTCTTGGAGCCCACTGCGTGGCGTAAAGGGAGTGAAGCCTCCTATGGAGTTTGGAGATGACTCAGGATTGTTTTCCTGGCCATGCAGGAAAAAAGGCCCTCATCTCGCGATGATGGGGGCATCTCGTGGGTTTTCTCCAGCTGCGGCGCCAGTATCAGATTTCTCACGAAGTACAACGGGGAGCTCAGAGAGCCTCTCGTGTGGTGCTAGGGACGTCAGGTCTCCGTGCGTGTGGTGAAGGGGAGTGCGTGATTGCTCTCGAGTCATAGTAGGCGAATCGGGCCTCAAGACGCATTGAAGAAGGACTCTTGAGGTCTTTCTCGGGTTGCGGCAGGGAACCCTGGGTTCCCTTGATTTGTGTCGGTGACCTCAGGCAACTTCTAAGGGTGCCTCTGAGAAGTCAGGGACACTGTGGATTTGGGAGGGGCCTTTCGTTACTCAACTGGGTTTGGTGCAATCGAAGAGGGCCTCATCTCGAATGGAGGCAGGAACCTCAGGGGTCCTCTCCATTTCTGACTCGGGTCGCAGGGTACCTGCAGAGTATGGACAAGAGAGTCACGCCTCGTCTTCTGTTGAGGAATGGATTTCCCCTTGCCTTTCCAGTTGTTCACGGAGTGACAGGCCACTTGTTGAGCTGAGTGTGGAACCTGCGGGTTTTTCCGGACGATGCACGGGGGTGTCAGTGCCCCTTCGTGTTGTGCCTTCATCCACAGGGTTGCCTTCAAAGAGGTTTCCGGGCATCGGGTTCTTTTCAAGAGCGTACCGGAAAATTGGGGTCTTTCAGCATGTGGTACCACCCACGAGGCTACGTCTCGAATTTCCTCGGGAGACCGGCCTCATCCTGAGGTGCACCGGGAAGGTCGGGAACCCCTTGCAGACAAAGCAGGGGAATCGACCCACCGGTCGCGATCAGAAGGGGAGAAGGGGCTCAGATGAAGTGGTGCCGGGAACCTCGGTGGTCCCCTCGAGTGAGACCGGTATGTCACGGCACTTTTGAGGTCGCATCAAGGGTGCCAAGTACTTTTTCGCACTTCAAGACGGAACGTGGGAATTCTCTGGAGATGCTGTAGCGGGCAAGGGCCTCATATTGCGATGACGAGGGAAACACGTGGTTTTTCTCGAGTTGAGGCGGGGTTCTCGAGTTACAACGGGGAATTCAGGCTTCCTCTTGTGTTGGCCCAGGAAGTCCAATCTTCCATTCAACTTGTCAGAGAGAGCTGGGGGTTGCTCTCGAGTCACTTCAGGGCAAAGAGTCCTCATCTAGGCTTGGGTCCAGGACGTAATGTTCCTCTCCAGGGGCGACAGGGATATCGGGGTCGCATTCCAGTCTCACCCGGTGGGTCACGCCTCATCTCGAGTGGAAGCAAAGGACTCCACTATCCTCTCGAGTCGGGACGCGTAACTCTTGGAGCCCAATGACTGGCCTAAAGGGAGTCAAGCGTCCTGTGTAGCTTGGACAGAAGGTTCACGCTTGATCTGCATACCATGCAGTTAAAGATGGCCCTCCTCTCGTGATGACGGGGGCGTCTCATGGGTTTTCTCGAGCTGCGGCGCCAGTGTGGGGTTTCTCACGAGATATGATGGGGAGTTCATGGATCTTCTTGTGCTGCGCCAGAGAAGCCTGACTCCATGCGTGTGGCCAGGCAGATCGCGTCATTGCTCTCGAGTCATGGGAGGGACTAGGGCCTCAAGAGGCATTTAAGAAGGACTCTCAAGGTCTTTCTTGGGTTGGGGCGGGAAACACTCGTTTCCCTCGACCTCTACAGGGGACCTTAGGGAACTTCCCAGGTGCCTCTGAGAGGTGAGGGATACTGAGGAGTTAGAGGGGCCTCTCGGGACTCCACTAGGTTTGACGAAATGAAAGAGGGCCTCATCTCGATTGGAGGCAGGAACCTCAGGCTTCCTCTCCATTTCTGACTCCGACCGCAGGGTCCCTGCAGAGTTGGGACAGGAGAGTCAGGCCTCGTCTTGTCTGAGTAACGGAACTCTGCTTGCCTCTTGAGTCGTTCAGGGGGTCTCAGGGCCCTTGACAAGCTGTGTGTGGAACCTGCGGGTGTTTCCAGAAGATGCATGGGGGTGTCAGTGCCCCTTCGTTTTGTGCCTTCCCCCACAGGGTTGCCTTCAAAGAGGTGTCCGGGCATCGGGTTCATTTCAAGAGCGGACCGGGAAATCGGGGTCATTCGGCATGTGGCACCACCCACGTGGCTCATCTCGAATTTCCTCGTGAGACCAGCATCATCCTGAGGTGCGCCGGGAAGGCCGGGAACACCTTCCACACAAAGTAGGGGAATCGATTCTCCTGTCGCGATCAGGAGGGGAGATGGGGCTCAGATGAAGTGGTGCCGGGACCCTCGGTGTTCCACTCGAGGGAACCCGGCGTTTCAGGGAACTTTAGGGGTCGCATCAAGGGAGCCAAGTACCGTTTCCCACTTCAGGACGGAACATGGGACTTCCCTGGAGACGCTGTAGCGGGCAAGGGCCTCGTCCTGTGAAGACGTTGGAACCACGTCGTTTTCCTCGAGTTGCATCGGGATTCTCGAAAACGACAGGAATTTCAGGCTTCCTCTTGGGTTGGCCCTGGGAAGCCCAATCTTCAATTCGAGTTGCGATGGAAAGCTGGGGGTTCTGCTCGAGTCACTACAGGGCCAAAGAGACCTCATCGAGGCATGTGTCCAGGACCTAATATTCCTCTCAAGGGAAGACAGGGATCACGGGTTTCCATTCCAGACTCCCCCGGGGGGTCAGGACTCGCCTGGAGGGGAAGCAAAGGACTCCGCTTTCCTCTCAAGTCGCGACACGGATCTCTTGGAGCCCACTGAGTGGACTCAAGGGTGTCGAGCCTCCTCTTCAGTTTGGAGAGAGGACTCGGGATTGCTCTCCAGGCCAGGCAGGAAAAGAAGGCCCTCAGCTCGCGAGGACGGGGGCGTCTCATGGGTTTCCTCAGGCTGCTGCACCCATTGGGGTTTTCTCACGAGGCACGACGAGGACCTCAGGGAGCCTCTCGTGCGGCGCCAGGGAAGTCAGGTCTCCATGCGCATGGCGAGGGGGAGCTGGTCATCACTCTCGAGTCATGGGAAACGGCTAGGTCCTCAAGAGGCGTTGAAGAAGGACTCTCGAGGTCTTTCTCGCGTTGCGGCGGGAAACCCTCGTTTCCCTCGACTCCTGCAGGGGACCTTAGGGAACTTCCCACGGTGCCTCTGTGAGGTGAGGGATGCTGTGTAGTTGGCAGGGCCTCTCGGGACTCTGCTGGGTTCGGCGCAATGGAAGAGGGCCTCATCTCGAGGGGAGGCAGGAACCTCAGGCTTCCTCTCGGTTTCGGACTCCGACTGCACGTCCCTGCAGTGTTGGGACAGGAGAGTCATGCCTCGTCTTGTCTGAGGAATGGAATTCTGGTTGCCTCTCGAGTTGTTCCGGGAGTCTCAGGCCCCTTGTCGAGCTGTGTGTAGACCCTGCGGGTTTCTCTGGATGATGCACGGGGGTGTCAGTGCCCCTTCGTGTTGTGCTTTCACCCACAGGGTTGCCTTCGAAGAGGTGTCCGGGCATCGGGTTCTTATCAAGAGCGGACCGGAAAATCGGAGTCGTTCGGCACGTGGCACCTCACACGTGGCTAGTCTCGAATTTCCTCCTGAGACCGGCCTCATCCTGAGGTGCACCAGGAAGGCCGGGAACCCCTTCCAGACAAAGCAGGGGAATCGACTCTCCTGTCGCGATCAGGAGGGGAGAAGGGGCTCAGATGTAGTGGTGCCGGGACCCTCGGTGTTCCCCTCGAGGGAACCCAGCGTGTCGGCGAACTTTTGCGGTCGCATCAAGGGTGTCAAGTACCGTTTCGCCCTTCAGGGCGGAACATGGGACTTCCCTGGAGACACCGGGAACTTCAGTGTTCCCCTGGAGTGAGACCACTATGTTGGGGAACTTTGGGGTCGCATCAAGGGTGCCAAGTAGCATTTCGAACTTTAAGATGGAACGTGGGACTTCTCTTGAGACTCTAGCTGGCAAGGGCCTCATATTGCGATGAAGGGGGAACCACATGGTTTTTAAGACTTGAGGCTGAATTCTTGAATTACGATGGGAAATTCAGACTTCCTCTTGTGTTGACCGTGGGAAGACCAATCTTCCATTCAAATTGTGAGGGAGAGATGGAGGTTGCTCTCGAGTCACTGTAGCGCAAAATAGACCTCATCTAGGCTTGTGTCTAGGACATAATGTTCCACTCCAGGGGTGACATGGATCTCGGGGTTGCATTCCAAACTCACCCGGGAGTCAGGCCTCGTCTCCAGGGAAGCAAAGGACTCCGCTCTCCTCTCGAGTCGCACCGGGTATTTCTTGGACCCAACTGAGTGGCCCAAAGGGAGTCAATACTCCTGTGAATTTTGGAGAGAGGACCAGGAATTGCTCTCCAGGTCAGGCAGGAAAAGAAGTCCCCCATCTCTCCTTGACGGGGGCATCTTGTGGTTTTTCTCGAACTGCGGCGCCACTGTGGGTTTTCTCACGAGGTACGATGGGGTACTCTGGGAGCCTCTTGTGTGGTACTAGGGAAGTCAGTTTTCCTGCTTGTGGCGAGGGGAGCGCGTCCTTGCTCTGGAGTCATGGTAGGGGAATCGGGCATCAAGAGACGTTGAAAAAGGACTCTCCAAGTCTTTCTCGGGTTACTTCAGGAAACTCTGGGTTCCCTCGACTTGTGCCAGTGACCTCAGGTAGCTTCTCAGGGAACCTCTGAGAATTCAGGGATACTGTGGTGTTGGGAGGGGCCTCTCGGGACACCACTGAGTTTGGTTCAATGGAAGAGGGCCTCTTCTCTAGTTGAGGCAGGAACCTCAGGGTTCCTCTCCATTTCTGACTCCAATTGCAGGGTCCCTGAAGAGTTGGGACAGGAGAGTAAGGCCTCGTCTTGTGTGAAGGAATGCAACTTCACTTGCCTCTCGAGTTGTTCACGAGGTGCCAGTCCACATTTGGAGCTGTGAGTGGAATCTGCGGGTTTTTCCAGACGATGCATGGGGATGTCAGTGTCCCTTCATGTTGTGCCTTCATCCACAGGGTTGCCTTCGAAGAGATGTCCGGGCGTCAGGTTCTTATCTAGAGTGGACCGGGAATTCGGGATCTTTCAGCATATGGCACCAACCATGAGGCTACTTTTCGAATTTCCTCATGAGACCGGCCTCATCCGGAGGTTCGCGGGGAACGTCGGGAACCCCTTGCAGACAAAACATGGGAATCGACCCTTCTGTCGCGATCAGGAGGGGTGAAGGGGCTCACAGGAAGTGGTGCCGTGAACTTTGGTGTTTCCCTCGAGTGAGACCGGTATGTCAGGGAACTTTGGGGGTCGCATCAAGGGTGCCAAGTACCGTTTTGTACTTCAGGATGGAACGTGGGACTTCTCTTGATACGCTGTAGCGGCCAAGGGCCCCATCTTGCGATGACGGGGGAGCCACGTGGTTTTTCTCGAGTTGCGGCGGGATTCTCGAGTTACGACGGGGATTTCAGGCTTCCTCTTGTGTTGGGCCAGGGAAGTCCAATCATCCATTCGAGTTGCGAGGGAGAGCTGGGGGTTGCGCTCGAGTCACTGCAGGGCAAAGGAGACCTCATCTAGGCTTGTGTCCAGGACCTAATGTTCCTCTCCAAGGGCCACAGGGATCTCAGGTTTGCATTCCAGACTCACCCAGGGAGTCAGGCCTCATGTCGAAGGGAAGCAAAGGACTCTGCTCTCCTTTCGAGTCGCGACGGGCACCTCTTTGAGCCCACTTTGTGGCCTAAAGTGAGTCAAGCCTCCTGTGAAGTTTGGAGAGAGGACTTGGGACTGCTCTCCAGGCCATGCAGAAAAAGATGGCCCTCATCTCGCGATGACGGAGGGATCTTGTGGGTTTTCTCGAGCTGCGGCGCCAGTGTGGGGTTTCACACGAGGTACGACGGGGAGCTCAGGGAGCCTCTCGTGTGGCGCCAGGGAAGTCAGGTCTCCATGTGCGTGGCGAGGGGGAGCGCATTATTGCTCTCGAGCTATGGTAGGGGAATATGACCTCAAGACGCATTGAAGAAGGACTCTCGAGGTCTTTCTTCGGTTGTGGCAGGAAACTCTTATTTCCCTCGACTTTTGCTGGTGGCCTCAAGGAGCTTCTCAGAATGCCTATGAGAAGTCAGGGATACTGTGGAGATGGGAGGGGCCTCTCGGGACTCCACTGGGTTTGTTTTAATGGAAGAGGGCCTCATCTCGGGTTGAGGCAGGAACCTCAGTTTTCCTCTCCATTTCTGACTCAGATCGAAGCGTGCCTGCAGAGATGGGATTGGATACTCAGGCCTCGTCTTGTCTGAGGAAGGGAACTCCGCTTGCCTCTCTCATTGTTTAAGGGGTGACAGGCCAGTTGTGGAGCTGTATGTGGATCCTGCGGGGTTTTCTGGACGATGAACAGGGTTGCCAGTGCCCCCTCGTGTAGTGCCTTCATCCACAGGGTTGCCTTAGAAGAGGTGTCCGGGCATCGGGTTCTTATCAAGAGCAAGACCGAGAAATCAGGGTCTTTTGGCACGTGGCACCAACACGAGGCTACGTCTCGAATTTCTTCGTGAGACTGGCTTCATCCTGAGGTGCGCCATGAAGGTCGGGAACGCCTTCTAGACAAAGCAGGGGAATCGACCTTCCTGTCGTGATCAGGAGGGGAGAAGGGGCTCAAATGAAGTGGTGCCAGGAACTTCGGTGTTCCCTTGGAGTGAGACCGGTATATTGGGGAACTTTTGGGGTCGCATCAAGGGTGCCAAGTAGCATTTCGAACTTTATGATGAAACATGGGACTTCTCTTGAGACTCTGTAGCGGGCAAAGGCCTCATATTGCGATGAATGGGGAACCACGTGGTTTTTAAGAGTTGCGGCGGGATTCTCGAGTTACAACAGGAAATTCAGACTTCCTCTTGTGTTGGCCCAGTGAAGACCAATCTTCCATTCGAATTGCGAGGGAGAGATGGGTGTTGCTCTCGAGTCACTGTAGGGCAAAATAGACCTCATCTAGGCTTTTGTCCAGGACATAATTTTCCTCTCCAGGGGCAACAGGGATCTCGGGGTTGCATTCCAGACTCACCCGAGGTAAGGCCTCGTCTCGAGGGGAAACAAAGTACTCTGCTCTCCTCTCAAGTCGTGACAGGTATCTCTTGGAGCCCATTGAGTGGCCTAAAGGGAGTAAAGCCTCCTGTGAAGTTTGGAGAAAAGACCAGGGATTGCTCTCCAGGTCAGGCAGGAAAAGAAGTCCCCAATCTCGCGATGACGGTGGGTTTTCCCGAGCTGTGGCGCCCGTGTGGGGTTTCTCACGAGGTATGACGGGGAGCTCAGGGAGCCTCTCATGTGGCGCCAGGGAAGTCAGGTGTCCATGCGCATGGCGAGGGGGAGCGTGTCATTGCTCTCGAGTCATGGTAGGGGAATCCGTCCTCAAGACGCGTTGAAGACGGACTCTTGAGGTCTTTCTCGGGTTGCAGCAGGATACCCTGTGTTCCCTCGACTTGTGCCGGTGACCTCAGGGAGTTGCTCAGGGTGCCTCTGAGAAGACACTGATACTGTGGAGTTGGGAGGGGCCTCTCGGGACTCCACGGGGTGTGGTATAATACAAGAGGGCCTCATCTCGTGTTGAGGAAGGAACCTCAGGGTTCCTCTCCATTTCAGACTCCGATCTCAGGATTCCTGCAGAGTTGGGACAGGAGAGTCAGGCCTCGTATTCTGTGGAGAAATGAAACTTAGCTTGCCTCTCGAGTTGTTCACGAGGTAACAGGTCACTTGTCGAGCTGTATGTGGAACCTGCAGAATTTTCCAAAAGATGCACGGGTGTTCAGGGTCCCTCCTTGTTGTGCCTTCATCCTACGGGATGCATTCCAAGAAGTGTATGGGCATCGGGTTCTTATTAATAGCTGACCGGGAAATGGGGTCTTTCCGCATGTGGCACCACCCACGAGGCTACATCTCCAATTTCCTCGTGAGACAGGCCTCATCCTGATGTGCGCTGGGAAGATCGGTAACCCCTTCCACAAAAAGCAGGAGAATCGACACTCCTCTTGCAATCGGGAGGGGAGAAGGGGCTCAAATGATGTGGTGCGGGGAACATGGGTGTTACCCTCGAGTGAGGCCCGTATGTTGGGGAGCTTTGGGGGTGCCATCATGGGTGCCAAGTACCGTTTTGCACTTCAGTAGGAACGTGGGACTTCTTTTGAGACGCTGTGGCGGGCAAGGGCCTCATGCTGCGAAGACGATGGAACCACGTGGTTTTCTCGAGCTGCGGCGGGATTCTCGAGTTACGACGTGGATATCAGGCTTCCTCTTGTGTTGGCCCTGGGAAGCCCAAACTTCCCTTCGAGTTGCGAGGGAAAGCTGGATGTTGTCCTCGAACCACTGCAAGGCCAAAGAGACCTCATCTAGGCGTGTGTCCAGGACCTAATAGTCCTCTCAAGGGAAGACAAGGATCTCGGGATTGCACTCCAGACTCCCCCGGGGAGTCAGGCCTCGCCTCGAGGGGAAGCAAAGGACTGCGCTCTCCTCTCGAGCCCCGACGCGGATCTCTTGGAGCCCACTGAGTCGTCTCAAGGGAGTCCAGCCTACTCTTCAGTTTGGAGAGAGGACTCGGGATTGCTCTCCAGGCCAGGCAGGAAAAGAAGGCCCTCAGCTCGCGAGGACGGGGGCGTCTCAGGGGTTTCCTCGAGCTGTGGCGCCCATGGGGGTTTTCTCCCGAGGCACGACGAGGATCTCAGGGAGCCTCTCGTGCGGCGCCAGGGAAGCCAGGTCTGCATGCGCGAGGCGAGGGGGAGTGCATCATTGCTCTCTAGACCAGAGAGGGGACAAGGGCCTCAAGACACTTTGAAGAAGGACTATCGAGGTCTTTTTCGAGTGGCGGCGGGAAACCCTCATTTCCCTCGACTTCTGCCGGGGACCTGAGGGAACTTCCCAGGGTGCCTCTGAGAGGTGAGGGATGCTGTGGAGTTAGCGGCGCCTCTCGGGATTCCACTGGGGTTGGCGCAATGGAAGAGGGCCTCATCACGAGGGGAGGCAGGAACCCCAGGCTTCATGTCCATTTCGGACTCCGACTGCAGGGTCCCTGCAGAGTTGGGACAGGAGAGTCAGGCCTCGTCTTGTCTGAGGATGGGAACCCCGCTGGCCTCTCGAGTTGCTCAGGGGGTCTCAGGCCCCTCGTCGAGCTGTGTGTGGAACCCGCGGGTCTTTGCGGAGGATGCACAGGGGGGGCAGTGCCCCTTCCTGTTGTGCCTTCACCCACAGGGTTGCCTTCGAAGAGGGGTTCGGGCCTCGGGTCCTTCTCAAGAGCGGACCGTGGAATCGGAGGCGTTCGGCATGTGACGCCACCCACGTGGCTCGTCTCGAATTTCCTCGTGAGACCGGCCTCATCCTGAGGTGCGCCGGGAAGTCCGGGAACCCCTTCCAGACCACGCTGGGGAATCGACTTTCCTGTCGCGGTCAGGAGGGGAGAAGTGGCTCATAGGAAGCGGTGCCAGGAACCTCGGTGTTCCCCTCGAGGGAACCCGGCGTGTCAGGGAACTTTTGGAGGTCGCATGAAGGCTGTCAGGGACCGTTTTGCCCTTTAGGGCGGAACAGGGGACTTCCCTTGAGACGCCGTCGCGGGCAAGGGCCTCATCTTGCAAAGAGGTGGGAACCACGTGGTGTTTCTCGAGTTGCGGTGGGATTCTCGAGATCCGACAGGGATCTCAGGCTTCCTCTTGGGTTGGCCCTGGGAAGCCTAATCTCCCCTCGAGTTGCGAGGGAAAGCTGGGGTTGCGCTCGAGTCACTGCAGGGCCCAAGAGACCTCACCTAGGCGTGTGTCCGGGACCTAATATTCCTCTCCAGGGAAGGCAGGGATCTCGGGGTTGCATTCCAGGCTCCCCCGGGGAGTCAGGCCTCGTCTCGAAGGGAAGCCAAGGACTCCGCCCTCCTCTCGAGTCGCGACGCGGGTTTCTGGGAGCCCCCTGAGCGGCCTCAAAGGATTCCAGCCTCCTCTTCCGTTTGGAGAGAGGACCCGGGATTGCTCTCCAGGCCATGCAGGAAAAGAAGGCCCTCAGCTCGCGAGGACGGGGGCGTCTCAGGGGTTTCCTCGAGCTCGGGCGCCCTTGGGGGTTTTCTCCCGAGGCACGACGAGGATCTCAGGGAGCCTCTCGTGCGGCGCCAGGGAAGTCAGGTCTCCATGCGCGTGGCGAGGGGGAGCGTGTCATGGCTCTCGAGTCATGGTAGGGGAATCGCGACTCAAGACATTTTGAAGCACTCTAGCGGTCTTTCTCGAGTCGCGGCAGAAAACCCAGTGTTCCGTCAACTTGTGCCTGTGACCTCAGGGAGCTTCTCATTGTGCCTGTGAGAACTCAGGGATACTGTGGAGTTGGTAGGGGCCTCTTGGGACTCCACTGGGTGTGGTGCAATGGAAGAGGGCCTCATCTCAAGTGGACGCAGGAACCTCAGGCTTCCTCTCCTTTTCTGAGTCGGATCCCATGGTCCCTGCAGAGTAGGCACAAGAGAGTCACACCTAGTCTTCTGTTGAGGAAGTGGACCTTCGTTTGCCTTTCGAGTTGTTTACAGGGTGACAGTCCACTTGTCGAAATGTCTGTGGGACCTGCGGGTTTTTCTGGACGATGCACGCGGGTGTCAGTGCCCCTTCGTCTTGTGCCTTCATCCACAGGTTTTCCTTCAAAGAGGTGTGCTGGCATCGGGTTCTTTTCAAGAGTGGACCGTGAAATTGGGGTCTTTCGGCATGTGGCACCACCCACGAGGCTACGTCTCGAACTTCCTCATGAGACCGGCCTCATCCTGAGGTGCGCCCGGAAGGTCGGGAACCCCTTGCAGACAGAGAAGGGGAGTCGACCCTCCTGTCGCAATCAGGAGAGGAGAAGGGGCTCAGATGAAGTGGTGCCGGGAACCTCGGTGTTCCCCTTGAGTGAGTCTGGTATGTCGCGGAACTTTTGGGGCCGCATCAAGGGTGCCAAGTACCGTTTCGCATTTCAGGATGGAACGTGGGACTTCTCTTGAGATGCTGTAGCGGACAAAGGGCCTCATCTTGCGATGACGAGGGAAGCACGTGGTTTTTCTCGAGTTGCGGTGGGATTCTCGAGTTACAACGGGGAATTCAGGCTTCCTCTTGTGTTGGCCCAGGAAGTCTAATCTTCCATTTGAGTTGCCAGGTAGAGCTGGGGATTGGGCTCCATTCAGTGAAGTGCAAACTAGACCTCATCTAGGCTTGTATCCAGGATTTACTGTTCCTCTCCATAGGCGACAGGGATTTGGGGTTGCATTCCATACTAACCCGGGAAGTCAGGCCTCATCTCGAGGGGAAGCAAAGGATTCCACTCTCTTCTCGAGCCGCGACAGGTATCTCTTCGAGCCCACTGAGTGGTCTTCGCTCTGTAGGAGAGCTCTAGTGTTCATAAGCCTGTACATAAGTGAACACAGACACTCTGTGTGCATGTTGCTGCGTACCCAAAATAGGGCCACAAGGAGCCTCATGCTCTCCATGCGGCGCGGAAGCTGTGCAGCCACGCAGCAGCTGAAGAATCCAACCAATTGCTCTTTTCTTACCTCTGACAGAGCTCGCATTGCCGTAGCCCTTGGCTGTTTGGAAACACTGGACTCTAACCCCTCTCAAAGTAGGCCTGGGTTCTAGTTCGAATAGAAAGTCAATAGCGGAGCTGAGGACAGGAACGCGGCAGTCATTTATCACACGCTCCTGCAGCCTGCTACTACAGGGACACTAACGCTAGAAGCTAGGAATGTCTTTGCAAGGTGCGCAAAGGACAAGGGAGAACCTCGACCCTGACTCTAGTATTTCAGTCCCCTGAGCAGATCTGAGGTTCTCCCGCTGTAGAAGCTAACCCATTCCTTTCAAATACAGGCTTCCTAACACAGGGCCAGTTGGCTGCTTGCTCTTCCACGAAGCAGGCTTCCTTAACTTGCAAACTGCGAATTCCGCTTAACAGCCTGGAGGAAAATCGCTTCTTGGAAGATTTTTTTCAGAGGCTGTATCCCCGGAGCTGGGGCCAAGCTAGGGGACCCATACTGACAAGGGAAGGCAAAACCACATCCAATGTCTTTGCTCTGGAGGACAGCTTTGGTGAGCCTAAGTCTTTCAGGAATATTTCTGGCTCCAACAGAGTCAAATTCTGTGTGTGAAGCTGCACAGCCAAAATAGGGGAACAGAGAGCCTGATTCTCTCTGTGTAGCTTTGAAGCTGTCATTCAAACAACAGCTTGAGAATCCATACAATGCTCTCCCTTACTGCTAAGAGAATTCTCATTGCTGTCGTCCTTGACAGTTTGTAGAAATCCGCACCCTAACCCTTCTCCAAGTAGGCCTGGGTCCTAGCTCGGAACAACAGGCAACGGCGGAGCTGAGGCCAGTAAGGCACAAGTGAGGTCTCACACACTCTTGCAGCCTGATCGTCCAGGAGCAGTAAGGCCTCTTTTTCCCTGTAGGAGGCTCGCTTGCCTTGCCTCCTGTGAACTGCATTTCCCAGCCTGGGCGCAAAGCTGTTCCTGGAGATTTTTTCTCAGGGGCTGTTTCCCTGGACCTGGGTCAGACCTTGGGGGCCCAACTCACAGGGGAAGACAAAACCACATGGACAGGTCTATGCTCTGTAGGAGAGCTCTAGTGAACCTCATCTCTCAGGAACATTCTTGGCTTCTACAGAAACACCTCTGTGCATGAAGCTACACACCCAACATAGTGGCAAAGGGAGTCTGATTCTCTCCGTGGGTGCTGATGCTTTGTGGCAAAGCACCTGCTAAGAATCCATCTGCATAGGCTTCCCTCACCTTGACAGAGGTCTCATTGCTGTAGTCCTTGGCAGTTTGGAAAGAAGCAGACCCTTACCCTTCACCAAGTAGGCCCTTGTCCTTGTTTGAATGGAAAGGCAGTAGCTGAGCTGAGGCCAGTAAGGCGCCAGTCAAGTCTGACATATTCCCGATGCCTGCTCCTTCATGGAAAATAACGTTAGAATCTGGGAATGTCTTTGCAAGGCTGGCAAAGGGCAGTCAGGAACCTCGACCCTGCCTCTGGAATTTCTATCTTCTCAGCACATCTGGCGGTCTCGGTCAGGAGAAACTAACCCATTCCTTGCAAATATAGGCTTCCAAACACAGGCCGGTTGGCTGTCTCTTCTTGCCGAAGGAAGCTTGCTTATCCCACCTCCTGCGAACTCCGCTTCCCAGCCTGGGGGTTAAGAGGTTCTTGGAGATCTTTTCTCAGAGGCTGTTTCCACGGAGCAGGGGCCGATCCCGGAGACCCACATGCACAGGGGAAGGGAAAACCGCATGGATAAGTCTTTGCTCTCTAGGAGTGCTCTAGTGAACCTCACTCTATGGGGAATGTTCTTGGCTCCAATGGGGACATCTCTGTGTGGGAAGCTGCATAGCCAACATAGAGACACAGAGACCTGATTCTCTCTGTGCAGCTTTGACGCTGTCGTTCAAACAACAAATTGAGAATCCACACAATGCTCTCCCTTACCACTGAGAGAGTTATCATTGCTGTAGCCCTTCGCAGTTTCTGGAAATCGGCACACAAACACTTCCCCAAGTAGGCCTGGGTTCAAGTTCAGATGAACATGCAATAGCGGAGCTGAGGCCAGTAAGGCACCAGTCAGGTGTCACACACTCTGGCAGCCTGCTCCTCCAGGGACAGTAAGGCCTCTATTTCCCTTCAGGAGGCTCGCTTGCCTTACTTCCTGTGAACAGCGTTTCCCAGCCTGGGCGGAAAGCAGTTCCTGGAGATCTTTTCTCAGGGGCTGTTTCCCCGGAGTTGGGGCGGACCTCGGGGACCCAACTCACAGGGGAAGGCAAAACCAAATGGACAGGTCTATGCTCTGTAGGAGATCTCTAGTGAACTGCCGGGGTCCAGCCCCAGCTAATCCAGGGTATTTGAAGCAGAGACGGCGTAGGCGAGGGTCAGGGAACAACTGCTTAATTAAACGTTAATTAAGGATATAAAGAGTAATAAAATGAGGATAGCTCAGTAGGAAAATTCAGTAGAGAAAAGAGGCTGAGTAGCTTGGTTTACGCGGGGGACCAATAAAACTTCAAGACAAGAAGCTTGCACCACTTACATAGGCCGCAGGCGTCCTTCCGTTCTCCCGAAGGAGAGGAGACACTGAGGCCTCCCCGGTCGGATCTTAGAAGCCCAGGCAAAATTATTAAGCTTGTTGGGTTCCGCGCTCCAGATGGAGACTCAACCAGAGTGAGAGAGAGAGAGAGACATGGGGAGACCAGTATTTCGAGAAACTGATCCCAATTCTTTATTTTCCATGGTCTACTTTTATACACTGAGATGTTATGCCAAAGTCATGTGGGGTCAGCAGTCCTGACTTTTATCAAAGTCAGGTGCTTCATACAAAAGTATACAGAGGTCTTAGGGGTGTTACATCATCTTCTGGCCGGGGGGCCTGCTGACAATTTACGACCCTCTCCTTGTGACAGCGGTCAGTCAACCAGGACACTTATTTCTCCAGGGGTGATTATTCTTAAAACAGACGCCACCCAAATAAAGTTACATTCCTATAGGGTGAGGGTGTAGTGGGTTTTAGTTAAGGAAAGAATTTACTTAGCCTAAGGTCTAACGTGATTTATATCAAAGGTTAATACTTATTTCTTCTATATATTCATTAATGTGTATAAGGGCAGGGGATGTGGAGACTTAGCAGTAAACATCAGCTCAACAAATGAAAAACCCTTCACCAATATGATTTCTAATCAGCCCATTATACTTATACTAATAATTTTCTAACTTTTCTAAGGAACCTGTTTTTAGAAGGTTTAAAGCATCTCGTGCCTCTCATGGTTGGGAGGCTGTGAGCAATCACAAGTGGCCGGACAAGCCTGTCAGGCAGGCTAGAGAACCTTCAGAGGAGTTTGTAGGTTAAAACACTCTTGTCACACCCAGGGGTTTTTATCAACTGGAGCTCTAGGTTAACTCCTTCTCCGAAAGAGGTGGTGGGGGACAGCCCCCCGTAAAGTCAGAGGTGTAGGTGAGAGCACAATGTAGTAAGGTAGGCAGGCTCTGGTTATGGGGGTAGATGCTCGAGGATTTCCAGGGTGACTCCTGAGGCTCGTTCCCACCTTTGCGTATGTCGAGCCTCCTTCCTCATGACCTTTGCCATGGGCGGAGTGCCTCACTCTGGCCCCCAACAGTGAACCTCCTCTCTCAGGAACATTCTTGGCTCCTATCGAGACACCTCTGTGTGTGTAGCTACACACGCAACGTAGGGGCAAAGGGAGCCAGATTCTTTCCGTGGGGTGCTGATGCTTTGTGGCAAAGCACCTGCTTGAGAATCCATCAGCTTACGCTTCCCTCGCCTTGACAGAGGTCTCATTGCTGTAGCCCTTGGCAGTTTGGAAAGAAGAGGACCCTTACCTTTCATAAAGTGGGCCCTTGTCCTAGTTTGAAAGGAAAGGCAAGAGCTGAGCTGAGGCCAATAAGGCGCCAGTCAAGTCTGACATATTCCCGAAGCCTGCTCCTTCATGGAAAATAACGCTGGAATCTAGGAATGTCTCAGCAAGGCTGGCAAAGGGCAGTCAGGAGCCTGCACCCTGCCTCTGGAATTACCGATTTCTGAGCAGATCTGGAGGTCTCCTTTAGGAGAATCTAACTCATTCCTTCCATATTGAGACTTCCAAAAACAGGCCGGTCGGCTGCCTCTTCGTGCCCGAAGGAGGCTTGCTTTTCCTGCCTCCTATGAACCCAGCTTCCCAGGCTCTGGGAAAAGCGGATCTTGAAGATCTTTTCTCAGGGGTTGTTTCCACGGAGCTGGGGCTAAGCCTGGAGACCCAAACTCACAGGGGAAGAAAAACCACATGGACAAGTCTTTGCTCTCTAGGAGAGCTCTAGTGAACTTCACTCTGTCACGAACATTCTTGATTCATATGGAGACACCCCTAAGTGTGAAGCTGCGTACCCAACATGGGGGCACAGAGAGCCTGATTCTCTCTGTGTAGCTTTAAAGATGTCGTTCAAAAAACACCTTGAAAATCCATACAATGCTCTTCCTTACCCGTGACAGAGTTCTCATTGCTGTGGCCCTTGGCAGTTTTTAGAAATCCGCACCCAAACCCTTCTCCAAGTAGTCCTGGGTCCTAGTTCGGAGGAACATGCAATGGCGGAGCTGAGGCCAGTAAGGCACAAGTCAGGTCTCACACACTCTGGCAGCCTGCTCCTCCAGGGGCAGTAAGGCCTCTTTTTCTCTGCAGAAGGCTCGCTTGCCTTGCCTTCTATGAACTGCGTTTCCCAGTCTGGACGAAATGCAGTTCCTGGAGGTGTTTTCTCAGGGGTTTCTTCATCGGAGCTGGGGCAAACATCGCGAACCCAACTCACAGGGGAAGGCAAAACCATATGGACAGGTCTATGCTCCATAGCAGAGCTCTAGTGAACCTCATCTCCCCGGAACATTCTTGGCTCCTATAGAGACACCTCTGTGTTTGAAGCTACACACCCAACATAGGGGCAAATGCAGCCTGATTCTCTCCGTGGGGTGCAGATGCTTTGTGGCAAAGCACCTGTTTGAGAATCCATCCGCTTGCACTTCCCTCTCTTTTACAGAGGTGTCTTTGCTGTAGCCTTTGGCAGTTTGGAAAGAAGCAGACCCTTACCCTTCACCAAGTAGGCCCTTGTCCTAGTTTGAACGGAAAGGCGATAGCTGAGCTGAGGCCAGTAAGGCGCCAGTCAAGTCTGACATATTCCTGAAGCCTGCTCCTTCATGGAAAATAACGCTAGAATCTAGAAATGTCTTTGCAAGGCTGGCAAAGGACAGTCAGGAACCTCGACCCTGCCTCTGGAATTTCCGTCTTCTGAGCAGATCTGGAGGTCTTCTTTTGGAGAAGCTAACCATTCCTTCCAAAGAGAGGCTTCCAAACAGGCTAGTTGGCTGCCTCTACTTGCCCGAAGGAGGCTTGCTTGTTCCGCTTCCTGTGAACTCCGCTTCCCGCCTGGGGGAAAAGTGGTTCTTGGAGATCTTTTTTCAGGGGCTATTTCAACGGAGTTGGAGCTGAGCCCGGAGACCCACACGCACAGAGGAAGACAAAACCACATGGACAAGTCTTTGCTCTGTAGGAGAACTCTAGTTAACCTCAGTATGTGAGGAAAGTCTTGGATTCTACGGGGATACCTCTGTGTGTGGAGCTGCATACCCAACAAGGGGGCACACAGGGCCTGATTCTCTCTTTGCAGCTTTGAAGCTGTCGTTCAAACAACAGCTTGAGAATCCATACAATGCTCTCCCTTACCTCTGAGAGACTTCTCATTGCAGTAGCCCTTGGCAGTTTTTACAAATCCGCACCCAAACCCTTCTCCAAGTAGGCCTGGGTCCTGGTTTGGATGGCCATGCAATGGCGGAGCTGAGGTCAGTAAGGCACCAGTCAGGTGTCACACACTCTGGCATCCTGCTCCTCCAGGGACAGTAAGGCCTATTTTTCCCTGCAGGAGGCTCGCTTGCCTTGCCTCCTGTGAACTGCGTTTCGCAGCCTGGGCAAAAAGCGGTTCCTGGAGATCTTTTCTCAGGGGCTCTATCCCCAGAGCTGGGGTGGACCTCGGGGACCCATCTCACAGGGGAAGGAAAAACCACATGGACAGGTCTATGCTCTGTAGGAGACGTTAGTGTGTCTCATCTCTTAGGAACATTCTTGGCTTGTACAGAGACACCTCTGTGTGTAAAGCTACACACCGAACATAGGGGCACAGGGAGCCTGATTCTCTCCGTGGGGTGCTGATGCTTTGTGGCAAAGCACCTGTTTGAGAATCCATCCGCTTACGCTTCCCTCGCCTTGACAGAGGTCTCATAGCTGTGTCTCTTGGCACTTTGGAAAGAAGCAGACCCTTACCCTTCACCAAGTAGGCCCTGATCCTAGTTTGAAAGGAAAGGCAATAGCTGAGCTGAGGCCAGTAAGGCACCTGTCAACTCTGACATATTCCCGATGCCTGCTCCTTCATGGAAAATATTGCTAGAATCTAGGAATGTCTTTGCAAGGCTGGCAAAGGGCAGTCAGGAACCTCGACCCTGCCTCTGGAATATCTATCTTCTGAGCAGATCTGGAGGTCTCCTTCTGGAGAAGCTAACCCATTCCTTGCAAATATAGGCTTCCAAACACAGGCTGGTTGGCTGCCTCTTCTTGCCTGAAGGAGGCTTGCTTTTCCTGCCTCCTATGATCCCTGGTTCCCAGCATGGGGGAAAAGCAGATTCTTGGAGATCTTTGCTCAGGGGTTGTTTCCACGGAGCTGGGGTTGTGCCCAGAGACCCACACATACAGGGGAAGGCAAAACCACATGAACAAGTCTTTGCTTTCTAAGAGAGCTCTAGTGAACCTCAGTCTTTGATGAACGTTCTTGGCTCCTATGCGGACACCTCTGTGTGTGAAACTGCGTACCCAACATGGCGGCAGAGAGCCTGATTCTCTCTGTGCAGGTTTAATGCTGTCGTTCAGAAAACAGCTTGAGAATCCATACAATTCTCGCCCTTACCTCTGAGAGAGTTCTCATTGCAGTAGCCCTTGGCAGTTTGTAGAAATCTGCACCTAAACCCTTCTCCAAGTAGGCCTGAGTCCCAGTTCAGAGGAACAAGCAATGGCGGAGCTAAGACCAGTATGGCACCAGTCAGTTTTCACACACTCTGGCAGCCTGCTCCTCCAGGGCCAGTAAGGCTTCTTTTTCTCTGCAGGAGGCTCACTTGCCTTACTTCCTGTGAACAGCTTTTCCCAGCCTGGGCGAAAAGCGGTTCCTGGAGATCTTTTCTCAGAGGCTGTTTTCTCGGAGCTGGGGTGGACCTCGGGGACCCAACTCACAGGGGAAGGCGAAACCACATGTACAGGTGAGCACTCTGTAGGAGAGCTCTTGTGAGCCTCATCTCTCAGGAACATTCTTGGCTCCTGTAGAGACACCACTGTGAGTTAATCTACACACCCCACATAGGGGCAAAGGGAGCCTGATTCCCTCCGTGGAGTGCTGATGCTTGGTGGCAAAGAACCTTCCTGATAATCCATCCGCTTATGCTTCCCTCGCATTTACGGAGGTCTCATTGCTGTAGCCCTCGGCAGTTTGGAAAGAAGAAGACCCTTACCCTTCATAAAGTAGGGCCTTGTCCTACTTTGAATGGAAAGGCAATAGCTGAGCTGAGGCCAATAAGGCGCCAGTCAAGTCTGACATATTCCCAAAGCCTGCTTCTTCAGGAAGATAACTGTAGAATCTAGGAATGTCTTTGCAAGGCTGGCAAAAGGCAGTCAGCACCCTGCACACTGCCTCTGGAATTACCGACTTCTGAACAGATCTGGAGGTCTCCCTTAGGGGAAGCTAACCCATTCTTCCAAATTGAGGCTTCCAAACGCAGGCCGCTTGGCTGCCTCTTGCTCTCTGAATGAGGCCTGCTTTTCCCGCCTCCTATGAACCCCACATCCCAGCCTCTGGGAAAAGCGGATCTTGAAGATCTTTTCTCAGGGGTTGTTTCCACGGAGCTGGGGCTGAGCCTGGTGCCCCAAACGCACAGGGGAAGAAAAACCACATGGACAAGTCTTTGCTCTCTAGGAGAGCTCTAGTGAACGTCACTCTGTCAGGAACGTTCTTGTTTCCTATGGAGACACCCCTGTCTGTGAAGCTGTGTACCGAACATGGAGGCACAGAGTCTGATTCTCTCTGTGCAGCTTTGAAGCTGTCGTTCAAACAACAGCTTGAAAATCCATACAATGCTCTTCCTTACCCGTGACACAGTTCTCATTGCTATACCCCTTGGCAGTATTTAGAAATCCATACCCAAACCCTTCTCCTAGTAGGCCTGGGTCCTAGTTCGGAGGAACATGCAATGGCGGAGCTGAGGCCAGTAAGGCACCAGTCAGGTCTCACACACTCTGGCAGCCTGATCGTCCAGGGACACTAAGGCCTGTTGTGCCTTGCAGGAGGCTCGCTTGCGTTACCTCCTGTGAACTGCGTTTGCCAGCCTGGGGGAATAGCGGTCCCTGGAGATCTTTTCTCAGGGGCTCCTTCCCCTGAGCTGGGGCGGACCTCGGGGACCCAACTCACAGGGCAAGGCAAAACCATATGGACAGGTCTATGCTCTGTAGCAGACTTCTAGTGAACCTCATCTCTCAGGAACATTCTTGGCTCCTATAGAGACACTTCTGTGTGTGAAGCTGCGTACCTAACATAGGGGCACAGAGAGCCTGATTCTCTCAGTTCATTTTGACGCAGTCGTTCAGAAAACAGCTTGAGAATCCATAAAATGCTCTCCCTTACCGCTGAGAGAATTCTCACTGCTGTAGCCCTTGGCACTTTGTAGAAATCGGCACCCAAACGCTTCTCCAAATAGGCCTGGGTCCTAGTTCGGAGGAACAGGCAATGGTGGAACTGAGGCCAGCAAGGCAACAGTCAGGTTTCACACACTCTGGCAGCCTGCTCCTCCAGGGACAGTAAGGCCTCTTTTTTTCTGCAGGAGATTCGCTTTCCTTACTTCCTGTGAACAGCGTTTCCCAACCTCAGCGAAGCGGTTCCTGGAGATCTTTTCTCAGGGACAGTTTCCCCGGAGGTGTTGCGGACCTCGGGGACCCAACTCACAGGGGAAGGAAAAACCACATGGACAGGTCTATGCTCTGTAGGAGAGGTTTAGTGAACCTAATCTCTCAGGAACATTCTTGGCTCCTATAGAGACAACTCTGTGTGTAAAGCTACACTCCCAACATTGGGGAACAGGGATCTTGGTTCTCTCCGTGGGGTGCTGATGCTATGTAGTAAAGCACCTGCTTGAGAATCCGTCCTCTTAGGCTTCCCTCGCCTTGACAGCGGTCTCATTGCTGTAGCCCTTGGCAGTTTCAAAGAAGAAGACCCTTACCCTTCATAAAGTAGGCCCTTGTCCTAGTTTGAATGGAAAGGCAATAGCTGAGCTGAGGCCAATAAGGAGCCAGTCCCCTCTGACACATTCCCGAAGCCTGCTCCTTCATGGAATATAACTCTAGAATCTTGGGATGTCTTTGCAAGGCTGACAAAGGGCAGTCAGGAACCAGCACCCTGCCTCTGGAATTACCGACTTCTGAGCAGATCTGGAGGTCTCCTTTAGGAGAAGCTAACCCATTCCTTCCAAATAGAGGCTTCAAAACACAGGCAGGTTGGCTGCCTTTCGTGCCCGAAGGAGGCTTGCTTTTCTCTCCTCCTATGAACCCCAGTTCCCAGCCTCTGGGAAAAGCGGATCTTGAAGATATTTTCTCAGGGGTTCTTTCCACGGAGCTGGGGCCGAGCCCGGGGCCCAAAGGCACAGGGGAAGGCAAGACCACATGGACAGGTCTATGCTCTGTAGCAGACCTCTAGTGAACCTCATCTCTCAGGAGCATTCTTGGCTCCTATAGAGACACCTCTGTGTGTGAAGCTGCGTACCTAACATAGGGGCACAGAGAGCCTGATTCTCTCTGTTCATTTTGACGCTGTCGTTCAGAAAACAGCTTGAGAATCCATAAAATGCTCTCCCTTACCACTGAGAGAATTCTCACTGCTGTAGCCCTTTGCACTTTGTAGAAATCTGCACCCAAACGCTTTTCCAAGTAGGCCTGGGTGCTAGCTCGGATGAACAGGCAATGGCGGAGCTGAGGCCAGTAAGGCAACAGTCAGGTTTCACACACTCTGGCAGCCTGCTCCTCCAGGGACTGTAAGGCCTCTTTTACTCTGCAGGAGATTCGCTTGCCTTACTTCATGTGAACAGCATTTCCCAGCCTCGGCGAAGCGGTTCCTGGAGATCTTTTCTCAGGGACAGTTTCCCCGGAGGTGTGGCGGACCTCGAGGACCCAACTCACAGGGGAAGGCAAAACCACATTGACAGGTCTATGCTCTGCAGGAGAGGTTTAGTGAACCTAATCTCTCAGGAACATTCTTGGCTCCTATAGAGACAACTCTGTGTGTGAAGCTACACTCCCAACATTGGTGCACAGGGAGCTTGATTCTCTCCGTGGGGTGCTGATGCTTTGTGGCAAAGCACCTGCTTGAGAATCCATCCTCTTAGGCTTCTCTCACCTTGACAGAGGTCTCATTGCTGTAGCCCTTGGCAGTTTGCAAAGAAGAAGACCCTTACCCTTCATAAAGTAGGGCCTTGTCCTAGTTTGAATGGAAAGGCAATAGCTGAGCTGAGGTCAATAAGGAGCCAGTCCCGTCTGACACATTCCCGAAGCCTGCTCCTTCATGGAAAATAACTCTAGAATCTAGGAATATCTTTCAAGGCTAGCAAAGGACAGTCAGGAACCAGTACCCTGCCTCTGGAATTACCGACTTCTGAGCAGATCTGGAGGTCTCCTTTAGGAGAAGCTAACCCATTCCTTCCAAATAGAGGCTTCAAAACACAGGCAGGTTGGCTGCCTTTCATGCCCGAAGGAGGCTTGCTTTTCTCTCCTCCTATGAACCCCAGTTCCCAGCCTCTGGGAAAAGCGTATCTTGAAGATATTTTCTCAGGGGTTGTTTCCACGGAGCTGGGGCCGAGCCTGGAGACCCAAAGGCACAGGGGAAGGCAAGACCACATGGACAAGCCTTTGCTCTTTAGTATAGCTCTAATGAACCTCACTCTGTCAGGATCTTTCTTGATTCCTACGGAGACACACCTGTGTGTGAAGCTGTGGCCACAGAGAGCCTGATTACCCCTGTGCAGCGCTGAGTCTGGGCGGCTAAACAACAGCTTGGGAATGCAGCCTGGGGCGCTTCCCTTCCCTCTGACAGAGCTCTCCTTCGGTCCCTAAGCCCTCTGCAAGTAGGCATGGATCATAGGTGCAAAGGGAAGGGAAGAGCGGAGCTGAGGCCAGTAAGGCGCCCGCCAGTCACGTCTCCCCCACTTCCGCAGTCTGTTCCTTCCTCTGCGTGAAAGCTAGAAGCTGGGAAGGGCTTGGCGAGGCTCGCCCAGGCAGAGCAGCCTCTGGGCCGGGGCTCTGCGATATCGCGCCTGGGCGCAGATCTGGAGCTCCGCCGGAGTGGAAGCTCATTCGGTCCTTCCCAATACAGGCTTGCAAGCACCCGACGGCGGCCTGACTCTATTCTCCCGCGTGCTGGGAGTGGGCTTCCAATCCAGGGCACAGAGCACTGCCTGGAGCTCTCTGCTCAGGGGCTGGTTCCCCTGCACTGGGACTGTGCTAGGGAGCCCAAAGGCACAGGGGAAGGCCCCAAACCACATGCACACGACTCTGCTCTGGAGCTGAGCTCCGGGGAAGCCCAGTCTGTAAGGCAGTTTCTGAACACAAACGGAGGAACACTCTGGCTGTGGCGCTCCCTCCCCATGACAGGGGCACTGGGACCCTGATTCCCTCCGTTCAGCGCTGAGTCTGGGCTACCAAGCAACAGCTTGGGAATGCAACCTGGGGCATTTCCCTTCCCTCAGACAGAGGTCTCCTTGCGGGAGGCTTTCGCAGTTTGCACACCCCCGTGCCCTAAGCCGTCTGCAAGGAGGCCTGGCTCCTAGGTCCAAAGGGAAGGCAAGAGCGGAGCTGAGGCCAGTCAGGAGCCAGTCATGTCGCCCACACTCCCGCAGCCTGCTCCTTTGCAGGTGCAAACGCTAGAAGCTGGGAAGGGCTTGGAGCGGCTCGCCCAGGCAGAGCAGCCTCTCGACAGGGGCTCTGTCCTATCGCGCCTGGGCGCAGGTCTGCAGCTCCGCCGGTGTGGAAGCTCACTCGGTCCTTTCCAATACAGGCTTGCAAGGACCCGCCGGCAGCCTAACTCATCTCTCCCGCGTGCTGGGACTGGGCATCCAGGCCTGGGCACAAAGCACTGCCTGGAGCT
This sequence comes from Bubalus kerabau, assembly GCF_029407905.1. Lineage (NCBI taxonomy): Eukaryota > Metazoa > Chordata > Mammalia > Artiodactyla > Bovidae > Bubalus > Bubalus kerabau. The sequence goes on from NW_026577882.1 coordinate 4,741,003, forward strand.
CTTTGCTCAGGGGCTGGTTCCCCTACGCTGGGGCTGTGCTAGGGAGCCCAAACGCACATGTCAAGGCCCCAAAACACATCCACACGTCTCTGCTCTGCAACAGAGCTCCAGTGAAGCCCAGTCTGGCAGGCACTTTCTGGGCACAAAGGGAGGAACACTCTGGCTGTGGAGCTTCCTTCTCAAGACAGGGGCACTAGGACCCTGATTCCCTCCGTTTACCGCTGAGTCTGCATTGCCAAGCAACAGCTTGGGAACGCAGCCTGGGGCGCTTCCCTTCCCTCGGACAGAGCTCTCCTTGCGGTAGGCCTTGGTAGTTTGCATACAATGGGGCCCTAAGCCCTCTGCAAGTTGGCCTGGCTCCTAGGTCCAAAGGGCAGGCCAGAGCGGATCTGAGGCTGTCAGGCTCCAGACACATCTCCCATACTCCTACATCCTGCTCCTACCCGGGCATGAACGCTAGAAGCTGGGAAGGTACCTGGACCGTGCAGGGGCGGGGCGAACGCGGGCGGCGTGGGGCGGGGGTCGGCTTCTGGCGGGGGTGGGGGCGGGCTTCCCAGTTGTGCTTTCGGAGGTGGACACTGAGGCTGAAAACGCCCCGGGAGCGCACCCGGGACTGGGTAAACCCGGGCTGCGCGGGTCGAGATTCCGATGGCTTTAGGTGGGGGTCGGTCCCAGTTGTGCTCCCGGGGGTCGCCACTGCGGCTGGGAACGCGCAGGAAGCGCGGCAGGGGCGGGGCTAACGCTGGCGGCGGGGTGGGGGTCGGCTCATGGGGGGGATGGGGAGGGGTTCCCAGTTGCGCTCTCGGAGGTTGCAACTGCGGCTGGGAACGCCCATTTCGTCCGCTCCTGGGTCCCCAAGGATCGCCATCCCGTGGGTGCAGTGGAGGGCTGCGGACCACAGGTAAGGGAACTGGGACTGCGTGGAGCAGGGAACCAAGTATTCCGCCGTCTGTTGGCACATTCTCGGAGCTCCCCAACCTGGCGATCGCAGAAAAGCCTTGCCTTTGGGGTCAAGGCCTTTACCGCTCCACCCCTCTGCTGAAAAATCTAAGAGTCTGCGCGGTTCTTCCAAGCAGCCTAGTGTCCGCTGGAAGTCCAAGGGACAGAACACTGAACTCTGGCCGGCTGGCCCAGCCCTGCTTCTGGCACTTTGTAAGCCAGCGGGCCCTTGAGCACCTGCTGGGATGGGAAAGGGAAGGGTCCACGGATTGCACCCTAGAAACTTAGTAGGGTGCATGGATTTCAAACCTTGGTGGCCGCCCAGGCAGCAAAGAAGGGGGTGGGCACCTTGCTGCCCTTTCATGGCAGAATCTGTGGTTGTCCAGCTGCGTGGGCCTTTTCATGAGGACCCTGTGCAATAAAAGTTTGGTGTTTTGGAACTGAATAATTAGAACGTGTAAAAGCTTTAAATTATGTGGTGGTGTAATTAAAAAACAAAACAAAACAAAACCAAGCTCCAAGTGTTTTGCAAATGGAGGTTTAAATATTGAAGGACTGTATTCCTTGCACTGTGGCATTCTATCAAGAAGTGTGCAGGATTTTTTTTTTTTTTAAGAAAAGTGTTCGAAGTGAGGGAAACAGGAAACCCAGAGGTGCCCCTGTATTTTGGGGAAGGCCTTAGGAGGTCACTTGGAAATGCTGCTGGCTGTGCGGGAGAGGGGCAGATGGGCTGTGCAGGCTTGTCCTTTGCATGGATGTTCTTGTGTGTGGAAACCCAGCTCGGAGCCATCTCCTGATGTGTAAGAATTTCGCAGACAAACCTTGAGCTAAGCAATGCATTTTTTCCTAAGAAAATGTTTGTCTTAAGCGATGTAAATATCCTATGTATTTCCGCTAGACTCTGGCTTCAGGTCGGTTCCCCCAAAAGGCTCAGAAGCGATTTGAACAAAACAGCATGTTTTCCTCCTAGCTTGTTCTCCTTATCTATGTTAAGGAAATGATATATTTGCCTGCAATACTGCCTTTCTTCAAGATTCATGTCAATCAAGTTTTGGCCCGGGATGACTCACCTGCTGCCAATATTATCTCAATGCATGTCGTGGGGGAGGGGCCTGGTGCCATTCCCTGAAACAGTTCCTTTCTTTCCTTAGCTGACTGCTAGTGCCTGTAGAATATCTGGCTAAAGACCAGCAGGGGGTACTCTTACTACCCCCCCCACCCCGCCTCGAGTCTAAGTCAGCAGCTTTCTCTATCTCTTTAATACTTTAATAACACTTGATGACACAAAAGCTCTGAGCGATCAAATCATATCAAATCTTCATTTCAGATTGAAGATGCATTCCATGGTATTGCCATCTTAAGTCTTTCCATCGTTATGGAATATCTGTCCATGTATTCAGGATAGTTTTCAGCCAGGGTGTATAATTTCCAGTGTGCCAGTCTTGTCATCCTCGTTACATCCATGGCAAAGTGTTTTATTCATGTTGATATTATTGAAAGGGAATTTTTTAAAATTCCTTTTCAGATTATTATCTGCTAATGTATACAGATAAAACTGTGTAATCATTCATTTTTATCAGTTTGGACAGCTTGATAGTTGTCTTTAATTTCTTTACTTTCTGACACTTTAAGATTATCCTGGGACACATATGTAATGCCTCACCCCTAAATTCAGACATGTGTTCAAAGAACTTCTGTCCTTTTATTTATTTATTTATTCTTTAACATTGAAATCGTTTTGACTATGCTGGGTGTTTGTTGCTAGATGGAAGTAGCTAGGACCTCTGGACTGCAGTCTCTCATCTCTTGCTGACCTCTTGTTGACCTCTGAAGAATCCTGGTAGGTGGGAGCTTGTTAGTTCCTTGTTCCTTATCAGAACCTCCTGTGGTAAGTGTTTTTCTCTTCTCTGTTGCCTGGTAAGGGTGGGTGGTCATGGGCATCCCAAAGTTGGCTAGAAGTCAATTATTTAGGCAGGCTTGTGCACAAATATGGGAGAAGGCAATGGCACCCCACTCCTGGAAAATCCCAAGGACGGAGGAGCCTGGTAGGCTGCAGTCCATGGGGTGGCTAAGAGTCGGACACCACTGAGCGACTTCATTTTCACTTTTCACTTTCATGCATAGGAGGAGGAAATGGCAACCCACTCCAGTGTTCTTGCCTAGAGAACCCCAGGGACTGCGGGGCCTGGTGGGCTGCCATCTATGGCGTGGCACAGGGTCGGCCTCAACTGAACCACTTAGCAGCTGCAGCAGCAGCAGCAGCAGTGCATAGATATCAAAAGGGATGAGAACAGTCAGGTAGGATCACATATGTCACCGTGAAACAATACTTCTCTTCTTAGCCAAAGCTAACAAAAGATTTCTGTTCTAGGTCAACCTAGAAGAGATCACTTACGAGGTAAAGAAACTTAAACTCCATTAGCAAAAGCAGTTCAACATCTCAAGAAAACTTGTGCTAGGCACAAAACTCTTTTCTGGGGGCCTACTTTCCCTACAACCTCCTTATCCCATTCTGTACCCATTCCTTTGCTTCTCCCGTCCTGAAAATGCCACCTGTAAGACAGAACTACTTCGTTTTCCTTCTTAAAGTGTGATTGCATTCCATACATTCTTGTAATAACAAGTCATACATTTCCCTTCAGCAACCAAGAACTCACTCTTATATTGGCATTTGATAGATTGGTGAGCATACCTATCAGTGATAATAGCGCCCACCCCGCTTCCTGCAAGAACAGAACAAAACAAAACAAAACAAAAAAATTGTTTTCTTACATTTAATATGTTCGGATGGTGCCAGTCACTATTCATGCAGAGTCAAAAATCTCTTTTGTTTCTGTGTAAAAGGGAGGTCCTTTCAAGTCGTGAATGTTTAAGAAGTTTCATTTATTTGGAAGTGACCTAGCTATTCAATACACTGTCGTCACTTAGTTTAGCACCAGGATAGAAACTCAGGTAACCAAAACACCTGGAGGAACGATTGTAAGTTCAGTTCAGTTCAGTTGCTCAGTCGAGTCTGACTCTTTGGGACCCCGTGGCCTGCAGGACGCCAGGCTTCCGTGTCCATCACCAACTCCAGGGGCTTGCTCAAACTCATGTCCATTGAGTCAGTGATGCCATCCAACCATCTTATCCTCTGTCATCCCCTTCTCCTCTGCCTTCAATCAAGACTATGAGAGGCGGATATTTTAGAGTATAATTATTGTTAAGAGTTTATCTAAAAGCTCATATCACATTTACATTTTTTACATTGGTTGTTGCTGTTTCCAGGTACTTTCTTGCTGACAAGCTTGTGACACATATAACAATAGAGCAATTTTTACCTTAGAATAAACCTAGGCACTATGAACATGTTGTGCTTAATGTTGTTGACTCTTAGATATGTCTATAGTCGAGGAGCAAAACCAAAAATACTAGATATTTAATATTGACTAGTTCCCAGTTCACGGGACTCTGACATTCATTTAGGTCAATGTTTTCTTGTATTTCCAGCAGTTTGATTTGGAAGGGCTGCCTTTTCTTGAGACCATTGATATCAGAACACAGAACCTGAGCAATATTATCAAAAAACACAAGGCTCACACTGACACATACCTTAATCCAAACAGACAGACAAGACATCTTCCAGGTTTCCGCCTGAGATTTAAAATATTTCTTTGAGCCAGTCTTCTGGGGAGTGGGGGGATGGGGGTGGCAGTGAGGCAGGCTTGGGTAACAAGCTAATTGTTGGTCATTGCATATGAAAAGAACCAGCTTTCCGGGTTCCAAGGAAAAAAGTTTCCTTGGTAACCAACTTTGTCTGGTTCTATAGACTATCATGACCCTCCTAGGTCAGGTCATCTTGCCTTTCTGTAGTCCTCGTTTTATCCCTAAATCATAGACAGCTTGGATTGTCTCTGTGGGGTGTATGTATTGTCCTCATGTTTGACCTGGAGGCAGCAGCGAGGTCCGAGAGCCTCTCCTGGAAGCGGGCGTGGGGACGGGGCTCACCGGGAGCCACTGGTGAAGGTGGGCAGCGCCCCTGGAGCGCGGCAGGGGCGGGGCGAACCCGGGCGGCGCAGGGCGGGTGTCGGCTCCTGGCGGGGGTAGGGGAGGGCTTCCCAGTTGTGCTCTCGGAGATGGCCACTGCGGCTGGAAACGCTCCGGGAGCGCACCCAGGGCGGGGTAAACCTGGGCTGCACAGGTCGAGATTCCGCTCGCTGTGGGTGGGTGGTCGGTCCCTGTTGTGCTCCCGGGGGTCGCCAATGTGGCTGGGAACCCGCCGGGAGCCCGGCAGGGCCGGGGCGAAACCTGGCGGCGAGGGGCGGGGTGGGGGTCCATTCGCAGCGGGGGTCGGCTCCTGGCGGGGGTGGGGGAGGGCTTTCCAGATGTGCTGTTGGGGGTCGCCATTGTGGCTGGGAATGCCCATTTCGTGAACTCCTGGATCCCCAAGGATCAGCATCCATTGGCCACAGCGGAGGGGTGCGGAACACAGGTAAGGGAACGGGGACTGCATGGAGCAGGGAACCATGTATTCCGCCCTGTGTTGGCACAGTCTCAGAGCTCCCTAACCTGACGGTCGCAGAAAGGCCTCGTCTTTGGGGTCAAGGCCTTTACAGCTCCACCACTCTGCTGAAAAACCTCAGAGTCTGCGCGGTTTTCCCAAGCAGCCTAGTGTCCGCTGGAAGTCCAAGGGACAGAACCCTGAATTCTGGCCGGCTAGCCCAGCCCTGCTTCTGGCACTTTGTAGGCCAGCGGGCCCTGGAGCACCTGCTAGGATGGGAAAGGGAAGGGTACGCGAATTGTAACCTGGTGGCCGCCGAGGCAGCAAAGAAGTGGGGAGGGCACCTTACTGCCCTTTAATGGCAGACAGAATCTGTGGATGTCCTGCTGCGTGGGCCTTTTCATGGGGACCTTGTGCAATAACAGTTTACCGGTGACCTTAGGGAACTTCCCAGTGTGCTTCTGACAGATGAGGGATGCTGTGGAGTTGGCGGGGCCTCTCAGGACTCCGCTGGGTTTGGCCCAATGGAAGAGGGCCTCATCTCCAGGGAAGGCAGGAACCTCAGGCTTCCTCTCCGTTTCGGACTCCGACGGCAGGGTCCCTGCAGAGTTGGGACAAGAGAGTCAGGAATCGTCTTGTCTGAGGAAGGGAACTCCGCTTGCCTCTCGAGGTGCTCAGGGTGTCTCAGGCCCCTTGTTGAGCTGTGTGTGGAACCTGCGGTTGTTTCCGGACGATGCACGACAGTGACAGTGCCCCTTCGTGTTGTGCCTTCACCCACTGGCTTGCCTTCGAAGAGGTGTCCGGGCCTCGGGTTCTTTTCAAGAGCAGACAGGGAAATTAGGGTCTTTCGGCATGTGGGACCACCCACGGGGCTAGTCTCAAATTTCCTAGTGAGGCTGGCTTCATCCTGAGGTGTGCCGGGAAGGCCGGGGACCCTTCAAGACAATACAGGGGGATTGACTCTCCTGTCGCGGTCAGGAGGGGAGAAGGGGCTCGGATGAAGTGGGGCCGGAACCCTCGGTGTTACCCTCGAGGGAAACCGGCGTGTGAGGGACTTTTGGGGGATGCATGAAAGGAGTCAGGTACCGTTTCACACTTCAGGACAGAACCTAGGACATTCCTTGAGACGCGGTAGTGGGCAAGGGCCTCATCTTGCGAAGACGTTGGAACCATGAGGATTTTCTCGAGTTGCGGCGGGATTCTAGAGTTACGACGGGGATTTCAGGCTTCCTCTTGTATTGGCCCCGAGAAGCCTAATCTTCCATTCGAGTTGCGAGGGAAAGCAGGGGGTTGCACTCGAGTCACTGCAGGGCCAAAGAGACCTCATCTAGGTCTGTGTCCGGGACTTAATGTTCCTCTCCAGGGAAGGCAGGGATCTCGGGGTTGCATTCCAGGCTCCCCCGGGGAGTCAGGCCTCGTCTCGAGGGGAAGCCAAGGACGCCGCTCTCCTCTCGAGTCGCGACGCGGGTCTCTTGGAGCCCCCTGAGCGGCCTCAAGGGAGTCCAGCCTCCTCTTCCGTTTGGAGAGAGGACCCGGGATTGCTCTCCAGGCCATGCAGGAAAAGAAGGCCCTCAGCTCGCGAGGACGGGGGCGTCTCAGGGGTTTCCTCGAGCTGCGGCGCCCGTGGGGGTTTTCTCCCGAGGCACGACGAGGATCTCAGGGAGCCTCTCGTGCGGCGCCAGGGGAGTCAGGTCTCCCTGCGCGTGGCGAGGGGGAGCGCGTCATGGCTCTCGAGTCACGGGAGGGGACTAGGGCCTCGAGACGCATTGAAGAAGGACTCTTGAGGTCTTTCTCGGGGGGCGGCGGGAAACCCTCGTTTCCCTCGCCTTCTGCCGGGGATCTTAGGGAACTTCCCAGGGTGCCTCTGAGAGGCGAGGGATCCTGTGGAGGTGGCGGGGCCTCTCGGGACTCCGCTGGGTCTGGCGCAACGGAAGAGGGCCTCACCTCGAGGGGAGGCAGGAACCTCAGGCTTCCTCTCCGTTTCGGCTCCGACCACAGGGTCCCTGCAGAGTTGGGACAGGAGAGTCAGGCCTCGTCTTGTCTGAGGAAGGGAACTCCGCTTGCCTCTCGAATTGCTCAGGGTGTCTCACGCACCTCGTCGAGCTGTGTGTGGAAACCGCGGGTTTTTCCGGACGACGCACGGGGGTGTCAGTGCCCCTTCGAATGGTAACTTCACCCACAGGGTTGCCTTCGAAGAGGTGTCCGGGCATCGGGTTCTTATCCAGAGCGGACTGGGAAATCGGGGTCGTTCGGCATGTGGCACCAACCACGTGGCTCGTCTCGAATTTCCTCGGGAGGCCGGCCTCATCCTGAGGTGTGCCGGGAAAGCCGGGAACCCCTTCCAGTATACGCAGGGGAATCGACTCTCCTGTCGTGATGAGGAGGGGAGAAGGGGCTCAGATGAAGTGGTGCCAGGACCCTCGTTGTTCCCCTCGAGGGGACCCAGCGTGTCTGGGAAATTTTGGAGGTCGCATGAAGGGTGTCAGGTACCGTTTCGCAACTCAGGTCGGAACGTGAGACTTCCCTTGAGACGCCGTAGCGGGCAAGGGCCCCATCTTGCGAAGACGTTGGGACCACGTGGTTTTTCTCGAGTTGCGGAGGGATTCTCGAGTTACGACGGGGATTTCAGGCTTCCTCTTGGGTTGGCCCTGGGAAGCCCCAACTTCCATTCGAGTTGCGAGGGAAAGTTGGGGGTTGCGCTCGAGTCACTGCAGGGCCCAAGAGACCTCATCTAGGCGTGTGTCCAGGACCTAGTAGTGCTCTCAAGTGAAGACAGGGATCCCGGGGTTGCACTCCAGAGTCCCCCGTGGAGTCAGGCCTCGCCTCGAGGGGAAGCAAAGGACTCCGCTCTTCTCTTGAGCCATGACGCGGATCTCTTGGAGCCCTCTGAGTGGCCTCAAGGGAGTCAAGCCTAATCTTCAGTTTGGAGAGAGGACTCGGGATTGCTCTCCAGGAAAGGCAGGAAAAGAAGGCCCTCACCTCGCGAGGACGGGGGCTTCTCAGGGGTTTCCTCGAGCTTCGGCGTCCGTGGGGCTTTTCTCACGAGGCACGACGAGGTTCTCAGGGAGCCTCTCGTGCGGCGCCAGGGAAGTCAGGTCTCCATGAGCGTGGCGAGGGGGAGCGCGTCATTGTTCTCGAGTCCTGGGAGGGGACTAGGGCATCAAGGCATGTAGAAGAAGGACTCTCGAGGTGTTTCTCAGCTTGCGGCGGGAAACCCTCGTTTCCCTAGACTTCTCCCGGTGACCAGAGGGAACTTCCCATGGTTCCTCTTAGAGGTGAGGGATGCTGTGGAGTTGGTGGGCCATCTCGGGACTCCTCTGGGTTTGGCGCAATCGAAGAGGGCCTCATCTCGAGGGGAGACAGGACCTCAGGCTTCCTCTCCATTTCGTACTCCGACAGCAGTGTCCCTGCAGCGTTGGGGCAGGAGAGTCAGGCCTCGTCTTGTCTGAGGAAGGGAACTCCGCTTGCCTCTCGAGTTGCTCAGGGAGTCTCAGTCCCCTCGTGGAGCTGTGTGTGGAAATCGCGGGTGTTTCCGGACGATGCACGGGAGTGTCAGTGCCCCTTCATGTTGTTCCTTCACTCACAGGGTGGCCTTCGAAGAGGTGTCCGGGCATCGGGTTCTCCTCAACTGCGGACCGGGAAATCAGGGTCGTTCAACATGGGGCACCAGCCACGGGGCTTGTCTCGAATTTCCTCGCGAGGCCGGCCTCATCCCGAGGGGCGCTGTGCAGGCCGGGAACCCCTTCCAGACCACGCAGGAGAATCAACTCTCCTGTCGCGAACAGGAGAGGAGTAGGAGCTCAGAGGAAGTGGTGCCGGGACTCTCGGTGTTCCCCTCAAGGGAACCCGGCATGTCGGGGAACTTTTGGATGTCGCATGAAGGGTGTCAGGTACCGTGTCTCACTTCACGATGGAACATGGGACTTCCCTTGAGACGCCGTACCGGGCAAGGGCCTCATCTTGCGAAGACGTTGAAACCACGTGGTTTTTCTCGAGTTGCGGCAGGATTCTCGAGTTTCGATGAGGATTTCAGGCTTCCTCTTGGGTTGGCCTTGGGAAGCCCCATCTCCCATTCAAGTAGCGAGGGAAATCTGGGGGTAGAGCTCGAGTCACTGCAGGGCCAAAGAGACCTCATCAAGGCGTGTGTCCGGGAACTAATATTCCTCTCCAGGGAAGGCAGGGATCTCGGGGTTGCATTTCAGGCTCCCTCGGGGAGTCAGGCCTCGTCTCGAGGGGAAGCAAAGGACTCCGCTCTCCTCTCGAGTGGCGACGCGGATCTCTTGGAGCCCACTGAGTGGCCTCAAGGGAGTCCAGCCTCCTCTTCAGTTTGGAGAGAGGACCCGGGATTGCTCTCCAGGCCATGCAGGAATAGAAGGCCCTCAGCTCGCCAGGACGGGGGCGTCTCAGGGGTTTCCTCGAGCTGCGGCGCCCATGGGGGTTTTCTCCCGAGGCAAGACGAGGATCTCAGGGAGCCTCTCGTGCGGCGCCAGGGAAGTCAGGTCTCCATGCGCGTGGCGAGGGGGAGTGCGTCATGGCGCTCGAGTCACGGGAGGGGACTAGGGCCTCGAGACGCATTGAAGAAGGACTCTCGAGGTCTTTCTCGGGTGGCGGCGGGAAACCCTCGTTTCCCTCGCCTTCTGCCGGGGATCTTAGGGAACTCCCCAGGGTGCCTCTGAGAGGCGAGGGATCCTGTGGAGTTGGCGGGGCCTCTCGGGACTCTGCTGGGTCTGGCGCAACGGAAGAGGGCCTCACCTCGAGGGGAGGCAGGAACCTCAGGCTTCCTCTCCGTTTCGGCTCCGACCACAGGGTCCCTGCAGAGTTGGGACAGGAGAGTCAGGCCTCGTCTTGTCTGAGGAAGGGAACCCCGCTTGCCTCTCGAGTTGTCAGGGGTTTTCAGGCCCCTGGTCGAGCTGTGTGTGGAACCCGCGGGTCTTTCCGGATGATGTACGGGGGTGTCAGTGCCCCTTCGTGTTGTGCCTTCACCCACAGGTTTGCCTTCGAAGAGGGGTCCGGGCCTCGGGTCCTTCTCAAAAGCGGACCGGGGAATAGGGGGCATTTGGCATGTGGCACCACCCACGTGGCTCGATTCGAATTTCCTCGTGAGACCAGCCTCATCCTGAGGTGCACCGGGAAGGCCGGGAACCCCTTCTGAACCACGCAGGGGAATCGACTCTCCTGTCGTGATCAGGAGGGGAGAACGGGCTCAGATGAAGCTGTGCCGGGACTCTTGGTGTTCCCTCGAGGGTACCCGGCGTGTCGGGGAGCTTTTGGGGGTCGCACGAAGGGTGTCAGGTACTGTTTCGCACTTCAGGGCGGAACATGGGACTTCCCCTGAGACGCTGTAGTGGGCAAGGGCCTCATCTTGCGAAGACGTTGGAACCACGTGTTTTTTCTCGAGTTGCGGCGGGATTCTCGAGTGACGATGGGGATTACAGGCTTCCTCCTCTGTTGGCCCTGGGAAGCCCAGTCTTCCATTCGATTGGCGAGGGAAAGCTGGGGGTTGCGCTCGAGTCACTGCAGGGCCAAAGAGACCTCATCTAGGCTTGTGTCCAGGACCTAATGTTCCTCTCCAGGGAAGGCAGGGATCTCGGGGTTGCATTCCAGGATCCCCCTGGGTGTCAGGCCTCGTCTCGAGGAGAAGCAAAGGACTCCGCTGTCCTCCCGAGTCACGACGCGGATATCGTGGAGCCCCCTAGTGGCGTCAATGGAGTCAAGCCTCCTCTTCATTTTGGAGAGAGGGCTCGGGATTGTTCTCCAGGCCATGCAGGAAAAGAAGGCCCTTCACCTCGCGAGGACGGGGACGTCTCAGGGGTTTCCTCGAGCTGCGGCGCCCGTGGGGGTTTTCTCGCGAGGCACGGTGAGGATCTCAGGGAGCCTCTCGTGCGGTGCCAGGAAAGTCAGGTCTCCATGCGCGTAGCGAGGAGGAGAGCGTTGTGGCTCTCGAGTAATGGGAGGGGACTAGGGCCTCAAGACGCGTTGAAGAGGGACTCTCGAGGTCTTTCTCGGGTTGTGGCGGGAAAAAGTCGTTTCCCTCGACTTCTGCCGGGGACCTTAGGGAACTTCCCAGGGTGTCTCTGAGAGTTGAGGGATACTGTGGAGTTGGCGGTGCCTCTCGGGACTCCGCTGGGTTTGTCGCAATGGTAGAGGGGCTCATCTCGAGGGGAGGCAGGAACCTCAGACTTCCTCTCTGTTTTGGACTCCGAAATCAGGGTCCCTGCAGAGTTGGGACAGGAGAGTCAGGCTACGTCTTTTCTGAGGAGTGGAACTCCGCTTGCCTCTCGAGTTGTTCATGGGGTTTCAGGCCCCTTGTCAAACTGTGTGTGGAATCTGCAGGTTTTTCCAGACGATGCACGGGGGTGTCAGTGACCCTTCGTTTTTTGTCTTCATCCACAGGGTTGCCTTCGAAGAGGTGTCCGGGCATCGGGTTCTTATGAAGAGCGGACCGGGATATCGGGGTCGTTCAGCATTTGGCACCACCCACGTGGGTTGTCTCGAATTTCCTCATGAAACCGGCCTCATCCTGAAGTGTGCCGCGAAGGTCATGAAACTCTTCCAGACAAAACAGAGGAATCGACCCTCCTGTGGCGATCAGGAGGGGAGAAGTGGCTCAGATGAAGTGCTGCTGGGAACCTCGTTGTTTCCCTCAAGTGAGACAGGTATGTCGGGTAACTTTTGGGGTCGCATAAAGCGTTCCAAGTACCGTTTCGCTCTTCAAAATGGAACGGTGGACTTCTCTTGAGGTGCTCCAGCGGGCATGGGCCTCATCTTGGAATGACTGCGGAACCACTTGGTTTTTCTCTAGTTGCGGTGGGATATTTGAGTTACCACAGGGAATTCATGCTTCCTCTTGTGTTGGCCCACAAAAGTCTTATCTTCCATTCGAGATTCGAGGAAGAGCTGGAGGTGCGCTCTAGTCACTGAAGGCAAAAGAGAGCCCACCAAGGCTTGTGTGCAGGACCTAATGTTCATGTCAAGGGGCGACAGAAATCTCGGGGTTGCATTCCAGACTCATCTTGGAGTCAGGCCTCGTCTCGAGGGGAAGCAAAGGACTCTGCTCTCCTCTCGAGTCGGACGGGTATGTCTTGGAGCCCGCTAAGTGGCTTAAAGGGAGTCAAACCTCCTCTGGTGTTTGGAGGGAGGACACGGGATTGCTCTCCAGTGAATGCAGGAAATGAAGGCCCTCATCTCCCAATGACTGGGGCGTCTCGTAGGTTTTCTCGAGCTGTGGCGCTAGTGTGGGGTTTCTCACGAAGTAAGACTGGGAGCTCAGTGAGCCTCTCACGTGGTGCCAGGGCAGTCAGGTCTCTATGCACGTGGTGAGAGGGAGCCCGTCATTGTTCTCGAGTCATGGTAGGGGAATTGGGCCTGAAGACATGTTAAAGAAGGACTCTCGAGGTCTTTCCTGGGTTGCAGCAGGAAACCCTGGGTTCCATCGACTTGTGCCAGTGACCTCAGGAAGCTTCTCAGCGTGCCTCTGAGAAGTCAGGGTCACTGTGGAGTTGGGAGGGGCCTCTCGGAACTCCACTGGGTTTGGTGCAATGGAAGAGGGCCTCATGACAAGTTGAGGCAGGAACCTCAGGGTTCCTCTCCTGGCTTCGAATGCGCCGGATCTGACTCGGATCGCAGAGTCCCTGCAGAGTTGGGACAGGAGAGTGAGGCCTCGTCTTGTGTGGAGGAATGGAACTCCGCTTGACTCTCGCGTTGTTCATGGGGTGACAGGCCACTTGTCGATTTGTATGTGGAACTTGCGGGTTTTTCTGGACGATGCACTGGGGTGTCACTGCCCCTTCGTGTTGTGCCTTGATCCACAGGATTGCCTTCGAGTTGGGTTCTGCCATCGGGTTCTTATCAAGAGCGGACCAGGGAATTGGGGTCTTTTGGCATGTCGCACCACCCACGAGGCTATGACTCCAATTTCCTCGTGAGACTGGCCTCATTTTGATGTGCGCCAGGAAGGTCGGGAACGCCTTCCAGACAAAGCAGGGGAATCGAACCTCCTGTCGCGATCAAGAGGGGAGAAGAGTCTCAGATGAAGTGGTGCCGGGAACCTCGGTGTTCTCCTCAAGTGAGACTGGTATGTCGGGGAACTTTTGGGGTCGCATCAAGGGTTCCAAGTAACTTTTCGCTCTTCAATACGGAACGTGGGACTTCTCTTGAGACGCTGTAGCGGGCAAGGGCCTCATCTTTCGATGACGGGGGAACCACGTGGTTTTTCCTGAGTTGCGGCGGGATTCTCGAGTTACGACGGGGAATTCAGGCTTCCTCTTCAACTGGCCCAGGGAAGTCCAGTTTTCATTCGAATTGCGAGTTAGAACTGGGGATTGCTCTCGAGACACTGCAGGGCCAAATAGACCTCATCTAGGCTTGTGTCCAGGACCTAATGTTCCTCTGCTGGGGCGACAGCGATCTCGGCATTGCATTCTCGACTCACCCGGGGAATCAGGCCTCATCTCGAGGGGAAGCCAAGGACACCGCTCTCCTGTCAAGTCGCGACGGGTATATCTTGGAGCTCACTGTGTGGCCTAAAATGAGTCAAGCCTCCTGTGGAGTTTGGAGAGAGGACTCAGGATTGCTCTCCAGGCCATACAGCAAAAGAAGGCCCTCATCTCATGAGGACTGGGGCGTCTCGTGGGTATTCTCGAGCTGCGGCTCCAGTGTGGTGTTGCTCACGAGGTATAATGGGGAGCTCAGGGAGCCTCTCCTGTGGCGCCAGGGAAGTCAGGTTTCTATGCGCGTGGCTAGGGGGAGCGCATCATTGCTCTCGAGTCATGGTAGGGGAATCGCACCTCAAGACGCGTTGAAGAAGGAATCTCGAGGTCTCTTACGGGTTGGGGCAGGAAACCCTTGGTTCCCTCGACTTGTGCCGGTGATCTCAGGAAGGTCTAAGGGTGCCTCTGAGAAGTCAGGGATACTGTGCAGTTGGGAGGGGCCTCTCGGTACTCCACTGGGTTCGGTGCAATGGAAGAGGGCCTCATCTCGAGTGGAGGCAGGAAACTCATGTTTCCTCTCCTGACTTCCCCTGGGCCAGATCTGACTCGGATCACAGTTTCGCTGCAGAGTTCGAACAGGAGAGTCAGGCCTCGTCTTGTGTGGAGGAATGGAACTCTGCTTGCCTCTCCAGTTGTTCACGGGGTGACAGGTCACTTCTCGAGCTGTGTGTGGTACCTGCGGGTTTCTCCGGACGATACCCGGGGGTGTCAGTGCCCCTTCATGTTGTGCCTTCATCAAAAGGGTTATCTTCAAAGAGGTGTCCGAGCATTGGGATCTTATCAAGAGCGGACCAGGAAATCAGGGTTTTTCGGCATGTATCACCATCCACGTGGCTATGTCTCGAATATCCCCATGAGACCGGGCTCATCCTGAGATGCACCGGGGAAGGTGGGAACCCCTTCAAGACAAAACAGGGGAATCGACCCTCCTGTCGCGATCAGGAGGGGAGAAGGGGCCCAGATGTAGTGGTGCCGGGAACCTCGGTGTTCTCCTCGAGTCAGACAAGTGTGTCGAGGAACTTTTGAGGTCGCACCAAGGGTGCCAATACCGTTTCGCACTTAAAGAAGGAACGTGGGACTTCTCTTGAGACGCTGTAGGGGGCAAGGGCCTCATCTTGCGATGACGGGGGAACCACGTGGCGTTTCTCGAGTTGTGGCGGGATTCTCGAGTTTCCACGGGGAATACAGTCTTCCTCATGTGTTGGCCCAGGGAAGTCCTATCTTCCATTCGAATTTCAAGGGAGAGCTGGGGATTGCCCTCGAGTCACTGCAGGGCAAAATAGACCTCATCTAGGCTTGTGTCCAGGACTTAATGTTCATCCCTAGGGGCGACAGGGATCTCGGGCTTGCATACCAGACTCACCCGGGGAATCAGGCCTCGTCTCGAGGGGAAGCAAAGAACTCCGCTGTCCTTTTGAGTCGCGATGGGTATCTCTTGGAGCCCACTGTGTGCCGTAAAGGGAGTCAAGCCTCCTGTGCTGTTTGGATAGAGGACTCGGGATTCCTCTCCAGGCCATGCATGAAAAGAAGGCCCTCATCTCGCGGTGACGGCGGCGTCTCGTGGGTTTTCTAGACTGCCGCGCTAGTGCCGGGTTTCTGACGAGGTACGAGAGGGAGCTCAGGGAGCCTCTCGTGTGGCGCCAGGGAAGTCAGGTCCCCATGAGATGGCTAGGGGGAGCTCGTCATTGCTCTCGAGTCATGGTAGGGTAATCGGGCCTCAAGACGGGTTGAAGAAGGACTCTCGAGGTCTTTCTCGGGTCACTGCATAAAACCCAGGGTTCCCTTGACTTGTGCCTGCGACCTCAGGGAGCTTCTCAGAGTGCCTCTGAGAAGTCAGGGATACTGTGCAGTTTGGAGGGGCCTCTCGAGACTCCTCTGCATTTGGTGGAATGTAAGAGGGACTCATCTCGAGTTGAAGCAGGAACCTCAGTGTTCCTCTCCATTTCTGACTCAGATCGCAAGGTCCCTGCATGTTGGTACAGGAGAGTCAGGCCTCATCTTTTCTGGAGGATGGGACTCCTCTTGCCTCTCGAGTTGTTCTCGAGGTGACAGGCCACTTGTCGAGCTGTGTGTGTAACCTGCCCGTTTTTCCGGATGATGCACAGGTGTGTTAGTGCCCCTTCGTGTTGTACCTTCATACTCAAGGCTGCCTTCCAAGAGGTGTCCGAGCATCGGATTCTTATCAAGAGCGGACCAGGAAATTGGAGTCTTTCAGCAAGTGGCACCACCCACAAAGCTACGTATCGAATTTCCCCATGAGACCGGCCTCATCCTGAGTTGTGCAGGGAAGGTCGGGCCCCCTTGCAGACAAAGCAGGGGAATCGACCCACCGGTCACGATCAGGAGGGGAGAAGTGGCTTAAATGAAGTGGTGCCAGGAACCTCGGTGTTCCCCTTGAGTGAGACCGGCGTGTTGGGGGACTTTTGGGGTCGCATCAAGGGTGCCAAGTACTGTTTCGCATTTCAAGACGGAACCTGGGACATCTTTTGAAACGCTGTAGCGGGCAAGGGCCTCATCTTGCGATGACGGGAGAACCACGTTGTTTTGCTCGAGTTGCGGCGGGATTCTCGAGTTATGACCGGGAATTTAGGCTTCCTCTTGTTGGCCTTCAAATCCAATCTTCCATTCGGGTTGCAAGGGGGAGCTGGGGATTGCGCTAGAGTCACTGCAGGGCAAAAGAGACCTAATCTAGGCTTGTGTCCAGGATCTAACGTTGCTCTCCAGGGGCGACAGGGATCTCGGGTTTGCATTCCAGACTCATCCAGGGAGTCAGTTCTCACCTCGAGGGTAAGCAAAGAATTCCGCTCTCGTCTCGAGTCGCGATGGGTATCTCTTGGAGCCCAATGTGTGTACTAAAGGGAGTCAAGCCTCCTGTGGAGTTTGGAGAGAGGACTCGGGATTGGACTCCAGGCCATGCAGGAAAAGAAGGCCCTCATCTCAAGATGACGGTGGCGTCTCGTGGGTTTTCTAGAGCTGCGGCGCCAGTGTGGGGTGTCTCATGAAGTACCACAGGGATTTCAGGGAGCCTCTTGTGTGGCGTCAGGAAAATCCAGTATTCCATTCGAGTTGCAAGTTAGAACTGGGGATTGCTCTCCAGTCACTGCAGGGCAAAATAGACCTCATCTACGCTTGTGTCCAGGACCTAGTGTTCCACTACTGGGCTGACAGGGATCTCAGGGTTGCATTCTCGACTCACCCGGAGTGTCAGGCCTCATCTTGAGGGGAAAAAAAGGACTCCGCTCTCCTGTCGAGTCGCGACGGGTATCTCTTGGAGCCCACTGCGTGGCGTAAAGGGAGTGAAGCCTCCTATGGAGTTTGGAGAGATGACTCGGGATTGTTTTCCTGGCCAAGCAGGAAAAAAGGCCCTCATCTCGCGATGACGGGGGCGTCTCGTGGGTTTTCTCCAGCTGCGGCGCCAGTATCAGATTTCTCACTAGGTATGACGGGGAGCTCAGAGAGCCTCTCGTGTGGTGCTACGGACGTCAGGTCTCTGTGCGTGTGGTGAAGGGGAGTGCATGATTGCTCTCGAGTCATAGTAGGCGAATCGGGCCTCAAGACGCATTGAAGAAGGACTCTCGAGGTCTTTCTCGGGTTGCGGCAGGGAACCCTGGGTTCCCTCGACTTGTGTCGGTGACCTCAGGCAACTTCTCAGGGTGCCTCTGAGAAGTCAGGGACACTGTGGATTTGGGAGGGGCCTTTCGTTACTCAACTGGGTTTGGTGCAATCGAAGAGGGCCTCATCTCGAATGGAGGCAGGAACCTCAGGGGTCCTCTCCATTTCTGACTCGGGTCGCAGAGTACCTGCCGAGTACGGACAAGAGAGTCACGCCTCGTCTTCCGTGGAGGAATGGATCTCCGCTTGCCTTTCGAGTTGTTCACGGAGTGACAGGCCACTTGTTGAGCTGTGTGTGGAACCTGCGGGTTTTTCCGGACGATGCACAGGGGTGTCAGTGCCCCTTCGTGTTGTGCCTTCATCCACAGGGTTGCCTTCAAAAAGGTTTCCGGGCATCGGGTTCTTTTCAAGAGCGTACCAGAAAATTGGGGTCATTCAGCATGTGGTACCACCCACAAGGCTACGTCTCGAATTTCCTCGGGAGACCGGCCTCATCCTGAGGTTCGCCGGGAAGGTAGGGAACCCTTGCAGACAAAGCAGGGGAATCGACCCACCGGTCGCGATCAGAAGGGGAGAAGGGGCTCAGATGAAGTGGTGCCGGGAACCTCGGTGGTCCCCTCGAGTGAGACCGGTATATCACGGCACTTTTGAGGTCGCATCAAGGGTGCCAAGTACAGTTTCGCACTTCAAGACGGAACGTGGGAATTCTCTGGAGATGCTCTAGCGGGCAACGGCCTCATATTGCGATGACGACGGAAACACGTGGTTTTTCTCGAGTTGCGGCGGGATTCTCGAGTTACGACGGGGAATTCAGGCTTCCTCTTGTGTTGGCCCAGGAAGTCCAATCTTCCATTCAACTTGTCAGAGAGAGCTGGGGGTTGCTCTCGAGTCACTTCAGGGCAAAGAGTCCTCATCTAGGCTTGGGTCCAGGACGTAGTGTTCCTCTCCAGGTGCAACAGGGATATCGGGGTCGCATTCCAGTCTCACCCGGTGGGTCACGCCTCATCTCGAGTGGAAGCAAAGGACTCCACTATCCTCTCGAGTCGCGACGTGTAACTCTTGGAGCCCAATGAGTGGCCTAAAGGGAGTCAAGCGTCCTGTGTAGCTTGGACAGAAGGTTCACGCTTGATCTGCATACCATTCAGTTAAAGATGGCCCTCCTCTCGTGATGACGGGAGCGTCTCATGGGTTTTCTCGAGCTGCGGCGCCAGTGTGGGGTTTCTCACGAGATATGATGGGGAGCTCAGGGAGCCTCTCGTGCGGCGCCAGAGAAGTCAGGCCTCCATGCGTGTGGCCAGGCAGATCGCGTCATTGCTCTGGAGTCATGGGAGGGACTAGGGCCTCAAGACGCATTTAAGAAGGACTCTCTAGGTCTTTCTTGGGTTGGGGCGGGAAACACTCATTTCCCTCGACCTCTACCGGGGACCTTAGGGAACTTCCCAGGTGCCTCTGAGAGGTGAGGGATACTGAGGAGTTAGAGGGGCCTCTCGGGGCTCCACTAGGTTTGACGAAATGAAAGAGGGCCTCATCTCGATTGGAGGCAGGAACCTCAGGCTTCCTCTCCATTTCTGACTCCGACCGCAGGGTCCCTGCAGGGTTGGGACAGGAGAGTCAGGCCTCGTCTTGTCTGAGTAACAGAACTCTGCTTGCCTCTCGAGTCGTTCAGGGGGTCTCAGGGCCCTTGACAAGCTGTGTGTGGAACCTGCGGGTGTTTCCAGAAGATGCATGGGGGTGTCAGTGCCCCTTCGTTTTCTGCCTTCCCCCACAGGGTTTCCTTCAAAGAGGTGTCCGGGCATCGGTTTCATTTCAAGATCGGACCGGGAAATCGGGGTCATTCGGCATGTGGCACCACCCACGTGGCTCATCTCGAATTACCTCGTGAGACCAGCATCATCCTGAGGTGCGCCGGGAAGGCCGGGAACACCTTCCACACAAAGTAGGGGAATCGATTCTCCTGTCGCGATCAGGAGGGGAGATGGGGCTCAGATGAAGTGGTGCCGGGACCCTCGGTTTTCCACTCGAGGGAACCCGGCGTTTCAGGGAACTTTAGGGGTCGCATCAAGGGAGCCAAGTACCGTTTCCCACTTCAGGACGGAACATGGGACTTCCCTGGAGACGCTGTAGCGGGCAAGGGCCTCATCCTGTGAAGACGTTGGAACCACGTCGTTTTTCTCGAGTTGCATCAGAACTCTCGAAAACGACAGGAATTTCAGGCTTCCTCTTGGGTTGGCCCTGGGAAGCCCAATCTTCAATTCGAGTTGCGATGGAAAGCTGGGGGTTCTGCTCGAGTCACTACAGGGCCAAAGAGACCTCATCGAGGCGTGTGTCCAGGACCTAATATTCCTCTCAAGGGAAGACAGGGATCACGGGTTTCCATTCCAGACTCCTCCGGGGGGTCAGGACTCGCCTGGAGGGGAAGCAAAGGACTCCGCTTTCCTCTCAAGTCCCGACACGGATCTCTTGGAGCCCACTGAGTGGACTCAAGGGTGTCGAGCCTCCTCTTCAGTTTGGAGAGAGGACTCGGGATTGCTCTCCAGGCCAGGCAGGAAAAGAAGGCCCTCATCTCGCGATGACGGGGGCGTCTCATGGGTTTCCTCAGGCTGCTGCGCCCATGGGGGTTTTCTCACGAGGCACGACGAGGACCTCAGGGAGCCTCTCGTGCGGCGCCAGGGAAGTCAGGTCTCCATGCGCATGGCGAGGGGGAGCTGGTCATCACTCTCGAGTCATGAGAAACGGCTAGGTCCTTAAGAGGCGTTGAAGAAGGACTCTCGAGGTCTTTCTCGCGTTGCGGCGGGAAACCCTCGTTTTCCTCGACTTCTGCAGGGGACCTTAGGGAACTTCCCACGGTGCCTCTGAGAGGTGAGGGATGCTGTGTAGTTGGCAGGGCCTCTCGGGACTCTGCTGGGTTTGGCGCAATGGAAGAGGGCCTCATCTCGAGGGGAGGCAGGAACCTCAGGCTTCCTCTCGGTTTCGGACTCCGACTGCACGGTCCCTGCAGTGTTGGGACAGGAGAGTCATGCCTCGTCTTGTCTGAGGAATGGAATTCTGGTTGCCTCTCGAGTTGTTCCGGGAGTCTCAGGCCCCTTGTCGAGCTGTGTGTAGACCCTGCGGGTTTTTCCGGATGATGCACGGGGGTGTCAGTGCCCCTTCGTGTTGTCTCTTCACCCACAGGGTTGCCTTCGAAGAGGTGTCCGGGCATCGGGTTCTTATCAACAGCGGACCGGAAAATCGGTGTCGTTCGGCACGTGGCACCTCACACGTGGCTAGTCTCGAATTTCCTCCTGAGACCGGCCTCATCCTGAGGTGCGCCAGGAAGGCCGGGAACCCCTTCCAGACAAAGCAGGGGAATCGACTCTCCTGTCGCGATCAGGAGGGGAGAAGGGGCTCAGATGAAGTGGTGCCGGGACCCTCGGTGTTCCCCTCGAGGGAACCCAGCGTGTCGGGGAACTTTTGCGGTCGCATCAAGGGTGTCAAGTACCGTTTCGCCCTTCAGGGCGGAACATGGGTCTTCCCTGGAGACACCGGGAACTTCGGTGTTCCCCTGGAGTGAGACCGGTATGTTGGGGAACTTTGGGGTCGCATCAAGGGTGCCAAGTAGCATTTCGAACTTTAAGATGGAACGTGGGACTTCTCTTGAGACTCTAGCTGGCAAGGGCCTCATATTGCGATGAAGGGGGAACCACATGGTTTTTAAGACTTGAGGCTGAATTCTCGAATTACGATGGGAAATTTAGTCTTCCTCTTGTGTTGACCGTGGGAAGACCAATCTTCCATTCAAATTGTGAGGGAGAGATGGAGGTTGCTCTCGAGTCACTGTAGGGCAAAATAGACCTCATCTAGGCTTGTGTCTAGGACATAATGTTCCACTCCAGGGGCGACAGGGATCTCAGGGTTGCATTCCAAACTCACCCGGGGAGTCAGGCCTCGTCTCCAGGGAAGCAAAGGACTCCGCTCTCCTCTCGAGTCGCACCGGGTATTTCTTGGACCCAACTGAGTGGCCTAAAGGGAGTCAATACTCCTGTGAAGTTTGGAGAGAGGACCAGGAATTGCTCTCCAGGTCAGGCAGGAAAAGAAGGCCCCCATCTCTCCTTGAAGGGGGCATCTTGTGGTTTTTCTCGAACTGCGGCGCCAGTGTGGGTTTTCTCACGAGGTACGATGGGGTACTCAGGGAGCCTCTTGTGTGGTACTAGGGAAGTCAGTTTTCCTGCTTGTGGCGAGGGGAGCGCGTCCTTGCTCTGGAGTCATGGTAGGGGAATCGGGCATCAAGAGACGTTGAAAAAGGACTCTCCAAGTCTTTCTCGGGTTACTTCAGGAAACTCTGGGTTCCCTCGACTTGTGCCAGTGACCTCAGGTAGCTTCTCAGGGAGCCTCTGAGAATTCAGGGATACTGTGGTGTTGGGAGGGGCCTCTCGGGACACCACTGAGTTTGGTTCAATGGAAGAGGGCCTCTTCTCTAGTTGAGGCAGGAACCTCAGGGTTCCTCTCCATTTCTGACTCCAATTGCAGGGTCCCTGAAGAGTTGGGACAGGAGAGTAAGGCCTCGTCTTGTGTGAAGGAATGCAACTTCACTTGCCTCTCGAGTTGTTCACGAGGTGACAGTCCACATTTGGAGCTGTGAGTGGAATCTGCGGGTTTTTCCAGACGATGCATGGGGATGTCAGTGTCCCTTCGTGTTGTGCCTTCATCCACAGGGTTGCCTTCGAAGAGATGTCCGGGCGTCAGGTTCTTATCTAGAGTGGACCGGGAATTCGGGATCTTTCAGCATATGGCACCAACCATGAGGCTACTTTTCGAATTTCCTCATGAGACCGGCCTCATCCGGACGTTCGCGGGGAACGTCGGGAACCCCTTTCAGACAAAACATGGGAATCGACCCTTCTGTCGCGATCAGGAGGGGTGAAGGGGCTCACAGGAAGTGGTGCCGTGAACTTTGGTGTTTCCCTCGAGTGAGACCGGTATGTCAGGGAACTTTGGGGGTCGCATCAAGGGTGCCAAGTACCGTTTTGTACTTCAGGATGGAACGTGGGACTTCTCTTGATACGCTGTAGCGGCCAAGGGCCTCATCTTGCGATGACGGAGGAGCCACGTGGTTTTTCTCGAGTTGCGGCGGGATTCTCGAGTTACGACGGGGATTTCAGGCTTCCTCTTGTGTTGGGCCAGGGAAGTCCAATCATCCATTCGAGTTGCGAGGGAGAGCTGGGGGTTGCGCTCGAGTCACTGTAGGGCAAAGGAGACCTCATCTAGGCTTGTGTCCAGGACCTAATGTTCCTCTCCAAGGGCCACAGGGATCTCAGGTTTGCATTCCAGACTCACCCAGGGAGTCAGGCCTCATGTCGAAGGGAAGCAAAGGACTCCGCTCTCCTTTTGAGTCACGACGGGCACCTCTTGGAGCCCACTTTGTGGCCTAAAGGGAGTCAAGCCTCCTGTGAAATTTGGAGAGAGGACTTGGGACTCTTCTCCAGGCCATGCAGGAAAAGATGGCCCTCATCTCGCGATGACGGAGGGATCTTGTGGGTTTTCTCGAGCTGCGGCGCCAGTGTGGGGTTTCACACGAGGTACGACGGGGAGCTCAGGGAGCCTCTCGTGTGGCGCCAGGGAAGTCAGGTCACCATGTGCGTGGCGAGGGGGAGCGCATTATTGCTCTCGAGCTATGGTAGGGGAATCTGACCTCAAGACACATTGAAGAAGGACTCTCGAGGTCTTTCTTCGGTTGTGGCAGGAAACTCTTATTTCCCTCGACTTTTGCCGGTGGCCTCAAGGAGCTTCTCAGAATGCCTATGAGAAGTCAGGGATACTGTGGAGATGGGAGGGGACTCTCGAGACTCCACTGGGTTTGTTTTAATGGAAGAGGGCCTCATCTCGGGTTGAGGCAGGAACCTCAGGTTTCCTCTCCATTTCTGACTCAGATCGAAGCGTGCCTGCAGAGTTGGGATTGGATACTCAGGCCTCGTCTTGTCTGAGGAAGGGAACTCCGCTTTCCTCTCTCATTGTTTAAGGGGTGACAGGCCAGTTGTGGAGCTGTATGTGGATCCTGCGGGGTTTTCCGGACGATGAACAGGGTTGCCAGTGCCCCCTCGTGTAGTGCCTTCATCCACAGGGTTGCCTTAGAAGAGGTGTCCAGGCATTGGGTTCTTATCAAGAGCAAGACCGAGAAATCGGGGTCTTTTGGCACGTGGCACCAACACGAGGCTACGTCTCGAATTTCTTCGTGAGACTGGCCTCATCCTGAGGTGCGCCATGAAGGTCGGGAACCCCTTCTAGACAAAGCAGGGGGATCGACCTTCCTGCCGTGATCAGGAGCGGAGAAGGGGCTCAAGTGAAGTGGTGCCAGGAACTTCGGTGTTCCCTTGGAGTGAGACCGGTATATTGGGGAACTTTTGGGGTCGCATCAAGGGTGCCAAGTAGCATCTCGAACTTTATGACGAAACATGGGACTTCTCTTGAGACTCTGTAGCGGGCAAAGGCCTCATATTGCGATGAATGGGGAACCACGTGGTTTTTAAGAGTTGCGGCGGGATTCTCGAGTTACAACGGGAAATTCAGACTTCCTCTTGTGTTGGCCCAATGAAGACCAATCTTCCATTCGAATTGCGAGGGAGAGATGGGTGTTGCTCTCGAGTCACTGTAGGGCAAAATAGACCTCATCTAGGTTTTTGTCCAGGACATAATGTTCCTCTCCAGGGGCAACAGGGATCTCGGGGTTGCATTCCAGATTCACCCGAGGTAAGGCCTCGTCTCGAGGGGAAACAAAGTACTCTGCTGTCCTCTCAAGTCGCGACAGGTATCTCTTGGAGCCCATTGAGTGGCCTAAAGGGAGTAAAGCCTCCTGTGAAGTTTGGAGAAAAGACCAGGGATTGCTCTCCAGGTCAGGCAGGAAAAGAAGTCCCCAATCTCGCGATGACGGTGGGTTTTCCCGAGCTGCGGCGCCAGTGTGGGGTTTCTCACGAGGTATGACGGGGAGCTCAGGGAGCCTCTCATGTGGCGCCAGGGAAGTCAGGTGTCCATGCGCATGGCGAGGGGGAGCGTGTCATTGCTCTCGAGTCATGGTAGGGGAATCCGTCCTCAAGACGCGTTGAAGACGGACTCTTGAGGTCTTTCTCGGGTTGCGGCAGGATACCCTGTGTTCCCTCGACTTGTGCCGGTGACCTCAGGGAGTTGCTCAGGGTGCCTCTGAGAAGACACTGATACTGTGGAGTTGGGAGGGGCCTCTCGGGACTCCACGGGGTGTGGTATAATACAAGAGGGCCTCATCTCGTGTTGAGGAAGGAACCTCAGGGTTCCTCTCCATTTCAGACTCCGATCTCAGGATTCCTGCAGAGTTGGGACAGGAGAGTCAGGCCTCGTATTCTGTGGAGAAATGAAACTTAGCTTGCCTCTCGAGTTGTTCACGAGGTAACAGGTCACTTGTCGAGCTGTATGTGGAACCTGCAGAATTTTCCAAAAGATGCACGGGTGTTCAGGGTCCCTCCTTGTTGTGCCTTCATCCTACGGGATGCATTCCAAGAAGTGTACGGGCATCGGGTTCTTATTAATAGCTGACCGGGAAATGGGGTCTTTCCGCATGTGGCACCACCCACAAGGCTACATCTCCAATTTCCTCGTGAGAAAGGCCTCATCCTGATGTGCGCTGGGAAGATCGGTAACCCCTTCCACACAAAGCAGGAAATAAGACACTCCTGTTGCAATCAGGAGGGGAGAAGGGGCTCAAATGATGTGGTGCGGGGAACATGGGTGTTACCCTCGAGTGAGGCCTGTATGTTGGGGAACTTTGGGGGTGCCATCATGGGTGCCAAGTACCGTTTTGCACTTCAGTAGGAACGTGGTACTTCTTTTGAGACGCTGTGGCGGGCAAGGGCCTCATGCTGCGAAGACGATGGAACCACGTGGTTTTTTGCGAGTTGCGGCGGGATTCTCGAGTTACGACGGGGATTTCAGGCTTCCTCTTGTGTTGGCCCTGGGAAGCCCAAACTTCCCTTCGAGTTGCGAGGGAAAGCTGGATGTTGTGCTCGAATCACTGCAAGGCCAAAGTGACCTCATCTAGGCGTGTGTCCAGGACCTAATAGTCCTCTCAAGGGAAGACAAGGATCTCGGGATTGCACTCCAGACTCCCCCGGGGATTCAGGCCTCGCCTCGAGGGGAAGCAAAGGACTGCGCTCTGCTCTCGAGCCGCGAGGCGGATCTCTTGGTGCCCACTGAGTCGCCTCAAGGGAATCCATCCTACTCTTCAGTTTGGAGAGAAGACTCGGGATTGCTCTCCAGGCCAGGCAGGAAAAGAAGGCCCTCAGCTCGCGAGGACAGGGGCGTCTCAGGGGTTTCCTCGAGCTGCGGCGCCCGTGGGGGTTTTCTCCCGAGGCACGACGAGGATCTCAGGGAGCCTCTCGTGCGGCGCCAGGGAAGCCAGGTCTGCATGCACGAGGCGAGGGGGAGCGCATCATTGCTCTCTAGTCCAGAGAGGGGACAAGGGCCTCAAGACACTTTGAAGAAGGACTATCGAGGTCTTTCTCGAGTGGCGGCAGGAAACCCTCATTTCCCTCGACTTCTGCCGGGGACCTGAGGGAACTTCCCAGGGTGCCTCTGAGAGGTGAGGGATGCTGTGGAGTTAGTGGGGCCTCACGGGACTCCGCTGAGGTTGGCGCAATGGAAGAGGGCCTCATATCGAGGGGAGGCAGGAACCTCAGACTTCCTCTCTGTTTCTGACTCCGACCCTCCGACCTCAGGGTCACTGCAGAGTTGGGAGCGGAGAGTTAGGCCTCGTCTTGTCTGAGGAAGGGAACTCCGCTTGCCTCTCGAGTTGCTCAGAGGGTCTCAGCGCCCTCTTCCAGCTGTGTGCGGAACCGACGGGTGTTTCTGGACGATGCACGGGAGTGTCAGTGCCCCTTCGTATTGTGCCTTCACCCACAGGGTTGCCTTCGAAGAGGTGTCCGTGCAACGGGATCTTCTCAAGAGTGGACCGGGAAATCGAGGTCGATCGGCATGTGGCACCAACCCCGTGGCTCATCTCGAATTTCCTCGTGCGGACGGCCTCATCCTGAGATGCGCCGAGAAGGCCGGGAATCCCTTCCAGACCACGCAGGGGAATCGACACTCCTGTCGCCATCAGGAGGGGAGAAGGGGCTTAGATGAAGTGGTGTCGGGACCCTCGGTGTTTCCCTCGAGGGAACCCGGTGTGTCGGGGAACTTCTGGGGGTCGCATGAAAGGTGTCAGGTACTGTTTCGCACTTCAGGACGGAAACTGGGACTTCCCTTGAGACGCCATAGCGGGCAAGAGGCTCATCTTTCAAAGACGATGGAACCACGTGGTTTTCCTCGAGTTGCAGCGGGATTCTCGAGTTACGACGGGGATCTCAGGCTTCCCCTTGGGTTGGCCCTGCGAAGCCCTATCTTCCCCTCGAGTGAGAGGGAATGCTGGGGGTGGCGCTCGAGTCACTGCAGGGCCCAAGAGACCTCACCTAGGCGTGTGTCCGGGACCTAATATTCCTCTCCAGGGAAGGCAGAGATCTAGGGGTTGCATTCCAGGCTCCCCCGGGGAGTCAGGCCTCGTCTCAAGGGGAAGCCAAGGACTCCGCCCTCCTCTCGAGTCGCGACGCGGTTCTCTTGGAGCCCCCTGAGCCGCCTCAAGGGAGTCCAGCCTCCTCTTCAGTTTGGAGACAGGACCCGGGATTGCTCTGCAGGCCATGCAGAAAAAGAAGGCCCTCAGCTCTCGAGGACGGGGGCGTCTCAGGGGTTTCCTCGAGCTGCGGTGCTCATGGGGGTTTTCTCCTGAGGCACGACGAGGATCTCAGGGAGCCTCTCGTGCGGTGCCAGGGAAGTCAGGTCTCCATGCGGTGGCGACGGGGATCGAGTCATGGCTCTCGAGTCACGGGAGGGGACTAGGGCCTCGAGACGCGTTGAAGAAGGACTCTCGAGGTCTTTGTCGGGGTGCGGCGGGAAACCGTCGTTTCCCTCGCCTTCTGCCGGGGACCTTAGGGAACTTCCCAGGGTGCCTCTGACAGGCGAGGGATCGTGTGGAGGTGGCGGGGCCCCTCGGGACTCCGCTGGGTCTGGCGCAACGGAAGAGGGCCTCACTCGAGGGGAGGCAGGAACCTCAGGCTTCCTCTCCGTTTCGGATTCCGACCGCAGGGTCCCTGCAGAGTTGGGACAGGAGAGTCAGGCTTCGTCTTGTCTGAGGAAGGGAACCCCGCAGGCCTCTCGAGTTGCTCAGGGGGTCTCAGGCCCCTCGTTGAGCTGTGTTTGGAACCCGCGGGTCTTTGCGGACGATGCCCGGGGTTGGCAGTGCTCCTTCATGTTGTGCCTTCACCCACAGGGTTGCCTTCGAAGAGGGGTCCTGGCCTCGGGTCCTTCTCAAGAGCGGACCGGGGAATCGGGGGCGTTCGGCATGTGGCACCACCCACGTGGCTCGTCTCGAATTTCCTCGTGAGCCTGGCCTCATCCTGAGGTGCGCCGGGAAGGCCGGGAACCCCTTCCAGACCACGCAGGGGAATCGCCTCTCCTGTCGCGATCAGGAGGGGAGAAGGGGCTCAGAGGAAGCGGTGCCGGGACACTCGGTGTTCCCCTCGGGGGAACCCGGCGTGTCGGGGGACTTTTGGGGGTCGCAGGAAGGCTGTCAGGGACCGTTTCGCCCTTCAGGGCGGAACAGGGGACTTCCCTTGAGACGCAGTCGCGGGCAAGGGCCTCATCTTGCCAAGAGGGGGGAACCACGTGGTTTTTCTCGAGTTGCGGCGGGATTCTCGAGTTACGACGGGGATCTCAGCCTTCCCCTTGGGTTGGCCCTGGGAAGCCCAATCTTCCCCTCGGATTGCGAGGGAAAGCTGGGGGTTGCGCTCGAGTCACTGCAGGGCCGAAGAGACCTCACCTAGGCATGTGTCCGGGACCTAATATTCCTCTCCAGGGAAGGCAGGGATCTCGGGGTTGCATCCAGGCTCCCCCGGCGAGTCAGGCCTCGTCTCGAGGGGAAGCCAAGGACTCCGCTCTCCTGTCGAGTCGCGACGCGGATCTCTTGGAGCCCCCTGAGCGGCCTCAAGGGAGTCCAGCCTCCTCTTCCTTTTGGAGAGAGGACCCGGGATTGCTCTCCAGGCCATGCAGGAAAAGAAGGCCCTCAGCTCGCGAAGACGCGGGCGTCTCAGGCGTTTCCTCCAGCTGCGGCGCCCGTGGGGGTTTTCTCCCGAGGCACGACGAGGATCTCAGGGAGCCTCTCGTACGGCGTCACGGAAGTCAGGTCTCCATGCGCGTGGCGAGGGGGAGCGCGTCCTGGCTCTCGAGTCACGGGAGGGGACTAGGGCCTCGAGACACGTTGAAGAAGGACTCTCGAGGTCTTTCTCGGGGGGGCGGCGGGAAACCCTCGTGTCCCTCGCCTTCTGCCGGGGACCTTATGGAACTTCCCAGGGTGCCTCTGAGAGGCGAGGGATCCTGTGGAGGTGGCGGGGCCCCTCGGGACTCCGCTGGGTCTGGCGCAACGCAAGAGGGCCTCACCTCGAGGGGAGGCAGGAACCTCAGGCTTCCTCTCCGTTTCGGACTCCGACCGCAGGGTCCCTGCAGAGTTGGGACAGGAGAGTCAGGCCTCGTCTTGTCTGAGGAAGGGAACCCCGCTGGCCTCTCGAGTTGCTCAAGGGGTCTCAGGCCCCTCGTCGAGCTGTGTGTGGAACCCGCGTGTCTTTGCGGACGAAGCCCGGGGGTGGTAGTGCCCCTTCGTGTTGTGCCTTCACCCACAGGGTTGCCTTCGAAGAGGGGTCCGGGCCTCGGGTCCTTCTCAAGGGCGGACCGGGGAATCGGGGGCGTTCGGCATGTGGCACCACCCACGTGGCTCGTCTCGAATTTCCTCGTGAGACCGGCCTCATCCTGAGGTGCGCCGGGAAGGCCGGGAACCCCTTCCAGACCACGCAGGGGAATCGCCTCTCCTGTCGCGATCAGGAGAGGAGAAGGGGCTCAGAGGAAGCAGTGCCTGGACCCTCGGAGTGCCCCTCGGGGGAACCCGGCGTGTCGGGGGACTTTTGGGGGTCTCAGGAAGGCTGTCAGGGACCATTTCGCTCTTCAGGGCGGAACAGGAGACTTCCCTTGAGACGCCGTCGCGGGCAAGGTCCTCATCTTGCCAAGAGGTGGGAACCACGTGGTTTTTTGCGAGTTGCGGCGGGATTCTCGAGTTACGACGGGGATCTCAGCCTTCCCCTTGGGTTGGCCCTGGGAAGCCCAATCTTCCCTCTCGGGTTGCGAGGGAAAGCTGGGGGTTGCGCTCGAGTCACTGCAGGGCCGAAGAGACCTCACCTAGGGGTGTGCCCGGGACCTAATTTTCCTCTCCAGGGAAGGCAAGGATCTCAGGGTTGCATTCCAGGCTCCCCCGGGGAGTCAGGCCTCGTCTCGAGGGGAAGCCAAGGACTCCGCTCTCCTCTCGAGTCGCGACGCGGGTCTCTTGGAGCCCCCTGAGCGGCCTCAAGGGAGTCCAGCCTCCTCTTCCGTTTGGAGAGAGGACCCGGGATTGCTCTCCAGGCCATGCAGGAAAAGAAGGCCCTCAGCTCGCGAGGACGGGGGCGTCTCAGGGGTTTCCTCGAGCTGCGGCGCCCATGGGGGTTTTCTCCCGAGGCATGACGAGGATCTCAGGGAGCCTCTCGAGAGGCGCCAGGGAACTCAGGTCTCCATGCGCGTGGCGAGGGGGAGCGCGTCATGGCTCTCGAGTCAAGGGAGGGGACTAGGGCCTCGAGACGCGTTGAAGAAGGACTCTCGAGGTCTTTCTCGGGGGGCGTCGGGAAACCCTCGTTTCCCTCGCCTTCTGCTGGGGACCTTAGGGAACTTCCCAGGGTGCCTCTGAGAGGCGAGGGATCCTGTGGAGGTGGCGGGGCCCCTCGGGACTCCGCTGGGTCTGGCGCAACGGAAGAGGGCCTCACCTCGAGGGGAGGCAGGAACCTCAGGCTTCCTCTCCATTTCGGACTCCGACCGCAGGGTCCCTGCAGAGTTGGGACAGGAGAGTCAGGCCTCGTCTTGTCTGAGGAAGGGAACCCCGCTGGCCTCTCGAGTTGCTCAGGGGGTCTCAGGCCCCTCGTCGAGCTGTGTGTGGAACCCGCGGGCCTTTGCGGACGATGCCCGGTGTTGGCAGTGCCCCTTCGTGTTGTGCCTTCACCCACAGGGTTGCTTTCGAAGAGGGGTCCTGGCCTCGGGTCCTTCTCAAGAGCGGACCGGGGAATCGGGGGCGTTCGGCATGTGGCCCCACCCACGTGGCTCGTCTCGAATTTCCTCGTGAGACCGGCCTCATCCTGAGGTGCGCCGGGAAGGCCAGGAACCCGTTCCAGACCACGCAGGGGAATCGCCTCTCCTGTCGCGATCAGGAGGGGAGAAGGGGCTCAGAGGAAGCAGTGCCGGGACCCTCGGTTTGCCCCTCGGGGGAACCCGGCGTGTCGGGGGACTTTTGGGGGTCGCAGGAAGGCTGTCATGGACCATTTCGCCCTTCAGGGCGGAACAGGGGACTTCCCTTGAGACGCCGTCGCGGTCAAGGGCCTCATCTTGCCAAGAGGTGGGAACCACGTGGTTTTTCTCGAGTTTCGGCGGCATTCTCGAGTTACGACGGGGATCTCAGCCTTCCCCTTGGGTTGGCCCTGGGAAGCACAATCTTCCCCTCGGGTTGCGAGGGAAAGCTGGGGGTTGCGCTCGAGTCACTGCAGGGCCGAAGAGACCTCACCTAGGCGTGTGTCCGGGACCTAATATTCCTCTCCAGGGAAGGCAGGGATCTCGGGGTTGCATTCCAGGGTCCCCCGGGGAGTCAGGCCTCGTCTCGAGGGGAAGCCAAGGACTCCGCTCTCCTTTCGAGTCGCGACTAGGATCTGTTGGAGCCCCCTGAACGGCCTCAACGGAGTCCAACCTGCTTTTCAGTTTGGAGAGAGGACTCGTGATTGGTCTCCAGACCATGCAGGAAAATAAGGCCCTCATCTCGGGATGACCGGGGTGTCTCAT
Source organism: Bubalus kerabau (assembly GCF_029407905.1). Classification (NCBI taxonomy): domain Eukaryota; kingdom Metazoa; phylum Chordata; class Mammalia; order Artiodactyla; family Bovidae; genus Bubalus; species Bubalus kerabau. Next base: position 4,772,458 of record NW_026577882.1, read on the forward strand.
GTGTTTTCTCGAGCTGCCGCGGCAGTGTGGATTTCCTCACGAGGTACGATGAGGATCTCAGGGAGCCTCTCGTGCAGTGCCAGGTTAGTCAGGTCTCCATGCGCGTGAAGAGGGGGCGCGTGTCATGGCTCTCGAGTCATGGTAGGGGAATCGCGACTCAACACATTTTGAAGCACTCTCGAGGTCTTTCTCGAGTCATGGCAGAAAACCCAGGGTTCCCTCGACTTGTGCCTGTGACCTCAGGGAGCTTCTCATTGTGCCTCTGAGAACTCAGGGATACTGTGGAGTTGGTAGGGGCCTCTCGGGACTCCACTGGGTGTGGTGCAATGGAAGAGGGCCTCATCTCGAGTGGACGCAGGAACCTCAGGCTACCTCTCCGTTTCTGACTCGGATCCCATGGTCCCTGCAGAGTAGGGACAAGAGAGTCACACCTAGTCTTCTGTTGAGGAATGGACCTTCGTTTGCCTTTCGAGTTGTTTACAGGGTGACAGGCCACTTGTCGAAATGTCTGTGGGACCTGCGGGTTTTTCTGGACGATGCACGCGGGTGTCAGTGCCCCTTCGTCTTGTGCCTTCATCCACAGGTTTTCCTTCAAAGAGGTGTGCTGGCATCGGGTTCTTTTCAAGAGTGGACCGTGAAATTGGGGTCTTTCGGCATGTGGCACCACCCACGAGGCTACGTCTCGAACTTCCTCATGAGACCGTCCTCATCCTGAGGTGCGCCCGGAAGGTCGGGAACCCCTTGCAGACAGAGAAGGGGAGTCGACCCTCCTGTCGCAATCAGGAGAGGAGAAGGGGTCAGATGAAGTGGTGCCGGGAACCTCGGTGTTCCCCTTGAGTGAGTCTGGTATGTCGCGGAACTTTTGGGGTCGCATCAAGGGTGCCAAGTACCGTTTCGCACTTCAGGATGGAACGTTGGACTTCTCTTGAGATGCTGTAGCGGACAAAGGGCCTCATCTTGCGATGACGAGGGAAGCACGTGGATTTTCTCGAGTTTCGGTGGGATTCTCGAGTTACGACGGGGAATTCAGGCTTCCTCTTGTGTTGGCCCAGGAAGTCCAATCTTCCATTCGAGTTGCCAGGGAGAGCTGGGGATTGGGCTCCATTCACTGAAGTGCAAACTAGACCTCATCTAGGCTTGTATCCAGGACTTAATGTTCCTCTCCATAGGCGACAGGGATTTGGGGTTGCATTCCATACTCACCCGGGGAGTCAGGCCTCATCTCGAGGGGAAGCAAAGGACTCCACTCTGTTCTCGAGCCGCGACAGGTATCTCTTGGAGCCCACTGAGTGGTCTTTGCTCTGTAGGAGAGCTCTAGTGTACATAAGCCTGTACATAAGTGAACACAGACATTCTGTGTGCATGTTGCTGCGTACCCAAAATAGGGCCACAAGGAGCCTCATGCTCTCCATGCAGCGCGGAAGCTGTGCAGCCACGCAGCAGCTGAAGAATCCAACCAATTGCTCTTTTCTTACCTCTGACAGAGCTCGCATTGCCGTAGCCCTTGGCAGTTTGGAAACACTGGACCCTAACCCCTCTCAAAGTAGGCCTGGGTTCTAGTTCGAATAGAAAGTCAATAGCGGAGCTGAGGACAGGAACGCGGCAGTCATTTATCACACGCTCCTGCAGCCTGCTACTACAGGGACACTAACGCTAGAAGCTAGGAATGTCTTTGCAAGGTGCGCAAAGGACAAGGGAGAACCTCGACCCTGACTCTAGTATTTCAGCCCCCTGAGCAGATCTGAGGTTCTCCCGCTGTAGAAGCTAACCCATTCCTTTCAAATACAGGCTTCCTAACACAGGGCCAGTAGGCTGCTTGCTCTTCCACGAACCAGGCTTCCTTAACTTGCAAACTGCGAATTCCGCTTAACAGCCTGGAGGAAAAATCGCTTCTTGGAAGATTTTTTTCAGAGGCTGTATCCCCGGAGCTGGGGCCAAGCTAGGGGACCCATACTGACAAAGGAAGGCAAAACCACATCCAATGTCTTTGCTCTGGAGGACAGCTTTGGTGAGCCTAAGTCTTTCAGGAATATTTCTGGCTCCATCAGAGTCAAATTCTGTGTGTGAAGCTGCACAGCCAAAATAGGGGAACAGAGAGCCTGATTCTCTCTGTGTAGCTTTGAAGCTGTCATTCAAACAACAGCTTGAGAATCCATACAATGCTCTCCCTTACTGCTAAGAGAATTCTCATTGCTGTCGTCCTTGACAGTTTGTAGAAATCCGCACCCTAACCCTTCTCCAAGTAGGCCTGGGTCCTAGCTCGGAACAACAGGCAACGGCGGAGCTGAGGCCAGTAAGGCACAAGTGAGGTCTCACACACTCTTGAAGCCTGATCGTCCAGGAGCAGTAAGGCCTCTTTTTCCCTGCAGGAGGCTCGCTTGCCTTGCGTCCTGTGAACTGCATTTCCCAGCCTGGGCGCAAAGCTGTTCCTGGAGATTTTTTCTCAGGGTCTGTTTCCTTGGAGCTGGGTCGGACCTCGGGGGCCCAACTCACAGGGGAAGACAAAACCACATGGACAGGTCTATGCTCTGCAGGAGAGCTCTAGTGAACCTCATCTCTCAGGAACATTCTTGGCTTCTACAGAGACACCTCTGTGCATGAAGCTACACACCCAACATAGTGGCAAAGGGAGTCTGATTCTCTCCGTGGGTGCTGATGCTTTGTGGCAAAGCACCTGCTTGAGAATCCATCCGCATAGGCTTCCCTCACCTTGACAGAGGTCTCATTGCTGTAGTCCTTGGCAGTTTGGAAAGAAGCAGACCCTTACCCTTCACCAAGTATGCCCTTGTCTTGTTTGAATGGAAAGGCAGTAGCTGAGCTGAGGCCAGTAAGGTGCCAGTCAAGTCTGACATATTCCCGATGTCTGCTCCTTCATGGAAAATAACGTTAGAATCTGGGAATGTCTTTGCAAGGCTGGCAAAGGGCAGTCAGGAACCTCGACCCTTCCTCTGGAAATTCTATCTTCTCAGCACATCTGGCGGTCTCGGTCAGGAGAAACTAACCCATTCCTTGCAAATATAGGCTTCCAAACACAGGCCGGTTGGCTGTCTCTTCTTGCCGAAGGAAGCTTGCTTATCCCACCTACTGTGAACTCCGCTTCCCATCCTGGGGGATAAGAGGTTCTTGGAGATCTTTTCTCAGAGGCTGTTTCCACGGAGCAGGGGCCGATCCCGGAGACCCACACGCACAGGAGAAGGGAAAACCGCATGGATAAGTCTTTGCTCTCTAGGAGTGCTCTAATGAACCTCAGTCTATGCGGAATGTCCTTGGCTCCAACGGGGACATCTCTGTGTGGGAAGCTGCATAGCCAACATAGAGACACAGAGACCTGATTCTCTCTGTGCAGCTTTGACGCTGTCATTCAAACAACAAATTGAGAATCCACACAATGCTCTCCCTTACCACTGAGAGAGTTATCATTGCTGTAGCCCTTCGCAGTTTCTGGAAATCGGCACACAAACACTTCTCCAAGTAGGCCTGGGTTCAAGTTCAGATGAACATGCAATAGCGGAGCTGAGGCCAGTAAGGCACCAGTCAGGTGTCACACACTCTGGCAGCCTGCTCCTCCAGGGACAGTAAGGCCTCTATTTCCCTTCAGGAGGCTCGCTTGCCTTACTTCCTGTGAACAGCGTTTCCCAGCGTGGGCGGAAAGCAGTTCCTGGAGATCTTTTCTCAGGGGCTGTTTCCCCGGAGTTGGGGCGGACCTCGGGGACCCAACTCACAGGGGAAGGCAAAACCAAATGGACAGGTCTATGCTCTGTAGGAGATCTCTAGTGAACTGCCGGGGTCCAGCCCCAGCTGATCCAGGGTATTCGAAGCAGAGACGGCGTAGGCGAGGGTCAGGGAACAACTGCTTAATTAAACGTTAATTAAGGATATAAAGAGTAATAAAATGAGGATAGCTCAGTAGGAAAATTCAGTGGAGAAAAGAGGCTGAGTAGCTTGGTTTACGCGGGGGACCAATAAAACTTCAAGACAAGAAGCTTGCACCACTTACGTAGGCCGCAGGCGTCCTTCCGTTCTCCCGAAGGAGAGGAGACACTGAGGCCTCCCCGGTCGGATCTTAGAAGCCCAGGCAAAATTAGTAAGCTTGGTGGGTTCCGCGCTCCAGATGGACACTCAACCAGAGTGAGAGAGAGAGAGAGACATGGGGAGACCAGTATTTCGAGAAACTGATCCCAATTCTTTATTTTCCATGGTCTACTTTTATACACTGAGATGTTATGCAAAAGTCACGTGGGGTCAGCAGTCCTGACTTTTATCAAAGTCAGGTGCTTCATACAAAAGTATACAGAGGTCTTAGGGGTGTTACATCATCTTCTGGCCGGGGGGCCTGCTGACAATTTACGACCCTCTCCTTGTGACAGCGGTCAGTCAACCAGGACACTTATTTCTCCAGGGGTGATTATTCTTAAAACAGACGCCACCCAAATAAAGTTACATTCCTATAGGGTGAGGGTGTAGTGGGTTTTAGTTAAGGAAAGAATTTACTTAGCCTAAGGTCTAACGTGATTTTTATCAAAGGTTAATACTTATTTCTTCTATATATTCATTAATGTGTATAAGGGCAGGGGATGTGGAGACTTAGCAGTAAACATCAGCTCAACAAATGAAAGACCCTTCACCAATATGATTTCTAATCAGCCCATTATACTTATACTAATAATTTTCTAACTTTTCTAAGGAACCTGTTTTTAGAAGGTTTAAAGCATCTCGTGCCTCTCATGGTTGGGAGGCTGTGAGCAATCACATGTGGCCGGACAAGCTTGTCAGGCAGGCTAGAGAACCTTCAGAGGAGTTTGTAGGTTAAAACACTCTTGTCACACCCAGGGGTTTTTATCAACTGGAGCTCTAGGTTAACTCCTTCTCCGAAAGAGGTGGTGGGGGACAGCCCCCCGTAAAGTCAGAGGTGTAGGTGAGAGCACAAAGTAGTAAGGTAGGCAGGCTCTGGTTATGGGGGTAGATGCTCGAGGATTTCCAGGGGGACTCCTGAGGCTTGATCCCACCTTTGCGTATGTCGAGCCTCCTTCCTCATGACCTTTGCCATGGGCGGAGTGCCTCACTCTGGCCCCCAACAGTGAACCTCCTCTCTCAGGAACATTCTTGGCTCCTATCGAGACACCACTGTGTGTGTAGCTACACACGCAATGTAGGGGCAAAGGGAGCCAGATTCTTTCCGTGGGGTGCTGATGCTTTGTGGCAAAGCACCTGCTTGAGAATCCATCAGCTTACGCTTCCCTCGCCTTGACAGAGGTCTCATTGCTGTAGCCCTTGGCAGTTTGGAAAGAAGAGGACCCTTACCTTTCATAAAGTGGGCCCTTGTCCTAGTTTGAAAGGAAAGGCAAGAGCTGAGCTGAGGCCAATAAGGCGCCAGTCAAGTCTGACATATTCCCGAAGCCTGCTCCTTCATGGAAAATAACGCTGGAATCTAGGAATGTCTCAGCAAGGCTGGCAAAGGGCAGTCAGGAGCCTGCACCCTGCCTCTGGAATTACCGATTTCTGAGCAGATCTGGAGGTCTCCTTTAGGAGAATCTAACTCATTCCTTCCATATTGAGACTTCCCAAAACAGGCCGGTCGGCTGCCTCTTCGTGCCCGAAGGAGGCTTGATTTTCCTGCCTCCTATGAACCCAGCTTCCCAGGCTCTGGGAAAAGCGGATCTTGAAGATCTTTTCTCAGGGGTTGTTTCCACGGAGCTGGGGCTAAGCCTGGAGACCCAAACTAACAGGGGAAGAAAAACCACATAGACAAGTCTTTGCTCTCTAGGAGAGCTCTAGTGAACTTCACTCTGTCACGAACATTCTTGATTCATATGGAGACACCCCTGTGTGCGAAGGTGCGTACCCAACATGGGGGCACAGAGAGCCTGATTCTCTCTGTGTAGCTTTAAAGATGTCGTTCAAAAAACACCTTGAAAATCCATACAATGCTCTTCCTTACCCTTGACAGAGTTCTCATTGCTGTAGCCCTTGGCAGTTTTTAGAAATCCGCACCCAAACCCTTCTCCAAGTAGTCCTGGGTCCTAGTTCGGAGGAACATGCAATGGCGGAGCTGAGGCCAGTAAGGCACCAGTCAGGTCTCACACACTCTGGCAGCCTGATCGTCCAGGGACACTAAGGCCTGTTGTGCCTTGCAGGAGGCTCGCTTGTGTTACCTCCTGTGAACTGCGTTTGCCAGCCTGGGGGAATAGCGGTCCCTGGAGATCTTTTCTCAGGGGCTCCTTCCCCGGAGCTGGGGAGGACCTCGAGGACCCAACTCACAGGGGAAGGCAAAAGCACATGGACAGGTGTATGCTCCGTAGGAGAGCTCTAGTGAACCTCATCTCTCAGGAACATTCTGGCCTCCTATAGAGACACCTCTGTATGTGAAGCTACACACCCAACATAGGGGCAAATGGAGCCTGATTCTCCCCGTGGTGTGCTGATGCTTTGTGGCAAAGCAGCTGCTTGATAATCCATCCACTTAGGCTTCCCTCGCCTTGACAGAGGTCCCATTGCTGTAGCCCTTGGCAGTTTGGAAAGAAGAAGACCCTTACCCTTCATAAAGTAGGCCTTTGTCCTAGTTTGAATGGAAAGGTAATAGCTGAGCTGAGGCCAATAAGGTGCCTGCCAAGTCTGACATACTCCCGTAGCCTTCACCTTAATGGAAAATAACTCTAGAATCTGGGAATGTCTTTGCAAGGCTGGCAAAGGGCAGTCAGGAACCAGCACCCTGCCTCTGGAATTACCGACTTCTGAGCAGATCTGGAGGTCTCCTTTAGGAGAAGCTAACCCATTCTTTCCAAATAGAGGCTTCCAAACAGGCCAGTTGGCTGCCTCTTCGCGCCCGAAGGAGGCCTGCTTTTCTCGCATCCTATGAAGCCCTGTTCCCAGCTTCTGGGAAAAGCGGATCTTGAAGATATTTTCTCAGGGGTTGTTTCCATGGAGCTGGGGCCGAGACCAGAGACCCAATCGCACAGGGGAAGGAAAACCACATGGACAAGTCTTTGCTCTCCAGGAGACCTCTAAGTGAAACTTACTGTGTCAGGAACGTTCTTGACTCCTATGGAGACACCCCTGTGTGTGAAGCTGCATACCCAACAAGGGGGCACACAGGGCCTGATTCTCTCTTTGCAGCTTTGAAGCTGTCGTTCAAACAACAGCTTGAGAATCCATAGAATGCTCTCCCTTACCTCTGAGAGACTTCTCATTGCTGTAGCCTTTGGCAGTTTTTACAAATCCGCACCCAAACCCTTCTCCAAGTAGGCCTGGGTCCTGGTTTGGATGGCCATGCAATGGCGGAGCTGAGGCCAGTAAGGCACCAGTCAGGTGTCACACACTCTGGCAGCCTGCTCCTCCAGGGACAGTAAGGCCTATTTTTCCCTGCCGGAGGCTCGCTTGCCTTGCCTCCTGTGAACTGCGTTTCCCAGCCTGGGCAAAAAGCGGTTCCTGGAGACCTTTTCTCAGGGGCTCTATCCCCAGAGCTGGGGTGGACCTCGGGGACCCATCTCACAGGGGAAGGAAAAACCACATGGACAGGTCTATGCTCTGTAGGAGACGTTAGTGTGTCTCATCTCTTAGGAACATTCTTGGCTCGTACAGAGACACCTCTGTGTGTAAAGCTACACACCGAACATAGGGGCACAGGGAGCCTGATTCTCTCCGTGGGGTGCTGATGCTTTGTGGCAAAGCACCTGTTTGAGAATCCATCCGCTTATGCTTCCCTCGCCTTGACAGAGGTCTCATTGCTGTGTCTCTTGGCAGTTGGGAAAGAAGTAGACCCTTACCCTTCACCAAGTAGGCCCTGATCCTAGTTTGAAAGGAAAGGCAATAGCTGAGCTGAGGCCAGTAAGGCACCCGTCAACTCTGACATATTCCCGATGCCTGCTCCTTCATGGAAAATATTGCTAGAATCTAGGAATGTCTTTGCAAGGCTGGCAAAGGTCAGTCAGGAACCTCGACCCTGCCTCTGGAATTTCTATCTTCTGAGCAGATCTGGAGGTCTCCTTCTGGAGAAGCTAACCCATTCCTTCCAAATAGAGGCTTCTAAACAGGCCGGTTGGCTGCCTCTTCTTGCCTGAAGGAGGCTTGCTTTTCCTGCCTCCTATGATCCCTGGTTCCCAGCATGGGGGAAAAGCAGATCTTGGAGATCTTTGCTCAGGGGTTGTTTCCACGGAGCTGGGGTTGTGCCCAGAGACCCACACATACAGTGGAAGGCAAAACCACATGAACAAGTCTTTGCTCTCTAAGAGAGCTCTAGTGAACCTCAGTCTTTGACGAACGTTCTTGGCTCCTATGCGGACACCTCTGTGTGTGAAACTGCGTACCCAACATGGTGGCAGAGAGCCTGATTCTCTCTGTGCAGGTTTAATGCTGTCGTTCAGAAAACAGCTTGAGAATCCATACAATTCTCGCCCTTACCTCTGAGAGAGTTCTCATTGCAGTAGCCCTTGGCAGTTTGTAGAAATCTGCACCTAAACCCTTCTCCAAGTAGGCCTGAGTCCCAGTTCGGAGGAACAAGCAATGGCGGAGCTAAGACCAGTATGGCACCAGTCAGTTTTCACACACTCTGGCAGCCTGCTCCTCCAGGGACAGTAAGGCTTCTTTTTCTCTGCAGGAGGCTCACTTGCCTTACTTCCTGTGAACAGCTTTTCCCAGCCTGGGCGAAAAGCGGTTCCTGGAGATCTTTTCTCAGAGGCTGTTTTCTCGGAGCTGGGGTGGACCTCGGGGACCCAACTCACAGGGGAAGGCGAAACCACATGTACAGGTGAGCACTCTGTAGGAGAGCTCTTGTGAGCCTCATCTCTCAGGAACATTCTTGGCTCCTGTAGAGACACCACTGTTTGTGAATCTACACACCCCACATAGGGGCAAAGGGAGCCTGATTCTCTCCGTGGGGTGCTGATGCTTGGTGGCAAAGAACCTTCCTGATAATCCATCCGCTTATGCTTCCCTCGCATTTACGGAGGTCTCATTGCTGTAGCCCTCGGCAGTTTGGAAAGAAGAAGACCCTTACCCTTCATAAAGTAGGGCCTTGTCCTACTTTGAATGGAAAGGCAATAGCTGAGCTGAGGCCAATAAGGCGCCAGTCAAGTCTGACATATTCCCAAAGCCTGCTTCTTCAGGAAGATAACTGTAGAATCTAGGAATGTCTTTGCAAGGCTGGCAAAGGGCAGTCAGGACCCTGCACACTGCCTCTGGAATTACCGACTTCTGAACAGATCTGGAGGTCTCCCTTAGGGGAAGCTAACCCATTCTTCCAAATAGAGGCTTCCAAACGCAGGCCGCTTGGCTGCCTCTTGCTCTCTGAAGGAGGCCTGCTTTTCCCGCCTCCTATGAACCCCACATCCCAGCCTCTGGGAAAAGCGGATCTTGAAGATCTTTTCTCAGGGGTTGTTTCCACGGAGCTGGGGCCGAGCCTGGAGCCCCAAACGCACAGGGGAAGAAAAACCACATGGACAAGTCTTTGCTCTCTAGGAGAGCTCTAGTGAACCTCACTCTGTCAGGAACGTTCTTGTTTCCTATGGAGACACCCCTGTCTGTGAAGCTGTGTACCGAACATGGAGACACAGAGTCTGATTCTCTCTGTGCAGCTTTGAAGCTGTCGTTCAAACAACAGCTTGAAAATCCATACAATGCTCTTCCTTACCCGTGACACAGTTCTCATTGCTATACCCCTTGGCAGTATTTAGAAATCCATACCCAAACCCTTCTCCTAGTAGGCCTGGGTCCTAGTTCGGAGGAACATGCAATGGCGGAGCTGAGGCCAGTAAGGCACCAGTCAGGTCTCACACACTCTTGCAGCCTGATCGTCCAGGGACACTAAGGCCTGTTGTGCCTTGCAGGAGGCTCGCTTGTGTTACCTCCTGTGAACTGCGTTTGCCAGCCTGGGGGAATAGCGGTCCCTGGAGATCTTTTCTCAGGGGCTCCTTCCCCTGAGCTGGGGCGGACCTCAGGGACCCAAGTCACAGGGCAAGGCAAAACCATATGGACAGGTCTATGCTCTGTAGCAGACTTCTAGTGAACCTCATCTCTCAGGAACATTCTTGGCTCCTATAGAGACACTTCTGTGTGTGAAGCTGCGTACCTAACATAGGGGCACAGAGAGCCTGATTTTCTCAGTTCATTTTGACCCTGTCGTTCAGAAAACAGCTTGAGAATCCATAAAATTCTCTCCCTTACCGCTGAGAGAATTCTCACTGCTGTAGCCCTTGGCACTTTGTAGAAATCCGCACCCAAATGCTTCTCCAAATAGGCCTGGGTCCTAGTTCGGAGGAACAGGCAATGGTGGAACTGAGGCCAGTAAGGCAACTGTCAGGTTTCACACACTCTGGCAGCCTGCTCCTCCAGGGACAGTAAGGCCTATTTTTCTCTGCAGGAGATTCGCTTGCCTTACTTCCTGTGAACAGCGTTTCCCAGCCTCAGCGAAGCGGTTCCTGGAGATCTTTTCTCAGGGACAGTTTCCCCGGAGGTGTGGCGGACCTCGGGGACCCAACTCACAGGGGAAGGAAAAACCACATGGACAGGTCTATGCTCTGTAGGAGAGGTTTAGTGAACCTAAACTCTCAGGAACATTCTTGGCTCCTATAGGGACAACTCTGTGTGTGAAGCTACACTCCCAACATTGGGGAACAGGGATCTTGGTTCTCTCCGTGGGGTGCTGATGCTTTGTAGTAAAGCACCTGTTTGAGAATCCGTCCTCTTAGGCTTCCCTCGCCTTGACAGAGGTCTCATTGCTGTAGCCCTTGGCAGTTTGCAAAGAAGAAGACCCTTACCCTTCATAAAGTAGGCCCTTGTCCTAGTTTGAATGGAAAGGCAATAGCTGAGCTGAGGCCAATAAGGAGCCAGTCCCCTCTGACACATCCCCGAAGCCTGCTCCTTCATGGAATATAACTCTAGAATCTTTTAATGTCTTTGCAAGGCTGGCAAAGGGCAGTCAGGAACCAGCACCCTGCCTCTGGAATTACCGACTTCTGAGCAGATCTGGAGGTCTCCTTTAGGAGAAGCTAACCCATTCCTTCCAAATAGAGGCTTCAAAACACAGGCAGGTTGGCTGACTTTCGTGCCCGAAGGAGGCTTGCTTTCCTCTCCTCCTATGAACTCCAGTTCCCAGCCTCTGGGAAAAGCGTATCTTGAAGATATTTTCTCAGGGGTTGTTTCCACGGAGCTGGGGCCGAGCCCGGGGCCCAAAGGCACAGGGGAAGGCAAGACCACATGGACAGGTCTATGCTCTGTAGCAGACCTCTAGTGAACCTCATCTCTCAGGAGCATTCTTGGCTCCTATAGAGACACCTCTGTGTGTGAAGCTGCGTACCTAACATAGGGGCACGGAGAGCCTGATTCTCTCTGTTCATTTTGATGCTGTCTTTCACAAAACAGCTTGAGAATCCATAAAATGCTCTCCCTTACCACCGAGAGAATTCTCACTGCTGTAGCCCTTGGCACTTTGTACAAATCTGCACCCAAACGCTTTTCCAAGTAGGCCTGGGTGCTAGCTCGGATGAACAGGCAATGGCGGAGCTGAGGCCAGTAAGGCAACAGTCAGGTTTCACACACTCTGGCAGTCTGCTCCTCCAGGGACTGTAAGGCCTCTTTTACTTTGCAGGAGATTCGCTTGCCTTACTTCCTGTGAACAGCATTTCCCAGCCTCGGCGAAGCGGTTCCTGGAGATCTTTTCTCAGGGACAGTTTCCCCGGGGGTGTGGCGGACCTCGAGGACCCAACTCACAGGGGAAGGCAAAACCACATTGACAGGTCTATGCTCTGTAGGAGAGGTTTAGTGAACCTAATCTCTCAGGAACATTCTTGGCTCCTGTAGAGACAACTCTGTGTGTGAAGCTACACTCCCAACATTGGTGCACAGGGAGCTTGATTCTCTCCGTGGGGTGCTGATGCTTTGTGGCAAAGCACCTGCTTGAGAATCCATCCTCTTAGGCTTCCCTCACCTTGACAGAGGTCTCATTGCTGTAGCCCTTGGCAGTTTGCAAAGAAGAAGACCCTTACCCTTCATAAAGTAGGGCCTTGTCCTAGTTTGAATGGAAAGGCAATAGCTGAGCTGAGGTCAATAAGGAGCCAGTCCCGTCTGACACATTCCCGAAGCCTGCTCCTTCATGGAAAATAACTCTAGAATCTAGGAATATCTTTGCAAGGCTAGCAAAGGACAGTCAGGAACCAGTACCCTGCCTCTGGAATTACCGACTTCTGAGCAGATCTGGAGGTCTCCTTTAGGAGAAGCTAACCCATTCCTTCCAAATAGAGGCTTCAAAACAGAGGCAGGTGGGCTGCCTTTTTGTACCCGATGGAGGCGTGCTTTTCTCTCCTCCTACGAACCCTGGTTCCCAGACACTGGGAAAAGTGGATCTTGAAGATATTTTCTCAGGGGTTGTTTCCACGGAGCTGGGGCCGAGCCTGGAGACCCAAAGGCACAGGGGAAGGCAAGACCACATGGACAAGCCTTTGCTCTTTAGTATAGCTCTAATGAACCTCACTCTGTCAGGATCTTTCTTGATGCCTACGGAGACACACCTGTGTGTGAAGCTGCGGCTACAGAGAGCCTGATTCCCTCCGTTTACCGCTGAGTCTGCATTGCCAAGCAACAGCTTGGGAACGCAGCCTGGGGCGCTTCCCTTCCCTCGGACAGAGCTCTCCTTGCGGTAGGCCTTGGTAGTTTGCATACAATGGGGCCCTAAGCCCTCTGCAAGTTGGCCTGGCTCCTAGGTCCAAAGGGCAGGCCAGAGCGGAGCTGAGGCTGTCAGGCTCCAGACACATCTCCCATACTCCTACATCCTGCTCCTACCCGGGCGTGAACGCTAGAAGCTGGGAAGGTACCTGGACCGTGCAGGGGCGGGGCGAACGCGGGCGGCGTGGGGCGGGGGTCGGCTTCTGGCGGGGGTGGGGGCGGGCTTCCCAGTTGTGCTCTCGGAGGTGGACACTGAGGCTGAAAACGCGCCGGGAGCGCACCCGGGACTGGGTAAACCCGGGGTGCGGGGGTCGAGATTCAGATGGCTTTGGGTGGGGGTCGGTCCCAGTTGTGCTCCCGGGGGTCGCCACTGCGGCTGGGAGCGCTCGGGGAGGGCGGCAGGGGCGGGGCTAACCCTGGCGGAGCGGGGCGGGGTCGGCTCACGGGGGGGATGGGGAGGGGTTCCCAGTTGCGCTCTCGGGGGTTGCAACTGCGGCTGGGAACGCCCATTTCGTCCGCCCCTGGGTCCCCAAGGATCGCCATCCCGTGGGTGCAGCGGAGGGCTGCGGACCACAGGTAAGGGAACTGGGACTGCGTGGAGCAGGGAACCAAGTATTCCGCCGTCTGTTGGCACATTCTCGGAGCTCCCCAACCTGGCGGTCGCAGAAGGCCTTGCCTTTGGGGTCAAGGCCTTTACCGCTCCACCCCTCTGCTGAAAAATCTCAGAGTCTGCGCGGTTTTTCCAAGCAGCCTAGTGTCCGCTGGAAGTCCAAGGGACAGAACACTGAACTCTGGCCGGCTGGCCCAGCCCTGCTTCTGGCACTTTGTAAGCCAGCGGGCCCTTGAGCACCTGCTGGGATGGGAAAGGGAAGGGTCCATGAATTGCACCCTAGAAACTTAGTAGGGTGCATGGATTTTAAACCCTGGTGGCCGCCCAGGCAGCAAAGAAGGGGGGAGGGCACCTTGCTGCCCTATCATGGCAGAATCTGTGGTTGTCCAGCTGCGTGGGCCTTTTCATGAGGACCCTGTGCAATAAAAGTTTGGTGTTTTGGAACTGAATAATTAGAACGTGTAAAAGCTTTAAATTATGTGGTGGTATAATTAAAAAACAAAACAAAACAAAACCAAGCTCCAAGTGTTTTGCAAATGGAGGTTTAAATATTGAAGGACTGTATTCCTTGCACTGTGGCATTCTATCAAGAAGTGTGCAGGATTTTTTTTTTTTTTTAAGAAAAGTGTTCGAAGTGAGGGAAACAGGAAACCCAGAGGTGCCCCTGTATTTTGGGGAAGGCCTTAGGAGGTCACTTGGAAATGCTGCTGGCTGTGCGGGAGGGGGGCAGATGGGCTGTGCAGGCTTGTCCTTTGCATGGATGTTCTTGTGTGTGGAAACCCAGCTCGGAGCCATCTCCTGATGTGTAAGAATTTCGCAGACAAACCTTGAGCTAAGCAATGCATTTTTTCCTAAGAAAATGTTTGTCTTAATCGATGTAAATATCCTATGTATTTCCGCTAGACTCTGGCTTCAGGTCGGTTCCCCCAAAAGGCTCAGAAGCGATTTGAACAAAACAGCATGTTTTCCTCCTAGCTTGTTCTCCTTATCTATGTTAAGAAAATGATATATTTGCCTGCAATACTGCCTTTCTTCAAGATTCATGTCAATCAAGTTTTGGCCCGGGATGACTCACCTGCTGCCAATATTATCTCAATGCATGTCGTGGGGGAGGGGCCTGGTGCCATTCCCTGAAACAGTTCCTTTCTTTCCTTAGCTGACTGCTAGTGCCTGTAGAATATCTGGCTAAAGACCAGCAGGGGGTACTCTTACTACCCCCCCCACCCCGCCTCGAGTCTAAGTCAGCAGCTTTCTCTATCTCTTTAATACTTTAATAACACTTGATGACACAAAAGCTCTGAGCGATCAAATCATATCAAATCTTCATTTCAGATTGAAGATGCATTCCATGGTATTGCCATCTTAAGTCTTTCCATCGTTATGGAATATCTGTCCATGTATTCAGGATAGTTTTCAGCCAGGGTGTATAATTTCCAGTGTGCCAGTCTTGTCATCCTCGTTACATCCGTGGCAAAGTGTTTTATTCATGTTGATATTATTGAAAGGGAATTTTTTAAAATTCCTTTTCAGATTATTATCTGCTAATGTATACAGATAAAACTGTGTAATCATTCATTTTGATCAGTTTGGACAGCTTGATAGTTGTCTTTAATTTCTTTACTTTCTGACACTTTAAGATTATCCTGGGACACATATGTAATGCCTCACCCCTAAATTCAGACATGTGTTCAAAGAACTTCTGTCCTTTTATTTATTTATTTATTCTTTAACATTGAAATCGTTTTGACTATGCTGGGTGTTTGTTGCTAGATGGAAGTAGCTAGGACCTCTGGACTGCAGTCTCTCATCTCTTGCTGACCTCTTGTTGACCTCTGCAGAATCCTGGTAGGTGGGAGCTTGTTAGTTCCTTGTTCCTTATCAGAACCTCCTGTGGTAAGTGTTTTTCTCTTCTCTGTTGCCTGGTAAGGGTGGATGGTCATGGGCACCCCAAAGTTGGCTAGAAGTCAATTATTTAGGCAGGCTTGTGCATAGATATGGGAGAAGGCAATGGCACCCCACTCCTGTAAAATCCCAAGGACGGAGGAGCCTGGTAGGCTGCAGTCCATGGGGTGGCTAAGAGTCGGACACCACTGAGTGACTTCATTTTCACTTTTCACTTTCATGCATAGGAGGAGGAAATGGCAACCCACTCCAGTGTTCTTGCCTAGAGAACCCCAGGGACTGCGGGGCCTGGTGGGCTGCCGTCTATGGGGTCGCACAGAGTCGGACACGACTGAAACGACTTAGCAGCAGCAGCGGCGGCAGCAGCAGCAGAAGCAGTGCATCGATATCAAAAGGGCTGCAAACAGTCAGGAAGGATCACATATGTCACCGTGAAACACTACTTCTCCACTTAGCCAAAGCTAACAAAAGATTTCTGTTCTAGGTCAACCTAGAAGAGATCACTTAAGAGGTAAAGAAACTTAAACTCCATTAGCAAAGGCAGTTCGACATCTCAAGAAAACTTGTGCTAGGCACAGAACTCTTTTCTGGGGGTCCACTTTCCCTACAACCTCCTTATCCCATTCTGTACCCATTCCTTTGCTTCTCCCATCCTGAAACTGCCACCTGTAAGACAGAACTACTTCGTTTTCCTTCCTCAAGTGCCATTGCATTCCACATACTTTCTTGTAATAACAAGTCATACATTTCCCTTCAGCAACCAAGAACTGACTTTTATATTGGCATTGGCTATAGCCCGCCCCCCTCCCCCCACCCCCAAGAACAGAACAAAACAAAACAAAACAATTGCTTTCTTACATTTAACATGTCAGGATGGTGCCAGACACTATTCATGCAGAGTCAAAAATCTCTTTTGTTTCTGTGTAAAAGGGAGGTCCTTTCAAGTCGTGAATGTTTCAGAACTTTCATTTATTTGGAAATGACCTAGCTATTCAATACACTGTCGTCACAAGGATAGAAACTCGGGTAACCAAAACACCTGGAGAAACGTTTGTTAGTTCAGTTCAGTTCAGTTGCTCAGTCGTGTCTGACTCTTTGGGACCCCGTGGCCTGAAGGACGCCACGCTTCCGTGTCCGTCACCAGCTCCAGGGGCTTGCTCAAACTCATGTCCATCGAGTCAGTGATGCCATCCAACCATCGTATCCTCTGTCATCCCCTTCTCCTCTGCCTTCAATCAAGACTATGAGAGGCAGATATTTTAGAGTATAATTATTGTAAAGAGTTTGTCTAAAAGGTCATATCACATTTACATTTTTTACTTTTGTTGTTGTCGTTTCCAGGTAGTTTCTTGCTGACAAGCTTGTGACACATATAACAATAGAGCAATTTTTACCTCAAAAGAAACCTAGGCACTATGAACATGTTGTGCTTAATGTTGTTGACTCTTAGACATGTCTATAATGGAGGAGCAAAACCAAAAATACTAGATATTTAATATTGACTAGTTCCCAGTTCACGGGACTCTGACACTCATTTAGGTCAATGTTTTCTTGTATTTCCAGCAGTTTGATTTGGAAGGGCTGTCTTGTCTTGAGACCATTGAAATCAGAACACAGAACTTGAGCAATATTATCAAAAAACACAAGGCTCACACTGACTCATACCTTAATCCAGACAGACAGACAAGACATCTTCCAGGTTTCCGCCTGAGATTTAAATATTTCTTTGAGCCAGTCTTCTGGGGAGTGGGGGGATGGGGGTGGCAGTAAGGCAGGCTTGGGTAACAAGCTAATTGTTGGTCATTGCATATGCAAAGAACCAGCTTTCCGGGTTCCAAGGAAAAAAGTTTCCTTGGTAACCAACTTTGTCTGGTTCTATAGAATATCATGGCCCTCCTAGGTCAGGTCATCTTGCCTTTCTGTAGTCCTCGTTTTATCCCTAAATCATAGACAGCTTGGATTGTCTCTGTGGGGTGTATGTATTGTCCTCATGTTTGACCTGGCGGCAGCAGCGAGGTCCGAGAGCCTCTCCTGGAACCGGGCGTGGGGATGGGGCTCACCGAGAGACGCTGGTGAAGGTGGGCAGCGCCCCTGGAGCGCGGCAGGGGCGGGGCGAACCCGGGCGGCACAGGGCGGGTCTCGGCTCCTGGCGGGGGTAGGGGAGGGCTTCCCAGTTGTGCTCTCAGAGATGGCCACTGCGGCTGGAAACGCGCCGGGAGCGCAGCCAGGGTGGGGTAAACCTGGGCTGCACAGGTCGAGATTCCGCTCGCTGTGGGTGGGGGATCGGTCCCTGTTGTGCTCCCGGGGGTAGCCAATATGGCTGGGAACCCGCCAGGAGCCCGGCAGGGCCGGGGCGAAACCTGGCGGCGCGGGGCGGGGTGGGGTTCCGTTCGCAGTTTGGGTCGGCTCCTGGCCGGGGTGGGGGAGGGCTTTCCAGATGTGCTGTTGGGGGTCGCCATTGTGGCTGGGAATGCCCATTTCGTGAACTCCTGGATCCCCAAGGATCGGCATCCATTGGCCACAGCGGAGGGGTGCGGAACACAGGTAAGGGAACGGGGACTGCGTGGAGCAGGGAACCATGTATTCCGCCCTGTATTGTCACAGTCTCAGAGCTCCCCAACCTGGCAGTCGCAGGAAGGCCTCGTCTTTGGGGTCAAGGCCTTTACCGCTCCATCCCTCTGCTGAAAAACCTCAGAGTCTGCGTGGTTTTCCCAAGCAGCCTAGGGTCCGCTGGAAGTCCAAGGGACAGAACCCTGAATTCTGGCCGGCTGGCCCAGCCCTGCTTCTGGCACTTTGTAGGCCAGCGGGCCCTGGAGCACCTGCTAGGATGGGAAAGGGAAGGGTACGCGAATTGCACCCTGGTGGCCGCCGAGGCAGCAAAGAAGGGGGCAGGGCACCTTACTGCCCTTTAATGGCAGACAGAATCTGTGGCTGTCCTGCTGCGTGGGCCTTTTCATGGGGACCTTGTGCAATAAAAGTTTACCGGTGACCTTAGGGAACTTCCCAGTGTGCTTCTGACAGATGAGGGATGCTGAGGAGTTGGCGGGGCCTCTCAGGACTCTGCTGGGTTTGGCGCAATGGAAGAGGGCCTCATCTCCAGGGAAGGCAGGAACCTCAGCCTTCCTCTCCGTTTCGGACTCCGACCGCAGGGTCCCTGAAGAGTTGGGACAGGAGAGTCAGGAATCGTCTTGTCTGAGGAAGGGAACTCCGCTTGCCTCTCGAGGTGCTCAGGGGGTATCAGGCCCCTTGTTGAGCTGTGTGTGGAACCTGCGGGTATTTCCGGAAATGCACGATGGTGACAGTGCCCCTTCGTGTTGTGACTTCACCCACTGGGTTGCCTTCGAAGAGGTGTCTGGGCCTCGGGTTCTTTTCAAGAGCGGACAGGGAAATCGGGGTCTTTCGGCATGTGGGACCACCCACGGGGCTAGTCTCAAATTTCCTAGTGAGGCTGGCTTCATCCTGACGTGTGCCAGGAAGGCCGGGGACCCTTCCAGACAACGCAGGGGGATCGACTCTCCTGTCGCCATCAGGAGGGGAGAAGGGGCTCAGATGAAGTGGGGCCGGAACCCTCGGTGTTACCCTCGAGGGAAACCGGCGTGTGGGGGACTTTTGGGGGTTGCATGAAAGGAGTCAGGTACCGTTTCGCACTTCAGGACAGAACCTGGGACTTCCCTTGAGACGCCGTAGCGGGCAAGGGCCTCATCTTGCGAAGACATTGGAACCATGTGGATTTTCTCGAGTTGCGGCGGGATTCTAGACTTACGACGGGGATTTCAGGCTTCCTCTTGTGTTGGCCCCGGGAAGCCTAATCTTCCATTAGAGTTGCGAGGGAAAGCTTGGGGTTGCACTCGAGTCACTGCAGGGCCAAAGAGACCTCATCTAGGCCTGTGTCCGGGACTTAACGTTCCTCTCAAGGGAAGACAGGGATCTCAGGGTGGCGTTCCAGACTCCCCCGGGGAGTCAGGCCTAGCCTCGAGGGCAAGCAAAGGATTCCGCTGTCCTCTCAAGTCGCGACGCAGATCTCTTGGAGCCCACTGAGTGGCCTCAAGGGAGTCAGGCCTTCTCTTCAGTTTGGAGAGAGGACTCGGGATTGCGCTCTGGGTCAGGCAGGAAAAGAAGGCCCTCACTTCGCGAGGATGGGGGCTTCTCAGGGGTTTCCTCGAGCTGCGGCGCCCGTGGGGGTTTTCTCCCGAGGCACGACGAGGATCTCAGGGAGCCTCTCATGCGGTGCCAGGGAAGTCAGGTCTTTGTGCGCGTGGCGAGGGGGAGCGCGTCACGGCTCTCGAGTCATGGGAGAGGACTAGGGCCTCCAGACGCGTTGAAGAAGGACACTCGAGGTCTTTCTGGGGTTGCGGCGGGAAAGCCTCATTTCCCTCGACTTCTGCCGGGGACCTTAGGGAACTTCCCATGGTGCCTCTGATAGGTGAGGGATGCTGTGGAGTTGGCGGGGCCTCTCGGGACTCCGCTGGCCTTGGCGCAATGGAAGAGGGCCTCATCTCGAGGGGAGACAGGAAACTTAGGCTTCCTCTCCTTTCAGACTCCAACCACAGGATCCCTGCAGAGTTGGGACAGGAGAGTCAGGCCTCATCTTGTCTGAGGAAGGGAACTCCGCTTGCCTCTCGAATTGCTCAGGGTGTCTCACGCACCTCGTCGAGCTGTGTGTGGAAACCGTGGGTTTTTCCGGACGACTCACGGGGGTGTCAGTGCCCCTTCGAGTGGACCTTCACCCACAGGGTTGCCTTCGAAGAGGGGTCCGGGCCTCGGGTCCTTCTCAAGAGCGGACCGGGGAATCAGGGGCGTTCGGCATGTGGCACCACCCACGTGGCTCGTCTCGAATTTCCCCGTGAGACCGGCCTCATCCTGAGGTGCGCTGGGAAGGCCTGGAACCCCTTCTGTACCACGCAGGGGAATCGACTCTCCTGTCGCTATCAGGAGGGTAGAAGGGGATCAGATGAAGCTGTGCCGGGACTGTCGGTGTTCCCCTCGAGGGAACCCGGCGTGTCGGGGAACTTTTGGGTGTCGCACGAAGGGTGTCAGGTACCGTTTCGCACTTCAGGGCGGAACAGGGGACTTCCCTTGAGACGCCGTAGTGGGCAAGGGCCTCATCTTGCGAAGACGTTGGAACCACGTGTTTTTTCTCGATTTGCGGCGGGATTCTCGAGTGACGACGGGGATTACAGGCTTCCTCCTCTGTTGGCCCTGGGAAGCCCAGTCTTCCATTCGAGTGGCGAGGGAAAGCTGGGGGCTGCGCTCGAGTAACTGCAGGGCCAAAGAGACCTCATCTATGCGTGTGTCCAGGACCTAATGTTCCACTCCAGGGAAGGCAGGGATCTCGGGGTTGCATTCCAGGCTCCCCCGGGGAGTCAGGCCTCGTCTCGAGGGGAAGCAAAGGACTCCGCTGTCCTCCCGAGTCGCGACGCGGATCTCTTGGAGCCCCCTAGTGGCCTCAGTGAAGTCAAGCCTCCTCTTCAATTTCGAGAGAGGGCTCGGGATTGTTCTCCAGGCCATGCAGGAAAAGAAGGCCCTTCACCTCGTGAGGACGGGGGCGTCTCAGGGGTTTCCTCGAGCTGCGGCGCCCTTGGGGGTTTTCTCGCGAGGCACGACGAGGATCTCAGGGAGCCTCTCGTGCGGCGCCAGGGAAGTCAGGTCACCCTGCGCGTGGCGAGGGGGAGCGTGTCATGGCTCTCGAGTCACGGGAGGGGACTAGGGCCTCGAGACGCGTTGAATAGGGACTCTCGAGGTCTTTCTCGGGTTGTGGCGGGAAAAGTCGTTTCCCTCGACCTCTGCCGGGGACATTAGGGAACTTCCCAGGGTGTCTCTGAGAGTTGATGGATACTGTGGAGTTGGCGGGGCCTCTCGGGACTCCGCTGGGTTTGTCGCAATGGAAGAGGGCCTCATCTCGAGGGGAGGCAGGAACCTCAGACTTCCTCTCTGTTTCGGACTCCGACATCAGGGTCCCTGCAGAGTTGGGACAGGAGAGTCAGGCTACGTCTTTTCTGAGGAATGGAACTCCGCTTGCCTCTCGAGTTGTTCATGGGGTTTCAGGCCCCTTGTCAAACTGTGTGTGGAATCTGCAGGTTTTTCCAGATGATGCACGGTGGTGTCAGTGACCCTTCAATTTGTGCCTTCATCCACAGGGTTGCCTTCGAAGAGGTGTCCAGGCATCGGGTTCTTATGAAGAGCGGACTGGGAAATCGGGGTCGTTCAGCATTTGGCAGCACCCACGTGGGTTGTATCGAATTTCCTCATGAAACCGGCCTCATCCTGAGGTGTGCCGCGAAGGTCATGAAACTCTTCCAGACAAAGCAGAGGAATCGACCCTCCTGTGGCGATCAGGAGGGGAGAAGTGGCTCAGATGAAGTGCTGCTGGGAACCTCGGTGTTTCCCTCAAGTGAGACAGGTATGTCGGGTAACTTTTGGGGTCGCATAAAGCGTTCCAAGTACCGCTTCGCTCTTCAAAATGGAACGTTGGACTTCTCTGGGGGTGCTCCAGCGGGCAAGGGCCTCATCTTGGAATGACTGGGGAACCACTTGGTTTTTCTCGAGTTGCAGTGGGATATTTGAGTTACCACAGTGAATTCATGCTTCCTCTTGTGTTGGCCCACAAAAGTCTTATCTTCCATTCGAGATTCGAGGAAGAGCTGGAGGTGCGCTCTAGTCACTGAAGGCAAAAGAGACCCCACCAAGGCTTGTGTGCAGGACCTAATGTTCATGTCAAGACTCGACAGAAATCTCGGGGTTGCATTCCAGACTCGCCTTGGAGTCAGGCCTCGTCTCGAGGGGAAGCAAAGGACTCTGCTCTCCTCTCGAGTCGGACGGGTATGTCTTGGAGCCCACTGAGTGGCTTAAAGGGAGTCAAACCTCCTCTGGTGTTTGGAGGGAGGACATGGGATTGCTCTCCAGGGAATGCAGGAAATGAAGGCCCTCATCTCCCGATGACTGGGGCGTCTTGTAGGTTTTCTCGAGCTGTGGCGCTAGTGTGGGGTTTCTCACGAAGTAAGACTGGGAGCTCAGTGAGGCTCTCACGTGGTGCCAGGCAGTCAGGTCTCTATGCACGTGGTGAGAGGGAGCCCGTCATTGTTCTCGAGTCATGGTAGGGGAATTGGGCCTGAAGACGTGTTAAAGAAGGACTCTCGAGGTCTTTCTTGGGTTGCAGCAGGAAACCCTGGGTTCCATCGACTTGTGCCAGTGACCTCAGGAAGCTTCTCAGCGTGCCTCTGAGAAGTCAGGGTCACTGTGGTGTTGGGAGGGGCCTCTCGGAACTCCACTGGGTTTGCTGCAATGGAAGAGGGCCTCATGACAAGTTGAGGCAGGAACCTCAGGGTTCCTCTCCTGGCTTCGAATGCGCCGGATCTGACTCGGATCGCAGAGTCCCTGCAGAGTTGGGACAGGAGAGTCAGGCCTCATCTTGTGTGGAGGAATGGAACTCCGCTTGACTCTCGCGTTGTTCATGGGGTGACAGGCCACTTGTCGATTTGTATGTGGAACTTGCAGGTTTTTCTGGACGATGCACCGGGGTGTCACTGCCCCTTCGTGTTGTGCCTTGATCCACAGGATTGCCTTCGAGTTGGGTTCTGCCATCGGGTTCTTATCAAGAGTGGACCAGGGAATCGGGGTCTTTTGGCATGCAGCACCACCCACGTGGCTATGTCTCGAATTTCCTCGTGAGACTGGCCTCATCTTGATGTGCGCCAGGAAGGTCGGGAACGCCTTCCAGACAAAGCAGGGGAATCGAACCTCCTGTCGCGATCAAGAGGGGAGAAGAGTCTCAGATGAAGTGGTGCCGGGAACCTCGGTGTTCTCCTCAAGTGAGACTGGTATGTCGGGGAACTTTTGGGGTCGCCTCAAGGGTTCCAAGTAACTTTTCGCTCTTCAATACGGAACGTGGGACTTCTCTTGAGACGCTGTAGTGGGCAAGGGCCTCATCTTTCGATGACGGGGGAACCACGTGGTTTTTCTTGAGTTGGGGCGGGATTCTCGAGTTACGACGGGGAATTCAGGCTTCCTCTTCAACTGGCCCAGGGAAGTCCAGTTTTCATTCGAATTGCGAGTTAGAACTGGGGATTGCTCTCGAGACACTGCAGGGCCAAATAGACCTCATCTAGGCTTGTGTCCAGGACCTAATGTTCCTCTGCTGGGGCGACAGCGATCTCGGCATTGCATTCTCGACTCACCCTGGGAATCAGGCCTTGTCTCGAGGGGAAGCCAAGGACACCACTCTCCTGTCGAGTCGCGACGGGTATATCTTGGAGCTCACTGTGTGGCCTAAAATGAGTCAAGCCTCCTGTGGAGTTTGGAGAGAGGACTCAGGATTGCTCTCCAGGCCATACAGCAAAAGAAGGCCCTCATCTCGTGAGGACTGGGGCGTCTCGTGGGTATTCTCGAGCTGCGGCTCCAGTGTGGTGTTGCTCACGAGGTATAATGGGGAGCTCAGGGAGCCTCTCCTGTGGCGCCAGGGAAGTCAGGTTTCTATGCGCGTGGCTAGGGGGAGCGCGTCATTGCTCTCGAGTCATGGTAGGGGAATCGCACCTCAAGACGCGTTGAAGAAGGACTCTCGAGGTCTTTTACGGGTTGGGGCAGGAAACCCTTGGTTCCCTCGACTTGTGCCGGTGATCTCAGGAAGGTCTAAGGGTGCCTCTGAGAAGTCAGGGATACTGTGCATTTGGGAGGGGCCTCTCGGGACTCCACTGGGTTTGGTGCAATGGAAGAGGGCCTCATCTCGAGTGGAGGCAGGAAACTCATGTTTCCTCTCCTGACTTCCCCTGGGCCAGATCTGACTCGGATCGCAGTTTCGCTGCAGAGTTCGAACAGGAGAGTCAGGCCTCGTCTTGTGTGGAGGAATGGAACTCTGCTTGCCTATCCAGTTGTTCACGGGTTGACAGGTCACTTCTCGAGCTGTGTGTGGTACCTGCGGGTTTCTCCGGATGACATCCAGGGGTGTCAGTGCCCCTTCGTGTTGTGCCTTCATCAAAAGGGTTGTCTTCAAAGAGGTGTCCGGGCATTGGGATCTTATCAAGAGTGAACTGGGAAATCGGGGTCTTTCGGCATGTGTCACCATCCACGAGGCTATGTCTCGAATATCCTCGTGAGACCGGCCTCATCCTGAGATGCACCGGGAAAGGCGGGAACCCCTTCAAGACAAAACAGGGGAATCGACCCTCCTGTAACGATCAGGAGGGGAGAAGGGGCCCAGATGTAGTGGTGCCGGGAACCTCGGTTTTCTCCTCGAGTCAGACCGGTGTGTTGAGGAACTTTTGAGGTCGCATCAAGGGTGCCAATACCGTTTCGCACTTCAAGACAGAACGTGGGACTTCTCTTGAGACGCTGTAGGGGGCAAGGGCCTCATCTTGCGATGACGGGGGAACCACGTGGCGTTTCTCGAGTTGTGGCGGGATTCTCGAGTTTCGAGGGTGAATACAGTCTTCCTCATGTGTTGGCCCAGGGAAGTCCTATCTTCCATTTGAGTTTCAAGGGAGAGCTGGGGATTGCCCTCGAGTCACTGCAGGGCAAAATAGACCTCATCTAGACTTGTGTCCAGGACTTAATGTTCATCCCTAGGGGCGACAGGGATCTCGGGCTTGCATACCAGATTCACCCGGGGAATCAGGCCTCGTCTCGAGGGGAAGCAAAGAACTCCGCTGTCCTTTTGAGTCGCGATGGGTATCTCTTGGAGCCCACTGTGTGCCCTAAAGGGAGTCAAGCCTCCTGTGCTGTTTGGATAGAGGACTCGGGATTCCTCTCCAGGCCATGCATGAAAAGAAGGCCCTCATCTCGCGGTGACGGCGGCGTCTCGTGGGTTTTCTAGACTGCCGCGCTAGTGCCGGGTTTCTGACGAGGTACGAGAGGGAGCTCAGGGAGCCTCTCGTGTGGCGCCAGGGAAGTCAGGTCCCCATGAGATGGCTAGGGGGAGCTCGTCATTGCTCTCGAGTCATGGTAGGGTAATCGGGCCTCAAGACGGGTTGAAGAAGGACTCTCGAGGTCTTTCTCGGGTCACTGCATAAAACCCAGGGTTCCCTTGACTTGTGCCTGCGACCTCAGGGAGCTTCTCAGAGTGCCTCTGAGAAGTCAGGGATACTGTGCAGTTTGGAGGGGCCTCTCGAGACTCCTCTGCATTTGGTGGAATGTAAGAGGGACTCATCTCGAGTTGAAGCAGGAACCTCAGTGTTCCTCTCCATTTCTGACTCAGATCGCAAGGTCCCTGCATGTTGGTACAGGAGAGTCAGGCCTCATCTTTTCTGGAGGATGGGACTCCTCTTGCCTCTCGAGTTGTTCTCGAGGTGACAGGCCACTTGTCGAGCTGTGTGTGTAACCTGCCCGTTTTTCCGGATGATGCACAGGTGTGTTAGTGCCCCTTCGTGTTGTACCTTCATACTCAAGGCTGCCTTCCAAGAGGTGTCCGAGCATCGGATTCTTATCAAGAGCGGACCGGGAAATTGGAGTCTTTCAGCAAGTGGCACCGCCCACAAAGCTACGTATCGAATTTCCCCATGAGACCGGCCTCATCCTGAGTTGTGCAGGGAAGGTCGGGCCCCCTTGCAGACAAAGCAGGCGAATCGACCCACCGGTCATGATCAGGAGGGGAGAAGGGGCTTAAATGAAGTGGTGCCGGGAACTTCGGTGTTCCCCTTGAGTGAGACTGGCGTGTTGGGGGACTTTTGGGGTCGCATCAAGGGTGCCAAGTACCGTTTCGCATTTCAAGACGGAACCTGGGACATCTTTTGAAATGCTGTAGCGGGCAAGGGCCTCATCTTGCGATGACGGGAGAACCACGTGGTTTTGCTCGAGTTGCGGCGGGATTCTCGAGTTATGACCGGGAATTTAGGCTTCCTCTTGTTGGCCTTGAAATCCAGTCTTCCATTCGGGTTGCGAGGGGGAGCTGGGGATTGCGCTAGAGTCACTGCAGGGCAAAAGAGACCTAATCTAGGCTTGTGTCCAGGATCTAATGTTGCTCTCCAGGGGCGACAGGGATCTCGGGTTTGCATTCCAGACTCATCCGGGGAGTCAGTTCTCACCTCGAGGGTAATCAAAGAATTCCGCTCTCGTCTCGAGTCGCGATGGGTATCTCTTGGAGCCCACTGTGTGTACTAAAGGGAGTCAAGCCTCCTGTGGAGTTTGGAGAGAGGACTCGGGATTGGACTCCAGGCCATGCAGGAAAAGAAGGCCCTCATCTCGAGATGACGGTGGCGTCTCGTGGGTTTTCTCGAGCTGCGGCGCCAGTGTGGGGTGTCTCATGAAGTACCACAGGGATTTCAGGGAGCCTCTTGTGTGGCGCCAGGAAAATCCAGTATTCCATTCGAGTTGCGAGTTAGAACTGGGGATTGCTCTCCAGTCACTGCAGGGCAAAATAGACATCATCTACGCTTGTGTCCAGGACCTAGTGTTCCACTACTGGGCCGACAGGGATCTCAGGGTTGCATTCTCGACTCTCCCGGAGAGTCAGGCCTCGTCTTGAGGGGAAAAAAAGGACTCCACTCTCCTGTCGTGTCGCGACGGGTATCTCTTGGAGCCCACTGCGTGGCGTAAAGGGAGTGAAGCCTCCTATGGAGTTTGGAGAGATGACTCCGGATTGTTTTCCTGGCCATGCAGGAAAAAAGGCCCTCATCTTGCAATGACGGGGGCGTCTCGTGTGTTTTCTCCAGCTGTGGCGCCAGTATCAGATTTCTCACGAGGTACGACGGGGAGCCCAGAGAGCCTCTCGTGTGGTGCTAGGGACGTCAGGTCTCCGTGCGTGTGGTGAAGGGGAGTGCTTGATTGCTCTCGAGTCATAGTAGGCGAATTGGGCCTCAAGACGCATTGAAGAAGGACTCTCGAGGTCTTTCTCGGGTTTCGGCAGGGAACCCTGGGTTCCCTCGACTTGTGTCGGTGACCTCAGGCAACTTCTCAGGGTGCCTCTGAGAAGTCAGGGACACTGTGGATTTGGGAGGGGCCTTTCGTTACTCAACTGGGTTTGGTGCAATCGAAGAGGGCCTCATCTCGAATGGAGGCAAGAACCTCAGGGGTCCTCTCCATTTCTGACTCGGGTCGCAGAGTACCTGCCGAGTATGGACAAGAGAGTCATGCCTCGTCTTCCGTGGAGGAATGGATCTCCGCTTGCCTTTCGAGTTGTTCACGGAGTGACAGGCCACTTGTTGAGCTGTGTGTGGAACCTGCGGGTTTTTCCAGACGATGCACGGGGGTGTCAGTGCCCCTTCGTGTTGTGCCTTCATCCACAGGGTTGCCTTCAAAGAGGTGTCCGGACATCGGGTTCTTATCAATAGCGGAGCAGGAAATCGGGGTCTTTCAGAACGTGGCACCATCCATGAGGCTACGTCTCGAATTTCTTCGTTAGACTGGTGTCATCCTGAGGTGCGCCATGAAGATCGGGAACCCCTTCCAGACAAAGCAGGGGAATCGACCATCTTGTCGCGATCAGGAGGAGTGAAAGGGCTCAGTTGAAGTCGTGCCGGGAACCTCGGTGTTCCCCTCGAGTGGGACCGGTGTGTCGGGAAACTTTTCGGGTCGCTTCAAGGGTGCCAAGTACCGTTTTGCACTTCAATACGGACTTGGGGCTTCTCTTGACACGCTGTAGAGGGCAAGGGCCTCATCTTGGGATGACGGGGGAATCACGTGGTTTTTCTCAAGGTGCAGCGGGATTCTCGAGTTACGACGGGAAATTCAGGATTCCTCTTGTGTTGGCCCAGGGAAGTCCAATCTTCCATTTGATTTTCGAGGGAGAGCTGGGGTTTGCTCTTGAGTCACTGCAGGGCAAAAGAGACCTCATCTAGGCTTGTGTCCAGGACCTAATATTCCTCTCCAGGGCCGACAGCGATCTCGGGGTTGCATTCCAGACGCATCCTGGGAGTCCGAGCTCGACTCGAGGGGAAGCAAAGGACCCCGCTCTCCTCTCGAGTCGCCACAGGTGTCTCTTGGAGCCCACTGAGTGGCCTAAAGGGAGTCAAGCCCCCTGTGGAATTTGGAGAGAGGACTCGGGATTGCTCTCCAGGCCATGCAGGAAAAGAAGACCCTCATCTCGCGATGACAGGGGCGTCTTGTTGGTTTTCTCGAGCTGCGGTGCCAGTGTGCGGTTTCTGACGAGGTGCGACGGGAAGCTCAGAGAGCCTTTTGTGTGGCGCCAGGGAAGTCAGGTCTCCATGCGCATGGCAAGGGGGAGCGCGTCATTGCTCTCGAGATATGGTACGGGAATGGGGCCTCAAGATACGTTAAAGCAGGACTCTCAAGGTCTTTCTCGGGTTGCGGCAGGAAACCCTGGGTTCCGTCGACTTCTGCCGGTGACCTTAGGGAGCTTCTCAGGGTGCCTCTGAGAAGTCAGGCATACTGTGGATTTGGGACGGGCCTCTCGGGACTCCACTGGGTTTGGTGAAATGGAAGGGGGCCTCATCTCGAGGGGAGGCAGGAACCTCAGGGTTCCTCTCCATTTCTGATTCCAATCGCAGCCCCCTGCATAGTTGGGAGAGGTGAGTCAGGCCTCGTCTTGTGTGCAGGAATGGACCTCCGCTTGCCTCTCGAGTTGTTCACTGGGTGACAGGCACTTGTTGAGCTGTATGAGTAACCTGTGGTCTTTTCCGGACGATGCACGGGGGTGTCAGTGCCCCTTCGTGTTGTGCCTTCATCCACACTATCTTCGAATAGGTGTCTGGGCATCGCATTCTTATCAAGAGCGGATCGGGAAATCGCGGTCTTTCGGCATGTGGCACCACCATCGAGGCTACGTCTCGAATTTCCTCGTGAGACAGCCTCATCTGAGGTGCGTGGAGAAGGTCTGGAACCCCTTGCAGACAAAGCAGGGGAATCGACCCTCCTTTCGCGATCAGGAGGGGAGAAGGGGCTCAGATGAAGTGGTGCCAGGAACCTCGGTGTTCCCCTCGTGTGCGACCCGTATGTCGGGGAACTTTTGGGGTAGCATTAAGGGTGCCAAATATCATTTTGCACTTGAAGACAGAACGTGGGACTACTCTTGAGACGCTGGAGCGGGCAAGGGCCTCACCTTGCAATGACGGGGGAACCACGTGGTTTTTCTCAAGTTGAGGCGGAATTCTCGAATTACTACTGGGAATTCAGGCTTCCTCTTGTGTTGGCCCAGGGAGGTCCAATCTTCCATTCGGGTTGCGAGGGAAAGCTGGGGAGTGCTCTCGAATTACTGCAGGGCAAAAGCGACCTCATCTAGCCTTGTGTTCAGGACCCAATGATCCTCTCCAAGGGCGACAGGGATCTCGGGTTTGCATTACAGACTCACCCGGGGAGTTAGGCCTCGTCTCGAGGGGAAGCAAAGGACTCGGCTCTCCTCTCGAGTTGCGACGCGTATCTCTTGGAGCCCACTGAGTGGTCTAAAGGGAGTCAACCCTCCTCTTCAGTTTGGAGAGAGGACTCGGGATTGCTCTCCAGGCCATGCAGGAAAAGAAGGCCCACATCTCGAGATGACGGGGGCGTCTCGTGGGTTTTCTCGAGCTGCAGCGCCAGTGTGGGGTTTCTCACGAGGTACGACGGGGAGTTCAGGTAGCCTCTCGTGTGGCAACAGGGAAGTCAGGTCTCCATAGGCGGGGCAAGGGGGAGCGCGTCATTGCTCTCAAGTCAGGGTAGAGGAATCGGGCCTCATGACGGGTTGAAAAAGAACTCTCGATGTCTTTCTAGGGTTGTGGCAGGAAACCCTGGGTTCCCTTGACTTGTGCCGGTGACCTCAGGGAGCGTCTCAGGGTGCCTCTGAGAAGTCAGGGATACTGTGGATTTGGGAGAGGCCTCTCGGGACTCCTCTGGGTTTGGTGCAATGGAAGTGGGCCTCATCTCGAGTTGAGGCAGGAACCTCAGGGTTCTGCTCCTGACTTCCCGGAGGCCGGATCTGACTCAGATCGCAGGTTCCCTGTTGAGTTTGCTCAGGAGTGTCAGGTCTCGTGTTCTGCGGAGGAATGGAACTCCGCTTACATCTCAAGTTGTTCAAGGATGACACCACTTTTCGTGATGTGTGTGGAACCTGCGGGTTTTTCGGAGATGCACGGGGGCATCAGTGCTCCTTCCTGTTGTGCCTTCATCCACAGGGTTGCCTTCGAAGAGGTGTCCGGGCATCGGGTTCTCCTCAAGTGCGGACCGGGAAATTGGGGTCTTTCAGCATGTTGCACCACCCACGAGGCTACGTCTCGAATTTCCTCGTGAGACCGGCCTCATCCTGAGGTGCACAGGAAAGTCCGGGAACCCTTTCCAAACAAAGCAGGGGAATCGACCCTCCTTTCGGGATCAGGAGGAGAGAAAGGGCTCAGATGAAGTAGTGCCGGGAACCTCGGTGCTCTCCTTGAGTGAAAGTTGGGTAACTTTTCGCGTTGCATCAAGGGTGCCAAGTACCGTTTCGCACTTCAAGACGGAACCTGGGACTTCTCTTGAGATGCTGTAGTGGGCAACGGCCTCATCTAGCGCTGACGGGGGACCCACGTGTTTTTTCTCGAGTTGCGGCAGGATTCTTGAGTTACGATGGGGAATACAGGTTTCTTCTTGTGTTGGCCCAGGGAAGTCCAATCTTCCATTCGAGTTGCAAGTGAGAGCTGGAGATTGCTCTCGAGTCACTGCAGGGCAAAATAGAGCTCATCTAGGTTTGTGTCCAGGACCGAGTTTTTCTCTCCAGGGGCGACAGGGATCTCGGGGTTGCATTCCAGACTCACCCGGGGAGTCAGGCCTCGTCTCGAAGGGAATGAATGGACTCCGCTCTCCTCTCGAGTCGCGACGGGTATCCCTTGGAGCCCAAGAGTGGCCTAAATGGACTTAAGCCTCCTGTGGAGTTTGGACAGAGGACTCGGGATTGCTCTCTAGGCCATGCAGGAAAAGGAGGCCCTCATCTCGCGATGACGGGGGCGTCTCGTGGGTTTTCTCAAGGTGCAGTGCCTGGTTGGGGTTTCTCACGAGATAGGACGGGGAGCTCAGGGAGACTCCTGTGGTGCCACGGAAGTCAGGTCTCCATGGACGTGGCGAGGGGGAGCGCCTCATTGCTCTCGAGTCATGGTAGGGGAATCAAGCCTCAAGACGCTTCGAAGAAGAACTCTCGAGGTCTTTCTCGGGGTGTGGCAGGAAACCCTGGGTTCCCTCGACTTGTGCCCATGACCTCAGGGAGCTTAGCGGGGTTCCTCTGAGAAGTCAGGGATACTGTGGAGTTGAGAGGGGCTTCTCGGGACTTCACAGGGACTAGTGCAATTGAAGAGGACCTAATCTCGGATTGAGGCAGTAACATCAGGGTTCCTCTCCATTTCTGACTCGGATAGCAGGGTCCCTGCAGAGTTGGGACAGGAGAGTCAGACCTCGTCTTGTGTGGAGTAATGGAACTCCGCTTGCCTCTCGAGTTGTTCACGGGATGACAGGCCACCTGTCGAGTTGTATGTGGAACCTGCGGTTTTGGGGGACGATGCACAGGGGTGTCAGTGCCCCTTCGTGTTGTGCCTTCATCCACAGGGTTACCTTCGAAGAGGTGACCGGGCATCGGGATCTTATCAATAGCGGACCAGGAAATCGGGGTCTTTCGGCATGTGGCACAACCCACGAGGCTACGTCTCGACTTCCCTCGTGAGACTGGCCTCATCCTGAGGTTCGCCGGGAAGTCTGGGAACCCCTTCCAGACAAAGCAGGGGAATCGACCCTCCTGTCGCCATCAGGAGAGGAGAAGAGGCTCAGCTGAAGCGGTGCTGGGAACCTCCATGTTCTCCTCGAGTGAGACCGGGGTGTCAGGGAAATTTCGGGGTCGCATCAAGGGTGCCAACTACCGTTTCACACTTCAAGACGGAACATGGGACTTCCCTGGAGACGCTATAGCTGACAGGGGCCTCATATTTCGATGACGGAGGAGCCACGTTGTTTTTCTCCAGTTGCCGCGGGATTCTCGAATTACAACGGGGAATACAGGCTTCCTCTTGTGTTGGCCCAGGGAAGTCCAATCATCCATTCGAGTTGGGAGGGAGAGCTGGGGATTGCACTTGAGTCAATGCAGGACAAAAAAGACCTCATTTAGGCTTGTGTCCAGGACCGAGTTTTCCTCTACAGGGGCGACACGGATCTCGGGATCCCATTCCAGACTCACCCAAGTAGTCAGGCCTCGGCTCGAGGGGAAGC
Organism: Bubalus kerabau; assembly: GCF_029407905.1. Taxonomy (NCBI): domain Eukaryota; kingdom Metazoa; phylum Chordata; class Mammalia; order Artiodactyla; family Bovidae; genus Bubalus; species Bubalus kerabau. The sequence continues at coordinate 4,804,703 of NW_026577882.1, forward strand.
AACGGACTCCGCTCTCCTCTAGAGTAGCGACGTGTATCTCTTGGAGGCTACTGAGTGGCCTAAAGGGAGTCAGGCCTCCAGTGGAGTTTGGAGAGTGGACTCGGGATTGCTCTCTAGGTCATGTAGGAAAAGAAGGCCCTCATCTTACGATGATGGGGGCGTCTCGTGAGTTTTCTCGAGTGGCGGTACCAGTGTGGGGTTTTCATGAGGTAGGACGGGGAGCGCAGGGAGTCTCTCATGTGGCGCCAGGGAAGTTAGGTTTCAATGGGCGTGGCGAGGGGAATGCGTCATTGCTCTCCAGTCATGGTAGGGTTTCGGGCCTCAAGATGCGGTAAAGAAGGACTCTCGAGGTCTTGCTCAGAATGCAGCAGGAAACCCTGGGTTCACTCGACTTGTGCCAGTGACCGCAGAGAACTTCTGAGGGTGCCTCTGAGAATCAGGGATACTGTGGAGTTGGGAGGGGCCTCTCGGGACTCCACTGGGTATGGCGCAATGGAAGAGGGCCTCATTTCGAGTTGATGCAGGAACGTCAGGTTTAATCTACATTTCTGACTCCGATCGCACGGTCCCTGCAGAGTTGGGAAAGGAGAGTCAGGCCTTCTCTTGTGTGGAGGAAAGGAACTCCGCATGCCTCTCTAGTTCTTCAAGGGATGACAGGACACTTGTCGATCTGTGTTTGGAATCTGCGTGTTTTTCCATACTATGCATGGGGATGTCAGTACCCCTTCGTGTTGTGCCTTCACCCACAGGGTTGCCTTCGAAGAGGGGTCCGGGCCTCGGGGCCTTCTCAAGAGCGGACCGGGGCATCGGGGGCGTTCGGCATGTGGCACCACCCACGTGGCTCGTCTCGAATTTCCTCGTGAGACCGGCCTCATCCTGAGGTGCGCCGGGAAGGTCGGAACCCCTTGCAGACAAAGCAGGGGAATCGACCCTCCTGTCTCGATCAGGAGGGGAGAAGGGGCACAGATGAGGTGATGCTGGGAACCTCGGTGTTCCCCTCCAGTGAGACCAGTGTGTTGGGGAACTTTTGGGGTCGCATCAAAGGTCCCAAGTACCGTATCGCACTTCAAGATGGAACGTAAGACTTCTTTTGAGACGCTGTAGCGGCAATGGCCGCATCTTGCAATGAAGAGGGAACGACATGGATTTTCTCGAGTTGTGGCGGGATTCTTGAGTTACAACGGGAAATTCAGGCTTCCTCTTCTGTTGGCCCAGGGAAGTCCAGTCTTCCATTTGAGTTGCGAGGGAGAGTTGGGGATTGCTCTCGAGTCACTGCAGGAAAAAAGAGACCTCATCTAGGCTTGTGTCCAGGACCTAATGTTTCTCTCCAGGGGCGACAGGGATCTCCGGTTCGCATATCAGACTCACCCGAGGAGTCAGGCCTCGCCTTGTGGGGAAGGAAAAGACTCCGCTCTCCTCTCGAGTCGCGACGGGTATGTCTTGGAGTCCACTGAGTGACCAAAAGGGAGTCAAGCCTACTGTGGAGTTTGGAGAGAGGACTCGGGATTGATCTCCAGGCCATGCTAGAAAAGAAGGCCGTCATGTCGCGAAAACGGGGGCGTCTCGTGGGTTTTCTCTATCTGCGGCGCCAGTGTGGGGTTTCTCACGAGGTATGACGGGGAGCTCAGGGAGCCTCTCGTGTGGCACCAGGGAAGTCAGGGCTTCATGAGTGTTGCAGAGGGAGTGTGTCATTGCCCTCGAGTCATGGTAGGGGAATCAGGCCTCAAAACGAGTTGAAGAAGGACTCTTGAGTTCTTTCTATGGTGGCGGCAGTAAACCCTGGGTTCACTCGAATTGTGCTGGTGACCTCAGGGAGCTTCTCAGGGTGCCTCTGAGAAGTCAGGGATACTGTGGAGCTGGGACGCGTCTCTCGGGACTCCACTGGTTTTCGTGCAATGGAAGAGGTCCTAATCTCGAGTGGAGGCAGGAACCTCAGCGTTCCTCTCGTGACTTCACTGGCGCTGGTCTGATTCGGATCGCAAAGTCCCTGCAGAGTTGGGACAGGAGAGTCAGGCATCGTCTTGTGTAGAGGAATGAAACCCCACTTGCCTCTCGAGTTCTTCAGGGGTGACAAGCCACTTGTTGAGCTGTATGTGGAACCTGCGGGTTTTTCCGGACGACGCACGAGGGTGTCAGTGCCCCTTTGTGTTGTGCCTTCATCCACAGGGTTGCCTTCGAAGAGGTGTCCAGGCATCGGTTTCTAATGAAGAGCGTACAGGGAAATCATAGTCTTTTGGCATGTGGCACCACCCGCGAGCTACGTCTCGAATTTCCTCGTGAGACCGGCCTCATCCTGAAGTGCCCCGTGAAGGTCGGGAACCCCTTACAAACAAAGCAGGGGAAGTGACCCTCCTATCACGAACAGGAGGGGAGAAGGGGCTCAGATAAACTGGTGCCGGGAACCTCGGTGTTCACCTCGAGTGAGACCAATATTTCGGGGAACTTTTGGGGTCACATCAAGGGTGTCAAGTATCTTTTCGGACTTCAAGACGGAACGTGGGACTTTTCTTGAGAAGCTGTAGCGGGCAAGGGCCTCATCTTGCGATGACGAGGGAACCAAGTGCTTTTTCTCGAGTTGCGGCGGGATTCTCGAGTTACGAAGGGGAATTCAGGCTTCCTCTTGTGTTGGCCCAGGGAAGTCCAATCTTCCATTCGAGTTGTCAGGGAGAGTGGGGGATTGCTCTCGAGTTACAGAAGGGCAAAAGAGATCTCATCTAGGCTTGTTTCCAGGACCTAATGTTCCTCTCCAGGGGAGACAGGGATCTCGGGGTTGCATTCCAGACCCACCTGGTGAGTCAGGCCTTGTCTCGAGGGGAAGCAAAGGACTCCATTCTCCTCTCGAGTCGCGACGGGTATCTCTTGGAGCCCACTAAGTGGCCTAAAGGGAGTCAAGCCTCCTGTGGAGTTTGGAAAGAGGATTCGGGATTCCTCTCCAGGCCATGCCAGAAAAGAAGGCCCTCATCTCGCGATGACAGGGGCGTATGGTGGGTTTTCTCAAGCTGCGGCATCAGTGTGGGGTTTCTCACGAGGTACAACAGGGAGCTCAGGGAGCCTCTCTTATGGTGCCAGGGAAGTCAGGTCTCCATGTGCGTGGCGAGGGGGTGCGTGTCATTTCTATAGAGCCATGGAAGCAGATTCGGGCTTCAAGACAATTTGAAGTGGGACTCTCGAGGTCTTTTTCGCATTGTGGCAGGAAACCCTGGGTTCCCTCGACATGTGCCGGTGACCTCATGGAGCTTCTCCGGGTGCCTCTGAGAAGTCAGGGGTACTGTGGAGTTGGGAGGGGCCTCTCGGGACTCCACTGGGTTTGGTGCAATGGAAGAGAGCCTCATCTCGAGTAGAGGCAGGAACCTCATGTTTCCTCTCCTGGGTTTCCTTGCGCCGGTACTGACTCGGATCGCAGTTTCCCTGCAGAGTTGGTACAGAAAATCAGGTCTCGCCTTGTGTGGAGGAATAGAACTCCACTTGCCTCTCGAGTTGTTCACGGGGTGACAGGCACTTGTTGAGCTGTATGAGTAACCTGTGGTCTTTTCCGGACGATGCACGGGGGTGTCAGTGCCCCTTCGTGTTGTGCCTTCATCCACACTATCTTCGAATAGGTGTCTGGGCATCGCATTCTTATCAAGAGCGGATCGGGAAATCGCGGTCTTTCGGCATGTGGCACCACCATCGAGGCTACGTCTCGAATTTCCTCGTGAGACAGCCTCATCTGAGGTGCGTGGAGAAGGTCTGGAACCCCTTGCAGACAAAGCAGGGGAATCGACCCTCCTTTCGCGATCAGGAGGGGAGAAGGGGCTCAGATGAAGTGGTGCCAGGAACCTCGGTGTTCCCCTCGTGTGCGACCCGTATGTCGGGGAACTTTTGGGGTAGCATTAAGGGTGCCAAATATCATTTTGCACTTGAAGACAGAACGTGGGACTACTCTTGAGACGCTGGAGCGGGCAAGGGCCTCACCTTGCAATGACGGGGGAACCACGTGGTTTTTCTCAAGTTGAGGCGGAATTCTCGAATTACTACTGGGAATTCAGGCTTCCTCTTGTGTTGGCCCAGGGAGGTCCAATCTTCCATTCGGGTTGCGAGGGAAAGCTGGGGAGTGCTCTCGAATTACTGCAGGGCAAAAGCGACCTCATCTAGCCTTGTGTTCAGGACCCAATGATCCTCTCCAAGGGCGACAGGGATCTCGGGTTTGCATTACAGACTCACCCGGGGAGTTAGGCCTCGTCTCGAGGGGAAGCAAAGGACTCGGCTCTCCTCTCGAGTTGCGACGCGTATCTCTTGGAGCCCACTGAGTGGTCTAAAGGGAGTCAACCCTCCTCTTCAGTTTGGAGAGAGGACTCGGGATTGCTCTCCAGGCCATGCAGGAAAAGAAGGCCCACATCTCGAGATGACGGGGGCGTCTCGTGGGTTTTCTCGAGCTGCAGCGCCAGTGTGGGGTTTCTCACGAGGTACGACGGGGAGTTCAGGTAGCCTCTCGTGTGGCAACAGGGAAGTCAGGTCTCCATAGGCGGGGCAAGGGGGAGCGCGTCATTGCTCTCAAGTCAGGGTAGAGGAATCGGGCCTCATGACGGGTTGAAAAAGAACTCTCGATGTCTTTCTAGGGTTGTGGCAGGAAACCCTGGGTTCCCTTGACTTGTGCCGGTGACCTCAGGGAGCGTCTCAGGGTGCCTCTGAGAAGTCAGGGATACTGTGGATTTGGGAGAGGCCTCTCGGGACTCCTCTGGGTTTGGTGCAATGGAAGTGGGCCTCATCTCGAGTTGAGGCAGGAACCTCAGGGTTCTGCTCCTGACTTCCCGGAGGCCGGATCTGACTCAGATCGCAGGTTCCCTGTTGAGTTTGCTCAGGAGTGTCAGGTCTCGTGTTCTGCGGAGGAATGGAACTCCGCTTACATCTCAAGTTGTTCAAGGATGACACCACTTTTCGTGATGTGTGTGGAACCTGCGGGTTTTTCGGAGATGCACGGGGGCATCAGTGCTCCTTCCTGTTGTGCCTTCATCCACAGGGTTGCCTTCGAAGAGGTGTCCGGGCATCGGGTTCTCCTCAAGTGCGGACCGGGAAATTGGGGTCTTTCAGCATGTTGCACCACCCACGAGGCTACGTCTCGAATTTCCTCGTGAGACCGGCCTCATCCTGAGGTGCACAGGAAAGTCCGGGAACCCTTTCCAAACAAAGCAGGGGAATCGACCCTCCTTTCGGGATCAGGAGGAGAGAAAGGGCTCAGATGAAGTAGTGCCGGGAACCTCGGTGCTCTCCTTGAGTGAAAGTTGGGTAACTTTTCGCGTTGCATCAAGGGTGCCAAGTACCGTTTCGCACTTCAAGACGGAACCTGGGACTTCTCTTGAGATGCTGTAGTGGGCAACGGCCTCATCTAGCGCTGACGGGGGACCCACGTGTTTTTTCTCGAGTTGCGGCAGGATTCTTGAGTTACGATGGGGAATACAGGTTTCTTCTTGTGTTGGCCCAGGGAAGTCCAATCTTCCATTCGAGTTGCAAGTGAGAGCTGGAGATTGCTCTCGAGTCACTGCAGGGCAAAATAGAGCTCATCTAGGTTTGTGTCCAGGACCGAGTTTTTCTCTCCAGGGGCGACAGGGATCTCGGGGTTGCATTCCAGACTCACCCGGGGAGTCAGGCCTCGTCTCGAAGGGAATGAATGGACTCCGCTCTCCTCTCGAGTCGCGACGGGTATCCCTTGGAGCCCAAGAGTGGCCTAAATGGACTTAAGCCTCCTGTGGAGTTTGGACAGAGGACTCGGGATTGCTCTCTAGGCCATGCAGGAAAAGGAGGCCCTCATCTCGCGATGACGGGGGCGTCTCGTGGGTTTTCTCAAGGTGCAGTGCCTGGTTGGGGTTTCTCACGAGATAGGACGGGGAGCTCAGGGAGACTCCTGTGGTGCCACGGAAGTCAGGTCTCCATGGACGTGGCGAGGGGGAGCGCCTCATTGCTCTCGAGTCATGGTAGGGGAATCAAGCCTCAAGACGCTTCGAAGAAGAACTCTCGAGGTCTTTCTCGGGGTGTGGCAGGAAACCCTGGGTTCCCTCGACTTGTGCCCATGACCTCAGGGAGCTTAGCGGGGTTCCTCTGAGAAGTCAGGGATACTGTGGAGTTGAGAGGGGCTTCTCGGGACTTCACAGGGACTAGTGCAATTGAAGAGGACCTAATCTCGGATTGAGGCAGTAACATCAGGGTTCCTCTCCATTTCTGACTCGGATAGCAGGGTCCCTGCAGAGTTGGGACAGGAGAGTCAGACCTCGTCTTGTGTGGAGTAATGGAACTCCGCTTGCCTCTCGAGTTGTTCACGGGATGACAGGCCACCTGTCGAGTTGTATGTGGAACCTGCGGTTTTGGGGGACGATGCACAGGGGTGTCAGTGCCCCTTCGTGTTGTGCCTTCATCCACAGGGTTACCTTCGAAGAGGTGACCGGGCATCGGGATCTTATCAATAGCGGACCAGGAAATCGGGGTCTTTCGGCATGTGGCACAACCCACGAGGCTACGTCTCGACTTCCCTCGTGAGACTGGCCTCATCCTGAGGTTCGCCGGGAAGTCTGGGAACCCCTTCCAGACAAAGCAGGGGAATCGACCCTCCTGTCGCCATCAGGAGAGGAGAAGAGGCTCAGCTGAAGCGGTGCTGGGAACCTCCATGTTCTCCTCGAGTGAGACCGGGGTGTCAGGGAAATTTCGGGGTCGCATCAAGGGTGCCAACTACCGTTTCACACTTCAAGACGGAACATGGGACTTCCCTGGAGACGCTATAGCTGACAGGGGCCTCATATTTCGATGACGGAGGAGCCACGTTGTTTTTCTCCAGTTGCCGCGGGATTCTCGAATTACAACGGGGAATACAGGCTTCCTCTTGTGTTGGCCCAGGGAAGTCCAATCATCCATTCGAGTTGGGAGGGAGAGCTGGGGATTGCACTTGAGTCAATGCAGGACAAAAAAGACCTCATTTAGGCTTGTGTCCAGGACCGAGTTTTCCTCTACAGGGGCGACACGGATCTCGGGATCCCATTCCAGACTCACCCAAGTAGTCAGGCCTCGGCTCGAGGGGAAGCAACGGACTCCGCTCTCCTCTAGAGTAGCGACGTGTATCTCTTGGAGGCTACTGAGTGGCCTAAAGGGAGTCAGGCCTCCAGTGGAGTTTGGAGAGTGGACTCGGGATTGCTCTCTAGGTCATGTAGGAAAAGAAGGCCCTCATCTTACGATGATGGGGGCGTCTCGTGAGTTTTCTCGAGTGGCGGTACCAGTGTGGGGTTTTCATGAGGTAGGACGGGGAGCGCAGGGAGTCTCTCATGTGGCGCCAGGGAAGTTAGGTTTCAATGGGCGTGGCGAGGGGAATGCGTCATTGCTCTCCAGTCATGGTAGGGTTTCGGGCCTCAAGATGCGGTAAAGAAGGACTCTCGAGGTCTTGCTCAGAATGCAGCAGGAAACCCTGGGTTCACTCGACTTGTGCCAGTGACCGCAGAGAACTTCTGAGGGTGCCTCTGAGAATCAGGGATACTGTGGAGTTGGGAGGGGCCTCTCGGGACTCCACTGGGTATGGCGCAATGGAAGAGGGCCTCATTTCGAGTTGATGCAGGAACGTCAGGTTTAATCTACATTTCTGACTCCGATCGCACGGTCCCTGCAGAGTTGGGAAAGGAGAGTCAGGCCTTCTCTTGTGTGGAGGAAAGGAACTCCGCATGCCTCTCTAGTTCTTCAAGGGATGACAGGACACTTGTCGATCTGTGTTTGGAATCTGCGTGTTTTTCCATACTATGCATGGGGATGTCAGTACCCCTTCGTGTTGTGCCTTCACCCACAGGGTTGCCTTCGAAGAGGGGTCCGGGCCTCGGGGCCTTCTCAAGAGCGGACCGGGGCATCGGGGGCGTTCGGCATGTGGCACCACCCACGTGGCTCGTCTCGAATTTCCTCGTGAGACCGGCCTCATCCTGAGGTGCGCCGGGAAGGTCGGAACCCCTTGCAGACAAAGCAGGGGAATCGACCCTCCTGTCTCGATCAGGAGGGGAGAAGGGGCACAGATGAGGTGATGCTGGGAACCTCGGTGTTCCCCTCCAGTGAGACCAGTGTGTTGGGGAACTTTTGGGGTCGCATCAAAGGTCCCAAGTACCGTATCGCACTTCAAGATGGAACGTAAGACTTCTTTTGAGACGCTGTAGCGGCAATGGCCGCATCTTGCAATGAAGAGGGAACGACATGGATTTTCTCGAGTTGTGGCGGGATTCTTGAGTTACAACGGGAAATTCAGGCTTCCTCTTCTGTTGGCCCAGGGAAGTCCAGTCTTCCATTTGAGTTGCGAGGGAGAGTTGGGGATTGCTCTCGAGTCACTGCAGGAAAAAAGAGACCTCATCTAGGCTTGTGTCCAGGACCTAATGTTTCTCTCCAGGGGCGACAGGGATCTCCGGTTCGCATATCAGACTCACCCGAGGAGTCAGGCCTCGCCTTGTGGGGAAGGAAAAGACTCCGCTCTCCTCTCGAGTCGCGACGGGTATGTCTTGGAGTCCACTGAGTGACCAAAAGGGAGTCAAGCCTACTGTGGAGTTTGGAGAGAGGACTCGGGATTGATCTCCAGGCCATGCTAGAAAAGAAGGCCGTCATGTCGCGAAAACGGGGGCGTCTCGTGGGTTTTCTCTATCTGCGGCGCCAGTGTGGGGTTTCTCACGAGGTATGACGGGGAGCTCAGGGAGCCTCTCGTGTGGCACCAGGGAAGTCAGGGCTTCATGAGTGTTGCAGAGGGAGTGTGTCATTGCCCTCGAGTCATGGTAGGGGAATCAGGCCTCAAAACGAGTTGAAGAAGGACTCTTGAGTTCTTTCTATGGTGGCGGCAGTAAACCCTGGGTTCACTCGAATTGTGCTGGTGACCTCAGGGAGCTTCTCAGGGTGCCTCTGAGAAGTCAGGGATACTGTGGAGCTGGGACGCGTCTCTCGGGACTCCACTGGTTTTCGTGCAATGGAAGAGGTCCTAATCTCGAGTGGAGGCAGGAACCTCAGCGTTCCTCTCGTGACTTCACTGGCGCTGGTCTGATTCGGATCGCAAAGTCCCTGCAGAGTTGGGACAGGAGAGTCAGGCATCGTCTTGTGTAGAGGAATGAAACCCCACTTGCCTCTCGAGTTCTTCAGGGGTGACAAGCCACTTGTTGAGCTGTATGTGGAACCTGCGGGTTTTTCCGGACGACGCACGAGGGTGTCAGTGCCCCTTTGTGTTGTGCCTTCATCCACAGGGTTGCCTTCGAAGAGGTGTCCAGGCATCGGTTTCTAATGAAGAGCGTACAGGGAAATCATAGTCTTTTGGCATGTGGCACCACCCGCGAGCTACGTCTCGAATTTCCTCGTGAGACCGGCCTCATCCTGAAGTGCCCCGTGAAGGTCGGGAACCCCTTACAAACAAAGCAGGGGAAGTGACCCTCCTATCACGAACAGGAGGGGAGAAGGGGCTCAGATAAACTGGTGCCGGGAACCTCGGTGTTCACCTCGAGTGAGACCAATATTTCGGGGAACTTTTGGGGTCACATCAAGGGTGTCAAGTATCTTTTCGGACTTCAAGACGGAACGTGGGACTTTTCTTGAGAAGCTGTAGCGGGCAAGGGCCTCATCTTGCGATGACGAGGGAACCAAGTGCTTTTTCTCGAGTTGCGGCGGGATTCTCGAGTTACGAAGGGGAATTCAGGCTTCCTCTTGTGTTGGCCCAGGGAAGTCCAATCTTCCATTCGAGTTGTCAGGGAGAGTGGGGGATTGCTCTCGAGTTACAGAAGGGCAAAAGAGATCTCATCTAGGCTTGTTTCCAGGACCTAATGTTCCTCTCCAGGGGAGACAGGGATCTCGGGGTTGCATTCCAGACCCACCTGGTGAGTCAGGCCTTGTCTCGAGGGGAAGCAAAGGACTCCATTCTCCTCTCGAGTCGCGACGGGTATCTCTTGGAGCCCACTAAGTGGCCTAAAGGGAGTCAAGCCTCCTGTGGAGTTTGGAAAGAGGATTCGGGATTCCTCTCCAGGCCATGCCAGAAAAGAAGGCCCTCATCTCGCGATGACAGGGGCGTATGGTGGGTTTTCTCAAGCTGCGGCATCAGTGTGGGGTTTCTCACGAGGTACAACAGGGAGCTCAGGGAGCCTCTCTTATGGTGCCAGGGAAGTCAGGTCTCCATGTGCGTGGCGAGGGGGTGCGTGTCATTTCTATAGAGCCATGGAAGCAGATTCGGGCTTCAAGACAATTTGAAGTGGGACTCTCGAGGTCTTTTTCGCATTGTGGCAGGAAACCCTGGGTTCCCTCGACATGTGCCGGTGACCTCATGGAGCTTCTCCGGGTGCCTCTGAGAAGTCAGGGGTACTGTGGAGTTGGGAGGGGCCTCTCGGGACTCCACTGGGTTTGGTGCAATGGAAGAGAGCCTCATCTCGAGTAGAGGCAGGAACCTCATGTTTCCTCTCCTGGGTTTCCTTGCGCCGGTACTGACTCGGATCGCAGTTTCCCTGCAGAGTTGGTACAGAAAATCAGGTCTCGCCTTGTGTGGAGGAATAGAACTCCACTTGCCTCTCGAGTTGTTCACGGGGTGACAGACCACTTGTTGAACTGTGTTTGTAACCTGCGGGTTTTTCTGGACGATAAACGGGGGTGTCAGTGCCCCTTCGTGTTGTGCTTTCATCCACAGGTTTTCCTTCGTAAAGGTGTCAGGGCATCGCGTTCTTATCAAGAGTAGACCGGGAAATCGGGGTCTTTCGGCTTGTGGCACCACCCACGAGGCTATGTCTCGAATTTCCTCGTGAGACCTGCCTCATCCTTAGGCGCGCTGGAAAGGTCGGGAACGCCTTCCAGACATAGCAGGGGAATCGACACTCCTGTCGCGATCACGAGGGGAGAAGGAGCTCAAATGAAGTGGTTCCGGGCACCTCGGTGTTCCTTTCGAGTGAGACCGGTATATCGGGGAATTTTGAGATTGCATCAAGGGTGCCAAGTACCGTTTCGCACTTCAAGACAGAACGTGGGACTTCTCTTGAGTCGCTGTAGGGGGCAAGGGCCTCATCTAGCGCTGATGGGGGAGCCACGTGCATTTTCTCGAGTTTCGGCGGGATTCTCGAGTTACGGTGTCGAATTCAGGCTTCCAATTGTATTGGCCCAGGGAAGTCCAATCTTCTATTCGATTTGCGAGGGAGAGCTGGCGATTGCTCTCTAGTAACTGCAGTGCAAAATAGACCTCATCTAGGCTTGTGTCCAGGACCGAGTTTTCCTCTCCAGGTGTGACAGGAACTCGGGGTTGCATTCCAGACTCACACGGGGAGTCAGGCCTCGTCTCGAGGGGAAGCAAAGGACTCCGCTCTCCCTTCAAGTCCTGACAGGTATCTCTTGGAGCCAACTGAGAGGCCTAAAGAGAGTCAAGCCTCCTGTGGAGTCTGGAGAGAGGACTCGGTTTTGCTCTCCATGCCATGCAGGAGAAGAAGGCCCTCATATCGTGATGACGGGGGCGTCTTGTGCATTTTCTCGAGGTGCGGTGCCAGGATGGGGTTTCTCACAAGATACGATGGGGAGCTCAGGGAGTCTCTCTTGTGGTGACAGGAAAGTCAGGTCTCCATGCACGTGTGGAGGGGGAGCGGGTCTTTGCTCTCGAGTCATGGTAGGGGAATTGGGCCTCAAGAGGCGTTGAAGAACGACTCTCAAGGTCTTTCTCCGGTTGCGGCAGGAAACCCTGGTTTTTCTCAACTTGTGCTGGTGACCTCAGGGAGCTTAACATGGTGCCTCTGAGACGTCATGGATTCTGTGGAGTTGGGAGGGGCCACTCGGGACACCACTGGGTGTGGTATAATGCAAGAGGGCCTCATCTCGTGTTGAGGAAGGAACCTCAGGGTTCCTCTCCATTTCAGACTCCGATCTCAGGATTCCTGCAGAGTTGGGACAGGAGAGTCAGGCCTCGTATTCTGTGGAGAAATGAAACTTAGCTTGCCTCTCGAGTTGTTCACGAGGTAACAGGTCACTTGTCGAGCTGTATGTGGAACCTGCAGAATTTTCCAAAAGATGCACGGGTGTGCAGGGCCCCTCCTTGTTGTGCCTTCATCCAACGGGATGCATTCGAAGAAGTGTACGGGCATCGGGTTCTTATTAATAGCGGACCAGGAAATGGGGTCTTTCCGCATGTGGCACCACCACGAGGCTACATCTCCAATTTCTTCGTGAGACCTGATTAATCCTGAGGTGCAATGGGAAGATCGGTAACCCCTTCCAGACAAAGCAGGAGAATCGACACTCCTGTTGCAATCAGGAGGGGAGAAGGGGCTCAAATGATGTGGTGTGGGGACATGGGTGTTCCCCTCGAGTGAGGCATGTATGTTGGGGAACTTTGGGGGTGCCATCATGGGTGCCAAGTACCGTTTTGCACTTCAGTGGGAACGTGGGACTTCTTTTGAGACGCTCTGGCGGGCAAGGGGCTCATGCTGCGAAGACGATGGAACCACGTGGTTTTTCTCGAGTTGCGACGGGATTCTCGAGTTACGACGGGGATTTCAGGCTTCCTCTTGTGTTCGCCCTGGGAAGCCCAAACTTCCCTTCGAGTTGGGAGGGAAAGCTGGGGGTTGTGCTCGAGTCACTGCAGGGCCAAAGAGACCTCATCTAGGCGTGTGTCTAGGACCTAATAGTCCTCTCATGGGAAGACAAGGATCTCGGGGTCGCACTCCAGACTCCCCCGGGGAGTCAGGCCTCGCCTCGAGGGGAAGCAAAGGACTGCGCTCTCCTCTCGAGCAGCGACGCGGATCTCTTGGAGCCCACTGATTGGCCTCAAGGGAGTCAAGCTTCCTCTTCAGTTTGGAGAGAGGACTCGGGATTGCTCTCCAGGCCAGGCAGGAAAAGAAGGCCCTCAGCTCGCGAGGACGGGGGCGTCTCAGGGGTTTCCTCGAGCTGTGGCGCCCGTGGGGGTTTTCTCACAAGGCACGACGAGGATCTCAGGAGCCTCTCGTGCGGCACCAGGGAAGCCAGGTCTCCATGGGCGAGGCGAGGGGGAGCGCGTCTTTGCTCTCTAGTCCAGGGAGGGGACTAGGGCCTCAAGACACTTTGAAGAAGGACTCTCGAGGTCTTTCTCGGATGGCGGCGGGAAATCCTCGTTTCTCTCGACTTCTGCCGGAGACCTGAGGGAACTTCGCAGGGTGCCTCTGAGAGGTGAGGGATGCTGTGGAGTTGGCGGGGCCTCTCGGGACTCCGCTGGGTTTGGCGCACTGGAAGAAGGCCTCATCTCGAGGGGAGGCAGGAACCTCAGGCTTCCTCTCTGTTTCAGACTCCGACCCTCCGACCTCAGGGTCCCTGCAGAGTTGGGACAGGAGAGTCAGGCCTCCTCTTGTCTGAGGAAGGGAGCTCCGCTTGCCTCTCGAGATGCTCAGGGGGTCTCAGGCCCCTCTTCGAGCAGTGTGTGGAACCCGCGGGTGTTTCCGAACGATGCACGGGGGTGTCAGTGCCTCTTCGTGTTGTGCCATCACCCACAGGGTTGCCTTCGAAGAGGTGTCCGGGTATCGGGTTGTTCTCAAGAGTGGACCGGGACATCGGGGTCACTCGGGATGTGGCACCACTCACGTGGCTGGTCTCGAATTTCCTCGTGAGGCTGGCCTCATCCTGAGGTGCGCCGGGAAGGCCGGGAACCCCCTCCAGACCACGCAGGGGAATCGACATTCCTGTCGCGATCAGGAGGGGAGAAGAGGCTCAGAGGAAGTGGTGCCGGGACCCTTGGTGTTCCACTCAAAGGAACCCGGCATGTCGGGGAACTTTTGGTGGTCGCATGAAGGGTGTCAGGTGCCGTTTCGCACTACAGGGCGGAACATGGGACTTCCCTGGAGAAGCCGTCGCGGGCAAGGGCCTCATCTTGCCAAGAGGTGGGAACCACGTGGTTTTTCTCGAGTTGCGGCGGGATTCTTGAGTTACGACGGGGATCTCAGGCTTCCTCTTGGGTTGGCCCTGGGAAGCCCAATCTTGCCCTCGAGTTGCGAGGGAAAGCTGGGGGTTGCGCTCAGGTCACTGCAGGGCCGAAGAGACCTCACCTAGGCGTGTGTCCGGGACCTAATATTCCTCTCCAGGGAAGGCAGGGATCTCGGGGTTGCATTCCAGTCTCCCCCGGGGAGTCAGGCCTCGTCTCGAGGGGAAGCCAAGGACTCCGCTCTCCTGTCGAGTCGCGACGCGGATCTCTTGGAGCCCCCTGAGCGGCCTCAAGGGAGTCCAGCCTCCTCTTCCGTTTGGAGAGAGGACCCGGGATTGCTCTCCAGGCCATGCAGGAAATGAAGGCCCTCAGCTCAAGAGGACGGGGGCGTCTCAGGGGTTTCCTTGAGCTGCGGCGCCCTTGGGGTTTTCGCCCGAGGCACGACGAGGATCTCATGGAGCCTCTCTTGTGGCGCCAGGGAAATCAAGTCTCCATGCGCGTGGCGAGGGGGAGCGCGTCATGGCTCTCGAGTCACGGGAGGGGACTAGGGCCTCGAGACGCGTTGAAGAAGGACTCTCGAGGTCTTTCTCGGGGGGCGGCGGGAAACCCTCGTTTCCCTCACCTTCTGCCGGGGACCTTAGGGAACTTCCCAGGGTGCCTCTGAGAGGCGAGGGATCCTGTCGAGTTTGTGGGGCCCCTCGGGACTCCGATGGGAATGGCGCAATGGAAGAGGGCCTCACCTCGAGGGGAGGCAGGAACCTCAGGCTTCCTCTCCGTTTCGGACTCAGACCGCAAGGTCACTGCAGAGTTGGGACAGGAGAGTCAGGCTACGTCTTTTCTGAGGAATGGAACTCCGCTTGCCTCTCGAGTTGTTCATGGGGTTTCAGGCCCCTTGTCAAACTGTGTGTGGAATCTGCAGGTTTTTCCAGACGATGCACGGGGGTGTCAGTGACCCTTCGATTTGTGCCTTCATCCACAGGGTTGCCTTCGAAGAGCTGCCGGGCATCGGGTTCTTATGAACAGCGGACCGGGAAATCGGGGTCGTTCAGGATTTGGCATCACCCATGTGGCTAGTCTCGAATTTCCTCATGAAACCGGCCTCATCCTGAGTTGTGCCGCGAAGGTCATGAAACCCTTCCAGACAAAGCAGAGGAATCGACCCTCCTGTGGCGATCAGGAGGGGAGAAGTGGCTCAGATGAAGTGCTGCTGGGAACCTCGGTGTTTCCCTCAAGTGAGACAGGTATGTCGGGTAACTTTTGGTGTCGCATAAACCGTTCCAAGTACCGTTTCGCTCTTCAAAATGGAACGTGGGACTTCTCTTGGGGTGCTCCAGCGGGCAAGGGCCTCATTTTGGAATGACTGGGGAACCACTTGGTTTTTCTCGAGTTGCGGTGGGATATTTGAGTTACCACAGCGAATTCATGCTTCCTCTTGTGTTGGCCCACAAAAGTCTTATCTTCCATTCGAGATTCGAGGAAGAGCTGGAGGTGCGCTCTAGTCACTGAGGGCAAAAGAGACCCCACCAAGGCTTGTGTGCAGGACCTAATGTTCATGTCAAGGGGCGACAGGAATCTCGGGGTTGCATTCCAGACTCGCCTTGGAGTCAGGCCTCGTCTCGAGGGGAAGCAAAGGACTCTGCTCTCCTCTCGAGTCGGACGGGTATGTCTTGGAGCCCACTGAGTGGCTTAAAGGGAGTCAAACCTCCTCTGGTGTTTGGAGGGAGGACACAGGATAGCTCTCCAGACAATGCAGGGAATGAAGGCCCTCATCTCCCGATGACTGGGGCGTCTCGTAGGTTTTCTCGAGCTGTGGTGCTAGTGTGGGGTTTCTCACGAAGTAAGACTGGGAGCTCAGTGAGCCTCTCATGTGGTGCCAGGGCAGTCAGGTCTCTATGCACGTGGTGAGAGGGAGCCCGTCATTGTTCTCGAGTCATGGTAGGGGAATTGGGCCTGAAGACGTGTTAAAGAAGGACTCTCGAGGTCTTTCTTGGGTTGCAGCAGGAAACCCTGGGTTCCATCGACTTGTGCCAGTGACCTCAGGAAGCTTCTCAGCGTGCCTCTGAGAAGTCAGGGTCACTGTGGAGTTGGGAGGGGCCTCTCGGAACTCCACTGGGTTTGGTGCAATGGAAGAGGGCCTCATGGCAAGTTGAGGCAGGAACCTCAGGGTTCCTCTCCTGGCTTCGAATGCGCCCGATCTGACTCGGATCGCAGAGTCCCTGCAGAGTTGGGACAGGAGAGTCAGGCCTCGTCTTGTGTGGAGGAATGGAACTCCGCTTGACTCTCGCGTTGTTCATGGGGTGACAGGCCACTTGTCGATTTGTATGTGGAACTTGCAGGTTTTTCTGGACGATGCAACGGGGTGTCACTGCCCCTTCGTGTTGTGCCTTGATCCACAGGATTGCCTTCGAGTTGGGTTCTGCCATCGAGTTCTTATCAAGAGCGGACCAGGGAATCGGGGTCTTTTGGCATGTCGCACCACACACGAGGCTATGTCTCGAATTTCCTCGTGAGACTGGCCTCATCTTGATGTGCGCCAGGAAGGTCGGGAATGCCTTCCAGACAAAGCAGGGGAATCGAACCTCCTGTCGCGATCAAGAGGGGAGAAGAGTCTCAGATGATGTGGTGCCAGGAACCTCGGTGTTCTCCTCAAGTGAGACTGGTATGTCGGGGAACTTTTGGGGTCGCATCAAGGGTTCCAAGTAACTTTTCGCTCTTCAATACGGAACGTGGGACTTCTCTTGAGACGCTGTAGCGGGCAAGGGCCTCATCTTTCGATGACGGGGGAACCACGTGGTTTTTCTTGAATTGCGGCGGGATTCTCGAGTTACGACGGGGAATTCAGGCTCCCTCTTCAACTGGCCCAGGAAAGTCCAGTTTTCATTCGAATTGCGAGTTAGAACTGGGGATTGCTCTCGAGACACTGCAGGGCCAAATAGACCTCATCTAGGCTTGTGTCCAGGACCTAATGTTCCTCTGCTGGGGCGACAGCGATCTCGGCATTGTATTCTTGACTCACCCGGGGAGTCAGGCCTCGTCTTGAGGGGAAGCCAAGGACACCGCTCTCCTGTCAAGTCGCGACGGGTATATCTTGGAGCTCACTGTGTGGCCTAAAATGAGTCAAGCCTCCTGTGGAGTTTGGAGAGAGGACTCAGGATTGCTCTCCAGGCCATACAGCAAAAGAAGGCCCTCTTCTCGTGAGGACTGGGGCGTCTCGTGGGTATTCTTGAGCTGCGGCTCCAGTGTGGTGTTGCTCACGAGGTATAATGGGGAGCTCAGGGAGCCTCTCCTGTGGTGCCAGGGAAGTCAGGTTTCTATGCGCGTGGCTAGGGGGAGCGCGTCATTGCTCTTGAGTCATGGTAGGGGAATCACACCTCAAGACGCGTTGAAGAAGGACTCTCGAGGTCTTTTACAGGTTGGGGCAGGAAACCCTTGGTTCCCTCGACTTGTGCCGGTGATCTCAGGAAGGTCTAAGGGTGCCTCTGAGAAGTCAGGGATACTGTGCCGTTGGGAGGGGCCTCTCGGGACTCCACTGGGTTCAGTGCAATGGAAGAGGGCCTCATCTCGAGTGGAGGCAGGAAACTTATGTTTCCTCTCCTGACTTCCCCTGGGCCAGATCTGACTTGGATCGCAGTTTCGCTGCAGAGTTCGAACAGGAGAGTCAGGCCTCGTCTTGTGTGGAGGAATGGAACTCTGCTTGCCTCTCCAGTTGTTCACGGGGTGACAGGTCACTTCTCGAGCTGTGTGTGGTACCTGTGAGTTTCTCTGGACGATACCCGGTGGTGTCAGTGCCCCTTCGTGTTGTGCCTTCATCAAAAGGGTTGTCTTCAAAGAGGTGTCCGGGCATTGGGATCTTATGAAGAGCGGACCGGGAAATCGGGGTCTTTCGGCATGTGTCACCATCCACGAGGCTATGTCTCCAATATCCTCATGAGACCGGCCTCATCCTGAGATGCACCGGGAAAGGCGGGAACCCCTTCAAGACAAAATAGGGGAATCGACCCTCCTGTCGCGATCAGGAGGGGAGAAGGGGCCCAGATGTTCTGGTGCTGGGAACCTCGGTGTTCTCCTTGAGTCAGACCGGTGTGGTGAGGAACTTTTGAGGTCGCATCAAGGGTGCCAATACCATTTCGCACTTCAAGACGGAACGTGGGACTTCTCTTGAGACGCTGTAGGGGGCAAGGGCCTCATCTTGCGATGACGGGGGAACCACGTGGCGTTTCTCAAGTTGTGGCGGGATTCTCGAGTTTCCACGGGGAATACAGTGTTCCTCATGTGTTGGCCCACGGAAGTCCTATCTTCCATTCGAGTTTCAAGGGAGAGCTGGGGATTGCTCTCGAGTCACTGCAGTGCAAAATAGACCTCATCTAGGCTTGTGTCCAGGACTTAATGTTCGTCCCTAGTGGCAACAGGGATCTGGGGGTTGCATACCAGACTCACCCGGGGAATCAGGCCTCGTCTCGAGGGAAGCAAAGAACTCCACTGTCCTTTTGAGTCGCGATGGGTATCTCTTGGAGCCCACTGTGTGCCCTAAAGGGAGTCAAGCCTCCTGTGCTGTTTGGATAGAGGACTCGGGATTCCTCTCCAGGCCATGCAGGAAAAGAAGGCCCTCATCTCGCGATGACGGCGGCGTCTCGTGGGTTTTCTAGACTGCCGCGCTAGTGCCGGGTTTCTGACGAGGTACGAGAGGGAGCTCAGGGAGCCTCTCGTGTGGCGCCAGGGAAGTCAGGTCCCCATGAGATGGCTAGGGGGAGCTCGTCATTGCTCTCGAGTCATGGTAGGGTAATCAGGCCTCAAGACGGGTTGAAGAAGGACTCTCGAGGTCTTTCTCGGGTCACTGCATAAAACCCAGGGTTCCCTTGACTTGTGCCTGCGACCTCAGGGAGCTTCTCAGAGTGCCTCTGAGAAGTCAGGGATACTGTGCAGTTTGGAGGGGCCTCTCGAGACTCCTCTGCATTTGGTGGAATGTAAGAGGGACTCATCTCGAGTTGAAGCAGGAACCTCAGTGTTCCTCTCCATTTCTGACTCAGATCGCAAGGTCCCTGCATGTTGGTACAGGAGAGTCAGGCCTCGTCTTTTCTGGAGGATGGGACTCCTCTTGCCTCTCGAGTTGTTCTCGAGGTGACAGGCCACTTGCCGAGCTGTGTGTGTAACCTGCCCATTTTTCCGGATGATGCACAGGTGTGTTAGTGCCCCTTCGTGTTGTACCTTCATACTCAAGGCTGCCTTCCAAGAGGTGTCCGAGCATCGGATTCTTATCAAGAGCGGACCTGGAAATTGGAGTCTTTCGGCAAGTGGCACCACCCACAAAGGTACGTATCGAATTTCCCCATGAGACCGGCCTCATCCTGAGTTGTGCAGGGAAGGTCGGGCCCCCTTGCAGACAAAGCAGGGGAATCGACCCACCGGTCACGATCAGGAGGGGAGAAGGGGCTTAAATGAAAGTGGTGCCGGGAACCTCGGTGTTCCCCTTGAGTGAGACCGACGTGTTGGGGGACTTTTGGGGTCGCATCATAGGTGCCAAGTACCGTTTCGCATTTCAAGACAGAACCTGGGACATCTTTTGAAACGCTGTAGCGGGCAAGGGCCTCATCTTGCGATGACGGGAGAACCACGTGGTTTTGCTCGAGTTCCGTCGGGATTCTCGAGTCATGACCGGGAATTTAGGCTTCCTCTTGTTGGCCTTGAAATCCAATCTTCCATTCAGGTTGCGAGGGGGAGTTGGGGATTGTGCTAGAGTCACTGCAGGGCAAAATAGACCTAATCTAGGCTTGTGTCCAGGATCTAACGTTGCTCTCCAGGGGCGACAGGGATCTCGGGTTTGCATTCCATACTCATCCGGGGAGTCGGTTCTCACCTCGAGGGTAAGCAAAGAATTCCGCTCTCGTCTCGAGTCGCGATGGGTATCTCTTGGAGCCCACTGTGTGTACTAAAGGGAGTCAAGCCTCCTGTGGAGTTTGGAGAGAGGACTCGGGATTGGACTCCAGGCCACGCAGGAAAAGAAGGCCCTCATCTCGAGATGACAGTGGCGTCTCGTGGGTTTTCTCGAGCTGCGGCGCCAGTGTGGGGTGTCTCATGAAGTACCACGGGGATCTCAGGGAGCCTCTTGTGTGGCGCCAGGAAAATCCAGTATTCCATTCGAGTTGCGAGTTAGAACTGGGGATTGCTCTCCAGTCACTGCAGGGCAAAATAGACATAATCTACGCTTGTGTCCAGGACATAGTGTTCCACTACTGGGCCGACAGGGACCTCAGGGTTGCATTCTCGACTCACCCGGAGAGTCAGGCCTCATCTTGAGGGGAAAAAAAGGACTCCGCTCTCCTGTCGAGTCGCGACGGGTATCTCTTGGAGCCCACTGCGTGGCGTAAAGGGAGTGAAGCCTCCTATGGAGTTTGGAGAGATGACTCGGGATTGTTTTCCTGGCCATGCAGGAAAAAAGGCCCTCATCTCGCAATGACGGGGGCGTCTCGTGGGTTTTCTCCAGCTGTGACGCCAGTATCAGATTTCTCACGAGGTACAACGGGGAGCTCAGAGAGCCTCTCATGTGGTGCTAGGGACGTCAGGTCTCCGTGCGTGTGGTGAAGGGGAGTGCGTGATTGCTCTCGTGTCATAGTAGGCGAATCGGGCCTCAAGACGCATTGAAGAAGGACTCTCGAGGTCTTTCTCGGGTTTCGGCAGGGAACCCTGGGTTCCCTCGACTTGTGTCGGTGACCTCATGCAACTTATCAGGGTGCCTCTGAGAATTCAGGGACACTGTGGATTTGGAAGGGGCCTTTCGTTACTCAACTGGGTTTGGTGCAATCGAAGAGGGCCTCATCTCGAATGGAGGCAGGAACCTCAGGGGTCCTCTCCATTTCTGACTCCGGTCGCAGGCTACCTGCAGAGTATGGACAAGAGAGTCACGCCTCGTCTTCTGTGGAGGAATGGATCTCCGCTTGCCTTTCGAGTTGATCACGGAGTGACAGGCCACTTGTTGAGCTGTGTGTGGAACCTGCGGGTTTTTCCGGACGATGCACGGGGGTGTCAGTGCCCCTTCGTGTTGTGCCTTCATCCAAAGGGTTGCCTTCAAAGAGGTGTCCGGGCATCGGGTTCTTTTCAAGAGCGTACCGGAAAATTGGGGTCTTTCAGCATGTGGTACCACCCACGAGGCTATGTCTCGAATTTCCTCGGGAGACCGGCCTCATCCTGAGGTGCGCAGGGAAGGTTGGGAACCCCTTGCAGACAAAGCAGGGGAATCGACCCACCGGTCGTGATCAGAAGGGGAGAAGGGGCTCAGATGAAGTGGTGCCGGGAACCTCGGTGGTCCCCTCGTGTAAGACCGGTATGTCACGGCACTTTTGAGGTCGCATCAAGGGTGCCAAGTACAGTTTCGCACTTCAAGACGGAACGTGGGAATTCTCTGGAGATGCTGTAGCGGGCAAGGGCCTCATATTGCGATGACGAGGGAAACACGTGGTTTTTCTCGAGTTGAGGCGGGATTCTCGAGTTACGACGGGGAATTCAGGCTTCCTCTTGTGTTGGCCCAGGAAGTCCAATCTTCCATTCAACTTGTCAGAGAGAGCTGGGGGTTGCTCTCGAGTCACTTCAGGGCAAAGAGTCCTCATCTAGGCTTGGGTCCAGGACGTAATGTTCCTCTCCAGGGGCGACAGGGATATCGGGGTCGCATTCCAGTCTCACCCGGTGGGTCACGCCTCGTCTCGAGTGGAAGCAAAGGACTCCACTATCCTCTCGAGTCCCGACGCGTAACTCTTGGAGCCATATGAGTGGCCTAAAGGGATTCAAGCGTCCTGTGTAGCTTGGACAGAAGGTTCACGCTTGATCTGCATACCATGCAGTTAAAGATGGCCCTCGTCTCGTGATGACGGGGGCGTCTCATGGGTTTTCTCGAGCTGCAGCGCCAGTGTGGGGTTTCTCCCGATATATGATGGGGAGCTCAGGGAGCCTCTCGTGCAGCGCCAGAGAAGTCAGACCTCCATGCGTGTGGCCAGGCAGATCGCGTCATTGCTCTCGAGTCATGGGAGGGACTAGGGCCTCAAGAGGCATTTAAGAAGGACTCTCCAGGTTTTTCTTGGGTTGGGGCGGGAAACACTCGTTTCCCTCGACCTATACCGGGGACCTTAGGGAACTTTCCAGGTGCCTCTGAGTGGTGAGGGATGCTGTGGAGTTGGAGGGGCCTCTCAGGACTACGCTGGGTTTGGCGCAATGGAAGAGGGCCTCATCTCCAGGGAAGGCAGGAACCTCAGGCTTCCTCTCCGTTTCGGACTCCGACCGCAGGGTCCCTGCAGAGTTGGGACAGGGGAGTCAGAAATCGTCTTGTCTGAGGAAGGGAACTCCGCTTGCCTGTCGAGGTGTTCAGGGGGTCTCAGGCCCCTTGTTCAGCTGTGTGTGGAACCTGCGGGTGTTTCCGGACGATGCACGACGGTGACAGTGCCCCTTCGTGTTGTGCCTTCACCCACTGGGTTGCCTTCGAAGAGGTGTCCGGGCCTCGGGTTCTTTTCAAGAGCAGACAGGGAAATCGGGGTCTTTCGGCATGTGGGACCACCCACGGGGCTAGTCTCAAATTTCCTAGTGAGGCCGGCTACATCCTGAGGTATGCCGGGAAGGCCGGGGAGCCTTCCAGACAACGCAGGGGGATCGACTCACCTGTCGCAATCAGGAGGGGAGAAGGGGCTCAGAAGAAGTGGAGACAGAACCCTCGGTGTTACCCTCGAGGGAACCCGGCGTGTCGAGGAACTTTTGGGGGTCGCATGAAGGCTGTCAGGGACCGTTTCGCCCTTCAGGGCGGAACAGGGGACTTCCCTTCAGACGCCGTCGCGGGCAAGGGCGTCATCTTGCGAAGACGTGGGAACCACGTGGTTTTTCTCGAGTTGCGGCGGATTCTTGAGTTACGACGGGGATCTCAGGCTTCCTCTTGGGTTGGCCCTGCGAAGCCCAATCTTCCCCTCGAGTTGCGAGGGAAAGCTGGGGGTTGCGCTCGAGTCACTGCAGGGCCCAAGACACCTCATCTAGGCGTGTGTCCGGGACCTAATATTCCTCTCCAGGGAAGGCAGGGATCTCGGGGTTGCATTCCAGGTTACCCCGGGGAGTCAGGGCTCGTCTCGAGGGGAAGCCAAGGACTCTGCTATCCCCTTGAGTCGCGACGCGGATCTCTTGGAGCCCCCTGAGCGGCCTCAAGGGAGTCCAGCCTCCTCTTCCGTTTGGAGAGAGGACCCGGGATTGCTCTCCAGGCCATGCAGGAAAAGAAGGCCCTCAGCTCGCGAGGACGGGGGCGTCTCAGGGGTTTCCTCGAGCTGCGGTGCCCGTGGGGGTTTTCTCCCGAGGCACGACGAGGATCTCAGGGAGCCTCTCGTGCGGCGCCAGGGAAGTCAGGTCTCCATGCGCGTGGCGAGGGGGAGCACGTCATGGCTCTCGAGTCACGGGAGGGGACTAGGGCCTCGAGACGCGTTGAAGAAGGACTCTCGAGGTCTTTCTCGGGTGGCGGCAGGAAACCCTCGTTTCCCTCCCCTTCTGCCGGGGACCTTAGGGAACTTCCCAGGGTGCTCTGAGAGGCGAGGGATCCTGTGGAGTTGTCGGGGCCTCTCGGGACTCCGCTGGGTCTGGCGCAACGGAAGAGGGCCTCACCTCGAGGGGAGGCAGGCACCTCAGGCTTCCTCTCCGTTTCGGACTCCGACCGCAGGGTCCCTGCAGAGTTGGGACAGGAGAGTCAGGCCTCGTCTTGTCTGAGGAAGGAAACCCCGCTTGCCTCTCGAGTTGTTCAGGGGGACTCAGGCCCCTCGTCGAGCTGTGTGTGGAACCTGCGGGTCTTTGTGGACGATGCACGGGGGTGTCAGTGCCCCTTCATGTTGTGCCTTCACCCACAGGGTTGCCTTCGAAGAGGGGTCCGGGCCTCGGGTCCTTCTCAAGGGCGGACCGGGGAATCGGGGGCTTTCGGCATGTGGCACCACCCACGTGGCTCGTCTCGAATTTCCTCGTGAGACCGGCCTCATCCTGAGGTGCGCCGGGAGGGCCGGGAACCCCTTCCGGACCACGCAGGGGAATAGACTCTCCTGTCGTGATCAGGAGGGGAGAAGGGGCTCAGA
The DNA here is from genome assembly GCF_029407905.1 of Bubalus kerabau. NCBI lineage: Eukaryota > Metazoa > Chordata > Mammalia > Artiodactyla > Bovidae > Bubalus > Bubalus kerabau. Next base: position 4,828,652 of record NW_026577882.1, read on the forward strand.
TGAAGCGGTGCCGGGACACTCGGTGTTCCCTTCGAGGGAACCCGGCTTGTCGGGGAACTTTTGGGGTTCTCACGAAGGGTGTCAGGTACCGTTTCGCACTTCAGGGCGGAACAATGGACTTCCCTTGAGACGCCGTAGTGGGCAAGGGCCTCATCTTGCAAAGACGTTGGAACCACGTGTTTTTTCTCGAGTTGCGTCGGGATTGTCGAGTGACGACGGTGAATTCAGGCTTCCTCTTCAACTGGCCCAGGGAAGTCCAGTTTTCATTCGAATTGCGAGTTAGAACTGGGGATTGCTCTCGAGACACTGCAGGGCCAAAAAGACCTCATCTAGACTTGTGTCCAGGACCTAATGTTCCTCTGCTGGGGCGACAGCTATCTCGGCATTGCATTCTCGACTCACCCGGGGAATCAGGCCTCGTCTCGAGGGGAAGCCAAGGACACCGCTCTCCTGTGAAGTTGCGACGGGTATATCTTGGAGCTCACTGTGTGGCCTAAAATGAGTCAAGCCTCCTGTGGAGTTTGGAGAGAGGACTCAGGATTGCTCTCCAGGCCATACAGCAAATGAAGGCCCTCATCTCGTGAGGACTGGGGTGTCTCGTGGGTCTTCTCGAGCTGCGGCTCCAGCGTGGTGTTGCTCACGAGGTATAATGGAGAGCTCAGGGAGCCTCTCCTGTGGCGCCAGGGAAGTCAGGTTTCTATGCGCATGGCTAGGGGGAGCGCGTCATTGCTCTCGAGTCATGGTAGGGGAATCGCACCTCAAGACGCGTTGAAGAAGGACTCTCGAGGTCTTTTACGGGTTGGGGCAGGAAACCCTTGGTTCCCTCGACTTGTGCCGGTGATCTCAGGAAGGTCTAAGGGTGCCTCTGAGAAGTCAGGGATACTGTGCAGTTGGGAGGGGCCTCTCGGGACTCCACTGGGTTTGGTGCAATGGAAGAGGGCCTCATCTCGAGTGGAGGCAGGAAACTCATGTTTCCTCTCCTGACTTCTCCTGGGCCAGATCTGACTCGGATCGCAGTTTCGCTGCAGAGTTCGAACAGGAGAGTCAGGCCTCGTCTTGTGTGGAGGAATGGAACTCTGCTTGCCTCTCCAGTTGTTCACGGGGTGACAGGTCACTTCTCGAGCTGTGTGTGGTACCTGCGGGTTTCTGCGGACGATACCCGGGGGTGTCAGTGCCCCTTCGTGTTGTGCCTTCATCAAAAGGGTTATCTTCAAAGAGGTGTCCGGGCATTGGGATCTTATCAAGAGCGGACCGGGAAATCGGGGTCTTTCGGCATGTGTCACCATCCACGAGGCTATGTCTCGAATAACCTCGTGAGACCGGCCTCATCCTGAGATGCACCGGGAAAGGCGGGAACCCCTTCAAGACAAAACAGGGGAATCGACCCTCCTGTCGCGATCAGGAGGGGAGAAGGGGCCCAGATGTAGTGGTGCTGGGAACCTCGTTGTTCACCTTGAGTCAGACTGGTGTGGCGAGGAACTTTTGAGGTCGCATCAAGGGTGCCAATACCGTTTCGCACTTCAAGTCGGAACGTGGGACTTCTCTTGATACGCTGTAGGGGGCAAGGGCCTCATCTTGCGATGACGGGGGAACCACGTGGCGTTTCTCGAGTTGTGGCGGGATTCTCGAGTTTCGACGGGGAATACAGTCTTCCTCATGTGTTGGCCCAGGGAAGTCCTATCTTCCATTCGAGTTTCAAGGGAGAGCTGGGGATTGCCCTCGAGTCACTGCAGGGCAAAATAGACCTCATCTAGGCTTGTGTCCAGGACTTAATGTTCGTCCCTAGGGGCGACAGGGATCTCGGGCTTGCATACCAGACTCACCCGGGGAATCAGGCCTCATCTCAAGGGGAAGCAAAGAACTCTGCTGTCCTTTTGGGTCGCGATGGGTATCTCTTGGAGCCCACTGTGTGCCCTAAAGGGAGTCAAGCCTCCTGTGCTGTTTGGATAGAGGACTCGGGATTCCTCTCCAGGCCATGCAGGAAAAGAAGGCCCTCATCTCGCGATGACGGCGGCGTCTCGTGGGTTTTCTAGACTGCCGCGCTAGTGCCGGGTTTCTGACGAGGTACGAGAGGGAGCTCAGGGAGCCTCTCGTGTGGCGCCAGGGAAGTCAGGTCCCCATGAGATGGCTAGGGGGAGCTCGTCATTGCTCTCGAATCATGGTAGGGTAATCGGGCCTCAAGACGGGTTGAAGAAGGACTCTCGAGGTCTTTCTCGGGTCACTGCATAAAACCCAGGGTTCCCTTGACTTGTGCCTGCGACCTCAGGGAGCTTCTCAGAGTGCCTCTGAGAAGTCAGGGATACTGTGCAGTTTGGAGGGGCCTCTCGAGACTCCTCTGCATTTGGTGGAATGTAAGAGGGACTCATCTCGAGTTGAAGCAGGAACCTCAGTGTTCCTCTCCATTTCTGACTCAGATCGCAAGGTCCCTGCATGTTGGTACAGGAGAGTCAGGCCTCGTCTTTTCTGGAGGATGGGACTCCTCTTGCCTCTCGAGTTGTTCTCGAGTTGACAGGCCCCTTGTCGAGCTGTGTATGTAACCTTCCTGTTTTTCCGGATGATGCACAGGTGTGTTAGTGCCCCTTCGTGTTGTACCTTCATACTCAAGGCTGCATTCCAAGAGGTGTCCGAGCATCGGATTCTTATCAAGAGCGGACCGGGAAATTGGAGTCTTTCAGCAAGCGGCACCACCCACAAAGCTACATATCGAATTTCCCCATGAGACCGGCCTCATCCTGAGTTGTGCAGGGAAGGTCGGGCCCCCTTGCAGACAAAGCAGGGGAATCGACCCACCGGTCACGATCAGGAGGGGAGAAGGGGCTTAAATGAAGTGGTGCCGGGAACCTCGGTGTTCCCCTTGAGTGAGACCGGCGTGTTAGGGGACTTTTGGGGTCGCATCAAGGGTGCCAAGTACCGTTTCGCATTTCAAGACGGAACCTGGGACATCTTTTGAAACGCTGTAGCGGGCAAGGGCCTCATCTTACGATGACGGGAGAACCACGTGGTTTTGCTCAAGATGCAGTGGGATTCTCGAGTTATGACCGGGAATTTAGGCTTCCTCTTGTTGGCCTTGAAATCCAATCTTCCATTCGGGTTGCGAGGGGGAGCAGGGGATTGCGCGAGAGTCACTGCAGGGCAAAAGAGACCTAATCTAGGCTTGTGTCCAGGATCTAATGTTGCTCTCCAGGGGCGACAGGGATCTCGGGTTTGCATTCCAGACTCATCCGGGGAGTCAGTTCTCACCTCGAGGGTAAGCAAAGAATTCCGCTCTCGTCTCGAGTCGCGATGGGTATCTCTTGGAGCCCAATGTGTGTACTAAAGGGAGTCAAGCCTCCTGTGGAGTTTGGAGAGAGGACTCGGGATTGGACTCCAGGCCATGCAGGAAAAGAAGGCCCTCATCTCAAGATGACGGTGGCATCTCGTGGGTTTTCTCGAGCTGCGGCGCCAGTGTGGGGTGTCTCATGAAGTACCACGGGGATCTTAGGGAGCCTCTTGTGTGGCGCCAGGAAAATCCAGTGTTCCATTCGAGTTGCAAGTTAGAACTGGGGATTGCTCTCCAGTCACTGCAGGGCAAAATAGACATCATCTACGCTTGTGTCCAGGACCTATTTTTCCACTACTGGGCCGACAGAGACCTCAGGGTTGCATTCTCGACTCACCCGGAGAGTCAGGCCTCGTCTTGAGGGGAAAAAAAGGACTCCACTCTCCTGTCGAGTCGCGACGGGTATCTCTTGGAGCCCACTGCGTGGCGTAAAGGGAGTGAAGCCTCCTATGGAGTTTGGAGAGATGACTCGGGATTGTTTTCCTGGCCATGCAGGAAAAAAGGCCCTCATCTTGCGATGACGGGGGCGTCTCGTGGGTTTTCTCCAGCTGTGGCGCCAGTATCAGATTTCTCACGAGGTACAACGGGGAGCTCAGAGAGCCTCTCGTGTGGTGCTAGGGACGTCAGGTCTCCGTGCGTGTGGTGAAGGGGAGTGTGTGATTGCTCTCGAGTCATAGTAGGCGAATCGGGCCTCAAGACGCATTGAAGAAGGACTCTCGAGGTCTTTCTCGGGTTGCGGCAGGGAACCCTGGGTTCCCTCGAATTGTGTCGGTGACCTCAGGCAACTTCTCAGGGTGCCTCTGAGAAGTCAGGGACACTGTGGATTTGGGAGGGGTCTTTCGTTACTCAACTGGATTTGGTGCAATTGAAGAGGGCCTCATCTCGTATGCAGGCAGGAACCTCAGGGGTCCTCTCCATTTCTGACTCGGGTCGCAGAGTACCAGCAGAGTATGGACAAGAGAGTCACGCCTGATCTTCTGTGGAGGAATGGATCTCCGCTTTCCTTGCGAGTTGTTCATGGAGTGACAGGCCTCTTGTTGAGCTGTGTGTGGAACCTGTGGGTTTTTCCGGATGATGCAGAGGGGTGTCAGTGCCCCTTCGTGTTGTGCCTTCATCCACAGGGTTGCCTTCAAAGAGGTGTCCGGGCATCGGGTTCTTTTCAAGAGCGTACCAGAAAATTGGGGTCTTTCAGCATGTGGTACCACCCACGAGGCTACATCTCGAATTTCCTCAGGAGACCGGCCTCATCCTGAGGTTCGCCGGGAAGGTAGGGAACCCCTTGCAGACAAAGCAGGGGAATCGACCTACCGGTCGCGATCAGAAGGGGAGAAGGGGCTCAGATGAAGTGGTGCCGGGAACCTCGGTGGTCCCCTCGAGTGAGACCGGTATGTCACGGCACTTTTGAGGTCGCATCAAGGGTGCCAAGTACAGTTTCGCACTTCAAGACGGAACGTGGGAATTCTCTGGAGATGCTGTAGCGGGCAAGGGCCTCATATTGCGATGACGACGGAAACACGTGGTTTTTCTCGAGTTGCGGCGGGATTCTCGAGTTACGACGGGGAATTCAGGCTTCCTCTTGTGTTGGCCCAGGAAGTCCAATCTTCCATTCAACTTGTCAGAGAGAGCTGGGGGTTGCTCTCGAGTCACTTCAGGGCAAAGAGTCCTCATCTAGGCTTGGGTCCAGGACGTAGTGTTCCTCTCCAGGTGCAACAGGGATATCGGGGTCGCATTCCAGTCTCACCCGGTGGGTCACGCCTCATCTCGAGTGGAAGCAAAGGACTCCACTATCCTCTCGAGTCGCGACGTGTAACTCTTGGAGCCCAATGAGTGGCCTAAAGGGAGTCAAGCGTCCTGTGTAGCTTGGACAGAAGGTTCACGCTTGATCTGCATACCATTCAGTTAAAGATGGCCCTCCTCTCGTGATGACGGGAGCGTCTCATGGGTTTTCTCGAGCTGCGGCGCCAGTGTGGGGTTTCTCACGAGATATGATTGGGAGATCAGGGAGCCTCTCATGCAGCGCCAGAGAAGTCAGGCCTCCATGCGTGTGGCCAGGCAGATCGCGTCATTGCTCTGGAGTCATGGGAGGGACTAGGGCCTCAAGACGCATTTAAGAAGGACTCTCGAGGTCTTTCTTGGGTTGGGGTGGGAAACACTCGTTTCCCTCGACCTCTACCGGGGACTTTAGTGAACTTCCCAGGTGCCTCTGAGAGGTGAGGGATACTGAGGAGTTAGAGGGGCCTCTCGGGACTCCACTAGGTTTGACGAAATGAAAGAGGGCCTCATCTCGATTGGAGGCAGGAACCTCAGCTTCCTCTCCATTTCTGACTCCGACCGCAGGGTCCCTGCAGGGTTGGGACAGGAGAGTCAGGCCTCATCTTGTCTGAGTAATGGAACTCTGCTTGCCTCTCGAGTCGTTCAGTGGGTCTCAGGCCCCTTGTCGAGCTGTGTGTTGTACCTGCGGGTGTTTCCAGAAGATGCACGGGGGTGTCATTGCCCCTTCTTTTTGTGTCTTCCCCCACAGGGTTGCCTTCAAAGAGGTGTCCGGGTATCGGGTTCATTTCAAGAGCGGACCGGGAAATCGGGGTCGTTCGGCATGTGGCACCACACACGTGGCTCATCTCGAATTTCCTCGTGAGACCAGCATCATCCTGAGGTGCGCCGGGAAGGCCGGGAACACCTTCCACACAAAGCACGGGAATCGAATCTCCTGTCGCGATCAGGAGGGGAGATGGGGCTCAGATGAAGTGGGGACGGGACTCTAGGTGTTCCACTCGAGGGAACCCGGCGTTTCAGGGAACTTTAGGGGTCGCATCAAGGGAGCCAAGTACCGTTTCCCACTTCAGGACGGAACATGGGACTTCCCTGGAGACGCTGTAGCGGGCAAGGGCCTCATCCTGTGAAGACGTTGGAACCACGTCGTTTTTCTCGAGTTTCGTCTGGATTCTCGGAAACGACGGGGATTTCAGGCTTCCTCTTGGGTTAGCCCTGGGAAGCCCAATCTTCCCTTGGAGTTGCGAGGGAAAGCTGGGGGTTCGGCTCGAGTCACTACAGGGCCAAAGAGACCTCATCGAGGCGTGTGTCCAGGACCTAATATTCCTCTCAAGGGAAGACAGGGATCTCGGGTTTGCATTCCAGACTCCCTCGGGGAGTCAGGCCTCGCCTCGAGGGGAAGCAGAGGACTCCGCTTTCCTCTCAAGTCGCGACACGGATCTCTTGGAGCCCAATGAGTGGACTCAAGGGTGTCGAGCCTCCTCTTCAGTTTGGAGAGAGGACTCGGGATTGCTCTCCAGGCCAGGCAGGAAAAGAAGGCCCTCAGCTCGCGAGGACGGGGGCGTCTCATGGGTTTCCTCAGGCTGCAGCGCCTGTGGGGGTTTTCTCACGAGGCATGACGAGGACCTCAGGGAGCCTCTCGTGTGGTGCCAGGGAACTCATGTCTCCATGCGCATGGCGAGGGGGAGCTGGTCATCACTCTCGAGTCATGGGAAGCGACTAGGGCCTCAAGACGCGTTGAAGAAGGACTCTCGAGGTCTTTCTCGGGTGGCGGCGGGAAACCCTCGTTTCCCTCGACTTCTGCAGGGGACTATAGGGAACTTCCCAGGGTGCCTCTGAGAGGTGAGGGATGCTGTGGAGTTGGCGGGGCCTCTCGGGACTCTGCTGGGTTCGTCGCAATGGAAGAGGGCCTCATCTCGAGGGGAGGCAGGAACCTCAGGCTTCCTCTCCGATTCTGACTCTGACTGCACGGTCCCTGCAGTGTTGGGACAGGAGAGTCATGCCTCGTCTTGTCTGAGGAATGGAATTCTGGTTGCCTCTCGAGTTGTTCCGGGAGTCTCAGGCCCCTTGTCGAGCTGTGAGTAGACCCTGCGTGTTTTTCCGGATGATGCACGGGGTTGGCAGTGCCCCTTCGTGTTGTGCCTTCTCTCACAGGGTTTCCTTCGAAGAGGTGTCTGGGCATCGGGTTCTTATCAAGAGCGGACCGGAAAATCGGGGTTGTTCGGCACGTGGCACCTCACACATGGCTAGTCTCGAATTTCCTCCTGAGACCGGCCTCATCCTGAGGTGCACCAGGAAGGCCGGGAACCCCTTCCAGAGAAAGCAGGGGAATCGCCTCTCCTGTCGCGATCAGGAGGGGAGAAGGGGCTCAGATGAAGTGGTGCCGGGACCCTCGGTGTTCCCCTCGAGGGAACCCAGCGTGTCGGCGAACTTTTGCGGTCGCATCAAGGGTGTCAAGTACCGTTTCGCACTTAAGGACGGAACATGGGACTTCCCTGGAGACTCCAGGAACTTCGGTGTTCCCCTGGAGTGAGACCGGTATGTTGGGGAACTTTTGGGTCGCATCAAGGGTGCCAAGAAGCATTTCGAACTTTAAGATGGAACGTGGGACTTCTCTTGAGACTCTAGCTGGCAAGGGCCTCATATTGCGATGAAGGGGGAACCACATGGTTTTTAAGACTTGAGGCTGAATTCTCGAATTACGATGGGAAATTCAGACTTCCTCTTGTGTTGACCTTGGGAAGACCAATCTTCCATTCAAATTGTGAGGGAGAGATGGAGGTTGCTCTCGAGTCAATGTAGGGCAAAATAGACCTCATCTAGGCTTGTGTCTGGGACATAATGTTCCACTCCAGGGGCGACAGGGATCTCGGGGTTGCATTCCAAACTCACCCGGGGAGTCAGGCCTCGTCTCCAGGGAAGCAAAGGACTCCGCTCTCCTCTCGAGTCGCACCGGGTATTTCTTGGACCCAACTGAGTGGCCTAAAGGGAGTCAATCCTCCTGTGAAGTTTGGAGAGAGGACCAGGAATTGCTCTCCAGGTCAGGCAGGAAAAGAAGGCCCGCATCTCTCCTTGATGGGGGCATCTTGTGGTTTTTCTCGAACTGCGGCGCCACTGTGGGTTTTCTCACGAGGTAAGATGGGGTACTCAGGGAGCCTCTTGTGTGGTACTAGGGAAGTCAGTTTTCCTGCTTGTGGCGAGGGGAGCACGTCCTTGCTCTGGAGACATGGTAGGGGAATCGGGCATCAAGAGACGTTGAAAAAGGACTCTCCAAGTCTTTCTCGGGTTACTTCAGGAAACTCTGGGTTCCCTCGACTTGTGCCAGTGACCTCAGGTAGCTTCTCAGGGAGCCTCTGAGAATTCAGGGATACTGTGGTGTTGGGAGGGGCCTCTCGGGACACCACTGAGTTTGGTTCAATGGAAGAGGGCCTCTTCTCTAGTTGAGGCAGGAACCTCAGGGTTCCTCTCCATTTCTGACTCCGATTGCAGGGTCCCTGAAGAGTTGGGCCAGGAGAGTAAGGCCTCGTCTTGTGTGAAGGAATGCAACTTCACTTGCCTCTCGAGTTGTTCACGGGGTGACAGTCCACATTTGGAGCTGTGTGTGGAATCTGCGGGTTTTTCCAGACGATGCATGGGGATGTCAGCGTCCCTTCGTGTTGTGCCTTCATCCACAGGGTTGCCTTCGAAGAGATGTCCGGGCGTCAGGTTCTTATCTAGAGTGGACCGGGAATTCGGGATCTTTCAGCATGTGGCACCAACCATGAGGCTACTTTTCGAATTTCCTCATGAGACCGGCCTCATCCGGAGGTTCGAGGGGAACGTCGGGAACCCCTTACAGACAAAGCATGGGAATCGACCCTCCTGTCACGATCAGGAGAGGAGAAAGGCCTCAGATGAAGTGGTGCCGGGAACTTCAGTGTCCCCTCTAGTGAGATCGGTATATAGGGGAACTTTTGGGGTCGCAACAAGGGTGCCAAGTACTGTTTTGCACTTCAAGACGGAAGGTGAGACTTCTCTTGAGATGCTGTAGGGGGCAAGGGCCTCATCTTGCAATACGGGGAACCACATGATTTTTCTCGATTTGCGGCGGGTTTCTCGCATTACGACTGGAAATTCAGGCTTCCTCTTGTGTTGGCCCAGAAAGGCCAATCTTCTGTTCGAGTTGCAAGGGAAAGCTAGGGGTTGCGCTTGAGTCACTGCAAGGCCAAAGAGACCTCCTTTAGGCTTTTGTCCAGGACCTAAGGTTCCTCTCCAGGGGCGACAGGGATCCAGGGTTGCATTCCAGACTCACCCTCGTAGTCAGGCCTCATCTCGAGGGGAATCAAAGGACACCGCTCTCCTCCTGAGTATCGACGAGTATCTCTTGGAGCCCACTGAGTGACCTAAAGGGAGTCAAGCCTCCTTTGGAGTTTGGAGAGAGGATTCGGGATTGCTCTTCAGGTCATGCAGGAAAGAAGGCCCTCATTTCACCATGACAGGGGCGTCTCGTGGGTTTTCTCGAGCTGCGGCGCCAGTGTGGGGTTTCTCACGAGGTACGATGGGGAGCTCAGGGAGGCTCTCATGTGGTGCCAGGGAAGTCAGATGTTCATGCGCGTGGCGAGGGGGAGCGCGTCATTTTTCTCCAGTCATGGTAGGGGAATCGGGCATCAAGACGCGTGAAGAAGGACTCTCGAGGTTTTTCTCAGGTTATGGCAGGAAACTCAGGGTTCCCTCGACTTATGCCCGTGACCTCAGGGAGCTTCTCAGGGTGCCTCTGAGAAGTCAGGGATACTGTGCAGTTGGGAGGGGCCGCTCCGAACTCCACTGGGTTTGGTGCAGTAGAAGAGGGCCTTATCTCGAGTTGAGGCAGGAACCTCAGTGTTCCTCTCCATTTCTGAATCGGATCTCAGTGTCCATGCAGAGTTGGGACAGGAGAGTCAGGCCTCGTCTTGTGTGGAGGAATTGAACTCCTCTTGCCTCTCGAGTTGTTCATGGGGTGACAAGCCACTTGTCGATCTGTATGTGGAACTTGCGGGATTTTCCAACGATGCACGAGGGTGTCAGACCCCTTCGTTTTGTGCCTTCATCCACAGGATTGCCTTCGAAGAGGTGTCCTAGCATTGGGTTCTTATCAAGAGCAGACAGGGAAATCGGGGTCTTTCGGCGTGTGGCACCAACCACAAGGCTACGTCTCGAATTTCCTCGTGAGACCGGCCTCATCCTGAGGTGCACCGGGAAGGTCCGGAACCCCTTCCAGACAAAGCAGGGTAATCGACCCTCCTGTCGTGATCAGGAGGGGATAAGGGGCTCAGAACAAGCGGTGCACCGAACCTTGGTGTTCCCCTCGAGTGAGACCAGGGTGTCGGGGAACTTTTGTGGTAACATCAAGGTTGCCAATTATCGTTTTAAACTTCAAGATGGAACGTGGGGCTTCTCCTGAGACGCTGTAGCTGGCAAGGGCCTCATCTTGCGATGACGGGGGAACCACGTGGTTTTCCTCGAGTTGCGGCGGGATTTTCGAATTACGACGGGGAACTCAGGCTTCCTCTTGTGTTGTCCCAGGGAAGTCCATTCTTCCATTCGAGGTGCGAGGGACAGCAGGGGATTGCTCTCGAGTCACTTCAGGGCAAATGAGACCTCATCTATGCTTGTGTCTAGGACCTAATGTTCCTCTCCAGGGGCGACAGGGATCTCGGGGTTGCATTCCAGACTCACCTGAGGAGTCAGGCCTGGTATATAGGGGAAGCAAAGAATTCCACTCTCCTCTTGAGTCCCAACGGGTATCTCTTGAGCCCACAGAGTGGCCTAAAGGGAGTCAGGCCTCCTGTGGAGTTTGAAGAGAGGCCTCGAGATGCTCTCCAGGCCATGCAGGAAAAGAAGGCCTTCATCTCGCGATGACGGAGGCGTCTCGTGGGTTTTCTCGAGCTGGGGAGCCAGTGTGGGATTTCTCACGAGGTATGACGGGGAGCTCAGGGAGCCTCTCGTGTGGTGCCAGGGAATTCAAGTCTCCATGCGAGTGGCGAGGGGGAATGCGTCATTGCTCTTGAGTCATGGTAGGGGAATCGGGATTCAAGACGCGTTGAAGGAGGATTTTCGAGGTCTTTCTCGGGTTGCGTCAGGAAACCCTGTGTTCCCTCGACTTGTGCCGGTGACCTCAGGGAGCTTCTAAGGGTGCCTCTGAGAAGTCGGGATACTGTGGATTTGGGAGGGGCCTCTCGGGCCTCCACTGTTTTTGGTATAATGGAAGAGGGCCTCATCTCGAGTGGAGTCAGGAACCTCAGGGTTCCTCTCCATTTCGGACTCCGATCGCAGGGTCACTTCAGAGTTGGGAGAGGTGAGTCAGGCCTCGTCTTGTGTGCAGGAATGGACCTCCGCTTGCCTCTCGAGTTGTTCACTGGGTGACAGGCACTTGTTGAGCTGTAAGAGTAACCTGCGGTCTTTTCTGGACAATGCACGGGGTTGTCAGTGCCCCTTCGTGTTGTGCCTTCATCCACACTATCTTCTTATAGGTGTCTGGGCATCGCGTTCTTATCAAGAGCGGATCGGGAAATCGCGGTCTTTCGGCATGTGACACCACCCTCGAGGCTACGTCTTGAATTTCCTCATGAGACAGCCTCATCTGAGGTGCGCGGAGAAGGTCGGGAACCCCTTGCAGACAAAGCAGGGGAATCGACCCTCCTTTCGCGATCAGGAGGGGAGAAGGGGCTCAGATGAAGTGGTGCCAGGAACCTCGGTGTTCCCCTCGAGTGCGACCCATATGTCGGGGAACTTTTGGGGTAGCATTAAGGGTGCCAAATATCATTTCGCACTTCAAGACGGAACGTGGGACTACTCTTGAGACGCTGGAGCAGGCAAGGGCCTCATCTTGCAATGACGGGGGAATCACGTGGTATTTCTCGAGTTGAGGCGGAATTCTCGAATTACTACTGGGAATTCAGGCTTCCTCTTGTGTTGGCCCAGGGAGGTCCATCTTCCATTCGGGTTGCGAGGGAAAGCTGGGGAGTGCTCTCGAGTTACTGCAGGGCAAAAGCGACCTCAGCTAGCCTTGTGTTCAGGACCCAATGATCCTCTCCAAGGGCGACAGGGATCTCGGGTTTGCATTACAGACTCACCCGGGGAGTTAGGCCTCATCTCGAGGGGAAGCAAAGGACTCGGCTCTCCTCTCGAGTTGCGACGCATATCTCTTGGAGCCCACTGAGTGGTCTAAAGGGAGTCAACCCTCCTCTTCAGTTTGGAGAGAGGACTCGGTATTGCTCTCCAGGCCATGCAGGAAAAGAAGGCCCTCATCTCGCGATTACGGGGGCATCTCGTGGGTTTTCTCAAGGTGCAGTGCCTGGTTGGGGTTTCCCACGAGATAGGACGGGGAGCTCAGGGAGACTCCTGTGGTGCCACGGAAGTCAGGTCTCCATGGACGTGGCGAGGGGGAGCGCCTCATTGCTCTCGAGTCATGGTAGGGGAATCGAGCCTCAAGACGCTTCGAAGAAGAACTCTCGAGGTCTTTCTCGGGGTGTGGCAGGAAACCCTGGGTTCCCTCGACTTGTGCCCATGACCTCAGGGAGCTTAGCGGGGTTCCTCTGAGAAGTCAGGGATATTGTGGAGTTGAGAGGGGCTTCTCGGAACTTCACAGGGACTGGTGCAATTGAAGAGGACCTAATCTCGGATTGAGGCAGTAATGTCAGGGTTCCTCTCCATTTCTGACTCGGAGAGCAGGGTCCCTGCAGAGTTGTGACAGGAGAGTCAGACCTAGTCTTGTGTGGAGTAATGGAACTCCGCTTGCCTCTCGAGTTGTTCACGGGATGACAGGCCACCTGTCGAGTTGTATGTGGAACCTGCGGTTTTGGGGGACGATGCACAGGGGTGTCAGTGCCCCTTCGTGTTGTGCCTTCATCCACAGGATTACCTTCGAAGAGGTGACCGGGCATCGGGATCTTATCAATAGCGGACCAGGAAATCGGGGTCTTTCGGCATGTGGCACAACACACGAGGCTACGTCCCGAATTCCCTTGTGAGACTGGCCTCATCCTGAGGTTCGCTGGGAAGTCTGGGAACCCCTTCCAGACAAAGCAGGGGAATCGACCCTCCTGTCGCCATCAGGAGGGGAGAAGAGGCTCAGCTGAAGCAGTGCTGGGAACCTCCATGTTCTTCTCGAGTGAGACCGGGGTGTCAGGGAAATTTGGGGGTCGCATCAAGGGTGCCAAGTACCGTTTCACACTTCAAGACGGAACATGGGACTTCCCTGGAGACGCTATAGCTGACAGGGGCCTCATATTTCGATGACGGAGGAGCCACGTTGTTTTTCTCCAGTTGCCGCGGGATTCTCGAATTACAACGGGAAATACAGTCTTCCTCTTGTGTTGGCCCAGGGAAGTCCAATCATCCATTCGAGTTGCGAGGGAGAGCTGGGGATTGCACTTGAGTCAATGCAGGACAAAGAAGACCTCATTTAGGCTTGTGTCCAGGACCGAGTTTTCCTCTACAGGGGCGACACGGATCTCGGGATCCCATTCCAGACTCATCCAAGTAGTCAGGCCTCAGCTCGAGGGGAAGCAACGGACTCCGCTCTCCTCTAGAGTAGTGACGTGTATCTCTTGGAGGCTACTGAGTGGCCTAAAGGGAGACAGGCCTCCAGTGGAGTTTGGAGAGTGGACTCGGGATTGCTCTCTACGTCATGTAGGAAAAGAAGGCCCTCATCTTACGATGACGGGGGCGTCTCATGTGTTTTCTCGAACGGAGGTGCCAGTGTGGGGTTTTCATGAGGTAGGACGGGGAGCGCAGGGAGCCTCTCGTGTGGCGCCAGGGAAGTTAGTTTTCAATGGGCGTGGCGAGGTGAATGCGTCATTGCTCTCCAGTCATGGTAGGGTATCGGGCCTCAAGACGCGGTAAAGAGGGACTCTCGAGGTCTTTCTCAGAATGCAGCAGGAAACCCTGGGTTCACTCGACTTGTGCCAGTGACCGCAGAGAGCTTCTGAGGGTGCCTCTGAGAAGTCAGGGATACTGTGGAGTTGGGAGGGGCCTCTCGGGACTCCACTGGGTATGGCGCAATGGAAGAGGGCCTCATTTCGAGTTGATGCAGGAACGTCAGGTTTCATCTACATTTCTGACTCCGATCGCATGGTCCCTGCAGAGTTGGGAAATGAGAGTCAGGCCTTCTCTTGTGTGGAGGAACGGAACTCCGCATGCCAATCTAGTTCTTCAAGGGATGACAGGACACTTGTCGATCTGTGTTTGGAATCTGCGTGTTTTTCCGTACTATACATGGGGATGTCAGTACTCCTTCGTGTTGTGCATTCATCCACAGGTTTGCTTTCGAAGAGGTGCCCGGGCATCGTGTTTTTATTAAGAGCGGACCGGGGAATCGGGGGCGTTCGGCATGTGGCACCACACATGTGGCTCGTCTCGAATTTCCTCGTGAGACCGGCCTCATCCTGAGGTGCGCCGGGAAGGCTGGGAACCCCTTCCGGACCACGCAGGGGAATCGACACTCCTGTCGCGATCAGGAGGGGAGAAGGGGCTAAGATGAAGTGGTTCCGGGACTCTTGGTGTTCCCCTCGAGGGAACCCGGCGTGTCGAGGAACTTTTGGCGTTCGCAGGAAGGCTGTCAGGGACCGTTTCGCCCTTCAGGGTGGAACAGGGGACTTCCCTTGAGACGCCGTCGCGGGCAAAGGCCTCCTCTTGCCAAGAGGTGGGAACCACGTGGTTTTTCTCGAGTTGCGGCGGGATTCTCGAGTTACGACGGGGATCTCAGGCTTCCTCTTGGGTTGGCCCTGGGAATCCCAATCTTCCCCTCGAGTTGCGAGGGAAAGCTGGGGGTTGCGCTGGAGTCACTGCAGGGCCGAAGAGACCTCACCTAGGCGTGTGTCCGGGACCTAATATTCCTCTCCAGGGAAGGCAGGGATCTCGGGGTTGCATTCCAGGCTCCCTCGGGGAGTCAGGCCTCGTCTCGAGGGGAAGCCAAGGACTCCGCTCTCCTCTCGAGTGCGACGCGGGTCTCTTGGAGCCACCTGAGCGGACTCAAGTGAGTACAGCCTCCTCTTGCGTTTGGAGAGAGGACCCGGGATTGCTCTCCAGGCCATGCAGGAAAAGAAGGCCCTCAGGTCGCGAGGACGGGGGCGTCTCAGGGGTTTCCTCGAGCTGTGGCGCCCGTGGGGGTTTTCTCCTGAGGCACGACGAGGATCTCAGGGAGCCTCTCGTGCGGTGCCAGGGAAGTCAGGTCTCCATGCGCGTGGCGAGAGGGAGCACATCATGGCTCTTGAGTCACGGGAGGGGACTAGGGCCTCGAGACGCGTTGAAGAAGGACTCTCGAGGTCTTTCTCGGGGGGCGGCGTGAAACCCTTGTTTCCCTCGCCTTCTGCCAGGGGTCTTAGGGAACTTCCCAGGGTGCCTCTGAGAGGCGAGGGATCCTGTGGAGGTGGCGGGGCCCCTCGGGACTCTGCTGGGTCTGGCGCAACTGAAGAGGGCCTCACCTCGAGGGGAGGCAGGAACCTCAGGCTTCCTCTCCGTTTCGGACTCCGACCACAGGGTCCCTGCAGAGTTGGGACAGGAGAGTCAGGCCTCGTCTTGTCTGAGGAAGGGAACCCCGCTAGCCTCTCGAGTTGCTCAGGGGGTCTCAGGCCCCTCGTCGAGCTGTGTGTGGAACCCGCGGGTCTTTGCGGACGATGCACAGTGGTGGCAGTGCCTCTTCGTGCTGTGCCTTCACCCACAGTGTTGCCTTCCAAGAGGGGTCCGGGCCTCGGGTCCTTCTCAAGAGCGGACCGGGGAATCGGGGGCGTTCGGCATGTGGCACCACCCACGTGGCTCGTCTCGAATTTCCTCGTGAGGCCGGCCTCATCCTGAGGTGCGCCGGGAAGGCCGGAAACCCCTTCCAGACCACGCATGGGAATCAACTCTCCTGTCGCGATCAGGAGGGGAGAAGGGGCTCAGATGAAGCGGGGCCGGGACCCTTGGTGGTCCCCTCGAGGGAACCCGGCGTGTCGGGGAACTTTTGGGGGTCGCAGGAAGGCTGTAAGGGACCGTTTCGCCCTTCAGGGCGGAACAGGGGACTTCCCTTGAGACGCCGTCGCGGGCAAGGGCCTCATCTTGCCAAGAGGTGGGAACCACGTGGTTTTTCTCGAGTTGGGGCGGGATTCTCGAGTTACGACGGGGATCTCAGGCTTCCTCTTGGGTTGGCCCTGGGAAGCCCAATCTTCCCCTCAAGTTGCGAGGGAAAGCTGGGGGTTGTGCTCGGGTCACTGCAGGGCCGAAGAGTCCTCACCTATGCGTGTGTCCGGGACCTAATATTCCTCTCCAGGGAAGGCAGGGATCTCGGGGTTGCATTCCAGGCTCCCCCGGGGAATCAGGCCTCGTCTCGAGCGGAAGCCAAGCACTCCGCTCTCCTCTCGAGACGCGACGCGGGTCTCTTGGAACCCTCTGAGCGACTTCAAGGGAGTCCAGCCTCCTCTTCCGTTTGGAGAGAGGACCCGGGATTGCTCTCCAGGCCATGCAGGAAAAGAAGGCCCTCAGCTCGCGAGGACGGGGGCGTCTCAGGGGTTTCCTCGAGCTGCGGCGCCCGTGGGGGTTTTCTCCCGAGGCACGACGAGGATCTCAGGGAGCCTCTCGTGCGGCGCCAGGGAAGTCAGTTCTCCTTGTGCGTGGCGAGGGGGAGCGGGTTATTGCTCTCGAGCCATGGTAGGGGAATCTGACCTCAAGACCCATTGTAGAAGGACTCTCGAGGTCTTTCTTCGGTTGTGGCAGGAAACCCTTATTTCCCTCGACTTTTGCCGGTGGCCTCAAGGAGCTTCTCAGAATGCCTAGGAGAAGTCAGGGATACTGTGGAGATGGGAGGGGCCTCTCGGGACTCCACTGGGTTTGTTTTAATGGAAGAGGGCCTCATCTTGGGTTGAGGCAGGAACCTCAGGTTTCCTCTCCATTTCTGACTCAGATCGAAGCGTGCCTGCAGAGTTGGGATTGGATACTCAGGCCTCGTCTTGTCTGAGGAAGGGAACTCCGCTTGCCTCTCTCGTTGTTTAAGGGGTGACAGGCCAGTTGTGGAGCTGTATGTGGATCCTGCGGGATTTTCCGGACGATGAACAGGGTTGCCAGTGCCCCCTCGTGTAGTGCCTTCATCCACAGGGTTGCCTTAGAAGAGGTGTCCGGGCATCGGGTTCTTATCAAGAGCAAGACCGGGAAATCGGGGTCTTTTGGCACGTGGCACCAACATGAGGCTACATCTCGAATTTCTTCGTGAGACTGGCCTCATCCTGAGGTGCGCCATGAAGGTTGTGAACCCCTTCTAGACAAAGCAGGGGAATCGACCTTCCTGCCGTGATCAGGAGGGGAGAAGGGGCTCAAATGAAGTGGTGCCAAGAACTTTGATGTTCCCTTGGAGTGAGACCGGTATATTGGGGAACTTTTGGGGTCGCATCAAGGGTGCCAAGTAGCATTTCGAACTTTATGACGAAACATGGGACTTCTCTTGAGATTCTGTAGCGGGCAAAGGCCTCATATTGCGATGAATGGGGAACCACGTGGTTTTTAAGAGTTGCGGCGGGATTCTCGAGTTACAACGGGAAATTCAGACTTCCTCTTGTGTTGGCCCAGTGAAGACTAATCTTCCATTCGAATTGCGAGGGAGAGATGGGTGTTGCTCTCGAGTCACTGTAGGGCAAAATAGACCTCATCTAGGCTTTTGTCCAGGACATAATGTTCCTCTCCAGGGGCAACAGGGATCTCGGGGTTGCATTCCAGACTCACCCGAGGTAAGGCCTCATCTCGAGGGGAAACAAAGTACTCTGCTCTCCTCTCAAGTCGCGACAGGTATCTCTTGGAGCCCATTGAGTGGCCTAAAGGGAGTAAAGCCTCCTGTGAAGTTTGGAGAAAGGACCAGGGATTGCTCTCCAGGTCAGGCAGGAAAAGAAGTCCCCAATCTCGCGATGACGGTGGCGTCTCATGGGTTTTCCCGAGCTGCGGCGCCAGTGTGGGGTTTCTCACGAGGTATGACGGGGAGCTCAGGGAGCCTCTCATGTGGCGCCAGGGAAGTCAGGTGTCCATGCGCATGGCGAGGGGGAGCGTGTCATTGCTCTCGAGTCATGGTAGGGGAATCCGGCCTCAAGACGCGTTGAAGACGGACTCTTGAGGTCTTTCTCGGGTTGCGGCAGGACACCCTGTGTTCCCTCGACTTGTGCCGGTGACCTCAGGGAGTTGCTCAGGGTGCCTCTGAGAAGACACTGATACTGTGGTGTTGGGAGGGGCCTCTCGGAACTCCACTGCGTTTGGTGCAATGGAAGATTGCCGGGAGCCAGCGAGAGACATTCCACTCGTGACAAATGTCATGAGGAAAGAGTCTCGGCATACGCAAAGGCGGGATCGAGCCTCCGGGAGTTCCCCCGTATATTCTTCAGCATCTACCCCAAAAACCAAAGTCTGCCTTCTTTATTGCTTTGTTCTCTCACCTCTGACATTACTGGGGATGTCTCCCACCACCATCTCACTCTCTCTGTCAAAGAGCTAACTTACAGCTCCAACTAATAATGTTCCTGTGCAATTAGTAGTGTTTAAATCCAAACCGCTCAGATGGTTTTCTAACTCGCCTGACAAGTTTACCCGGTCTCCTACAGCTATGCATACGATTGTGTACAGTCTCCCAGCCTCGAGACGCACGGGAAGTTTAAGATATTCAAATAGCTTAGAGCCTCTCAGAGAGTTAGAAACTGTCAGAATAAAACTAGTAAAAGATTTCATTGATGAACCAATGCTTTTTGCCAAGTTTCCGCATCCCCTGAATTGTATCCTTGAATGTGTGTTAATTAATATAGTTGGTATGTAGAAAAAATAAGTAGTGGCCTTGATGTTGGTAACTTTAGACCCTTAAGGTAATAAATTCTTTTCTTTGTTGTAAACCCATTACACATCCGCCGTATAGGAATGCAATTTTATCTTCGAAAGATGGCGCCAAACCTTAAACAATTACTCTTAGAGAAAATAACTCTTATGGTTGATAAGTCTTTGTCAAGAGTCATAAAATGTTAATAGGTCTTCTGGCCAGAAGATGATGTAAATCATCTAAACCATTTTTATACGATAAATCTGCAGAAAAGAAACCCTGGTTTTTGATAAGGATTAAAGACTGCTGACTTTGCATCCCCTATTATCCTCTATGTGTAACTTGGGGTATTAAAACCTGTGTTGAAAATAAAGCTACGGGCCTTGCTCGCCAACGCTTGGTCTCCCCATGTCATTATTCCCCTCAATTTTCAGATGAGTGTCCATCTGGAGCGCGGATATCCTCTGCGGCCATTTATTTGCCTGAGCTTCGAAGACCCTCTCGATAAGGTGTCTAAGGTGGGGCACCTTCCTCTATTCTAGAGGGCACTTGCAGCCTCCGTGGTCAGAGCTAACCTGGTGTCACGGGTTATATTGATTTTCCGTGTAAACCAAGCTACTCAGCTGCTTTTCTCCACTGAATTTTCCTACTGAGCTATCCTCATTCTATTACTCTTTATATCTTTGATGAATAAATAAATAAATACATAGGTCGCCTACTCCATCTTCCCTTCGAATACCCTGGATCAGCTGGGGCTGGACCTCTGCAGGTGGCGCCCGAGACAGGCATTTCGAAGGTAAATCCCCAACCCCATTCCCCCAGTGTTCAGTTTTCGGGACAGATAGGATCCCACTTAGGGGGCTGCAGATCCCCCTGTAGAATAGACAGGGCGAGAGGAGTGGGAAGTGTTGAAGAGTTAGAGAGAAAAAACGGTTTCTAAAAAGGCTGACAAAAAAGGCCTAATCTTTAGATAGCTAAAAGCAAAATCTTTTACTATCCTTAAGTTTCTGACATGGGCAACACTGAATCAAATGAAAGACAGCTCTTTATAGGAGTAATTTTACAGTTATTAAGTAAAAGAAGAATCAAGGTTAAAACATCTTCCATTCAATCATTTTTTACATTTGTACAAGACCACTGCCCTTGGTTTCTACAACAAGGCACTGTTAACCTAGGTATCTTGAAAAAACTAGGAAGACAGCTAAGAGCTTATTGTGCTCAGCAAGGTTTGGAAAAAATCCCTACTTACACCTTTCCTCTGTGGAATATGACTAGAGATGTTTTAGATCCAGCTCATGAATTTGAAAAGGTACCTGTTAAAGAGGAAAGTAAAGTTGGAAAAGTACCTGTTAAACAAAAAAGCAAATCTGAAAAGGTACCTGTTATAAAAAAAAGTGAAAATGAAGAGGCTATACCTAGCTATCGACAGCTAAATGAATGGCTAGCCGCTATGACTGCCAATGAGCATGTAAAAGATAGGGATGAAAAGAAAGATCAGCTCTCCCCTCAATTTGAAAAAGGTTTAGAGGAAAGAGCAGCTCGATGCCATTCTGATGAGGATTGTTTTTTTTTTAGCTAAAGATGCTCCTAAAAGTTTAAGAAAACATCCCTAATCAGACCATCCGCTCCTAGGAGGTTGAGGGAAACATCCCCGATCAGACAGTTCGTAAGATTTAGTTACCAAACAGTTAAAGGATCTCCGGAACAGAAGAGGAAAACTTCGGGACGCTCCCATCCCCCTATGCCTCCTCCTCCATGTCAGGGTAAAGGGCCACCGCTAGGAGTTTCCCGGAGAAGGATTTTCTCTAGTCCCAAGGATGAACTTGATCCTCACCTTGAGGCTTCTTTTCTAGTCCCCTCTGCAGTTTAGCCAGGGTAAAGAGGTTACAAAATAAATAAAAATATTCTCTAAAATTAAAAAAAAAAATTAAAAATGGATTTCTCTGCATCAAAGAATAGACAAATATTTATTGACTGTGGAATATGATTAGAAATGTCCTGGACCTCCGTCACGAGGCTGTTAAATAGCCTATGGGGGAGGCTATAGAGGTGGATGGTGGTGAGTCTCCATTTACTGCACAGATCATATTTTCTGCCATTGAAAAAAAAAAAAAGGAGGGAGAAAGTGGTCTACCTCCCGAGGAAGGAGAGGGCTTACAGGACGCTGCTGCCGAGAGCCCTGGCGAGCTCCCTCCCCCTCTGCGCAAACCTTTAAAAAACTTATCCAGCACTTTCTGATTTAAGGAGACCGCCACCGCCTTCGATTGTGCCTCCCAGGACCCAGGAGTTCCCCACTTTGCCCCAAATGCCTCCCAAAGTGTTGCCTAAGACTGAGGAAGATAAAAAGTTTTTTAAACAAAGGAGCTTTTAGTACACAATATTCAGAGCGTGCTCCTTGGAGAAAACTCCCTCAGGGGGGTCTCACCCAGGCTAGGAGAAAAGCGAAAAGGCAAGGAGATTTAATAACAATATTAACCCCTGATGTGCCACTTACTCCAATTCCAACCGGAGTGGCTGGCCCCCTATCTGAGGACATTGTAAGATTTGTCCTGGGGCGTAGCTCGCTTTCTTTTAAAAAAAAAATTAAACAAAAAAAAAAAAAAGAAAGAAAAGAAATTTCGCTGGTGCATGGTGTAGTAGATTCTGATGATATTGAGAAATTAAAGTCTTGATCTCACTGCCTATCAAACTGTACAAATTAATAAAGGTCAAAGAGTAACACAGCTTTTACTTTTACCTTACTATCAGACAAGGAAAAACTTGACTTCTCAAGCTAAGAGCCACAAAACGTTTGGATCTAGTGATCTAGCCTTTTGGGTGCAGGAAATTACAGTTCCAAGGCCTTTAAAAGATCTTTTACTTCAAGAGAATAAAACGCCAGGGCTATTAGACACAGGAACAGACGTCTCTTAACATTGCTGGGAAAGACTGGCCCAGCTCCTGGCCAACACATAATACTGAAAATGAGTTGGTGGGATTAGAGAAAGTGGTATGTGGGGTGGAGATGCTGTACAGGTGGTACACTTAACAATACATTATATATTTTTATAAATACATAATATAAATATATTTGCCTAATTACAGTTTGCCTAATTAGGTATGGGTATAAATAAAATATAATAAAGGTATACCTAATTCTATTTATAGATCTATACTTAATTAATTTGTATATAAATTAATATGTATACTATATACACACACATATATATATACTGTATAATTAAATATATATGGCAGTAATATAATGTGTGTGTGGCTGATATTAATTGGTATGGATTGATGTGCTGTGATGATATATGTTCTATATACTGTATAATTATAAATGTGTGACATGTATTATTACAGTATATTGGTTTGTGTTGGTTGGTATTAGCTGTGTATGTGTTGTATTGCTGTAATATATATTAATTAATATATTAATTATAAAGATTAATTCAAGTATATTGATTTATATATATTATATGTCAATAACTTTATACTTGTTGCAATATATAAATACATATATAAATGCATTTTGCATTTAGGTATATCTGTATACCTGTATACCAAAATGAGATAAGGAGGTTATACATTTATTACTTTAATTTATACAGAGACCTAAACTAAACATTAGACCTAAATTAACATATCCATAGGGAAACAGCTAGACAAATAGTGAAGTTATGTTCCAATTGTAATTAATCACTTAAACGTAAACACACAGGGGCAGACTACAATGATGAGACACTAGATGCCTGAATTACAGGCTACGACTCGGCCCCTGGTCAAGTAAAAAGGCCTCCTTACGGGAGAGTGAAAAAGCCAGATGTGTTGCTAACTTGTGGGAGAGGGTATGCTTGTATATTTCTACAGAATGCAGATTCTCTGGTTTGGATCTCAGACAAATTCGTCATGTCACATTCCCCAAAGTCCAGGTTCGCGGCGTGCGCACTCACTTGCTCCCCCTCCCCCAGCCAGCTCTCGCCTCCATGCCACCAGCAGCGCCTCGCACCCTCCTCGCTGCACCCCGTGACCTAGAGCAAAGAAGTCTGTGCAGCGAGTGAGGGCCAGAGAGGAAAGCGCGCCTGCGGAGTGCCATCCAGACCAGCGTGGCCCCACTGGCAAGAGGGGACCGCCTTGAGCCCAAGCGGTGGCGGCTAGCCCTAAACCATGAACCCTGCCCCTCTGCCCGCCATAGGCGCCTTGGCCCACAGCCTGCCGCTCGCGTTCTGCCTCCTGATGCTGGGGACACTGCTCCCCCGGGCCGACGCCTACAGCTGCTCCCTGGTTCATCTTGTTTAAACCCTCAATATAATGTTTGCTCCTTTGTAATGCTACAACATCCACCTTATCTTATGATGTAACCACTTATTGAATTATGGTCTTGCTGTATTACAACAACTACAGGATTTAATGCAAACACGACGGTTTGTGGGCTTACTTATCTTGGGAACAGCAGCTTTGATAAGTGCAATCACTTCTGTTACTGTGGCAGCAATATCATTGACTCAACAAGTACATACTGCTCAATATGTTGATTCTATGTCCAAAAATGTTTCTTTAACATTGGCAACACAGAAAACTATAGAGAGAAAATTAGAAATGAGGGTAGATGCCCTAGAGGAAGCAGTAATACATATTGGGACTGAATTGCAGGCTTTAAAGGTGAAAATGGCATTGTCTTGTCATGCTGACTATCGGTGGATATGTGTAACACCCCTGAAAGTAAATAAGGCAGATTTTGAATGGGAAAAGATTAAAAACCATATTTCAGGTATCTGGAACAGCTCTGACATTGTTTGAGACGTAGGGAAACTTCACTATCAAATAGCAACCATGGAGCACTCCCGATTAGATTTTACTGCTGCTGGAACAGCAAATGATTTCTTCCATACTTTCCCTAACTACATCTCAGGAAAGAATATTCTGTCTAATGTCTTTAGCTATGCTGGGGTGGCTGCTTTAATTCTGCTTCTCATAATCATTCTTCCTTGTATTGTCAGGATTCTTCAGCAGAGTATTCAGAGGTTCGCGACTGAGCTACATCTGGCTGTTTTAAGAAATAAAAAATGGGGAGATGCCGGGAGCCGGCGAGAGACATTCCACTCGTGACAAAGGTCATGAGGAAGGAGGCTGGGCATACACAAAGGCGGGATCGAGCCTCGGGAGTCCTCCCGGATATTCTTGAGCATCTACCCCCCAAAACCAGAGTCTGCCTACTTTATTGCTTTGTGCTCTCACCTCTGACTTTCCTGGGGGCTGTCCCCCACCACCATCTCCCTCTTTCTGTCAAAGAGCTAACTTACAGCTCCAATTAATAAAGTTCCTGGGCAATTAGGAGTGTTTAAATCCAAACACGTCAGATGGCTCTCTAACTCTCCTGACAAGTTTACCCGGTCTCCTACAGCAAGGCATACAATTGTTTACAGTCTCCGAGCCTCGAGAGGCACGGGAAGCTTAAGATATTCAAATAGCTTAGAGCCTCTCAGAGAGTTAGAAACTGTCAGAATAAAACTAGTAAAAGATTTCATTGATGAACCAATGCTTGTTGCCAAGTTTCCACATCCCCTGAATTGTATCCTTGAATGTGTATTAATTAATATAGTTGGTATGTAGAAGAAATAAGTAGTGGCCTTGGTGTTACTAACTTTAGACCCTTAAGGTAATAAATTCTTTCCTTTGTTGTAAACCCATTACACATCCGCCCTATAGGAATGCAATTTTATCTTCGAAAGATGGGGCCAAACCTTAAAATAATTACTCTTAGAGAAAATAAGTCTTGCGGTTGATAAGTCTTTGTCAAGAGTCATAAAATGTTAATAGGCCTTCTGGCTAGAAGATGATGTAAATCACCTAAACCATTTGTATATGATACATTTGCAGGAAAGAAACCCTGGTTTTTGATAAGGATCAAAGGCTGCTGACTTTGCATCCCCATTATCCTCTATGTGTAACTTAGGGTAAAAAAAACCCCTGTTGAAAATAAAGCTACGGGCCTTGATTGCCAACGCTTAGTCTCCTAAATGTCATTCTTCCCCTCAATTTTCAGATGAGTGTCCATCTGGAGCGCGGATATCTTCTGCGACCATTTATTTGCCTGGGCTTCGATGACCACTTGAGAAGGTGTCTAAGGTGGGGCACTTTTCGCTATTCGAGAGGGAGCCTGCGGCCTCCGTGGTCAGAGCTAACCTGGTGTCACGGGTTATACTGATTTTCCGCATAAACCAAGCTACTCAGCTTCTTTTCTCCACTAAATTTTCCTACTGAGATATCCTCATTCTATTACTCTTTATATCTTTGATAAATAAATCAATAGGTCGCCTACTCTGTCTCCCCTTCAAAAACCCTGGACCAGCCGAGGCTGGACCTTGTCAGAAGAGGGCCTCATCTCGATTTGAAGCAGGAACCTCAGGGTTGCTCTCCATTTCTGACTCTGAACACAGAGTCCCTACAGAGTTAGGACAGGAGAGTCAGGCCTCATCTTGTGTGGAGGAATGGAACTCCGCTGGACTCTCGAGTTGTTCACTGGATAACAGGCCACTTGTCGAGCTGTGTGTGGAACCTGTGGTTTTATCCGGACGATGCATGGGGGTGTCAGTTCCCCTTTGTTTTTTGCCTTCATACACAGGGTTGCCTTCGAAGAGGTATCCAGCCTTCAGGTTCTTATCAAGAGCAGACCAGGAAATCAGGGTCTTTCGGCATGTGGCACCACCCACAAGCCTACGTCTCGAATTTCTTCTTGAGACGGACCTCAACCTGAGGTGCACCAGGAAGGTCGGTAACCCTTTCAGACAAAGCAAGTGAATCGACCCTCTTGTCCCGATCAGGAGGGGAGAAGGGGCTCAGATGAAGTGGTGCCGGGAACCTCGATGTTCCCCTCGAGTAAAACTGGGATGTCGGGGAACTTTTGGGGTCGCATCAAAGGTGCTAAGTACCGTTTCAAACTTCAAGACGGAACGTGAGATTTCTCTTGAGACGCTGTAGCTGGCAAGGGCCTCATCTTGTGGTGACGGGTTAACCACGTCGTTTTTCTCGAGTTGTGGCGGGATTCTCGAGTTAGGTCAGGAAATTCAGGCTTCCTCTTGTGTTGGCCCAGGGAAGTCCAGTCTTCCATTTGGGTTGCGAGGGAGAGCTAGGGATTGCGCTTGAGTCACTGCAGGGCAAAAGAGACCTTATCTAGGCTTGTGTCCAGGACATAATGTTCATCTCCAGGGGGGACAGGGATCTCGGGGTTGCTTTCCTGATGCACCCGGGGAGTCAGTCCTTGTCTCGAGGGGAAGCAAAGGACTCGGCTCTCCTCTCGAGTTGCGACGGGTATCTCTTGGAGCCCACTGAGTGGCCTAAAGGGATTCAAGCCTCCTGTGGAGTTTGGAGAAAGGACTCAGGATTGCTCTCCAGGCCATGCAGGAAAAGAAGGCCATCATCTCGCGATGAAGGGGGCGTCTCGTGGGTTTTCTCGAGCTGCAGCACCAGTGTGGGGTTTCTCATGAGGTACTACGGGGAGCTCAGGGAGCCTCTCATGTGGCGCTTGGGAAGTCAGGTCTCCATGCGCATTGCGAGGGGGAGCGCGTCATTGCTCTAGAGTCATGGTAGGTGTATCGGGCCTCAAGAACCGTTAAAGAAGGACTTTCAAGGTGTTTCTTGGGTCACGGCAGTAAACCCTGGGTTCCCTCGACTAGTGTCGGTGGCCTCAGGGAGCTTCTCAGTGTGCCTCTGAGAAGTCAGGGATACCCTGGAGTTGGGAGGGCCCTCTCGGGACTCCACTGGGTTTGGTGCAATAGAAGAGGGCCTCATCTCGAGTGGAGGCAGGAACCTCAGGGTTCGTCTCCATTTCTGACTCTGATAGCAGGGTCCCTGCAGAGTTGGGACAGGAGAGTCAGGCCTCGTCTTGTAAGGAGGAATGGAACTACGCTTGCCTCTCGAGTTATTCACGCGGTGACAGGCAACTTGTCGAACTGTGTTTGGAATCTGCGGGTTTTTCCGGACGATGCATGAGGGTGTCAGTGCCCCTTCGTGTTGTGCCTTCTTCCACAGGGTTGCCTTTGAAGAGGTGTCCGGGCATCAGGTTCTTATCAAGAGCGGACCGGGGAATCGGGGTCTTTCGGCATGTGTTACCACCCATGAAGCTACGTCTCAAATATTCTCGTTAGACCGGCCTCATCCTGAGGTGCGCCGGGAAGGTTGGGAACCCCTTCCAGACAAAGCACGGGAGTCGACCCTCCAGTCGCAATCAGGAGGGGAGAAGTGACTCAGATGAAGTCGTACCGGGAACCTCGGTGTTCCCCTCGAGAGAGACCAGGGTGTCAGGGAACTTTTGGAATCACATCAAGGGTGCCGAGTTTTCACACTTGAAGTGTGAAAACACTTCAAGAAGAAACGTGGGACTTCTCTTTAGACGCTGTAGCGGGCAAGGGCCTCATCTTGCGATGACGGGGTAACCATGTGGTTTTTCTCGAGTTTCGGCGGGATTCTCGAGTTACGATGGGGAATTCAGGCTTCCTCTTGTGTTGGCCCAGGGAAGTCCAATCTTCCATTCGAGTTGCGAGAGAGAGCTAGGGATTGCTCTCGAGTCACTTCAGGGCAAAGAGACCTCATCTAAGCTTGTGTCCAGGACCTAATGTTCCTCTCCAGGGGCGACAGAGATCTCGGGGTTGCATTTTAGACGAACCCGAGGAGTCAGTCCTCATCTCGAGAGGAAGGAAAGGACTCTGCTCTGCTCTCGAGTCCCGACGGGTATTTCTTGGAGACCACTGAGTGGCCTAAAGGGAGTCAAGCCTCCTGTGGATTTTTTTTTTAATTTTATTTTATTTTTAAACTTTACATAATTGTATTAGTTTTTCCAAATATCAAAATGAATCCGCCTCAGGTATACATGTGCTCCCCATCCTGAACCCTCCTCCCTCCTCCCCCCCATAGCATCCCTCTGGGTCGTCCCAGTGCACTAGCCCCAAGCATCCAGTGTCATGCATCAAACCTGGACTGGCAACTCTTTTCATACATGATATTTTACATGTTTCAATGCCATTCTCCCAAATCTTCCCACCTTCTCCCTCTCCCACAGAGTCCATAAGACTCTTCTATACCTCAGTGTCTCTTTTGTTGTCTCGTACTCAGGGTTATTGTTACCGTCTTTCAAAATTCCATATATATGTGTTAGTATACTGTATTGGTGTTTTTCTTTCTGGCTTACTTCACTCTGTATAATAGGCTCCAGTTTCATCCACCTCATTAGAATTGATTCATTCTATTTTTTTTAATGGCGGAGTAATACTCCATTGTGTATATGTACCACAGCTTTCTTATCCATTCATCTGCTGATGGACATCTAGGTTGCTTCCATGTCCTGGCTATTAGAAACAGTGCTGCGATGAACATTGGGGTACACGTGTCTCTTTCCCTTCTGGTTTCCTCAGTGTGTATGCCCAGCAGTGGGATTGCTGGATCATAAGGCAGTTCTATTTCCAGTTGTTTAAGGAATCTCCACACTGTTCTCCATAGTGGCTGTACTAGTTTGCATTCCCACCAACAGTGTAAGAGGGTTCCCTTTTCTCCACACCCTCTCCAGCATTTATTATTTGTAGACTTTTGGATTGCAGCCATTCTGACTGGCGTGAAATGGTACCTCATAGTGGTTTTGATTTGCATTTCTATGATAATGAGTGATTTTGAGCATCTTTTCATGTGTTTGTTAGCCATCTGTATGTCTTCTTTGGAGAAATGTCTATTTAGTTCTTTGGCCCATTTTTTGATTGGGTCATTTATTTTTCTGGAGTTGAGCTGTAGGAGTTGCTTGTATATTTTTGAGATTAGTTGTTTGTCAGTTGCTTCATTTCCTATTATTTTCTCCCATTCTGAAGGCTGTCTTTTCACCTTGCTAATAGTTTGCTTTGATGTGCAGAAGCTTTTAAGGTTAATTAGGTCCCATTTGTTTATTTTTGTTTTTATTTCCAATATTCTGGGAGGTGGGTCATAGAGGATCCTGCTGTGATGTATTTCAGAGAGTGTTTTGCCTATGTTCTCCTCTAGGAGTTTTATAGTTTCTGGTCTTACGTTTAGATCTTTAATCCATTTTGAGTTTATTTTTGTGTATTGTGTTAGAAAGTGTTCTAGTTTCATTCTTTTACAAGTGGTTGACCAGATTTCCCAGCACCACTTGTTAAAGAGATTGTCTTTAATCCATTGTATATTTTTGCCTCCTTTGTCAAAGATAAGGTGTCCATATGTGTGTGGATTT
This sequence comes from Bubalus kerabau, assembly GCF_029407905.1. Taxonomy (NCBI): domain Eukaryota; kingdom Metazoa; phylum Chordata; class Mammalia; order Artiodactyla; family Bovidae; genus Bubalus; species Bubalus kerabau. The sequence continues at coordinate 4,857,731 of NW_026577882.1, forward strand.
ATCTCTGGGCTTTCTATTTTGTTCCACTAATCTATATTTCTGTCTTTGTGCCAGTACCATACTGTCTTGATAACTGTGGCTTTGTAGTGGAGCCTGAAATCAGGTAGGTTGATTCCTCCAGTTCCATTCTTCTTTCTCAAGTTTGCTTTGGCTATTCGAGGTTTTTTGTATTTCCATACAAATTGTGAAATTATTTGTTCTAGCTCTGTGAAGAATACTGTTGGTAGCTTGATAGGGATTGCATTGAATCTATAAATTGCCTTGGGTCGTATACTCATTTTCACTATATTGATTCTTCCAATCCATGAACATGGTATATTTCTCCATCTATTAGTGTCCTCTTTGATTTCTTTCACCAGTGTTTTATAGTTTTCTATGTATAGGTCTTTAGTTTCTTTAGGTAGGTATATTCCTAAGTATTTTATTCTTTCCATTTCAATGGTGAATGAAATTGTTTCCTTAATTTCACTTTCTGTTTTCTCATTATTAGTGTATAGGAATTCAAGGGATTTCTGTGTGTTGATTTTATATCCTGCAACTTTACTATAGTCATTGACTAGTTCTAGTAATTTTCTGGTGGAGTCTTTAGGGTTTTCTATGTAGAGGATCATGTCATCTGCAAACAGTGAGAGTTTTACTTCTTCTTTTCCAATTTGGATTCCTTTTGTTTCTTTTTCTGCTCTGATTACTGTGGCCAAAACTTCCAAAGCTATGTTGAATAGTAATGGTGAAAGTGGGCACCCTTGTCTTGTTCCTGACTTTAGAGGAAATGCTTCCAATTTTTCACCATTGAGGATAATGTTTGCTTTGGGTTTGTCATATATAGCTTTTATTATGTTGAGGTATGTTCCTTCTATTCCTGCTTTCTGGAGAGTTTTTATCATAAATGGATGTTGAATTTTGTCAAAGACTTTCTCTGCATCTATTGAGAAAATCATATGGTTTTTATTTTTCAATTTGTTAAGGTGGTGTATTACATTGATTGATTTGTGGATATTGAAGAATCCTTGCATCCCTGGGATAAAGCCCACTTGGTCATGGTGTATGATCTTTTTAATGTGTTGTTGGATTCTGATTGCTAGAATTTTGTTAAGGATTTTTGCATCTATGTTCATCAGTGATATTGGCCTGTAGTTTTCTTTTTTTGTGGGATCTTTGTCAGGTTTTGGTATTAGGCTGATGGTGGCCTCATAGAATGAGTTTGGAACTTTACCTTCCTCTGCAATTTTCTGGAAGAGTTTGAGCAGGATAGGTGTTAGCTCTTCTCTAAATTTTTCGTAGAATTCAGCTGTGAAGCCGTCTGGACCTGGGCTTTTGTTGGCTGGAAGATTTTTGATTACAGTTTCAATTTCCGTGCTTGTGATGGGTCTGTTAAGATTTTCTAGTTCTTCCCTGGTCCAGTTTTGGAAAGTTGTACTTTTCTAAGAATTTGTCCATTTCTTCCACGTTGTCCATTTTATTGGCATATAATTGTTGATAGTAGTCTCTTATGATCCTTTGTATTTCTGTGTTTTCTGTTGTGATCTCTCCATTTTCATTTCTAATTGTATTGATTTGATTTTTCTCCCTTTGTTTCTTGATGAGTCTGGCTAATGGTTTGTCAATTTTATTTATCGTTTCAAAGAACCAGCTTTTGGTTTTGTTGATTTTTGCTATGGTCTCTTTTGTTTCTTTTGCATTTATTTCTGCTCTAATTTTTAAGATTTCTTTCCTTCTACTAACCCTGGGGTTCTTCATTTCTTCCTTTTCTAGTTGCTTTAGGTGTAGAGTTAGGTTACTTATTTGACTTTTTTCTTGTTTCTTGAGGTGTGCCTGTATTGCTATGAACTTTCCCCTTAGGACTGCTTTTACCGTGTCCCACAGGTTTTGGGTTGTTGTGTTTTCATTTTCATCCGTTTCTATGCAAATTTTTATTTCTTTTTTGATTTCTTCTGTGATTTGTTGGTTATTCAGCAGCGTGTTGTTTAGTCTCCATATGTTGGAATTTTTAATAGTTTTTCTCCTGTAATTGAGATCTAATCTTACTGCATTGTGGTCAGAAAAGATGCTTGGAATGATTTCTATTTTTTTGAATTTACCAAGGCTAGCTTTATGGCCCAGGATGTGATCTATCCTGGAGAAGGTTCCATGTGCACTTTAGAAAAAGGTGAAATTCATTGTTTTGGGATGAAATGTCCTATAGATATCAATTAGGTCTAACTGGTCTATTGTATCATTTAAAGTTTGTGTTTCCTTGTTAAATTTCTGTTTAGTTGATCTATCCATAGGTGTGAGTGGGGTATTAAAATCTCCAACTATTATTGTGTTAGTGTTAATTTCTCCTTTCATACTTGTTAGCATTTGTCTTACATACTGTGGTGCTCCCGCGTTGGGTGCATATATATTTATAATTGTTATATCTTCTTCTTGGATTGATCCTTTGATCATTATGTAGTGACCTTCTTTGTCTCTTTTCACAGCCTTTGTTTTAAAGTCTATTTTATCTGATATGAGTATCGCTACTCCTGCTTTCTTTTGGTCCCTATTTGCATGGAAAATCTTTTTCCAGCCCTTCACTTTCAGTCTGTATGTATCCCCTGTTTTGAGGTGGGTCTCTTGTAGACAACATATGTAGGGGTCTTGTTTTTGTATCCATTCAGCCAGTCTTTGTCTTTTGGTTGGAGCATTCAACCCATTTACGTTTAAGGTAATTACTGATAAGTATGATCCCATTGCCATTTACTTTATTGTTTGGGGTTCGAATTTATACACCGTTTTTGTGTTTCCTGTTTAGTATTTGTTGGAGAGCTGGTTTGGTGGTGCAGAATTCTCTCAGCTTTTGCTTGTCTGAAAAGCTTTTGATTTCTCATTCATACTTGAATGAGATCCTTGCTGGGTACAATAATCTGGGCTGTAGGTTATTTTCTTTCATCATTTTAAGTATGTCTTGCCATTCCCTCCTTGCTTGAAGAGTTTCTATTGAAAGATCAGCTGTTATCCTTATGGCAATTCCCTTGTGTGTTATTTGTTGTTTTTCCCTTGCTGCTTTTCATATTTGTTCTTTGTGTTTGATTTTTGTTAATGTGATTAATATGTGTCTTGGGGGGTTTCGCCTTGGCTTTATCCTGTTTGGGACTCTCTGGGTTTCTTGGACTTGAGTGGGTATTTCCTTCCCCATTTTAGGGAAGTTTTCAACTATTATCTCCTCAAGTATTTTCTCACGGTCTTTCTTTTTGTCTTCTTCTTCTGGGACCCCTATGATTCGAATGTTGTAGCGTTTAATATTGTCCTGGAGGTCTCTGAGATTGTGCTCATTTCTTTTAATTCGTTTTTCATTTATCCTCTCTGATTCATTTATTTCTACCATTCTATCTTCAAATTCACTAATCCTATCTTCTGCCTCTGTTATTCTACTATTTGTTGCCTCCAGAGTGTTTTTAATTTCATTTATTGCATTATTCGTTATATATTGACTCTTTTTTTTTTCTTCTAGGTCCTTGTTAAACCTTTCTTGCATCTTCTCAATCCTTGTCTCCAGGCTATTTATCTGTGATTCCATTTTAATTTCAAGATTTTAGATCCATTTCACTATCCTTATTCGGAATTCTTTATCAGGTAGATTCCCTATCTCTTCCTCTTTTGTTTGGTTTGGTGGGCATTTATCCTGTTCCTTTATCTGCTGGGTATTCCTCTGTCTCATCTTGTTTAAATTGCTGAGTTTGGGGTGTCCTTTCTGTATTCTGGCAGTTTGTGGAGTTCTTTACTGTGGCATTTCCTCGCTGTGTGTGGGTTTGTACAGGTGTCTTGTCAAGATTTCCTGGTTAGGGAAGCTTGTGTCCGTGTTCTGGTGGGTGGAGCTGTATTTCTTCTCTCTGGAGTGCAATGAAGTGTCCAGTAATGAGTTATGAGATGTCTGTGGTTTTGGGGTGACTTTGGGCAGCCTGTATCTTGAAGCTCAAGGCTGTGTTCCTTTGTTGCTGGAGAATTTGCTTGGTATGTCTTGCCCTGGAACTTGTTGGCTCTTGTGTGGTGCTTGATTTCAGTGTCGGTATGGAGGCATTTGATGAGCTCCTGTCAATTAATGTTCCTTGGAGTCAGGAGTTCCCTGGAGTCAGGGTTTGGACATAAGCCTCCTGCTTCCAGTTATCTGTCTTACTTTTACAGTAGTTTCAAAACTTCTCCTTCTATACAGCACCATTGATAAAACATCTACGTTAAAGAAGAAAAGTTTCTCTACTGTGAGGGCCACTCAGAATGGTTCACAGCGTTACATGGAGAAGAGAAGAGGGAGGAGGGAGTTAGAGGTGACCCAAATGAGATCAGGTGGAATCAATAGTGGAGAGAGTGGGCTGGCCAGTCGTCACTTCCTTATGTGCACTCCACAACTGGACCGCTCAGAGATGTTCACAGAGTTATACAGAGACGAGAAGAAGGAGGAAGGAGACAGAGGTGGCCAGAAGGATAAAAGGGGGGAATGAAAAGGAGGGAGACAGATCCAGCCAGTAATCAGTTCCCTAAGTGTTCTCCACCGTCTGGAATACACAGAAATTCACAGAGTTGGGTAGAGTAGAGAGGAGTTAGGGAGGAGACACAGGCGACCCGGTGGAAAAAAAGGAGAGTCCAAAGGGAGAGAGAGCAGTCAAGCCAGTAATCTCGCTCCCTAGTGAAAAATGGGTACTGAAGATTGGGTTCTTAAAGGTACAAAATTGGTAACAAATACATAAAAGCAAAAATTAAAAATCTAGAGTAGAGTTTGGAATTTCAAAAATACGATGTTAAAGAAAAGAAGAAGGAAAAGAAAGAGAGAAAAAACGAACAAAGAAAAACAAACAAGGTCGCAAAAATTATCAAGAAAATACAGGTACAAAATTGATAACTAATATAAAAAGCAAAAATTAAAAATCTAGAGTAGAGTTTGGAATTTCAAAAATACAATGTTAAAAAAAAGGAAGAAGAAAACTAAAGAGAAAACAAACAAACAAAAACAAGCAATGTCGCAAAAATTATAAAGAAACTACAGGTACAAAATTGATATCAAATACCAAAAAGCATAAATTAGAAATCTAGAGTAGAGTTTGGAATTTCAAAAATACAATGTTAAAAGAAGAAAAAAAAAACAAAACAAAAAAACAAGGTCAAAAAATTATTATATATATATATATATATATATATATGAAGTTTGCTGAAGAAGAAAAAAATAGGGTCTTTTTTTTTGCAAAGTAATAGGTTATAAAAGTGAAAATTAAAGGAACAATAGAGGACTTAAAATTAAAAAAATTAAAAAAAAGAAAGAATGATCATAAAAATATATCTAGGACTTTCTCTGGTTTTGTTGTGAGTATCGTGGGTTCAGTTCATTTTTGGCTAGTTCCTTGGTCCGACTTATATTTCTCAAGATCTATAGGCACCTTCCTATGTAGTCCTAGTAACCACAGGGTTTTAATCTATTGCCTGTAGCTTCCAAGGCGATTCACTCTGTTATAGCTTCTTTTGTTTGCTGGTCTCTTCAGTGTCTGGTTTACGCCCTGACACAAAGGGGACGGTGGAGGACACTTTTTTTTTTAGGCTCACTTGTTCAGTTGCACTGTGGGGAGGGAGGGAGGGATGCTGCAAACAAATAACAGTGGCGTGCGGTCACAGTGCCTCAGCCACACTGGGTCTGCCCCCGCTCACGGCGCGTGTAGCCTCCCTGCCCACACTGCTCTGGCTCTAGGTTGTTCCACCGGGAACAATCCGAGGCTGGCCCTGGGCTGCATGCACCTCCCAGGTCCAAGCCACTCAGGTTCAGGCACTCGGGTAGTCCTCAGAGGCACAGGCTCGGTTGGGCCTGCGTTTTGTGCTCTTCCCAGGTCCGAGCAGCTCAGGTAATGAGATGTTTGGCGAGCGCCAATGTTGTGACTTATCGCCTCCCTGCCACTCGGTTATCTGGGTGTAAAACAGGCGCACCTTCTCAGGCAGATGTTGACCATCCAGATCCCCAAGAAGTTTTAGTTAGCAAAGAAGCCTGCTTACAGTTTTATAGATAATGTCTCTCTGGGGCTGCGATTGCCCCCTTCCGGCTCTGGCTGCCTGTCACCAGAGGGGGAAGGTCTGCAGCCGGCTATCTCTGTTCAGTCCTTTGTTCCGTGCGCGGGCCTGGCGGTGTCTTAGGTTAGGGCTGGCTTTTTGCGTGGTAGATATCCCAGAGTCTGGTTTGCTAGCCCAAGTTATTTCGTTCAGATAGCGCTCAGGGTATTCAGGCCAGATTCTTACTCTAAGCGATGCAGCCCGCGCCGCGCCTCCCTGCCCAGCCCCTGCTTGCTAATGGTGTGAGCAGGCGTCTGCACTGCTTCGCGGCTGGGGGAGTTACCGTAGGGCTTGCAATCTGCGAGTTTTAATTGTTTATTTATTTTTATCCCCCTTATGTTGCCCTTTGTGCTTCCAAAGCTTGGCAAAGATTTGGCAGTGAAAAGCTTTCCTGGTGTTTGGAAACTTTTCTCTTTTTAAGACTATCTTCCCGGGACGGAAATCCCTCCCTCCCTCTTTTGTCTCTTTTTTTGTCTTTTATACTTTTTCCTACCTACTTTCCAAGAGTTGGGTTGCTTTTCTGGGTGCCTGATGTCCTCTGGCAGCATTCATAAGTTGTATTGTGGAATTTACTCGACGTTTAAATGCTCTTTTGATGAAATTGTTTGGGGGGGAAAAGAGTTCTCCCCGTCCTACTCCTCAGCAATCTTGGCTCCTCTTTTGTGGAGTTTGGAGAGAGCACGCGGGATTGCTCTCCAGGCCATGCAGGAAAAGAAGGCCCTCATCTCGCGATGTCGGGGGAGTCTCGTGGTTTTTCTGGAGCTGCGGTGCCAGTGTGGGGTTTCTCACAAGGTACGACCGGGAGCTCAGGGAGCCTCTCGTGTGGTGTCAGGGAAGTCAAGTCTCCATACGAGTGGCGAGGGGGCGCACGTCATTGCTCTCGAGTCATGGTAGTGGAATCAGGGCTCAACGCAATGAAAAAGGACGCTCGAGGTCTTTCTCGGGTTGCGGCAGGAAACCCTGTGTTCCCTCGACTTGTGCCTGTGACCTCAGGTAGCTTCTCAGGGTGCCTCTGAGAAGTCAGGGATACTATGGAGCTGGGAGAGGCCTCTTGGGACTCCACTGGGTTTGCTGCAATGGAAGAGGGCCTAATCTCGAGATCAGGAAGGAACCTCAGGGTTCCTCTCCATTTCTGACTCAGATCGCAGGGTCCCTGCAGAGTTGGGACAGGAGAGTCAGACCTCGTCTTGTGTGGAGGAATGGAACTCCGCTTGCCTCTCGAGTTGTTCAAGGAGTGACAGGCCACTTGTCAAGCTGTGTGTGGAACCTGCGGTTTTTTCCAGACAATGCACGGCGGTGTCAGTGCCCCTTCGTGATGTGCTTTCATCCACAGGGTTGCCTTCGAAGTGGTGTGCGGGCATCGGGTTCTTATCAAGAGCGGACCGGGAAATCGGGGTCTTTTGGAATGCGGCACCACACACGAGGCTACGTCTCGAATTTCCTCGTGAGACGGGCCTCATGCTGAGGTGTCCCTGGAAGGTAGGGAAAGCCTTCCAGACAAAGCAGGTTAATCGACCCTACTGTCGTGATCAGGAGGGGAGAAGGGGCTCAGATGAAGTGGTGCCGGGAACCTCGGTGTTCCCCTCGAGTGAGACCGGTATGTCAGGGAACTTTTGGGGTCTCATGAAGCTTGCCAAATACTGTTTCAAACTTCAAGACGAAACGTGGGACTTCTCTTGAGACGCTGTGGTGGGCAAGGGCCTCATCTTGTGATGAAGGGGAAACCACGTGGTTTTTCTCGAGTTGCGATGGGATTGTTGACTTACGACGGGGAATTCAGGCTTTCTCTTGTGTTGGCCCAGGGAAGTCCATTCTTCCATTCGAGTCGCCAGGGAGAGCTGGGTGGGAATTGCTCTCGAGTCACGGCAGGTCAAAATAGACCTCATCTAGGCTTGTGTCCAGGACCTAATGTTCCTCTCCAGGGGCGATAGGGATCACGGGGACGCATTCCAGACTCACCCAGTGAGTCAGGCCTCGGCTCGAGGGGAAGCAAAGGATTCTGATATCCTCCTGGGTCGCGATAGGTATCCCTTGGAGCCCACTGAGTGGCCTCCAGGGAGTCAAGCCTCCTGTGGAGTTTGGAGAGTGGACTCCGGATTGCTCTCCAGGGTATGCAATAAAAGAAAGCCCACATCTCGCGATGACGTGGACGTCTCGTGGGTTTAATCCAGCTGGGGCGCCACGTTGTGTTTCTCACGAGGTACGATGGAGAGCTCAGGGGGCCTCTCGTGCAGCACCAGGGAAGTCAGGTCTCCATGCCCGTGGTGAGGGGGAGCGGGTAATTGCTCTCGAGTCATGTTAGGGGAATCCAGCCTCAAGACGCGTTGAAGAAGATCTTTCGAGGTCTTTCTGGGGTTGTGGCAGGAAACGCTGGGTTCCCTCGACTTCTGCCGGTGACCTCAGAGAGCTACTCAGGTTGCCTCTGAGAAGTCAGGGATACTGTGGAGTTGGGAGGGGCCTCTCGGGACTCCACTGGGTTTGGTGCAATGGAAGAGGGCCTCATTTGGAGTTGATGCAGGAACCTTACTGTTTCTCTCCATTTCAGACACCGATTGCAGCGTCCCTGCTGAGTTGGGACAGGAGACTCAGGGCTCGTGCTGTGTGGAGGAATGGAACTCTGCTTGCCTCCCAAGTTGTTCACGAGGTGACAGGCCACTTGTCGAGCTGTATGTGGAACCTGTGGGTTTTTCCAGATGATTCACGGGGTTGTCAATGCCCCTTCGTGTTGTGACTTCATCCACAGGGTTGCCTTCGAAGAGGTGTCCGGGCATGGGTTCTTGTGAAGAGAGGACCAGAGAATCGGGGTCTTTTGGCATGTGGCACCACACACGAGGCTACCTCTCGAATTTCCTCTTGAGACTGGGCTCATCCTGAGGTGCGCTGGGAAGGTCGAGAAAGCCTTCCAGACAAAGCAGGTTAATCGACCCTCCTGTCGCGATCAGGAGGGGAGAAGGGGCTCAGATGAAGTGGTGCTGGGAACCTCGGGGTTCCCCTCGAGTGAGACCGGTATGTCAGGGAACTTTTGGAGTCTGATGAAGGGTGCCAAGTAATGTTTCAAACTTCAACATGAACGTGAGACTTTTCTTGAGACGCTCTAACGTGAAAGGGCTTCATCTTGAGATGAGGGGGGAACTACGTGGTTTCCTTCGAGTTGCAGCAGGATTCTCGCGTTACAACGGGGAATTCAGGCTTCCTCTTGTGTTGGTCCAGGGAAGACCAACCTTCCATTCGAGTTGTGAGGGATAGCTGGGGGTTGCGCTCGAGTCACTGCAGGGCAAAAGAGACTTCCAGGCTTGTGTCTAGGACCTAATGTTCCTCTCAAGGGATGACTGGGAACTTGGGGTTGCATTCCAGACTCACCCGGGAGTCAGGCGTCGTCTCGAGGGGAAACAAAGGCCTTCTCTCTCTTCTCGAGTCGCGACGGGTATTTCTTGGAGCCCACTGAGTGGACTAAAGGGAGTCAAGCCTCCTCTGGAGTTTGGAGAGAGGACTCAGGATTGCACTCCAGGACATGCAGGAAAAGAAGGCCCTCATCTCACGAAGACAGGGGGGTCTCGGTGGTTTTACCGAGCTGCAGCGCCTGTGTTGGTTTCTCAGGGGGTACGACGGGGAGCTCAGGGAGCCTCTTGTGTGGCGCCAGGGAAGTTAGGTCTCGATGCGTGTGGCGAGGGGGAGCGCGTCATTGCTCTCGAGTCATGGTAGGGGAATCAGGCCTCTAGACGCGTTGAAGAAGGACTCTCAAGATCTCTCTCAGGTCTTGGCAAGAATACCTGGGTTCCCTCGACTTGTGCCGGTGACCTCAGGGAGATTCTCCGGGTGCCTCTGAGAAGTCAGGGATACTATGGAGTTGGGAAAGACCTCTCGGGACTCCACTGGGTTTGGTGAAATGGAAGGGGGCCTCATCTCGAGGGGAGGCAGGAACCTCAGGGTTCCTCTCCATTTCTGATTCCGATCGCAGCCCCCTGCATAGTTGGGAGAGGTGAGTCAGGCCTCGTCTTGTGTGCAGGAATGGACCTCCGCTTGCCTCTCGAGTTGTTCACTGGGTGACACGCACTTGTTGAGCTGTATGAGTAACCTGCGGTCTTTTCTGGACGATGCACGGGGGTGTCAGTGCCCCTTCGTGTTGTGCCTTCATCCACACTATCTTCGAATAGGTGTCTGGGCATCGCGTTCTTATCAAGAGCGGATCGGGAAATCGCGGTCTTTCGGCATGTGGCACCACCATCGAGGCTACGTCTCGAATTTCCTCGTGAGACAGCCTCATCTGAGGTGCGTGGAGAAGGTCGGGAACCCCTTGCAGACAAAGCAGGGGAATCGACCCTCCTTTCGCGATCAGGAGGGGAGAAGGGGCTCAGATGAAGTGGTGCCAGGAACCTCGGTGTTCCCCTCGAGTGCGACCCATATGTCGGGGAACTTTTGGGGTAGCATTAACGGTGCCAAATATCATTTCGCACTTCAAGACGGAACCTGGGACTACTCTTGAGACGCTGAAGCGGGCAAGGGCCTCATCTTGCAATGACGGGGGAACCACGTGGTTTTTCTCAAGTTGAGGCGGAATTCTCGAATTACTACTGGGAATTCAGGCTTCCTCTTGTGTTGGCCCAGGGAGGTCCAATCTTCCATTCGGGTTGCGAGGGAAAGCTGGGGAGTGCTCTCGAGTTACTGCAGGGCAAAAGCGACCTCATCTAGCCTTGTGTTCAGGACCCAATGATCCTCTCCAAGGGCGACAGGGATCTCGGGTTTGCATTACAGACTCACCCGGGGAGTTAGGCCTCGTATCGAGGGGAAGCAAAGGACTCGGCTCTCCTCTCGAGTTGCGACGTGTATCTCTTGGAGCCCACTGAGTGGTCTAAAGGGAGTCAAGCCTCCTCTTCAGTTTGGAGAGAGGACTCGGTATTGCTCTCCAGGCCATGCAGGAAAAGAAGGCCCACATCTCGAGATGATGGGGGCGTCTCGTGGGTTTTCTCGAGCTGTGGCGCCAGTGTGGGGTTTCTCACGAGGTACGACGGGGAGTTCAGGTAGCCTCTCGTGTGGCAACAGGGAAGTCAGGTCTCCATGGGCGGGGCAAGGGGGAGCGCGTCATTGCTCTCAAGTCAGGGTAGGGGAATCGGGCCTCATGACGGGTTGAAAAAGGACTCTCGATGTCTTTCTAGGGTTGCGGCAGGAAACCCTGGGTTCCCTTGACTTGTGCTGGTGACCTCAGGGAGCTTCTCAGGGTGCCTCTGAGAAGTCAGGGATACTGTGGATTTGGGAGAGGCCTCTCGGGACTCCTCTGGGTTTGGTGCAATGGAAGAGAGCCTCATCTCGAGTTGAGGCAGGAACCTCAGGGTTCTGCTCCTGACTTCCTGGAGCCGGATCTGACTCAGATCGCAGGGTCCCTGCTGAGTTTGCTCAGGAGTGTCAGGTCTCGTGTTCTGCGGAGGAATGGAACTCCGCTTACATCTCAAGTTGTTCAAGGATGACACCACTTTTCGTGATGTGTGTGGAACCTGCGGGTATTTCGGAGATGCACGGGGGCATCAGTGCTCCTTCCTGTTGTGCCTTCATCCACAGGGTTGCCTTCGAAGAGTTGTCCGGGCATCGGGATCTCCTCAAGTGCAGACCGGGAAACCGGGGTCTTTCAGCATGTTGCACCACCCACGAGGCTACGTCTCGAATTTCCTCGTGAGACCGGCCTCATCCTGAGGCGCGCAGGAAAGTCCGGGAACCCTTTCCAGACAAAGCAGGGGAATCGACCCTCCTTTCGGGATCAGGAGGAGAGAAAGGGCTCAGATTAAGTAGTGCCAGGAACCTCGGTGCTCCCCTTGAGTGAAACTGGTAAGTCGGGTAACTTTTCGGGTTGCATCAAGGGTGCCAAGTACCGTTTCGCACTTCAAGACGGAACCTGGGACTTCTCTTGAGACGCTGTAGTGGGCAAGGGCCTCATCTAGCGCTGACGAGGGACCCACGTGTTTTTTCTCGAGTTGCGGCAGGATTCTTGAGTTACGACGGGGAATACAGGTTTCCTCTTGTGTTGGCCCAGGGAAGTCCAATCTTCCATTCGAGTTGCAAGTGAGAGCTGGAGATTGCTCTCGAGTCACTGCAGGGCAAAATAGAGCTCATCTAGGTTTGTGTCCAGGACCGAGTTTTTCTCTCCAGGGGCGACAGGGATCTCGGGGTTGCATTCCAGACTCACCCGGGGAGTCAGGCCTCATCTCGAAGGGAATGAATGGACTCCGCTCTCCTCTCGAGTCGCGACGGGTATCCTTTGGAGCCCAAGAGTGGCCTAAATGGAGTTAAGCCTCCTGTGGAGTTTGGAGAGAGGACTCGGGATTGCTCTCTAGGCCATACAGGAAAAGAAGGCCCTCATCTCGCGATGACGGGGGCGTCTCGTGGGTTTTCTCAAGGTGCAGTGCCTGGTTGGGGTTTCTCACGAGATAGGACGGGGAGCTCAGGGAGACTCCTGTGGTGCCACGGAAGTCAGGTCTCCATGGACATGGCGAGGGGGAGCGCCTCATTGCTCTCGAGTCATGGTAGGGGAATCGAGCCTCAAGACGCTTCGAAGAAGAACTCTCGAGGTCTTTCTCGGGGTGTGGCAGGAAACCCTGGGTTCCCTCGACTTGTGCCCATGACCTCAGGGAGCTTAGTGGGGTTCCTCTGAGAAGTCAGGGATACTGTGGAGTAGAGAGGGGCTTCTCGGGACATCACAGGGACTGGTGCAATTGAAGAGGACCTAATCTCGGATTGAGGCAGTAACGTCAGGGTTCCTCTCCATTTCTGACTCGGATAGCAGGGTCCCTGCAGAGTTGGGACAGGAGAGTCAGACCTCGTCTTGTGTGGAGTAGTGGAACTCTGCTTGCCTCTCGAGTTGTTCACGGAATGACAGGCCACCTATCGAGTTGTATGTGGAACCTGCGGTTTTGGGGGACGATGCACAGGGATGTCAGTGCCCCTTCGTTTTGTGCCTTCATCCACAGGGTTACCTTCAAAGAGGTGACCAGGCATCGGGATCTTATCAATAGCGGACCAGGAAATCGGGGTCTTTCGGCATGTGGCACAACCCACGAGGCTACGTCTCGAATTCCCTCGTGAGACTGGCCTCATCCTGAGGTTCGCCGGGAAGTCTGGGAACCCCTTCCAGACAAAGCAGGGGAATTGACCCTCCTGTCGCCATCAGGAGGGGAGAAGAGGCTCAGCTGAAGCTGTGCTGGGAACCTCCATGTTCTCCTCGAGTGAGACCGGGGTGTCAGGGAAATTTGGGGGTCGCATCAAGGGTGCCAAGTACCGTTTCACACTTCAAGATTGAACATGGGACTTCCCTGGAGACGCTATAGCTGACAGGGGCCTCATATTTCGATGACAGAGGAACCACGTTGTTTTTCTCCAGTTGCCACGGGATTCTCGAATTACAACGGGGAATACAGGCTTCCTCTTGTGTTGGCCCAGCGAAGTCCAATCATCCATTCGAGTTGCGAGGGAGAGCTGGGGATTGCACTTGAGTCAATGCAGGACAAAAAAGACCTCATTTAGGCTTGTTTCCAGGACCGAGTTTTCCTCTACAGGGGCGACACGGATCTCGGGATCCCATTCCAGACTCACCCAAGTAGTCAGGCCTCGGCTCGAGGGGAAGCAACGGACTCCGCTCTCCTCTAGAGTAGCGACGTGTATCTCTTGGAGGCTACTGAGTGGCCTAAAGGGAGTCAGGCCTCCAGTGGAGTTTGGAGAGTGGACTCGGGATTGCTCTCTAGGTCATGTAGGAAAAGAAGGCCCTCATCTTACGATGACGGGGGCGTCTCGTGAGTTTTCTCGAGCGGCGGTGCCAGTGTGAGGTTTTCATGAGGTAGGACGGGGAGCGCAGGGAGCCTCTCGTGTGGCACCAGGGAAGTTGGGTTTCCATGGGCGTGGCGAGGGGAATGCGTCATTGCTCTCCAGTCATGGTAGGGTATCGGGCCTCAAGACGCGGTAAAGAGGGACTCTCGAGGTCTTTCTCAGAATGCAGCAGGAAACCCTGGGTTCACTCGACTTGTGCCAGTGACCGCAGAGAGCTTCTGAGGGTGCCTCTGAGAAGTCAGGGATACTGTGGAGTTGGGAGGGGCCTCTCGGGACTCCACTGGGTATGGCGCAATGGAAGAGGGCCTCATTTCGAGTTGATGCAGGAACGTCAGGTTTCATCTACATTTCTGACTCCGATCGCACGGTCCCTGCAGAGTTGGGAAATGAGAGTCAGGCCTTCTCTTGTGTGGAGGAACGGAACTCCGCATGCCTCTCTAGTTCTTCAAGGGATGACAGGACACTTGTCGATCTGTGTTTGGAATCTGCGTGTTTTTCCGTATTATGCATGGGGATGTCAGTACCCCTTTGTGTTGTGCATTCCTCCACAGGTTTGCTTTCGAAGAGGTGTCCGGGCATTGGGTTATTAAGAGCGGACCGGGAAATCGGGGTCTTTCCGCATGTGGCACCACCCACCAGGCTACGTCTCGAATTTCCTAGTGAGACCGGCCTCAACCTGAGGTGCGCCGGGAAGGTCGGAACCCGTTGCAGACAAAGCAGGGGAATCGACCCTCCTGTCTCGATCAGGAGGGGAGAAGGGGCACAGATGAGGTGATGCCGGGAACCTTGGTGTTCCCCTCCAGTGAGACCAGTGTGTTGGGGAACTTTTGGTGTCGCATCAAAGGTGCCAAGTACCGTATCGCACTTCAAGATGGAACATAAGACTTCTTTTGAGACGCTGTAGCGGCAATGGCCGCATCTTGCGATGAAGAGGGAATGACGTGGTTTTTCTCGAGTTGTGGCGGGATTCTTGAGTTACAACGGGAAATTCAGGCTTCCTCTTCTGTTGGCCCAGGGAAGTCCAGTCTTCCATTCGAGTTGCGAGAGAGAGTTGGGGATTGCTCTCGAGTCACTGCAGGAAAAAAGAGACCTCATCTAGGCTTGTGTCCAGGATCTAATGTTTCTCTCCAGGGGCGACAGGGATCTCCGGTTCCCATATCAGACTCACCCGAGGAGTCAGGCCTCGCCTCGAGGGGAAGGAAAAGACTCCGCTCTCCTCTCGAGTCGCGACGGGTATGTCTTGGAGTCCACTGAGTGACCAAAAGGGAGTCAAGCCTACTGTGGAGTTTGGAGAGAGGACTCAGGATTGCTCTCCAGGCCATGCTAGAAAAGAAGGCCATCATGTCGCGAAAACGGGGGCGTCTCGTGGGTTTTCTCTATCTGCGGCGCCAGTGTGGGGTTTCTCACGAGGTATGACGGGGAGCTCAGGGAGCCTCTCGTGTGGCGCCAGGGAAGTCAGGGCTTCATGAGTGTAGCAGAGGGAGCGCGTCATTGCCCTCGAGTCATGGTAGGGGAATCAGGCCTCAAAACGCGTTGAAGAAGGACTCTTGAGTTCTTTCTATGGTGGCGGCAGTAAACCCTGGGTTCACTCGAATTGTGCTGGTAGCCTCAGGGAGCTTCTCAGGGTGCCTCTGAGAAGTCAGGGATACTGTGGAGCTGGGACGCGTCTCTCGGGACTCCACTGGGTTTCATGCAATGGAAGAGGTCCTAATCTCGAGTGGAGGCAGGAACCTCAGCGTTCCTCTCGTGACTTCACTGGCGCTGGTCTGAATCAGATTGCAAAGTCCCTGCAGAATTGGGACAGGAGGGTCAGGCCTCGTCTTGTGTAGAGGAATGAAACCCCACTTGCCTCTCGAGTTCTTCAGGGGTGACAAGCCACTTGTTGAGCTGTATGTGGAACCTGCGGGTTTTTCCGGACGATGCACGAGGGTCTCAGTGCCCCTTTGTGTTGTGCCTTCATCCACAGGGTTGCCTTCGAAGAGGTGTCCAGGCATGAGGTTCTTATGAAGAGCGTACCGGGAAATCATAGTCTTTTGGCATGTGGCACCACCCGCGAGCTACGTCTCGAATTTCCTCGTGAGACCGGCTTCATCCTGAAGTGCCCCGTGAAGGTCGGGAACCCCTTACAAACAAAGCAGGGGAAGTGACCCTCCTATCACGAACAGGAGGGGAGAAGGGGCTCAGATAAACTGGTGCCGGGAACCTCAGTGTTCACCTCGAGTGAGACCGATATTTCGAGGAACTTTTGGGGTCACATCAAGGGTGTCAAGTATCGTTTCGCACTTCAAGACGGAACGTGGGACTTTTCTTGAGAAGCTGTAGCGGGCAAGGGCCTCATCTTGCCAAGAGGTGGGAACCACGTGGTGTTTCTCGAGTTGCGGTGGGATTCTCGAGTTACGACGGGGATCTCAGGCTTCCTCTTGGTTTGGCACTGGGAAGCCCAATCGTCCCCTCGAGTTGCGAGGGAAAGCTGGGGGTTGCGCTCGGGTCACTGCAGGGCCGAAGAGACCTCATCTAGGCGTGTGTCCGGGACCTAATATTCCTCTTCAGGGAAGGCAGGGATCTCGGGGTTGCATTCCAGGCTCCCCCAGGGGGTCAGGCCTCGTCTCGAGGGTAAGCCAAGGACTCCGCTCTCCTCTCGAGTCGCGACGCGGGTCTTTTGGAGCCCCCTGAGCGGCCTCAAGGGAGTCCAGCCTCCTCTTCCGTTGGGAGAGAGGACCCGGGCTTGCTCTCCAGGCCATGCAGGAACAGAAGGCCCTCAGCTCGCGAGGACGGGGGCGTCTCAGGGGTTTCCTTGAGCTGCGGCGCCCGTGGGGGTTTTCTCCCGAGGCACGACGAGGATCTCAGGGAGCCTCTCGTGCGGCGCCAGGGAAGTCAGGTCTCCTAGCGTGGCGAGGGGGAGCGCGTCATGGCTCTCGAGTCATGGGAGGGCACTAGGGCCTCGAGACGCATTGAAGAAGGACTCTCGAGGTCTTTCTCGGGGGGCGGCGGGAAACCCTCGTGTCCCTCGCCTTCTGCCGGGGACCTTAGGGAACTTCCCAGGGTGCCTCTGAGAGGCGAGGGATCCTGTGGAGATGGCGGGGCCCCTCGGGACTCCGCTGGGTCTTGCGCAACGGAAGAGGGCCTCACCTCGAGGGGAGGCAGGAACCTCAGGCTTCCTCTCCGTTTTGGACTCCGACCGCAGGGTCCCTGCAGAGTTGGGACAGGAGAGTCAGGCCTCGTCTTGTCTGAGGAAGGGAACCCCGCTGGCCTCTCGAGTTGCTCAGGGGGTCTCAGGCCCCTCGTCGAGATGTGTGTGGAACCCACGGGTCTTTGCGTACGATGCCCGGGGGTGGCAGTGCCCCTTCGTGTTGTGCCTTCACCCACAGGGTTCCCTTCGAAGAGGGGTCCGGGCCTCGCGTCCTTCTCAAGTGCGGACCGGGGAATCGGGGGCGTTCGGCATGTGGCACCACACACGTGGCTCGTCTCGAATTTCTTCGTGAGACCGGCCTCATCCTGAGGTGCGCCGGGAAGGCCGGGAACCCCTTCCAGACCACACAGGGGAATCGACTCTCCTGTCGCGATCAGGAGGAGAGAAGGGGCTCCGATGAAGCGGTGCCGGGATACTCGGTGTTCCCCTCGAGGGAACCCGGCGTGTCGGGGAACTTTTGGGGGTCGCAGGAAGGCTGTCAGGGACCGTTTCGCCCTTCAGGGCGGAACAGGGGACTTCCCTTGAGACACCGTCACGGGCAAGGGCCTCATCTTGCCAAGAGGAGGGAACCACGTGGTGTTTCTCGAGTTGCGGCGGGATTCTCGAGCTACGACTGGGATCTCAGGCTTCCTTTTGGGTTGGGCCTGGGAAGACCAATCTTCCCCTCGAGTTGTGAGGGAAAGCTGTGGTTTGCGCTCGAGTCACTGCAGGGCCGAAGAGACCTCACCTAGGCGTGTGTCCGGGACCTAATATTCCTCTCCAGGGAAGGCAGGGATCTCGGGGTTGCATTCCAGGCTCCCCCGGGGAGTCAGGCCTCGTCTCGAGGGGAAGCCAAGGACTCCGCTCTCCTCTCGAGTCGCGACGCGGATCTCTTGGAGCCCCCTGAGCGGCCTCAAGGGGGTCCAGCCTCCTCTTCCGTTTGGAGAGAGGACCAAGGATTGCTCTCCAGGCCATGCAGGAACAGAAGGCCCTCAGCTCGCGAGGACGGGGGCGTCTCAGGGGTTTCCTTGAGCTGCGGCGCCCGTGGGGGTTTTCTCCCGAGGCACGACGAGGATCTCAGGGAGCCTCTCGTGCGGCGCCAGGGAAGTCAGGTCTCCTAGCGTGGCGAGGGGGAGCGCGTCATGGCTCTCGAGTCATGGGAGGGCACTAGGGCCTCGAGACGCATTGAAGAAGGACTCTCGAGGTCTTTCTCGGGGGGCGGCGGGAAACCCTCGTGTCCCTCGCCTTCTGCCGGGGACCTTAGGGAACTTCCCAGGGTGCCTCTGAGAGGCGAGGGATCCTGTGGAGATGGCGGGGCCCCTCGGGACTCCGCTGGGTCTTGCGCAACGGAAGAGGGCCTCACCTCGAGGGGAGGCAGGAACCTCAGGCTTCCTCTCCGTTTTGGACTCCGACCGCAGGGTCCCTGCAGAGTTGGGACAGGAGAGTCAGGCCTCGTCTTGTCTGAGGAAGGGAACCCCGCTGGCCTCTCGAGTTGCTCAGGGGGTCTCAGGCCCCTCGTCGAGATGTGTGTGGAACCCACGGGTCTTTGCGTACGATGCCCGGGGGTGGCAGTGCCCCTTCGTGTTGTGCCTTCACCCACAGGGTTCCCTTCGAAGAGGGGTCCGGGCCTCGCGTCCTTCTCAAGTGCGGACCGGGGAATCGGGGGCGTTCGGCATGTGGCACCACACACGTGGCTCGTCTCGAATTTCTTCGTGAGACCGGCCTCATCCTGAGGTGCGCCGGGAAGGCCGGGAACCCCTTCCAGACCACACAGGGGAATCGACTCTCCTGTCGCGATCAGGAGGAGAGAAGGGGCTCCGATGAAGCGGTGCCGGGATACTCGGTGTTCCCCTCGAGGGAACCCGGCGTGTCGGGGAACTTTTGGGGGTCGCAGGAAGGCTGTCAGGGACCGTTTCGCCCTTCAGGGCGGAACAGGGGACTTCCCTTGAGACACCGTCACGGGCAAGGGCCTCATCTTGCCAAGAGGAGGGAACCACGTGGTGTTTCTCGAGTTGCGGCGGGATTCTCGAGCTACGACTGGGATCTCAGGCTTCCTTTTGGGTTGGGCCTGGGAAGACCAATCTTCCCCTCGAGTTGTGAGGGAAAGCTGGGGTTTGCGCTCGAGTCACTGCAGGGCCGAAGAGACCTCACCTAGGCGTGTGTCCGGGACCTAATATTCCTCTCCAGGGAAGGCAGGGATCTCGGGGTTGCATTCCAGGCTCCCCCGGGGAGTCAGGCCTCGTCTCGAGGGGAAGCCAAGGACTCCGCTCTCCTCTCGAGTCGCGACGCGGATCTCTTGGAGCCCCCTGAGCGGCCTCAAGGGGGTCCAGCCTCCTCTTCCGTTTGGAGAGAGGACCAAGGATTGCTCTCCAGGCCATGCAGGAAAAGAAGGCCCTCAGCTCGCGATGACCAGCGTGTCTCATGTGTTTCCTTGAGCTGCCGCGCCAGTGTGGGTTTCCTCACGAGGTACGATGAGGATCTCAGGGAGCCTCTAGTGCATTGCCAGGTTAGTCAGGTCTCCATGCGCGTGGCGAGGGGGAGCGTGTCATGGCTCTCGAGTCATGGTAGGGGAATCGTGACTCAAGACATTTTGAAACACTCTCGAGGTCTTTCTCGAGTTGCGGCAGAAAACCCAGGGTTCCCTCAACTTGTGCCTGTGACCTCAGGGAGCTTCTCATTGTGCCTCTGAGAACTCAGGGATGCTGTGGAGTTGGTAGGGGCCTCTCGGGACTCCACTGGGTGTGGTGCAATGGAAGAGGGCCTCATCTCGAGTGGACGCAGGAACCTCAGGCTTCCTCTCCGTTTCTGACTCGGATCCCATGGTCCCTGCAGAGTAGGTACAAGAGAGTCACACCTAGTCTTCTGTTGAGGAATGGACCTTCGTTTGCCTTTCGAGTTGTTTACAGGGTGACAGGCCACTTGTCGAAATGTCTGTGGGACCTGCGGGTTTTTCTGGATGATGCACGCGGGTGTCAGTGCCCCTTCGTCTTGTGCCTTCATCCACAGGTTTTCCTTCAGAGAGGTGTGCCTGCATCGGGTTCTTTTTAAGAGTGGACCGTGAAATTGGGGTCTTTCGGCATGTGGCACCACCCACGAGGCTACGTCTCGAACTTCCTCATGAGACCGGCCTCATCCTGAGGTGCGCCCGGAAGGTCGGGAACCCCTTGTAGACAGAGAAGGGGAGTCGACCCTCCTGTCGCAATCAGGAGAGGAGAAGGGGCTCAGATGAAGTGGTGCCGGGAACCTCGGTGTTCCCCTTGAGTGAGTCTGGTATGTCGCGGAACTTTTGGGGTCGCATCAAGGGTGCCAAGTACCGTTTCGCACTTCAGGATGGAACTTGGGACTTCTCTTGAGATGCTGTAGCGGACAAAGGGCCTCATCTTGCGATGACGAGGGAAGCACGTGGTTTTTCTCGAGTTGCGGTGGGATTCTCGAGTTACGATGGGGAATTCAGGCTTCCTCTTGTGTTGGCCCAGGAAGTCTAATCTTCCATTTGAGTTGCCAGGGAGAGCTGGGGATTGGGCTCCATTCACTGAAGTGCAAACTAGACCTCATCTAGGCTTGTATCCAGGACTTAATGTTCCTCTCCATAGGCGACAGGGATTTGGGGTTGCATTCCATACTCACCCGGGGAGTCAGGCCTCATCTCGAGGGGAAGCAAAGGACTCCACTCTCTTCTCGAGTCGCGACAGGTATCTCTTGGAGCCCACTGAGTGGTCTTTGCTCTGTAGGAGAGCTCTAGTGTACATAAGCCTGTACATAAGTGAACACAGACATTCTGTGTGAATGTTGCTGCGTACCCACAATAGGGCCACAAGGAGCCTCATGCTCTCCATGCGGCGCGGAAGCTGTGCAGCCACGCAGCAGCTGAAGAATCCAACAAATTGCTCTTTTATTACCTCTGACAGAGCTCGCATTGCTGTAGCCCTTGGCAGTTTGGAAACACTGGTCCCTAACCCCTCTCAAAGTAGGCCTGGGTTCTAGTTCGAATAGAAAGTCAATAGCGGAGCTGAGGACAGGAACGCGGCAGTCATTTATCACACGCTCCTGCAGCCTGCTACTACAGGGACACTAACGCTAGAAGCTAGGAATGTCTTTGCAAGGTGCGCAAAGGACAAGGGAGAACCTCGACCCTGACTCTAGTATTTCAGTCCCCTGAGCAGATCTGAGGTTCTCCCGCTGTAGAAGCTAACCCATTCCTTTCAAATACAGGCTTCCTAACACAGGGCCAGTTGGCTGCTTGCTCTTCCACGAAGCAGGCTTCCTTAACTTGCAAACTGCGAATTCCGCTTAACAGCCTGGAGGAAAATCGCTTCTTGGAAGATTTTTTTCAGAGGCTGTATCCCCGGAGCTGGGGCCAAGCTAGGGGACCCATACTGACAATGGAAGGCAAAACCACATCCAATGTCTTTGCTCTGGAGGACAGCTTTGGTGAGCCTAAGTCTTTCAGGAATATTTCTGGCTCCAACAGAGTCAAATTCTGTGTGTGAAGCTGCACAGCCAAAATAGGGGAACAGAGAGCCTGATTCTCTCTGTGTAGCTTTGAAGCTGTCATTCAAACAACAGCTTGAGAATCCATACAATGCTCTCCCTTACTGCTAAGAGAATTCTCATTGCTGTCGTCCTTGACAGTTTGTAGAAATCCGCACCCTAACCCTTCTCCAAGTAGGCCTGGGTCCTAGCTCGGAACAACAGGCAACGGCGGAGCTGAGGCCAGTAAGGCACAAGTGAGGTCTCACACACTCTTGCAGCCTGATCGTCCAGGAGCAGTAAGGCCTCTTTTTCCCTGCAGGAGGCTCGCTTGCCTTGCCTCCTGTGAACTGCATTTCCCAGCCTGGGCGCAAAGCTGTTCCTGGAGATTTTTTCTCAGGGGCTGTTTCCCTGGAGCTGGGTCGGACCTCGGGGGCCCAACTCACAGGGGAAGACAAAACCACATGGACAGGTCTATGCTCTGTAGGAGAGCTCTAGTGAACCTCATCTCTCAGGAACATTCTTGGCTTCTACAGAGACACCTCTGTGCATGAAGCTACACGCCCAACATAGTGGCAAAGGGAGTCTGATTCTCTCCGTGGGTGCTGATGCTTTGTGGCAAAGCACCTGCTAAGAATCCATCCGCATAGGCTTCCCTCACCTTGACAGAGGTCTCATTGCTGTAGTCCTTGGCAGTTTGGAAAGAAGCAGACCCTTACCCTTCACCAAGTAGGCCCTTGTCCTTGTTTGAATGGAAAGGCAGTAGCTGAGCTGAGGCCAGTAAGGCGCCAGTCAAGTCTGACGTATTCCCGATGCCTGCTCCTTCATGGAAAATAACGTTAGAATCTGGGAATGTCTTTGCAAGGCTGGCAAAGGGCAGTCAGGAACCTCGACCCTGCCTCTGGAATTTCTATCTTCTCAGCACATCCGGAGGTCTCGGTCAGGAGAAACTAACCCATTCCTTGCAAATATAGGCTTCCAAACACAGGCCGGTTGGCTGTCTCTTCTTGCCGAAGGAAGCTTGCTTATCCCACCTCCTGCGAACTCCGCTTCCCAGCCTGGGGGATAAGAGGTTCTTGGAGATCTTTTCTCAGAGGCTGTTTCCACGGAGCAGGGGCTGATCCCGGAGACCCACACACACAGGGGAAGGGAAAACCGCATGGATAAGTCTTTGCTCTCTAGGAGTGCTCTAGTGAACCTCACTCTATGGGGAATGTTCTTGGCTCCAACGGGGACATCTCTGTGTGGGAAGCTGCATAGCCAACATAGAGACACAGAGACCTGATTCTCTCTGTGCAGCTTTGACGCTGTCGTTCAAACAACAAATTGAGAATCCACACAATGCTCTCCCTTACCACTGAGAGAGTTATCATTGCTGTAGCCCTTCGCAGTTTCTGGAAATCGGCACACAAACACTTCTCCAAGTAGGCCTGGGTTCAAGTTCAGATGAACATGCAATAGCGGAGCTGAGGCCAGTAAGGCACCAGTCAGGTGTCACACACTCTGGCAGCCTGCTCCTCCAGGGACAGTAAGGCCTCTATTTCCCTTCAGGAGGCTCGCTTGCCTTACTTCCTGTGAACAGCGTTTCCCAGCGTGGGCGGAAAGCAGTTCCTGGAGATCTTTTCTCAGGGGCTGTTTCCCCGGAGTTGGGGCGGACCTCGGGGACCCAACTCACAGGGGAAGGCAAAACCAAATGGACAGGTCTATGCTCTGTAGGAGATCTCTAGTGAACTGCCGGGGTCCAGCCCCAGCTGATCCAGGGTATTCGAAGCAGAGACGGCGTAGGCGAGGGTCAGGGAACAACTGCTTAATTAAACGTTAATTAAGGATATAAAGAGTAATAAAATGAGGATAGCTCAGTAGGAAAATTCAGTGGAGAAAAGAGGCTGAGTAGCTTGGTTTACGCGGGGGACCAATAAAACTTCAAGACAAGAAGCTTGCACCACTTACGTAGGCCGCAGGCGTCCTTCCGTTCTCCCGAAGGAGAGGAGACACTGAGGCCTCCCCGGTCGGATCTTAGAAGCCCAGGCAAAATTAGTAAGCTTGGTGGGTTCCGCGCTCCAGATGGAGACTCAACCAGAGTGAGAGAGAGAGAGAGACATGGGGAGACCAGTATTTCGAGAAACTGATCCCAATTCTTTATTTTCCATGGTCTACTTTTATACACTGAGATGTTATGCAAAAGTCACGTGGGGTCAGCAGTCCTGACTTTTATCAAAGTCAGGTGCTTCATACAAAAGTATACAGAGGTCTTAGGGGTGTTACATCATCTTCTGGCCGGGGGGCCTGCTGACAATTTACGACCCTCTCCTTGTGACAGCGGTCAGTCAACCAGGACACTTATTTCTCCAGGGGTGATTATTCTTAAAACAGACGCCACCCAAATAAAGTTACATTCCTATAGGGTGAGGGTGTAGTGGGTTTTAGTTAAGGAAAGAATTTACTTAGCCTAAGGTCTAACGTGATTTATATCAAAGGTTAATACTTATTTCTTCTATATATTCATTAATGTGTATAAGGGCAGGGGATGTGGAGACTTAGCAGTAAACATCAGCTCAACAAATGAAAAACCCTTCACCAATATGATTTCTAATCAGCCCATTATACTTATACTAATAATTTTCTAACTTTTCTAAGGAACCTGTTTTTAGAAGGTTTAAAGCATCTCGTGCCTCTCATGGTTGGGAGGCTGTGAGCAATCACATGTGGCCGGACAAGCCTGTCAGGCAGGCTAGAGAACCTTCAGAGGAGTTTGTAGGTTAAAACACTCTTGTCACACCCAGGGGTTTTTATCAACTGGAGCTCTAGGTTAACTCCTTCTCCGAAAGAGGTGGTGGGGGACAGCCCCCCGTAAAGTCAGAGGTGTAGGTGAGAGCACAAAATAGTAAGGTAGGCAGGCTCTGGTGATGGGGGTAGATGCTCGAGGATTTCCAGGGGGACTCCTGAGGCTCGATCCCGCCTTTGCGTATGTCGAGCCTCCTTCCTCATGACCTTTGCCATGGGCGGAGTGCCTCACTCTGGCCCCCAACAGTGAACCTCCTCTCTCAGGAACATTCTTGGCTCCTATCGAGACACCTCTGTGTGTGTAGCTACACACGCAACGTAGGGGCAAAGGGAGCCAGATTCTTTCCGTGGGGTGCTGATGCTTTGTGGCAAAGCACCTGCT
The DNA here is from genome assembly GCF_029407905.1 of Bubalus kerabau. NCBI lineage: Eukaryota > Metazoa > Chordata > Mammalia > Artiodactyla > Bovidae > Bubalus > Bubalus kerabau. The sequence goes on from NW_026577882.1 coordinate 4,882,390, forward strand.
TGAGAATCCATCAGCTTACGCTTCCCTCGCCTTGACAGGGGTCTCATTGCTGTAGCCCTTGGCAGTTTGGAAAGAAGAGGACCCTTACCTTTCATAAAGTGGGCCCTTGTCCTAGTTTGAAAGGAAAGGCAAGAGCTGAGCTGAGGCCAATAAGGTGCCAGTCAAGTCTGACATATTCCCGAAGCCTGCTCCTTCATGGAAAATAACGCTGGAATCTAGGAATGTCTCAGCAAGGCTGGCAAAGGGCACTCAGGAGCCTGCACCCTGCCTCTGGAATTACCGATTTCTGAGCAGATCTGGAGGTCTACTTTAGGAGAATCTAACTCATTCCTTCCATATTGAGACTTCCAAAAACAGGCCGGTCGGCTGCCTCTTCGTGCCCGAAGGAGGCTTGCTTTTCCTGCCTCCTATGAACCCAGCTGCCCAGGCTCTGGGAAAAGCGGATCTTGAAGATCTTTTCTCAGGGGTTGTTTCCACGGAGCTGGGGCTAAGCCTGGAGACCCAAACTCACAGGGGAAGAAAAACCACATGGACAAGTCTTTGCTCTCTAGGAGAGCTCTAGTGAACTTCACTCTGTCACGAACATTCTTGATTCATATGGAGACACCCCTATGTGCGAAGCTGCGTACCCAACATGGGGGCACAGAGAGCCTGATTCTCTCTGTGTAGCTTTAAAGATGTCGTTCAAAAAACACCTTGAAAATCCATACAATGCTCTTCCTTACCCGTGACAGAGTTCTCATTGCTGTAGCCCTTGGCAGTTTTTAGAAATCCGCACCCAAACCCTTCTCCAAGTAGTCCTGGGTCCTAGTTCGGAGGAACATGCAATGGCAGAGCTGAGGCCAGTAAGGCACCAGTCAGGTCTCACACACTCTGGCAGCCTGATCGTCCAGGGACAGTAAGCCCTCTTTTTCCCTGCAGGAGGCTCACTTGACTTCCCTCCTGTGAGCTGCATTTCCCAGCCTGGGGGAAAAGGGGTCCCTGGAGATCTTTTCTCAGGGGCTCCTTCCCCGGAGCTGGGGAGGACCTCGAGGACCCAACTCACAGGGGAAGGCAAAAGCACATGGACAGGTCTATGCTCTGTAGGAGAGCTCTAGTGAACCTCATCTCTCAGGAACATTCTGGCCTCCTATAGAGACACCTCTCTGTGTGAAGCTACACACCCTACATAGGGGCAAATGGAGCCTGATTCTCTCCGTGGGGTGCTGATGCTTTGTGGCAAAGCACGTGCTTGAGAATCCATCCACTTAGGCTTCCCTCGCCTTGACAGAGGTCCCATTGCTGTAGCCCTTGGCAGTTTGGAAAGAAGAAGACCCTTACCCTTCATAAAGTAGGCCTTTGTCCTAGTTTGAATGGAAAGGTAATAGCTGAGCTGAGGCCAATAAGGTGCCTGCCAAGTCTGACATACTCCCGTAGCCTTCACCTTCATGGAAAATAACTCTAGAATCTGGGAATGTCTTTGCAAGGCTGGCAAAGGGCAGTCAGGAACCAGCACCCTGCCTCTGGAATTACCGACTTCTGAGCAGATCTGGAGGTCTCCCTTAGGAGAAGCTAACCCATTCTTTCCAAATAGAGGCTTCCAAACATGCCGGTTGGCTGCCTCTTCGTGCCCGAAGGAGGCCTGCTTTTCTCGCATCCTATGAAGCCCTGTTCCCAGCCTCTGGGAAAAGCGGATCTTGAAGATATTTTCTCAGGGGTTGTTTCCATGGAGCTGGGGCCGAGACCAGAGACCCAATCGCACAGGGGAAGGAAAACCACATGGACAAGTCTTTGCTCTCCAGGAGACCTCTAAGTGAAACTTACTCTGTCAGGAACGTTCTTGACTCCTATGGAGACACCCCTGTGTGTGAAGCTGCGTACCCAACAAGGGGGCACAGAGAGACTGATTCTCTCTTTGCAGCTTTGAAGCTGTCATTCAAACAACAGCTTGAGAATCCATACAATGCTCTCCCTTACCTCTGAGAGAGTTTTCATTGCTGTAGTCCTTGGCAGTTTTTTAGAAATCCGCACCCAAACCCTTCTCCTAGTAGGCCTGGGTCCTAGTTCGGAGGAACATGCAATGGCGGAGCTGAGGCCAGTAAGGCACCAGTCAGGTCTCACACACTCTTGCAGCCTGCTCCTCCAAGGGGCAGTAAGGCCTCTTTTTCTCTGCAGGAGGCTCGCTTGCCTTGCCTCCTGTGAACTGCGTTTCCCAGTCTGGACGAAAAGCAGTTCCTGGAGGTCTTTTCTCAGGGGTTTCTTCCTCGGAGCTGGGGCGAACATCGGGAACCCAACTCACAGGGGAAGGCAAAACCATATGGACAGGTCTATGCTCTGTAGCAGAGCTCTAGTGAACCTCATCTCCCAGGAACATTCTTTGCTCCTATAGAGACACCACTGTGTTTGAAGCTACACACCCAACATAGGGGCAAATGCAGCCTGATTCTCTCCGTGGGGTGCAGATGCTTTGTGGCAAAGCACCTGTTTGAGAGTCCAACCGCTTCCACTTCCCTCTCTTTGACAGAGGTGTCTTTGCTGTAGCCTTTGGCAGTTTGGAAAGAAGCAGAGCCTTACCCTTCACCAAGTAGGCCCTTGTCCTAGTTTGAACGGAAAGGCGATAGCTGAGCTGAGGCCAGTAAGGCGCCAGTGAAGTCTGACATATTCCTGAAGCCTGCTCCTTCATGGAAAATAACGCTAGAATCTAGAAATGTCTTTGCAAGGCTGGCAAAGGACAGTCAGGAACCTCGACCCTGCCTCTGGAATTTCCGTCTTCTGAGCAGATCTGGAGGTCTTCTTTTGGAGAAGCTAACCATTCCTTCCAAAGAGAGGCTTCCAAACACAGGCTAGTTGGCTGCCTCTACTTGCCCGAAGGAGGCTTGCTTGTTCCGCTTCCTGTGAACTCCGCTTCCCGCCTGGGGGAAAAGTGGTTCTTGGAGATCTTTTTTCAGGGGCTATTTCAACGGAGTTGGAGCCGAGCCCGGAGACCCACATGCACAGAGGAAGGCAAAACCACATGGACAAGTCTTGCTCTGTAGGAGAACTCTAGTTAACCTCAGTATGTGAGGAAAGTCTTGGATTCTACGGGGATACCTCTGTGTGTGGAGCTGCGTACCCAACAAGGGGGCACACAGGGCCTGATTCTCTCTTTGCAGCTTTGAAGCTGTCGTTCAAACAACAGCTTGAGAATCCATACAATGCTCTCCCTTACCTCTGAGAGACTTCTCATTGCAGTAGCCCTTGGCAGTTTTTACAAATCCGCACCCAAACCCTTCTCCAAGTAGGCCTGGGTCCTGGTTTGGATGGCCATGCAATGGCGGAGCTGAGGTCAGTAAGGCACCAGTCAGGTGTCACACACTCTGGCAGCCTGCTCCTCCAGGGACAGTAAGGCCTATTTTTCCCTGCGGGAGGCTCGCTTGCCTTGCCTCCTGTGAACTGCGTTTCCCAGCCTGGGCAAAAAGCGGTTCCTGGAGATCTTTTCTCAGGGGCTCTATCCCCAGAGCTGGGGTGGACCTCGGGGACCCATCTCACAGGGGAAGGAAAAACCACATGGACAGGTCTATGCTCTGTAGGAGACGTTAGTGTGTCTCATCTCTTAGGAACATTCTTGGCTCGTACAGAGACACCTCTGTGTGTAAAGCTACACACCGAACATAGGGGCACAGGGAGCCTGATTCTCTCTGTGGGGTGCTGATGCTTTGTGGCAAAGCACTTGTTTGAGAATCCATCCGCTTACGCTTCCCTCGCCTTGACAGAGGTCTCATTGCTGTGTCTCTTGGCACTTTGGAAAGAAGCAGACCCTTACCCTTCACCAAGTAGGCCCTGATCGTAGTTTGAAAGGAAAGGCGATAGCTGAGCTGAGGCCAGTAAGGCGCCAGTGAAGTCTGACATATTCCTGAAGCCTGCTCCTTCATGGAAAATAACGCTAGAATCTAGAAATGTCTTTGCAAGGCTGGCAAAGGACAGTCAGGAACCTCGACCCTGCCTCTGGAATTTCCGTCTTCTGAGCAGATCTGGAGGTCTTCTTTTGGAGAAGCTAACCATTCCTTCCAAAGAGAGGCTTCCAAACACAGGCTAGTTGGCTGCCTCTACTTGCCCGAAGGAGGCTTGCTTGTTCTGCTTCCTGTGAACTCCGCTTCCCGCCTGGGGGAAAAGTGGTTCTTGGAGATCTTTTCTCAGGGGCTATTTCAACGGAGTTGGAGCCGAGTCCGGAGACCCACATGCACAGAGGAAGGCAAAACCACATGGACAAGTCTTGCTCTGTAGAAGAACTCTAGTTAACCTCAGTATGTGAGGAAAGTCTTGGATTCTACGGGGATACCTCTGTGTGTGGAGCTGCGTACCCAACAAGGGGGCACACAGGGCCTGATTCTCTCTTTGCAGCTTTGAAGCTGTCGTTCAAACAACAGCTTGAGAATCCATACAATGCTCTCCCTTACCTCTGAGAGACTTCTCATTGCAGTAGCCCTTGGCAGTTTTTACAAATCCGCACCCAAACCCTTCTCCAAGTAGGCCTGGGTCCTGGTTTGGATGGCCATGCAATGGCGGAGCTGAGGTCAGTAAGGCACCAGTCAGGTGTCACACAGTCTGGCAGCCTGCTCCTCCAGGGACAGTAAGGCCCATTTTTCCCTGCGGGAGGCTTGCTTGCATTGCCTCCTGTGAACTGCGTTTCCCAGCCTGGGCAAAAAGCGGTTCCTGGAGATCTTTTCTCAGGGGCTCTATCCCCAGAGCTGGGGTGGACCTCGGGGACCCTTCTCACAGGGGAAGGAAAAACCACATGGACAGGTCTATGCTCTGTAGGAGACGTTAGTGTGTCTCATCTCTTAGGAACATTCTTGGCTCGTACAGAGACACCTCTGTGTGTAAAGCTACACACCGAACATAGGGGCACAGGGAGCCTGATTCTCTCTGTGGGGTGCTGATGCTTTGTGGCAAAGCACTTGTTTGAGAATCCATCCACTTACGCTTCCCTCGCCTTGACAGAGGTCTCATTGCTGTGTCTCTTGGCACTTTGGAAAGAAGCAGACCCTTACCCTTCACCAAGTAGGCCCTGATCGTAGTTTGAAAGGAAAGGCAATAGCTGAGCTGAGGCCAGTAAGGCACCTGTCAACTCTGACATATTCCCGATGCCTGCTCCTTCATGGAAAATATTGCTAGAATCTAGGAATGTCTTTGCAAGGCTGGCAAAGGGCAGTCAGGAACCTCGACCCTGCCTCTGGAATATCTATCTTCTGAGCAGATCTGGAGGTCTCCTTCTGGAGAAGCTAACCCATTCCTTGCAAATAGAGGCTTCCAAACACAGGCCGGTTGGCTGCCTCTTCTTGCCTGAAGGAGGCTTGCTTTTCCTGCCTCCTATGATCCCTGGTTCCCAGCATGGGGGAAAAGCAGATTCTTGGAGATCTTTGCTCAGTGGTTTTTTCCACGGAGCTGGGGTTGTGCCCAGAGACCCACACATACAGGGGAAGGCAAAACCACATGAACAAGTCTTTGCTTTCTAAGAGAGCTCTAGTGAACCTCAGTCTTTGACGAACGTTCTTGGCTCCTATGCAGACACCTCTGTGTGTGAAACTGCGTACCCAACATGGTGGCAGAGAGCCTGATTCTCTCTGTGCAGGTTTAATGCTGTCGTTCAGAAAACAGCTTGAGAATCCATACAATTCTCGCCCTTACCTCTGAGAGAGTTCTCATTGCAGTAGCCCTTGGCAGTTTGTAGAAATCTGCACCTAAACCCTTCTCCAAGTAGGCCTGATTCCCAGTTCGGAGGAACAAGCAATGGCGGAGCTAAGACCAGTATGGCACCAGTCAGTTTTCACACACTCTGGCAGCCTGCTCCTCCAGGGACATTAAGGCTTCTTTTTCTCTGCAGGAGGCTCACTTGCCTTACTTCCTGTGAACAGCTTTTCCCAGCCTGGGCGAAAAGCGGTTCCTGGAGATCTTTTCTCAGAGGCTGTTTTCTCGGAGCTGGGGCGGACCTCGGGGACCCAACTCACAGGGGAAGGCGAAACCACATGTACAGGTGAGCACTCTGTAGGAGAGCTCTTGTGAGCCTCATCTCTCAGGAACATTCTTGGCTCCTGTAGAGACACCACTGTGTGTGAATCTACACACCCCACATAGGGGCAAAGGGAGCCTGATTCTCTCCGTGGGGTGCTGATGCTTGGTGGCAAAGAACCTTCCTGATAATCCATCCGCTTATGCTTCCCTCGCATTTACGGAGGTCTCATTGCTGTAGCCCTCGGCAGTTTGGAAAGAAGAAGACCCTTATCCTTCATAAAGTAGGGGCTTGTCCTACTTTGAATGGAAAGGCAATAGCTGAGCTGAGGCCAATAAGGCGCCAGTCAAGTCTGACATATTCCCAAAGCCTGCTTCTTCAGGAAGATAACTGTAGAATCTAGGAATGTCTTTGCAAGGCTGGCAAAGGGCAGTCAGGACCCTGCACACTGCCTCTGGAATTACCGACTTCTGAACAGATCTGGAGGTCTCCCTTAGGGGAAGCTAACCCATTCTTCCAAATAGAGGCTTCCAAACGCAGGCCGTTTGGCTGCCTCTTGCTCTCTGAAGGAGGCCTGCTTTTCCCGCCTCCTATGAACCCCACATCCCAGCCTCTGGGAAAAGCGGATCTTGAAGATCTTTTCTCAGGGGTTGTTTCCACGGAGCTGGGGCCGAGCCTGGAGCCCCAAACGCACAGGGGAAGAAAAACCACATGGACAAGTCTTTGCTCTCTAGGAGACTCTAGTGAACCTCACTCTGTCAGGAACGTTCTTGTTTCCTATGGAGACACCCCTGTCTGTGAAGCTGTGTACCGAACATGGAGACACAGAGTCTGATTCTCTCTGTGCAGCTTTGAAGCTGTCGTTCAAACAACAGCTTGAAAATCCATACAATGCTCTTCCTTACCCGTGACACAGTTCTCATTGCTATACCCCTTGGCAGCATTTAGAAATCCATACCCAAACCCTTCTCCTAGTAGGCCTGGGTCCTAGTTCGGAGGAACATGCAATGGCGGAGCTGAGGCCAGAAAGGCACCAGTCAGGTCTCACACACTCTGGCAGCCTGATCGTCCAGGGACACTAAGGCCTGTTGTGCCTTGCAGGAGGCTCGCTTGCGTTACCTCCTGTGAACTGCGTTTGCCAGCCTGCGGGAATAGCGGTCCCTGGAGATCTTTTCTCAGGGGCTCCTTCCCCTGAGCTGGGGCGGACCTCGGGGACCCAACTCACAGGGCAAGGCAAAACCATATGGACAGGTCTATGCTCTGTAGCAGACTTCTAGTGAACCTCATCTCTCAGGAACATTCTTGGCTCCTATAGACACACTTCTGTGTGTGAAGCGGCGTACCTAACATAGGGGCACAGAGAGCCTGATTCTCTCAGTTCATTTTGACGCTGTCGTTCAGAAAACAGCTTGAGAATCCATAAAATGCTCTCCCTTACCGCTGAGAGAATTCTCACTGCTGTAGCCCTTGGCACTTTGTAGAAATCCGCAGCCAAACGCTTCTCCAAATAGGCCTGGGTCCTAGTTCGGAGGAACAGGCAATGGTGGAACTGAGGCCAGTAAGGCAACAGTCAGGTTTCACACACTCTGGCAGCCTGCTCCTCCAGGGACAGTAAGGCCTCTTTTTCTCTGCAGGAGATTCGCTTGCCTTACTTCCTGTGAACAGCGTTTCCCAGCCTCAGCGAAGCGGTTCCTGTAGATCTTTTCTCAGGGACAGTTTCCCCGGAGGTGTGGCGGACCTCGGGGACCCAACTCACAGGGGAAGAAAAACCACATGGACAGGTCTATGCTCTGTAGGAGAGGTTTAGTGAACCTAATCTCTCAGGAACATTCTTGGCTCCTATAGAGACAACTCTGTGTGTGAAGCTACACTCCCAACATTGGGGAACAGGGATCTTGGTTCTCTCCGTGGGGTGCTGATGCTTTGTAGTAAAGCACCTGCTTGAGAATCCGTCCTCTTAGGCTTCCCTCGCCTTGACAGAGGTCTCATTGCTGTAGCCCTTGGCAGTTTCAAAGAAGAAGACCCTTACCCTTCATAAAGTAGGCCCTTGTCCTAGTTTGGATGGAAAGGCAATAGCTGAGCTGAGGCCAATAAGGAGCCAGTCCCCTCTGACACATTCCCGAAGCCTGCTCCTTCATGGAATATAACTCTAGAATCTTGGAATGTCTTTGCAAGGCTGGCAAAGGGCAGTCAGGAACCAGCACCCTGCCTCTGGAATTACCGACTTCTGAGCAGATCTGGAGGTCTCCTTTAGGAGAAGCTAACCCATTCCTTCCAAATAGAGGCTTCAAAACACAGGCAGGTTGGCTGCCTTTCGTGCCCGAAGGAGGCTTGCTTTTCTCTCCTCCTATGAACCCCAGTTCCCAGCCTCTGGGAAAAGCGTATCTTGAAGATATTTTCTCAGGGGTTGTTTCCACGGAGCTGGGGCCGAGCCCGGGGCCCAAAGGCACAGGGGAAGGCAAGACCACATGGACAGGTCTATGCTCTGTAGCAGACCTCTAGTGAACCTCATCTCTCAGGAGCATTCTTGGCTCCTATAGAGACACCTCTGTGTGTGAAGCTGCGTACCTAACATAGGGGCACAGAGAGCCTGATTCTCTCTGTTCATTTTGACGCTGTCGTTCAGAAAACAGCTTGAGAATCCATAAAATGCTCTCCCTTACCACTGAGAGAATTCTCACTGCTGTAGCCCTTGGCACTTTGTAGAAATCTGCACCCAAATGCTTTTCCAAGTAGGCCTGGGTGCTAGCTCGGATGAACAGGCAATGGCAGAGCTGAGGCCAGTCAGGCAACAGTCAGGTTTCACACACACTGGCAGCTTGCTCCTCCAGGGACTGTAAGGCCTCTTTTACTCTGCAGGAGATTCGCTTGCCTTACTTCCTGTGAACAGCATTTCCCAGCCTCGGCGAAGCGGTTCCTGGAGATCTTTTCTCAGGGACAGTTTCCCTGGATGTGTGGCGGACCTCGAGGACCCAACTCACAGGGGAAGGCAAAACCACATGGACAGGTCTATGCTCTGTAGGAGAGGTTTAGTGAACCTAATCTCTCAGGAACATTCTTGGCTCCTATAGAGACAACTCTGTGTGTGAAGCTACACTCCCAACATTGGTGCTCAGGGAGCTTGATTCTCTCCGTGGGGTGCTGATGGTTTGTGGCAAAGCACCTGCTTGAGAATCCATCCTCTTAGGCTTCCCTCACCTTGACAGAGGTCTCATTGCTGTAGCCCTTGGCAGTTTGCAAAGAAGAAGACCCTTACCCTTCATAAAGTAGGGCCTTGCCCTAGTTTGAATGGAAAGGCAATAGCTGAGCTGAGGTCAATAAGGAGCCAGTCCCGTCTGACACATTCCCGAAGCCTGCTCCTTCATGGAAAATAACTCTAGAATCTAGGAATATCTTTGCAAGGCTAGCAAAGGACAGTCAGGAACCAGTACCCTGCCTCTGGAATTACCGACTTCTGAGCAGATCTGGAGGCCTCCTTTAGGAGAAGCTAACCCATTCCTTCCAAATAGAGGCTTCAAAACACAGGCAGGTTGGCTGCCTTTTCGTTCCTGATGGAGGCGTGCTTTTCTCTCCTCCTACGAACCCCGGTTCCCAGACACTGGGAAAAGTGGATCTTGAAGATATTTTCTCAGGGGTTGTTTCCATGGAGCTGGGGCCGAGCCTGGAGACCCAAAGGCACAGGGGAAGGCAAGACCACGTGGACAAGACTTTGCTCTTTAGTATAGCTCTAATGAACCTCACTCTCTCAGGATCTTTCTTGATTCCTACGGAGACACACCTGTGTGTGAAGCTGAGGCCACAGAGAGCCTGATTACCCCTGTGCAGCGCTGAGTTTGGGCGGCTAAAAAACAGCTTGGGAATGCAGCCTGGGGCGCTTCCCTTCCCTCTGACAGAGCTCTCCTTCGGGCCCTAAGCCCTCTGCAAGGAGGCATGGATCATAGGTGCAAAGGGAAGGGAAGAGCGGAGCTGAGGCCAGTAAGGCGCCCGCCAGTCACGTCTCCCCCACCTCCGCAGTCTGTTCCTTCCCCTGCGCGAAAGCTAGAAGCTGGGAAGGGCTTGGCGAGGCTCGCCCAGGCAGAGCAGCCTCTAGGCCGGGGCTCTGCGATATCGCGCCTGGGCGCAGATCTGGAGCTCCGCCGGAGTGGAAGCTCATTCGGTCCTTCCCAATACAGGCTTGCAAGAACCCGACGGCGGCCTGACTCTATTCTCCCGCGTGCTGGGAGTGGGCTTCCAATCCAGGGCACAGAGCACTGCCTGGAGCTCTCTGCTCAGGGGCTGGTTCCCCTGCGCTGGGACTGTGCTAGGGAGCCCAAAGGCACAGGGGAAGGCCCCAAACCACATGCACACGACTCTGCTCTGGAGCTGAGCTCCGGGGAAGCCCAGTCTGTAAGGCGGTTTCTGAACACAAATGGAGGAACACTCTGGTTGTGCAGCTCCCTCCCCATGACAGGGGCACTGGGACCCTCATTCCCTCCGTTCAGCGCTGAGTCTGGGCTACCAAGCAACAGCTTGGGAATGCAACCTGGGGCATTTCCCTTCCCTCAGACAGAGGTCTCCCTGCGGGAGGATTTCGCAGTTTGCACACCCCCGTGCCCTAAGCCGTCTGCAAGGAGGCCTGGCTCCTAGGTCCAAAGGGAAGGCAAGAGCGGAGCTGAGGCCAGTCAGGAGCCAGTCATGTCGCCCACACTCCCGCAGCCTGCTCCTTTGCAGGCGCAAACGCTAGAAGCTGGGAAGGGCTTGGCGAGGCTCGCCCAGGCAGAGCAGCCTCTCGACAGGGGCTCTGTCCTATCGCACCTGGGCGCAGGTCTGCAGCTCCGCCGGTGTGGAAGCTCACTCGGTCCTTTCCAATACAGGCTTGCAAGGACCCGCCGGCAGCCTAACTCATTTCTCCCGCGTGCTGGGACTGGGCATCCAGGCCTGGGCACAAAGCACTGCCTGGAGCTCTTTGCTCAGGGGCTGGTTCCCCTACGCTGGGGCTGTGCTAGGGAGCCCAAACGCACATGTCAAGGCCCCAAAACACATCCACACGTCTCTGCTCTGCAACAGAGCTCCGGGGAAGCCCAGTCTGGCAGGCGCTTTCTGGGCACCAAGGGAGGAACACTCTGGCTGTGGAGCTTCCTCCCCAAGACAGGGGCACTAGGACCCTGATTCCCTCCGTTTACCGCTGAGTCTGCATTGCCAAGCAACAGCTTGGGAACGCAGCCTGGGGCGCTTCCCTTCCCTCGGACAGAGCTCTCCTTGCGGTAGGCCTTGGTAGTTTGCATACAATGGGGCCCTAAGCCCTCTGCAAGTTGGCCTGGCTCCTAGGTCCAAAGGGCAGGCCAGAGCGGAGCTGAGGCTGTCAGGCTCCAGACACATCTCCCATACTCCTGCATCCTGATCCTACCCTGGCGTGAACGCTAGAAGCTGGGAAGGTACCTGGACCGTGCAGGGGCGGGGCGAACGCGGGCGGCGTGGGGCGGGGTTCGGCTTCTGGCGGTGGTGGGGGCGGGCTTCCCAGTTGTGCTCTCGGAGGTGGACACTGAGGCGGAAAACGCGCCGGGAGCGCACCCGGGACTGGGTAAACCCGGGCTGCGCGGGTCGAGATTCCGATGGCTTTAGGTGGGGGTCGGTCCCAATTGTGCTCTCGGGGGTTGCAACTGCGGCTGGGAACGCCCATTTCGTCCGCTTCTGGGTCCCCAAGGATCGCCATCCCGTGGGTGCAGCGGAGGGCTGCGGACCACAGGTAAGGGAAATGGGACTGCGTGGAGCAGGGAACCACGTATTCCGCCCTCTGTTGGCACATTCTCGGAGCTCCCCAACCTGGAGGTTGCAGAAAGGCCTCGCCCTTGGTGTCAAGGCCTTTACCGCTCCACCCCTTTGCTAAAGAATCTCAGTCTGCACGGTTTTCCCAAGCAGCCTAGTGTCCCCTGGAAGTCCAAGGGACAGAACCCTGAACTCTGGCCGGCTTGCCCAGCCCTGCTTCTGGCACTTTGTAGGCCAGCGGGCCCTGGAGCACCTGCTAGGATGAGAAAGGGAAGGGTCCGCGAATTGCACCCTAGAAAGTTAGTAGGGTGCATGGATTTCAAACCCTGGTGGCCGCCCAGGCAGCAAAGAAGGGGGGAGGGCACCTTGCTGCCCTTTCATGGCAGAATCTGTGGCTGTCCTGATGCGTGGGCCTTTTCATGGGGACCTTGTGCAATAAAAGTTTGGTGTTTTGGTACTGAATAATTAGAAATTGTAAAAAGTTTAAATTATGTGGTGGTGTAATTAAAAAACAAAACAAAACAAAACCAAGCCCCAAGTGTTTGGCACAGGGAGGTTTAAGTATTGAAGGCCTGTTTTCCTTGCACTGTGGCATTCTATCAAGAAGTGTGCAGGATTTTTTTTTTTTTTAAGAAAAGTGTTCGAAGTGAGGGAAACAGGAAACCCAGAGGTGCCCCTGTATTTTGGGGAAGGCCTTAGGAGGTCACTTGGAAATGCTGCTGGCTGTGGGGGAGGGGGGCAGATGGGCTGGGCAGGCTTGTCCTTTGCATTCATGTTCTTGTGTGTAGAAACCCAGCTCGGAGCCATCTCCTGATGTGTAAGAATTTCGCAGACAAACCTTGAGCTAAGCAATGCATTTGTTCCTGAGGAAATGTTTGTCTTAAGCGATGTAAATATCCTATGTATATCCGCTGGACTCTGGCTTCAGGTTGGTTCCCCCAGTAGGCTCAGAAGCGACTTGAACAAAACAGTATATTTTCCTCGTACCTTGTTCTCCTAATCTATGTTAAGGAAATGATATATTTGCCTGGAATACTGCCTTTCTTCAAGATTCATGTCAATCAGTTTTTGGCCCAGGATGACTCACCTGCTGCCAATGTGACCTCAAGGCATGTCGTGGGGGAGGGGCCTGGTGCCATTCCCTGAGACAGTGCCTTTCTTTCCTTAGCTGACTGCTAGTTCCTGTAGAATATCTGGCTAGAGACCAGCAGGGCGCACACCCCGCCTCAAGTCTAAGTCAGCAGCTTTCTCTATCTCATTTATACTTTAATAACAATTGATGACACAAAAGCTCTGAGCGATCAAATCATATCAAATCTTCATTTCAGATTGAAGATGCATTCCATGGTATTGCCATCTTAAGTCTTTCCATTGTTATGGAATATCTGTCCATGTATTCAGGATAGTTTTCAGCCAGGGTGTATAATTTCCAGTGTGCCAGTCTTGTCATCCTCGTTACATCCATGGCAAAGTGTTGTATTCATGTTGACATTATTGAAAGGGATTTTTTTTTAATTCCTTTTCAGATTATTATCTGCTAATATATACAGAAAAAACTGTGTAATCTTTCGTTTTTATCAGTTTGGACAGCTTGATAATTGTCTTTAATTTCTTTCCTTTCTCATACTTTAAGATTTTCCGGGCACCGTACATGTACTGCCTCACCCCTAATCTCAGTCATGTGTTCAAAGAACTTCTGTCCTTTATTTGTTTACTTATTTTTTGCAACATTGAATTCGTTTTGACTATGCTGGGTCTCTGCTGCAAGATGGAAGTTGCTAGGACCTCTGGACTGCAGTCTTCCATCTTTTATTGACCTCTTGTTGACCTCTGCAGAATCCTGGTTGGCGGGAGCTTGTTAGTTCCTTGTTCCTTACCAGGACCTCCTGTGGTAAGTGTTTTTCTCTTCTCTGTTGCCTGGTAAGGGTGGATGGTCATTGGCATCCCAAAGCTAGCGAGAAGGCAATGGCACCCCACTCCAGTACTCTTGCGTGGAAAATCCCATGGATGGAGGAGCCTGGTAGGCTGCAGTCCATGGGGTCGCTAAGACTCGGACACCACTGAGCGACTTCACGTTCACTTTTCACTTTCATGAATGGGAGGAGGAAATGGCAACCCACTCCAGTGTTCTTGCCTAGAGAACCCCAGGGACTGCGGGGCCTGGTGGGCTGCCTTCTATGGGGTCGCACAGAGTCGGACACAACTGAAACGACTTAGCAGCAGCGGCGGCGGCAGCAGCAGCAGAAGCAGTGCATCGATATCAAAAGGGCTGCAAACAGTCAGGAAGGATCACATATGTCACCGTGAAACACTACTTCTCCACTTAGCCAAAGCTAACAAAAGATTTCTGTTCTAGGTCAACCTAGAAGAGATCACTTAAGAGGTAAAGAAACTTAAACTCCATTAGCAAAGGCAGTTCGACATCTCAAGAAAACTTGTGCTAGGCACAGAACTCTTTTCTGGGGGTCCACTTTCCCTACAACCTCCTTATCCCATTCTGTACCCATTCCCTTGCTTCTCCCATCCTGAAACTGCCACCTGTAAGACAGAACTACTTCGTTTTCCTTCCTCAAGTGCCATTGCATTCCACATACTTTCTTGTAATAACAAGTCATACATTTCCCTTCAGCAACCAAGAACTGACTTTTATATTGGCATTCGCTATAGCCCGCCCCCCTCCCCCCACCCCCAAGAACAGAACAAAACAAAACAAAACAATTGCTTTCTTACATTTAACATGTCAGGATGGTGCCAGACACTATTCATGCAGAGTCAAAAATCTCTTTTGTTTCTGTGTAAAAGGGAGGTCCTTTCAAGTCGTGAATGTTTCAGAACTTTCATTTATTTGGAAATGACCTAGCTATTCAATACACTGTCGTCACAAGGATAGAAACTCGGGTAACCAAAACACCTGGAGAAACGTTTGTTAGTTCAGTTCAGTTCAGTTGCTCAGTCGTGTCTGACTCTTTGGGACCCCGTGGCCTGAAGGACGCCAGGCTTCCGTGTCCGTCACCAGCTCCAGGGGCTTGCTCAAACTCATGTCCATCGAGTCAGTGATGCCATCCAACCATCTTATCCTCTGTCATCCCCTTCTCCTCTGCCTTCAATCAAGACTATGAGAGGCAGATATTTTAGAGTATAATTATTGTAAAGAGTTTGTCTAAAAGCTCATATCACATTTACATTTTTTACTTTTGTTGTTGTCGTTTCCAGGTAGTTTCTTGCTGACAAGCTTGTGACAGATATAACAATAGAGCAATTTTTACCTCAAAAGAAACCTAGGCACTATGAACATGTTGTGTTAGTGTTGTTGACTCTTAGACATGTCTATAATGGAGGAGCAAAACCAAAAATACTTGATATTTAATATTGACTAGTTCCCAGTTCACGGGACTCTGACATTCATTTAGGTCAATGTTTTCTTGTATTTCCAGCAGTTTGATTTGGAAGGGCTGCCTTGTCTTGAGACCACTGAAATCAGAACACAGAACTTGAGCAATATTATCAAAAAACACAAGGCTCACACTGACACATACCTTAATCCAAACAGACAGACAAGACATCTTCCAGGTTTCCGCCTGAGATTTAAAATATTTCTTTGAGCCAGTCTTCTGGGGAGTGGGGGGATGGGGGTGGCAGTGAGGCAGGCTTGGGTAACAAGCTAATTGTTGGTCATTGCATATGCAAAGAACCAGCTTTCCGGGTTCCAAGGAAAAAAGTTTCCTTGGTAACCAACTTTGTCTGGTTCTATAGACTATCATGGCCCTCCTAGGTCAGGTCATCTTGCCTTTCTGTAGTCCTCGTTTTATCCCTAAATCATAGACAGCTTGGATTGTCTCTGTGGGGTGTATGTATTGTCCTCATGTTTGACCTGGCGGCAGTAGCGAGGTCCGAGAGCCTCTCCTGGAAGCGGGCGTGGGGACGGGGCTCACCGGGAGCCACTGGTGAAGGTGGGCAGCGCCCCTGGAGCGCGGCAGGGGCGGGGCGAACCCGGGCGGCGCAGGGCGGGTGTCGGCTCCTGGCGGGGGTGGGGGAGGGCTTCCCAGTTGTGCTCTCGGAGATGGCCACTGCGGCTGGAAACGCTCCGGGAGCGCACCCAGGGCGGGGTAAACCTGGGCTGCACAGGTCGAGATTCCGCTCGCTGTGGGTGGGTGGTCGGTCCCTGTTGTGTTCCCGGGGGTCGCCAATGTGGCTGGGAACCCGCCAGGAGCCCGGCAGGGCCGGGGCGAAACCTGGCGTCGCGGGGCGGGGTGGGGGTCCGTTCGCAGCGGGGGTCGGCTCCTGGCGGGGGTGGGGGAGGGCTTTTCAGATGTGCTGTTGGGGGTCGCCATTGCGGCTGGGAATGCCCATTTCGTGAACTCCTGGATCCCCAAGGATCGGCATCCATTGGCCACAGCGGAGGGGTGCGGAACACAGGTAAGGGAACGGGGACTGCCTGGAGCAGGGAACCATGTATTCTGCCCTGTGTTGGCACAGTCTCAGAGCTCCCCAACCTGGCGGTCGCAGAAAGGCCTCGTCTTTGGGGTCAAGGCCTTTACCGCTCCACCCCTCTGCTGAAAAACCTCAGAGTCTGCGCGGTTTTCCCAAGCAGCCTAGTGTCCGCTGGAAGTCCAAGGGACAGAACCCTGAATTCTGGCCGGCTGGCCCAGCCCTGCTTCTGGCACTTTGTAGGCCAGCGGGCCCTGGAGCACCTGCTAGGATGGGAAAGGGAAGGGTACGCAAATTGCACCCTGGTGGCCGCCCAGGCAGCAAAGAAGTGGGGAGGGCACCTTACTGCCCTTTAATGGCAGACAGAATCTGTGGATGTCCTGCTGCGTGGGCCTTTTCATGTTGACCTTGTGCAATAAAAGTTTACCGGTGACCTTAGGGAACTTCCCAGTGTGCTTCTGACAGATGAGGGATGCCGAGGAGTTGGCGGGGCCTCTCAGGACTCCGCTGGGTTTGGCGCAATGGAAGAGGGCCTCATCTCCAGGGAAGGCAGGAACCTCAGGCTTCCTCTCCGTTTCGGACTCCGACAGCAGGGTCCATGCAGAGTTGGGACAGGAGAGTCAGGAATCGTCTTGTCTGAGGAAGGGAAATCCGCTTGCCTCTCGAGGTGCTCAGGGGGTCTCAGGCCCCTTGTTGAGCTGTGTGTGGAACCTGCGGGTGTTTCCGGACGATGCACGACAGTGACAGTGCCCCTTCGTGTTGTGCCTTCACCCACTGGCTTGCCTTCGAAGAGGTGTCCGGGCCTCCGGTTCTTTTCCTGAGCGGACAGGGAAATCGGGGTCTTTCGGCATGTGGGACCACCCACGGGGCTAGTCTCAAATTTCCTAGTGAGGCCGGCTTCATCCTGAGGTGTGCCGGGAAGGCCGAGGACCCTTCCTGACAACTCAGGGGGATCGAGTCTCCTGTCGCCATCAGGAGGGGAGAAGGGGCTCAGATGAAGTGGGGCCGGAACCCTCGGTGTTACCCTCGAGGGAAACCGGCGTGTGAGGGACTTTTGGGGGATGCATGAAAGGAGTCAGGTACCGTTTCGCAGTTCAGGACAGAACCTAGGACTTCCCTTGAGACGCCGTAGCGGGCAAGGGCCTCATCTTGCGAAGACGTTGGAACCATGTGGATTTTCTCGAGTTGCGGCGGGATTCTAGAGTTACGACGGGGATTTCAGGCTTCCTCTTGTATTGGCCTGGGAAGCCTAATCTTCCATTCGAGTTGCGAGGGAAAGCAGGGGGTTGCACTCGAGTCACTGCAGGGCCAAAGAGACCTCATCTAGGTCTGTGTCCGGGACTTAAGGTTCCTCTCAAGGGAAGACAGGGATCTCGGGGTGGCGTTCCAGACTCCCCCGGGGAGTCAGGCCTCGTCTCGAGGGCAAGCAAAGGATGCCGCTCTCCTCTCGAGCCGCGACGTAGATCTCTTGGAGCCCACTGAGTGGCCTCAAGGGAGTCAGGCCTCCTCTTCAGTTTGGAGAGAGGACCCGGGATTGCTCTCCAGGCCATGCAGGAAAAAAAGGCCCTCAGCTCGCGAGGACGGGGGCGTCTCAGGGGTTTCCTCGAGCTGCAGCGCCCCTGGGGGTTTTCTCCCGAGGCACGACGAGGATTTCAGGGAGCCTCTCATGCGGCGCCAGATAAGTCAGGTCTCCATGCGCATGGCGAGGGGGAGGGCGTCATGGCTCTCGAGTCAAGGGAGGGGACTAGGGCCTCCAGAGGCATTGAAGAAGGACACTCGAGGTCTTTCTGGGGTTGGGGCGGGAAAGCCTCGTTTCCCTCGACTTCTGCCGGGGACCTTAGGGAGCTTCCCATGGTGCCTCTGATAGGTGAGTGATCCTGTGGAGTTGGCGGGGCCTTTCGGGACTCTGCTGGGCTTGTCGCAAAGGAAGAGGGCCTCACCTCGAGGGGAAGCAGGAAACTTAGGCTTCCTCTCCTTTTCGAACTCCGACCACAGGGTCCCTGCAGAGTTGGGACAGGAGAGTCAGGCCTCGTCTTGTCTGAGGAAGGGAACTCCGCTTGCCTTTCGAATTGCTCAGGGTGTCTCAGGCACCTCGTAGAGCTGTGTGTGGAAACCGCGGGGTATCCCAGACGATGCACGTGGGTGTCAGTGCCCCTTCGAGTGGTACCTTCACCCACAGGGTTGCCTTCGAAGAGGTGTATGGGCATCGGGTTCTTATCCACAGCGGACTAGGAAATCGGGGTCGTTCGTCATGTGGCCCCACCCACGTGGCTCGTCTCGAATTTCCTCATTAGACCGGCCTCATCCTGAGGTGCGCCGGGAAGGCCGGGAACCCCTTCCAGACCACGCAGGGGAATCGCCTCTCCTGTCGCGATCAGGAGGGGAGAAGGGGCTCAGAGGAAGCGGTGCCGGGACCCTCGGTGTTCCCCTCGGGGGAACCCGGCGTGTCGGGGGACTTTTGGGGGTCGCAGGAAGGCTGTCAGGGACCGTCTCGCCCTTCAGGGCGGAACAGGGGACTTCCCTTGAGACGCCGTCGCGGGCAAGGGCCTCATCTTGCCAAGAGGTGGGAACCACGTGGTTTGTCTCGAGTTGCGGCGGCATTCTCGAGTTACGACGGGGATCTCAGCCTTCCCCTTGGGTTGGCCCTGGGAAGCCCAATCTTCCCCTTGGGTTGCGAGGGAAAGCTGGGGGTTGCGCTCGAGTCACTGCAGGGCCGAAGAGACCTGACCTAGGCGTGTGTCCGGGACCTAATATTCCTCTCCAGGGAAGGCAGGGATTTCGGGGTTGCATTCCAGGCTCCCCCGGGGAGTCAGGCCTCGTCTCGAGGGGAAGCCAAGGACTCCGCTCTCCTCTCGAGTCGCGACGCGGGTCTCTTGGAGCCCCCTGAGCGGCCTCAGGGAGTCCAGCCTCCTCTTCCGTTTGGAGAGAGGACCCGGGATTGCTCTCCAGGCCATGGAGGAAAAGAAGGCCCTGAGGTCGCGAGGACGGGGCGTCTCAGGGGTTTCCTCGAGCTGCGGCGCCCCTGGGGGTTTTCTCCCGAGGCACGACGAGGATTTCAGGGAGCCTCTCATGCGGCGTCAGATAAGTCAGGTCTCCATGCGCATGGCGAGGGGGAGCGCGTCATGGCTCTCGAGTCACGGGAGGGGACTAGGGCCTCGAGACGCGTTGAAGAAGGACTCTCGAGTCTTTCTCGGGGGCCGGCGGGAAAACCTCGTTTCCCTCGCCTTCTGCCGGGGACCTTAGGGAACTTCCCAGGGTGCCTATGAGAGGCGAGGGATCCTGTGGAGGTGGCGGGGCCCCTCGGGACTCCGCTGGGTCTGGCGCAACAGAAGAGGGCCTCACCTCGAGGGGAGGCAGGAACCTCAGGCTTCCTCTCCGTTTCGGACTCCGACCGCAGGGTCCCTGCAGAGTTGGGACAGGAGAGTCAGGCCTCATCTTGTCTGAGGAAGGGAACCCCGCTGGCCTCTCGAGTTGCTCAGGGGGTCTCAGGCCCCTCGTCGAGCTGTGTGTGGAACCCGCGGGTCTTTGCGGACGATGCACGGGGGTGGCAGTGCCCCTTCGTGTTGTGCCTTCACCCACAGGGTTGCCTTCGAAGAGGGGTCCGGGCCTCGGGTCCTTCTCAAGAGCGGACCGGGGAATCGGGGGCGTTCGGCATGTGGCCCCACCCACGGGGCTCGTCTCGAATTTCCTCGTGAGACCGGCCTCATCCTGAGGTGCGCCGGAAATGCTGCGAACCCCTTCCAGACAACGCAGGGGAATCGCCTTTCCTGTCGCGAGCAGAAGGGGAGAAGGGGCTCAGAGGAAGCGGTGCTGGGACCCTCGGTGTTCCCCTCGGGGGACCCCGGCGTGTCGGGGGACTCTTGGGGGTCGCAGGAAGGCTGTCAGGGACCGTTTCGCCCTTCAGGGCGGAACAGGGGACTTCCCTTGAGACGCCGTCGAGGGCAAGGGCCTCATCTTGCCAAGAGGTGGGAACCACGTGGTTTTTCTCGAGTTGCGGTGGGATTCTCGAGTTACGACGGGGATCTCAGCCTTCCCCTTGGGTTGTCCCTGGGAAGCCCAATCTTCCCCTCGGGTTGCGAGGGAAAGCTGGGGGTTGCGCTCGAGTCACTGCAGGGCCGAAGAAACCTCACCTAGGCGTGTGTCCGGGACCTAATATTCCTCTCCAGGGAAGGCAGGGATTTCGGGGTTGCATTCCAGGCTCCCCCGGGGAGTCAGGCCTCTTCTCGAGGGGAAGCCAAGGACTCCGCTCTCCTCTGGAGTCGCGACGCGGGTCCCTTGGAGCCCCGTGAGCGGCATCAAGGGAGTCCAGCCTCCTCTTCCGTTTGGAGAGAGGACCCGGGATTGCTCTCCAGGCCATGCAGGAAGAGAAGGCCCTCAGCTCGCGAAGACAGGGCGTCTCAGGGGTTTCCTCGAGCTGCGGCGCCCGTGGGAGTTTTCTCCCGAGGCACGACGAGGATCTCAAGGAGCCTCTCGTGCGGCGCCAGGGAAGTTAGGTCTCCACGCGCGTGGCGAGGGGCAGCGCGTCCTGGCTCTCGAGTCACGGGAGGGGACTAGGGCCTCGAGACGCGTTGAAGAAGGACTCTCGAGGTCTTTCTCGGGGGGCGGCGGGAAACCCTCGTTTCCCTCGCCTTCTGCCGGGGACATTAGGGAACTTCCCAGGGTGCCTCTGAGAGGCGAGGGATCCTGTGGAGGTGGCGGGGCCCCTCGGGAATCCGCTGGGTCTGGCGCAACGGAAGAGGGCCTCACCTCGAGGGGAGGCAGGAACCTCAGGCTTCCTCTCTGTTTCGGACTCCCACCGCAGGGTCCCTGCAGAGTTGGGACAGGAGAGTCAGGCCTCGTCTTGTCTGAGGAAGGGAACCCCGCTGGCCTCTCGAGTTGCTCAGGGGGTCTCAGGCCCCTCGTCGAGCTGTGTGTGGAACCCGCGGGTCTTTGCGGACGATGCACGGGGGTGGCAGTGCCCCTTCGTGTTGTGCCTTCACCCACAGGGTTGCCTTCGAAGAGGGGTCCGGGCCTCGTGTCCTTCTCAAGAGTGGACCGGGGAATCGGGGGCGTTCGGCATGTGGCCCCACCCACGTGGCTCGCCTCGAATTTCCTTGTGAGACCGGCCTCATCCTGAGGTGTGCCGGGAAGGCCGGGAACCCCTTCCAGACCACACAGGCGAATCGCCTCTCCTGTCGCGATCAGGAGGGGAGAAGGGGCTCAGAGGAAGCGGTGCCGGGACCCTCGGTGTTCCCCTCGGGGGAACCCGGCGTGTCGGGGGACTTTTGGGGGTCGCAGGAAGGCTGTCAGGGACCGTTTCGCCCTTCAGGGCGGAACAGGGGACTTCCCTTGAGACGCCGTGGCGGGCAAGGGCCTCATCTTGCCAAGAGGTGGGAACCACGTGGTTTGTCTCGAGTTGCGGCGGCATTCTCGAGTTACGACGGGGATCTCAGCCTTCCCCTTGGGTTGGCCCTGGGAAGCCCAATCTTCCCCTCGGGTTGCGAGGGAAACCTGGGGGTTGCGCTCGAGTCACTGCAGGGCCGAAGGGACCTGACCTAGGCGTGTGTCCGGGACCTAATATTCCTCTCCAGGGAAGGCAGGGATCTCGGGGTTGCATTCCAGGCTCCCCCGGGGAGTCAGGCCTCGTCTCGAGGGGAAGCCAAGGACTCCGCTCTCCTCTCGAGTCGCGATGCGGGTCTCTTGGAGCCCCCTGAGCGGCCTCAAGGGAGTCCAGCCTCCTCTTCCGTTTGGAGAGAGGACCCGGGATTGCTCTCCAGGCCATGCAGGAAAAGAAGGCCCTCAGCTCGCGAGGACGGGGGCGTCTCAGGGGTTTCCTCGAGCTGCGGCGCCCGTGGGGGTTTTCTCCCGAGGCACGACGAGGATCTCAGGGAGCCTCCCGTGCGGCGCCAGGGAAGTCAGGTCTCCATGCGCGTGGCGAGGGGGAGCGCGTCCTGGCTCTCGAGTCACGGGAGGGGACTAGGGCCTCGAGACGCGTTGAAGAAGGACTCTCGAGGTCTTTGTCGGGGGGCGGCGGGAAACCCTCGTTTCCCTCGCCTTCTGCCGGGGACCTTAGGGAACTTGCCAGGGTGCCTCTGAGAGGCGAGGGATCCTGTGGAGGTGGCGGGGCCCCTCGGGAATCCGCTGGGTCTGGCGCAACGGAAGAGGGCCTCACCTCGAGGGGAGGCAGGAACCTCAGGCTTCCTCTCCGTTTCGGACTCCGACCGCAGGGTCCCTGCAGAGTTGGGACAGGAGAGTCAGGCCTCGTCTTCTCTGAGGAAGGGAACCGCGCTGGTCTCTCGAGTTGCTCAGGGTGTCTCAGGCCCCTCGTCGAGCTGTGTGTGGAACCCGCGGGTCTTTGCGGACGATGCACGGGGGTGGCAGTGCCCCTTCGTGTTGTGCCTTCACCCACAGGGTTGTCTTCGAAGAGGGGTCCGGGCCTCGGGTCCTTCTCAAGAGCGGACCGGGGAATCGGGGGCTTTCGGCATGTGGCCCCACCCACGTGGCTCCTCTCGAATTTCCTCGTGAGACCGGCCTCATCCTGAGGTGCGCCGGGAAGGCCGGGAACCCCTTCCAGACCACGCAGGCGAATCGCCTCTCCTGTTGCGATCGGGAGGGGAGAAGGGGCTCAGAGGAAGCGGTGCCGGGACCCTTGTTGTTCCCCTCGGGGGAACCCGGCGTGTCGGGGGACACTTGGGGGTCGCAGGAAGGCTGTCAGGGACCGTTTCGCCCTTCAGGGCGGAACAGGGGACTTCCCTTGAGACGCCGTCGCGGGCAAGGGCCTCATCTTGCCAAGAGGTGGGAACCACGTGGTTTTTCTCGAGTTGCGGCGGGATTCTCGAGTTACGACGGGGATCTCAGCCTTCCCCTTGGGTTGGCCCTGGGAAGCCCAATCTTGCCCTCGGGTTGCGAGGGAAAGCTGGGGGTTGCGCTCGAGTCACTGCAGGGCCGAAGAGACCTCACCTAGGCGTGTGTCCGGGACCTAATATTCCTCTCCAGGGAAGGCAGGGATCTCGGGTTTGCATTCCAGGCTCCCCCGGGGAGTCAGGCCTCGTCTCGAGGGGAAGCCAAGGACTCCGATCTCCTCTCGAGTCGCGACGCGGGTCTCTTGGAGCCCCCTGAGCAGCCTCAAGGGAGTCCAGCCTCCTCTTCCGTTTGGAGAGAGGACCCGGGATTGCTCTCCAGGCCATGCAGGAAAAGAAGGCCCTCAGCTCGCGAGGACGGGGGCGTCTCAGGGGTTTCCTCGAGCTGCGGCGCCCGTGGGGGTTTTCTCCCGAGGCACGACGAGGATCTCAGGGAGCCTCCCGTGCGGCACCAGGGAAGTCAGGTCTTCATGCGCGTAGCGAGGGGGAGCGCATCCTGGCTCTCGAGTCACGGGAGGGGACTAGGGCCTCGAGACGCGTTGAAGAAGGACTCTCGAGGTCTTTGTCGGGGGGCGGCGGGAAACCCTCGTTTCCCTCGCCTTCTGCCGGGGACCTTAGGGAACTTGCCAGGGTGCCTCTGAGAGGCGAGGGATCCTGTGGAGGTGGCGGGGCCCCTCGGGAATCCGCTGGGTCTGGCGCAACGGAAGAGGGCCTCACCTCAAGGGGAGGCAGGAACCTCAGGCTTCCTCTCCGTTTCGGACTCCGACCGCAGGGTCCCTGCAGAGTTGGGACAGGAGAGTCAGGCCTCGTCTTCTCTGAGGAAGGGAACCCCGCTGGTCTCTCGAGTTGCTCAGGGTGTCTCAGGCCCCTCGTCGAGCTGTGTGTGGAACCCGCGGGTCTTTGCGGACGATGCACGGGGGTGGCAGTGCCCCTTCGTGTTGTGCCTTCACCCACAGGGTTGCCTTCGAAGAGGGGTCCGGGCCTCGGGTCCTTCTCAAGAGCGGACCGGGGAATCGGGGGCTTTCGGCATGTGGCCCCACCCACGTGGCTCGTCTCGAATTTCCTCGTGAGACCGGCCTCATCCTGAGGTGCGCCGGGAAGGCCGGGAACCCCTTCCAGACCACGCAGGCGAATCGCCTCTCCTGTTGCGATCGGGAGGGGAGAAGGGGCTCAGAGGAAGCGGTGCCGGGACCCTTGTTGTTCCCCTCGGGGGAACCCGGCGTGTCGGGGGACTCTTGGGGGTCGCAGGAAGGCTGTCAGGGACCGTTTCGCCCTTCAGGGCGGAACAGGGGACTTCCCTTGAGACGCCGTCGCGGGCAAGGGCCTCATCTTGCCAAGAGGTGGGAACCACGTGGTTTTTCTCGAGTTGCGGCGGGATTCTCGAGTTACGACGGGGATCTCAGCCTTCCCCTTGGGTTGGCCCTGGGAATCCCAATCTTGCCCTCGGGTTGCGAGGGAAAGCTGGGGGTTGCGCTCGAGTCACTGCAGGGCCGAAGAGACCTCACCTAGGCGTGTGTCCCGGACCTAATATTCCTCTCCAGGGAAGGCAGGGATCTCGGGGTTGCATTCCAGGCTCCCCCGGGGAGTCAGGCCTCGTCTCGAGGGGAAGCCAAGGACTCCGATCTCCTCTCGAGTCGCGACGCGGGTCTCTTGGAGCCCCCTGAGCGGCCTCAAGGGAGTCCAGCCTCCTCTTCCGTTTGGAGAGAGGACCCGGGATTGCTCTCCAGGCCATGCAGGAAAAGAAGGCCCTCAGCTCGCGAGGACGGGGGCGTCTCAAGGGTTTCCTCGAGCTGCGGCGCCCGTGGGGGTTTTCTCCCGAGGCACGACGAGGATCTCAGGGAGCCTCCCGTGCGGCGCCAGGGAAGTCAGGTCTCCATGCGCATGGCGAGGGGGAGCGCGTCCTGGCTCTCGAGTCACGGGAGGGGACTAGGGCCTCGAGACGCGTTGAAGAAGGACTCTCGAGGTCTTTGTCGGGGGGCGGCGGGAAACCCTCGTTTCCCTCGCCTTCTGCCGGGGACCTTAGGGAACTTGCCAGGGTGCCTCTGAGAGGCGAGGGATCCTGTGGAGGTGGCGGGGCCCCTCGGGAATCCGCTGGGTCTGGCGCAACGGAAGAGGGCCTCACCTCGAGGGGAGGCAGGAACCTCAGGCTTCCTCTCCGTTTCGGACTCCGACCGCAGGGTCCCTGCAGAGTTGGGACAGGAGAGTCAGGCCTCGTCTTCTCTGAGGAAGGGAACCCCGCTGGTCTCTCGAGTTGCTCAGGGTGTCTCAGGCCCCTCGTCGAGCTGTGTGTGGAACCCGCGGGTCTTTGCGGACGATGCACGGGGGTGGCAGTGCCCCTTCGTGTTGTGCCTTCACCCACAGGGTTGCCTTCGAAGAGGGGTCCGGGCCTCGGGTCCTTCTCAAGAGCGGACTGGGGAATCGGGGGCTTTCGGCATGTGGCCCCACCCACGTGGCTCGTCTCGAATTTCCTCGTGAGACCGGCCTCATCCTGAGGTGCGCCGGGAAGGCCGGGAACCCCTTCCAGACCACGCAGGCGAATCGCCTCTCCTGTTGCGATCGGGAGGGGAGAAGGGGCTCAGAGGAAGCGGTGCCGGGACCCTTGTTGTTCCCCTCGGGGGAACCCGGCGTGTCGGGGGACTCTTGGGGGTCGCAGGAAGGCTGTCAGGGACCGTTTCGCCCTTCAGGGCGGAACAGGGGACTTCCCTTGAGACGCCGTCGCGGGCAAGGGCCTCATCTTGCCAAGAGGTGGGAACCACGTGGTTTTTCTCGAGTTGCGGCGGGATTCTCGAGTTACGACGGGGATCTCAGCCTTCCCCTTGGGTTGGCCCTGGGAAGCCCAATCTTGCCCTCGGGTTGCGAGGGAAAGCTGGGGGTTGCGCTCGAGTCACTGCAGGGCCGAAGAGACCTCACCTAGGCGTGTGTCCGGGACCTAATATTCCTCTCCAGGGAAGGCAGGGATCTCGGGGTTGCATTCCAGGCTCCCCCGGGGAGTCAGGCCTCGTCTCGAGGGGAAGCCAAGGACTCCGATCTCCTCTCGAGTCGCGACGCGGGTCTCTTGGAGCCCCCTGAGCAGCCTCAAGGGAGTCCAGCCTCCTCTTCCGTTTGGAGAGAGGACCCGGGATTGCTCTCCAGGCCATGCAGGAAAAGAAGGCCCTCAGCTCGCGAGGACGGGGGCGTCTCAGGGGTTTCCTCGAGCTGCGGCACCCGTGGGGGTTTTCTCCCGAGGCACGACGAGGATCTCAGGGAGCCTCCCGTGCGGCACCAGGGAAGTCAGGTCTTCATGCGCGTAGCGAGGGGGAGCGCATCCTGGCTCTCGAGTCACGGGAGGGGACTAGGGCCTCGAGACGCGTTGAAGAAGGACTCTCGAGGTCTTTGTCGGGGGGCGGCGGGAAACCCTCGTTTCCCTCGCCTTCTGCCGGGGACCTTAGGGAACTTGCCAGGGTGCCTCTGAGAGGCGAGGGATCCTGTGGAGGTGGCGGGGCCCCTCGGGAATCCGCTGGGTCTGGCGCAACGGAAGAGGGCCTCACCTCGAGGGGAGGCAGGAACCTCAGGCTTCCTCTCCGTTTCGGACTCCGACCGCAGGGTCCCTGCAGAGTTGGGACAGGAGAGTCAGGCCTCGTCTTCTCTGAGGAAGGGAACCCCGCTGGTCTCTCGAGTTGCTCAGGGTGTCTCAGGCCCCTCGTCGAGCTGTGTGTGGAACCCGCGGGTCTTTGCGGACGATGCACGGGGGTGGCAGTGCCCCTTCGTGTTGTGCCTTCACCCACAGGGTTGCCTTCGAAGAGGGGTCCGGGCCTCGGGTCCTTCTCAAGAGCGGACCGGGGAATCGGGGGCTTTCGGCATGTGGCCCCACCCACGTGGCTCGTCTCGAATTTCCTCGTGAGACCGGCCTCATCCTGAGGTGCGCCGGGAAGGCCGGGAACCCCTTCCAGACCACGCAGGCGAATCGCCTCTCCTGTTGCGATCGGGAGGGGAGAAGGGGCTCAGAGGAAGCGGTGCCGGGACCCTTGTTGTTCCCCTCGGGGGAACCCGGCGTGTCGGGGGACTCTTGGGGGTCGCAGGAAGGCTGTCAGGGACCGTTTCGCCCTTCAGGGCGGAACAGGGGACTTCCCTTGAGACGCCGTCGCGGGCAAGGGCCTCATCTTGCCAAGAGGTGGGAACCACGTGGTTTTTCTCGAGTTGCGGCGGGATTCTCGAGTTACGACGGGGATCTCAGCCTTCCCCTTGGGTTGGCCCTGGGAAGCCCAATCTTGCCCTCGGGTTGCGAGGGAAAGCTGGGGGTTGCGCTCGAGTCACTGCAGGGCCGAAGAGACCTCACCTAGGCGTGTGTCCGGGACCTAATATTCCTCTCCAGGGAAGGCAGGGATCTCGGGGTTGCATTCCAGGCTCCCCCGGGGAGTCAGGCCTCGTCTCGAGGGGAAGCCAAGGACTCCGATCTCCTCTCGAGTCGCGACGCGGGTCTCTTGGAGCCCCCTGAGCGGCCTCAAGGGAGTCCAGCCTCCTCTTCCGTTTGGAGAGAGGACCCGGGATTGCTCTCCAGGCCATGCAGGAAAAGAAGGCCCTCAGCTCGCGAGGACGGGGGCGTCTCAAGGGTTTCCTCGAGCTGCGGCGCCCGTGGGGGTTTTCTCCCGAGGCACGACGAGGATCTCAGGGAGC
Organism: Bubalus kerabau; assembly: GCF_029407905.1. NCBI lineage: Eukaryota > Metazoa > Chordata > Mammalia > Artiodactyla > Bovidae > Bubalus > Bubalus kerabau. The sequence continues at coordinate 4,910,023 of NW_026577882.1, forward strand.
CTCCCGTGCGGCGCCAGGGAAGTCAGGTCTCCATGCGCATGGCGAGGGGGAGCGCGTCATGGCTCTCGATTCACGGGAGGGGATTGGGCCTGGAGACGCGTTGAAGAAGGACTCTCGAGGTCTTTCTCGGGGGGCGGCGGGAAACCCTCGTTTGCCTCCCCTTCTGCCGGGCACCTTAGGGAACTTCCCAGGGTGCCTCTGAGAGGCGAGGGATCCTGTGGAGTTGGCGGGGCCCCTCGGGACTCCGCTGGGTCTGGCGCAACGGAAGAGGTCCTCATCTCGTGGGTAGTCAAGAACCTCAGGCTTCCTCTCCGTTTCGGACTCTGACCGCAGTGTCCCTGCAGAGTTGGGACAGGAGAGTCAGGCCTCGTCTTGTCTGAGGAAATTGAACTCCGCTTGCCTCTCGAGTTGTTTATGGGGTTTCAGGCCCCTTGTCAAACTGTGTGTGGAATCTGCAGGTTTTTCCAGACGACGCATGGGGTGTCAGTGACCCTTCATTTTGTGTCTTCATCCACAGGGTTGCCTTCGAAGAGGTGTCCGGGCATCGTGTTCTTATGAAGAGCGAACAGGGAAATCAGGGTCGTTCCGCATTTGGCACCACCCACGTGGCTAGTCTCGAATTTCCTCATGAAACCGGCCTCATCCTGAGGTGTGCCTCGAAGGTCATGAAACCCTTCCAGACAAAGCAGAGGATTCGACCCTCCTGTGGCGATCAGGAGGGGAGAAGTGGCTCAGATGAAGTGCTGCTGGGAACCTCGGTGTTTCCCTCAAGTGAGACAGGTATGTCGGGTAACTTTTGGGTCGCATAACGGGTTCCAAGTATCGTTTCGCTCTTCAAATTGGAACGTGGGACTTCTCTTGGGGTGCTCCAGCGGGCAAGGGCCTCATCTTGGAATGACTGGAGAACCACTTGGTTTTTCTCTAGTTGCGGTGGGATATTTGAGTTACCACAGGGAATTCATGCTTCCTCTTGTGCTGGCCCACAAAAGTCTTATCTTCCATTCGAGATTCGAGGAAGAGCTGGAGGTGCGCTCTAGTCACTGAAGGCAAAAGAGACCCCACCAAGGCTTGTGTGCAGGACCTAATGTTCATGTCAAGGGGGGACAGGAATCTCGGGGTTGCATTCCAGGCTCACCCTGGAGTCAGGCCTCGTCTCGAGGGGAAGCAAAGGACTCTGCTCTCCTCTCGAGTCGGACGGGTATGTCTTGGAGCCCACTGAGTGGCTTAAAGGGAGTCAAACCTCCTCTGGTGTTGGAGGGAGGACACGGGATTGCTCTCCAGGCAATGCAGGAAATGAAGGCCCTCATCTCCCGATGACTGGGGCGTCTCGTAGGTTTTCTCGAGCTGTGGCGCTAGTGTGGGGTTTCTCACGAAGTAAGACTGGGAGCTCAGTGAGCCTCTCATGTTGTGCCAGGGCAGTCACGTCTCTATGCACGTGGTGAGAGGGAGCCCGTCATTGTTCTCGAGTCATGGCAGGGGAATTGGGCCTGAAGATGTGTTAAAGAAGGACTCTCGAGGTCTTTCTTGGGTTGCAGCAGGAAACCCTGGGTTCCATCGACTTGTGCCAGTGACCTCAGGAAGCTTCTCAGCGTGCCTCTGAGAAGTCAGGGTCACTGTGGAGTTGGGAGGGGCCTCTCGGAACTCCACTGGGTTTGGTGCAATGGAAGAGGGCCTCATGACAAGTTGAGGCAGGAACCACAGGGTTCCTCTCCTGGCTTCGAATGCGCCGGATCTGACTCGGATCGCAGAGTCCCTGCAGAGCTGGGACAGGAGAGTCAGGCCTCGTCTTGTGTGGAGGAATGGAACTCCGCTTGACTCTCGCGTTGTTCATGGGGTGACAGGCCACTTGTCGATTTGTATGTGGAACTTGTGGGTTTTTCTGGACGATGCACTGGGGTGTCACTGCCCCTTCGTGTTGTGCCTTGTTCCACAGGATTGCCTTCGAGTTGGGTTCTGCCATCGGGTTCTTATCAAGAGCGGACCAGGGAATCGGGGTCTTTTGGCATGCCGCACCACCCACGAGGCTATGTCTCGAATTTCGTCGTGAGACTGGCCTCATCTTGATGTGCGCCAGGAAGGTCGGGAACGCCTTCCAGACAAAGCAGGGGAATCGAACCTCCTGTCGCGATCAAGAGGGGAGAAGAGTCTTAGATGAAGTGGTGCCGGGAACCTCAGTGTTCTCCTCAAGTGAGACTGGTATGTCGGGGAACTTTTGGGGTCGCATCAAGGGTTCCAAATAACTTTTCGCTCTTCAATACGGAACGTGGGACTTCTCTTGAGACGCTGTAGCGGGCAAGGGCCTCATCTTTCGATGACGGGGGAACCACGTGGTTTTTCTTGAGTTGCGGCGGGATTCTCGAGTTACAACCGGGAATTCAGGCTTCCTCTTCAACTGGCCCAGGGAAGTCCAGTTTTCATTCGAATTGTGAGTTAGAACTGGGGATTGCTCTCGAGACACTGCAGGGCCAAATAGACCTCATCTAGGCTTGTGTCCAGGACCTAATGTTCCTCTGCTGGGGTGAAAGCGATCTCAGCATTGCATTCTCGACTCACCCGGGGAGTCAGGCCTCGTCTCAAGGGGAAGCCAAGGACACCGCTCTCCTGTCAAGTCGCGACGGGTATATCTTGGAGCTCACTGTGTGGCCTAAAATGAGTCAAGCCTCCTGTGGAGTTTGGAGAGAGGACTCAGGATTGCTCTCCAGGCCATACAGCAAAAGAAGGCCCTCATCTCGTGAGGACTGAGGCGTCTCGTGGGTATTCTCGAGCTGCGGCTCCAGTGTGGTGTTGCTCACGAGGTATAATGGGGAGCTCAGGGAGCCTCTCCTGTGGCGCCAGGGAAGTCAGGTTTCTATGCGCGTGGCTAGGGGGAGCGCGTCATTGCTCTCGAGTCATGGTAGGGGAATCGCACCTCAAGACGCGTTGAAGAAGGACTCTCGAGGTCTTTTACGGGTTGGGGCAGGAAACCCTTGGTTCCCTCGACTTGTGCCAGTGATCTCAGGAAGGTCTAAGGGTGCCTCTGAGAAGTCAGGGATACTGTGCAGTTGGGAGGGGTCTCTCGGGACTCCACTGGGTTCGGTGCAATGGAAGAGGGCCTCATCTCGAGTGGAGGCAGGAAACTCATGTTTCCTCTCCTGACTTCCCCTGGGCCAGATCTGACTCGGATCACAGTTTCGCTGCAGAGTTCGAACAGGAGAGTCAGGCCTCGTCTTGTGTGGAGGAATGGAACTCTGCTTGCCTCTCCAGTTGTTCACGGGGTGACAGGTCACTTCTCGACCTGTGTGTGGTACCTGCGGGTTTCTCCGGACGATACCCAGGGGTGTCAGTGCCCCTAAGTGTTGTGCCTTCATCAAAAGGGTTATCTTCAAAGAGGTGTCCGGGCATCAGGATCTTATCAAGAGCGGACCGGGAAATCGGGGTCTTTCGGCATGTGTCACCATCCACGTGGCTATGTCTCGAATATCCTCGTGAGACCGGCCTCATCCTGAGATGCACCGGGAAAGGTGGGAACCCCTTCAAGACAAAACAGGGGAATCGACCCTCCTGTCGCGATCAGGAGGGGAGAAGGGGCCCAGATGTAGTGGTGCCGGGAACCTCGGTGTTCTCCTCGAGTCAGACTGGTGTGTCGAGGAACTTTTGAGGGCGCATCAAGGGTGCCAATACCGTTTCGCACTTCAAGACGGAACGTGGGACTTCTCTTGAGACGCTGTAGGGGGCAAGGGCCTCATCTTGGGATGACGGGGGAACCACGTGGCGTTTCTCGAGTTGTGGCGGGATTCTCGAGTTTCGACGGGGAATACAGTCTTCCTCATGTGTTGGGCCAGGGAAGTCCTATCTTCCATACGAGTTTAAAGGGAGAGCTGGGGATTGCTCTCGAGTCACTGCAGGGCAAAATAGACCTCATCTAGACTTGTGTCCAGGACTTAATGCTCGTCCCTAGGGGCGACAGGTATCTTGGGGTTGCATACCAGACTCACCCGGGGAATCAGGCCTCATCTCGAGGGGAAGCAAAGAACTCCGCTGTCCTTTTGAGTCGCGATGGGTATCTCTTGGAGCCCACTGTGTGCCCTAAAGGGTGTCAAGCCTCCTGTGGTGTTTGGATAGAGGACTCGGGATTCCTCTCCAGGCCATGCAGGAAAAGAAGGCCCTCATCTCGCGATGATGGCGGCGTCTCGTGGGTTTTCTAGACTGCTGCGCTAGTGCCGGGTTTCTGACGAGGTACGAGAGGGAGCTCAGGGAGCCTCTCGTGTGGCGCCAGGGAAGTCAGGTCCCCATGAGATGGCTAGGGGGAGCTCGTCATTGCTCTCGAGTCATGGTAGGGTAATCGGGCCTCAAGACGGGTTGAAGAAGGACTCTCGAGGTCTTTCTCGGGTCACTGCATAAAACCCAGGGTTCCCTTGACTTGTGCCTGCGACCTCAGGGAGCTTCTCAGAGTGCCTCTGAGAAGTCAGGGATACTGTGCAGTTTGGAGGGGCCTCTCGAGACTCCTCTGCATTTGGTGGAATGTAAGAGGGACTCATTTCGAGTTGAAGCAGGAACCTCAGTGTTCCTCTCCATTTCTGACTCAGATCGCAAGGTCCCTGCATGTTGGTACAGGAGAGTCAGGCCTCGTCTTTTCTGGAGGATGGGACTCCTCTTGCCTCTCGAGTTGTTCTCGAGGTGACAGGCCACTTGTCGAGCTGTGTGTGTAACCTGCCCGTTTTTCCGGATGATGCACAGGTGTTAGTGCCCCTTCGTGTTGTACCTTCATACTCAAGGCTGTCTTCCAAGAGGTGTCCGAGCATCGGATTCTTATCAAGAGCGGACCGGGAAATTGGAGTCTTTCAGCAAGTGGCACCACCCACAAAGGTACGTATCGAATTTCCCCATGAGACCGGCCTCATCCTGAGTTGTGCAGGGAAGGTCGGGCCCCCTTGCAGACAAAGCAGGGGAATCGACCCACCGGTCACGATCAGGAGGGGAGAAGGGGCTTAAATGAAGTGGTGCTGGGAACCTCGGTGTTCCCCTTGAGTGAGACCGGCGTGTTGGGGGAGTTTTGGGGTCGCATCAAGGGTGCCAAGTACCGTTTTGCATTTCAAGACGGAACCTGGGACATCTTTTGAAATGCTGTAGCGGGCAAGGGCCTCATCTTGCGATGACGGGAGAACCACGTGGTTTTGCTCGAGTTGCGGCGGGATTCTCGAGTTATGACCGGGAATTTAGGCTTCCTTTTGTTGGCCTTGAAATCCAATCTTCCATTCGGGTTGCGAGGGGGAGCTGGGGATTGCGCTAGAGTCACTGCAGGGCAAAAGAGACCTAATCTAGGCTTGTGTCCGGTATCTAACGTTGCTCTCCAGGGGCGACAGGGATCTCGGGTTTGCATTCCAGACTCATCCGGGGAGTCAGTTCTCACCTCGAGGGTAAGCAAAGAATTCCGCTCTCGTCTCGAGTCGCGATGGGTATCTCTTGGAGCCCACTGTGTGTACTAAAGGGAGTCAAGCCTCCTGTGGAGTTTGGAGAGAGGACTCGGGATTGGACTCCAGGCCATGCAGGAAAAGAAGGCCCTCATCTCGAGATGACGGTGGCGTCTCGTGGGTTTTCTCGAGCTGCGGCGCCAGTGTGGGGTGTCTCATGAAGTACCACGGGGATCTCAGGGAGCCTCTTGTATGGCGCCAGGAAAGTCCAGTATTCCATTCGAGTTGCAAGTTAGAACTGGGGATTGCTCTCCAGTCACTGCAGGGCAAAATAGACCTCATCTACGCTTGTGTCCAGGACCTAGTGTTCCACTACTGGGCCGACAGGGATCTCAGGGTTGCATTCTCGATTCACCCGGAGAGTCAGGCCTCGTCTTGAGGGGAAAAAACGGACTCCGCTCTCCTGTCGAGTCGCGACGGGTATCTCTTGGAGCCCACTGCGTGGCCTAAAGGGAGTGAAGCCTCCTATGGAGTTTGGAGATGACTCGGGATTGTTTTCCTGGCCATGCAGGAAAAAAGGCCCTCATCTCGCGGTGATGGGGGCATCTCGTGGGTTTTCTCCAGCTGCGGCGCCAGTATCAGATTTCTCACGAGGTACAACGGGGAGCTCAGAGAGCCTCTCGTGTGGTGCTAGGGACGTCAGGTCTCCGTGCGTGTGGTGAAGGGGAGTGCGTGATTGCTCTCGAGTCATAGTAGGTGAATCGGGCCTCAAGACGCATTGAAGAAGGACTCTTGAGGTCTTTCTCGGGTTGCGGCAGGGAACCCTGGGTTCCCTTGATTTGTGTCGGTGACCTCAGGCAACTTCTAAGGGTGCCTCTGAGAAGTCAGGGACACTGTGGATTTGGGAGGGGCCTTTCGTTACTCAACTGGGTTTGGTGCAATCGAAGAGGGCCTCATCTCGAATGGAGGCAGGAACCTCAGGGGTCCTCTCCATTTCTGACTCAGGTCGCAGGCTACCTGCAGAGTATGGACAAGAGAGTCACGCCTCGTCTTCTGTGGAGGAATGGATTTCCCCTTGCCTTTCGAGTTGTTCACGGAGTGACAGGCCACTTGTTGAGCTGAGTGTGGAACCTGCGGGTTTTTCCGGACGATGCACGGGGGTGTCAGTGCCCCTTCGTGTTGTGCCTTCATCCACAGGGTTGCCTTCAAAGAGGTTTCCGGGCATCGGGTTCTTTTCAAGAGCGTACCGGAAAATTGGGGTCTTTCAGCATGTGGTACCACCCACGAGGCTACGTCTCGAATTTCCTCGGGAGACAGGCCTCATCCTGAGGTGCGCCGGGAAGCTCGGGAACCCCTTGCAGACAAAGCAGGGGAATCGACCCACCGGTCGCAATCAGAAGGGGAGAAGGGGCTCAGATGAAGTGGTGCCGGGAACCTCGGTGGTCCCCTCGAGTGAGACCGGTATGTCACGGCACTTTTGAGGTCGCATCAAGGGTGCCAAGTACAGTTTCGCACTTCAAGACGGAACGTGGGAATTCTCTGGAGATGCTGTAGCGGGCAAGGGCCTCATATTGCAATGACGAGGGAAACACGTGGTTTTTCTCGAGTTGAGGCGGGATTCTCGAGTTACAACGGGGAATTCAGGCTTCCTCTTGTGTTGGCCCAGGAAGTCCAATCTTCCATTCAACATGTCAGAGAGAGCTGGGGGTTGCTCTCGAGTCACTTCAGGGCAAAGAGTCCTCATCTAGGCTTGGGTCCAGGACGTAATGTTCCTCTCCAGGGGCGACAGGGATATCGGGGTCGCATTCCAGTCTCACCCGGTGGGTCACGCCTCATCTCGAGTGGAAGCAAAGGACTCCACTATCCTCTCGAGTCGGGACGCGTAACTCTTGGAGCCCAATGAGTGGCCTAAAGGGAGTCAAGCTTCCTGTGTAGCTTGGACAGAAGGTTCACGCTTGATCTGCATACCATGCAGTTAAAGATGGCCCTCCTCTCGTGATGACGGGGGCGTCTCATGGGTTTTCTCGAGCTGCAGCGCCAGTGTGGGGTTTCTCACGAGATATGATGGGGAGTTCAGGGAGCCTCTTGTGCTGCGCCAGAGAAGCCTGACTCCATGCGTGTGGCCAGGCAGATCGCGTCATTGCTCTCGAGTCATGGGAGGGACTAGGGCCTCAAGAGGCATTTAAGAAGGACTCTCAAGGTCTTTCTTGGGTTGGGGCGGGAAACACTCGTTTCCCTCGACCTCTACAGGGGACCTTAGGGAACTTCCCAGGTGCCTCTGAGAGGTGAGGGATACTGAGGAGTTAGAGGGGCCTCTCGGGAGTCCACTAGGTTTGACGAAATGAAAGAGGGCCTCATCTGGATTGGAGGCAGGAACCTCAGGCTTCCTCTCCATTTCTGACTCCGACCACAGGGTCCCTGCAGAGTTGGGACAGGAGAGTCAGGCCTCGTCTTGTCTGAGTAACGGAACTCTGCTTGCCTCTCGAGTCGTTCAGGGGGTCTCAGGGCCCTTGACAAGCTGTGTGTGGAACCTGCGGGTGTTTCCAGAAGATGCATGGGGGTGTCAGTGCCCCTTCGTTTTGTGCCTTCCCCCACAGGGTTGCCTTCAAAGAGGTGTCCGGGCATCGGGTTCATTTCAAGAGCGGACCGGGAAATCGGGGTCATTCGGCATGTGGCACCACCCACGTGGCTCATCTCGAATTTCCTCGTGAGACCAGCATCATCCTGAGGTGCGCCGGGAAGGCCGGGAACACGTTCCACACAAAGTAGGGGAATCGATTCTCCTGTCGCGATCAGGAGGGGAGATGGGGCTCAGATGAAGTGGTGCCGGGACCCTCGGTGTTCCACTCGAGGGAACCCGGCGTTTCAGGGAACTTTAGGGGTCGCATCAAGGGAGCCAAGTACCGTTTCCCACTTCAGGACGGAACATGGGACTTCCCTGGAGACGCTGTAGCGGGCAAGGGCCTCATCCTGTGAAGACGTTGGAACCACGTCGTTTTTCTCGAGTTGCATCGGGATTCTCGAAAACGACAGGAATTTCAGGCTTCCTCTTGGGTTGGCCCTGGGAAGCCCAATCTTCAATTCGAGTTGCGATGGAAAGCTGGGATCCTGCTCGAGTCACTACAGGGCCAAAGAGACCTCATCGAGGCGTGTGTCCAGGACCTAATATTCCTCTCAAGGGAAGACAGGGATCACGGGTTTCCATTCCAGACTCCCCCGGGGGGTCAGGACTCGCCTGGAGGGGAAGCAAAGGACTCCGCTTTCCTCTCAAGTCGCGACACGGATCTCTTGGAGCCCACTGAGTGGACACAAGGGTGTCGAGCCTCCTCTTCAGTTTGGAGAGAGGACTCGGGATTGCTCTCCAGGCCAGGCAGGAAAAGAAGTCCCTCAGCTCGCGAGGACGGGGGCGTCTCATGGGTTTCCTCAGGCTGCTGCGCCCATGGGGGTTTTCTCACGAGGCACGACGAGGACCTCAGGGAGCCTCTCGTGCGGCGCCAGGGAAGTCAGGTCTCCATGCGCATGGCGAGGGGGAGCTGGTCATCACTCTCGAATCATGGGAAGCGGCTAGGTCCTCAAGAGGCGTTGAAGAAGGACTCACGAGGTCTTTCTCGGGTTGCGGCGGGAAACCCTAGTTTCCCTCGACTTCTGCAGGGGACCTTAGGGAACTTCCCACAGTGCCTCTGAGAGGTGAGGGATGCTGTGTAGTTGGCAGGGCCTCTCGGGACTCTGCTGGGTTCGGCGCAATGGAAGAGGGCCTCATCTCGAGGGGAGGCAGGAACCTCAGGCTTCCTCTCGGTTTCGGACTCCGACTGCACGGTCCCTGCAGTGTTGGGACAGGAGAGTCATGCCTCGTCTTGTCTGAGGAATGGAATTCTGGTTGCCTCTCGAGTTGTTCCGGGAGTCTCAGGCCCCTTGTCGAGCTGTGTGTAGACCCTGCGGGTTTTTCTGGATGATGCCCGGGGGTGTCAGTGCCCCTTCGTGTTGTGCCTTCACCCACAGGGTTGCCTTCGAAGAGGTGTCCGGGCATCGGGTTCTTATCAAGAGCGGACCGGAAAATCGGAGTCGTTCGGCACGTGGCACCTCACACGTGGCTAGTTTCGAATTTCCTCCTGAGACCGGCCTCATCCTGAGGTGCGCCAGGAAGGCCGGGAACCCCTTCCAGACAAAGCAGGGGAATCGACTCTCCTGTCGCGATCAGGAGGGTAGAAGGGGCTCAGATGTAGTGGTGCCGGGACCCTCGGTGTTCCCCTCGAGGGAACCCAGCGTGTCAGGGAACTTTTGCGGTCGCATCAAGGGTGTCAAGTACCGTTTCGCCCTTCAGGGCGGAACATGGGACTTCCCTGGAGACACCGGGAACTTCGGTGTTCCCCTGGAGTGAGACCAGTATGTTGGGGAACTTTGGGGTCGCATCAAGGGTGCCAAGTAGGATTTCGAACTTTAAGATGGAACGTGGGACTTCTCTTGAGACTCTAGCTGGCAAGGGCCTCATATTGCGATGAAGGGGGAACCACATGGTTTTTAAGACTTGAGGCTGAATTCTCGAATTACGATGGGAAATTCAGACTTCCTCTTGTGTTGACCGTGGAAGACCAATCTTCCATTCAAATTGTGAGGGAGAGATGGAGGTTGCTCTCGATCACTGTAGGGCAAAATAGACCTCATCTAGGCTTGTGTCTAGGTCATAATGTTCCACTCCAGGGGTGACATGGATCTCGGGGTTGCATTCCAAACTCACCCGGGGAGTCAGGCCTCGTCTCCAGGGAAGCAAAGGACTCCGCTCTCCTCTCGAGTCGCACCGGGTATTTCTTGGACCCAACTGAGTGGCCTAAAGGGAGTCAATACTCCTGTGAATTTTAGAGAGAGGACCAGGAATTGCTCTCCAGGTCAGGCAGGAAAAGAAGGCCCCCATCTCTCCTTGACGGGGGCATCTTGTGGTTTTTCTCGAACTGCGGCGCCACTGTGGGTTTTCTCACGAGGTACGATGGGGTACTCAGGGAGCCTCTTGTGTGGTACTAGGGAAGTCAGTTTTCCTGCTTGTGGCGAGGGGAGCGGGTCCTTGCTCTGGAGTCATGGTAGGGGAATCGGGCATCAAGAGACGTTGAAAAAGGACTCTCCAAGTCTTTCTCGGGTTACTTCAGGAAACTCTGGGTTCCCTCGACTTGTACCAGTGACCTCAGGTAGCTTCTCACGGAGCCTCTGAGAATTCAGGGATACTGTGGTGTTGGGAGGGGCCTCTCGGGACACCACTGAGTTTGGTTCAATGGAAGAGGGCCTCTTCTCTAGTTGAGGCAGGAACCTCAGGGTTCCTCTTCATTTCTGACTCCAATTGCAGGGTCCCTGAAGAGTTGGGACAGGAGAGTAAGGCCTTGTCTTGTGTGAAGGAATGCAACTTCACTTGCCTCTCGAGTTGTTCACGAGGTGACAGTCCACATTTGGAGCTGTGAGTGGAATCTGCGGGTTTTTCCAGACGATGCATGGGGATGTCAGTGTCCCTTCGTGTTGTGCCTTCATCCACAGGGTTGCCTTCGAAGAGATGTCCAGGCGTCAGGTTCTTATCTAGAGTGGACCGGGAATTCGGGATGTTTCAGCATATGGCACCAACCATGAGGCTACTTTTCGAATTTCCTCATGAGACCGGCCTCATCTGGAGGTTCGCGGGGAACGTCGGGAACCCCTTGCAGACAAAACATGGGAATCGACCCTTCTGTCGCGATCAGGAGGGGTGAAGGGGCTCACAGGAAGTGGTGCCGTGAACTTTGGTGTTTCCCTCGAGTGAGACCGGTATGTCAGGGAACTTTGGGGGTCGCATCAAGGGTGCCAAGTACCGTTTTGTACTTCAGGATGGAACGTGGGACTTCTCTTGATACGCTGTAGCGGCCAAGGGCCTCATCTTGCGATGACGGGGGAGCCACGAGGTTTTTCTCGAGTTGCGGTGGGATTCTCGAGTTACGACGGGGATTTCAGGCTTCCTCTTGTGTTGGGCCAGGGAAGTCCAATCATCCATTCGAGTTGCGAGGGAGAGCTGGGGGTTGCGCTCGAGTCACTGCAGGGCAAAGGAGACTTCATCTAGGCTTGTGTCCAGGACCTAATGTTCCTCTCCAAGGGCCACAGGGATCTCAGGTTTGCATTCCAGACTCACCCAGGGAGTCAGGCCTCATGTCGAAGGGAAGCAAAGGACTCTGCTCTCCTTTCGAGTCACGACGGGCACCTCTTGGAGCCCACTTTGTGGCCTAAAGGGAGTCAAGCCTCCTGTGAAGTTTGGAGAGAGGACTTGGGACTGCTCTCCAGGCCATGCAGGAAAAGATGGCCCTCATCTCGCGATGACGGAGGGATCTTGTGGGTTTTCTCGAGCTGCGGCGCCAGTGTGGGGTTTCACACGAGGTAGGACGGGGAGCTCAGGGAGCCTTTCGTGTGGCGCCAGGGAAGTCAGGTCTCCATGTGCGTGGCGAGGGGGAGCGCATTATTGCTCTCGAGCTATGGTAGGGGAATCTGACCTCAAGACGCATTGAAGAAGGACTCTCGAGGTCTTTCTTCGGTTGTGGCAGGAAACTCTTATTTCCCTCGACTTTTGCTGGTGGCCTCAAGGAGCTTCTCAGAATGCCTATGAGAAGTCAGGGATACTGTGGAGATGGGAGGGGCCTCTCGGGACTCCACTGGGTTTGTTTTCATGGAAGAGGGCCTCATCTCGGGTTGAGGCAGGAACCTCAGGTTTCCTCTCCATTTCTGACTCAGATCGAAGCGTGCCTGCAGAGTTGGGATTGGATACTCAGGCCTCGTCTTGTCTGAGGAAGGGAACTCCGCTTTCCTCTCTCATTGTTTAAGGGGTGACAGGCCAGTTGTGGAGCTGTATGTGGATCCTGCGGGGTTTTCCGGACGATGAACAGGGTTTCCAGTGCCCCCTCGTGTAGTGCCTTCATCCACAGGGTTGCCTTAGAAGAGGTGTCCGGGCATCGGGTTCTTATCAAGAGCAAGACCGAGAAATCGGGGTCTTTTGGCACGTGGCACCAACACGAGGCTACGTCTCGAATTTCTTCGTGAGACTGGCCTCATCCTGAGGTGCGCCATGAAGGTCGGGAACCCCTTCTAGACAAAGCAGGGGGATCGACCTTCCTGCCGTGATCAGGAGCGGAGAAGGGGCTCAAATGAAGTGGTGCCAGGAACTTCGGTGTTCCCTTGGAGTGAGACCGGTATATTGGGGAACTTTTGGGGTCGCATCAAGGGTGCCAAGTAGCATTTCGAACTTTATGACAAAACATGGGACTTCTCTTGAGACTCTGTAGGGGGCAAAGGCCTCATATTGCGATGAATGGGGAACCACGTGGTTTTTAAGAGTTGCGGCCGGATTCTCGAGTTACAACGGGAAATTCAGACTTCCTCTTGTGTTGGCCCAGTGAAGACCAATCTTCCATTCGAATTGCGAGGGAGAGATGGGTGTTGCTCTCGAGTCACTGTAGGGCAAAATAGACCTCATCTAGGCTTTTGTCCAGGACATAATGTTCCTCTCCAGAGGCAACAGGGATCTCGGGGTTGCATCCCAGACTCACCCGAGGTAAGGCCTCGTCTCGAGGGGAAACAAAGTACTCTGCTCTCCTCTCAAGTCGCGACAGGTATCTCTTGGAGCCCATTGAGTGGCCTAAAGGGAGTAAAGCCTCCTGTGAAGTTTGGAGAAAAGACCAGGGATTGCTCTCCAGGTCAGGCAGGAAAAGACGTCCCCAATCTCGCGATGACAGTGGGTTTTCCCGAGCTGCGGCGCCAGTGTGGGGTTTCTCACGAGGTATGACGGGGAGCTCAGGGAGCCTCTCATGTGGCGCCAGGGAAGTCAGGTGTCCATGCGCATGGCGAGGGGGAGCGTGTCATTGCTCTCGAGTCATGGTAGGGGAATCCGTCCTCAAGACGCGTTGAAGACGGACTCTTGAGGTCTTTCTCGGGTTGCAGCAGGATACCCTGTGTTCCCTCGACTTGTGCCGGTGACCTCAGGGAGTTGCTCAGGGTGCCTCTGAGAAGACACTGATACTGTGGAGTTGGGAGGGGCCTCTCGGGACTCCACTGGGTGTGGTATAATACAAGAGGGCCTCATCTCGTGTTGAGGAAGGAACCTCAGGGTTCCTCTCCATTTCAGACTCCGATCTCAGGATTCCTGCAGAGTTGGGACAGGAGAGTCAGGCCTCGTATTCTGTGGAGAAATGAAACTTAGCTTGCCTCTCGAGTTGTTCACGAGGTAACAGGTCACTTGTCGAGCTGTATGTGGAACCTGCAGAATTTTCCAAAAGATGCACGGGTGTTCAGGGTCCCTCCTTGTTGTGCCTTCATCCTATGGGATGCATTCCAAGAAGTGTACGGGCATCGGGTTCTTATTAATAGCTGACCGGGAAATGGGGTCTTTCCGCATGTGGCACCACCCACGAGGCTACATCTCCAATTTCCTCGTGAGACCGGCCTCATCCTGATGTGCGCTGGGAAGATCGGTAACCCCTTCCACAAAAAGCAGGAGAATCGACACTCCTGTTGCAATTGGGAGGGGAGAAGGGGCTCAAATGATGTGGTGCGGGGAACATGGGTGTTACCCTCGAGTGAGGCCTGTATATTGGGGAGCTTTGGGGGTGCCATCATGGGTGCCAAGTACCGTTTTGCACTTCAGTAGGAACGTGGGACTTCTTTTGAGACACTGTGGCGGGCAAGGGCCTCATACTGCGAAGACGATGGAACCACGTGGTTTTTCTCGAGTTGCGGCGGGATTCTCGAGTTACGATGTGGATATCAGGCTTCCTCTTGTGTTGGCCCTGGGAAGCCCAAACTTCCCTTCGAGTTGCGAGGGAAAGCTGGATGTTGTGCTCGAATCACTGCAAGGCCAAAGAGACCTCATCTAGGCGTGTGTCCAGGACCTAATAGTCCTCTCAAGGGAAGACAAGGATCTCGGGATTGCACTCCAGACTCCCCCGGGGAGTCAGGCCTCGCCTCGAGGGGAAGCAAAGGACTGTGCTCTCCTCTCGAGCCCCGACGCGGATCTCTTGGAGCCCACTGAGTCGCCTCAAGGGAGTCCAGCCTACTCTTCAGTTTGGAGAGAGGACTCGGGATTGCTCTCCAGGCCAGGCAGGAAAAGAAGGCCCTCAGCTCGCGAGGACAGGGGCGTCTCAGGGGTTTCCTCGAGCTGCGGCGCCCATGGGGGTTTTCTCCTGAGGCACGACGAGGATCTCAGGGAGCCTCTCGTGCGGCGCCAGGGAAGCCAGGTCTGCATGCGCGAGGCGAGGGGGAGTGCATCATTGCTCTCTAGTCCAGAGAGGGGACAAGGGCCTCAAGACACTTTGAAGAAGGACTATCGAGGTCTTTCTCGAGTGGCGGCGGGAAACCCTCATTTCCCTCGACTTCTGCCGGGGACCTGAGGGAACTTCCAGGGTGCCTCTGAGAGGTGAGGGATGCTGTGGAGTTAGCGCGGCCTCTCGGGATTCCACTGGGGTTGGCGCAATGGAAGAGGGCCTCATCTCGAGGGGAGGCAGGAACCCCAGGCTTCATCTCCATTTCGGACTCCGACCGCAGGGTCCCTGCCGAGTTGGGACAGGAGAGTCAGGCCTCGTCTTGTCTGAGGATGGGAACCCCGCTTGCCTCTCGAGTTGTTCAGGGGGTCTCAGGCCCCTCGTCGAGCTGTGTGTGGAACCCGCGGGTCTTTGCGGACGATGCACAGGGGTGTCAGTGCCCCTTCCTGTTGTGCCTTCACCCACAGGGTTGCCTTCGAAGAGGGGTTCCGGCCTCGGGTCCTTCTCAAGAGCGGACCTTGGAATCGGAGGCGTTCGGCATGTGACGCCACCCACGTGGCTCGCCTCGAATTTCCTCGTGAGACCGGCCTCATCCTGAGGTGCGCTGGGAAGTCCGGGAACCCCTTCCAGACCACGCTGGGGAATCGACTTTTCTGTCGCGATCAGGAGGGGAGAAGTGGCTCATAGGAAGCGGTGCCAGGAACCTCGGTGTTCCCCTCGAGGGAACCCGGCGTGTCGGGGAACTTTTGGGGGTCGCATGAAGGCTGTCAGGGACCGTTTCGCCCTTCAGGGCGGAACAGGGGACTTCCCTTGAGACGCCGTCGCGGGCAAGGGCCTCATCTTGCGGAGACGTTGGAACCACGTGGTTTTTCTCGAGTTGCTACGGGATTCTCGAGTTATGACGGGGATCTCAGGCTTCCTCTTGGGTTGGCCCTGGGAAGCCCAATCTTCCCCTCGTGTTGTGAGAGAAATCTGGGGGTTGCGCTCGGGTCACTGCAGGGCCCAAGAGACCTCACCTAGGCGTGTTTCCGGGACCTAATATTCCTCTCCAGGGAAGGCAGGGATCTCGGGGTTGCATTCCAGGCTCCCCCAGGGAGTCAGGCCTCATCTCGAGGTGAAGCCAAGGACCCCGCTCCCCTCTCGAGTCGCGACGCGGTCTCTTGGAGCCCCCTGAGCGGCCTCAAGCGAGTCCAGCCTCCTCTTCCGTTTGGAGAGAGGACCCTGGATTGCTCTCCAGGCCATGCAGGAAAAGAAGGCCCTCAGCTCGCGAGGACGGGGGCGTCTCAGGGGTTTTCTCGAGCTGCGGCGCCCGTGGGGGTTTTCTCCCAAGGCACGACGAGGATCTCAGGGAGCCTCTCGTGCGGCGCCAGGGAAGTCAGGTCTCCATGCGCGTGGCGAGGGGGAGCGTGTCATGGCTCTCGAGTCATGGTATGGGAATCGCGACTCAAAACATTTTGAAGCACTCTCGCGGTCTTTCTCGAGTCGCGGCAGAAAACCCAGGGTTCCCTCAACTTGTGCCTGTGACCTCAGGGAGCTTCTCATTGTGCCTGTGAGAACTCAGGGATACTGTGGAGTTGGTAGTGGCCTCTCGGGACTCCACTGCGTGTGGTGCAATGGAAGAGGGCCTCATCTCGAGTGGACGCAGGAACCTCAGGCTTCCTCTCCGTTTCTGACTCGGATCCCATGGTCCCTGCAGAGTAGGCACAAGAGAGTCACACCTAGTCTTCTGTTGAGGAAGTGGACCTTCGTTTGCCTTTCGAGTTGTTTACAGGGTGACAGTCCACTTTTCGAAATGTCTGTGGGACCTGCGGGTTTTTCTGGACGATGCACGCGGGTGTCAGTGCCCCTTCGTCTTGTGCCTTCATCCACAGGTTTTCCTTCAAAGAGGTGTGCTGGCATCGGGTTCTTTTCAAGAGTGGACGGTGAAATTGGGGTCTTTCGGCATGTGGCACCACCCACGAGGCTACGTCTCGAACTTCCTAATGAGACCGGCCTCATCCTGAGGTGCGCCTGGAAGGTCGGGAACCCCTTGCAGACAGATAAGGGGAGTCGACCCTCCTGTCGCAATCAGGAGAGGAGAAGGGGCTCAGATGAAGTGGTGCCGGGAACCTCGGTGTTCCCCTTGAGTGAGTCTGGTATGTCGCGGAACTTTTGGGGCCGCATCAAGGGTGCCAAGTACCGATTCGCATTTCAGGATGGAACGTGGGACTTCTCTTGAGATGCTGTAGCGGACAAAGGGCCTCATCTTGCGATGACGAGGGAAGCACGTGGTTTTTCTCGAGTTGCGGTGGGATTCTCGAGTTACGACGGGGAATTCAGGCTTCCTCTTGTGTTGGCCCAGGAAATCTAATCTTCCATTTGAGTTGCCAGGGAGAGCTGGGGATTGGGCTCCATTCACTGAAGTGCAAACTAGACCTCATCTAGGCTTGTATCCAGGATTTAATGTTCCTCTCCATAGGCGACAGGGATTTGGGGTTGCATTCCATACTCACCCGGGGAGTCAGGCCTCATCTCGAGGGGAAGCAAAGGATTCCACTCTCTTCTCGAGTCGCGACAGGTATCTCTTGGAGCCCACTGAGTGGTCTTCGCTCTGTAGGAGAGCTCTAGTGTTCATAAGCCTGTACATAAGTGAACACAGACACTCTGTGTGCATGTTGCTGCGTACCCAAAATAGGGCCACAAGGAGCCTCATGCTCTCCATGCGGCGCGGAAGCTGTGCAGCCACGCAGCAGCTGAAGAATCCAACCAATTGCTCTTTTCTTACCTCTGACAGAGCTCGCATTGCCGTAGCCCTTGGCAGTTTGGAAACACTGGACCCTAACCCCTCTCAAAGTAGGCCTGGGTTCTAGTTCGAATAGAAAGTCAATAGCGGAGCTGAGGACAGGAACGCGGCAGTCATTTATCACACGCTCCTGCAGCCTGCTACTACAGGGACACTAACGCTAGAAGCTAGGAATGTCTTTGCAAGGTGCGCAAAGGACAAGGGAGAACCTCGACCCTGACTCTAGTATTTCAGTCCCCTGAGCAGATCTGAGGTTCTCCCGCTGTAGAAGCTAACCCGTTCCTTTCAAATACAGGCTTCCTAACACAGGGCCAGTTGGCTGCTTGCTCTTCCACGAAGCAGGCTTCCTTAACTTGCAAACTGCGAATTCCGCTTAACAGCCTGGAGGAAAATCGCTTCTTGGAAGATTTTTTTCAGAGGCTGTATCCCCGGAGCTGGGGCCAAGCTAGGGGACCCATACTGACAAGGGAAGGCAAAACCACATCCAATGTCTTTGCTCTGGAGGACAGCTTTGGTGAGCCTAAGTCTTTCAGGAATATTTCTGGCTCCAACAGAGTCAAATTCTGTGTGTGAAGCTGCACAGCCAAAATAGGGGAACAGAGAGCCTGATTCTCTCTGTGTAGCTTTGAAGCTGTCATTCAAACAACAGCTTGAGAATCCATACAATGCTCTCCCTTACTGCTAAGAGAATTCTCATTGCTGTCGTCCTTGACAGTTTGTAGAAATCCGCACCCTAACCCTTCTCCAAGTAGGCCTGGGTCCTAGCTCGGAACAACAGGCAACGGCGGAGCTGAGGCCAGTAAGGCACAAGTGAGGTCTCACACACTCTTGCAGCCTGATCGTCCAGGAGCAGTAAGGCCTCTTTTTCCCTGCAGGAGGCTCGCTTGCCTTGCCTCCTGTGAACTGCATTTCCCAGCATGGGCGCAAAGCTGTTCCTGGAGATTTTTTCTCAGGGGCTGTTTCCCTGGAGCTGGGTCGGACCTCGGGGGCCCAACTCACAGGGGAAGACAAAACCACATAGACAGGTCTATGCTCTGTAGGAGAGCTCTAGTGAACGTCATCTCTCAGGAACATTCTTGGCTTCTACAGAGACACCTCTGTGCATGAAGCTACACACCCAACATAGTGGCAAAGGGAGTCTGATTCTCTCCGTGGGTGCTGATGCTTTGTGGCAAAGCACCTGCTAAGAATCCATCCGCATAGGCTTCCCTCACCTTGACAGAGGTCTCATTGCTGTAGTCCTTGGCAGTTTGGAAAGAAGCAGACCCTTACCCTTCACCAAGTAGGCCCTTGTCCTTGTTTGAATGGAAAGACAGTAGCTGAGCTGAGGCCAGTAAGGCGCCAGTCAAGTCTGACATATTCCCGATGCCTGCTCCTTCATGGAAAATAACGTTAGAATCTGGGAATGTCTTTGCAAGGCTGGCAAAGGGCAGTCAGGAACCTCGACCCTGCCTCTGGAATTTCTATCTTCTCAGCACATCTGGCGGTCTCGGTCAGGAGAAACTAACCCATTCCTTGCAAATATAGGCTTCCAAACACAGGCCGGTTGGCTGTCTCTTCTTGCCGAAGGAAGCTTGCTTATCCCACCTCCTGTGAACTCCGCTTCCCAGCCTGGGGGTTAAGAGGTTCTTGGAGATCTTTTCTCAGAGGCTGTTTCCACGGAGCAGGGGCCGATCCCGGAGACCCACATGCACAGGGGAAGGGAAAACCGCATGGATAAGTCTTTGCTCTCTAGGAGTGCTCTAGTGAACCTCACTCTATGGGGAATGTTCTTGGCTCCAACGGGGACATCTCTGTGTGGGAAGCTGCATAGCCAACATAGAGACACAGAGACCTGATTCTCTCTGTGCAGCTTTGACGCTGTCGTTCAAACAACAAATTGAGAATCCACACAATGCTCTCCCTTACCACTGAGAGAGTTATCATTGCTGTAGCCCTTCGCAGTTTCTGGAAATCGGCACACAACACTTCCCCAAGTAGGCCTGGGTTCAAGTTCAGATGAACATGCAATAGCGGAGCTGAGGCCAGTAAGGCACCAGTCAGGTGTCACACACTCTGGCAGCCTGCTCCTCCAGGGACAGTAAGGCCTCTATTTCCCTTCAGGAGGCTCGCTTGCCTTACTTCCTGTGAACAGCGTTTCCCAGCCTGGGCGGAAAGCAGTTCCTGGAGATCTTTTCTCAGGGGCTGTTTCCCCGGAGTTGGGGCAGACCTCGGGGACCCAACTCACAGGGGAAGGCAAAACCAAATGGACAGGTCTATGCTCTGTAGGAGATCTCTAGTGAACTGCCGGGGTCCAGCCCCAGCTGATCCAGGGTATTCGAAGCAGAGACGGCGTAGGCGAGGGTCAGGGAACAACTGCTTAATTAAACGTTAATTAAGGATATAAAGAGTAATAAAATGAGGATAGCTCAGTAGGAAAATTCAGTGGAGAAAAGAGGCTGAGTAGCTTGGTTTACGCGGGGGACCAATAAAACTTCAAGACAAGAAGCTTGCACCACTTACGTAGGCCGCAGGCGTCCTTCCGTTCTCCCGAAGGAGAGGAGACACTGAGGCCTCCCCGGTCGGATCTTAGAAGCCCAGGCAAAATTAGTAAGCTTGGTGGGTTCCGCGCTCCAGATGGAGACTCAACCAGAGTGAGAGAGAGAGAGAGAGACATGGGGAGACCAGTATTTCGAGAAACTGATCCCAATTCTTTATTTTCCATGGTCTACTTTTATACACTGAGATGTTATGCAAAAGTCACGTGGGGTCAGCAGTCCTGACTTTTATCAAAGTCAGGTGCTTCATACAAAAGTATACAGAGGTCTTAGGGGTGTTACATCATCTTCTGGCCGGGGGGCCTGCTGACAATTTACGACCCTCTCCTTGTGACAGCGGTCAGTCAACCAGGACACTTATTTCTCCAGGGGTGATTATTCTTAAAACAGACGCCACCCAAATAAAGTTACATTCCTATAGGGTGAGGGTGTAGTGGGTTTTAGTTAAGGAAAGAATTTACTTAGCCTAAGGTCTAACGTGATTTACATCAAAGGTTAATACTTATTTCTTCTATATATTCATTAATGTGTATAAGGGCAGGGGATGTGGAGACTTAGCAGTAAACATCAGCTCAACAAATGAAAAACCCTTCACCAATATGATTTCTAATCAGCCCATTATACTTATACTAATAATTTTCTAACTTTCCTAAGGAACCTGTTTTTAGAAGGTTTAAAGCATCTCGTGCCTCTCATGGTTGGGAGGCTGTGAGCAATCACATGTGGCCGGACAAGCCTGTCAGGCAGGCTAGAGAACCTTCAGAGGAGTTTGTAGGTTAAAACACTCTTGTCACACCCAGGGGTTTTTATCAACTGGAGCTCTAGGTTAACTCCTTCTCCGAAAGAGGTGGTGGGGGACAGACCCCCGTAAAGTCAGAGGTGTAGGTGAGAGCACAAAGTAGTAAGGTAGGCAGGCTCTGGTTATGGGGGTAGATGCTCGAGGATTTCCAGGGGGACTCCTGAGGCTCGATCCCACCTTTGCGTATGTCGAGCCTCCTTCCTCATGACCTTTGCCATAGGCGGAGTGCCTCACTCTGGCCCCAAACAGTGAACCTCCTCTCTCAGGAACATTCTTGGCTCCTATCGAGACACCTCTGTGCGTGTAGCTACACACGCAACGTAGGGGCAAAGGGAGCCAGATTCTTTCCGTGGGGTGCTGATGCTTTGTGGCAAAGCACCTGCTTGAGAATCCATCAGCTTACGCTTCCCTCGCCTTGACAGAGGTCTCATTGCAGTGGCCCTTGGCAGTTTGGAAAGAAGAGGACCCTTACCTTTCATAAAGTGGGCCCTTGTCCTAGTTTGAAAGGAAAGGCAAGAGCTGAGCTGAGGCCAATAAGGCCCCAGTCAAGTCTGACATATTCCCGAAGCCTGCTCCTTCATGGAAAATAACGCTGGAATCTAGGAATGTCTCTGCAAGGCTGGCAAAGGGCAGTCAGGAGCCTGCACCCTGCCTCTGGAATTACCGATTTCTGAGCAGATCTGGAGGTCTCCTTTAGGAGAATCTAACTCATTCCTTTCATATTGAGACTTCCAAAAACAGGCCGGTCGGCTGCCTCTTCGTGCCCGAAGGAGGCTTGATTTTCCTGCCTCCTATGAACCCAGCTTCCCAGGCTCTGGGAAAAGCGTATCTTGAAGATCTTTTCTCAGGGGTTGTTTCCACGGAGCTGGGGCTAAGCCTGGAGACCCAAACTCACAGGGGAAGAAAAACCACATGGACAAGTCTTTGCTCTCTAGGAGAGCTCTAGTGAACTTCACTCTGTCAGGAACATTCTTGATTCATATGGAGACACCCCTATGTGCGAAGCTGTGTACCCAACATGGGGGCACAGAGAGCCTGATTCTCTCTGTGTAGCTTTAAAGATGTCGTTCAAAAAACACCTTGAAAATCCATACAATGCTCTTCCTTACCCGTGACAGAGTTCTCATTGCTGTAGCCCTTGGCAGTTTTTAGAAATCCGCACCCAAACCCTTCTCCAAGTAGTCCTGGGTCCTAGTTCGGAGGAACATGCAATGGCGGAGCTGAGGCCAGTAAGGCACCAGTCAGGTCTCACACACTCTGGCAGCCTGCTCCTCCAGGGGCAGTAAGGCCTCTTTTTCTCTGCAGAAGGCTCGCTTGCCTTGCCTTCTGTGAACTGCGTTTCCCAGTCTGGACGAAAAGCAGTTCCTGGAGGTGTTTTCTCAGGGGTTTCTTCCTCGGAGCTGGGGCAAACATCGGGAACCCAACTCACAGGGGAAGGCAAAACCATATGGACAGGTCTATGCTCCATAGCAGAGCTCTAGTGAACCTCATCTCCCAGGAACATTCTTGGCTCCTATAGAGACACCTCTGTGTTTGAAGCTACACACCCAACATAGGGGCAAATGCAGCCTGATTCTCTCCGTGGGGTGCAGATGCTTTGTGGCAAAGCACCTGTTTGAGAATCCATCCGCTTCCACTTCCCTCTCTTTTACAGAGGTGTCTTTGCTGTAGCCTTTGGCAGTTTGGAAAGAAGCAGACCCTTACCCTTCACCAAGTAGGCCCTTGTCCTAGTTTGAACGGAAAGGCGATAGCTGAGCTGAGGCCAGTAAGGCGCCAGTGAAGTCTGACATATTCCTGAAGCCTGCTCCTTCATGGAAAATAACGCTAGAATCTAGAAATGTCTTTGCAAGGCTGGCAAAGGACAGTCAGGAACCTCGACCCTGCCTCTGGAATTTCCGTCTTCTGAGCAGATCTGGAGGTCTTCTTTTGGAGAAGCTAACCATTCCTTCCAAAGAGAGGCTTCCAAACACAGGCTAGTTGGCTGCCTCTACTTGCCCGAAGGAGGCTTGCTTGTTCCGCTTCCTGTGAACTCCGCTTCCCGCCTGGGGGAAAAGTGGTTCTTGGAGATCTTTTTTCAGGGGCTATTTCAACGGAGTTGGAGCTGAGCCCGGAGACCCACACGCACAGAGGAAGGCAAAACCACATGGACAAGTCTTTGCTCTGTAGGAGAACTCTAGTTAACCTCAGTATGTGAGGAAAGTCTTGGATTCTACGGGGATACCTCTGTGTGTGGAGCTGCATACCCAACAAGGGGGCACACAGGGCCTGATTCTCTCTTTGCAGCTTTGAAGCTGTCATTCAAACAACAGCTTGAGAATCCATACAATGCTCTCCCTTACCTCTGAGAGACTTCTCATTGCAGTAGCCCTTGGCAGTTTTTACAAATCCGCACCCAAACCCTTCTCCAAGTAGGCCTGGGTCCTGGTTTGGATGGCCATGCAATGGCGGAGCTGAGGTCAGTAAGGCACCAGTCAGGTGTCACACACTCTGGCAGCCTGCTCCTCCAGGGACAGTAAGGCCTATTTTTCCCTGCGGGAGGCTCGCTTGCCTGGCCTCCTGTGAACTGCGTTTCCCAGCCTGGGCGAAAAGCGGTTCCTGGAGATCTTTTCTCAGGGGCTCTATCCCCAGAGCTGGGGTGGACCTCGGGGACCCATCTCACAGGGGAAGGAAAAACCACATGGACAGGTCTATGCTCTGTAGGAGACGTTAGTGTGTCTCATCTCTTAGGAACATTCTTGGCTCGTACAGAGACACCTCTGTGTGTAAAGCTACACACCGAACATAGGGGCACAGGGAGCCTGATTCTCTCCGTGGGGTGCTGATGCTTTGTGGCAAAGCACCTGTTTGAGAATCCATCTGCTTACGCTTCCCTCGCCTTGACAGAGATCTCATTGCTGTGTCTCTTGGCACTTTGGAAAGAAGCAGACCCTTACCCTTCACCAAGTAGGCCCTGATCCTAGTTTGAAAGGAAAGGCAATAGCTGAGCTGAGGCCAGTAAGGCACCTGTCAACTCTGACATATTCCCGATGCCTGCTCCTTCATGGAAAATATTGCTAGAATCTAGGAATGTCTTTGCAAGGCTGGCAAAGGGCAGTCAGGAACCTCGACCCTGCCTCTGGAATATCTATCTTCTGAGCAGATCTGGAGGTCTCCTTCTGGAGAAGCTAACCCATTCCTTGCAAATAGAGGCTTCCAAACACAGGCCGGTTGGCTGCCTCTTCTTGCCTGAAGGAGGCTTGCTTTTCTTGCCTCCTATGATCCCTGGTTCCCAGCATGGGGGAAAAGCAGATTCTTGGAGATCTTTGCTCAGGGGTTTTTTCCACGGAGCTGGGATTGTGCCCAGAGACCCACACATACAGGGGAAGGCAAAACCACATGAACAAGTCTTTGCTTTCTAAGAGAGCTCTAGTGAACCTCAGTCTTTGACGAACGTTCTTGGCTCCTATGCGGACACCTCTGTGTGTGAAACTGCGTACCCAACATGGCGTCAGAGAGCCTGATTCTCTCTGTGCAGGTTTAATGCTGTCGTTCAGAAAACAGCTTGAGAATCCATACAATTCTCGCCCTTACCTCTGAGAGAGTTCTCATTGCAGTAGCCCTTGGCAGTTTGTAGAAATCTGCACCTAAACCCTTCTCCAAGTAGGCCTGAGTCCCAGTTCGGAGGAACAAGCAATGGCGGAGCTAAGACCAGTACGGCACCAGTCAGTTTTCACACACTCTGGCAGCCTGCTCCTCCAGGGACAGTAAGGCTTCTTTTTCTCTGCAGGAGGCTCACTTGCCTTACTTCCTGTGAACAGCCTTTCCCAGCCTGGGCAAAAAGCGGTTCCTGGAGATCTTTTCTCAGAGGCTGTTTTCTCGGAGCTGGGGCGGACCTCGGGGACCCAACTCATAGGGGAAGGCGAAACCACATGTACAGGTGAGCACTCTGTAGGAGAGCTCTTGTGAGCCTCATCTCTCAGGAACATTCTTGGCTCCTGTAGAGACACCACTGTGTGTGAATCTACACACCCCACATAGGGGCAAAGGGAGCCTGATTCCCTCCGTGTGGTGCTGATGCTTGGTGGCAAAGAACCTTCCTGATAATCCATCCGCTTATGCTTCCCTCGCATTTACGGAGGTCTCATTGCTGTAGCCCTCGGCAGTTTGGAAAGAAGAAGACCCTTACCCTTCATAAAGTAGGGCCTTGTCCTACTTTGAATGGAAAGGCAATAGCTGAGCTGAGGCCAATAAGGCGCCAGTCAAGTCTGACATATTCCCAAAGCCTGCTTCTTCAGGAAGATAACTGTAGAATCTAGGAATGTCTTTGCAAGGCTGGCAAAGGGCAGTCAGCACCCTGCACACTGCCTCTGGAATTACCGACTTCTGAACAGATCTGGAGGTCTCCCTTAGGGGAAGCTAACCCATTCTTGCAAGTAGAGGCTTCCAAACGCAGGCCGCTTGGCTGCCTCTTGCTCTCTGAAGGAGGCCTGCTTTTCCCGCCTCCTATGAACCCCACATCCCAGCCTCTGGGAAAAGCGGATCTTGAAGATCTTTTCTCAGGGGTTGTTTCCACGGAGCTGGGGCCGAGCCTGGAGCCCCAAACGCACAGGGGAAGAAAAACCACATGGACAAGTCTTTGCTCTCTAGGAGAGCTCTAGTGAACCTCACTCTGTCAGGAACGTTCTTGTTTCCTATGGAGACACCCCTGTCTGTGAAGCTGTGTACCGAACATGGAGACACAGAGTCTGATTCTCTCTGTGCAGCTTTGAAGCTGTCGTTCAAACAACAGCTTGAAAATCCATACAATGCTCTTCCTTACCCGTGACACAGTTCTCATTGCTATACCCCTTGGCAGCATTTAGAAATCCATACCCAAACCCTTCTCCTAGTAGGCCTGGGTCCTAGTTCGGAGGAACATGCAATGGCGGAGCTGAGGCCAGTAAGGCACCAGTCAGGTCTCACACACTCTGGCAGCCTGATCGTCCAGGGAGACTAAGGCCTGTTGTGCCTTGCAGGAGGCTCGCTTGCGTTACCTCCTGTGAACTGCGTTTGCCAGCCTGCGGGAATAGCGGTCCCTGGAGATCTTTTCTCAGGGGCTCCTTCCCCTGAGCTGGGGCGGACCTCGGGGACCCAACTCACAGGGCAAGGCAAAACCATATGGACAGGTCTATGCTCTGTAGCAGACTTCTAGTGAACCTCATCTCTCAGGAACATTCTTGGCTCCTATAGACACACTTCTGTGTGTGAAGCTGCGTACCTAACATAGGGGCACAGAGAGCCTGATTCTCTCAGTTCATTTTGACGCAGTCGTTCAGAAAACAGCTTGAGAATCCATAAAATGCTCTCCCTTACCGCTGAGAGAATTCTCACTGCTGTAGCCCTTGGCACTTTGTAGAAATCCGCAGCCAAACGCTTCTCCAAATAGGCCTGGGTCCTAGTTCGGAGGAACAGGCAATGGTGGAACTGAGGCCAGCAAGGCAACAGTCAGGTTTCACACACTCTGGCAGCCTGCTCCTCCAGGGACAGTAAGGCCTCTTTTTCTCTGCAGGAGATTCGCTTGCCTTACTTCCTGTGAACAGCGTTTCCCAGCCTCAGCGAAGCGGTTCCTGGAGATCTTTTCTCAGGGACAGTTTCCCCGGAGGTGTGGCGGACCTCGGGGACCCAACTCACAGGGGAAGGAAAAACCACATGGACAGGTCTATGCTCTGTAGGAGAGGTTTAGTGAACCTAATCTCTCAGGAACATTCTTGGCTCCTATAGAGACAATTCTGTGTGTAAAGCTACACTCCCAACATTGGGGAACAAGGATCTTGGTTCTCTCCGTGGGGTGCTGATGCTTTGTAGTAAAGCACCTGCTTGAGAATCCGTCCTCTTAGGCTTCCCTCGCCTTGACAGAGGTCTCATTGCTGTAGCCCTTGGCAGTTTCAAAGAAGAAGACCCTTACCCTTCATAAAGTAGGCCCTTGTCCTAGTTTGAATGGAAAGGCAATAGCTGAGCTGAGGCTAATAAGGAGCCAGTCCCGTCTGACACATTCCCGAAGCCTGCTCCTTCATGGAATATAACTCTAGAATCTTGGAATGTCTTTGCAAGGCTGACAAAGGGCAGTCAGGAACCAGCACCCTGCCTCTGGAATTACCGACTTCTGAGCAGATCTGGAGGTCTCCTTTAGGAGAAGCTAACCCATTCCTTCCAAATAGAGGCTTCTAAACACAGGCAGGTTGGCTGCCTTTCGTGCCCGAAGGAGGCTTGCTTTTCTCTCCTCCTATGAACCCCAGTTCCCAGCCTCTGGGAAAAGCGTATCTTGAAGATATTTTCTCAGGGGTTGTTTCCACGGAGCTGGGGCCGAGCCCGGGGCCCAAAGGCACAGGGGAAGGCAAGACCACATGGACAGGTCTATGCTCTGTAGCAGACCGCTAGTGAACCTCATCTCTCAGGAGCATTCTTGGCTCCTATAGAGACACCTCTGTGTGTGAAGCTGCGTACCTAACATAGGGGCACAGAGAGCCTGATTCTCTCTGTTCATTTTGACGCTGTCGTTCAGAAAACAGCTTGAGAATCCATAAAATGCTCTCCCTTACCACTGAGAGAATTCTCACTGCTGTAGCCCTTGGCACTTTGTAGAAATCTGCACCCAAACGCTTTTCCAAGTAGGACTGGGTGCTAGCTCGGATGAACAGGCAATGGCGGAGCTGAGGCCAGTAAGGCAACAGTCAGGTTTCACACACTCTGGCAGCCTGCTCCTCCAGGGACTGTAAGGCCTCTTTTACTCTGCAGGAGATTCGCTTGCCTTACTTCATGTGAACAGCATTTCCCAGGCTCGGCGATGCGGTTCCTGGAGATCTTTTCTCAGGGACAGTTTCCCTGGAGGTGTGGTGGACCTCGAGGACCCAACTCACAGGGGAAGGAAAAACCACATGGACAGGTCTATGCTCTGTAGGAGAGGTTTAGTGAACCTAATCTCTCAGGAACATTCTTGGCTCCTATAGAGACAACTCTGTGTGTGAAGCTACACTCCCAACATTGGTGCACAGGGATCTTGATTCTCTCCGTGGGGTGCTGATGCTTTGTGGCAAAGCACCTGCTTGAGAATCCATCCTCTTAGGCTTCCCTCACCTTGACAGAGGTCTCATTGCTGTAGCCCTTGGCAGTTTGCAAAGAAGAAGACCCTTACCTTTCATAAAGTAGGGCCTTGTCCTAGTTTGAATGGAAAGGCAATAGCTGAGCTGAGGCCAATAAGGAGCCAGTCCCGTCTGACACATTCCCGAAGCCTGCTCCTTCATGGAAAATAACTCTAGAATCTAGGAATATCTTTCAAGGCTAGCAAAGGACAGTCAGGAACCAGTACCCTGCCTCTGGAATTACCGACTTCTGAGCAGATCTGGAGGTCTCCTTTAGGAGAAGCTAACCCATTCCTTCCAAATAGAGGCTTCAAAACACAGGCAGGTTGGCTGCCTTTCGTGCCCGAAGGAGGCTTGCTTTTCTCTCCTCCTATGAACCCCAGTTCCCAGCCTCTGGGAAAAGCGTATCTTGAAGATATTTTCTCAGGGGTTGTTTCCACGGAGCTGGGGCCGAGCCTGGAGACCCAAAGGCACAGGGGAAGGCAAGACCACATGGACAAGTCTTTGCTCTTTAGTATAGCTCTAATGAACCTCACTCTGTCAGGATCTTTCTTGATTCCTACGGAGACACACCTGTGTGTGAAGCTGTGGCCACAGAGAGCCTGATTACCCCTGTGCAGCGCTGAGTCTGGGCGGCTAAACAACAGCTTGGGAATGCAGCCTGGGGCGCTTCCCTTCCCTCTGACAGAGCTCTCCTTCGGTCCCTAAGCCCTCTGCAAGTAGTCATGGATCATAGGTGCAAAGGGAAGGGAAGAGCGGAGCTGAGGCCAGTAAGGCGCCCGCCAGTCACGTCTCCCCCACTTCTGCAGTCTGTTCCTTCCCCTGCGTGAAAGCTAGAAGCTGGGAAGGGCTTGGCGAGGCTCGCCCAGGCAGAGCAGCCTCTAGGCCGGGGCTCTGCGATATCGCGCCTGGGTGCAGATCTGGAGCTCCGCCGGAGTGGAAGCTCATTCGGTCCTTCCCAATACAGGCTTGCAAGCACCCGACGGCGGCCTGACTCTATTCTCCCGCGTGCTGGGAGTGGGCTTCCAATCCAGGGCACAGAGCACTGCCTGGAGCTCTCTGCTCAGGGGCTGGTTCCCCTGCGCTGGGACTGTGCTAGGGAGCCCAAAGGCACAGGGGAAGGCCCCAAACCACATGCACACGACTCTGCTCTGGAGCTGAGCTCCGGGGAAGCCCAGTCTGTAAGGCGGTTTCTGAACACAAACGGAGGAACACTCTGGCTGTGGAGCTCCCTCCCCACGACAGGGGCACTGGGACCCTGATTCCCTCCGTTCAGCGCTGAGTCTGGGCTACCAAGCAACAGCTTGGGAATGCAACCTGGGGCATTTCCCTTCCCTCAGACAGAGGTCTCCTTGCGGGAGGCTTTCGCAGTTTGCACACCCCCGTGCCCTAAGCCGCCTGCAAGGAGGCCTGGCTCCTAGGTCCAAAGGGAAGGCAAGAGCGGAGCTGAGGCCAGTCAGGAGCCAGTCATGTCGCCCACACTCCCGCAGCCTGCTCCTTTGCAGGTGCAAACGCTAGAAGCTGGGAAGGGCTTGGCGAGGCTCGCCCAGGCAGAGCAGCCTCTCGACAGGGGCTCTGTCCTATCGCGCCTCTGCGCAGGTCTGCAGCTCCGCCGGTGTGGAAGCTCACTCGGTCCTTTCCAATACAGGCTTGCAAGGACCCGCCGGCAGCCTAACTCATCTCTCCTGCGTGCTGGGACTGGGCATCCAGGCCTGGGCACAAAGCACTGCCTGGAGCTCTTTGCTCAGGGGCTGGTTCCCTTACGCTGGGGCTGTGCTAGGGAGCCCAAACGCACATGTCAAGGCCCCAAAACACATCCACACGTCTCTGCTCTGCAACAGAGCTCCAGGGAAGCCCAGTCTGGCAGGCGCTTTCTGGGCACAAAGGGAGGAACACTCTGGCTGTGGAGCTTCCTCCCCAAGACAGGGGCACTAGGACCCTGATTCCCTCCGTTTACCGCTGAGTCTGCATTGCCAAGCAACAGCTTGGGAACGCAGCCTGGGGCGCTTCCCTTCCCTCGGACAGAGCTCTCCTTGCGGTAGGCCTTGGTAGTTTGCATACAATGGGGCCCTAAGCCCTCTGCAAGTTGGCCTGGCTCCTAGGTCCAAAGGGCAGGCCAGAGCGGAGCTGAGGCTGTCAGGCTCCAGACACATCTCCCATACTCCTACATCCTGCTCCTACCTGGGCGTGAACGCTAGAAGCTGGGAAGGTACCTGGACCGTGCAGGGGCGGGGCGAACGCGGGCGGCGTGGGGCCGGGGTCAGCTTCTGGCGGGGGTGGGGGCGGGCTTCCCAGTTGTGCTTTCGGAGGTGGACACTGAGGCTGAAAACGCGCCGGGAGCGCACCCGGGACTGGGTAAACCCGGGCTGCGCGGGTCGAGATTCCGATGGCTTTAGGTGGGGGTCGGTCCCAGTTGTGCTCCCGGGGGTCGCCACTGCGGCTGGGAACGCGCAGGGAGCGCGGCAGGGGCGGGACTAACCCTGGCGGCGCGGGGCGGGGGTCGGCTCATGGGGGGGATGGGGAGGGGTTCCCAGTTGTGCTCTCGGGGGTTGCAACTGCGGCTGGGAACGCCCATTTCGTCCGCCCCTGTGTCCCCAAGGATCGCCATCCCGTGGGTGCAGCGGAGGGCTGCGGACCACAGGTAAGGGAACTGGGACTGCGTGGAGCAGGGAACCAAGTATTCCGCCGTCTGTTGGCACATTCTCGGAGCTCCCCAACCTGGCGATCGCAGAAAAGCCTTGCCTTTGGGGTCAAGGCCTTTACCGCTCAACCCCTCTGCTGAAAAATCTCAGAGTCTGCGCGGTTCTTCCAAGCAGCCTAGTGTCCGCTGGAAGTCCAAGGGACAGAACACTGAACTCTGGCCGGCTGGCCCAGCCCTGCTTCTGGCACTTTGTAAGCCAGCGGGCCCTTGAGCACCTGCTGGGATGGGAAAGGGAAGGGTCCACGGATTGCACCCTAGAAACTTAGTAGGGTGCATGGATTTCAAACCCTGGTGGCCGCCCAGGCAGCAAAGAAGGGGGTGGGCACCTTGCTGCCCTTTCATGGCAGAATCTGTGGTTGTCCATCTGCGTGGGCCTTTTCATGAGGACCCTGTGCAATAAAAGTTTGGTGTTTTGGAACTGAATAATTAGAACGTGTAAAAGCTTTAAATTATGTGGTGGTGTAATTAAAAAACAAAACAAAACCAAGCTCCAAGTGTTTTGCAAGTGGAGGTTTAAATATTGAAGGACTGTATTCCTTGCACTGTGGCATTCTATCAAGAAGTGTGCAGGATTTTTTTTTTTTTAAGAAAAGTGTTCGAAGTGAGGGAAACAGGAAACCCAGAGGTGCCCCTGTATTTTGGGGAAGGCCTTAGGAGGTCACTTGGAAATGCTGCTGGCTGTGCGGGAGGGCGGCAGATGGGCTGTGCAGGCTTGTCCTTTACATGGATGTTCTTGTGTGTGGAAACCCAGCTCAGAGCCATCTACTGATGTGTAAGAATTTCGCAGACAAACCTTGAGCTAAGCAATGCATTTTTTCCTAAGAAAATGTTTGTCTTAAGCGATGTAAATATCCTATGTATTTCCGCTAGACTCTGGCTTCAGGTCGGTTCCCCCAATAGGCTCAGAAGCGATTTGAACAAAACAGCATGTTTTCTTCCTAGCTTGTTCTCCTTATCTATGTTAAGGAAATGATATATTTGCCTGCAATACTGCCTTTCTTCAAGATTCATGTCAATCAAGTTTTGGCCCGGGATGACTCACCTGCTGCCAATATTATCTCAATGCATGTCGTGGGGGAGGGGCCTGGTGCCATTCCCTGAAACAGTTCCTTTCTTTCCTTAGCTGACTGCTAGTGCCTGTAGAATATCTGGCTAAAGACCAGCAGGGGGTACTCTTACTACCCCCCCCACCCCGCCTCGAGTCTAAGTCAGCAGCTTTCTCTATCTCTTTAATACTTTAATAACACTTGATGACACAAAAGCTCTGAGCGATCAAATCATATCAAATCTTCATTTCAGATTGAAGATGCATTCCATGGTATTGCCATCTTAAGTCTTTCCATCGTTATGGAATATCTGTCCATGTATTCAGGATAGTTTTCAGCCAGGGTGTATAATTTCCAGTGTGCCAGTCTTGTCATCCTCGTTACATCCATGGCAAAGTGTTTTATTCATGTTGATATTATTGAAAGGGAATTTTTTAAAATTCCTTTTCAGATTATTATCTGCTAATGTATACAGATAAAACTGTGTAATCTTTCATTTTTATCAGTTTGGACAGCTTGATAGTTGTCTTTAATTTCTTTACTTTCTGACACTTTAAGATTATCCTGGGACACATATGTAATGCCTCACCCCTAAATTCAGACATGTGTTCAAAGAACTTCTGTCCTTTTATTTATTTATTTATTCTTTAACATTGAAATCGTTTTGACTATGCTGGGTGTTTGTTGCTAGATGGAAGTAGCTAGGACCTCTGGACTGCAGTCTCTCATCTCTTGCTGACCTCTTGTTGACCTCTGCAGATTCCTGGTAGGTGGGAGCTTGTTAGTTCCTTGTTCCTTATCAGAACCTCCTGTGGTAAGTGTTTTTCTCTTCTCTGTTGCCTGGTAAGGGTGGGTGGTCATGGGCATCCCAAAGTTGGCTAGAATTCAATTATTTAGGCAGGCTTGTGCATAGATATGGGAGAAGGCAATGGCACCCCACTCCTGGAAAATCCCAAGGACGGAGGAGCCTGGTAGGCTGCAGTCCATGGGGTGGCTAAGAGTCGGACATCACTGAGCGACTTCATTTTCACTTTTCACTTTCATGCATAGGAGGAGGAAATGGCAACCCACTCCAGTGTTCTTGCCTAGAGAACCCCAGGGACTGCGGGGCCTGGTGGGCTGCCATCTATGGCGTGGCACAGGGTCGGCCTCAACTGAACCACTTAGCAGCTGCAGCAACAGCAGCAGCAGTGCATAGATATCAAAGGGGATGAGAACAGTCAGGTAGGATCACATATGTCACCGTGAAACAATACTTCTCTACTTAGCCAAAGCTAACAAAAGATTTCTGTTCTAGGTCAACCTAGAAGAGATCACTTAAGAGGTAAAGAAACTTAAACTCCATTAGCAAAGGCAGTTCAACATCTCAAGAAAACTTGTGCTAGGCACAAAACTCTTTTCTGGGGGCCTACTTTCCCTACAACCTCCTTATCCCATTCTGTACCCATTCCTTTGCTTCTCCCGTCCTGAAAATGCCACCTGTAAGACAGAACTACTTCGTTTTCCTTCTTAAAGTGTGATTGCATTCCATACATTCTTGTAATAACAAGTCATACATTTCCCTTCAGCAACCAAGAACTGACTCTTATATTGGCATTTGATAGATTGGTGAGCATACCTATCAGTGATAATAGCGCCCACCCCGCTTCCTGCAAGAACAGAACAAAACAAAACAAAACAAAAAAATTGCTTTCTTACATTTAATATGTTCGGATGGTGCCAGTCACTATTCATGAAGAGTCAAAAATCTCTTTTGTTTCTGTGTAAAAGGGAGGTCATTTCAAGTCGTGAATGTTTAAGAAGTTTCATTTATTTGGAAGTGACCTAGCTATTCAATACACTGTCGTCACTTAGTTTAGCACCAGGATAGAAACTCAGGTAACCAAAACACCTGGAGGAACGATTGTAAGTTCAGTTCAGTTCAGTTGCTCAGTCGAGTCTGACTCTTTGTGACCCCGTGGCCTGCAGGACGCCAGGCTTCCGTGTCCATCACCAACTCCAGGGGCTTGCTCAAACTCATGTCCATCGAGTCAGTGATGCCATCCAACCATCTTATCCTCTGTCATCCCCTTCTCCTCTGCCTTCAATCAAGACTATGAGAGGCAGATATTTTAGACTATAATTATTGTTAAGAGTTTATCTAAAAGCTCATATCACATTTACATTTTTTACATTGGTTGTTGCTGTTTCCAGGTACTTTCTTGATGACAAGCTTGTGACACATATAACAATAGAGCAATTTTTACCTCAAAAGAAACCTAGGCACTATGAACATGTTGTGCTTAATGTTGTTAACTCTTAGACATGTCTATAGTGGAGGAGCAAAACCAAAAATACTAGATATTTAATATTGACTAGTTCCCAGTTCACGGGACTCTGACATTCATTTAGGTCAATGTTTTCTTGTATTTCCAGCAGTTTGATTTGGAAGGGCTGCCTTGTCTTGAGACCATTGATATCAGAACACAGAACCTGAGCAATATTATCAAAAAACACAAGGCTCACACTGACACATACCTTAATCCAAACAGACAGACAAGACATCTTCCAGGTTTCCGCCTGAGATTTAAAATATTTCTTTGAGCCAGTCTTCTGGGGAGTGGGGGGATGGGGGTGGCAGTGAGGCAGGCTTGGGTAACAAGCTAATTGTTGGTCATTGCATATGCAAAGAACCAGCTTTCCGGGTTCCAAGGAAAAAAGTTTCCTTGGTAACCAACTTTGTCTGGTTCTATAGACTATCATGGCCCTCCTAGGTCAGGTCATCTTGCCTTTCTGTAGTCCTCGTTTTATCCCTAAATCATAGACAGCTTGGATTGTCTCTGTGGGGTGTATGTATTGTCCTCATGTTTGACCTGGCGGCAGCAGCGAGGTCCGAGAGCCTCTCCTGGAACCGGGCGTGGGGACGGGGCTCACCGGGAGCCTCTGGTGAAGGTGGGCAGCGCCCCTGGAGCGCGGCAGGGGCGGGGCGAACCCGGGCGGCCCAGGGAGGGTGTCGGATCCTGGCGGGGGTGGGGGAGGGCTTCCCAGTTGTGCTCTCGGAGATGGCCACTGCGGCTGGAAACGCTCAGGGAGCGCACCCAGAGCGGGGTAAACCTGGGCTGCACAGGTCGAGATTCCGCTCGCTGTGGGTGGGTGGTCGGTCCCTGTTGTGCTCCCGGGGGTCGCCAATGTGGCTGGGAACCCGCCGGGAGCCCGGCAGGGCCGGGGCGAAACCTGGCGGCGCGGGGCGGGGTGGGGGTCCGTTCGCAGCGGGGGTCGGCTCCTGGCGGGGGTGGGGGAGGGCATTCCAGGTCTGCTGTTGGGGGTCGCCATTGCGGCTGGGAATGCCCATTTCGTGAACTCCTGGATCCCCAATGATCGGCATCCATTGGCCACAGCGGAGGGGTGCGGAACACAGGTAAGGGAACGGGGACTGCGTGGAGCAGGGAACCATGTATTCCGCCCTGTGTTGGCACAGTCTCAGAGCTCCCTAACCTGACAGTCGCAGAAAGGCCTCGTCTTTGGGGTCAAGGCCTTTACCGCTCCACCCCTCTGCTGAAAAACCTCAGAGTCTGCGCGGTTTTCCCAAGCAGCCTAGTGTCCGCTGGAAGTCCAAGGGACAGAACCCTGAATTCTGGCCGGCTGGCCCAGCCCTGCTTCTGGCACTTTGTAGGCCAGCGGGCCCTGGAGCACCTGCTAGGATGGGAAAGGGAAGGGTACGCGAATTGCACCCTGGTGGCCGCCGAGGCAGCAAAGAAGGGGGGAGGGCACCTTACTGCCCTTTAATGGCAGACAGAATCTGTGCATGTCCTGCTGCGTGGGCCTTTTCATGGGGACCTTGTGCAATAAAAGTTTACCGGTGACCTTAGGGAACTTCCCAGTGTGCTTCTGACAGATGAGGGATCCTGTGGAGGTGGCGGGGCCCCTCGGGACTCCGCTGGGTCTGGTGCAACGGAAGAGGTCCTCACCTTGAGGGGAGGCAGGAACCTCAGTCTTCCTCTCCGTTTCGGACTCCGACCGCAGGGTCCCTGCAGAGTTGGGACAGGAGAGTCAGGCCTCGTCTTGTCTGAGGTAGGGAACCCCGAGGTCCTCTCCAGTTGCTCAGGGGATCTCAGGCCCCTCGTCGAGCTGTGTGTGGAACCCGCGGGTCTTTGTGGACGATGCACGGGGGTGGCAGTGCCCCTTCGTGTTGTGCCTTCACCCACAGGGTTGCCTTCGAAGAGGGGTCCGGGCCTCGGGTCCTTCTCAAGAGCGGACCGGGGAATCGGGGGCGTTCGGGATTTGGCCCCACCCACGTGGCTCGTCTCGAATTTCCTCGTGAGACCGGCCTCATC
This sequence comes from Bubalus kerabau, assembly GCF_029407905.1. Taxonomy (NCBI): domain Eukaryota; kingdom Metazoa; phylum Chordata; class Mammalia; order Artiodactyla; family Bovidae; genus Bubalus; species Bubalus kerabau. Next base: position 4,945,939 of record NW_026577882.1, read on the forward strand.
CTGAGGTGCGCCGGGAAGGCCGGGAACCCCTTCCAGACCACGCAGGGGAATCGCCTCTCCTGTCGCCATCAGGAGCGGAGAAGGGGCTCAGAGGGAGCGGTGCCGGGACCCTCGGTGTTCCCCTCGGGGGACCCGGCGTGTCGGGGGACTTTTGGGGGTCGCAGGAAGGCTGTCAGGGACCGTTTCGCCCTTCAGGGCGGAACAGGGGACTTCCCTTGAGACGCCGTCGCGGGCAAGGGCCTCATCTTGCCAAGAGGTGGGAACCACGTGGTTTTCTCTCGAGTTGCGGCGGCATTCTCGAGTTACGACGGGGATCTCAGCCTTCCCCTTGGGTTGGTCCTGGGAAGCCCAATCTTCCCCTCGGGTTGCGAGGGAAAGCTGGGGGTTTCGCTCGAGTCACTGCAGGGCCGAAGAGACTTCACCAAGGCGTGTGTCCGGGACCTAATATTCCTCTCCAGGGAAGGCAGGGATCTCGGGGTTGCATTCCAGGCTCCCCCGGGGAGTCAGGCCTCGTCTCGAGGGGAAGCCAAGGACTCCGCTCTCCTCTCGAGTCGCGACGCGGGTCTCTTGGAGCCCCCTGAGCGGCCTCAAGGGAGTCCAGCCTCCTCTTCCTTTTGGAGAGAGGACCCGGGATTGCTCTCCAGGCCATGCAGGAAAAGAAGGCCCTCAGCTCGCGAGGACGGGGGCGTCTCAGGGGTTTCCTCGAGCTGCGGCGCCCGTGGGGGTTTTCTCCCGAGGCACGACGAGGATCTCAGGGAGCCTCTCGTGAGGCGCCAGGGAAGTCAGGTCTCCATGCGAATGGCGAGGGGGAGCGCGTCCTGGCTCTCGAGTCACGGGAGGGGACTAGGGCCTCGAGACGCGTTGAAGAAGGACTCTCGAGGTCTTTGTCGGGGGGCGGCGGGAAAACCTCGTGTCCCTCGCCTTCTGCCAGGGACCTTAGGGAACTTGCCAGGGTGCCTCTGAGAGGCGAGGGATCCTGTGGAGGTGGCGGGGCCCCTCGGGACTCCGCTGGGTCTGGCGCAACGGAAGAGGGCCTCACCTTGAGGGGAGGCAGGAACCTCAGGTTTCCTCTCCGTTTTGGACTCCGACCGCAGGGTCCCTGCAGAGTTGGGACAGGAGAGTCAGGCCTCGTCTTGTCTGAGGAAGGGAACCCCGAGGTCCTCTCGAGTTGCTCAGGGGATCTCAGGACCCTCGTCGAGCTGTGTGTGGAACCCGCGGGTCTTTCCGGACGATGCACGGGGGTGGCAGTGCCCCTTCGTGTTGTGCTTCACCCACAGGGTTGCCTTCGAAGAGGGGTCCGGGCCTCGGGTCCTTCTCAAGAGCGGACCGGGGAATCGGGGGCGTTCGGCATGTGGCCCCACCCACGTGGCTCGTCTCAAATTTCCTCGTGAGACCGGCCTCATCCTGAGGTGCGCCGGGAAGGCCGGGAACCCCTTCCAGACCACGCAGGGGAATCGCCTCTCCTGTCGCGATCAGGAGTGGAGAAGGGTCTCAGAGGGAGCGGTGCGGGGACCCTCGGTGTTCCCCTCGGGGGACCCGGCGTGTCGGGGGACTTTTGGGGGTCGCAGGAAGGCTGTCAGGGACCGTTTCGCCCTTCAGGGCGGAACAGGGGACTTCCCTTGAGACGCCGTCGCGGGCAAGGGCCTCATCTTGCCAAGAGGTGGGAACCACGTGGTTTTCTCTCGAGTTGCGGCGGCATTCTCGAGTTACGACGGGGATCTCAGCCTTCCCCTTGGGTTGGCCCTGGGAAGCCCAATCTTCCCCTCGGGTTGCGAGGGAAAGCTGGGGGTTGCGCTCGAGTCACTGCAGGGCCGAAGAGACTTCACCTAGGCGTGTGTCCGGGACCTAATATTCCTCTCCAGGGAAGGCAGGGATCTCGGGGTTGCATCCCATGCTCCCCCGGGGAGTCAGGCCTCGCCTCGAGGGCAAGCCAAGGACTCCGCTCTCCTCTCGAGTCGCGACGCGGGTCTCTTGGAGCCCCCTGAGCGGCCTCAAGGGAGTCCAGCATCCTCTTCCGTTTGGAGAGAGGACCCGGGATTGCTCTCCAGGCCATGCAGGAAAAGAAGGCCCTCAGCTCGCGAGGACGGGGGCGTCTCAGGGGTTTCCTCGAGCTGCGGCGCCCGTGGGGGTTTTCTCCCGAGGCAGGACGAGGATCTCAGGGAGCCTCTCGTGCGGTTCCAGGAAAGTCATGTCTCCATGCACGTGGCGATAAGGAGCGCGTCATTGTTCTTGAGTCATGGGAGGGGACTAGGGCCTCAAGACGCGTTGAAGAAGGACTCTCGATATCTTTCTCGGGTTGCAGCGGGAAACCCTCGTTTCCCCCGACTTCTGCCGGGGACCTGAGGAAACTTCCCAGGGTGCCTCTGAGAGGTGAGGGACGCTGTGGATTTGGCGGGGCCTCTCGGGACTCCACTGGGTTTGTCGCAATGGAAGAGTGCCTCATCTCGAGTGGAGGCAGGAACCTCAAGCTTCCTCTCCAATTCTGACTCTGATCGTAGTGTCCCTGCAGAGTTGGGACAGGAGAGTCAGGCTATGTCTTTTCTGAGGAATGGAACTCCGCTTGCCTCTCGAGTTGTTCATGGGGTTTCAGGCCCCTTGTCAAACTGTGTGTGGAATCTGCAGGTTTTTCCAGACGATGCATGGGGGTGTCAGTGACCCTTCGTTTTGTGTCTTCATCCACAGGGTGGCCTTCGAAGAGGTGTCCGGACATCGTGTTCTTATGAAGAGCGGACTGGGAAATCGGGGTCGTTCAGCATTTGGCACCACCCACGTGGCTAGTCTCGAATTTCCTCATGAAACCGGCCTCATCCTGAGGTGTGCCGCGAAGGTCATGAAACCCTTCCAGACAAAGCAGAGGAATCGACCCTCCTGTGGCGATCAGGAGGGGATAAGTGGCTCAGATGAAGTGCTGCTGGGAACCTCGGTGTTTCCCTCAAGTGAGACAGGTATGTCGGGTAACTTTTGGTTTCGCATAACGCGTTCCAAGTACCGTTTCGCTCTTCAAATTGGAACGAGGGACTTCTCTTGGGGTGCTCCAGCGGGCAAGGGCCTCATCTTGGAATGACTGGGGAACCACTTGGTTTTTCTCTAGTTGCGGTGGGATATTTGAGTTACCACAGGGAATTCATGCTTCCTCTTGAGTTGGCCCACAAAAGTCTTATCTTCCATTCGAGATTCGAGGAAGAGCTGGAGGTGCGCTCTAGTCACTGAAGGCAAAAGAGACCCCACCAAGGCTTGTGTGCAGGACCTAATGTTCATGTCAAGGGGCGACAGGAATCTCGGGGTTGCATTCCAGACTCACCCTGGAGTCAGGCCTCGTCTCGAGGGGAAGCAAAGGACTCTGCTCTCCTCTCGAGTCGGACGGGTATGTCTTGGAGCCCACTGAGTGGCTTAAAGGGAGTCAAACCTCCTCTGGTGTTTGGAGGGAGGACACGGGATTGCTCTCCAGGCAATGCAGGAAATGAAGGCCCTCATCTCCCGATGACTGGGGCGTCTCGTAGGTTTTCTCGAGCTGTGGCGCTAGTGTGGGGTTTCTCACGAAGTAAGACTGGGAGCTCAGTGAGCCTCTCATGTGGTGCCAGGGCAGTCACGTCTCTATGCACGTGGTGAGAGGGAGCCCGTCATTGTTCTCGAGTCATGGTAGGGGAATTGGGCCTGAAGAGGTGTTAAAGAAGGACTCTCGAGGTCTTTCTTGGGTTGCAGCAGGAAACCCTGGGTTCCATCGACTTGTGCCAGTGACCTCAGGAAGCTTCTCAGCGTGCCTCTGAGAAGTCAGGGTCACTGTGGAGTTGGGAGGGGCCTCTCGGAACTCCACTGGGTTTGGTGCAATGGAAGAGGGCCTCATGACAAGTTGAGGCAAGAACCACAGGGTTCCTCTCCTGGCTTCGAATGCGCCGGATCTGACTCGGATCGCAGAGTCCCTGCAGAGTTGGGACAGGAGAGTCAGGCCTCGTCTTGTGTGGAGGACTGGAACTCCGCTTGACTCTCGCGTTGTTCATGGGGTGACAGGCCACTTGTCGATTTGTATGTGGAACTTGCGGGTTTTTCTGGACGATGCACTGGGGTGTCACTGCCCCTTCGTGTTGTGCCTTGTTCCACAGGATTGCCTTCGAGTTGGGTTCTGCCATCGGGTTCTTATCAAGAGCGGACCAGGGAATCGGGGTCTTTTGGCATGCCACACCACCCACGAGGCTATGTCTCGAATTTCGTCGTGAGACTGGCCTCATCTTGATGTGCACCAGGAAGGTCGGGAACGCCTTCCAGACAAAGCAGGGGAATCGAACCTCCTGTCGCGATCAAGAGGGGAGAAGAGTCTCAGATGAAGTGGTGCCGGGAACCTCGGTGTTCTCCTCAAGTGAGACTGGTATGTCGGGGAACTTTTGGGGTCGCATCAAGGGTTCCAAGTAACTTTTCGCTCTTCAATACGGAACGTGGGACTTCTCTTGAGACGCTGTAACGGGCAAGGGCCTCATCTTTCGATGACGGGGGAACCACGTGGTTTTTCTTGAGTTAGGGCGGGATTCTCGAGTTACAACCGGGAATTCAGGCTTCCTCTTCAACTGGCACAGGGAAGTCCAGTTTTCATTCGAATTGTGAGTTAGAACTGGGGATTGCTCTCGAGACACTGCAGGGCCAAATAGACCTCATCTAGGCTTGTGTCCAGGACCTAATGTTCCTCTGCTGGGGCGAAAGCGATCTCAGCATTGCATTCTCGACTCACCCGGGGAGTCAGGCCTCGTCTCGAGGGGAAGCCAAGGACACCGCTCTCCTGTCAAGTCGCGACGGGTATATCTTGGAGCTCACTGTGTGGCCTAAAATGAGTCAAGCCTCCTGTGGAGTTTGGAGAGAGGACTCAGGATTGCTCTCCAGGCCATACAGCAAAAGAAGGCCCTCATCTCGTGAGGACTGGGGCGTCTCGTGGGTATTCTCGAGCTGCGGCTCCAGTGTGGTGTTGCTCACGAGGTATAATGGGGAGCTCAGGGAGCCTCTCCTGTGGTGCCAGGGAAGTCAGGTTTCTATGCGCGTGGCTAGGGGGAGCGCGTCATTGCTCTCGAGTCATGGTAGGGGAATCGCACCTCAAGACGCGTTGAAGAAGGACTCTCGAGGTCTTTTACGGGTTGGGGCAGGAAACCCTTGTTTCCCTCGACTTGTGCCAGTGATCTCAGGAAGGTCTAAGGGTGACTCTGAGAAGTCAGGGATACTGTGCAGTTGGGAGGGGTCTCTCGGGACTCCACTGGGTTTGGTGCAATGGAAGAGGGCCTCATCTCGAGTGGAGGCAGGAAACTCATGTTTCCTCTCCTGACTTCCCCTGGGCCAGATCTGACTCGGATCACAGTTTCGCTGCAGAGTTCGAACAGGAGAGTCAGGCCTCGACTTGTGTGGAGGAATGGAACTCTGCTTGCCTCTCCAGTTGTTCACGTGGTGACAGGTCACTTCTCGAGCTGTGTGTGGTACCTGCGGGTTTCTCCGGACGATACCCAGGGGTGTCAGTGCCCCTAAGTGTTGTGCCTTCATCAAAAGGGTTATCTTCAAAGAGGTGTCCGGGCATCAGGATCTTATCAAGAGCGGACCGGGAAATCGGGGTCTTTCGGCATGTGTCACCATCCACGTGGCTATGTCTCGAATATCCTCGTGAGACCGGCCTCATCCTGAGATGCACCGGGAAAGGCGGGAACCCCTTCAAGACAAAACAGGGGAATCGACCCTCCTGTCGCTATCAGGAGGGGAGAAGGGACCGGCCTCATCCTGAGATGCACCGGGAAAGGTGGGAACCCCTTCAAGACAAAACAGGGGAATCGACCCTCCTGTCGCGATCAGGAGGGGAAAAGGGGCCCAGATGTAGTGGTGCCGGGAACCTCGGTGTTCTCCTCGAGTCAGACTGGTGTGTCGAGGAACATTTGAGGGCGCATCAAGGGTGCCAATACCGTTTCACACTTCAAGACGGAACGTGGGACTTCTCTTGAGACGCTGTAGGGGGCAAGGGCCTCATCTTGGGATGACGGGGGAACCACGTGGCGTTTCTCGAGTTGTGGCGGGATTCTCGAGTTTCGACGGGGAATACAGTCTTCCTCATGTGTTGGGCCAGGGAACTCCTATCTTCCATTCGAGTTTAAAGGGAGAGCTGGGGATTGCTCTCGAGTCACTGCAGGGCAAAATAGACCTCATCTAGGCTTGTGTCCAGGACTTAATGCTCGTCCCTAGGGGAGACAGGGATCTTGGGGTTGCATACCAGACTCACCCGGGGAATCAGGCCTCGTCTCGAGGGGAAGCAAAGAACTCCGCTGTCCTTTTGAGTCACGATGGGTATCTCTTGGAGCACACTGTGTGCCCTAAAGGGAGTCAAGCCTCCTGTGCTGTTTGGATAGAGGACTCGGGATTCCTCTCCAGGCCATGCAGGAAAAGAAGGCCCTCATCTCGCGATGATGGCGGCGTCTCGTGAGTTTTCTAGACTGCTGCGCTAGTGCCGGGTTTCTGATGAGGTACGAGAGGGAGCTCAGGGAGCCTCTCGTGTGGCGCCAGGGAAGTCAGGTCCCCATGAGATGGCTAGGGGGAGCTCGTCATTGCTCTCGAGTCATGGTAGGGTAATCGGGCCTCAAGACGGGTTGAAGAAGGACTCTCGAGGTCTTTCTCGGATCACTGCATAAAACCCAGGGTTCCCTTGACTTGTGCCTGCGACCTCAGGGAGCTTCTCAGAGTGCCTCTGAGAAGTCAGGGATACTGTGCAGTTTGGAGGGGCCTCTCGAGACTCCTCTGCATTTGGTGGAATGTAAGAGGGACTCATCTCGAGTTGAAGCAGGAACCTCAGTGTTCCTCTCCATTTCTGACTCAGATCGCAAGGTCCCTGCATGTTGGTACAGGAGAGTCAGGCCTCGTCTTTTCTGGAGGATGGGACTCCTCTTGCCTCTCGAGTTGTTCTCGAGGTGACAGGCCACTTGTCGAGCTGTGTGTGTAACCTGCACGTTTTTCCGGATGATGCACAGGTGTGTTAGTGCCCCTTCGTGTTGTACGTTCATACTCAAGGCTGCCTTCCAAGAGGTGTCCGAGCATCGGATTCTTATCAAGAGCAGACCGGGAAATTGGAGTCTTTCAGCAAGTGGCACCACCCACAAAGCTACGTATCGAATTTCCCCATGAGACCGGCCTCATCCTGAGTTGTGCAGGGAAGGTCGGGCCCCCTTGCAGACAAAGCAGGGGAATCGACCCACCGGTCACGATCAGGAGGGGAGAAGGGGCTTAAATGAAGTGGTGCCGGGAACCTCGGTGTTCCCCTTGAGTGAGACCGGCGTGTTGGGGGACTTTTGGGGTCGCATCAAGGGTGCCAAGTACCGTTTCGCATTTCAAGATGGAACCTGGGACATCTTTTGAAACGCTGTAGCGGGCAAGGGCCTCATCTTGCGATGACGGGAGAACCACGTGGTTTTGCTCGAGTTGCGGCGGGATTCTCGAGTTATGACCGGGAATTTAGGCTTCCTCTTGTTGGCCTTGAAATCCAATCTTCCATTCGGGTTGCGAGGGGGAGCTGGGGATTGCGCTAGAGTCACTGCAGGGCAAAAGAGACCTAATCTAGGCTTGTGTCCAGGATCTAACGTTGCTCTCCAGGGGCGACAGGGATCTCGGGTTTTCATTCCAGGCTCATCCGGGGAGTCAGTTCTCACCTCGAGGGTAAGCAAAGAATTCCGCTCTCATCTCGAGTCGCGATGGGTATCTCTTGGAGCCCACTGTGTGTACTAAAGGGAGTCAAGCCTCCTGTGGAGTTTGGAGAGAGGACTCGGGATTGGACTCCAGGCCATGCAGGAAAAGAAGGCCCTCATCTCGAGATGACGGTGGCGTCACGTGGGTTTTCTCGAGCTGCGGCGCCAGTGTGGGGTGTCTCATGAAGTACCACGGGGATCTCAGGGAGCCTCTTGTATGGCGCCAGGAAAATCCAGTATTCCATTCTAGTTGCAAGTTAGAACTGGGGATTGCTCTCCAGTCACTGCAGGGCAAAATAGACCTCATCTACGCTTGTGTCCAGGACCTAGTGTTCCACTACTGGGCCAACAGGGATCTCAGGGTTGCATTCTCGACTCACCCGGAGAGTCAGGCCTCGTCTTGAGGGGAAAAAAAGGACTCCGCTCTCCTGTCGAGTCGCGACGGGTATCTCTTGGAGCCCACTACGTGGCATAAAGGGAGTGAAGCCTCCTATGGAGTTTGGAGATGACTCGGGATTGTTTTCCTGGCCATGCAGGAAAAAAGGCCCTCATCTCGCGGTGATGGGGGCATCTCGTGGGTTTTCTCCAGCTGCGGCGCCAGTATCAGATTTCTCACGAGGTACAACGGGGAGCTCAGAGAGCCTCTCGTGTGGTGCTAGGGACGTCAGGTCTCCATGCGTGTGGTGAAGGGGAGTGCGTGATTGCTCTCGAGTCATAGTAGGCGAATCGGGCCTCAAGACACATTGAAGAAGGACTCTTGAGGTCTTTCTCGGGTTGCGGCAGGGAACCCTGGGTTCCCTTGATTTGTGTCGGTGACCTCAGGCAACTTCTAAGGGTGCCTCTGAGAAGTCAGGGACACTGTGGATTTGGGAGGGGCCTTTCGTTACTCAACTGGGTTTGGTGCAATCGAAGAGGGCCTCATCTCGAATGGAGGCAGGAACCTCAGGGGTCCTCTCCATATCTGACTCGGGTCGCAGGGTACCTGCAGAATATGGACAAGAGAGTCACGCCTCGTCTTCTGTTGAGGAATGGATTTCCCCTTGCCTTTCGAGTTGTTCACGGAGTGACAGGCCACTTGTTGAGCTGAGTGTGGAACCTGCGGGTTTTTCCGGATGATGCACGGGGGTGGCAGTGCCCCTTCGTGTTGTGCCTTCATCCACAGGGTTGCCTTCAAAGAGGTTTCCGGGCATCGGGTTCTTTTCAAGAGCGTACCGGAAAATTGGGGTCTTTCAGCATGTGGTACCACCCACGAGGCTACGTCTCGAATTTCCTCGGGAGACTGGCCTCATCCTGAGGTGCGCCGGGAAGGCCGGGAACCCCTTCCAGACCACGCAGGGGAATCGCCTCTCCTGTCGCGATCAGGAGGGGAGAAGGGGCTCAGAGGAAGCGGTGCCGGGACACTCGGTGTTCCCCTCGGGGGACCCCGGCGTGTCGGGGGACTTCTGGGGGCCGCAGGAAGGCTGTCAGAGACCATTTCGCCCTTCAGGGCGGAACAGGGGACTTCCCTTGAGACGCCGTCGCGGGCAAGGGCCTCATCTTGCCAAGAGGTGGGAACCACGTGGTTTTTCTCGAGTTGCGGCGGCATTCTCGAGGTACGACGGGGATCTCAGCCTTCCCCTTGGGTTGGCCCTGGGAAGTCCAATCTTCCCCTCGAGTTGCGAGGGAAAGCTGGGGGTTGTGCTCGAGTCACTGCAGGGCCGAAGAGACCTCACCTAGGCGTGTGTCCGGGACCTAATATTCCTCTCCAGGGAAGGCAGGGATCTCGGGGTTGCATTCCAGGCTCCCCCGGGGAGTCAGGCCTCGTCTCGAGGGGAAGCCAAGGACTCCGCTCTCCTCTCGAGTCGCGACGCGGGTCTCTTGGAGCCCCCTGAGCGGCCTCAAGGGAGTCCAGCCTCCTCTTCCGTTTGGAGAGAGGACCCGGGATTGCTCTCCAGGCCATGCAGGAAAAGAAGGCCCTCAGCTCGCGAGGACGGGGGCGTCTCAGGGGTTTCCTCTAGCTGCGGCGCCCGTGGGGGTTTTCTCCCGAGGCACGACGAGGATCTCAGGGAGCCTCTCGTGCGGCGCCAGGGAAGTCAGGTCTCCATGCGCGTGGCGAGGGGGAGCGCGTCCTGGCTCTCGAGTCACGGGAGGGGACTAGGGCCTCGAGACGCGTTGAAGAAGGCCTCTCGAGGTCTTTGTCGGGGGGCGGCGGGAAACCCTCGTTTCCCTCGCCTTCTGCCGGGGACCTTAGGGAACTTGCCAGGGTGCCTCTGAGAGGCGAGGGATCCTGTGGAGGTGGCGGGGCCCCTCGGGACACCGCTGGGTCTGGCGCAACGGAAGAGGGCCTCACCTCGAGGGGAGGCAGGAACCTCAGGCTTCCTCTCCGTTTCGGACTCCGACCGCAGGGTCCCTGCAGAGTTGGGACAGGAGAGTCAGGCCTCGTCTTGTCTGAGGAAGGGAACCCCGCTGGCCTCTCGAGTTGCTCAGGGGGTCTCAGGCCCCTCGTCGAGCTGTGTGTGGAACCCGCGGGTCTTTGCGGACGATGCCCGGGGGTGGCAGTGCCCCTTCGTGTTGTGCCTTCACCCACAGGGTTGCCTTCGAAGAGGGGTCCGGGCCTCGGGTCCTTCTCAAGAGCGGACCTGTGGAATCGGGGGCGTTAGGCATGTGTCCCCAGCCACGTGGCTCGTCTCGAATTTCCTCGTGAGACCGGCCTCATCCTGAGGTGCGCCGGGAAGGCCGGGAACCCCTTCCAGACCACGCAGGGGAATCGCCTCTCCTGTCGCAATCAGGAGGGGAGAAGGGGCTCAGAGGAAGCGGTGCCGGGACCTCGGTGTTCCCCTCGAGGGAACCCGGCATGTCGGGGGACTTTTGGGGGTCGCAGGAAGGCTGTCAGGGACCGTTTCGCCCTTCAGGGCGGAACAGGGGACTTCCCTTGAGACGCCGTGGCGGGCAAGGGCCTCATCTTGCCAAGAGGTGGGAACCCCGTGGTTTTTCTCGAGTTGCGGCGGGATTCTCGAGTTACGACGGGGATCTCAGCCTTCCCCTTGGGTTGGCCCTGGGAAGCCCAATCTTCCCCTCGGGTTGCGGGGGAAAGCTGGGGGTTGCGCTCGAGTCACTGCAGGGCCGAAGAGACCTCACCTAGGCGTGTGTCCGGGACCTAATATTCCTCTCCAGGGAAGGCAGGGATCTCGGGGTTGCATCCCATGCTCCCCCGGGGAGTCAGGCCTCGCCTCGAGGGGAAACAAAGGACTCCGCTCTCCTCTCGAGTCGCGACGCGGGTCTCTTGGAGCCCCCTGAGTGGCCTCAAGGGAGTCCAGCCTCCTCTTCCGTTTGGAGAGAGGACTCGTGATTGCTCTCCAGGCCAGGCAGGAAAAGAAGGCCCTCTGCTCGCGAGGACGGGGGCATCTCAGCGGTTTCCTCGAGCTGCGGCACCCATGGGGGTTTTCTCCCGAGGCACGACGAGGATCTCAGGGAGCCTCTCGTGCGGCGCCAGGGAAGTCATGTCTCCTTGCACGTGGCGAGAAGTAGCGCGTCATTGTTCTCGAGTCATGGGAGGGGATTAGGGCCTCAAGACGCGTTGAAGAAGGACTCTCGATGTCTTTCTTCGGTTGCAGCGGGAAACCCTCGTTTCCCCCGACTTCTTCCGGGGCCTGAGGGAACTTTCCAGGGTTCCTCAGAGAAGTGAGAATCGCTGTGGAGTTGTCGGACCTCTCGGGACTCCACTGGGTTTGTCGCAATGGAAGAGGGCCTCATCTCGAGTGGAGGAAGGAACCTCAGGCTTCCTCTCCAATTCTGACTCTGATCGTAGTGTCCCTGCAGATTTGGGACAGGAGAGTCAGGCTATGTCTTTTCTGAGGAATGGAACTCCGCTTGCCTCTCGAGTTGTTCATGGGGTTTCAGGCCCCTTGTCAAACTGTGTGTGGAATCTGCAGGTTTTTCCAGACGATGCATGGGGGTGTCAGTGACCCTGCGTTTTGTGTCTTCATCCACAGGGTTGCCTTCGAAGAGGTGTCCGGGCCTCGTGTTCTTATGAAGTGCGGACTGGGAAATCGGGGTCGTTCAGCATTTGGCACCACCCACGTGGCTAGTCTCGAATTTCCTCATGAAACCGGCCTCATCCTGAGGTGTGCCGCGAAGGTCATGAAACCCTTCCAGACAAAGCAGAGGATTCGACCCTCCTGTGGCGATCAGGAGGGGAGAAGTGGCTCAGATGAAGTGCTGCTGGGAACCTCGGTGTTTCCCTCAAGTGAGACAGGTATGTCGGGCAACTTTTGGGGTCGCATAATGCGTTCCAAGTACCGTTTCGCTCTTCAAATTGGAACGTGGGACTTCTCTTGGGGTGCTCCAGCGGGCAAGGGCCTCATCTTGGAATGACTGGGGAACCACTTGGTTTTTCTCTAGTTGCGGTGGGATATTTGAGTTACCACAGGGAATTCATGCTTCCTCTTGAGTTGGCCCACAAAAGTCTTATCTTCCATTCGAGATTCGAGGAAGAGCTGGAGGTGCGCTCTAGTCACTGAAGGCAAAAGAGACCCCACCAAGGCTTGTGTGCAGGACCTAATGTTCATGTCAAGGGGCGACAGGAATCTCGGGGTTGCATTCCAGACTCACCCTGGAGTCAGGCCTCGTCTCGAGGGGAAGCAAAGGACTCTGCTCTCCTCTCGAGTCGGACGGGAATGTCTTGGAGCCCACTGAGTGGCTTAAAGGGAGTCAAACCTCCTCTGGTGTTGGAGGGAGGACACGGGATTGCTCTCCAGGCAATCCAGGAAATGAAGGCCCTCATCTCCCGATGACTGGGGCGTCTCGTAGGTTTTCTTGAGCTGTGGCGCTAGTGTGGGGTTTCTCACGAAGTAAGACTGGGAGCTCAGTGAGCCTCTCATGTGGTGCCAGGGCAGTCAGGTCTCTATGCACGTGGTGAGAGGGAGCCCGTCATTGTTCTCGAGTCATGGTAGGGGAATTGGGCTTGAAAACGTGTTAAAGAAGGACTCTCGAGGTCTTTCTTGGGTTGCAGCAGGAAACCCTGGGTTCCATCGACTTGTGCCAGTGACCTCAGGAAGCTTCTCAGCGTGCCTCTGAGAAGTCAGGGTCACTGTGGATTTGGGAGGGGCCTCTCGGAACTCCACTGGGTTTGGTGCAATGGAAGAGGGCCTCATGACAAGTTGAGGCAGGAACCACAGGGTTCCTCTCCTGGCTTCGAATGCGCCGGATCTGACTCGGAGCGCAGAGTCCCTGCAGAGTTGGGACAGGAGAGTCAGGCCTCGTCTTGTGTGGAGGAATGGAACTCCACTTGACTCTCGCGTTGTTCATGGGGTGACAGGCCACTTGTCGATTTGTATGTGGAACTTGTGGGTTTTTCTGGACGATGCACTGGGGTGTCACTGCCCCTTCGTGTTGTGCCTTGTTCCACAGGATTGCCTTCGAGTTGGGTTCTGCCATCGGGTTCTTATCAAGAGCGGACCAGGGAATCGGGGTCTTTTGGCATGCCGCACCACCCACGAGGCTATGTCTCGAATTTCCTCGTGAGACTGGTCTCATCTTGATGTGCGCCAGGAAGGTCGGGAACGCCTTCCAGACAAAGCAGGGGAATCGAACCTCCTGTCGCGATCAAGAGGGGAGAAGAGTCTCAGATGAAGTGGTGCCGGGAACCTCGGTGTTCTCCTCAAGTGAGACTCGTATGTCGGGGAACTTTTGGGGTCGCATCAAGGGTTCCAAGTAACTTTTCACTCTTCAATACGGAACGTGGGACTTCTCTTGAGACGCTGTAGCGGGCAAGGGCCTCATCTTTCGATGACGGGGGAACCACGTGGTTTTTCTTGAGTTGGGGCGGGATTCTGGAGTTACAACCGGGAATTCAGGCTTCCTCTTCAACTGGCCCAGGGAAGTCCAGTTTTCATTCGAATTGTGAGTTAGAACTGGGGATTGCTCTCGAGACACTGCAGGGCCAAATAGACCTCATCTAGGCTTGTGTCCAGGACCTAATGTTCCTCTGCTGGGGCGAAAGCGATCTCAGCATTGCATTCTCGACTCACCCGGGAAGTCAGGCCTCGTCTCGAGGGGAAGCCAAGGACACCGCTCTCCTTTCGAGTCGCGACGGGCACCTCTTGGAGCCCACTTTGTGGCCTAAAGGGAGTCAAGCCTCCTGTGAAGTTTGGAGAGAGGACTTGGGACTGCTCTCCAGGCCATGCAGGATAAGATGGCCCTCATCTCGCGATGACGGAGGGATCTTGTGGGTTTTCTCGAGCTGCGGCACCAGTGTGGGGTTTCACACGAGGTACGACGGGGAGCTCAGGGAGCCTCTCGTGTGGCGCCAGGGAAGTCAGGTCTCCATGTGGGTGGCGAGGGGGAGCGCATTATTGCTCTCGAGCTATGGTAGGGGAATCTGACCTCAAGACACATTGAAGAAGGACTCTCGAGGTCTTTCTTCGGTTGTGGCAGGAAACCCTTATTTCCCTCAACTTTTACCGATGGCCTCAAGGAGCTTCTCAGAATGCCTATGAGAAGTCAAGGATACTGTGGAGATGGGAGGGGCCTCTCGGGACTCCACTGGGTTTGTTTTAATGGAAGAGGGCCTCATCTCGGGTTGAGGCAGGAACCTCAGGTTTCCTCTCCATTTCTGACTCAGATCGAAGGGTGCCTGCAGAGTTAGGATTGGATACTCAGGCCTCGTCTTGTCTGAGGAAGGGAACTCCGCTTTCCTCTCTCATTGTTTAAGGGGTGACAGGCCAGTTGTGGAGCTGTATGTGGATCCTGCAGGGTTTTCCGGACGATGAACAGGGTTGCCAGTGCCCCCTCGTGTAGTGCCTTCATCCACAGGGTTGCCTTAGAAGAGGTGTCCCGGCATCGAGTTCTTATCAAGAGCAAGACCGAGAAATCGGGGTCTTTTGGCACGTGGCACCAACACGAGGCTACGTCTCGAATTTCTTCGTGAGACTGGCCTCATCCTGAGGTGCGCCATGAAGGTCGGGAACGCCTTCTAGACAAAGCAGGGGGATCGACCTTCCTGCCGTGATCAGGAGCGGAGAAGGGGCTCAAATGAAGTGGTGCCAGGAACTTCGGTGTTCCCTTGGAGTGAGACCGGTATATTGGGGAACTTTTGGGGTCGCATCAAGGGTGCCAAGTAGCATTTAGAACTTTATGACGAAACATGGGACTTCTCTTGAGACTCTGTAGCGGGCAAAGGCCTCATATTGCGATGAATGGGGAACCACGTGGTTTTTAAGAGTTGCGGTGGGATTCTCGAGTTACAATGGGAAATTCAGACTTCCTCTTGTGTTGGCCCAGTGAAGACCAATCTTCCATTCGAATTGCAAGGGAGAGATGGGTGTTGCTCTCGAGTCACTGTAGGGCAAAATAGACCTCATCTAGGCTTTTGTCCAGGACATAATGTTCCTCTCCAGGGGCAACAGGGATCTCGGGGTTGCATTCCAGACTCACCCGAGGTAAGGCCTCATCTCGAGGGGAAACAAAGTACTCTGCTCTCCTCTCAAGTAGCGACAGGTATCTCTTGGAGCCCATTGAGTGTCCTAAAGAGAGTAAAGCCTCCTGTGAAGTTTGGAGAAAAGACCAGGGATTGCTCTCCAGGTCAGGCAGGAAAAGAAGTCCCCAATCTCGCGATGACGGTGGGTTTTCCCGAGCTGTGGCGCCAGTGTGGGGTTTCTCACGAGGTATGACGGGGAGCTCAGGGAGCCCCTCATGTGGCGCCAGGGAAGCCAGGTGTCCATGCGCATGGCGAGGGGGAGCGTGTCATTGCTCTCGAGTCATGGTAGGGGAATCCGTCCTCAAGACGCGTTGAAGACGGATTCTTGAGGTCTTTCTCGGGTTGCGGCAGGATACCCTGTGTTCCCTCGACTTGTGCCGGTGACCTCAGGGAGTTGCTCAGGGTGCCTCTGAGAAGACACTGATACTGTGGAGTTGGGAGGGGCCTCTCGGGACTCCACTGGGTGTGGTATAATACAAGAGGGCCTCATCTCGTGTTGAGGAAGGAACCTCAGGGTTCCTCTCCATTTCAGACCCCGATCTCAGGATTCCTGCAGAGTTGGGACAGGAGAGTCAGGCCTCGTATTCTGTGGAGAAATGAAACTTAGCTTGCCTCTCGAGTTGTTCACGAGGTAACAGGTCACTTGTCGAGCTGTATGTGGAACCTGCAGAATTTTCCAAAAGATGCACGGGTGTTCAGGGTCCCTCCTTGTTGTGCCTTCATCCTACGGGATGCATTCCAAGACGTGTACGGGCATCGGGTTCTTATTAATAGCTGACCGGGAAATGGGGTCTTTCCGCATGTGGCACCACCCACGAGGCTACATCTCCAATTTCCTCGTGAGACAGGCCTCATCCTGATGTGCGCTGGGAAGATCGGTAACCCCTTCCACACAAAGCAGGAGAAAAGACACTCCTGTTGCAATCAGGAGGGGAGAAGGGGCTCAAATGATGTGGTGCGGGGAACATGGGTGTTACCCTCGAGTGAGGCCTCTATGTTGGGGAACTTTGGGGGTGCCATCATGGGTGCCAAGTACCGTTTTGCACTTCAGTAGGAACGTGGGACTTCTTTTGAGACGCTGTGGCGGGCAAGGGCCTCATGCTGCGAAGACGATGGAACCACGTGGTTTTTATCGAGTTGCGGCGGGATTCTCGAGTTACGACGTGGATCTCAGGCTTCCTCTTGTGTTAGCCCTGGGAAGCCCAAACTTCCCTTCGAGTTGCGAGGGAAAGCTGGATGTTGTGCTCGAATCACTGCAAGGCCAAAGAGACCTCATCTAGGCGTGTGTCCAGGACCTAATAGTCCTCTCAAGGGAAGACAAGGATCTCAGGATTGCACTCCAGACTCCCCCGGGGAGTCAGGCCTCACCTCGAGGGGAAGCAAAGGACTGCGCTCTCCTCTCGAGCCGCGACGCAGATCTCTTGGAGCCCACTGAGTCGCCTCAAGGGAATCCATCCTACTCTTCAGTTTGGAGAGAGGACTCGGGATTGCTCTCCAGGCCAGGCAGGAAAAGAAGTCCCTCAGCTCGCGAGGACGGGGGCGTCTCAGGGGTTTCCTCGAGCTGCGGCGCCTGTGGGGGTTTTCTCCCGAGGCACGACGAGGACCTCAGGGAGCCTCTCGTGCGGCGCCAGGGAAGCCAGGTCTGCATGAGCGAGGTGAGGGGGAGCGCATCATTGCTCTCTAGTCCAGAGAGGGGACAAGGGCCTCAAGACACTTTGAAGAAGGACTCTCGAGGTCTTTCTCGAGTGGTGGCAGGAAACCCTCATTTCCCTCGACTTCTGCAGGGGACCTGAGGGAACTTCCCAGGGTGCCCCTGAGAGGTGAGGGATGCTGTGGAGTTAGCGGGGCCACTGGTGGACCCAATGTAGTGACCTGTGAATAATGTATGCTCTCATCTTGTTTAAACCCTCAATATAATGTTTGCTCCTTTGTAAGTGTTACAACGTCCACCTTATCTTATAATGTAACCACTTATTGATATAACTATAGTCTTGCCGTGTTACAACAACTTCAGGATTTAATGCGATTGCGACGATTTGTGGGCTTACTTATTTTAGGAATATCAGCTTTAATAACCGCAATTACTTCTGTTACTGTGGCAGCAATATCATTGACTCAACAAGTGCATACTGCCCAATATGTTGATACCATGTCTAAAAATGTTTCACTAACTCTAACAACACAGGAAGCTATAGATAAGAAATTAGAGATGAGAGTAGACGCCTTAGAAGAGGCAATAATGCATATTGGGACTGATTTACAGGCTTTAAAACTGAAAATGGCTTTGTCTTGCCACGCTGATTACCGGTGGATATGCGTGACATCTTTAAAGGTAAATGAGAGAGATTATGAATGGGAAAAAATCAAAAATCATATCTCAGGTGTTTGGAACAGCTCTGACATTGGCCTGGACTTAGGGAAACTTCATAATCAAATCCAGACCCTGAAACACTCTCGACTGGATTTTACCGCCGCTGGAGCAGCTAATGACTTTTTTCACACCTTCTCTAACTTTTATTTCTGGAAAAAACATTCTGTCTAATCTTCTCATAATCATTCTTCCTTGTGTTGTCAGGATTCTTCGGCAGAACATTCAGAAGCTCGCGACTGAGCTGCATCTGGCTGTTTTAAGAAATAAAAAAGGGGGAGATGCTGGGAGCCGGCATATTGCATATTGAGTGAGGATCTGGAATAGCTCAACTGGAATTCTATCACTGCCGGGAGCCAGCGTGAGGCACTCCGCCCATGACAAAGGTCATGAGGAAGGAGGCTCGGCATACGCAAAGGCGGGATCGAGGCTCAGGAGTCCCCCTGGAAATTCTCGAGCATCTACCCCCAAACCAGAGTCTGCCTACTTTCTGCTTTGTGTTTTCACCTACACCTCTGACTTTACGGGGGGCTGTCCCCCACTACCTCTCTCTGGAAAAAGAGTTAGCTTACAGCTCCAGTTAATAATTCCTGGGTGTGACAGTGTTTAACCTACAAACTCCTTTGGAAATCCTCTAGCCTGCCTGAATGGGTTTTTCCGGCCACATGTGATTGTTCAGAGCCTCCCAACTGTGAGAGGCAGGAGATGTTCTAAACTGCCTAAACACAGATTCCTTTGAGTAGTTAAAAGATTAATTAGAAATTGTATTGGTGAAGGGTTTTTTCACTTGTTGAGCCAGTTTGCTGCTAAGTCTTCATACTCCTTACCTACTGTGTCCTTGGCAGTGTATTGATTGATATAATGGGTGTATAGAAATGTAAAATGCAGCTTTGTCCAATGCTTTTTGGAAGGCTGGCGCCTGACTTTGGAATAATCACCTTTAGAGAAAGATAAGTTTCTTAAAATGTTAACAGGCCTCCGGGCCAGAAGATGATGTCAATCACCTGAACTTTTGCATATGATAAGTTTGCAGGAAGAAAGCCTGGCTTGCTGCATGACTCTACCCCTTCCCCCATTATCCTCTATGCATACCTTAAGGTATAAAAACTACTTTGGAAAATAAAGTGCGGGCCTTGTTCACTGAAACTTGGTCTCCCCATGTCACTCTCTCTCCCAAATTCCAGCTGAGCGTCCATCTGGAGCGCAGATGTCCTCTGCGACCATTTATTTGCCTGGGCTTCTAAGACCCACTCGAGAGGGTGTCTAAGGTGGGGCACCTTCCGCTATTCGAGAGGGCGCCTGCGGCCTCCGTGGTCAGAGCTAACCTGGTGTCACGGGTTATATTGATTTTCGGCGTAAACCAAGCCACTCAGCTTCTTTTCTCCACTGAATTTTCCTACTGAGCTATCCTTATTCTATTACTCTTTGTATCCTTAATTAAGTGTAATTAAGCAGTTATTCCCTGACCCTCGCCTAGCCATCTCTCCTTCGAATACCCTGGATCAGCAGGGGCCTCTCGGGACTCCGCTGTGGTTGGCGCAATGGAAGAGGGCCTCATCTCGAGGGGAGCCAGGAACCTCAGGCTTCCTCTCTGTTTCTGACTCCGACCCTCCGACCTCAGGGTCCCTGCAGAGATGGGAGCGGAGAGTTAGGCCTCGTCTTGTCTGAGGAAGGGAACTCCGCTTGCCTCTCGAGTTGCTCAGGGGGTCTCAGGCCCCTCTTCGAGCTGTGAGTGGAACCCACGGGTGTTTCTGGACGATGCACGGGAGTGTCAGTGCCCCTTCGTGTTGTGCCTTCACCCACAGGGTTGCCTTCGAAGAGGTGTCCGTGCAACGGGTTCTTCTCAAGAGTGGACCGGGAAATCGAGGTCGATAGGCATGTGGCACCACCCCCGTGGCTCATCTCGAATTTCCTCGTGCGGACGGCCTCATCCTGAGATGCGCCGGGAAGGCTGGGAATCCCTTCCAGACCACGCAGGGGAATCGACACTCCTGTCGCCATCAGGAGGGGAGAAGGGGCTCAGATGAAGTGGTGTCGGGACCCTCAGTGTTTCCCTCGAGGGAACCCGGTGTGTTGGGGAACTTCTGGGGGTCGCATGAAAGGTGTGAGGTACTGTTTTGCACTTCAGGACTGAAACTGGGACTTCCCTTGAGACGCCATAGCGGGCAAGAGGCTCATCTTGCAAAGACGTTGGAACCACGTGGTTTTCCTCGAGTTGCGGCGGGATTCTCGAGTTACGACGGGGATCTCAGGCTTCCTCTTGGGTTGGCCCTGGGAAGCCCAATCTTCCCCTCGAGTGAGAGGGAAAGCTGGGGGTTGCGCTCGAGTCACTGCAGGGCCGAAGAGACCTCACTTAGGCGTGTGTCCGGAACCTAATATTCCTCTCCAGGGAAGGCAGGGATCTCGGGGTTGCATTCCAGGCTCCCCTGGGGAGTCAGGCCTCGTCTCGAGGGGAAGCCAAGGACTCCACTCTCCTCTCGAGTCGCGACGCGGGTCTCTGGGAGCCCCCTGAGCGGCCTCAAGGGAGTCCAGCCTCCTCTTCAGTTTGGAGACAGGACCCGGGATTGCTCTCCAGGCCATGCAGGAAAAGAAGGCCCTCAGCTCGCGAGGACGGGGGCGTCTCAGGGGTTTCCTCGAGCTGCGGTGCCCGTGGGAGGTTTCTCCCGAGGCACTACGAGGATCTCAGGGAGCCTCTCGTGCGGCGCCAGGGAAGTCAGGTCTCCATGCGGTGGCGATGGGGATCGAGTCATGGCTCTCGAGTCACGGGAGGGGAATAGGGCCTCGAGACGCGTTGAAGAAGGACTCTCGAGGTCTTTCTCGGGGGGCAGCGGGAAACCCTCGTTTCCCTCGCCTTCTGCCGGGGACCTTAGGGAACTTGCCAGGGTGCCTCTGAGAGGCGAGGGATCCTGTGGAGGTGGCGGGGCCCCTCGGGACTCAGCTGGGTCTGGCGCAACGGAAGAGGGCCTCACCTCGAGGGGAGGCAGGAACCTCAGGCTTCCTCTCCGTTTCGGACTCCGACCGCAGGGTCCCTGCAGAGTTGGGACTGGAGAGTCAGGCCTCGTCTTGTCTGAGGAAGGGAACCCCGCTGGCCTCTCGAGTTCCTCAGGGGGTCTCAGGCCCCCCTTCGAGCTGTGTGGAACCCGCGGGTCTTTGCGGATGATGCACGGGGGTGTCAGTGCCCCTTCGTGTTGTGCCTTCACCCACAGGGTTGCCTTCGAAGAGGGGTCCGGGCCTCGGGTCCTTCTCAAAAGCGGACCGGGGAATCGGGGGCATTTGGCATGTGGCACCACCCACGTGGCTCGTCTCGAATTTCCCTGTGAGACCGGCCTCATCCTGAGGTGCACCGGGAAGGCCGGGAAGCCCTTCTGAACCACGCAGGGGAATCGACTCTCCTGTCGTGATCAGGAGGGGAGAACGGGCTCAGATGAAGCTGTGCCGGGACCTCGGTGTTCCCTCGAGGGTACCCGGCGTGTCGGGGAGCTTTTGGTGGTCGCACGAAGGGTGTCAGGTACTGTTTCGCACTTCAGGGCGGAACATGGGACTTCCCCTGAGACGCTGTAGTGGGCAAGGGCCTCATCTTGCGAAGACGTTGGAACCACGTGTTTTTTCTCGAGTTGCGCCGGGATTCTCGAGTGACGATGGGGATTACAGGCTTCCTCCTCTGTTGGCCCTGGGAAGCCCAGTCTTCCATTCGATTGGCGAGGGAAAGCTGGGGGTTTCGCTCGAGTCACTGCAGGGCCAAAGAGACCTCATCTAGGCTTGTGTCCAGGACCTAATGTTCTTCTCCAGGGAAGGCAGGGATCTCGGGGTTGCATTCCAGGATCCCCCTGCGTGTCAGGCCTCGTCTCGAGGGGAAGCAAAGGACTCTGCTGTCCTCCCGAGTCGCGACGCGGATATCTTGGAGCCCCCTAGTGGCGTCAGTGGAGTCAAGCCTCCTCTTCATTTTGGAGAGAGGGCTCGGGATTGTTCTCCAGGCCATGCAGGAAAAGAAGTCCTTTCACATCGCGAGGACGGGGGCGTCTCAGGGGTTTCCTCGAGCTGCGGCGCCCGTGGGGGTTTTCTCGCGAGGCACGGCGAGGATCTCAGGGAGCCTCTCGTGTGGCGCCAGGGAAGTCAGGTCTCCCTGCGCGTAGCGAGGAGGAGCGCGTTGTGGCTCTCGAGTAATGGGAGGGGACTAGGGCCTCAAGACGCGTTGAAGAAGGACTCTCGAGGTCTTTCTCGGGTTGTGGCGGGAAAAAGTCGTTTCCCTCGACTTCTGCCGGGGACCTTAGGGAACTTCCCAGGGTGTCTCTGAGAGTTGAGGGATACTGTGGAGTTGGCGGTGCCTCTCGGGACTCCGCTGGGTTTGTCGCAATGGAAGAGGGGCTCATCTCGAGAGGAGGCAGGAACCTCAGACTTCCTCTCTGTTTCGGACTCCGACATCAGGGTCCCTGCAGAGTTGGGACAGGAGAGACAGGCTACGTCTTTTCTGAGTAATGGAACTCCGCTTGCCTCTCGAGTTGTTCATGGGGTTTCAGGCCCCTTGTCAAACTGTGTGTGGAATCTGCAGGTTTTTCCAGACGATGCACGGGGGTGTCAGTGACCCTTCGTTTTGTGTCTTCATCCACAGGGTTGCCTTCGAAGAGGTGTCTGGGCATCGGGTTCTTATGAAGAGCGGACCGGGATATCGGGGTCGTTCAGCATTTGGCACCACCCACGTGGGTTATCTCGAATTTCCTCATGAAACCGGCCTCATCCTGAAATGTGCCGCAAAGTTCATGAAACTCTTCCAGACAAAGCAGAGGAATCGACCCTCCTGTGGCGATCAGGAGGGGAGAAGTGGCTCAGATGAAGTGCTGCTGGGAACCTCGGTGTTTCCCTCAAGTGAGACAGGTATGTCGGGTAACTTTTGGGGTCGCATAAAGTGTTCCAAGTACCGTTTCGCTCTTCAAAATGGAACGTTGGACTTCTCTTGGGGTGCTCCAGCGGGCATGGGCCTCATCTTGGAATGACTGCGGAACCACTTGGTTTTTCTCGAGTTGCGGTGGGATATTTGAGTTACCACAGGGAATTCATGCTTCCTCTTGTGTTGGCCCACAAAAGTCTTATCTTCCATTCGAGATTCGAGGAAGAGCTGGAGGTGCGCTCTAGTCAATGAAGGCAAAAGAGACCCCACCAAGGCTTGTGTGCAGGACCTAATGTTCATGTCAAGGGGCGACAGGAATCTCGGGGTTGCATTCCAGACTCACCTTGGAGTCAGCCCTCATCTCGAGGGGAAGCAAAGGACTCTGCTCTCCTCTCGAGTCAGACGGGTATGTCTTGGAGCCCACTGAGTGGCTTAAAGGGAGTCAAACCTCCTTTGGTGTTTGGAGGGAGGACACGGGATTGCTCTCCAGGGAATGCATGAAATGAAGGCCCTCATCTCCCAACGACTGGGGCGTCTCGTAGGTTTTCTCGAGCTGTGGCGCTAGTGTGGGGTTTCTCACGAAGTAAGACTGGGAGCTCAGTGAGCCTCTCACGTGGTGCCAGGGCAGTCAGGTCTCTATGCACGTGGTGAGAGGGAGCCCGTCATTGTTCTCGAGTCATGGTAGGGGAATTGGGCCTGAAAACGTATTAAAGAAGGACTCTCGAGGTCTTTCCTGGGTTGCAGCAGGAAACCCTGGGTTCCATCGACTTGTGCCAGTGACTTCAGGAAGCTTCTCAGCGTGCCTCTGAGAAGTCAGGGTCACTGTGGAGTTGGGAGGGGCCTCTCGGAACTCCACTGGGTTTGGTGCAATGGAAGAGGGCCTCATGACAAGTTGAGGCAGGAACCTCAGGGTTCCTCTCCTGGCTTCGAATGCGCCGGATCTGACTCGGATCGCAGAGTCCCTGCAGAGTTGGGACAGGAGAGTCAGGCCTCGTCTTGTGTGGAGGACTGGAACTCCGCTTGACTCTCGCGTTGTTCATGGGGTGACAGGCCACTTGTCGATTTGTATGTGGAACTTGTGGGTTTTTCTGGACGATGCACCGGGGTGTCACTGCCCCTTCGTGTTGTGCCTTGATCCACAGGATTGCCTTCGAGTTGGGTTCTGCCATCGGGTTCTTATCAAGAGCGGACCAGGGAATTGGGGTCTGTTGGCATGCCGCACCACCCACGAGGCTATGTCTCAAATTTCCTCGTGAGACTGGCCTCATCTTGATGTGCGCCAGGAAGGTCGGGAACGCCTTCCAGACAAAGCAGGGGAATCGAACCTCCTGTCGCGATCAAGAGGGGAGAAGGGGCTCAAGTGAAGTGGTGCCAGGAACTTCGGTGTTCCCTTGGAGTGAGACCGGTATATTGGGGAACTTTTGGGGTCGCATCAAGGGTGCCAAGTAGCATTTCGAACTTTATGACGAAACATGGGACTTCTCTTGAGACTCTGTAGCGGGCAAAGGCCTCATATTGAGATGAATGGGGAACCACGTGGTTTTTAAGAGTTGGGGCGGGATTCTCGAGTTACAACGGGAAATTCAGACTTCCTCTTGTGTTGGCCCAGTGAAGACCAATCTTCATTCGAATTGCGAGGGAGAGATGGGTGTTGCTCTCGAGTCACTGTAGGGCAAAATAGACCTCATCTAGGCTTGTGTCCAGGACATAATGTTCGTCTCCAGGGGGGACAGGGATCTCGGGGTTGCTTTCCTGATGCACCCGGGGAGTCAGACCTTGTCTCGAGGGGAAGCGAAGGACTCCACTCTCCTCTCGAGTTGCGACGGGTATCTCTTGGAGCCCACTGAGTGGCCTAAAGGGAGTCAAGCCTCCTGTGGAGTTTGGAGAGAGGACTCGTGATTGCTCTCCAGGCCATGCAGGAAAAGAAGGCCATCATCTCGCGATGAAGGGGGCGTCTCGTGGGTTTTCTCGAGCTGCAGCGCCAGTGTGGGGTTTCTCATGAGGTACTACAGGGAGCTCAGGGAGCCTCTCATGTGGCGCTTGGGAAGTCAGGTCTCCATGCGCATTGCGAGGGGGAGCGCGTCATTGCTCTAGAGTCATGGAAGGTGTATCGGGCCTCAAGAACCGTTAAAGAAGGCCTTTCAAGGTGTTTCTTGGGTCACGGCAGTAAACCCTGGGTTCCCTCGACTAGTGCCGGTGGCCTCAGGGAGCTTCTCAGTGTGCCTCTGAGAAGTCAAGGATACCCTGGAGTTGGGAGGGCCCTCTCGGGACTCCACTGGGTTTGGTGCAATAGAAGAGGGCCTCATCTCGAGTGGAGGCAGGAACCTCAGGGTTCGTCTCCATTTTGACTCTGATCGCAGGGTCCCTGCAGAGTTGGGACAGGAGAGTCAGGCCTCATCTTGTAAGGAGGAATGGAACTCCGCTTGCCTCTCGAGTTATTCACGGGGTGACAGGCAACTTGTCGAACTGTGTTTGGAATCTGCGGGTTTTTCCGGACGATGCATGAGGGTGTCAGTGCCCCTTCGTGTTGTGCCTTCTTCCACAGGGTTGCCTTTCAAGAGGTGTCCGGGCATCGGGTTCTTATCAAGAGTGGACCGGGGAATCGGGGTCTTTCAGCATGTGTTACCACCCATGAAGCTACGTCTCAAATATTCTCGTTAGACCGGCCTCATCCTGAGGTGCGCCGGGAAGGTTGGGAACCCCTTCCAGACAAAGCACGGGAGTCGACCCTCCAGTCGCAATCAGGAGGGGAGAAGTGGCTCAGATGAAGTCGTACCGGGAACCTCGGTGTTCCCCTCGAGAGAGACCAGGGTGTCGGGGAACTTTTGGAATCGCATCAAGGGTGCCAAGTTTTCACACTTGAAGTGTGAAAACACTTCAAGAAGAAACCTGGGACTTCTCTTTAGACGCTGGAGCGGGCAAGGGCCTCATCTTGCGATGACAGGGTAACCATGTGGTTTTTCTCGAGTTTCGGCGGGATTCTCGAGTTACGATGGGGAATTCAGGCTTCCTCTTGTGTTGGCCCAGGGAAGTCCAATCTTCCATTGGAGTTGCGAGAGAGAGCTAGGGATTGCTCTCGAGTCACTTCAGGGCAAAAGAGACCTCATCTAAGCTTGTGTCCAGGACCTAATGTTCCTCTCCAGGGGCGACAGAGATCTCGGGGTTGCATTTTAGACGCACCCGAGGAGTCAGACCTCATCTCGAGAGGAAGGAAAGGACTCTGCTCTGCTCTCGAGTCCCGACGGGTATTTCTTGGAGACCACTGAGTGGCCTAAAGGGAGTCAAGCCTCCTGTGGATTTTTTTTTTTAATTTTATTTTATTTTTAAACTTTACATAATTGTATTAGTTTTTCCAAATATCAAAATGAATCCGCCTCAGGTATACATGTGCTCCCCATCCTGAACCCTCCTCCCTCCTCCCCCCCATAGCATCCCTCTGGGTCGTCCCAGTGCACTAGCCCCAAGCATCCAGTGTCATGCATCAAACCTGGACTGGCAACTCTTTTCATACATGATATTTTACATGTTTCAATGCCATTCTCCCAAATCTTCCCACCTTCTCCCTCTCCCACAGAGTCCATAAGACTCTTCTATACATCAGTGTCTCTTTTGCTGTCTCGTACACAGGGTTATTGTTACCGTCTTTCAAAGTTCCATATATATGCGTTAGTATACTGTATTGGTGTTTTTCTTTCTGGCTTACTTCACTCTGTATAATAGGCTCCAGTTTCATCCACCTCATTAGAACTGATTCATTCTATTCTTTTTAATGGCGGAGTAATACTCCATTGTGTATATGTACCACAGCTTTCTTATCCATTCATCTGCTGATGGACATCTAGGTTGCTTCCATGTCCTGGCTATTAGAAACAGTGCTGCGATGAACATTGGGGTACACGTGTCTCTTTCCCTTCTGGTTTCCTCAGTGTGTATGCCCAGCAGTGGGATTGCTGGATCATAAGGCAGTTCTATTTCCAGTTGTTTAAGGAATCTCCACACTGTTCTCCATAGTGGCTGTACTAGTTTGCATTCCCACCAACAGTGTAAGAGGGTTCCCTTTTCTCCACACCCTCTCCAGCATTTATTATTTGTAGACTTTTGGATTGCAGCCATTCTGACTGGCGTGAAATGGTACCTCATAGTGGTTTTGATTTGCATTTCTATGATAATGAGTGATTTTGAGCATCTTTTCATGTGTTTGTTAGCCATCTGTATGTCTTCTTTGGAGAAATGTCTATTTAGTTCTTTGGCCCATTTTTTGATTGGGTCATCTATTTTTCTGGAGTTGAGCTGTAGGAGTTGCTTGTATATTTTTGAGATTAGTTGTTTGTCAGTTGCTTCATTTCCTATTATTTTCTCCCATTCCGAAGGCTGTCTTTTCACCTTGCTAATAGTTTGCTTTGATGTGCAGAAGCTTTTAAGGTTAATTAGATCCCATTTGTTTATTTTTGTTTTTATTTCCAATATTCTGGGTGGTGGGTCATAGAGGATCCTGCTGTGATGTATTTCAGAGAGTGTTTTGCCTATGTTCTCCTCTAGGAGTTTTATAGTTTCTGGTCTTACGTTTAGATCTTGAATCCATTTTGAGTTTAGTTTTGTGTATTGTGTTAGAAAGTGTTCTAGTTTCATTCTTTTACAAGTGGTTGACCAGATTTCCCAGCACCACTTGTTAAAGAGATTGTCTTTAATCCATTGTATATTTTTGCCTCCTTTGTCAAAGATAAGGTGTCCATATGTGTGTGGATTTATCTCTGGGCTTTCTATTTTGTTCCACTAATCTATATTTCTGTCTTTGTGCCAGTACCATACTGTCTTGATAACTGTGGCTTTGTAGCGGAGCCTGAAATCAGGTAGGTTGATTCCTCCAGTTCCATTCTTCTTTCTCAAGATCGCTTTGGCTATTCGAGGTTTTTTTGTATTTCCATACAAATTGTGAAATTATTTGTTCTAGCTCTGTGAAGAATACTGTTGGTAGCTTGATAGGGATTGCATTGAATCTATAAATTGCCTTGGGTAGTATACTCATTTTCACTATATTGATTCTTCCAATCCATGAACATGGTATATTTCTCCACCTATTAGTGTCCTCTTTGATTTCTTTCACCAGTGTTTTATAGTTTTCTATATATAGGTCTTTAGTTTCTTTAGGTAGGTATATTCCTAAGTATTTTATTCTTTCCGTTGCAATGGTGAATGAAATTGTTTCCTTAATTTCTCTTTCTGTTTTCTCATTATTAGTGTATAGGAATTCAAGGGATTTCTGTGTGTTGATTTTATATCCTGCAACTTTACTATAGTCATTGACTAGTTCTAGTAATTTTCTGGTGGAGTCTTTAGGGTTTTCTATGTAGAGGATCATGTCATCTGCAAACAGTGAGAGTTTCACTTCTTCTTTTCCAATTTGGATTCCTTTTGTTTCTTTTTCTGCTCTGATTGCTGTGGCCAAAACTTCCAAAGCTATGTTGAATAGTAACGGTGAAAGTGGGCACCCTTGTCTAGTTCCTGACTTTAGAGGAAATGCTTTCAATTTTTCACCATTGAGGATAATGTTTGCTGTGGGTTTGTCATATATAGCTTTTATTATGTTGAGGTATGTTCCTTCTATTCCTGCTTTCTGGAGAGTTTTTATCATAAATGGATGTTGAATTTTGTCAAAGGCTTTCTCTGCATCTATTGAGAAAATCATATGGTTTTTATTTTTCAATTTGTTAAGGTGGTGTATTACATTGATTGATTTGCGGATATTGAAGAATCCTTGCATCCCTGGGATAAAGCCCACTTGGTCATGGTGTATGATCTTTTTAATGTGTTGTTGGATTCTGATTGCTAGAATTTTGTTAAGGATTTTTGCATCTATGTCATCAGTGATATTGGCCTGTAGTTTTCTTTTTTTGTGGGATCTTTGTCAGGTTTTGGTATTAGGCTGATGGTGGCCTCATAGAATGAGTTTGGAAGTTTACCTTCCTCTGCAATTTTCTGGAAGAGTTTGAGCAGGATAGGTGTTAGCTCTTCTCTAAATTTTTCGTAGAATTCAGCTGTGAAGCCGTCTGGACCTGGGCTTTTGTTGGCTGGAAGATTTTTGGTTACAGTTTCCATTTCCCTGCTTGTGATGGGTCTGTTAAGATTTTCTATTTCTTCCCTGGTCCAGTTTTGGAAAGTTGTACTTTTCTAAGAATTTGTCCATTTCTTCCACGTTATCCATTTTATTGGCATATAATTGTTGATAGTAGTCTCTTATGATCCTTTGTATTTCTGTGTTTTCTGTTGTGATCTCTCCATTTTCATTTCTAATTTTATTGATTTGATTTTTCTCCCTTTGTTTCTTGATGAGTCTGGCTAATGGTTTGTCAATTTTATTTATCGTTTCAAAGAACCAGCTTTTGGTTTTGTTGATTTTTGCTATGGTCTCTTTTGTTTCTTTTGCATTTATTTCTGCTCTAATTTTTAAGATTTCTTTCCTTCTACTAACCCTGGGGTTCTTCATTTCTTCCTTTTCTAGTTGCTTTAGGTGTAGAGTTAGTTTATTTATTTGACTTTTTTCTTGTTTCTTGAGGTGTGCCTGTATTGCTATGAACTTTCCCCTTAGGACTGCTTTTACCGTGTCCCACAAGTTTTGGGTTGTTCTGTTTTCATTTTCATCCGTTTCTATGCAAATTTTGATTTCTTTTTTGATTTCTTCTGTGATTTGTTGGTTATTCAGCAGCGTGTTGTTCAGCCTCCATATGTTGGAATTTTTAATAGTTTTTCTCCTGTAATTGAGATCTAATCTTACTGCATTGTGGTCAGAAAAGATGCTTGGAATGATTTCTATTTTTTTGAATTTACCAATGCTAGCTTTATGGCCCAGGATGTGATCTATCCTGGAGAAGGTTCTATGTGCACTTTAGAAAAAGTTGAAATTCATTGTTTTGGGATGAAATGTCCTATAGATATCAATTAGGTCTAACTGGTCTATTGTATCATTTAAAGTTTGTGTTTCCTTGTTAAATTTCTGTTTAGTTGATCTATCCATAGGTGTGAGTGGGGTATTAAAATCTCCAACTATTATTGTGTTAGTGTTAATTTCTCCTTTCATACTTGTTAGCATTTGTCTTACATACTGTGGTGCTCCCAGGTTGGGTGCATATATATTTATAATTGTTATATCTTCTTCTTGGATTGATCCTTTGATCATTATGTAGTGACCTTCTTTGTCTCTTTTCACAGCCTTTGTTTTAAAGTCTATTTTATCTGATATGAGTATCGCTACTCCTGCTTTCTTTTGGTCCCTATTTGCATGGAAAATCTTTTTCCAGCCCTTCACTTTCAGTCTGTATGTATCCCCTGTTTTGAGGTGGGTCTCTTGTAGACAACATATGTAGGAGTCTTGTTTTGTATCCATTCAGCCAGTCTTTGTCTTTTGGTTGGAGCATTCAACCCATTTACGTTTAAGGTAATTACTGATAAGTATGATCCCATTGCCATTTACTTTATTGTTTGGGGTTTGAATTTATACACCGTTTTTGTGTTTCCTGTTTAGTATTTGTTGGAGAGCTGGTTTGGTGGTGCAGAATTCTCTCAGTTTTTGCTTGTCTGAAAAGCTTTTGATTTCTCCTTCATACTTGAATGAGATCCTTGCTGGGTACAAAAATCTGGGCTGTAGGTTATTTTCTTTCATCATTTTAAGTATGTCTTGCCATTCCCTCCTTGCTTGAAGAGTTTCTATTGAAAGATCAGCTGTTATCCTTATGGCAATTCCCTTGTGTGTTATTTGTTGTTTTTCCCTTGCTGCTTTTCATATTTGTTCTTTGTGTTTGATTTTTGTTAATGTGATTAATATATGTCTTGGGGGGTTTCGCCTTGGCTTTATCCTGTTTGGGACTCTCTGGGTTTCTTGGACTTGAGTGAGTATTTCCTTCCCCATTTTAGGGAAGTTTTCAACTATTATCTCCTCAAGTATTTTCTCACGGTCTTTCTTTTTGTCTTCTTCTTCTGGGACCCCTATGATTCGAATGTTGTAGCGTTTAATATTGTCCTGGAGGTCTCTGAGATTGTGCTCATTTCTTTTAATTCGTTTTTCATGTATCCTCTCTGATTCATTTATTTCTACCATTCTATCTTCGAATTCACTAATCCTATCTTCTGCCTCTGTTATTCTACTATTTGTTGCCTCCAGAGTGTTTTTAGTTTCATTTATTGCATTATTCATTATATATTGACTCTTTTTTTATTTCTTCTAGGTCCTTGTTAAACCTTTCTTGCATCTTCTCAATCCTTGTCTCCAGGCTATTTATCTGTGATTCCATTTTAATTTCAAGATTTTAGATCCATTTCACTATCCTTACTCGGAATTCTTTATCAGGTAGATTCCCTATCTCTTCCTCTTTTGTTTGGTTTGGTGGGCATTTATCCTGTTCCTTTATCTGCTGGGTATTCCTCTGTCTCATCTTGTTTAAATTGCTGAGTTTGGGGTGTCCTTTCTGTATTCTGGCAGTTTGTGGAGTTCTTTACTGTGGCATTTCCTCGCTGTGTGTGGGTTTGTACAGGTGTCTTGTCAAGGTTTCCTGGTTAGGGAAGCTCGTGTCCGTGTTCTGGTGGGTGGAGCTGTATTTCTTCTCTCTGGAGTGCAATGAAGTGTCCAGTAATGAGTTATGAGATGTTTGTGGTTTTGGGGTGACTTTGGGCAGCCTGTATCTTGAAGCTCAGGGCTGCGTTCCTTTGTTGCTGGAGAATTTGCTTGGTATGTCTTGCCCTGGAACTTGTTGGCCCTTGTGTGGTGCTTGATTTCAGTGTCGGTATGGAGGCATTTGATGAGCTCCTGTCAATTAATGTTCCTTGGAGTCAGGAGTTCCCTGGAGTCAGGGTTTGGACTTAAGCCTCCTGCTTCCAGTTATCTGTCTTACTTTTACAGTAGTTTCAAAACTTCTCCTTCTATACAGCACCATTGATAAAACATCTACGTTAAAGAAGAAAAGTTTCTCTACTGTGAGGGCCACTCAGAAAGGTTCACAGCGTTACATGGAGAAGAGAAGAGGGAGGAGGGAGTTAGAGGTGACCCAAATGAGATCAGGTGGAATCAATAGTGGAGAGAGTGGGCTGGCCAGTAGTCACTTCCTTATGTGCACTCCACAACTGGACCGCTCAGAGATGTTCACAGAGTTATACAGAGATGAGAAGAAGGAGGAAGGAGACAGAGGTGGCCAGAAGGATAAAAGGGGGGAATGAAAAGGAGGGAGACAGATCCAGCCAGTAATCAGTTCCCTAAGTGTTCTCCACCGTCTGGAATACACAGAAATTCACAGAGTTGGGTAGAGTAGAGAGGGGTTAGGGAGGAGACACAGGCGACCTGGTGGAGAAAAAGGAGAGTCCAAAGGGAGAGAGAGCAGTCAAGCCACACTGGGTCTGCCCCCGCTCACGGCGCGTGTAGCCTCCCTGCCCACACTGCTCGGGCTCTAGGTTGTTCCACCGGGAACAATCCGAGGCTGGCCCTGGGCTGCATGCACCTCCCAGGTCCAAGCCGCTCAGGTTCAGGCACTCGGGTAGTCCTCAGAGGCACAGACTCGGTTGGGCCTGCGTTTTGTGCTCTTCCCAGGTCCGAGCAGCTCAGGTGATGAGGTGTTTGGCGAGCGCCAATGTTGTGACTTATCGCCTCCCCGCCACTCGGTTATCTGGGTGTAAAACAGGCGCACCTTCTCAGGCAGATGTTGACCGTCCAGATCCCCAAGAAGTTTTAGTTAGCAAAGAAGCCTGCTTACAGTTTTATAGATAATGTCTCTCTGGGGCTGCGATTGCCCCCTTCCGGCTCTGGCTGCCTGTCACCGGAGGGGGAAGGTCTGCAGCCGGCTATCTCTGTTCAGTCCTTTGTTCCGTGCGCGGGCCTGGCGGTGTCTTAGGTTAGGGCTGGCTTTTTGCGTGGTAGATATCCCAGAGTCTGGTTTGCTAGCCCAAGTTATTTTGTTCAGATAGCGCTCAGGGTATTCAGGCCAGATTTTTACTCTAAGCGATGCAGCCCGCGCTGCGCCTCCCTGCCCAGCCCCTGCTTGCTAATGGTGTGAGCAGGCGTCTGCACTGCTTCGCGGCTGGGGGAGTTACCGTAGGGCTTGCAATCTGCGAGTTTTAATTGTTTATTTATTTTTATCCCCCTTATGTTGCCCTTTGTGCTTCCAAAGCTTGGCAAAGATTTGGCAGTGAAAAGCTTTCCTGGTGTTTGGAAACTTTTCTCTTTTTAAGACTATCTTCCCGGGACGGAAATCCCACCCTCCCTCTTTTGTCTCTTTTTTTGTCTTTTATACTTTTTCCTACCTACTTTCCAAGAGTTGGGTTCTTTTCTGGGTGCTTGATGTCCTCTGGCAGCATTCATAAGTTGTATTGTGGAATTTACTCGACGTTTAAATGCTCTTTTGATAAAATTGTTTGGGGGGGAAAAGAGTTCTCCCCGTCCTACTCCTCAGCAATCTTGGCTCCTCTCTTGTGGAGTTCGGAGAGAGCACGCGGGATTGCTCTCCAGGCGATGCAGGAAAAGAAGGCCCTCATCTCGCGATGTCGGGGGAGTCTCATGGTTTTTCTGGAGCTGCGGTGCCAGTGTGGGGTTTCTCACAAGTTACTACCGGGAGCTCAGGGAGCCTCTCGTGTGGTGTCAGGGAAGTCAAGTCTCCATACGAGTGGCGAGGGGGCGCACGTCATTGCTCTCGAGTCATGGTAGTGGAATCAGGGCTCAACGCAATGAAAAAGGACGCTTGAGGTCTTTCTCGGGTTGCGGAAGGAAACCCTGGGTTCCCTCGACTTGTGCCTGTGACCTCAGGTAGCTTCTCAGGGTGCCTCTGAGAAGTCAGGGATACTATGGAGCTGGGAGAGGCCTCTCGGGACTCCACTGGGTTTGCTGCAATGGAAGAGGGCCTAATCTCGAGATCAGGAAGGAACCTCAGGGTTCCTCTCCATTTCTGACTCAGATTGCAGGGTCCCTGCAGAGTTGGGACAGGAGAGTCAGGCCTCGTCTTGTGTGGAGGAATGGAACTCCGCTTGCCTCTCGAGTTGTTCAAGGAGTGACAGGCCACTTGTCGAGCTGTGTGTGGAACCTGCGGTTTTTTCCAGACAATGCACGGGGGTGTCAGTGCCCCTTCGTGATGTGCTTTCATCCACAGGGTTGCCTTCGAAGTGGTGTGCGGGCATCGGGTTCTTATCAAGAGCGGACCAGGAAATCGGGGTCTTTTGGAATGCGGCACCACACACGAGGCTACGTCTCGAATTTCCTCGTGAGACGGGCCTCATGCTGAGGTGCCCCTGGAAGGTCGGGAAAGCCTTCCAGACAAAGCAGGTTAATCGACCCTACTGTCGCGATCAGGAGGGGAGAAGGGGCTCAGATGAAGTGGTGCCGGGAACCTCGGTGTTCCCCTTGAGTGAGACCGGTATGTCAGGGAACTTTTGGGGTCTCACGAAGCTTGCCAAATACTGTTTCAAACTTCAAGATGAAACGTGGGACTTCTCTTGAGACGCTGTGGCGGGCAAGGGCCTCATCTTGTGATGAAGGGGAAACCACGTGGTTTTTTTCGAGTTGCGATGGGATTGTTGACTTACGACGGGGAATTCAGGCTTCCTCTTCTAATGGCCCAGGGAAGTCCATTCTTCCATTCGAGTTGCCAGGGAGAGCTGGGTGGGAATTGCCCTCGAGTCACGGCAGCTCAAAATAGACCTCATCTAGGCTTGTGTCCAGGACCTAATGTTCCTCTCCAGGGGCGATAGGGATCACGGGGACGCATTCCAGACTCACCCAGTGAGTCAGGCCTCGGCTCGAGGGGAAGCAAAGGATTCTGATATCCTCCTGGGTCGCGATAGGTATCTCTTGGATCCCACTGAGTGGCCTCCAGGGAGTCAAGCCTCCTGTGGAGTTGGAGAGAGGACTCGGGATTGCTCTCCAGGCCATACAGGAAAGAAGGCCCTCAGCTCGCAATGACGGGGGTGTCTTGTGGGTTTTCTCGAATTGGAGCGCAAGTATGAGTTTACTCACGAGGTACGACGGGGAGCTCAGGGAGCCTCTTGTGTGGTGCCAGGAAAGTCAGGTGTCTATGCGTGTGATGAGGAGGAGCCCATAAATGCTCTCGAGTCATGGTAGGGAAATCGGGACTCAAGACGCGTTGAAGAAGGAGTCTCGAGGTCTTTCTCAGGTTGCGGCAGGAAACCCTGGGTTCCCTCGACTTGTACCGGTGACCTCAGGGAGCTTCTCAGGGTGCCTCTGAGAAGTCAGGCATACTGTGGACTTGGGAGGCGCTCTCGGAACTCCACTGGGTTTGGTGCAATGACAAAGGTTCTCATCTCGAGTTGAGGCAGGAACCTAAGGGTTCCTCTCCATTTAAAACTCCGACCACAGGGTCCCTGAAGAGTTGGGACAGGAGAGTCAGGCCTCGTCTTGTGTGGAGGAATGGAACTCCACTTGCCTCTCGAGTTGTTCACAGGATAACAGACCATTTGTCGAGCTGTGAGTGGAACCTTCGGTTTTTTCCGTAAGATGCATGAGGGGGTCAGTGCCCCTTCGTGTTGTGCCTTCATCCACAGGGTTGCCTTCAAAGAGGTGTCCGGACATCGGGTTCTTATCAATAGCAGAGCAGGAAATCGGGGTCTTTCAGAACGTGGCACCATCTATGAGGCTACGTCTCGAATTTCTTCGTTAGACTGGTGTCATCCTGAGGTGCGCCATGAAGATCGGGAACCCCTTCCAGACAAAGCAGGGGAATCGACCATCTTGTCACGATCAGGAGGAGTGAAAGGGCTCAGTTGAAGTCATGCCGGGAACCTCGGTGTTCCCCTCGAGTGGGACCGGTGTGTCGGGAAACTTTTGGGGTCGCTTCAAGGGTGCCAAGTACCGTTTTGCACTTCAATACGGACTTGGGGCTTCTCTTGACACGCTGTAGAGGGCAAGGGCCTCATCTTGGGATGACGGGGGAATCACGTGGTTTTTCTCAAGGTGCGGCGGGATTCTCGAGTTACGACGGGGAATTCAGGCTTCCTCTTGTGTTGGCCCAGGGAAGTCCAATCTTCCATTCGAGTTTCGAGGGAGAGCTGGGGTTTGCTCTTGAGTCACTGCAGGGCAAAAGAGACCTCATCTAGGCTTGTGTCCAGGACCTAATATTCCTCTCCAGGGCCGACAGCGATCTCGGGGTTGCATTCCAGACGCATCCTGGGAGTCAGAGCTCGACTCCAGGGGAAGCAAAGGACCCCGCTCTCCTCTTGAGTCACCACAGGTGTCTCTTGGAGCCCACTGAGTGGCCTAAAGGGAGTCAAGCCCCCTGTGGAGTTTGGAGAGAGGACTCAGGATTGCTCTCCAGGCCATGCAGGAAAAGAAGACCCTCATCTCGCAATGACAGGGGCGTCTTGTTGGTTTTCTCGAGCTGCAGTGCCAGTGTGCGGTTTCTGACGAGGTGCGACGGGAAGCTCAGGGAGCCTTTCGTGTGGCACCAGGGAATTCAGGTCTCCATGCGCATGGCAAGGGGGAGCGCGTCATTGCTCTCGAGATATGATACGGGAATCGGGCCTCAAGACACGTTAAAGCAGGACTCTCAAGGTCTTTCTCGGGTTGCGGCAGGAAACCCTGGGTTCCGTCGACTTCTGCCGGTGACCTTAGGGAGCTTCTCAGGGTGCCTCTGAGAAGTCAGGCATACTGTGGATTTGGGACGGGCCTCTCGGGACTCCACTGGTTTTGTGGCAATGGAAAAGGGCCTCATCTTGAGTGGAGGCAGGAACCTCAGGCTTCCTCTCCATTTCTGACTCGGTGCGCTAGGTCCCTAGAGTTGTGACAGGAGAGTCAGGCATCGTCTTGTGTGGAGGAATGGAACTCCGCTTGCTTCTCGAGTTGTTCACGAGGTGACAGACCACTTGTGGAGCTGTGTGAGGAACCTGCGGGTTTTTCCGGAAGATGCACGGGGTGTCAGTGCCCCTACGTGTTGTGCCTTCATCCACAGGCTTGCCTTCGAAGAGGTGTCCAGGAGTCTGGTTTTGATCAAAAGTGGACCATGGAATCGGGGTCTTTCGGCATGTAGTATGGCCCTCGAGGCTACCTCTCGAATTTCCTCGTGAGACCGGCCTCATCCTGAGGTGTGCCGGGAAGGTCGGGAATCCCTTCGAGACAAAGCAGTGGAATCCACCCTCCTATCGCGATCAGGAGAGGAGAAAGGCCTCAGATGAAGTGGTGCCGGGAACTTCAGTGTCCCCTCTAGTGAGATCGGTATATAGGGGAACTTTTGGGGTCGCATCAAGGGTGCCAAGTACTGTTTTGCACTTCAAGACGGAATGTGAGACTTCTCTTGAGACGCTGTAGGGGGCAAGGGCCTCATCTTGCAATACGGGGAACCACGTGATTTTTCTCGAGTTGCGGCGGGTTTCTCAAATTACAACTGGAAATTCAGGCTTCCTCTTGTGTTGGCTCAGAAAGGCCAATCTTCCATTCGAGTTGCAAGGGAAAGCTAGGGGTTGCGCTTGAGTCACTGCAGGGCCAAAGAGACCTCATCTAGGCTTTTGTCCAGGACCTAAGGTTCCTCTCCAGGGGCGACAGGGATCCAGGGTTGCATTCCAGACTCACCCTCGTAGTCAGGCCTCATCTCGAGGGGAAGCAAAGGACACCGCTCTCCTCCTGAGTATCGACGGGTATCTCTTGGAGCCCACTGAGTGACCTAAAGGGAGTCAAGCCTCCTTTGGAGTTTGGAGAGAGGATTCGGGATTGCTCTTCAGGTCATGCAGGAAAGAAGGCCCTCATTTCACCATGACAGGGGCGTCTCGTGGGTTTTCTCGAGCTGTGGCGCCAGTGTGGGGTTTCTCACGAGGTACGATGGGGAGCTCAGGGAGCCTCTCATGTGGTGCCGGGGAAGTCAGATCTTCATGCGCGTGGCGAGGGGGAGCGCGTCATTTTTCTCCAGTCATGGTAGGGGAATCAGGCCTCAAGACGCGTGAAGAAGGACTCTCGAGGTTTTTCTCAGGTTACGGCAGGAAACCCTGGGTTCCGTCGACTTATGCCCGTGACCTCAGGGAGCTTTTCAGGGTGCCTCTGAGAAGTCAGGGATACTGTGCAGTTGGGAGGGGCCGCTCCGAACTCCACTGGGTTTGGTGCAGTAGAAGAGGGCCTTATCTCGAGTTGAGGCAGGAACCTCATGGTTCCTCTCCATTTCTGAATCGGATCTCAGTGTCCATGCAGAGTTGGGACAG
Source organism: Bubalus kerabau (assembly GCF_029407905.1). Taxonomy (NCBI): domain Eukaryota; kingdom Metazoa; phylum Chordata; class Mammalia; order Artiodactyla; family Bovidae; genus Bubalus; species Bubalus kerabau. The sequence continues at coordinate 4,983,507 of NW_026577882.1, forward strand.
GAGAGTCAGGCCTCGTCTTGTGTGGAGGAATTTAACTCCTCTTGCCTCTCGAGGTGTTCACGGGGTGACAGGCCACTTGTCGATCTGTATGTGGAACTTGCGGGCTTTTCCAACAATGCAGGAGGGTGTCAGACCCCTTCGTTTTGTGCCTTCGTCCATAGGATTGCCTTCAAAGAGGTGTCCTAGCATTGGGTTCTTATCAAGAGCAGACAGGGAAATCGGGGTCTTTCGGCGTGTGGCACCAACCACAAGGCTACGTCTCGAATTTCCTCGTGAGACCGGCCTCATCCTGAGGTGCGCCGGGAAGGTCCGGAACCCCTTCCATACAAAGCAGAGTAATCGACCCTCCCGTCGCGATCAGGAGGGGATAAGGGGCTCAGAACAAGCGGTGCGCCGAACCTTGGTGTTCCCCTCGAGTGAGACCAGGGTGTCGGGGAACTTTTGTGGTAACATCAAGGTTGCCAATTATCGTTTTAAACTTCAAGATGGAACGTAGGGCTTCTACTGAGACGCTGTAGCTGGCAAGGGCCTCATCTTGCGATGACGGGGGAACCACGTGGTTTTCCTCGAGTTGCAGCGGGATTTTCGAATTACGACGGGGAATTCAGGTTTCCTCTTGTGTTGTCCCAGGGAAGTCCATTCTTCCATTCGAGGTGCGAGGGAGAGCAGGGGATTGCTCTCGAGTCACTTCAGGGCAAATGAGACCTCATCTATGCTTGTGTCTAGGACCTAATGTTCCTCTCCAGGGGCGACAGGGATCTCGGGGTTGCATTCCAGACTCACCTGAGGAGTCAGGCCTGGTATATAGGGGAAGCAAAGAATTCCGCTCTCCTCTCGAGTCCCAACGGGTATCTCTTGGAGCCCACAGAGTGGCCTAAAGGGAGTCAGGCCTCCTGTGGAGTTTGAAGAGAGGCCTCGAGATGCTCTCCAGGCCATGCAGGAAAAGAAGGCCTTCATCTCGCGATGACGGAGGCGTCTCGTGGGTTTTCTCGAGCTGGGGAGCCAGTGTGGGATTTCTCACGAGGTATGACGGGGAGCTCAGGGAGCCTCTCGTGTGGCGCCAAGGAAGTCAAGTCTCCATGCGAGTGGCGAGGGGGAACGCGTCATTGCTCTCGAGTCATGGTAGGGGAATCGGGATTCAAGATGCGTTGAAGGAGGATTTTCGAGGTCTTTCTCGGGTTGCATCAGGAAACCCTGTGTTCCCTCGACTTGTGCTGGTGACCTCAGGGAGCTTCTAAGGGTGCCTCTGAGAAGTCGCGATACTGTGGATTTGGGAGGGGCCTCTCGGGCCTCCACTGTTTTTGGTGTAATGGAAGAGGGCCTCATCTCGAGTGGAGTCAGGAACCTCAGGGTTCCTCTCCATTTCGGACTCCGATCGCAGGGTCCCTTCAGAGTTGGGACCGGAGAGTCAGGCCTCGTCTTGAGTGGAGGAATGGAACTCTGCTTGCCTCTCGAGTTGTTCATGGGATGACAGGCCTCTTGTCGAGCTGTGTGTGGAACCTGCGGCTTTTACCGAATGATGCACGGGAGTGTCAGTGACCCTTCGTTTTGTGCCTTCGTCCACAGGGTTGCCTTCGAAGAGGTGTCTGGGCATCGGGTTCTTCTCAAGAGTGGGCCGGGAAATCGGGGTATTTCGGCATGTGACACCACCCACGACGCTACGTCTCGAATTTCCTCGTGAGACCGGTCTCATCCTGAGGTGCGCCGGGAATGTGGGGAACCCCTTCCAAACAAAGCAGGGGAATAGACCCTCCTGTCTCGAACAGGAGGGGAGAAGGTGCTCAGATGAAGTGGTGCGGGAACCTCGGTGTTCCTGTCGAGTGAGACCGGCGTGTCCGGGAACATTTGGTGTCGCATCAAGGGTGCAAAGTACCGTTTCGCACTTCAAGACGGAACGTGGTTCTTTTCTTGAGACGCCATAGCAGCAAGGGCCTCATCTTGGGATGACGTTGGAAACACGTGGTTTTTCTCGAGTTGCGGCGGGATTCTCGAGTTACGAAGGGGATTTCTGGCTTCCTCTTGTGTTGGCCCAGGGAAGCCCAATCTTCCATTCGAGTTGCGAGGGAGAGCTGGGGGTTGCGCTCGAGTCACTGCAGGGCAAAAGAAACCTCATCCAGGCTTGTGTCTAGGACCTAATGTTCCTCTCAAGGGATGACTGGGATCTTGGGGTTGCATTCTAGACTCACCCAGGAGTCAGGCGTCCTCTCGAGGGGAAACAAAGGACTTCTATCTCTTCTCGAGTCGCGACGGGTATTTCTTGGAGCCCACTGAGTGGACTAAAGGGAGTCAAGCCTCCTCTGGAGTTTGGAGAGAGGACTCGGGATTGCACTCCAGGACATGCAGGAAAAGAAGGCCCTCATCTCACGATGACGGGGGGGGGGGTCTCGGTGGTTTTACCGAGCTGCAGCGCCTGTGTTGGTTTCTCAGGAGGTACGACGGGGAGCTCAGGGAGCCTCTTGTGTGGCGCCAGGGAAGTTAGGTCTCGATGCGTGTGGCGAGGGGGAGCGCGTCATTGCTCTCGAGTCATGGTAGGGGAATCAGGCCTCTAGACGCGTTGAAGGACTCTCAAGATCTCTCTCGAGTCTTGGCAAGAATACCTGGGTTCCCTCGACTTGTGCCGGTGACCTCAGGGAGATTCTCCGGGTGCCTCTGAGAAGTTAGGGATACTGTGGAGTTGGGAAAGACCTCTCGGGACTCCACTGGGTGTGGTGAAATGGAAGGGGGCCTCATCTCGAGGGGAGGCAGGAACCTCAGGGTTCCTCTCCATTTCTGATTCCGATCGCAGCCCCTGCATAGTTGGGAGAGGTGAGTCAGGCCTTGTCTTGTGTGCAGGAATGGACCTCCGCTTGCCTCTCGAGTTGTTCACTGGGTGACAGGCACTTGTTGAGCTGTATGAGTAACCTGCGGTCTTTTCCGGACGATGCACGGGGGTGTCAGTGCCCCTTCGTGTTGTGCCTTCATCCACACTATCTTCGAATAGGTGTCTGGGCATCGCGTTCTTATCAAGAGCGGATCGGGAAATCGCGGTCTTTCGGCATGTGGCACCACCATCGAGGCTACGTCTCGAATTTCCTCGTGAGACAGCCTCATCTGAGGTGCGTGGAGAAGGTCGGGAACCCCTTGAGGACAAAGCAGGGGAATTGACCCTCCTTTCGTGATCAGGAGGGGAGAAGGGGCTCAGATGAAGTGGTGCCAGGAACCTCGGTGTTCCCCTCTAGTGCGACCCGTATGTCGGGGAACTTTTGGGGTAGCATTAAGGGTGCCAAATATCATTTCGCACTTGAAGACAGAACGTGGGACTACTCTTGAGACGCTGGAGCGGGCAAGGGCCTCATCTTGCAATGACGGGGGAACCACGTGGTTTTTCTCAAGTTGAGGCGGAATTCTCGAATTACTACTGGGAATTCAGGCTTCCTCTTGTGTTGGCCCAGGGAGGTCCAATCTTCCATTCGGGTTGCGAGGGAAAGCTGGGGAGTGCTCTCGAGTTACTGCAGGGCAAAAGCGACCTCATCTAGCCTTGTGTTCAGGACCCAATGATCCTCTCCAAGGGCGACAGGGATCTCGGGTTTGCATTACAGACTCACCCGGGGAGTTAGGCCTCGTCTCGAGGGGAAGCAAAGGACTCGGCTATCCTCTCGAGTTGTGACGCGTATCTCTTGGAGCCCACTGAGTGGTCTAAAGGGAGTCAACCCTCCTCTTCAGTTTGGAGAGAGGACTCGGGATTGCTCTCCAGGCCATGCAGGAAAAGAAGGCCCACATCTCGAGATGATGGGGGCGTCTCGTGGGTTTTCTCAAGCTGTGGCGCCAGTGTGGGGTTTCTCACGAGGTACGACGGGGAGTTCAGGTAGCCTCTCGTGTGGCAACAGGGAAGTCAGGTCTCCATGGGCGGGGCAAGGGGGAGTGCGTCATTGCTCTCAAGTCAGGGTAGGGGAATCGGGCCTCATGACGGGTTGAAAAAGGACTCTCGATGTCTTTCTAGGGTTGCGGCAGGAAACCCTGGGTTCCCTTGACTTGTGCTGGTGACCTCAGGGAGCGTCTCAGGGTGCCTCTGAGAAGTCAGGGATACTGTGGATTTGGGAGAGGCCTCTTGGGACTCCTCTGGGTTTGGTGCAATGGAAGTGGGCCTCATCTCGAGTTGAGGCAGGAACCTCAGGGTTCTGCTCCTGACTTCCTGGAGGCCGGATGTGACTCAGATCGCAGGGTCCCTGTTGAGTTTGCTCAGGAGTGTCAGGTCTTGTGTTCTGCGGAGGAATGGAACTCCGCTTACATCTCAAGTTGTTCAAGGATAACACCACTTTTCGTGATGTGTGTGGAACCTGCGGGTTTTTCGGAGATGCACGGGGGCGTCAGTGCTCCTTCCTGTTGTGCCTTCATCCACAGGGTTGCCTTCGAAGAGGTGTCCGGGCATCGTGTTCTCCTCAAGTGCGGACCGGGAAATTGGGGTCTTTCAGCATGTTGCACCACCCACTAGGCTACGTCTCGAATTTTCTCGTGAGACCGGCCTCATCCTGAGGCGCGCAGGAAAGTCCGGGAACCCTTTCCAAACAAAGCAGGGGAATCGACCCTACTTTCGGGATCAGGAGGAGAGAAAGGGCTCAGATGAAGTAGTGCCGGGAACCTCGGTGCTCTCCTTGAGTGAAAGTCGGGTAACTTTTCTGGTTGCATCAAGGGTGCCAAGTACCGTTTCGCACTTCAAGACGGAACCTGGGACTTCTCTTGAGATGCTGTAGTGGGCAAGGGCCTCATCTAGCACTGACGGGGGACCCACGTGTTTTTTCTCGAGTTGCGGCAGGATTCTTGAGTTACGATGGGGAATACAGGTTTCCTCTTGTGTTGGCCCAGGGAAGTCCAATCTTCCATTCGAGTTGCAAGTGAGAGCTGGAGATTGCTCTTGAGTCACTGCAGGGCAAAATAGAGCTCATCTAGGTTTGTGTCCAGGACCGAGTTTTTCTCTCCAGGGGCGACAGGGATCTCGGGGTTGCATTCCAGACTCACCCGGGGAGTCAGGCCTCGTCTCGAAGGGAATGAATGGATTCCGCTCTCCTCTCGAGTCGCGACGGGTATCCCTTGGAGCCCAAGAGTGGCCTAAATGGAGTTAAGCCTCCTGTGGAGTTTGGAGAGAGGACTCGGGATTGCTCTCTAGGCCATGCAGGAAAAGAAGGCCCTCATCTCGCGATGACGGGGGCGTCTCGTGGGTTTTCTCAAGGTGCAGTGCCTGGTTGGGGTTTCTCACGAGATAGGACGGGGAGCTCAGGGAGACTCCTGTGGTGCCACGGAAGTCAGGTCTCCATGGACGTGGCGTGGGGGAGCGCCTCATTGCTCTCGAGTCATGGTAGGGGAATCAAGCCTCAAGACGCTTCGAAGAAGAACTCTTGAGGTCTTTCTCGGGGTGTGGCAGGAAACCCTGGGTTCCCTCGACTTGTGCCCATGACCTCAGGGAGCTTAGCGGGGTTCCTCTGAGAAGTCAGGGATACTGTGGAGTTGAGAGGGGCCTCTCGGGACATCACAGGGACTGGTGCAATTGAAGAGGACCTAATCTCGGATTGAGGCAGTAACGTCAGGGTTCCTCTCCATTTCTGACTCGGATAGCAGGGTCCCTGCAGAGTTGGGACAGGAGAGTCAGACCTCGTCTTGTGTGGAGTAATGGAACTCCGCTTGCCTCTCGAGTTGTTCACGGGATGACAGGCCACCTGTCGAGTTGTATGTGGAACCTGCGGTTTTGGGGGACGATGCACAGTGGTGTCAGTGCCCCTTCGTGTTGTGCCTTCATCCACAGGGTTACCTTCGAAGAGGTGACCGGGCATCGGGATCTTATCAATAGCGGACCAGGAAATCGGGGTCTTTCGGCATGTGGCACAACCCACGAGGCTACGTCTCGACTTCCCTCGTGAGACTGGCCTCATCCTGAGGTTCGCTGGGAAGTCTGGGAACCCCTTCCAGACAAAGCAGGGGAATCGACCCTCCTGTCGCCATCAGGAGGGGAGAAGAGGCTCAGCTGAAGCGGTGCTGGGAACCTCCATGTTCTCCTCGAGTGAGACCGGGGTGTCAGGGAAATTTGGGGGTCGCATCAAGGGTGCCAAGTACCGTTTCACACTTCAAGACGGAACATGGGACTTCCCTGGAGACGCTATAGCTGACAGGGGCCTCATATTTCGATGACGGAGGAGCCACGTTGTTTTTCTCCAGTTGCCGCGGGATTCTCGAATTACAATGGGGAATACAGGCTTCCTCTTGTGTTGGCCCAGGGAAGTCCAATCATCCATTCGAGTTGCGAGGGAGAGCTGGGGATTGCACTTGAGTCAATGCAGGACAAAAAAGACCTCATTTAGGCTTGTGTCCAGGACCGAGTTTTCCTCTACAGGGGCAACACGGATCTCGGGATGCCATTCCAGACTCACCCAAGTAGTCAGGCCTCGGCTCGAGGGGAAGCAACGGACTCTGCTCTCCTCTAGAGTAGCGACGTGTATCTCTTGGAGGCTACTGAGTGGCCTAAAGGGAATCAGGCCTCCAGTGGAGTTTGGAGAGTGGACTCGGGATTGCTCTCTAGGTCATGTAGGAAAAGAAGGCCCTCATCTTACGATGATAGGGGCGTCTCGTGAGTTTTCTCGAGCGGCGGTGCCAGTGTGGGGTTTTCATGAGGTAGGACGGGGAGCGCAGGGAGCCTCTCGTGTGGCGCCAGGGAAGTTAGGTTTCAATGGGCGTGGCGAGGGGAATGCGTCATTGCTCTCCAGTCATGGTAGGGTATCGGGCCTCAAGACGGTAAAGAAGGACTCTCAAGTTCTTTCTCAGAATGCAGCAGGAAACCCTGGGATCACTCGACTTGTGCCAGTGACCGCAGAGAGCTTCTGAGGGTGCCTCTGAGAATCAGGGATACTGTGGAGTTTTAGGGGCCTCTCGGGACTCCACTGGGTATGACGCAATGGAAGAGGGCCTCATTTCGAGTTGATGCAGGAACGTCAGGTTTCATCTACATTTCTGACTCCGATCGCACGGTCCCTGCAGAGTTGGGAAAGGAGAGTCAGGCCTTCTCTTGTGTGGAGGAACGGAACTCCGCATGCCTCTCTAGTTCTTCAAGGGATGACAGGACACTTGTCGATCTGTGTTTGGAATCTGCGTGTTTTTCCGTACTATGCATGGGGATGTCAGTACCCCTTCGTGTTGTCCATTCATCCACAGGTTTGCTTTCGAAGAGGTGTCCTGGCATCGGGTTCTTATTAAGAGCAGACCCGGAAATCGGGGTCTTTCCGCATGTGGCACCACCCACCAGGCTACGTCTCGAATTTCCTAGTGAGACCGGCCTCATCCTGAGGTGCGCCGGGAAGGTCGGAAGCCCTTGCAGACAAAGCAGGGGAATCGACCCTCCTGTCTCGATCAGGAGGGGAGAAGGGGCACAGATGAGGTGATGCCGGGAACCTCGGTGTTCCCCTCAAGTGAGACCAGTGTGTTGGGGAACTTTTGGGGTCGCATCAAAGGTGCCAAGTACCGTATCGCACTTCAAGATGGAACGTAAGACTTCTTTGGAGACGCTGTAGCAGCAATGGCCGCATCTTGCGATGAAGAGGGAACGACGTGGTTTTTCTCGAGTTGTGGCGGGATTCTTGAGTTACAACAGGAAATTCAGGCTTCCTCTTCTGTTGGCCCAGGGAAGTCCAGTCTTCCATTCGAGTTGCGAGGGAGAGTTGGGGATTGCTTTCGAGTCACTGCAGGAAAAAAGAGACCTCATCTAGGCTTGTGTCCAGGACCTAATGTTTCTCTCCAGGGGCGACAGGGATCTCCGGTTCACATATAAGACACACCCGAGGAGTCAGGCCTCGCCTCGAGGGGAAGGAAAAGACTCCGCTCTCCTCTCGAGTCGCGACGGGTATGTCTTGGAGTCCACTGAGTGGCCGAAAGGGAGTCAAGCCTACTGTGGAGTTTGGAGAAAGGACTCGGGATTGCTCTCCAGGCCATGCAGGAAAAGAAGGCCCTCAGCTCGCGAGGACGGGGGCGTCTCAGGGGTTTCCTCGAGCTGCGGCGCCCGTGGGGGTTTTCTCCCGAGGCACGACGAGGATCTCAGGGAGCCTCTCGTGCGGCGCCAGGGAAGTCAGGTCTCCATGCGCGTGGCGAGGGGGAGCGCGTCCTGGCTCTCGAGTCACGGGAGGGGACTAGGGCCTCGAGACGCGTTGAAGAAGGACTCTCGAGGTCTTTCTCGGGGGGCGGCGGGAAACCCTCGTTTCCCTCGCCTTCTGCCAGGGACCTTAGGGAACTTCCCAGGGTGCCTCTGAGAGGCGAGGGATCCTGTGGAGGGGGCCGGGCCCCTCGGGACTCCACTGGGTCTGGCGCAACGGAAGAGGGCCTCACCTCGAGGGGAGTCAGGAACCTCAGCTTTCCTCTCCGTTTCGGACTCCGACCGCAGGGTCCCTGCAGAGTTGGGACAGGAGAGTCAGGCCTCGTCTTGTCTGAGGAAGGGAACCCCGCTGGCCTCTCGAGTTGCTCAGGGGGTCTCAGCCACCTCGTCGAGGTGTGTGTGGAACCCGCGGGTCTTTGCTGACGATGCACGGGGGTGGTAGCGCCCCTTCGTGTTGTGCCTTCACCCTCAGGGTTGCCTTCGAAGAGGGGTCCGGGCCTCGGGTCCTTCACAAGGGCGCACCGGGGAATCGGGGGCGTTCGGCATGTGGCACCACCCACGTGGCTCGCCTCGAATTTCCTCGTGAGACCGGCCTCATCCTGAGGTGCGCCGGGAAGGCGGGGAACCCCTTCCAGACCACGCAGGGGAATCGCCTCTCCTGTCGCGATCAGGAGGGGAGAAGGGGCTCAGAGGAAGCGATGCCGGGACCCTCGGTGTTCCCCTCGAGGGAACCCGGCGTGTCGGGGGACTTTTGGGGGTCGCAGGAAGGCTGTCAGGGACCGTTTCGCCCTTCAGGGCAGAACAGGGGACTTCCCTTGAGACGCCGTCGCCGGCAAGGGCCTCGTCTTGCCAAGAGGTGGGAACCACGTGGGTTTTCTCGAGTTGCGGCGGGATTCTCGAGTTACGACGGGGATCTCAGCCTTCCCCTTGGGTTGGCCCTGGGAAGCCCAATCTTCCCCTCGGGAAGCGAGGGAATGCTGGGGGTTGCGCTCGAGTCACTGCAGGGCCGAAGAGACCTCACCTAGGCGTGTGTCCGGGACCTAATATTCCTCTCCAGGGAAGGCAGGGATCTCGGGGTTGCATTCCAGGCTCCCGCGGGGAGTCAGGCCTCGTCTCGAGGGCAAGCCAAGGACTCCGCTCTCCTCTCGAGTCGCGACGCGGGGCTCTTGGAGCCCCCTGAGCGGCCTCAAGGGAGTCCAGCCTCCTCTTCCGTTTGGAGAGTGGACCCGGGATTGCTCTCCAGGCCATGCAGGAAAAGAAGGCCCTCAGCTCGCGAGGACGGGGGCGTCTCAGGGGTTTCCTCGAGCTGCGGCGCCCGTGGGGGTTTTCTCCCGAGGCACGACGAGGACCTCAGGGAGCCTCTCGTGCGGTGCCAGGGAAGTCAGGTCTCCATGCGCGTGGCGAGGGGGAGCGCGTCCTGGCTCTCGAGTCACGGGAGGGGACTAGGGCCTCGAGACGCGTTGAAGAAGGACTCTCGAGGTCTTTGTCGGGGGGCGGCGGGAAACCCTCGTTTCCCTCGCCTTCTGCCGGGGACCTTAGGGAACTTCCCAGGGTGCCTCTGAGAGGCGAGGGATCCTGTGGAGGTGGCGGGGCCCCTCGGGACTCCGCTGGGTCTGGCGCAACGGAAGAGGGCCTCACCTCGGGGGGAGGCAGGAACCTCAGGCTTCCTCTCCGTTTCGGACTCCGACCGCAGGGTCCCTGCAGAGTTGGGACAGGAGAGTCAGGCCTCGTCTTGTCTGAGGAAGGGAACCCCGCTGGCCTCTCGAGTTGCTCAGGGGGTCTCAGGCCCCTCGTAGAGCTGTGTGTGGAACCCGCGGGTCTTTGCGGACGATGCACGGGGGTGGCAGCGCCCCTTCGTGTTGTGCCTTCACCCACAGGGTTGCCTTCAAAGAGGGGTCCGGGCCTCGGGTCCTTCTCAAGGGCGGACCGGGGAATCGGGTGCGTTCGGCATGTGGCACCACCCACGTGGCTAGTCTCGAATTTCCTCGTGAGACCAGCCTCATCCTGAGGTGCGCCGGGAAGGCCGGGAACCCCTTCCAGACCACGCAGGGGAATCGTCTCTCCTGTCGCGATTAGGAGGGGAGAAGGGGCTCAGAGGAAGCGGTGCCGGGACCCTCGGTGTTCCCCTCGGGGGAACCCGGCGTGTCGGGGGACTTTTGGGGGTCGCAGGAAGGCTGTCAGGGACCGTTTCGCCCTTCAGGGCGGAACAGGGGACTTCCCTTGAGACGCCGTGGCGGACAAGGGCCTCATCTTGCCAAGAGGTGGGAACCACGTGGGTTTTCTCGAGTTGCGGCGGGATTCTCAAGTTACGACGGGGATCTCAGCCTTCCCCTTGGGTTGGCCCTGGGAAGCCCAATCTTCCCCTCGGGTTGCGAGGGAAAGCTGGGGGTTGCGCTCGAGTCACTGCAGGGCCGAAGAGACCTCACCTAGGCGTGTGTCCGGGACCTAATATTCCTCTCCAGGGAAGGCAGGGATCTCGGGGTTGCATTCCAGGCTCCCCCGGGGAGTCAGGCCTCGTCTCGAGGGCAAGCCAAGGACTCCGCTCTCCTCTCGAGTCGCGACGCGGGTCTCTTGGAGCCCCCTGAGCGGCCTCAAGGGAGTCCAGCCTCCTTTTCCGTTTGGAGAGAGGACCCGGGATTGCTCTCCAGGCCATGCAGGAAAAGAAGGCCCTCAGCTGGCGAGGACGGGGGCGTCTCAGGGGTTTCCTCGAGCTGCGGCGCCCGTGAGGGTTTTCTCCCGAGGCACGACGAGGATCTCAGGGAGACTCTCGTGCGGCGCCAGGGAAGTCAGGTCTCCATGAGCGTGGCGAGGGGTAGCGCGTCCTGGCTCTCGAGTCACGGGAGGGGACTAGCGCCTCGAGACGCGTTGAAGAAGGACTCTCGAGGTCTTTCTCGGGGGGCGGCGGGAAACCCTCGTGTCCCTCGCCTACTGCCGGGGACCTTAGGGAACTTCCCACGGTGCCTCTGGTAGTCGAAGGATCCTGTGGAGGGGGCCGGGCCCCTCGGGACTCCGCTGGGTCTGGCGCAACGGAAGAGGGCCTCACCTCGAGGGGAGGCAGGAACCTCAGGCTTCCTCTCCGTTTCGGACTCCGACCGCAGGGTCCCTGCAGAGTTGGGACAGGAGAGTCAGGCCTCGTCTTCTCTGAGGAAGGGAACCCCGCTGGTCTCTCGAGTTGCTCAGGGTGTCTCAGGCCCCTCGTCGAGCTGTGTGTGGAACCCGCGGGTCTTTGCGGACGATGCACGGGGGTGGCAGTGCCCCTTCGTGTTGTGCCTTCACCCACAGGGTTGCCTTCGAAGAGGGGTCCGGGCCTCGGGTCCTTCTCAAGAGCGGACTGGGGAATCGGGGGCTTTCGGCATGTGGCCCCACCCACGTGGCTCGTCTCGAATTTCCTCGTGAGACCGGCCTCATCCTGAGGTGCGCCGGGAAGGCCGGGAACCCCTTCCAGACCACGCAGGGGAATCGCCTCTCCTGTCGCGATCAGGAGGGGAGAAGGGGCTCAGAGGAAGCGGTGCCGGGACCCTCGGTGTTCCCCTCGGGGGAACCCGGCGTGTCGGGGGACTTTTGGGGGTCGCAGGAAGGCTGTCAGGGACCGTTTCGCCCTTCAGGGCGGTACAGGGGACTTCCCTTGAGACGCCGTCGCGGGCTAGGGCTTCATCTTGCCAAGAGGTGGGAATCACTTGGGTTTTCTCGAGTTGCGGCGGGATTCTGGAGTTACGACGGGGATCTCAGCCTTCCCCTTGGGTTGGCCCTGGGAAGCCCAATCTTCCCCTCGGGTTTTCGAGGGAAAGCTGGGGGTTGCGCTCGAGTCACTGCAGGGCCGAAGAGACCTCACCTAGGCGTGTGTCCGGGACCTAATATTCCTCTCCAGGGAAGGCAGGGATCTCGGGGTTGCATTCCAGGCTCCCCCGGGGAGTCAGGAGTCGTACGAGGGGAAGCCAAGGACTGCGCTCTCCTCTCGAGTCGTGACGCGGGTCTCTTGGAACCCCCTGAGCGGCCTCAAGGGAGTCCAGCATCCTCTTCCGTTTGCAGAGAGGACCCTGGATTGCTCTCCAGGCCATGCAGGAAAAGAAGGCCCTCAGCTGGCGAGGACGGGGGCGTCTCAGGGGTTTCCTCGAGCTGCGGCGCCCGTGGGGGTTTTCTCCCGAGGCACGACGAGGATCTCAGGGAGCCTCTCGTGCGGCGCCAGGGAAGTCAGGTCTCCATGCGCGTGGCGAGGGGGAGCGCGTCCTGGCTCTCGAGTCACGGGAGGGGAATAGGGCCTCGAGACGCGTTGAAGAATGACTCTCGAGGTCTTTCTCGGGGGGCGGCGGGAAACCCTCGTTTCCCTCGCCTTCTGCCGGGGAACTTAGGGAACGTGCCAGGGTGCCTCTGAGAGGCGAGGGATCCTGTGGATGTGGCGGGGCCCCTCGGGACTCTGCTGGGTCTGTCGCAACGGAAGAGGGCCTCACCTCGAGGGGAGGCAGGAACCTCAGACTTCCTCTCCGTTTCGGACTCCGACCGCAGGGTCCCTGCAGAGTTGGGACAGGAGAGTCAGGCCTCGTCTTGTCTGACGAAGGGAACCCCGCTGGCCTCTCGAGTTGCTCAGGGGGTCTCAGGCCCCTCGTCGAGCTGTGTGTGGAACCCGCGGGTCTTTGCGGACGATGCACGGGGGTGGCAGTGCCCCTTCGTGTTGTGCCTTCACCCACAGGGTTGCCTTCGAAGAGGGGTCCGGGCCTCGGGTCCTTCTCAAGGGCGGACCGGGGAATCGGGGGCGTTCGGCATGTGGCCCCACCCACGTGGCTCGTCTCGAATTTCCTCGTGAGACCGGCCTCATCCTGAGGTGCGCCGGGAAGGCCGGGAACCCCTTCCAGACCACGCAGGGGAATCGCCTCTCCTGTCGCGATCAGGAGGGGAGAAGGGGCTCAGAGGAAGCAGTGCCGGGACCCTCGGTGTTCCCCTCGAGGGAACCCGGCGTGTCGGGGACTTTTGGGGGTCGCAGGAAGGCTGTCAGGGACCGTTTCGCCCTTCAGGGCGGAACAGGGGACTTCCCTTGAGACACCGTCGCGGGCAAGGGCCTCATCTTGCCAAGAGGTGGGAACCACGTGGTTTTTCTCGAGTTTCGGCGGCATTCTCGAGTTACGACGGGGATCTCAGCCTTCCCCTTGGGTTGGCCCTGGAAAGCCCAATCTTCCCCTCGGGTGGCGAGGGAAAGCTGGGGGTTGCGCTCGAGTCACTGCAGGGCCGAAGAGACCTCACCTAGGTGTGTGTCCCGGACCTAATATTCTTCTCCAGGGAAGGCAGGGATCTCAGGGTTGCATTCCAGGCTCCCCCGGGGAGTCAGGCCTCGTCTCGAGGGGAAGCCAAGGACTCCGCTCTCCTCTCGAGTCGCGACGCGGGTCTCTTGGAGCCCCCTGAGCGGCCTCAAGGGAGTCCAGCCTCCTCTTCCGTTTGCAGAGAGGACCCGGGATTGCTCTCCAGGCCATGCAGGAAAAGAAGGCCCTCAGCTCGCGAGGACGGGGGCGTCTCAGGGGTTTCCTCGAGCTGCGGCGCCCGTGGGGGTTTTCTCCCGAGGCACGACGAGGATCTCAGGGAGCCTCTCGTGCGGCGCCAGGGAAGTCAGGTCTCCATGCGCGTGGCGAGGGGGAGCGCGTCCTGGCTCTCGAGTCACGGGAGGGGACTAGGGCCTCGAGACGCGTTGAAGAAGGACTCTCGAGGTCTTTCTCGGGGGGCGGCGGGAAACCCTCGTTTCCCTCGCCTTCTGCCGGGGACCTTAGGGAACTTGCCGGGGTGCCTCTGAGAGGCGAGGGATCCTGTGGAGGTGGCGGGGCCCCTCGGGACTCCGCTGGGTCTGGCGCAACGGAAGAGGGCCTCACCTCGAGGGGAGGCAGGAACCTCAGGCTTCCTCTCCGTTTCGGACACCGACCGCAGGGGCCCTGCAGAGTTGGGACAGGAGAGTCAGGCCTCGTCTTGTCTGAGGAAGGGAACCCCGCTGGCCTCTCGAGTTGCTCAGGGGGTCTCAGGCCCGTCGTCGAGCTGTGTGTGGAACCCGCGGGTCTTTGCGGACGATGCACGGGGGTGGCAGTGCCCCTTCGTGTTGTGCCTTCACCCACAGGGTGGCCTTCGAAGAGGGGTCCGGGCCTCGGGTCCTTCTCAAGAGCGGACCGGGGAATCGGGGGCGTTCGGCATGTGGCCCCACCCACGTGGCTCGTCTCGAATTTCCTCGTGAGACCGGCCTCATCCTGAGGTGCGCCGGGAAGGCCGGGAACCCCTTCCAGACCACGCAGGGGAATCGCCTCTCCTGTCGCCATCAGGAGGGGAGAAGGGGCTCAGAGGAAGCGGTGCCAGAACCCTCGGTGTTCCCCTCGGGGGACCCCTGCGTGTCGGGGGACTTTTGGGGGTCGCAGGAAGGCTGTCAGGGACCGTTTCGCCCTTCAGGGCGGAACAGGGGACTTCCCTTGAGACGCCGTCGCGGGCAAGGGCCTCATCTTGCCAAGAGGTGGGAACCACGTGGTTTTTCTCGAGTTGCGGCGGCATTCTCCAGTTACGACGGGGATCTCAGCCTTCCCCTTGGGTTGGCCCTGGGAAGCCCAATCTTCCCCTCGGGTTGCGAGGGAAAGCTGGGGGTTGCGCTCGAGTCACTGCAGTGCCGAAGAGACCTGACCTAGGCGTGTGTCCGGGACCTAATATTCCTCTCCAGGGAAGGCAGGGATCTCGGGGTTGTATTCCAAGCTCCCCCGAGGAGTCAGGCCTCGTCTCGAGGGGAAGCCTAGGACTCCCCTCTCCTCTCGAGTCGCGACGCAGATCTCTTGGAGCCCACTGAGTCGCCTCAAGGGAATCCATCCTACTCTTCAGTTTGGAGAGAGGACTCGGGATTGCTCTCCAGGCCAGGCAGGAAAAGAAGTCCCTCAGCTCGCGAGGACGGGGGCGTCTCAGGGGTTTCCTCGAGCTGCGGCGCCTGTGGGGGTTTTCTCCCGAGGCACGACGAGGACCTCAGGGAGCCTCTCGTGCGGCGCCAGGGAAGCCAGGTCTGCATGAGCGAGGTGAGGGGGAGCGCATCATTGCTCTCTAGTCCAGAGAGGGGACAAGGGCCTCAAGACTCTTTGAAGAAGGACTATCGAGGTCTTTCTCGAGTGGTGGCAGGAAACCCTCATTTCCCTCGACTTCTGCAGGGGACCTGAGGGAACTTCCCAGGGTGCCCCTGAGAGGTGAGGGATGCTGTGGAGTTAGCGGGGCCACTGGTGGACCCAATGTAGTGACCTGTGAATAATGTATGCTCTCATCTTGTTTAAACCCTCAATATAATGTTTGCTCCTTTGTAAGTGTTACAACGTCCACCTTATCTTATAATGTAACCACTTATTGATATAACTATAGTCTTGCCGTGTTACAACAACTTCAGGATTTAATGCGATTGCGACGATTTGTGGGCTTACTTATTTTAGGAATATCAGCTTTAATAACCGCAATTTCTTCTGTTACTGTGGCAGCAATATCATTGACTCAACAAGTGCATACTGCCCAATATGTTGATACCATGTCTAAAAATGTTTCACTAACTCTAACAACACAGGAAGCTATAGATAAGAAATTAGAGATGAGAGTAGACGCCTTAGAAGAGGCAATAATGCATATTGGGACTGATTTACAGGCTTTAAAACTGAAAATGGCTTTGTCTTGCCACGCTGATTACCGGTGGATATGCGTGACATCTTTAAAGGTAAATGAGACAGATTATGAATGGGAAAAAATCAAAAATCATATCTCAGGTGTTTGGAACAGCTCTGACATTGGCCTGGACTTAGGGAAACTTCATAATCAAATCCAGACCCTGAAACACTCTCGACTGGATTTTACCGCCGCTGGAGCAGCTAATGACTTTTTTCACACCTTCTCTAACTTTTATTTCTGGAAAAAACATTCTGTCTAATCTTCTCATAATCATTCTTCCTTGTGTTGTCAGGATTCTTCGGCAGAACATTCAGAAGCTCGCGACTGAGCTGCATCTGGCTGTTTTAAGAAACAAAAAAGGGGGAGATGCTGGGAGCAGGCATATTGCATATTGAGTGAGGATCTGGAATAGCTCAACTGGAATTCTATCACTGCCGGGAGCCAGCGTGAGGCACTCCGCCCATGACAAAGGTCATGAGGAAGGAGGCTCGGCATACGCAAAGGCGGGATCGAGCCTCAGGAGTCCCCCTGGAAATTCTCGAGCATCTACCCCCAAACCAGAGTCTGCCTACTTTCTGCTTTGTGCTTTCACCTACACCTCTGACTTTACGGGGGGCTGTCCCCCACTACCTCTCTCTGGAAAAAGAGTTAGCTTACAGCTCCAGTTAATAATTCCTGGGTGTGACAGTGTTTAACCTACAAACTCCTTTGGAAATCCTCTAGCCTGCCTGAATGGGTTTTTCCGGCCACATGTGATTGTTCAGAGCCTCCCAACTGTGAGAGGCAGGAGATGTTCTAAACTGCCTAAACACAGATTCCTTTGAGTAGTTAAAAGATTAATTAGAAATTGTATTGGTGAAGGGTTTTTTCACTTGTTGAGCCAGTTTGCTGCTAAGTCTTCATACTCTTTACCTACTGTGTCCTTGGCAGTGTATTGATTGATATAATGGGTGTATAGAAATGTAAAATGCAGCTTTGTCCAATGCTTTTTGGAAGGCTGGCGCCTGACTTTGGAATAATCACCTTTAGAGAAAGATAAGTTTCTTAAAATGTTAACAGGCCTCCGGGCCAGAAGATGATGTCAATCACCTGAACTTTTGCATATGATAAGTTTGCAGGAAGAAAGCCTGGCTTGCTGCATGACTCTACCCCTTCCCCCATTATCCTCTATGCATACCTTAAGGTATAAAAACTACTTTGGAAAATAAAGTGCGGGCCTTGTTCACTGAAACTTGGTCTCCCCATGTCACTCTCTCTCCCAAATTCCAGCTGAGCGTGCATCTGGAGTGCAGATGTCCTCTGCGACCATTTATTTGCCTGGGCTTCTAAGACCCACTCGAGAGGGTGTCTAAGGTGGGGCACCTTCCGCTATTCGAGAGGGCGCCTGCGGCCTCCGTGGTCAGAGCTAACCTGGTGTCATGGGTTATATTGATTTTCCGCGTAAACCAAGCCACTCAGCTTCTTTTCTCCACTGAATTTTCCTACTGAGCTATCCTTATTTCACCCGCTTTTCTCCACTGAATTTCCTCACTGAGCTATCCTTATTCTATTACTCTTTGTATCCTTAATTAAGTGTAATTAAGCAGTTATTCCCTGACTCTCGCCTAGCCGTCTCTCCTTCGAATACCCTGGATCAGCAGGGGCCTCTCGGGACTCCGCTGTGGTTGGCGCAATGGAAGAGGGCCTCATCTCGAGGGGAGGCAGGAACCTCAGGCTTCCTCTCTGTTTCTGACTCCGACCCTCCGACCTCAGGGTCCCTGCAGAGATGGGAGCGGAGAGTTAGGCCTCGTCTTGTCTGAGGAAGGGAACTCCGCTTGCCTCTCGAGTTGCTCAGGGGGTCTCAGGCCCCTCTTCGAGCTGTGTGTGGAACCCACGGGTGTTTCTGGACGATGCACGGGAGTGTCAGTGCCCCTTCGTGTTGTGCCTTCACCCACAGGGTTGCCTTCGAAGAGGTGTCCGTGCAACGGGTTCTTCTCAAGAGTGGACCGGGAAATCGAGGTCGATAGGCATGTGGCACCACCCCCGTGGCTCATCTCGAATTTCCTCGTGCGGACGGCCTCATCCTGAGATGCGCCGGGAAGGCCGGGAATCCCTTCCAGACCACGCAGGGGAATCGACACTCCTGTCGCCATCAGGAGGGGAGAAGGGGCTCAGATGAAGTGGTGTCGGGACCCTCAGTGTTTCCCTCGAGGGAACCCGGTGTGTCGGGGAACTTCTGGGGGTCGCATGAAAGGTGTGAGGTACTGTTTTGCACTTCAGGACTGAAACTGGGACTTCCCTTGAGACGCCATAGCGGGCAAGAGGCTCATCTTGCAAAGACGTTGGAACCACGTGGTTTTCCTCGAGTTGCGGCGGGATTCTCGAGTTACGACGGGGATCTCAGGCTTCCTTTTGGGTTGGCCCTGGGAAGCCCAATCTTCCCCTCGAGTGAGAGGGAAAGCTGGGGGTTGCGCTCGAGTCACTGCAGGGCCGAAGAGACCTCACTTAGGCGTGTGTCCGGAACCTAATATTCCTCTCCAGGGAAGGCAGGGATCTCGGGGTTGCATTCCAGGCTCCCCCGGGGAGTCAGGCCTCGTCTCGAGGGGAAGCCAAGGACTCCACCCTCCTCTCGAGTCGCGACGCGGGTCTCTGGGAGCCCCCTGAGCGGCCTCAAGGGTGTCCAGCCTGCTCTTCAGTTTGGAGACAGGACCCGGGATTGCTCTGCAGGCCATGCAGGAAAAGAAGGCCCTCAGCTCGCGAGGACGGGGGCGTCTCAGGGGTTTCCTCGAGCTGCGGTGCCCGTGGGAGGTTTCTCCCGAGGCACTACGAGGATCTCAGGGAGCCTCTCGTGCGGCGCCAGGGAAGTCAGGTCTCCATGCGGTGGCGATGGGGATCGAGTCATGGTTCTCGAGTCACGGGAGGGGAATAGGGCCTCGAGACGTGTTGAAGAAGGACTCTCGAGGTCTTTCTCGGGGGGCAGCGGGAAACCCTCGTTTCCCTCGCCTTCTGCCGGGGACCTTAGGGAACTTGCCAGGGTGTCTCTGAGAGGCGAGGGATCCTGTGGAGGTGGCGGGGCCCCTCGGGACTCCGCTGGGTCTGGCGCAACGGAAGAGGGCCTCACCTCGAGGGGAGGCAGGAACCTCAGGCTTCCTCTCCGTTTCGGACTCCAACCGCAGGGGCCCTGCAGAGTTGGGACAGGAGAGTCAGGCCTCGTCTTGTCTGACGAAGGGAACCCCGCTGGCCTCTCGATTTCCTCAGGGGGTCTCAGGCCCCCCTTCGAGCTGTGTGGAACCCGCGTGTCTTTGCGGACGATGCACGGGGGTGGCAGTGCCCCTTCGTGTTGTGCCTTCTCCCACAGGGTTGCGTTCGAAGAGGGGTCTGGGCCTCGGGTCCTTCTCAAGAGCGGACCGGGGAATCGGGGGCGTTCGGCATGTGGCCCCACCCACGTGGCTCGTCTCGAATTTCCTCGTGAGACCGGCCTCATCCTGAGGTGCGCCGGGAAGACCGGGAACCCCTTCCAGACCACGCAGGGGAATCGCCTCTCCGGTCGCGATCAGGAGGGGAGAAGGGGCTCAGAGGAAGCGGTGCCGGGACCCTCGGTTTTCCCCTCGGGGGAAACCGACGTGTCGGGGGACTTTTGGGGGTCGCAGGAAGGCTGTCAGGGACCGTTTCGCTCTTCAGGGCGGAACAGGGCACTTCCCTTGAGACGCCGTGGCGGGCAAGGGCTTCATCTTGCCAAGAGGTGGGAACCACGTGGTTTTTCTCGAGTTGCGGCGGGATTCTGGAGTTACGACGGGGATCTCAGCCTTCCCCTTGGGTTGGCCCTGGGAAGCCCCATCTTCCCCTCGGGTTGCGAGGGAAAGCTGGGGGTTGCGCTCGAGTCACTGCAGGGCCGAAGAGACCTAACCTAGGCGTGTGTCTGGGACCTAATATTCCTCTCCAGGTAAGGCAGGGATCTCGGGGTTGCTTTCCAGGCTCCCCCGGGGAGTCAGGCCTCGTCTCGAGGGGAAGCCAAGGACTCCGCACTCGTCTCGAGTCGCGACGCGGGTCTCTTGGAGCCCCCTGAGCGGCCTCAAGGGAGTCCAGCCTCCTCTTCCGTTTGGAGAGAGAAACCGGGATTGCTCTCCAGGCCATGAAGGAGAAGAAGGCCCTCAGCTCGCGAGGACGGGGGCGTCTCAGGGGTTTCCTCGAGCTGCGGCGCCCGTGGGGGTTTTCTCCCGAGGCACGACGAGGATCTCAGGGAGCCTCTCGTGCGGCGCCAGGGAAGTCAGGTCTCCATGCGCGTGGCGAGGGGGAGCGCGTCCTGGCTCTCGAGTCACGGGAGGGGACTAGGGCCTCGAGACGCGTTGAAGAAGGACTCTCGAGGTCTTTCTCGGGGGGCGGCGGGAAACCCTCGTTTCCCTCGCCTTCTGCCGGGGACCTTAGGGAACTTCCCAGGGTGCCTCTGAGAGGCGAGGGATCCTGTGGAGGTGGCGGGGCCCCTCGGGACTCCGCTGGGTCTGGCGCAACGGAAGAGGGCCTCACCTCGAGGGGAGGCAGGAACCTCAGGCTTCCTCTCCGTTTCGGACTCCGACCGCAGCGTCCCTGCAGAGTTGGGACACAAGAGTCAGGCTTCGTCTAGTCTGAGGAAGGGAACCCCGCTGGCCTCTCTAGTTGCTCAGGGGGTCTCAGGCCCCTCGTCGAGCTGTGTGTGGAACCCGCGGGTCTTTGCGGACGATGCACGGGTGTTGCAGTGCCCCTTCGTGTTGTGCCTTCACCCACAGGGTTGCCTTTGAAGAGGGGTCCGGGCCTCGGGTCCTTCTCAAGAGCGGACCGGGGAATCGGGGGCGTTCGGCATGTGTCACCACCCACGTGGCTGGTCTCGAATTTCCTCGTGAGACCGGCCTCATCCTGAAGTGTGCCGGGAAGGCTGGGAACCCCTTCCAGACCACGCAGGGGAATCGCCTCTCCTGTCGCGTTCCAGAGGGGAGAAGGGTCTCAGATGAAGCAGTGCCGGGACACTCGGTGTTCCCCTTGAGGGAACACGGCGTGTTGAGGAACTTTTGGGTGTCACAGGTAGGCTGTCAAGGACCGTTTCACCCTTCAGGGCGGAACAGGGGACTTCCCTTGAGACGCCGTCCCGGGCAAGGGCCTCATCTTGCCAAGAGGTGGGAACCACGTGGTTTTTCTCGAGTTGCGCCGGGATTCTCGAGTTACGATGGGGATCTCAGCCTTCCTCTTGGGTTGGCCCTGGGAAGCCCAATCTTCCCCTCGAGTTGCGAGGGAAAGCTGGGGGTTGCGCTCGAGTCATTGCAGGGGCCAAGAGACCTCACCTAGACGTGTGTCCGGGACCTAATATTCCTCTCCAGGATAGGCGGGGATCTCGGGGTTGCATTCCAGGCTCCCCCGGGGAGTCAGGCCTCGTCTTGAGGGGAAGCCAAGGACTCCGCTCTCCTCTCGAGTCGCGACGCGGATCTCTTGGAGCCTCCTGAGCGGCTTCAAGAGAGTCCAGCCTCCTCTTCAGTTTGGAGAGAGGACTCGTGATTGGTCTCCAGGCCATGCAGGAAAATAAGACCCTCATCTCGCGAAGACCAGGGTGTCTCATGTGTTTCCTCGAGCTGCCGCGCCAGTGTGGGTTTCCTCACGAGGTACGATGAGGAACTCATGGAGCCTCTCGTGCAGTGCCAGGTTAGTCAGGTCTCCATGCACGTGGCGAGGGGGAGCGTGTCATGGCTCTCGAGTCATGGTAGGGGAATCGCGACTCAACACATTTTGAAGCACTCTCGAGGTCTTTCTCGAGTCACGGCAGAAAACCCAGGGGTCCCTCGACTTGTGCCTGTGACCTCAGGGAGCTTCTTTTTGTGCCTCTGAGAACTCAGGGATACTGTGGAGTTGGTAGGGGCCTCTCGGGACTCCACTGGTTGTGGTGCAATGGAAGAGGGCTTCATCTCGAGTGGACGCAGGAACCTCAGGCTTCCTCTCCGTTTCTGACTCGGATCCCATGGTCCCTGCAGAATAGGGACAAGAGAGTCACACCTAGTCTTCTGTTGAGGAATGGACTTTCGTTTGCCTTTCGAGTTGTTTACAGGGTGACAGGCCACTTGTCGAAATGTCTGTGGGACCTGCGGGTTTTTCTGGACGATGCACGCGGGTGTCAGTGCCCCTTCGTGTTGTGCCTTCATCCACAGGTTTTCCTTCAAAGAGGTGTGCTGACATCGGGTTCTTTTCAAGAGTGGACCGTGAAATTGGGGTCTTTCGACATGTGGCACCACCCACGAGGCTATGTCTCGAACTTCCTCATGAGACCGGCCTCATCCTGAGGTGCACCCGGAAGGTCGGGAACCCCTTGCAGACAGAGAAGGGGAGTCGACCCTCCTGTCGCAATCAGGAGAGGAGAAGGGGCTCAGATGAAGTGGTGCCGGGAACCTCGGTGTTCCCCTTGAGTGAGTCTGGTATGTCGCGGAACTTTTGGGGTCGCATCAAGGGTGCCAAGTACCGTTTCGCACTTCAGGATGGAACGTGGGACTTCTCTTGAGATGCTGTAGCGGACAAAGGGCCTCATCTTGCGATGACGAGGGAAGCACGTGGTTTTTCTCGAGTTGCGGTGGGATTCTCGAGTTACGACTGGGAATTCAGGCTTCCTCTTGTGTTGGTCCAGGAAGTCTAATCTTCCATTCGAGTTGCCAGGGAGAGCTGGGGATTGGGCTCCATTCACTGAAGGGCAAACTAGACCTCATCTAGGCTTGTATCCAGGACTTAATGTTCCTCTCCATAGGCGACAGGGATTTGGGGTTGCATTCCATACTCACCCGGGAGTCAGGCCTCATCTCGAGGGGAAGCAAAGGACTCCACTCTCTTCTCGAGTCGCGACAGGTATCTCTTGGAGCCCACTGAGTGGTCTTTGCTCTGTAGGAGAGCTCTAGTGTTCATAAGCCTGTACATAAGTGAACACAGACATTCTGTGTGCATGTTGCTGCATACCCAAAATAGGGCCACAAGGAGCCTCATGCTCTCCATGCGGCGCGGAAGCTGTGCAGCCACGCAGCAGCTGAAGAATCCAACCAATTGCTCTTTTCTTACCTCTGACAGAGCTCGCATTGCCGTAGCCCTTGGCAGTTTGAAAACACTGGACCCTAACCCCTCTCAAAGTAGGCCTGGGTTCTAGTTCGAATAGAAAGTCAATAGCGGAGCTGAGGACAGGAACGCGGCAGTCATTTATCACACGCTCCTGCAGCCTGCTACTACAGGGACACTAACGCTAGAAGCTAGGAATGTCTTTGCAAGGTGCGCAAAGGACAAGGGAGAACCTCGACCCTGACTCTAGTATTTCAGTCCCCTGAGCAGATCTGAGGTTCTCCCGCTGTAGAAGCTAACCCATTCCTTTCAAATACAGGCTTCCTAACACAGGGCCAGTTGGCTGCTTGCTCTTCCACGAAGCAGGCTTCCTTAACTTGCAAACTGCGAATTCCGCTTAACAGCCTGGAGGAAAAATCGCTTCTTGGAAGATTTTTTTCAGAGGCTGTATCCCCGGAGCTGGGGCCAAGCTAGGGGACCCATACTGACAAGGGAAGGCAAAACCACATCCAATGTCTTTGCTCTGGAGGACAGCTTTGGTGAGCCTAAGTCTTTCAGGAATATTTCTGGCTCCAACAGAGTCAAATTCTGTGTGTGAAGCTGCACAGCCAAAATAGGGGAACAGAGAGCCTGATTCTCTCTGTGTAGCTTTGAAGCTGTCATTCAAACAACAGCTTGAGAATACATACAATGCTCTCCCTTACTGCTAAGAGAATTCTCATTACTGTCGTCCTTGACAGTTTGTAGAAATCCGCACCCTAACCCTTCTCCAAGTAGGCCTGGGTCCTAGCTCGGAATAACAGGCAACGGCGGAGCTGAGGCCAGTAAGGCACAAGTGAGGTCTCACACACTCTTGCAGCCTGATCGTCCAGGAGCAGTAAGGCCTCTTTTTCCCTGTAGGAGGCTCGCTTGCCTTGCCTCCTGTGAACTGCATTTCCCAGCCTGGGCGCAAAGCTGTTCCTGGAGATTTTTTCTCAGGGGCTGTTTCCCTGGAGCTGGGTCGGACCTCGGGGGCCCAACTCACAGGGGAAGACAAAACCACATGGACAGGTCTATGCTCTGTAGGAGAGCTCTAGTGAACCTCATCTCTCAGGAACATTCTTGGCTTCTACAGAGACACCTCTGTGCATGAAGCTACACACCCAACATAGTGGCAAAGGGAGTCTGATTCTCTCCGTGGGTGCTGATGCTTTGTGGCAAAGCACCTGCTAAGAATCCATCCGCATAGGCTTCCCTCACCTTGACAGAGGTCTCCTTGCTGTAGTCCTTGGCAGTTTGGAAAGAAGCAGACCCTTACCCTTCACCAAGTAGGCCCTTGTCCTTGTTTGAATGGAAAGGCAGTAGCTGAGCTGAGGCCAGTAAGGTGCCAGTCAAGTCTGACATATTCCCGATGCCTGCTCCTTCATGGAAAATAACGTTAGAATCTGGGAATGTCTTTGCAAGGCTGGCAAAGGGCAGTCAGGAACCTCGACCCTTCCTCTGGAAATTCTATCTTCTCAGCACATCTGGCGGTCTCGGTCAGGAGAAACTAACCCATTCCTTGCAAATATAGGCTTCCAAACACAGGCCGGTTGGCTGTCTCTTCTTGCCGAAGGAAGCTTGCTTATCCCACCTCCTGTGAACTCCACTTCCCAGCCTGGGTGATAAGAGGTTCTTGGAGATCTTTTCTCAGAGGCTGTTTCCAAGGAGCAGGGGCTGATCCCAGAGACCCACACGCACAGGGGAAGGGAAAACCGCATGGATAAGTCTTTGCTCTCTAGGAGTGCTCTAGTGAACCTCAGTCTGTGGGGAATGTTCTTGGCTCCAACGGGGACATCTCTGTGTGGGAAGCTGCATTGCCAACATAGAGACACAGAGACCTGATTCTCTCTGTGCAGCTTTGACACTGTCGTTCAAACAACAAATTGAGAATCCACACAATGCTCTCCCTTACCACTGAGAGAGTTATCATTGCTGTAGCCCTTCGCAGTTTCTGTAAATCGGCACACAAACACTTCTCCAAGTAGGCCTGGGTTCAAGTTCAGATGAACATGCAATAACGGAGCTGAGGCCAGTAAGGCACCAGTCAGGTGTCACACATTCTGGCAGCCTGCTCCTCCAGGGACAGTAAGGCCTCTATTTCCCTTCAGGAGGCTCGATTGCCTTACTTCCTGTGAACAGCGTTCCCCAGCCTGGGCGGAAAGCAGTTCCTGGAGATCTTTTCTCAGGGGCTGTTTCCCCGGAGTTGGGGCGGACCTCGGGGACCCAACTCACAGGGGAAGGCAAAACCAAATGGACAGGTCTATGCTCTGTAGGAGATCTCTAGTGAACTGCCGTGGTCCAGCCCCAGCTGATCCAGGGTATTCGAAGCAGAGACGGCGTAGGCGAGGGTCAGGGAACAACTGCTTAATTAAACGTTAATTAAGGATATAAAGAGTAATAAAATGAGGATAGCTCAGTAGGAAAATTCAGTGGAGAAAAGAGGCTGAGTAGCTTGGTTTACGCGGGGGACCAATAAAACTTCAAGACAAGAAGCTTGCACCACTTACGTAGGCCGCAGGCGTCCTTCCGTTCTCCCGAAGGAGAGGAGACACTGAGGCCTCCCCGGTCGGATCTTAGAAGCCCAGGCAAAATTAGTAAGCTTGGTGGGTTCCGCGCTCCAGATGGAGACTCAACCAGAGTGAGAGAGAGAGAGAGACATGGGGAGACCAGTATTTCGAGAAACTGATCCCAATTCTTTATTTTCCATGGTCTCCTTTTATACACTGAGATGTGTTGCAAAAGTCACGTGGGGTCAGCAGTCCTGACTTTTATCAAAGTCAGGTGCTTCATACAAAAGTATACAGAGGTCTTAGGGGTGTTACATCATCTTCTGGCCGGGGGGCCTGCTGACAATTTACGACCCTCTCCTTGTGACAGCGGTCAGTCAACCAGGACACTTATTTCTCCAGGGGTGATTATTCTTAAAACAGACGCCACCCAAATAAAGTTACATTCCTATAGGGTGAGGGTGTAGTGGGTTTTAGTTAAGGAAAGAATTTACTTAGCCTAAGGTCTAACGTGATTTATATCAAAGGTTAATACTTATTTCTTCTATATATTCATTAATGTGTATAAGGGCAGGGGATGTGGAGACTTAGCAGTAAACATCAGCTCAACAAATGAAAAACCCTTCACCAATATGATTTCTAATCAGCCCATTATACTTATACTAATAATTTTCTAACTTTTCTAAGGAACCAGTTTTTAGAAGGTTTAAAGCATCTCGTGCCTCTCATGGTTGGGAGGCTGTGAGCAATCACATGTGGCCGGACAAGCCTGTCAGGCAGGCTAGTGAACCTTCAGAGGAGTTTGTAGGTTAAAACACTCTTGTCACACCCAGGGGTTTTTATCAACTGGAGCTCTAGGTTAACTCCTTCTCCGAAAGAGGTGGTGGGGGACAGCCCCCCGTAAAGTCAGAGGTGTAGGTGAGAGCACAAAGTAGTAAGGTGGGCAGGCTCTGGTGATGGGGGTAGATGCTCGAGGATTTCCAGGGGGACTCCTGAGGCTCGATCCCGCCTTTGCGTATGTCGAGCCTCCTTCCTCATGACCTTTGCCATGGGCGGAGTGCCTCACTCTGGCCCCCAACAGTGAACCTCCTCTCTCAGGAACATTCTTGGCTCCTATCGAGACACCTCTGTGCGTGTAGCTACACACGCAACGTAGGGGCAAAGGGAGCCAGATTCTTTCCGTGGGGTGCTGATGCTTTGTGGCAAAGCACCTGCTTGAGAATCCATCAGCTTACGCTTCCCTCGCCTTGACAGAGGTCTCATTGCAGTAGCCCTTGGCAGTTTGGAAAGAAGAGGACCCTTACCTTTCATAAAGTGGGCCCTTGTCCTAGTTTGAAAGGAAAGGCAAGAGCTGAGCTGAGGCCAATAAGGCGCCAGTCAAGTCTGACATATTCCCGAAGCCTGCTCCTTCATGGAAAATAACGCTGGAATCTAGGAATGTCTCTGCAAGGCTGGCAAAGGGCAGTCAGGAGCCTGCACCCTGCCTCTGGAATTACCGACTTCTGAACAGATCTGGAGGTCTCCCTTAGGGGAAGCTAACCCATTCTTCCAAATAGAGGCTTCAAAACGCAGGCCGCTTGGCTGCCTCTTGATCTCTGAAGGAGGCCTGCTTTTCCCACCTCCTATGAACCCCACATCCCAGCCTCTGGGAAAAGCGGATCTTGAAGATCTTTTCTCAGGGGTTGTTTCCACGGAGCTGGGGCCGAGCCTGGAGCCCCAAACGCACAGGGGAAGAAAAACCACATGGACAAGTCTTTGCTCTCTAAGAGAGCTCTAGTGAACTTCACTCTGTCAGGAACGTTCTTGTTTCCTATGGAGACACCCCTGTCTGTGAACCTGTGTACCGAACATGGAGACACAGAGTCTGATTCTCTCTGTGCAGCTTTGAAGCTGTCGTTCAAACAACAGCTTGAAAATCCATACAATGCTCTTCCTTACCCGTGACACAGTTCTCATTGCTATACCCCTTGGCAGTATTTAGAAATCCATACCCAAACCCTTCTCCTAGTAGGCCTGGGTCCTAGATCGGAGGAACATGCAATGGCGGAGCTGAGGCCAGTAAGGCACCAGTCAGGTCTCACACACTCTGGCAGCCTGATCGTCCAGGGAGACTAAGGCCTGTTGTGCCTTGCAGGAGGCTCGCTTGTGTTACCTCCTGTGAACTGCGTTTGCCAGCCTGCGGGAATAGCGGTCCCTGGAGATCTTTTCTCAGGGGCTCCTTCCCCTGAGCTGGGGCGGACCTCGGGGACCCAACTCACAGGGCAAGGCAAAACCATATGGACAGGTCTATGCTCTGTAGCAGACTTCTAGTGAACCTCATCTCTCAGGAACATTCTTGGCTCCTATAGAGACACTTCTGTGTGTGAAGCTGCGTACCTAACATAGGGGCACAGAGAGCCTGATTCTCTCAGTTCATTTTGACCCTGTCGTTCAGAAAACAGCTTGAGAATCCATAAAATGCTCTCCCTTACCGCTGAGAGAATTCTCACTGCTGTAGCCCTTGGCACTTTGTAGAAATCCGCAGCCAAACGCTTCTCCAAATAGGCCTGGGTCCTAGTTCGGAGGAACAGGCAATGGTGGAACTGAGGCCAGCAAGGCAACAGTCAGGTTTCACACACTCTGGCAGCCTGCTCCTCCAGGGACAGTAAGGCCTCTTTTTCTCTGCAGGAGATTCGCTTGCCTTACTTCCTGTGAACAACGTTTCCCAGCCTCAGCGAAGCGGTTCCTGGAGATCTTTTCTCAGGGACAGTTTCCCCGGAGGTGTGGCGGACCTCGGGGACCCAACTCACAGGGGAAGGAAAAACCACATGGACAGGTCTATGCTCTGTAGGAGAGGTTTAGTGAACCTAATCTCTCAGGAACATTCTTGGCTCCTATAGAGACAACTCTGTGTGTGAAGCTACACTCCCAACATTGGGGAACAGGGATCTTGGTTCTCTCCGTGGGGTGCTGATGCTTTGTAGTAAAGCACCTGCTTGAGAATCCATCCTCTTAGGCTTCCCTCGCTTTGACAGAGGTCTCATTGCTGTAGCCCTTGGCAGTTTCAAAGAAGAAGACCCTTACCCTTCATAAAGTAGGCCCTTGTCCTAGTTTGAATGGAAAGGCAATAGCTGAGCTGAGGCCAATAAGGAGCCAGTCCCCTCTGACACATTCCCGAAGCCTGCTCCTTCATGGAATATATCTCTAGAATGTTGGAATGTCTTTGCAAGGCTGGCAAAGGGCAGTCAGGAACCAGCACCCTGCCTCTGGAATTACCGACTTCTGAGCAGATCTGGAAGTCTCCTTTAGGAGAAGCTAACCCATTCCTTCCAAATAGAGGCTTCAAAACACAGGCAGGTTGGCTGCCTTTCATGCCCGAAGGAGGCATGCTTTTCTCTCCTCCTATGAACCCCAGTTCCCAGCCTCTGGGAAAAGCGTATCTTGAAGATATTTTCTCAGGGGTTCTTTCCACGGAGCTGGGGCCGAGCCCGGGGCCCAAAGGCACAGGGGAAGGCAAGACCACATGGACAGGTCTATGCTCTGTAGCAGACCTCTAGTGAACCTCATCTCTCAGGAGCATTCTTGGCTCCTACAGAGACACCTCTGTGTGTGAAGCTGCGTACCTAACATAGGGGCAGAGAGAGCCTGATTCTCTCTGTTCATTTTGACGCTGTCATTCAGAAAACAGCTTGAGAATCCATAAAATGCTCTCCCTTACCACTGAGAGAATTCTCACTGCTGTAGCCCTTGGCACTTTGTAGAAATCTGCACCCAAACGCTTTTCCAAGTAGGCCTGGGTGCTAGCTCGGATGAACAGGCAATGGTGGAGCTGAGGCCAGTAAGGCAACAGTCAGGTTTCACACATTCTGGCAGCCTGCTCCTCCAGGGACTGTAAGGCCTCTTTTACTATGCAGGAGATTCGCTTGCCTTACTTCATGTGAACAGCATTTCCCAGCCTCGGCGAAGCGGTTCCTGGAGATCTTTTCTCAGGGACAGTTTCCCCGGAGGTGTGGCAGACCTCGAGGACCCAACTCACAGGGGAAGGCAAAACCACATGGACAGGTCTATGCTCTGTAGGAGAGGTTTAGTGAACCTAATCTCTCAGGAACATTCTTGGCTCCTATAGAGACAACTCTGTGTGTGAAGCTACACTCCCAACATTGGTGCACAGGGAGCTTGATTCTCTCCGTGGGGTGCTGATGCTTTGTGGCAAAGCACCTGCTTGAGAATCCATCCTCTTAGGCTTCCCTCACCTTGACAGAGGTCTCATTGCTGTAGCCCTTGGCAGTTTGCAAAGAAGAAGACCCTTACCCTTCATAAAGTAGGGCCTTGTTCTAGTTTGAATGGAAAGGCAATAGCTGAGCTGAGGTCAATAAGGAGCCAGTCCCGTCTGACACATTCCCGAAGCCTGCTCCTTCATGGAAAATAACTCTAGAATCTAGGAATATCTTTGCAAGGCTAGCAAAGGGCAGTCAGGAACCAGTACCCTGCCTCTGGAATTACCGACTTCTGAGCAGATCTGGAGGTCTCCTTTAGGAGAAGCTAACCCATTCCTTCCAAATAGAGGCTTCAAAACACAGGCAGGTGGGCTGCCTTTTCGTTCCCTATGGAGGCGTGCTTTTCTCTCCTCCTACGAACCCCGGTTCCCAGACACTGGGAAAAGTGGATCTTGAAGATATTTTCTCAGGGGTTGTTTCCACGGAGCTGGGGCCGAGCCTGGAGACCCAAAGGCACAGGGGAAGGCAAGACCACATGGACAAGCCTTTGCTCTTTAGTATAGCTCTAATGAACCTCACTCTGTCAGGATCTTTCTTGATTCCTACGGAGACACACCTGTGTGTGAAGCTGCGGGCACAGAGAGCCTGATTACCCCTGTGCAGCGCTGAGTCTGGGCGGCTAAACAACAGCTTGGGAATGCAGCCTGGGGCGCTTCCCTTCCCTCGGACAGAGCTCTCCTTGCGGTAGGCCTTGGTAGTTTGCATACAATGGGGCCCTAAGCCCTCTGCAAATTGGCCTGGCTCCTAGGTCCAAAGGGCAGGCCAGAGCGGAGCTGAGGCGTCAGGCTCCAGACACATCTCCCATACTCCTACATCCTGCTCCTACCCGGGCGTGAACGCTAGAAGCTGGGAAGGTACCTGGACCGTGCAGGGGCGGGGCGAACGCGGGCGGCGTGGGGCGGGGGTCGGCTTCTGGCGGGGGTGGGGGCGGGCTTCCCAGTTGTGCTCTCAGAGGTGGACACTGAGGCTGCAAACGCGCCGGGATTGCACCCGGGACTGGGTAAACCCGGGCTGCGCGGGTGGAGATTCCGATGGCTTTGGGTGGGGGTCGGTCCCAGTTGTGCTCCCGGGGGTCGCCACTGCGGCTGGGAACGCGCCGGGAGCGCGGCAGGGGCGGGGCTAACCCTGAGGGCGCGGGGCGGGGGTCGGCTCATGGGGGGGATGGGGAGGGGTTCCCAGTTGCGCTCTCGGGGGTTGCAACTGCGGCTGGGAACGCCCATTTCATCCGCTCCTGGGTCCCCAAGGATCGCCATCCCGTGGGTGCAGCGGAGGGCTGCGGACCACAGGTAAGGGAACTGGGACTGCGTGGAGCAGGGAACCAAGTATTCCGCCGTCTGTTGGCACATTCTCGGAGCTCCCCAACCTGGCGGTCGCAGAAAGGCCTTGCCTTTGGGGTCAAGGCCTTTACCGCTCCACCCCTCTGCTGAAAAATCTCCGAGTCTGCGCGGTTCTTCCAGGCAGCCTAGTGTCCGCTGGAAGTCCAAGGGACAGAACACTGAACTCTGGCCTGCTGGCCCAGCCCTGCTTCTGGCACTTTGTAAGCCAGCGGGCCCTTGAGCACCTGCTGGGATGGGAAAGGGAAGGGTCCACGGATTGCACCCTAGAAACTTAGTAGGGTGCATGGATTTCAAACCCTGGTGGCCGCCCAGGCAGCAAAGAAGGGGGGAGGGCACCTTGCTGCCCTTTCATGGCAGAATCTGTGGTTGTCCAGCTGCGTGGGCCTTTTCATGAGGACCCTGTGCAATAAAAGTTTGGTGTTTTGGAACTGAATAATTAGAACGTGTAAAAGCTTTAAATTATGTGGTGGTGTAATTAAAAAACAAAACAAAACAAAACCAAGCTCCAAGTGTTTTGCAAATGGAGGTTTAAATATTGAAGGACTGTATTCCTTGCACTGTGGCATTCTATCAAGAAGTGTGCAGGATTTTTTTTTTTTTTTAAGAAAAGTGTTCGAAGTGAGGGAAACAGGAAACCCAGAGGTGCCCCTGTATTTTGGGGAAGGCCTTAGGAGGTCACTTGGAAATGCTGCTGGATGTGCGGGAGGGCGGCAGATGGGCTGTGCAGGCTTGTCCTTTGCATGGATGTTCCTGTGTGTGGAAACCCAGCTCGGAGCCATCTCCTGATGTGTAAGAATTTCGCAGACAAACCTTGAGCTAAGCAATGCATTTTTTCCTAAGAAAATGTTTGTCTTAAGCGATGTAAATATCCTATGTATTTCCGCTAGACTCTGGCTTCAGGTCGGTTCCCCCAAAAGGCTCAGAAGCGATTTGAACAAAACAGCATGTTTTCCTCCTAGCTTGTTCTCCTTATCTATGTTAAGGAAATGATATATTTGCCTGCAATACTGCCTTTCTTCAAGATTCATGTCAATCAAGTTTTGGCCCGGGATGACTCACCTGCTGCCAATATTATCTCAATGCATGTCGTGGGGGAAGGGCCTGGTGCCATTCCCTGAAACAGTTCCTTTCTTTCCTTAGCTGACTGCTAGTGCCTGTAGAATATCCGGCTAAAGACCAGCAAGGGGTACTCTTACTACCCCCCCCCCCACCCCGCCTCAAGTCTAAGTCAGCAGCTTTCTCTATCTCTTTAATACTTTAATAACACTTGATGACACAAAAGCTCTGAGCGATCAAATCATATCAAATCTTCATTTCAGATTGAAGATGCATTCCATGGTATTGCCATCTTAAGTCTTTCCATCGTTATGGAATATCTGTCCATGTATTCAGGATAGTTTTCAGCCAGGGTGTATAATTTCCAGTGTGCCAGTCTTGTCATCCTCGTTACATCCATGGCAAAGTGTTTTATTCATGTTGATATTATTGAAAGGGAATTTTTTAAAATTCCTTTTCAGATTATTATCTGCTAATGTATACAGATAAAACTGTGTAATCATTCATTTTTATCAGTTTGGACAGCTTGATAGTTGTCTTTAATTTCTTTACTTTCTGACACTTTAAGATTATCCTGGGACACATATGTAATGCCTCACCCCTAAATTCAGACATGTGTTCAAAGAACTTCTGTCCTTTTATTTATTTATTTATTTATTCTTTAACATTGAAATCGTTTTGACTATGCTGGGTGTTTGTTGCTAGATGGAAGTAGCTAGGACCTCTGGACTGCAGTCTCTCATCTCTTGCTGACCTCTTGTTGACCTCTGCAGATTCCTGGTAGGTGGGAGCTTGTTAGTTCCTTGTTCCTTATCAGAACCTCCTGTGGTAAGTGTTTTTCTCTTCTCTGTTGCCTGGTAAGGGTGGGTGGTCATGGGCATCCCAAAGTTGGCTAGAAGTCAATTATTTAGGCAGGCTTGTGCATAGATATGGGAGAAGGCAATGGCACCCCACTCCTGGAAAATCCCAAGGACGGAGGAGCCTGGTAGGCTGCAGTCCATGGGGTCGCTAAGAGTCGGACACCACTGAGCGACTTCATTTTCACTTTTCACTTTCATGCATAGGAGGAGGAAATGGCAACCCACTCCAGTGTTCTTGCCTAGAGAACCCCAGGGACTGCGGGGCCTGGTGGGCTGCCATCTATGGCGTGGCACAGGGTCGGCCTCAACTGAACCACTTAGCAGCTGCAGCAGCAGCAGCAGCAGTGCATAGATATCAAAGGGGATGAGAACAGTCAGGTAGGATCACATATGTCACCGTGAAACAATACATCTCCTCTTAGCCAAAGCTAACAAAAGATTTCTGTTCTAGGTCAACCTAGAAGAGATCACTTAAGAGGTAAAGAAACTTAAACTCCATTAGCAAAGGCAGTTCAACATCTCAAGAAAACTTGTGCTAGGCACAAAACTCTTTTCTGGGGGCCTACTTTCCCTACTACCTCCTTATCCCATTCTGTACCCATTCCTTTGCTTCTCCCGTCCTGAAAATGCCACCTGTAAGACAGAACTACTTCGTTTTCCTTCTTAAAGTGTGATTGCATTCCATACATTCTTGTAATAACAAGTCATACATTTCCCTTCAGCAACCAAGAACTCACTCTTATATTGGCATTTGATAGATTGGTGAGCATACCTATCAGTGATAATAGCGCCCACCCCGCTTCCTGCAAGAACAGAACAAAACAAAACAAAACAAAAAAATTGCTTTCTTACATTTAATATGTTCGGATGGTGCCAGTCACTATTCATGCAGAGTCAAAAATCTCTTTTGTTTCTGTGTAAAAGGGAGGTCCTTTCAAGTCGTGAATGTTTCAGAAGTTTCATTTATTTGGAAGTGACCTAGCTATTCAATACACTGTCGTCACTTAGTTTAGCACCAGGATAGAAACTCAGGTAACCAAAACACCTGGAGGAACGATTGTAAGTTCAGTTCAGTTCAGTTGCTCAGTCGAGTCTGACTCTTTGGGACCCCGTGGCCTGCAGGACGCCAGGCTTCCGTGTCCATCACCAACTCCAGGGTCTTGCTCAAACTCATGTCCATCGAGTCAGTGATGCCATCCAACCATCTTATCCTCTGTCATCCCCTTCTCCTCTGCCTTCAATCAAGACTATGAGAGGCAGATATTTTAGAGTATAATTATTGTTAAGAGTTTATCTAAAAGCTCATATCACATTTACATTTTTTACATTGGTTGTTGCTGTTTCCAGGTACTTTCTTGCTGACAAGCTTGTGACACATATAACAATAGAGCAATTTTTACCTCAAAAGAAACCTAGGCACTATGAACATGTTGTACTTAATGTTGTTGACTCTTAGACATGTCTATAGTGGAGGAGCAAACCCAAAAATACTAGATATTTAATATTGACTAGTTCCCAGTTCACGGGACTCTGACATTCATTTAGGTCAATGTTTTCTTGTATTTCCAGCAGTTTGATTTGGAAGGGCTGCCTTGTCTTGAGACCATTGAAATCAGAACTCAGAAGTTGAGCAATATTATCAAAAAACACAAGGCTCACACTGACACATACCTTAATCCAGACAGACAGACAAGACATCTTCCAGTTTTCCGCCTGAGATTTAAAATATTTCTTTGAGCCGTTTTCCTGGGGAGTGGGGGGGGGAGTGGGGCTGGCAGCGAGGCAGGCTTGGGTAACAAGCTAATTGTTGGTCATTGCATATGCAAAGAACCAGCTTTCCGGGTTCCAAGGAAAAAAGTTTCCTTGGTACCCAATTTTGTTTGGATCTATAGACTCTCATGGCCCTCCTAGGTCAGGACATGTTTCCTTTCTGTAGTCCTCATTTTATCCCTAAATCATAGACAGCTTGGATTGTCTCTGTGGGGTGGATGTATTGTCCTCGTGTTTGACCTGGCGGCAGTAGCGAGGTCCGAGATCCTCTCCTGGAACCGGGCGTGGGGACGGGGCTCACCAGGAGCCCCTGGTGGAAGTGGGCAACGCCCCGGGAGCGCGCCAGTGGCGGGGCGATCCCGGGCGGCGCGGGTCGGGGTTCTGGTCGGGAGGGGGTGGGGGGCGGTAACAGTTGTGCTCTCGGGGGTCCCCACTGCAGCTGGAAACGCGCTGGGAGTGCGGCAGGGGCGGGGTGAACCCGGGTGGCGCGGGGCGGGGTTCGGCTCCTGGCGGGGGTGGGGGAGGGCTTCCCAGTTGTGCTCTCGGTGGTGGCCACTGCGGCTGGAAATGCGCCGGGAGCACACCCGGGGCGGGGTAAACCTGGGCTGCGCGGGTCGAGATTTAGATGGCTGTGGGTGGGGGTTCGGTCCCAGTTGTGCTCTCGGGGGTGGCCACTGCGGCTAGGAACGCCCATTTCCTATGCTCCTGTGTCCCCAAGGATCCACATCTAGTGGGTGCAGCGGAGGGCTGCGGGCCACAGGTCAGGGAACTGGGACTGCTTGGAGCAGGGAACCAAGTATTCCGCCCTCTGTTGGCACATTCTCGGAGCTCCCCAACCTGGCGGTTGCAGAAAGGCCTCGCCCTTGGTGTCAAGGCCTTTACCGCTCCACCCCTTTGCTGAAAAATCTCAGTCTGCACGGTTTTCCCAAGCAGCCTAGTGTCCCCTGGAAGTCCAAGGGACAGAACACTGAACTCTGGCCTGCTGGCCCAGCCCTGCTTCTGGCAATTTGTAAGCCAGCGGGCCCTTGAGCACCTGCTGGGATGGGAAAGGGAAGGGTCCACGGATTGCACCCTAGAAACTTAGTAGGGTGCATGGATTTCAAACCCTGGTGGCCGCCCAGGCAGCAAAGAAGTGGGGAGGGCACCTTGCTGCCCTTTCATGGAAGAATCTGTGGCTGTCCTGATGCGTGGGCCTTTTCATGGGGACCTTGTGCAATAAAAGTTTGGTGTTTTGGTACTGAATAATTAGAAATTGTAAAAAGTTTAAATTATGTGGTGGTGTAATTAAAAAACAAAACAAAACAGAACCAAGCCCCAAGTGTTTGGCACAGGGAGGTTTAAGTATCGAAGGCCTGTTTTCCTTGCACTGTGGCATTCTATCAAGAAGTGTGCAGGATTTTTTTTTTTTTTTAAGAAAAGTGTTCGAAGTGAGGGAAACAGGAAACCCAGAGGTGCCCCTGTATTTTGGGGAAGGCCTTAGGAGGTCACTTGGAAATGCTGCTGGCTGTGGGGGAGGGGGGCAGATGGGCTGTGCAGGCTTGTCCTTTGCATTCATGTTCTTGTGTGTAGAAACCCAGCTCGGAGCCATCTCCTGATGTGTAAGAATTTCGCAGACAAACCTTGAGCTAAGCAATGCATTTGTTCCTGAGGAAATGTTTGTCTTAAGCGATGTAAATATCCTATGTATATCTGCTGGACTCTGGCTTCAGGTCGGTTCCCCCAATAGGCTCAGAAGCGACTTGAACAAAACAGTATGTTTTCCTCGTACCTTGTTCTCCTAATCTATGTTAAGGAAATGATATATTTGCCTGGAATACTGCCTTTCTTCAAGATTCATGTCAATCAGTTTTTGGCCCAGGATGACTCACCTGCTGCCAATGTGACCTCAAGGCATGTCGTGGGGGAGGGGCCTGGTGCCATTCCCTGAGACAGTGCCTTTCTTTCCTTAGCTGACTGCTAGTGCCTGTAGAATATCTGGCTAGAGACCAGCAGGGCGTACACCCCGCCTCAAGTCTAAGTCAGCAGCTTTCTCTATCTCATTTATACTTTAATAACAATTGATGACACAAAAGCTCTGAGCGATCAAATCATATCAAATCTTCATTTCAGATTGAAGATGCATTCCATGGTATTGCCATCTTAAGTCTTTCCATTGTTATGGAATACCTGTCCATGTATTCAGGATAGTTTTCAGCCAGAGTGTATAAGTTCCAGTGTGCCAGTCTTGTCATCCTCGTTACATCCATGGCAAAGTGTTGTATTCATGTTGACATTATTGAAAGGGAATTTTTTTAAATTCCTTTTCAGATTATTATCTGCTAATATATACAGAAAAAACTGTGTAATCTTTCGTTTTTATCAGTTTGGACAGCTTGATAGTTGTCTTTAATTTCTTTCCTTTCTCATACTTTAAGATTTTCCGGGCACTGTACATGTACTGCCTCACCCCTAATCTCAGTCATGTGTTCAAAGAACTTCTGTCCTTTATTTGTTTACTTATTTTTTGCAACATTGAATTCGTTTTGACTATGCTGGGTCTCTGCTGCAAGATGGAAGTTGCTAGGACCTCTGGACTGCAGTCTTCCATCTCTTACTGACCTCTTGTTGACCTCTGCAGAATCCTGGTTGGCGGGAGCTTGTTAGTTCCTCGTTCCTTACCAGGACCTCCTGTGGTAAGTGTTTTTCTCTTCTCTGTTGCCTTGTAAGGGTGGATGGTCATTGGCATCCCAAAGCTAGCTAGAAGTCAATGATTTAGGCAGGCTTGTGCATAGATATGGGAGAAGGCAATGGCACCCCACTCCAGTACTCTTGCGTGGAAAATCCCATGGATGGAGGAGCCTGGTAGGCTGCAGTCCATGGGGTCGCTAAGAGTCGGACACCACTGAGCGACTTCACGTTCACTTTTCACTTTCATGCATGGGAGGAGGAAATGGCAACCCACTCCAGTGTTCTTGCCTAGAGAACCCCAGGGACTGCGGGGCCTCGTGGGCTGCCGTCTATGGGGTCTCACAGAGTCGGACACGACTGAAACGACTTAGCAGCAGCAGCGGCGGCAGCAGCAGCAGAAGCAGTGCATCGATATCAAAAGGGCTGCAAACAGTCAGGAGGGATCACATATGTCACCGTGAAACACTACTTCTCCACTTAGCCAAAGCTAACAAAAGATTTCTGTTCTAGGTCAACCTAGAAGAGATCACTTAAGAGGTAAAGAAACTTAAACTCCATTAGCAAAGGCAGTTCGACATCTCAAGAAAACTTGTGCTAGGCACAGAACTCTTTTCTGGGGGTCCACTTTCCCTACAACCTCCTTATCCCATTCTGTACCCATTCCTTTGCTTCTCCCATCCTGAAACGGCCACCTGTAAGACAGAACTACTTTGTTTTCCTTCCTCAAGTGCCATTGCATTCCACATACTTTCTTGTAATAACAAGTCATACATTTCCCTTCAGCAACCAAGAACTGACTTTTATATTGGCATTGGCTATAGCCCGCCCCCCTCCCCCCACCCCCAAGAACAGAACAAAACAAAACAAAACAATTGCTTTCTTACATTTAACATGTCAGGATGGTGCCAGACACTATTCATGGAGAGTCAAAAATCTCTTTTGTTTCTGTGTAAAAGGGAGGTCCTTTCAAGTCGTGAATGTTTCAGAACTTTCATTTATTTGGAAATGACCTAGCTATTCAATACACTGTCGTCACAAGGATAGAAACTCGGGTAACCAAAACTCCTGGAGAAACGTTTGTTAGTTCAGTTCAGTTCAGTTGCTCAGTCGTGTCTGACTCTTTGGGACCCCGTGGCCTGAAGGACGCCAGGCTTCCGTGTCCGTCACCAGCTCCAGGGGCTTGCTCAAACTCATGTCCATCGAGTCAGTGATGCCATCCAACCATCTTATCCTCTGTCATCCCCTTCTCCTCTGCCTTCAATCAAGACTATGAGAGGCAGATATTTTAGAGTATAATTATTGTAAAGAGTTTGTCTAAAAGCTCATATCACATTTACATTTTTTACTTTTGTTGTTGTCGTTTCCAGGTAGTTTCTTGCTGACAAGCTTGTGACAGATATAACAATAGAGCAATTTTTACCTCAAAAGAAACCTAGGCACTATGAACATGTTGTGCTTAATGTTGTTGACTCTTAGACATGTCTATAGTGGAGGAGCAAAACCAAAAATACTAGATATTTAATATTGACCAGTTCCCAGTTCACGGGACTCTGACATTCATTTAGGTCAATGTTTTCTTGTATTTCCAGCAGTTTGATTTGGAAGGGCTGCCTTGTCTTGAGACCATTGAAATCAGAACACAGAACTTGAGCAATATTATCAAAAAACACAGGGCTCACACTGACACATACCTTAATCCAAACAGACAGACAAGACATCTTCCAGGTTTCCGCCTGAGATTTAAAATATTTCTTTGAGCCAGTCTTCTGGGGAGTGGGGGGATGGGGGTGGCAGTAAGGCAGGCTTGGGTAACAAGCTAATTGTTGGTCATTGCATATGCAAAGAACCAGCTTTCCGGGTTCCAAGGAAAAAAGTTTCCTTGGTAACCAACTTTGTCTGGTTCTATAGAATATCATGGCCCTCCTAGGTCAGGTCATCTTGCCTTTCTGTAGTCCTCGTTTTATCCCTAAATCATAGACAGCTTGGATTGTCTCTGTGGGGTGTATGTATTGTCCTCATGTTTGACCTGGCGGCAGCAGCGAGGTCCGAGAGCCTCTCCTGGAACCGGGCGTGGGGACGGGGCTCACCGAGAGCCACTGGTGAAGGTGGGCAGCGCCCCTGGAGCGCGGCAGGGGCGGGGCGAACCCGGGCGGCGCAGGGCGGGTGTCGGCTCCTGGCGGGGGTAGGGGAGGGCTTCCCAGTTGTGCTCTCGGAGATGGCCACTGCAGCTGGAAACGCGCCGGGAGCGCAGCCAGGGTGGGGTAAACCTGGGCTGCACAGGTCGAGATTCCGCTCGCTGTGGGTGGGGGGTCGGTCCCTGTTGTGCTCCCGGGGGTCGCCAATATGGCTGGGAACCCGCCGGGAGCCCGGCAGGGCCGGGGCGAAACCTGGCGGCGCGGGGCGGGGTGGGGTTCCGTTCGCAGTGG
The DNA here is from genome assembly GCF_029407905.1 of Bubalus kerabau. Taxonomy (NCBI): domain Eukaryota; kingdom Metazoa; phylum Chordata; class Mammalia; order Artiodactyla; family Bovidae; genus Bubalus; species Bubalus kerabau. Next base: position 5,023,193 of record NW_026577882.1, read on the forward strand.
GGGTCGGCTCCTGGCGGGGGTGGGGGAGGGCTTTCCAGATGTGCTGTTGGGGGTCGCCATTGCGGCTGGGAATGCCCATTTCGTGAACTCCTGGATCCCCAAGGATCGGCATCCATTGGCCACAGCGGAGGGGTGCAGAACACAGGTAAGGGAACGGGGACTGCCTGGAGCAGGGAACCATGTATTCCGCCCTGTGTTGGCACAGTCTCAGAGCGCCCCAACCTGGCGGTCGCAGAAAGGCCTCGTCTTTGGGGTCAAGGCCTTTACCGCTCCACCCCTCTGCTGAAAAACCTCAGAGTCTGCGCGGTTTTCCCAAGCAGCCTAGGGTCCGCTGGAAGTCCAAGGGACAGAACCCTGAATTCTGGCCGGCTGGCCCAGCCCTGCTTCTGGCACTTTGTAGGCCAGCGGGCCCTGGAGCACCTGCTAGGATGGGAAAGGGAAGGGTACGCGAATTGCACCCTGGTGGCCGCCGAGGCAGCAAAGAAGGGGGGAGGGCACCTTACTGCCCTTTAATGGCAGACAGAATCTGTGGCTGTCCTGCTGCGTGGGCCTTTTCATGGGGACCTTGTGCAATAAAAGTTTACCGGTGACCTTAGGGAACTTCCCAGTGTGCTTCTGACAGATGAGGGATGCTGTGGAGTTGGCGGGGCCTCTCAGGACTCCGCTGGGTTTGGTGCAATGGAAGAGGGCCTCATCTCCAGGGAAGGCAGGAACCTCAGGCCTCCTCTCCGTTTCGGACTCCGACCGCAGGGTCCCTGCAGAGTTGGGACAGGAGAGTCAGGAATCGTCTTGTCTGAGGAAGGGAACTCCGCTTGCCTCTCGAGGTGCTCAGGGGGTCTCAAGGCCCTTGTTGAGCTGTGTGTGGAACCTGCGGGTGTTTCCGGAAATGCACGACGGTGACAGTGCCCCTTCGTGTTGTGCCTTCACCCACTGGGTTGCCTTCGAAGAGGTGTCCGGGCCTCGGGTTCTTTTCAAGAGCGGACAGGGAAATCGGGGTCTTTCGGCATGTGGGACCACCCACGGGGCTAGTCTCAAATTTCCTAGTGAGGCCGGCTTCATCCTGAGGTGTGCTGGGAAGGCCGGGGACCCTTCCAGACAACGCAGGGGGATCGACTCTCCTGTCGCCATCAGGAGGGGAGAAGGGGCTCAGATGAAGTGGGGACGGAACCCTCGGTGTTACCCTCGAGGGAAACCGGCGTGTGGGGGACTTTTGGGGGTTGCATGAAAGGAGTCAGGTACCGTTTCGCACTTCAGGACAGAATCTGGGACTTCCCTTGAAACGCCGTAGCGGGCAAGGGCCTCATCTTGCGAAGACGTTGGGACCATGTGGATTTTCTTGAGTTGCGGCGGGATTCTAGAGTTACGACGGGGATTTCAGGCTTCCTCTTGTGTTGGCCCCGGGAAGCCTAATCTTCCATTCGAGTTGCGAGGGAAAGCTGAGGGTTGCACTCGAGTCACTGCAGGGCCAAAGAGACCTCATCTAGGCCTGTGTCCGGGACTTAACGTTCCTCTCAAGGGAAGACAGGGATCTCAGGGTGGCGTTCCAGACTCCCCCGGGGAGTCAGGCCTCGCCTCGAGGGCAAGCCAAGGATGCCGCTCTCCTCTCAAGTCGCGACGCAGATCTCTTGGAGCCCACTGAGTGGCCTCAAGGGAGTCAGGCCTTCTCTTCAGTTTGGAGAGAGGACTCGGGATTGCGCTCTGGGTCAGGCAGGAAAAGAAGGCCCTCACCTCGCGAGGATGGGGGCTTCTCAGGGGTTTCCTCGAGCTGCGGCGCCCGTGGGGGTTTTCTCACGAGGCAAGACGAGGATCTCAGGGAGCCTCTCGTGCGGTGCCAGGGAAGTCAGGTCTCTGTGCGCATGGCGAGGGGGAGCGCGTCATGGCTCTCCAGTCATGGGAGAGGACTAGGGCCTCCAGACGCGTTGAAGAAGGACACGCGAAGTCTTTCTGGGGTTGCGGCGGGAAAGCCTCGTTTCCCTCGACTTCTGCCGGGGACCTGAGGGAACTTCCCATGGTGCCTCTGATAGGTGAGGGATGCTGTGGAGTTGGCGGGGCCTCTCGGGACTCCGCTGGGCTTGGCGCAATGGAAGAGGGCCTCATCTCGAGGGGAGACAGGAAACTTAGGCTTCCTCTCCTTTTCGGACTCCAACCACAGGGTCCCTGCAGAGTTGGGACAGGAGAGTCAGGCCTCGTCTTGTCTGAGGAAGGGAACTCCGCTTGCCTCTCGAATTGCTCAGGGTGTCTCACGCACCTCGTCGAGCTGTGTGTGGAAACCGCGGGTTTTTCCGGACGACGCACGGGGGTGTCAGTGCCCCTTCGAATGATAACTTCACCCACAGGGTTGCCTTCGAAGAGGTGTCCGGGCATCGGGTTCTTATCCAGAGCGGACTGGGAAATTGGGGTCGTTCGGCATGTGGCACAACCCACGGGGCTCGTCTCGAATTTCCTCGGGAGGCCGGCCTCATCCTGAGGTGTGCCGGGAAAGCCGGGAACCCCTTCCAGAATACGCAGGGGAATCGACTCTCCTGTCGTGATGAGGAGGGGAGAAGGTGCTCAGATGAAGGGGTGCCAGGACCCTCGGTGTTCCCCTCGAGGGAACCCGGCGTGTCTGGGAAATTTTGGAGGTCGCATGAAGGGTGTCAGGTACCGTTTCGCAATTCAGGACGGAACGTGAGACTTCCCTTGAGACGCCGTAGCGGGCAAGGGCCCCATCTAGTGAAGACGTTGGGACCACGTGGTTTTTCTCGAGTTGCGGCGGGATTCTCGAGTTACGACGGGGATTTCAGGCTTCCTCTTGGGTTGGCCCTGGGAAGCCGCATCTTCCATTCGAGTTGCGAGGGAAAGCTGGGGGTTGCGCTCGAGTCACTGCAGGGCCCAAGAGACCTCATCTAGGCGTGTGTCCAGGACCTAGTAGTGCTCTCAAGGGAAGACAGGGATCCCGGGGTTGCACTCCAGAGTCCCCCGTGGAGTCAGGCCTCGCCTTGTGGGGAAGCAAAGGACTCCGCTCTTCTCTTGAGCCAGGACGCGGATCTCTTGGAGCCCTCTGAGTGGCCTCAAGGGAGTCAAGCCTAATCTTCAGTTTGGAGAGAGGACTCGGGATTGCTCTCCAGGAAAGGCAGGAAAAGAAGGCCCTCACCTCGCGAGGACGGGGGCTTCTCAGGGGTTTCCTCGAGCTGCGGCGTCCGTGGGGCTTTTCTCACGAGGCACGACGAGGTTCTCAGGGAGCCTCTCGTGCGGCGCCAGGGAAGTCAGGTCTCCATGAGCGTGGCGAGGGGGAGCGCGTCATTGTTCTCGAGTCCTGGGAGGGGACTAGGGCATCAAGGCGTGTAGAAGAAGGACTCTTGAGGTCTTTCTCGGCTTGCGGCGGGAAACCCTCATTTCCCTCGACTTCTCCCGGTGACCTGAGGGAACTTCCCAGGGCTCCTCTTAGAGGTGAGGGATGCTGTGGAGTTGGTGGGCCATCTCGGGACTCCTCTGGGTTTGGCGCAATCGAAGAGGGCCTCATCTCGAGGGGAGACAGGACCTCAGGCTTCCTCTCCGTTTCGTACTCCGACAGCAGTGTCCCTGCAGCGTTGGGGCAGGAGAGTCAGGCCTCGTCTTGTCTGAGGATGGGAACTCCGCTTGCCTCTCGAGTTGCTCAGGGAGTCTCAGTCCCCTCGTGGAGCTGTGTGTGGAAACCGCGGGTATTTCCAGACGATGCACGGGAGTGTCATTGCCCCTTCGTGTTGTTCCTTCACTCACAGGGTGGCCTTCGAAGAGGGGTCCGGGCATCGGGTTCTCCTCAACTGCGGACCGGGAAATCAGGGTCGTTCAACATGGGGCACCAGCCACGGGGCTTGTCTCGAATTTCCTCGCGAGGCCGGCCTCATCCTGAGGGGCGCCGTGCAGGCCGGGAACCCCTTCCAGACCACGCAGGGGAATCAACTCTCCTGTCGCGAACAGGAGAGGAGTAGGAGCTCAGAGGAAGTGGTGCCGGGACTCTCGGTGTTCCCCTCAAGGGAACCCGGCATGTCGGGGAACTTTTGGATGTCGCATGAAGGGTGTCAGGTACCGTGTCTCACTTCACGACGTAACATGGGACTTCCCTTGAGACGCCGTACTGGGCAAGGGCCTCATCTTGCGAAGACTTTGAAACCACGTGGTTTTTCTCGAGTTGCGGCGGCATTCTCGAGTTTCGACGAGGATTTCAGGCTTCCTCTTGGGTTGGCCTTGGGAAGCCCCATCTCCCATTCAAGTAGCGAGGGAAATCTGGGGGTAGTGCTCGAGTCACTGCAGGGCCAAAGAGACCTCATCAAGGCGTGTGTCCGGGAACTAATATTCCTCTCCAGGGAAGTCAGGGATCTCGGGGTTGCATTTCAGGCTCCCTCGGGGAGTCAGGCCTCGTCTCGAGGGGAAGCCAAGGACTCCGCTCTCCTCTCGAGTGGCGACGCGGATCTCTTGGAGCCCCCTGAGCGGCCTCAAGGGAGTCCAGCCTCCTCTTCAGTTTGGAGAGAGGACCCGGGATTGCTCTCCAGGCCATGCAGGAATAGAAGGCGCTCAGCTCGCGAGGACGGGGGCGTCTCAGGGGTTTCCTCGAGCTGCGGCGCCCGTGGGGGTTTTCTCCCGAGGCACGACGAGGATCTCAGGGAGCCTCTCGTGCGGCGCCAGGGAAGTCAGGTCTCCATGCGCGTGGTGAGGGGGAGCGCGTCATGGCACTCGAGTCACTGGAGGGGACTAGGGCCTCGAGACGCGTTGAAGAAGGACTCTCGAGGTCTTTCTCGGGTGGCAGCGGGAAGCCCTCGTTTCCCTCACCTTCTGCCGGGGATCTTAGGGAACTTCCCAGGGTGCCTCTGAGAGGCGAGGGATCCTGTGTAGTAGGCGGGGCCTCTCGGGACTCCGCTGGTCCTGGCGCAACGGAAGAGGGCCTCACCTCGAGGGGAGGCAGGAACCTCAGGCTTCCTCTCCGTTTCCGCTCCGACCACAGGGTCCCTGCAGAGTTGGGACAGGAGAGTCATGCCTCGTCTTGTCTGAGGAAGGGAACCCCGCTTGCCTCTCGAGTTGTCAGGGGTTTTCAGGCCCCTGGTCGAGCTCTGTGTGGAACCCGCGGGTCTTTCCGGATGATGCACGGGGGTGTCAGTGCCCCTTCGTGTTGTGCCTTCACCCACAGGGTTGCCTTCAAAGAGGGGTCCGGGCCTCGGGTCCTTCTCAAAAGCGGACTGGGGAATCGGGGGCATTTGGCATGTGGCACCACCCACGTGGCTCGTCTCGAATTTCCCTGTGAGACCGGCCTCATCCTGAGGTGCACCGGGAAGGCCGGGAACCCCTTCTGAACCACGCAGGGGAATCGACTCTCCTGTCGTGATCAGGAGGGGAGAACGGGCTCAGATGTAGCTGTGCCGGGACTCTCGGTGTTCCCTCGAGGGTACCCGGCGTTTCGAGGAGATTTTGGGGGTTGCACGAAGGGTGTCAGTTACTGTTTCGCGCTTCAGGGCGGAACATGGGACTTCCCCTGAGACGCTGTAGTGGGCAAGGGCCTCATCTTGCGAAGACGTTGGAACCAAGTGTTTTTTCTCGAGTTGCGGCGGGATTCTCAGTGACGATGGGGATTACAGGCTTCCTCCTCTGTTGGCACTGGGAAGCCCAGTCTTCCATTCGATTGGCGAGGGAAAGCTGGGGGTTTCGCTCGAGTCACTGCAGGGCCAAAGAGACCTCATCTAGGCTTGTGTCCAGGACCTAATGTTCCTCTCCAGGGAAGGCAGGGATCTCGGGGTTGCATTCCAGTATCCCCCTGGGTGTCAGGCCTCGTCTCGAGGGGAAGCCAAGGACTCCGCTGTCCTCCCGAGTCGCGACGCGGATATCTTGGAGCCCCCTAGTGGCGTCAATGGAGTCAAGCCTCCTCTTCATTTTGGAGAGAGGGCTCTGGATTGTTCTCCAGGCCATGCAGGAAAAGAAGGCCCTTCACCTCGCGAGGACGGGGGCGTCTCAGGGGTTTCCTCGAGCTGCGGCGCCCGTGGGGGTTTTCTCGCGAGGCACGCGAGGATCTCAGGGAGCCTCTCGTGCGGCGCCAGGGAAGTCAGGTCTCCCTGCGCGTAGCGAGGAGGAGCGCGTTGTGGCTCTCGAGTAATGGGAGGGGACTAGGGCCTCAAGACGCGTTGAAGAGGGACTCTCGAGGTCTTTCTCGGGTTGTGGCGGGAAAAAGTCATTTCCCTCGACTTCTGCCAGGGACCTTAGGGAACTTCCCAGGGTGTCTCTGAGAGTTGAGGGATACTGTGGAGTTGGCGGTGCCTCTCGGGACTCCGCTGGGTTTGTCGCAATGGAAGAGGGGCTCATCTCGAGGGGAGGCAGGAACCTCAGACTTCCTCTCTGTTTCGGACTCCGACATCAGGGTCCCTGCAGAGTTGGGACAGGAGAGTCAGGCTACGTCTTTTCTGAGGAATGGAACTCCGCTTGCCTCTCGAGTTGTTCATGGGGTTTCAGGCCCCTTGTCAAACTGTGTGTGGAATCTGCAGGTTTTTCCAGACGATGCACGGGGGTGTCAGTGACCCTTCGTTTTTTGTCTTCATCCACAGGGTTGCCTTCGAAGAGGTGTCCGGGCATCGGGTTCTTATGAAGAGCGGACCGGGATATCGGGGTCGTTCAGCATTTGGCACCACCCAAGTGGGTTGTCTCGAATTACCTCATGAAACCAGCCTCATCCTGAAGTGTGCCGCGAAGGTCATGAAACTCTTCCAGACAAAGCAGAGGAATTGACCCTCCTGTGGCGATCATTAGGGGAGAAGTGGCTCAGATGAAGTGCTGCTGGGAACCTCGGTGTTTCCCTGAAGTGAGACAGGTATTTCGGGTAACTTTTGGGGTCGCATAAAGCATCCAAGTACCGTTTCACTCTTCAAAATGGAACGTTGGACTTCTCTTGGGGTGCTCCAGCGGGCATGGGCCTCATCTTGGCTTGACTGCGGAACCACTTGGTTTTTCTCGAGTTGCGGTGGGATATTTGAGTTACCACAGGGAATTCATGCTTCCTCTTGTGTTGGCCCACAAAAGTCTTATCTTCCATTCGAGATTCGAGGAAGAGCTGGAGGTGCGCTCTAGTCACTGAAGGCAAAAGAGACCCCACCAAGGCTTGTGTGCAGGACCTAATGTTCATGTCAAGGCTCGACAGAAATCTCGGGGTTGCATTCCAGACTCAACTTGGAGTCAGGCCTCGTCTCGAGGGGAAGCAAAGGACTCTGCTCTCCTCTCGAGTCGGACGGGTATGTCTTGGAGCCCACTGAGTGGCTTAAAGGGAGTCAAACCTCCTCTGGTGTTTGGAGGGAGGACACGGGATTGCTCTCCAGGGAATGCATGAAATGAAGGCCCTCATCTCCCAATGACTGGGGCGTTTCGCAGGTTTTCTCGAGCTGTGGCGCTAGTGTGGGGTTTCTCACGAAGTAAGACTGGGAGCTCAGTGAGCCTCTCACGTGGTGCCAGGGCAGTCAGGTCTCTATGCACGTGGTGAGAGGGAGCCCGTCATTGTTCTCGAGTCATGGTAGGGGAATTGGGCCTGAAGAGGTGTTAAAGAAGGACTCTCGAGGTCTTTCCTGGGTTGCAGCAGGAAACCCTGGGTTCCATCGACTTGTGCCAGTGACCTCAGGAAGCTTCTCAGCGTGCCTCTGAGAAGTCAGGATCACTGTGGAGTTGAGAGGGGCCTCTCGGAACTCCACTGGGTTTGGTGCAATGAAAGAGGGCCTCATGACAAGTTGAGGCAGGAACCTCAGGGTTCCTCTCCTGGCTTCGAATGCGCCGGATCTGACTCGGATCGCAGAGTCCCTGCAGAGTTGTGACAGGAGAGTCAGGCCTCGTCTTGTGTGGAGGAATGGAACTCCGCTTGACTCTTGCGTTGTTCATGGGGTGACAGGCCACTTGTCGATTTGTATGTGGAACTTGCGGGTTTTTCTGGACGATGCACCGGGGTGTCACTGCCCCTTCGTGTTGTGCCTTGATCCACAGGATTGCCTTCGAGTTGGGTTCTGCCATCGGGTTCTTATCAAGAGCGGACCAGGGAATCGGGGTCTTTTGGCATGCCGCACCACCCACGAGGCTATGTCTCAAATTTCCTCGTGAGACTGGCCTCATCTTGATGTGCGCCAGGAAGGTCGGGAATGCCTTCCAGACAAAGCAGGGGAATCGAACCTCCTGTCGCGATCAAGAGGGGAGAAGAGTCTCAGATGAAGTGGTGCCGGGAACCTCGGTGTTCTCCTCAAGTGAGAATGGTATGTCGGGGAACTTTTGGGGTTGCATCAAGGGTTCCAAGTAACTTTTCGCTCTTCAATACGGAACGTGGGACTTCTCTTGAGACGCTGTAGCGGGCAAGGGCCTCATCTTTCGATGACGGGGGAACCACGTGGTTTTTCTTGAGTTGCAGCGGGATTCTCGAGTTACGACGGGGAATTCAGGCTTCCTCTTCAACTGGCCCAGGGAAGTCCAGTTTTCATTCGAATTGCGAGTTAGAACTGGGGATTGCTCTCGAGACACTGCAGGGCCAAATAGACCTCATCTAGGCTTGTGTCCAGGACCTAATGTTCCTCTGCTGGGGCGACAGTGATCTCGGCATTGCATTCTCGACTCACCCGGGGAATCAGGCCTCGTCTCGAGGGGAAGCCAAGGACACCGCTCTCCTGTCAAGTCGCGACGGGTATATCTTGGAGCTCACTGTGTGGCCTAAAATGAGTCAAGCCTCCTGTGGAGTTTGGAGAGAGGACTCAGGATTGCTCTCCAGGCCATACAGCAAAAGAAGGCCCTCATCTCGTGAGGACTGGGGCGTCTCGTGGGTATTCTCGAGCTGCGGCTCCAGTGTGGTGTTGCTCACGAGGTATAATGGGGAGCTCAGGGAGCCTCTCCTGTGGCGCCAGGGAAGTCAGGTTTCTATGCGCGTGGCTAGGGGGAGCGCGTCATTGCTCTCGAGTCATGGTAGGGGAATCGCACCTCAAGACGCGTTGAAGAAGGACTCTCGAGGTCTTTTACGGGTTGGAGCAGGAAACCCTTGGTTCCCTCGACTTGTGCCGGTGATCTCAGGAAGGTCTAAGGGTGCCTCTGAGAAGTCAGGGATACTGTGCAGTTGGGAGGGGCCTCTCGGGACTCCACTGGGTTCGGTGCAATGGAAGAGGGCCTCATCTCGAGTGGAGACAGGAAACTCATGTTTCCTCTCCTGACTTCCCCTGGGCCAGATCTGACTCGGATCGCAGTTTCGCTGCAGAGTTCGAACAGGAGAGTCAGGCCTCGTCTTGTGTGGAGGAATGGAACTCTGCTTGCCTCTCCAGTTGTTCACGGGGTGACAGGTCACTTCTCGAGCTGTGTGTGGTACCTGCGGGTTTCTCCGGACGATACCCTGGGGTGTCAGTGCCCCTTCGTGTTGTGCCTTCATCAAAAGGGTTATCTTCAAAGAGGTGTCCGGGCATTGGGATCTTATCAAGAGCGAACCGGGAAATCGGGGTCTTTCGGCATGTGTCACCATCCACGAGGCTATGTCTCGAATATCCTCGTGAGACCGGCCTCATCCTGAGATGCACCGGGAAAGGCGGGAACCCCTTCAAGACAAAACAGGGGAATCGACCCTCCTGTCGCGATCAGGAGGGGAGAAGGGGCCCAGATGTAGTGGTGCCGGGAACCTCGGTGTTCTCCTCGAGCCAGACCAGTGTGTCGAGGAACTTTTGAGTTCGCATCAAGGGTGCCAATACCGTTTCGCACTTCAAGACGGAACGTGGGACTTCTCTTGAGACGCTGTAGGGGGCAAGGGCCTCATCTTGCGATGACGGGGGAACCACGTGGCGTTTCTCGAGTTGTGGCGGGATTCTCGAGTTTCGACGGGGAATACAGTCTTCCTCATGTGTTGAGCCAGGGAAGTCCTATCTTCCATTCGAGTTTCAAGGGAGAGCTGGGGATTGCCCTCGAGTCACTGCAGGGCAAAATAGACCTCATCTAGGCTTGTGTCCAGGACTTAATGTTCATCCCTAGGGGCGACAGGGATCTCGGGCTTGCATACCAGACTCACCCGGGGAATCAGGCCTCGTCTCTAGGGGAAGCAAAGAACTCCGCTGTCCTTTTGAGTCGCGATGGGTATCTCTTGGAGCCCACTGTGTGCCCTAAAGGGAGTCAAGCCTCCTGTGCTGTTTTGATAGAGAACTCGGGATTCCTCTCCAGGCCATGCAGGAAAAGAAGGCCCTCATCTCGCGATGACGGTGGCGTCTTGTGGGTTTTCTAGACTGTCGCGCTAGTGCCGGGTTTCTGACGAGGTACGAGAGGGAGCTCAGGGAGCCTCTCGTGTGGCGCCAGGGAAGTCAGGTCCCCATGAGATGGCTAGGGGGAGCTCGTCATTGCTCTCGAGTCATGGTAGGGTAATCGGGCCTCAAGACGGGTTGAAGAAGGACTCTCGAGGTCTTTCTCGGGTCACTGCATAAAACCCAGGGTTCCCTTGACTTGTGCCTGCGACCTCAGGGAGCTTCTCAGAGTGCCTCTGAGAAGTCAGGGATACTGTGCAGTTTGGAGGGGCCTCTCGAGACTCCTCTGCATTTGGTGGAATGTAAGAGGGACTCATCTCGAGTTGAAGCAGGAACCTCAGTGTTCCTCTCCATTTCTGACTCAGATTGCAAGGTCCCTGCATCTTGGTACAGGAGAGTCAGGCCTCGTCTTTTCTGGAGGATGGGACTCCTCTTGCCTCTCGAGTTGTTCTCGAGGTGACAGGCCACTTGTCGAGCTGTGTATGTAACCTGCCCTTTTTTCCGGATGATGCACAGGTGTGTTAGTGCCCCTTCGTGTTGTACCTTCATACTCAAGGCTGCCTTCCAAGAGGTGTCCGAGCATCGGATTCTTATCAAGAGCGGACCGGGAAATTGGAGTCTTTCAGCAAGTGGCACCACCCACAAAGCTACGTATCGAATTTCCCCATGAGACCGGCCTCATCCTGAGTTGTTCAGGGAAGGTCGGGCCCCCTTGCAGACAAAGCAGGGGAATCGACCCACCGGTCACGATCAGGAGGGGAGAAGGGGCTTAAATGAAGTGGTGCCGGGAACCTCGGTGTTCCCCTTGAGTGAGACCAGCGTGTTGGGGGACTTTTGGGGTCGCATCAAGGGTGCCAAGTACCGTTTCGCATTTCAAGACGGAACCTGGGACATCTTTTGAAACGCTGTAGCGGGCAAGGGCCTCATCTTGCGATGACGGGAGAACCACGTGGTTTTGCTCGAGTTGCGGCGGGATTCTCGAGTTATGACCGGGAATTCAGGCTTCCTCTTGTTGGCCTTGAAATCCAGTCTTCCATTCGGGTTGCGAGGGGGAGCTGGGGATTGCGCTAGAGTCACTGCAGGGCAAAAGAGACCTAATCTAGGCTTGTGTCCAGGATCTAACGTTGCTCTCCAGGGGCGACAGGGATCTCGGGTTTGCATTCCAGACTCATCCGGGGAGTCAGTTCTCACCTCGAGGGTAAGCAAAGAATTCCGCTCCCGTCTCGAGTCGTGATGGGTATCTCTTGGAGCCCACTGTGTGTACTAAAGGGAGTCAAGCCTCCTGTGGAGTTTGGAGAGAGGACTCGGGATTGGACTCCAGGCCATGCAGGAAAAGAAGGCCCTCATCTCGAGATGACGGTGGCGTCTCGTGGGTTTTCTCGAGCTGTGCCGCCAGTGTGGGGTGTCTCATGAAATACCACAGGGATTTCAGGGAGCCTCTTGTGTGGCGTCAGGAAAATTCAGTATTCCATTCGAGTTGCAAGTTAGAACTGGGGATTGCTCTCCAGTCACTGCAGGGCAAAATAGACCTCATCTACGCTTGTGTCCAGGACCTAGTGTTCCACTACTGGGCCGACAGGGATCTCAGGGTTGCATTCTCGACTCACCCAGAGAGTCAGGCCTCGTCTTGAGGGGAAAAAAAGGACTCCGCTCTCCTGTCGAGTCGTGACAGGTATCTCTTGGAGCCCACTGCGTGGCGTAAAGGGAGTGAAGCCTCCTATGGAGTTTGGAGAGATGACTCGTGATTGTTTTCCTGGCCATGCAGGAAAAAAGGCCCTCATCTCGCGATGACGGGGGCGTCTCGTGGGTTTTCTCCAGCTGCGGCGCCAGTATCAGATTTCTCACGAGGTATGACGGGGAGCTCAGAGAGCCTCTCGTGTGGTGCTAGGGACGTCAGGTCTCCGTGCGTGTGGTGAAGGGGAGTGTGTGATTGCTCTCGAGTCATAGTAGGCGAATCGGGCCTCAAGACGCATTGAAGAAGGACTCTCGAGGTCTTTCTCGGGTTGCGGCAGGGAACCCTGGGTTCCCTCGACTTGTGTCGGTGACCTCAGGCAACTTCTCAGGGTGCCTCTGAGAAGTCAGGGACACTGTGGATTTGGGAGGGGCCTTTCGTTACTCAACTGGGTTTGGTGCAATCGAAGAGGGCCTCATCTCGAATGGAGGCAGGAACCTCAGGGGTCCTCTCCATTTCTGACTCGGGTCGCAGAGTACCTGCCGAGTACGGACAAGAGAGTCACGCCTCGTCTTCCGTGGAGGAATGGATCTCCGCTTGCCTTTCGAGTTGTTCACGGAGTGACAGGCCACTTGTTGAGCTGTGTGTGGAACCTACAGATTTTTCCGGACGATGCACAGGGGTGTCAGTGCCCCTTCGTGTTGTGCCTTCATCCACAGGGTTGCCTTCAAAGAGGTGTCCGGGCATCGGGTTCTTTTCAAGAGCGTACCAGAAAATTGGGGTCTTTCAGCATGTGGTACCACCCACGAGGCTACGTCTCGAATTTCCTCGGGAGACCGGCCTCATCCTGAGGTTCGCCAGGAAGGTAGGGAACCCTTGCAGACAAAGCAGGGGAATCGACCCACCGGTCGCGATCAGAAGGGGAGAAGGGGCTCAGATGAAGTGGTGCCGGGAACCTCGGTGGTCCCCTCGAGTGAGACTGGTATGTCACGGCACTTTTGAGGTCGCATCAAGGGTGCCAAGTACAGTTTCACACTTCAAGACGGAACGTGGGAATTCTCTGGAGATGCTCTAGCGGGGAAGGGCCTCATATTGCAATGACGAGGGAAACACGTGGTTTTTCTCGAGTTGAGGCGGGATTCTCGAGTTACGACGGGGAATTCAGGCTTCCTCTTGTGTTGGCCCAGGAAGTCCAATCTTCCATTCAACTTGTCAGAGAGAGCTGTGGGTTGCTCTCGAGTCACTTCAGGGCAAAGAGTCCTCATCTAGGCTTGGGTCCAGGACGTAGTGTTCCTCTCCAGGGGCAACAGGGATATCGGGGTCGCATTCCAGTCTCACCCGGTGGGTCACGCCTCGTCTCGAGTGGAAACAAAGGACTCCACTATCCTCTCGAGTCGCGACGTGTAACTCTTGGAGCCCAATGAGTGGCCTAAAGGGAGTCAAGCGTCCTGTGTAGCTTGGACAGAAGGTTCACGCTTGATCTGCATACCATTCAGTTAAAGATGGCCCTCCTCTCGTGATGACGGGAGCGTCTCATGGGTTTTCTCGAGCTGCGGCGCCAGTGTGGGGTTTCTCACGAGATATGATGGGGAGCTCAGGGAGCCTCTCGTGCGGCGCCAGAGAAGTCAGGCCTCCATGCGTGTGGCCAGGCAGATCGCGTCATTGCTCTGGAGTCATGGGAGGGACTAGGGCCTCCAGACGCATTTAAGAAGGACTCTCGAGGTCTTTCTTGGGTTGGGGCAGGAAACACTCGTTTCCCTCGACCTCTACCGGGGACCTTAGGGAACTTCCCAGGTGCCTCTGAGAGGTGAGGGATACTGAGGAGTTAGAGGGGCCTCTCGGGACTCCACTAGGTTTGACGAAATGAAAGAGGGCCTCATCTCGATTGGAGGTAGGAACCTCAGGCTTCCTCTCCATTTCTGACTCCGACCGCAGGGTCCCTGCAGGGTTGGGACAGGAGAGTCAGGCCTCGTCTTGTCTGAGTAATGGAACTCTGCTTGCCTCTCGAGTCGTTCAGTGGGTCTCAGGCCCCTTGTCGAGCTGTGTGTGGAACCTGCGGGTGTTTCCAGAAGATGCACGGGGGTGTCATTGCCCCTTCATTTGGTGCCTTCCCCCACAGGGTTGCCTTCAAAGAGGTGTCCGGGCATCAGGTTCATTTCAAGAGCGGACCGGGAAATCGGGGTCGTTTGACATGTGGCACCACCCACGTGGCTCATCTCGAATTTCCTCGTGAGACCAGCATCATCCTGAGGTGCGCCGGGAAGGTCAGGAACACCTTCCACACAAAGAAGGGGAATCGACTCTCCTGTCACGATCAGGAGGGGAGATGGGGCTCAGATGAAGTGGGGCCGGGAATCTAGGTGTTTCACTCGAGGGAACCCGGCGTTTCAGGGAACTTTAGGGATCGCATCAAGGGAGCCAAGTACCGTTTCCCACTTCAGGATGGAACATGGGACTTCCCTGGAGACGCTGTAGCAGGCAAGGGCCTCATCCTGTGAAGACGTTGGAACCACGTCGTTTTTCTCGAGTTGCGTCTGGATTCTCGAAAACGACGGGGATTTCAGGCTTCCTCTTGGGTTGGCCCTGGGAAGCCCAATCTTCCCCTGGAGTTGCGAGGGAAAGCTGGGGGTTCTGCTCGAGTCACTACAGGGCCAAAGAGACCTCATCAAGGCGTGTGTCCAGGACCTAATATTCCTCTCAAGGGAAGGCAGAGATCTCGGGTTTCCATTCCAGACTCCCCCAGGGAGTCAGGCCTCGCCTCGAGGGGAAGCAGAGGACTCCACTTTCCTCCTAAGTCGCAACACGGATCTCTTGGAGCCCACTGAGTGGACTCAAGGGTGTCGAGCCTCCTCTTCAGTTTGGAGAGAGGACTCGGGATTGCTCTCCAGGTCAGGCAGGAAAAGAAGGCCCTCATCTCGCGATGACGGGGGCATCTCATGGGTTTCCTCAGGCTGCGGCGCCCGTGGGGGGTTTTCTCACGAGGCACGACGAGGACCTCAGGGAGCCTCTCATGCGGCGCCAGGGAACTCATGTCTCCATGCGCATGGCGAGGAGGAGCTGGTCATCACTCTCGAGTCATGGGAAGTGACTAGGGCCTCAAGACGCATTGAAGAAGGACTCTCGAGGTCTTTCTCGGGTGGCGGCGGGAAACCCTCGTTTCCCTCGACTTCTGCAGGGGAGTATAGGGAACTTACCAGGGTGCCTCTGAGAGGTGAGGAATGCTGTGGAGTTGGCAGGGCCTCTCGGGACTCTGCTGGGTTCGGCGCAATGCAAGAGGGCCTCATCTCGAGGGGAGGCAGGAACCTCAGGCTTCCTCTCCGATTCTGACTCCGACTGCCCGGTCCCTGCAGTGTTGGGACAGGAGAGTCATGCCTCGTCTTGTCTGAGGAATGGAATTCTGGTTGCCTCTCGAGTTGTTCCGGGAGTCTCAGGCCCCTTGTCGAGCTGTGTGTAGACCCTGCGGGTTTTTCCGGATGATGCACGGGGGTGTCAGTGCCCCTTCGTGTTGTGCCTTCACCCACAGGGTTGCCTTCGAAGAGGTGTCCGGGCATCGGGTTCTTATCAAGAGCGGACCGGAAAATCGGTGTCGTTCGGCACGTGGCACCTCACACATGGCTAGTCTCGAATTTCCTCCTGAGACCGGCCTCATCCTGAGGTGCAACGGGAAGGCCGGGAACCCCTTCCAGAGAAAGCAGGGGAATCGACTCTCCTGTCACGATCAGGAGGGGAGAAGGGGCTCAGATGAAGTGGTGCCGGGACCCTTGGTGTTCCCCTCGAGGGAACCCAGAGTGTCGGGGAACTTTTGCTGTCGCATCAAGGTGTCAAATACCGTTTCGCACTTAAGGACAGAACATGGGACTTCCCTGGAGACGCCGGGAATTTCGGTGTTCCCCTGGAGTGAGACCGGTATGTTGGGGAACTTTGGGGTCGCATCAAGGGTGCCAAGTAGCATTTCGAACTTTAAGATGGAACGTGGGACTTCTCTTGAGACTCTAGCTGGCAAGGGCCTCATATTGCGATGAAGGGGGAACCACATGGTTTTTAAGACTTGAGGCTGAATTCTCGAATTACAATGGGAAATTCAGACTTCCTCATGTGTTGACCGTGGGAAGCCCAATCTTCCATTCAAATTGTGAGGGAGAGATGGAGGTTGCTCTCGATCACTGTAGGGCAAAATAGACCTCATCTAGGCTTGTGTCTAGGACATAATGTTCCACTCCAGGGGCGACAGGGATCTCGGGGTTGCATTCCAAACTCACCCGGGGAGTCAGGCCTCGTCTCCAGGGAAGCAAAGGACTCCGCTCTCCTCTCGAGTCGCACCGGGTATTTCTTGGACCCAACTGAGTGGCCTAAAGGGAGTCAATCCTCCTGTGAAGTTTGGAGAGAGGACCAGGGATTGCTCTCCAGGTCAGGCGGGAAAAGAAGGCCCCCATCTCTCCTTGACGGGGGCATCTTGTGGTTTTTCTCGAACTTCGGCGCCACTGTGGGTTTTCTCACGAGGTACGATGGGGTACTCAGGGAGCCTCTTGTGTGGTACTAGGGAAGTCAGTTTTCCTGCTTGTGGCGAGGGGAGCGCGTCCTTGCTCTGGAGTCATGGTAGGGGAATCGGGCATCAAGAGACGTTGAAAAAGGACTCTCCAAGTCTTTCTCGGGTTACTTCAGGAAACTCTGGGTTCCCTCGACTTGTGCCAGTGACCTCAGGTAGCTTCTCAGGGAGCCTCTGAGAATTCAGGGATACTGTGGTGTTGGGAGGGGCCTCTCGGGACACCACTGAGTTTGGTTCAATGGAAGAGGGCCTCTTCTCTAGTTGAGGCAGGAACCTCAGGGTTCCTCTCCATTTCTGACTCCGATCGCAGGGTCCCTGAAGAGTTGGGCCAGGAGGGTAAGGCCTCGTCTTGTGTGAAGGAATGCAACTTCACTTGCCTCTCGAGTTGTTCACGGGGTGACAGTCCACATTTGGAGCTGTGAGTGGAATCATCGGGTTTTTCCAGACGATGCATGGGGATGTCAGTGTCCCTTCGTGTTTTGCCTTCATCCACAGGGTTGCCTTCGAAGAGATGTCCGGGCGTCAGGTTCTTATCTAGAGTGGACCGGGAATTCGGGATCTTTCAACATGTGGCACCAACCATGAGGCTACTTTTTGAATTTCCTCATGAGACCGGCCTCATCCGGAGGTTCGCGGGGAACGTCGGGAACCCCTTGCAGACAAAGCATGGGAGTCGACCCTCCTGTCGCGATCAGGAGGGGTGAAGGGGCTCACAGGAAGTGGTGCCATGAACTTTGGTGTTTCCCTCGAGTGAGACTGGTATGTCAGGGAACTTTGGGGGTCGCATCAAGGGTGCCAAGTACCGTTCTGTACTTCAGGATGGAACGTGGGTCTTCTCTTGATACGCTGTAGCAGCCAAGGGCCTCATCTTGCGATGACGGGGGAGCCACGTGGTTTTTCTCGAGTTGCGGCGGGATTCTCGAGTTACGACGGGGATTTCAGGCTTCCTCTTGTGTTGGGCCAGGGAAGTCCAATCATCCATTCGAGTTGCGAGGGAGAGCTGGGGGTTGCGCTCGAGTCACTGCAGGGCAAAGGAGACCTCATCTAGGCTTGTGTCCAGGACCTAATGTTCCTCTCCAAGGGCCACAGGGATCTCAGGTTTGCATTCCAGACTTACCCAGGGAGTCAGGCCTCGTGTCGAAGGGAAGCAAAGGACTCCGCTCTCCTTTCGAGTTGCGACAGGCACCTCTTGGAGCCCACTTTGTGGCCTAAAGGGAGTCAAGCCTCCTGTGAAGTTTGGAGAGAGGACTTGGGACTGCTCTCCGGGCCATGCAGGAAAAGATGGCCCTCATCTCGCGATGACGGAGGGGTCTTGTGGGTTTTCTCGAGCTGCGGCGCCAGTGTGGGGTTTCACACGAGGTACGACAGGGAGCTCAGGGAGCCTCTCGTGTGGCGCCAGGGAAGTCAGGTCTCCATGTGCGTGGCGAGGGGGAGCGTGTTATTGCTCTCGAGCCATGGTAGGGGAATCTGACCTCAAGACGCGTTGAAGAAGGACTCTCGAGGTCTTTCTTCGGTTGTGGCAGGAAACCCTTATTTCCCTCGACGTTTGCCGGTGGCATCAAGGAGCTTCTCAGAATGCCTATGAGAAGTCAGGGATACTGTGGAGATGGGAGTGGCCTCTCGAGACTCCACTGGGTTTGTTTTAATGGAAGAGGGCCTCATCTCGGGTTGAGGCAGGAACCTCAGGTTATCTCTCCATTTCTGACTCAGATCGAAGCGTGCCTGCAGAGTTGGGATTGGATACTCAGGCCTCGTCTTGTCTGAGGAAGGGAACTCCGCTTGCCTCTCTCGTTGTTTAAGGGGTGACAGGCCAGTTGTGGAGCTGTATGTGGATCCTGTGGGATTTTCCGGACGATGAACAGGGTTGCCAGTGCCCCCTCGTGTAGTGCCTTCATCCACAGGGTTGCCTTAGAAGAGGTGTCCGGGCATCGGGTTCTTATCAAGAGCAAGACCGAGAAATCGGGGTCTTTCGGCACGTGGCGCCAACACGAGGCTACGTCTCGAATTTCTTCGTGAGACTGGCCTCATCCTGAGGTGCGCCATGAAGGTCGGGAACCCCTTCTAGACAAAGCAGGGGAATCGACCTTCCTGACGTGATCAGGAGGGGAGAAGGGGCTCAAATGAAGTGGTGCCAGGAACTTCGGTGTTCCCTTGGAGTGAGACCGGTATATTGGGGAACTTTTGGGGTCGCATCAAGGGTGCCAAGTAGCATTTCGAACTTTATGACGAAACATGGGACTTCTCTTGAGACTCTGTAGCGGGCAAAGGCCTCATATTGTGATGAATGGGGAACCACGTGGTTTTTAAGAGTTGCGGCGGGATTCTCGAGTTACAACGGGAAATTCAGACTTCCTCTTGTGTTGGCCCAGTGAAGACCAATCTTCCATTCGAATTGCGAGGGAGAGATGGGTGTTGCTCTCGAGTCACTGTAGGGCAAAATAGACCTCATCTAGGCTTTTGTCCAGGACATAATGTTCCTCTCCAGGGGCAACAGGGATCTCGGGGTTGCATTCCAGACTCACCCGAGGTAAGGCCT
Source organism: Bubalus kerabau (assembly GCF_029407905.1). Lineage (NCBI taxonomy): Eukaryota > Metazoa > Chordata > Mammalia > Artiodactyla > Bovidae > Bubalus > Bubalus kerabau. Next base: position 5,042,176 of record NW_026577882.1, read on the forward strand.
CATCTCGAGGGGAAACAAAGTACTCTGCTCTCCTCTCAAGTCGCGACAGGTATCTCTTGGAGCCCATTGAGTGGCCTAAAGGGAGTAAAGCCTCCTGTGAAGTTTGGAGAAAGGACCAGGGATTGCTCTCCAGGTCAGGCAGGAAAAGATGTCCCCAATCTCGCGATGACGGTGGCGTCTCGTGGGTTTTCCCGAGCTGTGGCGCCAGTGTGGGGTTTCTCACGAGGTATGACGGGGAGCTCAGGGAGCCTCTCATGTGGCGCCAGGGAAGTCAGGTGTCCATGCGCATGGCGAGGGGGAGCGTGTCATTGCTCTCGAGTCATGGTAGGGGAATCCGGCCTCAAGACGCGTTGAAGACGGACTCTTGAGGTCTTTCTCGGGTTGCGGCAGGATACCCTGTGTTCCCTCGACTTGTGCCGGTGACCTCATGGAGTTGCTCAGGGTGCCTCTGAGAAGACACTGATACTGTGGAGTTTGGAGGGGCCTCTCGGGACTCCACTGCGTTTGGTGCAATGGAAGATTGCCGGGAGCCAGCGAGAGACATTCCACTCGTGACAAATGTCATGAGGAAAGAGTCTCGGCATACGCAAAGGCAGGATCGAGCCTCCGGGAGTTCCCCCGTATATTCTTCAGCATCTACCCCCAAAAACCAAAGTCTGCCTTCTTTATTGCTTTGTTCTCTCACCTCTGACATTACTGGGGATGTCCCCCACCACCATCTCACTCTCTCTGTCAAAGAGCTAACTTACAGCTCCAACTAATAATGTTCCTGGGCAATTAGTAGTGTTTAAATCCAAACCCCTCAGATGGTTTTCTAACTCGCCTGACAAGTTTACCCGGTCTCCTACAGCTATGCATACGATTGTGTACAGTCTCCCAGCCTCGAGACGCACGGGAAGTTTAAGATATTCAAATAGCTTAGAGCCTCTCAGAGAGTTAGAAACTGTCAGAATAAAACTAGTAAAAGATTTCATTGATGAACCAATCCTTTTTGCCAAGTTTCCACATCCCCTGAATTGTATCCTTGAATGTGCGCTAATTAATATAGTTGGTATGTAGAAAAAATAAGTAGTGGCCTTGATGTTGGTAACTTTAGACCCTTAAGGTAATAAATTCTTTTCTTTTTTGTAAACCCATTACACATCCTCCCTATAGGAATGCAATTTTATCTTCGAAAGATGGCGCCAAACCTTAAACAATTACTCTTAGAGAAAATAACTCTTATGGTTGATAAGTCTTTGTCAAGAGTCATAAAATGTTAATAGGTCTTCTGGCCAGAAGATGATGTAAATCATCTAAACCATTTTTATACGATAAATCTGCAGAAAAGAAACCCTGGTTTTTGATAAGGATTAAAGACTGCTGACTTTGCATCCCCTATTATCCTCTATGTGTAACTTAGGGTATTAAAACCTGTGTTGAAAATAAAGCTACGGGCCTTGCTCGCCAACGCTTGGTCTCCCCATGTCATTATTCCCCTCAATTTTCAGATGAGTGTCCATCTGGAGCGCGGATATCCTCTGCGACCATTTATTTGCCTGGGCTTCGAAGACCCACTCGATAAGGTGTCTAAGGTGGGGCACCTTCCTCTATTCTAGAGGGCACTTGCAGCCTCCGTGGTCAGAGCTAACCTGGTGTCACGGGTTATATTGATTTTCCGCGTAAACCAAGCTACTCAGCTGCTTTTCTCCACTGAATTTTCCTACTGAGCTATCCTCATTCTATTACTCTTTATATCTTTGATGAATAAATAAATATATAAATAGGTCGCCTACTGCATCTTCCCTTCGAATACCCTGGATCAGCTGGGGCTGGACCTCTGCAGGTGGCGCCCGAGACAGGCATTTCAAAGGTAAATCCCCAACCCCATTCCCCCAGTGTTCAGTTTTGGGGACAGATAGGATCCCACTTAGGGGGCTGCAGATCCCCCTGTAGAATAGACAGGGCGAGAGGAGTGGGAAGTGTTGAAGAGTTAGAGAGAAAAAACGGTTTCTAAAAAGGCTGACAAAAAAGGCCTAATCTTTAGATAGCTAAAAGCAAAATCTTTTACTATCCTTAAGTTTCTGACATGGGCAACACTGAATCAAATGAAAGACAGCTCTTTATAGGAGTATTTTACAGTTATTAAGTAAAAGAAGAATCAAGGTTAAAAAATCTTCCATTCAATCATTTTTTACATTTGTACAAGACCACTGCCCTTGGTTTCTACAACAAGGCACTGTTAACCTCGATATCTTGAAAAAACTAGGAAAACAGCTAAGAGCTTATTGTGCTCAGCAAGGTTTGGAAAAAATCCCTACTTACACCTTTCCTCTGTGGAATATGACTAGAGATGTTTTAGATCCAGCTCATGAATTTGAAAAGGTACCTGTTAAAGAGGAAAGTAAAGTTGGAAAATTACCTGTTAAACAAAAAAGCAAATCTGAAAAGGTACCTGTTATAAAGAAAAGTGAAAATGAAGAGGCTATACCTAGCTATCGACAGCTAAATGAATGGCTAGCCGCTATGACTGCCAATGAGCATGTAAAAGATAGGGATGAAAAGAAAGATCAGCTCTCCCCTCAATTTGAAAAAGGTTTAGAGGAAACAGCAGCTCGATGCCATTCTGATGAGGATTTTTTTTTTTTAAGCTAAAGATGCTCCTAAAAGTTTAAGAAAACATCCCTAATCAGACCATCCGCTCCTAGGAGGTTGAGGGAAACATCCCCGATCAGACAGTTCATAAGATTTAGTTACCAAACAGTTAAAGGATCTCCGGAACAGAAGAGGAAAACTTCGGGACGCTCCCATCCCCCTATGCCTCCTCCTCCATGTCGGGGTAAAGGGCCACCGCTAGGAGTTTCCCGGAGAAGGATTTTCTCTAGTCCCAAGGATGAACTTGATCCTCAACTTGAGGCTTCTTTTCTAGTCCCCTCTGCAGTTTAGCCAGGGTAAAGAGGTTACAAAATAAATAAAAATATTCTCTAAAATTAAAAAAAAATTAAAAATGGATTTCTCTGCATCTAAGAATAGACAAATATTTATTGACTGTGGAATATGATTAGAAATGTCCTGGACCTCTGTCACGAGGCTGTTAAATAGACTATGGGGGAGGCTATAGAGGTGGATGGTGGTGAGTCTCCATTTACTGCACAGATCATATTTTCTGCCATTGAAAAAAAAAAAAAGGAGGGAGAAAGTGGTCTACCTCCCAAGGAAGGAGAGGGCTTACAGGACGCTGCGGCCGAGAGCCCTGGCGAGCTCCCTCCCCCTCTGCGCAAACCTTTAAAAAACTTATCCACCACTTTCTGATTTAAGGCGACTGCCACCGCCTTCGATTGTGCCTCCCAGGACCCAGGAGTTCCCCACTTTGCCCCCAAAGCCTCCCAAAGTGTTGCCTAAGACTGAGGAAGATAAAAAGTTTTTTAAACAAAGGAGCTTTTAGTACACAATATTCAGAGCGTGCTCCTTGGAGAAAACTCCCTCAGGGGGGTCTCACCCAGGCTAGGAGAAAAGCGAAAAGGCAAGGAGATTTAATAACAATATTAACCCCTGATGTGCCGCTTACTCCAATTCCAACTGGAGTGGCTGGCCCCCTATCTGAGGACATTGTAAGATTTGTCCTGGGGCGTAGCTTGCTTTCTTTTAAAAAAAAATTAAATAAAAAAAAGAAAGAAAAGAAATTTCGCTGGTGCATGGTGTAGTAGATTCTGATGATATTGAGAAATTAAAGTCTTGATCTCACTGCCTATCAAAACTGTACAAATTAATAAAGGTCAAAGAGTAACACAGCTTTTACTTTTACCTTACTATCAGACAAGGAAAAACTTGACTTCTCAATCTAAGAGCCACAAAACATTTGGATCTAGTGATCTAGCCTTTTGGGTGCAGGAAATTACAGTTCCAAGGCCTTTAAAAGATCTTTTAATTCAAGAGACTAAAACGCCAGGGCTATTAGACACAGGAACAGACGTCTCTTAACATTGCTGGGAAAGACTGGCCCAGCTCCTGGCCAACACATAATACTGAAAATGAGTTGGTGGGATTAGAGAAAGTGGTATGTGGGGTGGAGATGCTGTACAGGTGGTACATTTAACAATACTTTATATATTGTTATAAATACATAATATAAATGTATTTGCCTAATTACAGTTTGCCTAATTAGGTATGGGTATAAATAAAATATAATAAAGGTACACCTAATTCTATTTATAGATCTATACTTAATTAATTTGTATATAAATTAATATGTATACTATATACACACACACATATATATACTGTATAATTAAATATATATGGCAGTAATATAATGTGTGTGTGGCTGATATTAATTGGTATGGATTGATGTGCTGTGATGATATATGTTCTATATACTGTATAATTATAAATGTGTGACATGTATTATTACAGTATATTGGTTTGTGTTGGTTGGTATTAGCTGTGTATGTGTTGTATTGTTGTAATATATATTAATTAATATATTAATTATAAAGATTAATTCAAGTATATTGATTTATATATATTATATGTCAATAACTTTATACTTGTTGCCATATATAAATACATATATAAATGCATTTTGCATTTAGGTATATCTGTATACCTGTATACCAAAATGAGATAAGGAGGTTATACATTTATTACTTAAATTTATACAGAGACCTAAACTAAACATTAGACCTAAATTAACATATCCATAGGGAAACAGCTAGACAAATAGTGAAGTTATGTTCCAATTGTAATTAATCACTTAAACGTAAACACACGGGGGCAGACTACAATGATGAGACACTAGATGCCTGAATTACAGGCTACGACTCAGCCCCTGGTCAAGTAAAAAGGCCTCCTTACGGGAGAGTGAAAAAGGCCAGATGTGTTGCTAACTTGTGGGAGAGGGTATGCTTGTATATTTCTACAGAATGCAGATTCTCTGGTTTGGATCTCAGACAAATTCGTCATGTCACATTCCCCAAAGACCAGGTTCGCGGCCCGCGCACTCGCTCGCTCCCCCTCCCCCAGCCAGCTCTCGCCTCCGTGCCACCAGCAGCACCTCGCACCCACCTCTCTGCACCCCGTGACCTAGAGCAAAGAAGTCTGTGCAGCGAGTGAGGGCCAGAGAGGAAAGCGCGCCCGCGGAGTGCCGTCCAGACCAGCGTGGCCCCACCAGCGAGAGGGGACCGCCCTGAGCCCAAGCGGTGGCGGCTAGCCCTAAACCACGAACCCTGCCCCTCCGCCCACCATAGGCGCCTTGGCCCACAGCCTGCCGCTCGCGTTCTGCCTCCTGATGCTGGGGACACTGCTCCCCTGGGCTGACGCCTACAGCTGCTCCCTGGTTCATCTTGTTTAAACCCTCAATATAATGTTTGCTCCTTTGTAATGCTACAACATCCACCTTATCTTATGATGTAACCACTTATTGAATTATGGTCTTGCTGTATTACAACAACTACAGGATTTAATGCAAACACGACGGTTTGTGGGCTTAATTATCTTGGGAACAGCAGCTTTGATAAGTGCAATCACTTCTGTTACTGTGGCAGCAATATCATTGACTCAACAAGTACATACTGCTCAATATGTTGATTCTATGTCCAAAAATGTTTCTTTAACATTGGCAACACAGGAAGCTATAGAGAGAAAATTAGAAATGAGGGTAGACGCCCTAGAGGAAGCAGTAATACATATTGGGACTGAATTGCAGGCTTTAAAGGTGAAAATGGCATTGTCTTGTCATGCTGACTATCGGTGGATATGTGGAACACCCCTGAAAGTAAATGAGACAGATTTTGAATGGGAAAAGATTAAAAACCATATTTCAGGTATCTTGAACAGCTCTGACATTGGTTGAGACGTAGGGAAACTTCACTATCAAATAGCAACCATGGAGCACTCCCGATTAGATTTTACTGCTGCTGGAACAGCAAATGATTTCTTCCATACTTTCCCTAACTACATCTCAGGAAAGAATATTCTGTCTAATGTCTTTAGCTATGCTGCGGTGGCTGCTTTAATTCTGCTTCTCATAATCATTCTTCCTTGTATTGTCAGGATTCTTCGGCAGAGTATCCAGAGGCTCGCGACTGAGCTACATCTGGCTGTTTTAAGAAATAAAAAACGGGGAGATGCCAGGAGCCGGCGAGAGACATTCCACTCGTGACAAAGGTCATGAGGAAGGAGGCTGGGCATACACAAAGGCGGGATCGAGCCTCGGGAGTCCTCCCGGATATTCTTGAGCATCTACCCCCCAAAACCAGAGTCTGCCTACTTTATTGCTTTGTGCTCTCACCTCTGACTTTACTGGGGGCTGTCCCCCACCACCATATCACTCTCTCTGTCAAAGAGCTAACTTACAGCTCCAATTAATAAAGTTCCTGGGCAATTAGGAGTGTTTAAATCCAAACACGTCAGATGGCTCTCTAACTCGCCTGACAAGTTTACCCGGTCTCCTACAGCAATGCATACAATTGTTTACAGTCTCCGAGCCTCGAGAGGCACGGGAAGCTTAAGATATTCAAATAGCTTAGAGCCTCTCAGAGAGTTAGAAACTGTCAGAATAAAACTAGTAAAAGATTTCATTGATGAACCAATGCTTGTTGCCAAGTTTCCACATCCCCTGAATTGTATCCTTGAATGTGTATTAATTAATATAGTTGGTATGCAGAAGAAATAAGTAGTGGCCTTGGTGTTACTAACTTTAGACCCTTAAGGTAATAAATTATATCCTTTGTTGTAAGCCCATTACACATCTGCCCTATAGGAATGCAATTTTATCTTCGAAAGATGGGGCCAAACCTTAAAATAATTACTCTTAGAGAAAATAAGTCTTACGGTTGATAAGTCTTTGTCAAGAGTCATAAAATGTTAATAGGTCTTCTGGCTAGAAGATGATGTAAATCACCTAAACCATTTGTATACGATACATTTGCAGGACAGAAACTCTGGTTTTTGATAAGGATCAAAGGCTGCTGTCTTTGCATCCCCATTATCCTCTATGTGTAACTTAGGGTATAAAAACACCTGTTGAAAATAAAGCTACGGGCCTTGATTGCCAACGCTTAGTCTCCTAAGTCATTCTTCCCCTCAATTTTCAGATGAGTGTCCATCTGGAGCGCGGATATCCTCTGCGACCATTTATTTGCCTGGGCTTCGAAGACCACTTGAGAAGGTGTCTAAGGTGGGGCACTTTTCGCTATTCGAGAGGGAGCCTGCGGCCTCCGTGGTCAGAGCTAACCTGGTGTCACGGGTTATACTGATTTTCCGCATAAACCAAGCTACTCAGCTTCTTTTCTCCACTAAATTTTCCTACTGAGCTATCCTCATTCTATTACTCTTTATATCTTCGATAAATAAATCAATAGGTCGCCTACTCTGTCTCCCCTTCGAAAACCCTGGACCAGCCAAGTCTGGACCTTGTCAGAAGAGGGCCTCATCTCGATTTGAAGCAGGAACCTCAGGGTTGCTCTCCATTTCTGACTCTGAACACAGAGTCCCTACAGAGTTAGGACAGGAGAGTCAGGCCTCGTCTTGTGTGGAGGAATGGAACTCCACTGGACTCTCGAGTTGTTCACCGGATAACAGGCCACTTGTCGAGCTGTGTGTGGAACCTGCGGTTTTATCCGGACGATGCATGGGGGTGTCAGTTCCCCTTCGTTTTTTGCCTTCATACACAGGGTTGCCTTCGAAGAGGTATCCAGCCTTCAGATTTTTATCAAGAGCAGACCAGGAAATCAGTGTCTTTCGGCATGTGGCACCACCCACAAGCCTACGTCTCGAATTTCTTCTTGAGACGGACCTCAACCTGAGGTGCACCAGGAAGGTCGGTAACCCTTTCAGACAAAGCAAGTGAATCGACCCTCTTGTCCCGATCAGGAGGGGAGAAGGGGCTCAGATGAAGTGGTGCCGGGAACCTCGATATTCCCCTCAAGTAAAACTGGGATGTCGGGGAACTTTTGGAGTCACATCAAAGGTGCTAAGTACCATTTCAAACTTCAAGACGGAACGTGAGACTTCTCTTGAGACGCTGTAGCTGGCAAGGGCCTCATCTTGTGGTGACGGGTTAACCACGTCGTTTTTCTCGAGTTGTGGTGGGATTCTCGAGTTAGGTCAGGAAATTCAGGCTTCCTCTTGTGTTGGCCCAGGGAAGTCCAGTCTTCCATTCGAGTTGGGAGGGAGAGCTAGGGATTGCGCTTGAGTCACTGCAGGGCAAAAGAGACCTTATCTAGGCTTGTGTCCAGGACATAATGTTCGTCTCCAGGGGGGACAGGGATCTCGGGGTTGCTTTCCTGATGCACCCGGGGAGTCAGTCCTTGTCTCGAGGGGAAGCGAAGGACTCCACTCTCCTCTCGAGTTGCGACGGGTATCTCTTGGAGCCCACTGAGTGGCCTAAAGGGAGTCAAGCCTCCTGTGGAGTTTGGAGAGAGGACTCGTGATTGCTCTCCAGGCCATGCAGGAAAAGAAGGCCATCATCTCGCGATGAAGGGGGCGTCTCGTGGGTTTTCTCGAGCTGCAGCGCCAGTGTGGGGTTTCTCATGAGGTACTACGGGGAGCTCAGGGAGCCTCTCATGTGGCGCTTGGGAAGTCAGGTCTCCATGCGCATTGCGAGGGGGAGCGCGTCATTGCTCTAGAGTCATGGAAGGTGTATCGGGCCTCAAGAACCGTTAAAAAAGGACTTTCAAGGTGTTTCTTGGGTCACGGCAGTAAACCCTGGGTTCCCTCGACTAGTGCCGGTGGCCTCAGGGAGCTTCTCAGTGTGCCTCTGAGAAGTCAAGGATACCCTGGAGTTGGGAGGGCCCTCTCGGGACTCCACTGGGTTTGGTGCAATAGAAGAGGGCCTCATCTCGAGTGGAGGCAGGAACCTCAGGGTTCGTCTCCATTTCTGACTCTGATCGCAGGGTCCCTGCAGAGTTGGGACAGGAGAGTCAGGCCTCGTCTTGTAAGGAGGAATGGAACTCCGCTTGCCTCTCGAGTTATTCACGGGGTGACAGGCAACTTATCGAACTGTGTTTGGAATCTGGGGGTTTTTCCGGACGATGCACGAGGGTGTCAGTGCCCCTTCGTGTTGTGCCTTCTTCCACAGGGTTGCCTTTCAAGAGGTGTCCGGGCATCGGGTTCTTATCAAGAGTGGACCGGGGAATCGGGGTCTTTCAGCATGTGTTACCACCCATGAAGCTACGTCTCAAATATTCTAGTTAGACCGGCCTCATCCTGAGGTGCGCCGGGAAGGTTGGGAACCCCTTCCAGACAAAGCACGGGAGTCGACCCTCCAGTCGCAATCAGGAGGGGAGAAGTGGCTCAGATGAAGTCGTACCGGGAACCTCGGTGTTCCCCTCGAGAGAGACCAGGGTGTCGGGGAACTTTTGGAATCGCATCAAGGGTGCCAAGTTTTCACACTTGAAGTGTGAAAACACTTCAAGAAGAAACCTGGGACTTCTCTTTAGACGCTGGAGCGGGCAAGGGCCTCATCTTGCGATGACAGGGTAACCATGTGGTTTTTCTCGAGTTTCGGCGGGATTCTCGAGTTACGATGGGGAATTCAGGCTTCCTCTTGTGTTGGCCCAGGGAAGTCCAATCTTCCATTGGAGTTGCGAGAGAGAGCTAGGGATTGCTCTCGAGTCACTTCAGGGCAAAAGAGACCTCATCTAAGCTTGTGTCCAGGACCTAATGTTCCTCTCCAGGGGCGACAGAGATCTCGGGGTTGCATTTTAGACGCACCCGAGGAGTCAGACCTCATCTCGAGAGGAAGGAAAGGACTCTGCTCTGCTCTCGAGTCCCGACGGGTATTTCTTGGAGACCACTGAGTGGCCTAAAGGGAGTCAAGCCTCCTGTGGATTTTTTTTTTAATTTTATTTTATTTTTAAACTTTACATAATTGTATTAGTTTTTCCAAATATCAAAATGAATCCGCCTCAGGTATACATGTGCTCCCCATCCTGAACCCTCCTCCCTCCTCCCCCCCATAGCATCCCTCTGTGTCGTCCCAGTGCACTAGCCCCAAGCATCCAGTGTCATGCATCAAACCTGGACTGGCAACTCTTTTCATACATGATATTTTACATGTTTCAATGCCATTCTCCCAAATCTTCCCACCTTCTCCCTCTCCCACAGAGTCCATAAGACTCTTCTATACATCAGTGTCTCTTTTGCTGTCTCGTACTCAGGGTTATTGTTACCGTCTTTCAAAGTTCCATATATATGTGTTAGTATACTGTATTGGTGTTTTTCTTTCTGGCTTACTTCACTCTGTATAATAGGCTCCAGTTTCATCCACCTCATTAGAACTGATTCATTCTATTCTTTTTAATGGCGGAGTAATACTCCATTGTGTATATGTACCACAGCTTTCTTATCCATTCATCTGCTGATGGACATCTAGGTTGCTTCCATGTCCTGGCTATTAGAAACAGTGCTGCGATGAACATTGGGGTACACGTGTCTCTTTCCCTTCTGGTTTCCTCAGTATGTATGCCCAGCAGTGGGATTGCTGGATCATAAGGCAGTTCTATTTCCAGTTGTTTAAGGAATCTCCACACTGTTCTCTATAGTGGCTGTACTAGTTTGCATTCCCACCAACAGTGTAAGAGGGTTCCCTTTTCTCCACACCCTCTCCAGCATTTATTATTTGTAGACTTTTGGATTGCAGCCATTCTGACTGGCGTGAAATGGTACCTCATAGTGGTTTTGATTTGCATTTCTATGATAATGAGTGATTTTGAGCATCTTTTCATGTGTTTGTTAGCCATCTGTATGTCTTCTTTGGAGAAATGTCTATTTAGTTCTTTGGCCCATTTTTTGATTGGGTCATCTATTTTTCTGGAGTTGAGCTGTAGGAGTTGCTTGTATATTTTTGAGATTAGTTGTTTGTCAGTTGCTTCATTTCCTATTATTTTCTCCCATTCCGAAGGCTGTCTTTTCACCTTGCTAATAGTTTGCTTTGATGTGCAGAAGCTTTTAAGGTTAATTAGGTCCCATTTGTTTATTTTTGTTTTTATTTCCAATATTCTGGGAGGTGGGTCATAGAGGATCCTGCTGTGATGTATTTCAGAGAGTGTTTTGCCTATGTTCTCCTCTAGGAGTTTTATAGTTTCTGGTCTTACGTTTAGATCTTGAATCCATTTTGAGTTTAGTTTTGTGTATTGTGTTAGAAAGTGTTCTAGTTTCATTCTTTTACAAGTGGTTGACCAGATTTCCCAGCACCACTTGTTAAAGAGATTGTCTTTAATCCATTGTATATTTTTGCCTCCTTTGTCAAAGATAAGGTGTCCATATGTGTGTGGATTTATCTCTGGGCTTTCTATTTCGTTCCACTAATCTATATTTCTGTCTTTGTGCCAGTACCATACTGTCTTGATAACTGTGGCTTTGTAGCGGAGCCTGAAATCAGGTAGGTTGATTCCTCCAGTTCCATTCTTCTTTCTCAAGATCGCTTTAGCTATTCGAGGTTTTTTTGTATTTCCATACAAATTGTGAAATTATTTGTTCTAGCTCTGTGAAGAATACTGTTGGTAGCTTGATAGGGATTGCATTGAATCTATAAATTGCCTTGGGTAGTATACTCATTTTCACTATATTGATTCTTCCAATCCATGAACATGGTATATTTCTCCACCTATTAGTGTCCTCTTTGATTTCTTTCACCAGTGTTTTATAGTTTTCTATATATAGGTCTTTAGTTTCTTTAGGTAGGTATATTCCTAAGTATTTTATTCTTTCCATTGCAATGGTGAATGAAATTGTTTCCTTAATTTCTCTTTCTGTTTTCTCATTATTAGTGTATAGGAATTCAAGGGATTTCTGTGTGTTGATTTTATATCCTGCAACTTTACTATAGTCATTGACTAGTTCTAGTGATTTTCTGGTGGAGTCTTTAGGGTTTTCTATGTAGAGGATCATGTCATCTGCAAACAGTGAGAGTTTCACTTCTTCTTTTCCAATTTGGATTCCTTTTGTTTCTTTTTCTGCTCTGATTGCTGTGGCCAAAACTTCCAAAGCTATGTTGAATAGTAACGGTGAAAGTGGGCACCCTTGTCTAGTTCCTGACTTTAGAGGAAATGCTTTCAATTTTTCACCATTGAGGATAATGTTTGCTGTGGGTTTGTCATATATAGCTTTTATTATGTTGAGGTATGTTCCTTCTATTCCTGCTTTCTGGAGAGTTTTTATCATAAATGGATGTTGAATTTTGTCAAAGGCTTTCTCTGCATCTATTGAGAAAATCATATGGTTTTTATTTTTCAATTTGTTAAGGTGGTGTATTACATTGATTGATTTGCGGATATTGAAGAATCCTTGCATCCCTGGGATAAAGCCCACTTGGTCATGGTGTATGATCTTTTTAATGTGTTGTTGGATTCTGATTGCTAGAATTTTGTTAAGGATTTTTGCATCTATGTCATCAGTGATATTGGCCTGTAGTTTTCTTTTTTTGTGGGATCTTTGTCAGGTTTTGGTATTAGGCTGATGGTGGCCTCATAGAATGAGTTTGGAAGTTTACCTTCCTCTGCAATTTTCTGGAAGAGTTTGAGCAGGATAGGTGTTAGCTCTTCTCTAAATTTTTCGTAGAATTCAGCTGTGAAGCCGTCTGGACCTGGGCTTTTGTTGGCTGGAAGATTTTTGGTTACAGTTTCCATTTCCCTGCTTGTGATGGGTCTGTTAAGATTTTCTATTTCTTCCCTGGTCCAGTTTTGGAAAGTTGTACTTTTCTAAGAATTTGTCCATTTCTTCCACGTTGTCCATTTTATTGGCATATAATTGTTGATAGTAGTCTCTTATGATCCTTTGTATTTCTGTGTTTTCTGTTGTGATCTCTCCATTTTCATTTCTAATTTTATTGATTTGATTTTTCTCCCTTTGTTTCTTGATGAGTCTGGCTAATGGTTTGTCAATTTTATTTATCGTTTCAAAGAACCAGCTTTTGGTTTTGTTGATTTTTGCTATGGTCTCTTTTGTTTCTTTTGCATTTATTTCTGCTCTAATTTTTAAGATTTCTTTCCTTCTACTAACCCTGGGGTTCTTCATTTCTTCCTTTTCTAGTTGCTTTAGGTGTAGAGTTAGTTTATTTATTTGACTTTTTTCTTGTTTCTTGAGGTGTGCCTGTATTGCTATGAACTTTCCCCTTAGGACTGCTTTTACCGTGTCCCACAAGTTTTGGGTTGTTCTGTTTTCATTTTCATCCGTTTCTATGCAAATTTTGATTTCTTTTTTGATTTCTTCTGTGATTTGTTGGTTATTCAGCAGCGTGTTGTTCAGCCTCCATATGTTGGAATTTTTAATAGTTTTTCTCCTGTAATTGAGATCTAATCTTACTGCATTGTGGTCAGAAAAGATGCTTGGAATGATTTCTATTTTTTTGAATTTACCAATGCTAGCTTTATGGCCCAGGATGTGATCTATCCTGGAGAAGGTTCCATGTGCACTTTAGAAAAAGTTGAAATTCATTGTTTTGGGATGAAATGTCCTATAGATATCAATTAGGTCTAACTGGTCTATTGTATCATTTAACGTTTGTGTTTCCTTGTTAAATTTCTGTTTAGTTGATCTATCCATAGGTGTGAGTGGGGTATTAAAATCTCCAACTATTATTGTGTTAGTGTTAATTTCTCCTTTCATACTTGTTAGCATTTGTCTTACATACTGTGGTGCTCCCACGTTGGGTGCATATATATTTATAATTGTTATATCTTCTTCTTGGATTGATCCTTTGATCATTATGTAGTGACCTTCTTTGTCTCTTTTCACAGCCTTTGTTTTAAAGTCTATTTTATCTGATATGAGTATCGCTACTCCTGCTTTCTTTTGGTCCCTATTTGCATGGAAAATCTTTTTCCAGCCCTTCACTTTCAGTCTGTATGTATCCCCTGTTTTGAGGTGGGTCTCTTGTAGACAACATATGTAGGGGTCTTGTTTTTGTATCCATTCAGCCAGTCTTTGTCTTTTGGTTGGAGCATTCAACCCATTTACGTTTAAGGTAATTACTGATAAGTATGATCCCATTGCCATTTACTTTATTGTTTGGGGTTTGAATTTATACACCGTTTTTGTGTTTCCTGTTTAGTATTTGTTGGAGAGCTGGTTTGGTGGTGCAGAATTCTCTCAGCTTTTGCTTGTCTGAAAAGCTTTTGATTTCTCCTTCATACTTGAATGAGATCCTTGCTGGGTACAATAATCTGGGCTGTAGGTTATTTTCTTTCATCATTTTAAGTATGTCTTGCCATTCCCTCCTTGCTTGAAGAGTTTCTATTGAAAGATCAGCTGTTATCCTTATGGCAATTCCCTTGTGTGTTATTTGTTGTTTTTCCCTTGCTGCTTTTCATATTTGTTCTTTGTGTTTGATTTTTGTTAATGTGATTAATATGTGTCTTGGGGGGTTTCGCCTTGGCTTTATCCTGTTTGGGACTCTCTGGGTTTCTTGGACTTGAGTGAGTATTTCCTTCCCCATTTTAGGGAAGTTTTCAACTATTATCTCCTCAAGTATTTTCTCACGGTCTTTCTTTTTGTCTTCTTCTTCTGGGACCCCTATGATTCGAATGTTGTAGCGTTTAATATTGTCCTGGAGGTCTCTGAGATTGTGCTCATTTCTTTTAATTCGTTTTTCATGTATCCTCTCTGATTCATTTATTTCTACCATTCTATCTTCGAATTCACTAATCCTATCTTCTGCCTCTGTTATTCTACTATTTGTTGCCTCCAGAGTGTTTTTAGTTTCATTTATTGCATTATTCATTATATATTGACTCTTTTTTTATTTCTTCTAGGTCCTTGTTAAACCTTTCTTGCATCTTCTCAATCCTTGTCTCCAGGCTATTTATCTGTGATTCCATTTTAATTTCAAGATTTTAGATCCATTTCACTATCCTTACTCGGAATTCTTTATCAGGTAGATTCCCTATCTCTTCCTCTTTTGTTTGGTTTGGTGGGCATTTATCCTGTTCCTTTATCTGCTGGGTATTCCTCTGTCTCATCTTGTTTAAATTGCTGAGTTTGGGGTGTCCTTTCTGTATTCTGGCAGTTTGTGGAGTTCTTTACTGTGGCATTTCCTCGCTGTGTGTGGGTTTGTACAGGTGTCTTGTCAAGGTTTCCTGGTTAGGGAAGCTTGTGTCCGTGTTCTGGTGGGTGGAGCTGTATTTCTTCTCTCTGGAGTGCAATGAAGTGTCCAGTAATGAGTTATGAGATGTTTGTGGTTTTGGGGTGACTTTGGGCAGCCTGTATCTTGAAGCTCAGGGCTGCGTTCCTTTCTTGCTGGAGAATTGGCTTGGTATGTCTTGCCCTGGAACTTGTTGGCCCTTGTGTGGTGCTTGATTTCAGTGTTGGTATGGAGACATTTGATGAGCTCCTGTCAATTAATGTTCCTTGGAGTCAGGAGTTCCCTGGAGTCAGGGTTTGGACTTAAGCCTCCTGCTTCCAGTTATCTGTCTTACTTTTACAGTAGTTTCAAAACTTCTCCTTCTATACAGCACCATTGATAAAACATCTACGTTAAAGAAGAAAAGTTTCTCTACTGTGAGGGCCACTCAGAAAGGTTCACAGGGTTACATGGAGAAGAGAAGAGGGAGGAGGGAGTTAGAGGTGACCCAAATGAGATCAGGTGGAATCAATAGTGGAGAGAGTGGGCTGGCCAGTAGTCACTTCCTTATGTGCACTCCACAACTGGACCGCTCAGAGATGTTCACAGAGTTATACAGAGATGAGAAGAAGGAGGAAGGAGACAGAGGTGGCCAGAAGGATAAAAGGGGGGAATGAAAAGGAGGGAGACAGATCCAGCCAGTAATCAGTTCCCTAAGTGTTCTCCACCGTCTGGAATACACAGAAATTCACAGAGTTGGGTAGAGTAGAGAGGGGTTAGGGAGGAGACACAGGCGACCTGGTGGAGAAAAAGGAGAGTCCAAAGGGAGAGAGAGCAGTCAAGCCAGTAATCTCGCTCCCTAGTGAAAAATGAGTACTGAAGATTGGGTTCTTAAAGGTACAAAATTGGTAACAAATACATAAAAGCAAAAATTAAAAATCTAGAGTAGAGTTTGGAATTTCAAAAATACGATGTTAAAGAAAAGAAGAAGGAAAAGAAAGAGAGAAAAAACGAACAAAGAAAAACAAACAAGGTCGCAAAAATTATCAAGAAAATACAGGTACAAAATTGATAACTAATACCAAAAAGCAAAAATTAAAAATCTAGAGTAGAGTTTGGAATTTCAAAAATACAACGTTAAAAAAAAGGAAGAAGAAAACTAAAGAGAAAACAAACAAACAAAAACAAGCAATGTCGCAAAAATTATAAAGAAACTACAGGTACAAAATTGATATCAAATATCAAAAAGCATAAATTAAAAATCTAGAGTACAGTTTGGAATTTCAAAAATACAATGTTAAAGAAAAGAAGAAAAAAAAACAAAACAAAAAAACAAGGTCAAAAAATTATTATATATATATATATATATGAAGTTTGCTGAAGAAGAAAAAAATAGGGTCTTTTTTTTTTGCAAAGTAATAGGGTATAAAAGTGAAAATTAAATGAACAATAGAGAACTTAAAATTAAAAAAATTAAAAAAAAGTAAGAATGATCATAAAAATATATCTAGGACTTTCTCTGGTTTTGTTGTGAGTATCGTGGGTTCGGTTCATTTTTGGCTAGTTCCTTGGTCCGACTTATATTTCTCAAGATCTATAGGCGCCTTCCTATGTAGTCCTAGTAACCACAGGGTTTTAATCTATTGCCTGTAGCTTCCAAGGCGTTTCCCTCTGTTATAGCTTCTTTTGTTTGCTGGTCTCTTCAGTGTCTGGTTTACGCCCTGACACAAAGGGGACGGTGGAGGACACTTTTTTTTTTTTAGGCTCACTTGTTCAGTTGCGCTGTGGGGAGGGAGGGAGGGAGTGATGCTGCAAACAAATAACACTGGCGTGCGCTCGCAGTCCCTCAGCCACACTGGGTCTGCCCCCGCTCACGGCACGTGTAGCCTCCCTGCCCACACTGCTCGGGCTCTGGGTTGTTCCACCGGGAACAATCCGAGGCTGGCCCTGGGCTGCATGCACCTCCCAGGTCCAAGCCGCTCAGGTTCAGGCACTCGGGTAGTCCTCAGAGGCACAGACTCGGTTGGGCCTGCGTTTTGTGCTCTTCCCAGGTCCGAGCAGCTCAGGTGATGAGGTGTTTGGCGAGCGCCAATGTTGTGACTTATCGCCTCCCCGCCACTCGGTTATCTGGGTGTAAAACAGGCGCACCTTCTCAGGCAGATGTTGACAGTCCAGATCCCCAAGAAGTTTTAGTTAGCAAAGAAGCCTGCTTACAGTTTTATAGATAATGTCTCTCTGGGGCTGCGATTGCCCCCTTCCGGCTCTGGCTGCCTGTCACCGGAGGGGGAAGGTCTGCAGCCGGCTATCTCTGTTCAGTCCTTTGTTCCGTGCGCGGGCCTGGCGGTGTCTTAGGTTAGGGCTGGCTTTTTGCGTGGTAGATATCCCAGAGTCTGGTTTGCTAGCCCAAGTTATTTCGTTCAGATAGCGCTCAGGGTATTCAGGCCAGATTTTTACTCTAAGCGATGCAGCCCGCGCTGCGCCTCCCTGCCCAGCCCCTGCTTGCTAATGGTGTGAGCAGGCGTCTGCACTGCTTCGCAGCTGGGGGAGTTACCGTAGGGCTTGCAATCTGCGAGTTTTAATTGTTTATTTATTTTTATCCCCCTTATGTTGCCCTTTGTGCTTCCAAAGCTTGGCAAAGATTTGGCAGTGAAAAGCTTTCCTGGTGTTTGGAAACTTTTCTCTTTTTAAGACTATCTTCCCGGGACGGAAATCCCTCCCTCCCTCTTTTGTCTCTTTTTTTTGTCTTTTATACTTTTTCCTACCTACTTTCCAAGAGTTGGGTTCTTTTCTGGGTGCCTGATGTCCTCTGGCAGCATTCATAAGTTGTATTGTGGAATTTACTCGACGTTTAAATGCTCTTTTGATGAAATTGTTTGGGGGGGAAAGAGTTCTCCCCGTCCTACTCCTCAGCAATCTTGGCTCCTCTCTTGTGGAGTTTGGAGAGAGCACGCGGGATTGCTCTCCAGGCCATGCAGGAAAAGAAGGCCCTCATCTCGCGATGTCGGGGGAGTCTCGTGGTTTTTCTGGAGCTGCGGTGCCAGTGTGGGGTTTCTCACAAGGTACGACCGGGAGCTCAGGGAGCCTCTTGTGTGGTGTCAGGGAAGTCAAGTCTCCATACGAGTGGCGAGGGGGCGCACGTCATTGCTCTCGAGTCATGGTAGTGGAATCAGGGCTCAACGCAATGAAAAAGGACGCTCGAGGTCTTTCTCGGGTTGTGGCAGGAAACCCTGGGTTCCCTCGACTTGTGCCTGTGACCTCAGGTGGCTTCTCAGGGTGCCTCTGAGAAGTCAGGGATACTATGGAGCTGGGAGAGGCCTCTCGGGACTCCACTGGGTTTGCTGCAACGGAAGAGGGCCTAATCTCGAGATCAGGAAGGAACCTCAGGGTTCCTCTCCATTTCTGACTCAGATTGCAGGGTCCCTGCAGAGTTGGGACAGGAGAGTCAGGCCTCGTCTTGTGTGGAGGAATGGAACTCCGCTTGCCTCTCGAGTTGTTCAAGGAGTGACAGGCCACTTGTCGAGCTGTGTGTGGAACCTGCGGTTTTTTCCAGACAATGCACGGGGGTGTCAGTGCCCCTTCGTGATGTGCTTTCATCCACAGGGTTGCCTTCGAAGTGGTGTGCGGGCATCGGGTTCTTATCAAGAGCGGACCAGGAAATCGGGGTCTTTTGGAATGCGGCACCACACACGAGGCTACGTCTCGAATTTCCTCGTGAGACGGGCCTCATGCTGAGGTGCCCCTGGAAGGTCGGGAAAGCCTTCCAGACAAAGCAGGTTAATCGACCCTACTGTCGCGATCAGGAGGGGAGAAGGGGCTCAGATGAAGTGGTGCCGGGAACCTCGGTGTTCCCCTTGAGTGAGACCGGTATGTCAGGGAACTTTTGGGGTCTCACGAAGCTTGCCAAATACTGTTTCAAACTTCAAGATGAAACGTGGGACTTCTCTTGAGACGCTGTGGCGGGCAAGGGCCTCATCTTGTGATGAAGGGGAAACCACGTGGTTTTTTTCGAGTTGCGATGGGATTGTTGACTTACGACGGGGAATTCAGGCTTCCTCTTCTGTTGGCCCAGGGAAGTCCATTCTTCCATTCGAGTTGCCAGGGAGAGCTGGGTGGGAATTGCTCTCGAGTCACGGCAGGTCAAAATAGACCTCATCTAGGCTTGTGTCCAGGACCTAATGTTCCTCTCCAGGGGCGATAGGGATCACGGGGATGCATTCCAGACTCACCCAGTGAGTCAGGCCTCGGCTCGAGGGGAAGCAAAGGATTCTGATATCCTCCTGGGTCGCGATAGGTATCTCTTGGAGCCCACTGAGTGGCCTCCAGGGAGTCAAGCCTCCTGTGGAGTTGGAGAGAGGACTCGGGATTGCTCTCCAGGCCATACAGGAAAGAAGGCCCTCAGCTCGCAATGACGGGGGCGTCTTGTGGGTTTTCTCGAGTTGGAGCGCAAGTATGAGTTTTCTCACGAGGTACGACGGGGAGCTCAGGGAGCCTCTCGTGTGGCGCCAGGAAAGTCAGGTGTCTATGCGTGTGATGAGGAGGAGCCCATAAATGCTCTCGAGTCATGGTAGGGAAATCGGGACTCAAGACGCGTTGAAGAAGGAGTCTCGAGGTCTTTCTCAGGTTGCGGCAGGAAACACTGGGTTCCCTCAACTTGTACCGGTGACCCCAGGGAGCTTCTCAGGGTGCCTCTGAGAAGTCAGGCATACTGTGGACTTGGGAGGCGCTCTCAGAACTCCACTGGGTTTGGTGCAATGGCAAAGGTTCTCATCTCGAGTTGAGGCAGGAACCTAAGGGTTCCTCTCCATTTAAAACTCCGACCACAGGGTCCCTGAAGAGTTGGGACAGGAGAGTCAGGCCTCGTCTTGTGTGGAGGAATGGAACTCCACTTGCCTCTCGAGTTGTTCACAGGATAACAGACCATTTGTCGAGCTGTGAGTGGAACCTTCGGTTTTTTCCGTAAGATGCATGAGGGGGTCAGTGCCCCTTCGTGTTGTGCCTTCATCCACAGGGTTGCCTTCAAAGAGGTGTCCGGACATCGGGTTCTTATCAATAGCAGAGCAGGAAATCGGGGTCTTTCAGAACGTGGCACCATCCATGAGGCTACGTCTCGAATTTCTTCATTAGACTGGTGTCATCCTGAGGTGCGCCATGAAGATCGGGAACCCCTTCCAGACAAAGCAGGGGAATCGACCATCTTGTCGCGATCAGGAGGAGTGAAAGGGCTCAGTTGAAGTCGTGCCGGGAACCTCGGTGTTCCCCTCGAGTGGGACCAGTGTGTCGGGAAACTTTTGGGGTCACTTCGAGGGTGCCAAGTACCGTTTTGCACTTCAATACGGACTTGGGGCTTCTCTTGACACGCTGTAGAGGGCAAGGGCCTCATCTTGGGATGACGGGGGAATCACGTGGTTTTTCTCAAGGTGCGGCGGGATTCTCGAGTTACGACGGGGAATTCAGGCTTCCTCTTGTGTTGGCCCAGGGAAGTCCAATCTTCCATTCGAGTTTCGAGGGAGAGCTGGGGTTTGCTCTTGAGTCACTGCAGGGCAAAAGAGACCTCATCTAGTCTTGTGTCCAGGACCTAATATTCCTCTCCAGGGCCGACAGCGATCTCGGGGTTGCATTCCAGACGCATCCTGGGAGTCAGAGCTCGACTCGAGGGGAAGCAAAGGACCCCGCTCTCCTCTTGAGTCACCACAGGTGTCTCTTGGAGCCCACTGAGTGGCCTAAAGGGAGTCAAGCCCCCTGTGGAGTTTGGAGAGAGGACTCAGGATTGCTCTCCAGGCCATGCAGGAAAAGAAGACCCTCATCTCGCGATGACAGGGGCGTCTTGTTGGTTTTCTCGAGCTGCGGTGCCAGTGTGCGGTTTCTGACGAGGTGCGACGGGAAGCTCAGGGAGCCTTTCGTGTGGCACCAGGGAATTCAGGTCTCCATGCGCATGGCAAGGGGGAGCGCGTCATTGCTCTCGAGATATGATACGGGAATCGGGCCTCAAGACACGTTAAAGCAGGACTCTCAAGGTCTTTCTCGGGTTGCGGCAGGAAACCCTGGGTTCCGTCGACTTCTGCCGGTGACCTTAGGGAGCTTCTCAGGGTGCCTCTGAGAAGTCAGGCATACTGTGGATTTGGGACGGGCCTCTCGGAACTCCACTGGTTTTGTGGCAATGGAAAAGGGCCTCATCTTGAGTGGAGGCAGGAACCTCAGGCTTCCTCTCCATTTCTGACTCGGTGTGCAAGGTCCCTAGAGTTGTGACAGGAGAGTCAGGCATCGTCTTGTGTGGAGGAATGGAACTCCGCTTGCTTCTCGAGTTGTTCACGAGGTGACAGACCACTTGTGGAGCTGTGTGAGGAACCTGCGGGTTTTTCCGGAAGATGCACGGGGTGTCAGTGCCCCTACGTGTTGTGCCTTCATCCACAGGCTTGCCTTCGAAGAGGTGTCCAGGAGTCTGGTTTTGATCAA
This sequence comes from Bubalus kerabau, assembly GCF_029407905.1. NCBI lineage: Eukaryota > Metazoa > Chordata > Mammalia > Artiodactyla > Bovidae > Bubalus > Bubalus kerabau. The sequence continues at coordinate 5,063,669 of NW_026577882.1, forward strand.
AAGTGGACCATGGAATCGGGGTCTTTCGGCATGTAGTATGGCCCTCGAGGCTACCTCTCGAATTTCCTCGTGAGACCGGCCTCATCCTGAGGTGTGCCGGGAAGGTCGGGAATCCCTTCGAGACAAAGCAGTGGAATCGACCCTCCTATCGCGATCAGGAGAGGAGAAAGGCCTCAGATGAAGTGGTGCCGGAAACTTCAGTGTCCCCTCTAGTGAGATCGGTATATAGGGGAACTTTTGGGGTTGCATCAAGGGTGCCAAGTACTGTTTTGCACTTCAAGACGGAATGTGAGACTTCTCTTGAGACGCTGTAGGGGGCAAGGGCCTCATCTTGCAATACGGGGAACCACGTGATTTTTCTCGAGTTGCGGCGGGTTTCTCAAATTACAACTTTAAATTCAGGCTTCCTCTTGTGTTGGCTCAGAAAGGCCAATCTTCCATTCGAGTTGCAAGGGAAAGCTAGGGGTTGCGCTTGAGTCACTGCAGGGCCAAAGAGACCTCATCTAGGCTTTTGTCCAGGACCTAAGGTTCCTCTCCAGGGGCGACAGGGATCCAGGGTTGCATTCCAGACTCACCCTCGTAGTCAGGCCTCATCTCGAGGGGAAGCAAAGGACACCGCTCTCCTCCTGAGTATCGACGGGTATCTCTTGGAGCCCACTGAGTGACCTAAAGGGAGTCAAGCCTCCTTTGGAGTTTGGAGAGAGGATTCGGGATTGCTCTTCAGGTCATGCAGGAAAGAAGGCCCTCATTTCACCATGACAGGGGCGTCTCGTGGGTTTTCTCGAGCTGCGGCGCCAGTGTGGGGTTTCTCACGAGGTACGATGGGGAGCTCAGGGAGCCTCTCATGTGGTGCCGGGGAAGTCAGATCTTCATGCGCGTGGCAAGGGGGAGCGCATCATTTTTCTCCAGTCATGGTAGGGGAATCGGGCCTCAAGACGCGTGAAGAAGGACTCGCGAGGTTTTTCTCAGGTAACGGCAGGAAACCCTGGGTTCCGTCGACTTATGCCCGTGACCTCAGGGAGCTTTTCAGGGTGCCTCTGAGAAGTCAGGGATACTGTGCAGTTGGGAGGGGCCGCTCCGAACTCCACTGGGTTTGGTGCAGTAGAAGAGGGCCTTATCTCGAGTTGAGGCAGGAACCTCATGGTTCCTCTCCATTTCTGAATCGGATCTCAGTGTCCATGCAGAGTTGGGACAGGAGAGTCAGGCCTCGTCTTGTGTGGAGGAATTTAACTCCTCTTGCCTCTCGAGTTGTTCACGGGGTGACAGGCCACTTGTCGATCTGTATGTGGAACTTGCGGGCTTTTTCAATGATGCAGGAGGGTGTCAGACCCCTTCGTTTTGTGCCTTCGTCCACAGGATTGCCTTCGAAGAGGTGTCCTAGCATTGGGTTCTTATCAAGAGCAGACAGGGAAATCGGGGTCTTTCGGCGTGTGGCACCAACCACAAGGCTACGTCTCGAATTTCCTCGTGAGACCGGCCTCATCCTGAGGTGCGCCGGGAAGGTCCGGAACCCCTTCCATACAAAGCAGGGTAATCGACCCTCCCGTCGCGATCAGGAGGGGATAAGGGGCTCAGAACAAGCGGTGCGCCGAACCTTGGTGTTCCCCTCGAGTGAGACCAGGGTGTCGGGGAACTTTTGTGGTAACATCAAGGTTGCCAATTATCGTTTTAAACTTCAAGATGGAACGTAGGGCTTCTACTGAGACGCTGTAGCTGGCAAGGGCCTCATCTTGCGATGACGGGGGAACCACGTGGTTTTCCTCGAGTTGCAGCAGGATTTTCGAATTACGACGGGGAATTCAGGTTTCCTCTTGTGTTGTCCCAGGGAAGTCCATTCTTCCATTCGAGGTGCGAGGGAGAGCAGGGGATTGCTCTCGAGTCACTTCAGGGCAAATGAGACCTCATCTATGCTTGTGTCTAGGACCTAATGTTCCTCTCCAGGGGCGACAGGGATCTCGGGGTTGCATTCCAGACTCACCTGAGGAGTCAGGCCTGGTATATAGGGGAAGCAAAGAATTCCGCTCTCCTCTCGAGTCCCAACGGGTATCTCTTGGAGCCCACAGAGTGGCCTAAAGGGAGTCAGGCCTCCTGTGGAGTTTGAAGAGAGGCCTCGAGATGCTCTCCAGGCCATGCAGGAAAAGAAGGCCTTCATCTCGCGATGACGGAGGCGTCTCGTGGGTTTTCTCGAGCTGGGGAGCCAGTGTGGGATTTCTCACGAGGTATGACGGGGAGCTCAGGGAGCCTCTCGTGTGGCGCCAGGGAAGTCAAGTCTCCATGCGAGTGGCGAGGGGGAACGCGTCATTGCTCTCGAGTCATGGTAGGGGAATCGGGATTCAAGATGCGTTGAAGGAGGATTTTCGAGGTCTTTCTCGGGTTGCGTCAGGAAACCCTGTGTTCCCTCGACTTGTGCCGGTGACCTCAGGGAGCTTCTAAGGGTGCCTCTGAGAAGTCGCGATACTGTGGATTTGGGAGGCGCCTCTCGGGCCTCCACTGTTTTTGGTGTAATGGAAGAGGGCCTCATCTCGAGTGGAGTCAGGAACCTCAGGGTTCCTCTCCATTTCGGACTCCGATCGCAGGGTCCCTTCAGAGTTGGGACCGGAGAGTCAGGCCTCGTCTTGAGTGGAGGAATGGAACTCTGCTTGCCTCTCGAGTTGTTCATGGGATGACAGGCCTCTTGTCGAGCTGTGTGTGGGACCTGCGGCTTTTACCGAATGATGCACGGGAGTGTCAGTGACCCTTCGTTTTGTGCCTTCGTCCACAGGGTTGCCTTCGAAGAGGTGTCCGGGCATCGGGTTCTTCTCAAGAGTGGGCCGGGAAATCGGGGTATTTCGGCATGTGACACCACCCACGACGCTACGTCTCGAATTTCCTCGTGAGACCGGTCTCATCCTGAGGTGCGCCGGGAATGTGGGGAACCCCTTCCAAACAAAGCAGGGGAATAGACCCTCCTGTCTCGAACAGGAGGGGAGAAGGTGCTCAGATGAAGTGGTGCGGGAACCTCGGTGTTCCTGTCGAGTGAGACCGGCGTGTCCGGGAACATTTGGTGTCGCATCAAGGGTGCAAAGTACCGTTTCGCACTTCAAGACGGAACGTGGTTCTTTTCTTGAGACGCCATAGCAGCAAGGGCCTCATCTTGGGATGACGTTGGAAACACGTGGTTTTTCTCGAGTTGCGGCGGGATTCTCGAGTTACGAAGGGGATTTCTGGCTTCCTCTTGTGTTGGCCCAGGGAAGCCCAATCTTCCATTCGAGTTGCGAGGGAGAGCTGGGGGTTGCGCTCGAGTCACTGCAGGGCAAAAGAAACCTCATCCAGGCTTGTGTCTAGGACCTAATGTTCCTCTCAAGGGATGACTGGGATCTTGGGATTGCATTCTAGACTCACCCAGGAGTCAGGCGTCCTCTCGAGGGGAAACAAAGGACTTCTCTCTCTTCTCGAGTCGCGACGGGTATTTCTTGGAGCCCACTGAGTGGACTAAAGGGAGTCAAGCCTCCTCTGGAGTTTGGAGAGAGGACTCGGGATTGCACTCCAGGACATGCAGGAAAAGAAGGCCCTCATCTCACGATGACGGGGGGGGGTTCTCGGTGGTTTTACCGAGCTGCACCGCCTGTGTTGGTTTCTCAGGAGGTACGACGGGGAGCTCAGGGAGCCTCTTGTGTGGCGCCAGGGAAGTTAGGTCTTGATGCGTGTGGCGAGGGGGAGCGCGTCATTGCTCTCGAGTCATGGTAGGGGAATCAGGCCTCTAGACGCGTTGAAGGACTCTCAAGATCTCTCTCGGGTCTTGGCAAGAATACCTGGGTTCCCTCGACTTGTGCCGGTGACCTCAGGGAGACTCTCCGGGTGCTTCTGAGAAGTCAGGGATACTGTGGAGTTGGGAAAGACCTCTCGGGACTCCACTGGGTTTGGTGAAATGGAAGGGGGCCTCATCTCGAGGGGAGGCAGGAACCTCAGGGTTCCTCTCCATTTCTGATTCCGATCGCAGCCCCCTGCATAGTTGGGAGAGGTGAGTCAGGCCTTGTCTTGTGTGCAGGAATGGACCTCCGCTTGCCTCTCGAGTTGTTCACTGGGTGACAGGCACTTGTTGAGCTGTATGAGTAACCTGCGGTCTTTTCCGGACGATGCACGGGGGTGTCAGTGCCCCTTCGTGTTGTGCCTTCATCCACACTATCTTCGAATAGGTGTCTGGGCATCGCGTTCTTATCAAGAGCGGATCGGGAAATCGCGGTCTTTCGGCATGTGGCACCACCATCGAGGCTACGTCTCGAATTTCCTCGTGAGACAGCCTCGTCTGAGGTGCGTGGAGAAGGTCGGGAACCCCTTGCAGACAAAGCAGGGGAATTGACCCTCCTTTCGCGATCAGGAGGGGAGAAGGGGCTCAGATGAAGTGGTGCCAGGAACCTCGGTGTTCCCCTCGAGTGCGACCCGTATGTCGGGGAACTTTTGGGGTAGCATTAAGGGTGCCAAATATCATTTCGCACTTGAAGACAGAACGTGGGACTACTCTTGAGACGCTGGAGCGGGCAAGGGCCTCATCTTGCAATGACGGGGGAACCACGTGGTTTTTCTCAAGTTGAGGCGGAATTCTCGAATTACTACTGGGAATTCAGGCTTCCTCTTGTGTTGGCCCAGGGAGGTCCAATCTTCCATTCGGGTTGCGAGGGAAAGCTGGGGAGTGCTCTCGAGTTACTGCAGGGCAAAAGCGACCTCATCTAGCCTTGTGTTCAGGACCCAATGATCCTCTCCAAGGGCGACAGGGATCTCGGGTTTGCATTACAGACTCACCCGGGGAGTTAGGCCTCGTCTCGAGGGGAAGCAAAGGACTCGGCTATCCTCTCGAGTTGCGACGCGTATCTCTTGGAGCCCACTGAGTGGTCTAAAGGGAGTCAACCCTCCTCTTCAGTTTGGAGAGAGGACTCGGGATTGCTCTCCAGGCCATGCAGGAAAAGAAGGCCCACATCTCGAGATGACGGGGGCGTCTCGTGGGTTTTCTCGAGCTGTGGCGCCAGTGTGGGGTTTCTCACGAGGTATGACGGGGAATTCAGGTAGCCTCTCGTGTGGCAACAGGGAAGTCAGATCTCCATGGGCGGGGCAAGGGGGAGCGCGTCATTGCTCTGAAGTCAGGGTAGGGGAATCGGGCCTCATGACGGGTTGAAAAAGAACTCTCGATGTCTTTCTAGGGTTGCGGCAGGAAACCCTGTGTTCCCTTGACTTGTGCCGGTGACCTCAGGGAGCGTCTCAGGGTGCCTCTGAGAAGTCAGGGATACTGTGGATTTGGGAGAGGCCTCTCGGGACTCCTCTGGGTTTGGTGCAATGGAAGTGGGCCTCATCTCGAGTTGAGGCAGGAACCTCAGGGTTCTGCTCCTGACTTCCTGGAGGCCGGATCTGACTCAGATCGCAGGGTCCCTGTTGAGTTTGCTCAGGAGTGTCAGGTCTCGTGTTCTGCGGAGGAATGGAACTCCGCTTACATCTCAAGTTGTTCAAGGAAAACACCACTTTTCGTGATGTGTGTGGAACCTGCGGGTTTTTCGGAGATGCACGGGGGCGTCGGTGCTCCTTCCTGTTGTGCCTTCATCCACAGGGTTGCCTTCGAAGAGGTGTCCGGGCATCATGTTCTCCTCAAGTGCGGACCGGGAAATTGGGGTCTTTCAGCATGTTGCACCACCCACTAGGCTACGTCTCGAATTTTCTCGTGAGACCGGCCTCATCCTGAGGCGCGCAGGAAAGTCCGGGAACCCTTTCCAAACAAAGCAGGGGAATCGACCCTACTTTCGGGATCAGGAGGAGAGAAAGGGCTCAGATGAAGTAGTGCCGGGAACCTCGGTGCTCTCCTTGAGTGAAAGTCGGGTAACTTTTCTGGTTACATCAAGGGTGCCAAGTACCGTTTCGCACTTCAAGACGGAACCTGGGACTTCTCTTGAGATGCTGTAGTGGGCAAGGGCCTCATCTAGCACTGACGGGGGACCCACGTGTTTTTTCTCGAGTTGCGGCAGGATTCTTGAGTTACGATGGGGAATACAGGTTTCCTCTTGTGTTGGCCCAGGGAAGTCCAATCTTCCATTCGAGTTGCAAGTGAGAGCTGGAGATTGCTCTCGAGTCACTGCAGGGCAAAATAGAGCTCATCTAGGTTTGTGTCCAGGACCGAGTTTTTCTCTCCAGGGGCGACAGGGATCTCGGGGTTGCATTCCAGACTCACCCGGGGAGTCAGGCCTCGTCTCGAAGGCAATGAATGGACTCCACTCTCCTCTCCAGTCGCGACGGGTATCCCTTGGAGCCCAAGAGTGGCCTAAATGGAGTTAAGCCTCCTGTGGAGTTTGGAGAGAGGACTCGGGATTGCTCTCTAGGCCATGCAGGAAAAGAAGGCCCTCATCTCACGATGACGGGGGCATCTCGTGGGTTTTCTCAAGGTGCAGTGCCTGGTTGGGGTTTCTCACGAGATAGGACGGGGAGCTCAGGGAGACTCCTGTGGTGCCACGGAAGTCAGGTCTCCATGGACGTGGCGTGGGGGAGCGCCTCATTGCTCTCGAGTCATGGTAGGGGAATCAAGCCTCAAGACGCTTCGAAGAAGAACTCTCGAGGTCTTTCTTGGGTTGTGGCAGGAAACCCTGGGTTCCCTCGACTTGTGCCCATGACCTCAGGGAGCTTAGCGGGGTTCCTCTGAGAAGTCAGGGATACTGTGGAGTTGAGAGGGGCTTCTCGGGACATCACAGGGACTGGTGCAATTGAGGAGGACCTAATCTCGGATTGAGGCAGTAACGTCAGGGTTCCTCTCCATTTCTGACTCGGATAGCAGGGTCCCTGCAGAGCTGGGACAGGAGAGTCAGACCTCGTCTTGTGTGGAGTAATGGAACTCCGCTTGCCTCTCGAGTTGTTCACGGGATGACAGGCCACCTGTCGAGTTGTATGTGGAACCTGCGGTTTTGGGGGACGATGCACAGGGGTGTCAGTGCCCCTTCGTGTTGTGCCTTCATCCACAGGGTTACCTTCGAAGAGGTGACCGGGCATCGGGATCTTATCAATAGCGGACCAGGAAATCGGGGTCTTTCGGCATGTGGCACAACCCACGAGGCTACGTCTCGACTTCCCTCGTGAGACTGGCCTCATCCTGAGGTTCGCCGGGAAGTCTGGGAACCCCTTCCAGACAAAGCAGGGGAATCGACCCTCCTGTCGCCATCAGGAGGGGAGAAGAGGCTCAGCTGAAGCAGTGCTGGGAACCTCCATGTTCTCCTCGAGTGAGACCGGGGTGTCAGGGAAATTTGGGGGTCGCATCAAGGGTGCCAAGTACCGTTTCACACTTCAAGACGGAACATGGGACTTCCCTGGAGACGCTATAGCTGACAGGGGCCTCATATTTCGATGACGGAGGAGCCACGTTGTTTTTCTCCAGTTGCCGCGGGATTCTCGAATTACAATGGGGAATACAGGCTTCCTCTTGTGTTGGCCCAGGGAAGTCCAATCATCCATTCGAGTTGCGAGGGAGAGCTGGGGATTGCACTTGAGTCAATGCAGGACAAAAAAGACCTCATTTAGGCTTGTGTCCAGGACCGAGTTTTCCTCTACAGGGGCAACACGGATCTCGGGATCCCATTCCAGACTCACCCAAGTAGTCAGGCCTCGGCTCGAGGGGAAGCAACGGACTCTGCTCTCCTCTAGAGTAGCGACGTGTATCTCTTGGAGGCTACTGAGTGGCCTAAAGGGAGTCAGGCCTCCAGTGGAGTTTGGAGAGTGGACTCGGGATTGCTCTCTAAGTCATGTAGGAAAAGAAGGCCCTCATCTTACGATGATGGGGGCGTCTCGTGAGTTTTCTCGAGCGGCGGTGCCAGTGTGGGGTTTTCATGAGGTAGGACGGGGAGCGCAGGGAGCCTCTCGTGTGGCGCCAGGGAAGTTAGGTTTCAATGGGCGTGGCGAGGGGAATGCGTCATTGCTCTCCAGTCATGGTAGGGTATCGGGCCTCAAGACGCGGTAAAGAAGGACTCTCAAGGTCTTTCTCAGAATGCAGCAGGAAACCCTGGGTTCACTCGACTTGTGCCAGTGACCGCAGAGAGCTTCTGAGGGTGCCTCTGAGAATCAGGGATACTGTGGAGTTTTAGGGGCCTCTCGGGACTCCACTGGGTATGGCGCAATGGAAGAGGGCCTCATTTCGAGTTGATGCAGGAACGTCAGGTTTCATCTACATTTCTGACTCCGATCGCACGGTCCCTGCAGAGTTGGGAAAGGAGAGTCAGGCCTTCTCTTGTGTGGAGGAACGGAACTCCACATGCCTCTCTAGTTCTTCAAGGGATGACAGGACACTTGTCGATCTGTGTTTGGAATCTGCGTGTTTTTCCGTACTATGCATGGGGATGTCAGTACCCCTTCGTGTTGTGCATTCATCCACAGGTTTGCTTTCGAAGAGGTGTCCTGGCATCGGGTTCTTATTAAGAGCGGACCGGGAAATCGGGGTCTTTCCGCATGTGGCACCACCCACCAGGCTACGTCTCGAATTTCCTAGTGAGACCGGCCTCATCCTGAGGTGCGCCGGGAAGGTCGGAAACCCTTGCAGACAAAGCAGGGGAATCGACCCTCCTGTCTCGATCAGGAGGGGAGAAGGGGCACAGATGAGGTGATGCCGGGAACCTCGGTGTTCCCCTCCAGTGAGACCAGTGTGTTGGGGAACTTTTGGGGTCGCATCAAAGGTGCCAAGTACCGTATCGCACTTCAAGATGGAACGTAAGACTTCTTTTGAGACGCTGTAGCGGCAATGGCCGCATCTTGCGATGAAGAGGGAACGACGTGGTTTTTCTCGAGTTGTGGCGGGATTCTTGAGTTACAACGGAAAATTCAGGCTTCCTCTTCTGTTGGCCCAGGGAAGTCCAGTCTTCCATTCGAGTTGCGAGGGAGAGTTGGGGATTGCTCTCGAGTCACTGCAGGAAAAGAGACCTCATCTAGGCTTGTGTCCAGGACCTAATGTTTCTCTCCAGGGGCGACAGGGATCTCCGGTTCACATATCAGACTCACCCGAGGAGTCAGGCCTCGCCTCGAGGGGAAGGAAAAGACTCCGCTCTCCTCTCGAGTCGCGACGGGTATGTCTTGGAGTCCACTGAGTGACCAAAAGGGAGTCAAGCCTACTGTGGAGTTTGGAGAGAGGACTCGGGATTGCTCTCCAGGCCATGCTAGAAAAGAAGGCCGTCATGTCGCGAAAATGGGGGCGTCTCGTGGGTTTTCTCTATCTGTGGAGCCAGTGTTTGGTTTCTCACGAGGTATGACGGGGAGCTCAGGGAGCCTCTCGTGTGGCGCCAGGGAAGTCAGGGCTTCATGAGTGTAGCAGAGGGAGCGCGTCATTGCCCTCGATTCATGGTAGGGGAATCAGGCCTCAAAATGCGTTGAAGAAGGACTCTTGAGTTCTTTCTATGGTGGCGGCAGTAAACCCTGGGCTCACTAGAATTGTGCTGGTGACCTCAGGGAGCTTCTCAGGGTGCCTCTGAGAAGTCAGGGATACTGTGGAGCTGGGACGCGTCTCTCGGGACTCCACTGGGTTTCGTGCAATGGAAGAGGTCCTAATCTCGAGTGGAGGCAGGAACCTCAGCGTTCCTGTCGTGACTTCACTGGCGCTGGTCTGATTCGGATCACAAAGTCCCTGCAGAGTTGGGACAGGAGAGTCAGGCCTCGTCTTGTGTAGAGGAATGAAACCCCACTTGCCTCTCGAGTTCTTCAGGGGTGACAAGCCACTTGTTGAGCTGTATGTGGAACCTGCGGGTTTTTCTGGACGATGCATGAGGGTGTCAGTGCCCCTTTGTGTTGTGCCTTCATCCACAGGGTTGCCTTCGAAGAGGTGTCCAGGCATCGGGTTCTTATCAAGAGCGTACCGGGAAATCATAGTCTTTTGGCATGTGGTACCACCGCGAGCTACGTCTCGAATTTCCTCGTGAGACTGGCCTCATCCTGAAGTGCCCCGTGAAGGTCGGGAACCCCTTACAAACAAAGCAGGGGAAGTGACCCTCCTATCACGAACAGGAGGGGAGAAGGGGCTCAGATAAACTGGTGCCGGGAACCTCGGTGTTCACCTCGAGTGAGACCGATATTTCGGGGAACTTTTGGGGTCACATCAAGGGTGTCAAGTATCGTTTTGCACTTCAAGACGGAACGTGGGACTTTTCTTGAGAAGCTGTAGCGGGCAAGGGCCTCATCTTGTGATGACGAGGGAACCAAGTGCTTTTTCTCGAGTTGCGGCGGGATTCTCGAGTTACGAAGGGGAATTCAGGCTTCCTCTTGTGTTGGCCCAGGGAAGTCCAATCTTCCATTCGAGTTGTCAGGGAGAGCGGGGGATTGCTCTCGAGTTACAGAAGGGCAAAAGAGACCTCATCTAGGCTTGTTTCCAGGACCTAATGTTCCTCTCCAGGGGAGACAGGGATCTCGGGGTTGCATTCCAGACCCACCTGGTGAGTCAGGCCTTGTCTCGAGGGGAAGCAAAGGACTCCATTCTCCTCTCGAGTCGCGACGGGTATCTCTTGGAGCCCACTAAGTGGCCTAAAGGGAGTCAAGCCTCCTGTGGAGTTTGGAAAGAGGATTCGGGATTCCTCTCCAGGCCATGCCGGAAAAGAAGGCCCTCATCTCGCGATGACAGGGGCGTATGGTGAGTTTTCTCAAGCTGCGGCGTCAGTGTGGGGTTTCTCACGAGGTACAACAGGGAGCTCAGGGAGCCTCTCTTATGGTGCCAGGGAAGTCAGGTCTCCATGTGCATGGCGAGGGGGTGCGTGTCATTTCTATACAGCCATGGAAGCAGAGTCGGGCTTCAAGACACGTTGAAGTAGGACTCTCGAGGTCTTTTTCCCATTGTGGCAGGAAACCCTGGGTTCCCTCGACATGTGCCGGTGACCTCATGGAGCTTCTCCGGGTGCCTCTGAGAAGTCAGGGGTACTGTGGAGTTGGGAGGGGCCTCTCTGGACTCCACTGGGTTTGGTGCAATGGATGAGAGCCTCATCTCGAGTGGAGGCAGGAACCTCATGTTTCCTCTCCTGGGTTTCCTGTCGCTGGTACTGACTCGGATCGCAGTTTCCCTGCAGAGTTGGTACAGAAAATCAGGTCTCGTCTTGTGTGGAGGAATGGAACTCCACTTGCCTGTCGAGTTGTTCACGGGGTGACAGACCACTTGTTGAACTGTGTTTGTAACCTGCGGGTTTTTCTGGACGATGCACGGGGGTGTCAGTGCCCCTTCGTGTTGTGCTTTCATCCACAGGTTTTCCTTCGTAAAGGTGTCAGGGCATCACGTTCTTATCAAGAGCAGACCGGGAAATCGGGGTCTTTCGGCTTGTGGCACCACCCACGAGGCTATGTCTCGAATTTCCTCGTGAGACCTGCCTCATCCTTAGGCGCGCTGGAAAGGTCGGGAACCCCTTCCAGACATAGCAGGGGAATCGACACTCCTGTCGCGATCACGAGGGGAGAAGGAGCTCAAATGAAGTGGTTCCGGGAACCTCGGTGTTCCTTTCGAGTGAGACCGGTATGTCGGGGAATTTTGAGATTGCATCAAGGGTGCCAAGTACCGTTTCGCACTTCAAGACAGAAAGTGGGACTTCTCTTGAGTCGCTGTAGCGGGCAAGGGCCTCATCTAGCGCTGATGGGGGAACCACGTGGATTTTCTCGAGTTTCGGCGGGATTCTCGAGTTACGATGTCGAATTCAGGCTTCCAATTGTATTGGCCCAGGGAAGTCCAATCTTCAATTCGATCTGCGAGGGAGAGCTGGCGATTGCTCTCTAGTAACTGCAGTGCAAAATAGACCTCATCTAGGCTTGTGTCCAGGACCGAGTTTTCCTCTCCAGGTGTGACAGGAACTCGGGGTTGCATTCCAGACTCACACGGGGAGTCAGGCCTCGTCTCGAGGGGAAGCAAAGGACTCTGCTCTCCCTTCAGGTCCTGACAGGTATCTCTTGGAGCCAACTGAGAGGCCTAAAGAGAGTCAAGCCTCCTGTGGAGTCTGGAGAGAGGACTCGGTTTTGCTCTCCATGCCAGGCAGGAAATAAGTCCCTCATCTCGTGATGACGGGGGCGTATCGTGGGTTTTCTCGAGCTGCGGTGCCTGAATGGGGTTTCTGAAGAGGTACGACGGGGAGCTCAGGGAGACTCTCTTCAGGAGTCAGGAAAGTCAGGTCTCCATGTGCATGGCGATGGGGAGCGGGTCTTTGCTCTCGAGTCATGGTAGGGGAATCGGGCCTCAAGACGCGCCGAAGGACTCTCAAGGTCTTTCTCGGGTCGCAGCAGGAAACCCTGGGTTCCCTGGACTTGAGCCGGTGACCTCAGGTAGATTCTCAAGGTGCCTCTGAGAATTCAGGGATACTGTGGAGTTGGGAGGGGCCTCTCGCGACTCATCTGGGTTTGGTGCAATGGAAGAGGGCCTCACCTCGAGGGGAGACAGGAACCTCAGGCTTCCTCTCCGTTTCGGACTCCGACCGCAGGGTCCCTGCAGAGTTGGGACAGGAGAGTCAGGCCTCGTCTTGTCTGAGGAAGGGAACCCCGCTGGCCTCTCGAGTTGCCGAGGGGGTCTCAGGCCCCTCGTCGAGCTGTGTGTGGAACCCGCGGGTCTTTGCGGACGATGCACGGGGGTGGCAGTGCCCCTTCGTGTTGTGCCTTCACCCAGAGGGTTGCCTTCGAAGAGGGGTCCGGGCCTCGGGTCCTTCTTAAGAGCGGACCTGGGGAATCGGGGGCGTTCGGCATGTGGCCCCACCCACGTGGCTCGTCTCGAATTTCCTCGTGAGACCGGCCTCATCCTGAGGTGCGCCGGGAAGGCCGGGAACCCCTTCCAGACCACGCAGGGGAATCGCCTCTCCTGTCGTGATCAGGAGGGTAGATGGGGCTCAGAGGAAGCGGTGCCGGGACCCTCGGTGTTCCCCTCGGGGGACCCTGGAGTGTCGGGGGACTTTTGGGGGTCGCAGGAAGGCTGTCAGGGACCGTTTCGCCCTTCAGGGCGGAACAGGGGACTTCCCTTGAGAATCCGTCGCGGGCAAGGGCCTCATCTTGCCAAGAGGTGGGAACCACGTGGTTTTTCTCGAGTTGCGGCGGCATTCTCGAGTTACGACGGGGATCTCAGCCTTCCCCTTGGGTTGGCCCTGGGAAGCCCCATCTTCCCCTCGGGTTGCGAGGGAAAGCTGGGGGTTGCGCTCGAGTCACCGCAGGGCCGAAGAGACCTCACCTAGGCGTGTGTCCGGGACCTAATATTCCTCCCCAGGGAAGGCAGGGATCTCGGGGTTGCATTCCAGGCTCCCCCGGGGAGTCAGGCCTCCTCTCGAGGGGAAGCCAAGGACTCCGCTCTCCTCTCGAGTCGCGACGCGGGTCTCTTGGAGCCCCCTGAGCGGCCTCAAGGGAGTCCAGCCTCGTCTTCCGTTTGGAGAGAGGACCCGGGATTGCTCTCCAGGCCATGCAGGAAAAGAAGGCCCTCAGCTCGCGAGGACGGGGGCGTCTCAGGGGTTTCCTCGAGCTGCGGCGCCCGTGGGGGTTTTCTCCCGAGGCACGACGAGGATCTCAGGGAGCCTCTCGTGCGGCGCCAGGGAAGTCAGGTCTCCATGCGCGTGGCGAGGGGGAGCGCGTCCTGGCTCTCGAGTCACGGGAGGGGACTAGGGCCTCGAGACGCGTTGAAGAAGGACTCTCGAGGTCTTTCTCGGGGGGCGGCGGGAAACCCTCGTTTCCCTCGCCTTCTGCCGGGGACCTTAGGGAACTTGCCGGGGTGCCTCTGAGAGGCGAGGGATCCTGTGGAGGTGGCGGGGCCCCTCGGGACTCCGCTGGGTCTGGCGCAACGGAAGAGGGCCTCACCTCGAGGGGAGGCAGGAACCTCAGGCTTCCTCTCCGTTTCGGACTCCGACCGCAGGGTCCCTGCAGAGTTGGGACAGGAGAGTCAGGCCTCGTCTTGTCTGAGAAAGGGAAACCCGCTGGCCGCTCGAGTTGCTCAGGGGGTCTCAGGCCCCTCGTCGAGCTGTGTGTGGAACCCGCAGGTCTTTGCGGACGATGCACGGGGGTGGCAGTGCCCCTTCGTGTTGTGCCTTCACCCACAGGGTTGCCTTCGAAGAGGGGTCCGGGCCTCGGGTCCTTCTCAAGAGCGGACCTGGGGAATCGGGGGCGTTCGTCATGTGGCCCCACCCACGTGGCTCGTCTCGAATTTCCTCGTGAGACCGGCCTCATCCTGAGGTGCGCCGGGAAGGCCGGGAACCCCTTCCAGACCACGCAGGGGAGTCGCCTCTCCTGTCGCGATCAGGAGGGGAGAAGGGGCTCAGAGGAAGCGGTGCCGGGACCCTCGGTGTTCCCCTCGGGGGACCCCGGCGTGTCGGGGGACTTTTGGGGGTCGCAGGAAGGCTGTCAGGGTCCGTTTCGCCCTTCAGGGCGGAACAGGGGACTTCCCTTGAGACGCCGTCGCGGGCAAGGGCCTCAACTTGCCAAGAGGTGGGAACCACGTGGTTTTTCTCGAGTTGCGGCGGCATTCTCGAGTTACGACGGGGATCTCAGCCTTCCCCTTGGGTTGGCCCTGGGATGCCCAATCTTCCCCTCGGGTTGCGAGTGAAAGCTGGGGGTTGCGCTCGAGTCACTGCAGGGCCGAAGAGACCTCACCTAGGCATGTGTCCGGGACCTAATATTCCTCCCCAGGGAAGGCAGGGATCTCGGGGTTGCATTCCAGGCTCCCCCGGGGAGTCAGGCCTCGTCTCGAGGGGAAGCCAAGGACTCCGCTCTCCTCTCGAGTCGCGACGCGGGTCTCTTGGAGCCCCCTGAGCGGCCTCAAGGGAGTCCAGCCTCGTCTTCCGTTTGGAGAGAGGACCCGGGATTGCTCTCCAGGCCATGCAGGAAAAGAAGGCCCTCAGCTCGCGAGGACGGGGGCGTCTCAGGGGTTTCCTCGAGCTGCGGCGCCCGTGGGGGTTTTCTCCCGAGGCACGACGAGGATCTCAGGGAGCCTCTCGTGCGGCGCCAGGGAAGTCAGGTCTCCATGCGCGTGGCGAGGGGGAGCGCGTCCTGGCTCTCGAGTCACGGGAGGGGACTAGGGCCTCGAGACGCGTTGAAGAAGGACTCTCGAGGTCTTTCTCGGGGGGCGGCGGGAAACCCTCGTTTCCCTCGCCTTCTGCCGGGGACCTTAGGGAACTTCCCAGAGTGCCTCTGAGAGGCGAGGGATCCTGTGGAGGTGGCGGGGCCCCTCGGGACTCCGCTGGGTCTGGCGCAACGGAAGAGGGCCTCACCTCGAGGGGAGGCAGGAACCTCAGGCTTCCTCTCCGTTTCGGACTCCGACCGCAGGGTCCCTGCAGAGTTGGGACAGGAGAGTCAGGCCTCGTCTTGTCTGAGGAAGGGAACCCCGCTGGCCTCTCGAGTTGCTCAGGGTGTCTCAGGCCCCTCGTCGAGCTGTGTGTGGAACCCGCGGGTATTTGCGGACGATGCACGGGGGTGGCAGTGCCCCTTCGTGTTGTGCCTTCACCCACAGAGTTGCCTTCGAAGAGGAGTCCGGGCTTCGGGTCCTTCTCAAGAGCGGACCGGGGACTCGGGGGCGTTCGGCATGTGGCCCCACCCACGTGGCTGGTCTCGAATTTCCTCGTGAGACCGGCCTCATCCTGAGGTGCGCCGGGAAGTCCGGGAACCCCTTCCAGACCACGCAGGGGAATCGCCTCTCCTGTCGCGATCAGGAGGGGAGAAGGGGCTCAGAGGAAGCGGTGCCGGGACCCTTGGTGTTCCCCTCGGGGGACCCCGGCGTGTCAGGGGACTTTTGGTGGTCGCAGGAAGGCTGTCAGGGACCGTTTCGCCCTTCAGGGCGGAACAGGGGACGTCCCTTGAGACACCGTCGCGGGCATGGGCCTCATCTTGCCAAGAGGTGGGAACCACGTGGTTTTTCTTGAGTTGCGGCGGCATTCTCGAGTTACGACGGGGATCTCAGCCTTCCCCTTGGGTTGGCCCTGGGAAGCCCAATCTTCCCCTCGGGTGGCGAGGGAAAGCTGGGGGTTGCGCTCGAGTCACTGCAGGGCCGAAGAGACCTCACCTAGGCGTGTGTCCGGGACCTAATATTCCTCTCCAGGGAAGGCAGGGATCTCAGGGTTGCATTCCAGGCTCCCCCGGGGAGTCAGGCCTCGTCTCGAGGGGAAGCCAAGGACTCCGCTCTCCTCTCGAGTCGCGACGCGGGTCTCTTGGAGCCCCCTGAGCGGCCTCAAGGGAGTCCAGCCTCCTCTTCCGTTTGGAGAGAGGACCCGGGATTGCTCTCCAGGCCATGCAGGAAAAGAAGGCCCTCAGCTCGCGAGGACGGGGGCGTCTCAGGGGTTTCCTCGAGCTGCGGCGCCCGTGGGGGTTTTCTCCCGAGGCACGACGAGGATCTCAGGGAGCCTCTCGTGCGGCGCCAGGGAAGTCAGGTCTCCATGCGCGTGGCGAGGGGGAGCGCGTCCTGGCTCTCGAGTCACGGGAGGGGACTAGGGCCTCGAGACGCGTTGAAGAAGGACTCTCGAGGTTCTTCTCGGGGGGCGGCGGGAAACCCTCGTTTCCCTCGCCTTCTGCCGGGGACCTTAGGGAACTTCCCAGGGTGCTCTGAGAGGCGAGGGATCCTGTGGAGGTGGCGGGGCCCCTCGGGACTCCGCTGGGTCTGGCGCAACGGAAGAGGGCCTCACCTCGAGGGGAGGCAGGAACCTCAGGCTTCCTCTCCGTTTCGGACTCCGACCGCAGGGTCCCTGCAGAGTTGGGACAGGAGAGTCAGGCCTCGTCTTGTCATAGGAAGGGAACCCCGCTGGCCGCTTGAGTTGCTCAGGGGGTCTCAGGCCCCTCGTCGAGCTGTGTGTGGAACCCGCGGGTCTTTGCGGACGATGCACGGGGGTGGCAGTGCCCCTTCATGTTGTGCCTTCACCCACAGGGTTGCCTTAGAAGAGGGGTCCGGGCCTCGGGTCCTTCTCAAGTGTGGACCTGGGGAATCGGGGGCGTTCGGCATGTGGCCCCACCCACGTGGCTCGTCTCGAATTTCCTCGTGAGACCGGCCTCATCCTGAGGTGCGCCGGGAAGGCCGGGAACCCATTCCAGACCACGCAGGGGAGTCGCCTCTCCTGTCGCGATCAGGAGGGGAGAAGGGGCTCAGAGGAAGCGGTGCCAGGACCCTCGGTGTTCCCCTCGGGGGACCCCGGCGTGTCGGGGGACTTTTGGGTGTCGCAGGAAGGCTGTCAGGGACCGTTTCGCCCTTCAGGGCGGAACAGGGGACTTCCCTTGAGACGCCGTCGCAGGCAAGGGCCTCATCTTGCCAAGAGATGGGAACCACGTGGTTTTTCTCGAGTTGCGGCGGCATTCTCGAGTTACGACGGGGATCTCAGCCTTCCCCTTGGGTTGGCCCTGGGAAGCCCAATCTTCCCCTCGGGTGGCGAGGGAAAGCTGGGGGTTGCGCTCGAGTCACTGCAGGGCCGAAGAGACCTCACCTAGGCGTGTGTCCGGGACCTAATATTCCTCTCCAGGGAAGGCAGGGATCTCAGGGTTGCATTCCAGGCTCCCCCGGGGAGTCAGGCCTCGTCTCGAGGGGAAGCCAAGGACTCCGCTCTCCTCTCGAGTCGCGACGCGGGTCTCTTGGAGCCCCCTGAGCGGCCTCAAGGGAGTCCAGCCTCCTCTTCCGTTTGGAGAGAGGACCCGGGATTGCTCTCCAGGCCATGCAGGAAAAGAAGGCCCTCAGCTCGCGAGGACGGGGGCGTCTCAGGGGTTTCCTCGAGCTGCGGCGCCCGTGGGGGTTTTCTCCCGAGGCACGACGAGGATCTCAGGGAGCCTCTCGTGCGGCGCCAGGGAAGTCAGGTCTCCATGCGCGTGGCGAGGGGGAGCGCGTCCTGGCTCTCGAGTCACGGGAGGGGACTAGGGCCTCGAGACGCGTTGAAGAAGGACTCTCGAGGTTCTTCTCGGGGGGCGGCGGGAAACCCTCGTTTCCCTCGCCTTCTGCCGGGGACCTTAGGGAACTTCCCAGGGTGCTCTGAGAGGCGAGGGATCCTGTGGAGGTGGCGGGGCCTCTCGGGACTCCGCTGGGTCTGGCGCAACGGAAGAGGGCCTCACCTCGAGGGGAGGCAGGAACCTCAGGCTTCCTCTCCGTTTCGGACTCCGACCGCAGGGTCCCTGCAGAGTTGGGACAGGAGAGTCAGGCCTCGTCTTGTCATAGGAAGGGAACCCCGCTGGCCGCTTGAGTTGCTCAGGGGGTCTCAGGCCCCTCGTCGAGCTGTGTGTGGAACCCGCGGGTCTTTGCGGACGATGCACGGGGGTGGCAGTGCCCCTTCATGTTGTGCCTTCACCCACAGGGTTGCCTTAGAAGAGGGGTCCGGGCCTCGGGTCCTTCTCAAGTGTGGACCCGGGGGAATCGGGGGCGTTCGGCATGTGGCCCCACCCACGTGGCTCGTCTCGAATTTCCTCGTGAGACCGGCCTCATCCTGAGGTGCGCCGGGAAGGCCGGGAACCCATTCCAGACCACGCAGGGGAGTCGCCTCTCCTGTCGCGATCAGGAGGGGAGAAGGGGCTCAGAGGAAGCGGTGCCAGGACCCTCGGTGTTCCCCTCGGGGGACCCCGGCGTGTCGGGGGACTTTTGGGTGTCGCAGGAAGGCTGTCAGGGACCGTTTCGCCCTTCAGGGCGGAACAGGGGACTTCCCTTGAGACGCCGTCGCAGGCAAGGGCCTCATCTTGCCAAGAGGTGGGAACCACGTGGTTTTTCTCGAGTTGCGGCGGCATTCTCGAGTTACGACGGGGATCTCAGCCTTCCCCTTGGGTTGGCCCTGGGAAGCCCAATCTTCCCCTCGGGTGGCGAGGGAAAGCTGGGGGTTGCGCTCGAGTCACTGCAAGGGCCGAAGAGACCTCACCTAGGCGTGTGTCCGGGACCTAATATTCCTCCCCAGGGAAGGCAGGGATCTCGGGGTTGCATTCCAGGCTCCCCCGGGGAGTCAGGCCTCGTCTCGAGGGGAAGCCAAGGACTCCGCTCTCCTCTCGAGTCGCGACGCGGGTCTCTTGGAGCCCCCTGAGCGGCCTCAAGGGAGTCCAGCCTCCTCTTCCGTTTGGAGAGAGGACCCGGGATTGCTCTCCAGGCCATGCAGGAAAAGAAGGCCCTAAGCTCGCGAGGACGGGGGAGTCTCAGGGGTTTCCTCGAGCTGCGGCGCCCGTGGGGGTTTTCTCCCGAGGCACGACGAGGATCTCAGGGTGCCTCTTGTGCGGCGCCAGGGAAGTCAGGTCTCCATGCGCGTGGCGAGGGGGAGCGCGTCCTGGCTCTCGAGTCACGGGAGGGGACTAGGGCCTCGAGACGCGTTGAAGAAGGACTCTCGAGGTCTTTCTCGGGGAGCGGCGGGAAACCCTCGTTTCCCTCGCCTTCTGCCGGGGACCTTAGGGAACTTGCCAGGGTGCCTCTGAGAGGCGAGGGATCCTGTGGAGGTGGCGGGGCCCCTCGGGACTCTGCTGGGTCTGGCGCAACGGAAGAGGGCCTCACCTCGAGGGGAGGCAGGAAACTCAGGCTTCCTCTCCGTTTCGGACTCCGACCGCAGGGTCCCTGCAGAGTTCAACAGGAGAGTCAGGCCTCGTCTTGTCTGAGGAAGGGAACCCCGCTGGCCGCTCGAGTTGCTCAGGGGGTCTCAGGCCCCTCGTCGAGCTGTGTGTGGAATCCGCGGGTCTTTGCGGACGATGCACGGGGGTGGCAGTGCCCCTTCGTGTTGTGCCTTCACCCACAGGGTTGCCTTCGAAGAGGGGTCCGGGCCTCGGGTCCTTCTCAAGTGCGGACCTGGGGAATCGGGGGCGTTCAGCATGTGGCCCCACCCACGTGGCTCGTCTCGAATTTCCTCGTGAGACCGGCCTCATCCTGAGGTGCGCCAGGAAGGCCGGGAAACCCTTCCAGACCACGCAGGGGAGTCGCCTCTCCTGTCGCGATCAGGAGGGGAGAAGGGGCTCAGAGGAAGCGGTGCCGGGACCCTCGGTGTTCCCCTCAGGGGAACCCGGCGTGTCGGGGGACTTTTGGGGGCCGCAGGAAGGCTGTCAGGGACCGCTTCGCCCTTCAGGGCGGAACAGGGGACTTCCCTTGAGACGCCGTCGCGGCAAGGGCCTCATCTTGCCAAGAGGTGGGAACCACGTGGTTTTTCTCGAGTTGCGGCGGCATTCTCGAGTTACGACGGGGATCTCAGCCTTCCCCTTGGGTTGGCCCTGGGAAGCCCAATCCTCCCCTCGGGTGGCGAGGGAAAGCTGGGGGTTGCGCTCGAGTCACTGCAGGGCCGAAGAGACCTCACCTAGGCGTGTGTCCGGGACATAATATTCCTCCCCAGGGAAGGCA
Organism: Bubalus kerabau; assembly: GCF_029407905.1. Taxonomy (NCBI): domain Eukaryota; kingdom Metazoa; phylum Chordata; class Mammalia; order Artiodactyla; family Bovidae; genus Bubalus; species Bubalus kerabau. The sequence continues at coordinate 5,083,899 of NW_026577882.1, forward strand.
GGGATCTCGGGGTTGCATTCCAGGCTCCCCCGGGGAGTCAGGCCTCGTCTCGAGGGAAGCCAAGGACTCCGCTCTCCTCTCGAGTCGCGACGCGGGTCTCTTGGAGCCCCCTGAGCGGCCTCAAGGGAGTCCAGCCTCGTCTTCCGTTTGGAGAGAGGACCCGGGATTGCTCTCCAGGCCATGCAGGAAAAGAAGGCCCTCTGCTCGCGAGGACGGGGGCGTCTCAGGGGTTTCCTCGAGCTGCGGCGCCCGTGGGGGTTTTCTCCCGAGGCACGACGAGGATCTCAGGGAGCCTCTCGTGCGGCGCCAGGGAAGTCAGGTCTCCATGCGCGTGGCGAGGGGGAGCGCGTCCTGGCTCTCGAGTCACGGGAGGGGACTAGGGCCTCGAGACGCATTGAAGAAGGACTCTCGAGGTCTTTCTCGGGGAGCGGCGGGAAACCCTCGTTTCCCTCGCCTTCTGCCGGGGACCTTAGGGAACTTCCCAGGGTGCCTCTGAGAGGCGAGGGATCCTGTGGAGGTGGCGGGGCCCCTCGGGACTCCGCTGGGTCTGGCGCAACGGAAGAGGGCCTCACCTCGAGGGGAGGCAGGAACCTCAGGCTTCCTCTCCGTTTCGGACTCCGACCGCAGGGTCCCTGCAGAGTTGGGACAGGAGAGTCAGGCCTCGTCTTGTCTGAGGAAGGGAACCCCGCTGGCCGCTCGAGTTGCTCAGGGGGTCTCAGGCCCCTCGTCGAGCTGTGTGTGGAATCCGCGGGTCTTTGCGTACGATGCACGGGGGTGGCAGTGCCCCTTCGTGTTGTGCCTTCACCCACAGGGTTGCCTTCGAAGAGGGGTCCGGGCTTCGGGTCCTTCTCAAGTGCGGACCTGGGGAATCGGGGGCGTTCAGCATGTGGCCCCACCCACGTGGCTAGTCTCGAATTTCCTCGTGAGACCGGCCTCATCCTGAGGTGCGCCGGGAAGGCCGGGAACCCCTTCCAGACCACGCAGGGGAATCGCCTCTCCTGTCGCGATCAGGAGGGGAGAAGGGGCTCAGAGGAAGCGGTGCCGGGACCCTCGGTGTTCCCCTCGGGGGACCCCGGCGTGTCGGGGGACTTTTGGGGGCCGCAGGAAGGCTGTCAGGGACCGTTTCGCCCTTCAGGGCGGAACAGGGGACTTCCCTTGAGACGCCGTGGCGGGCAAGGGCCTCATCTTGCCAAGAGGTGGGAACCACGTGGTTTTTCTCGAGTTGCGGCGGCATTCTCGAGTTACGACGGGGATCTCAGCCTTCCCCTTGGGTTGGCCCTGGGAAGCCCAATCTTCCCCTCGGGTGCCGAGGGAAAGCTGGGGGTTGCGCTCGAGTCACTGCAGGGCCGAAGAGACCTCACCTAGGCGTGTGTCCGGGACCTCATATTCCTCCCCAGGGAAGTCAGGGATCTCGGGGTTGCATTCCAGGCTCCCCCGGGGAGTCAGGCCTCGTCTCGAGGGGAAGCCAAGGACTCCGCTGTCCTCTCGAGTCGCGACGCGGGTCTCTTGGAGCCCCCTGAGCGGCCTCAAGGGAGTCCAGCCTCCTCTTCCGTTTGGAGAGAGGACCCGGGATTGCTCTCCAGGCCATGCAGGAAAAGAAGGCCCTCAGCTCGCGAGGACGGGGGCGTCTCAGGGGTTTCCTCGAGCTGCGGCGCCCGTGGGGGTTTTCTCCCGAGGCACGACGAGGATCTCAGGGAGCCTCTCGTGCGGCGCCAGGGAAGTCAGGTCTCCATGCGCGTGGCGAGGGGGAGCGCGTCCTGGCTCTCGAATCACGGGAGGGGACTAGGGCCTCGAGACGCGTTGAAGAAGGACTCTCGAGGTCTTTCTCGGGGAGCGGCGGGAAACCCTCGTTTCCCTCGCCTTCTGCCGGGGACCTTAGGGAACTTGCCAGGGTGCCTCTGAGAGGCGAGGGATCCTGTGGAGGTGGCGGGGCCCCTCGGGACTCCGCTGGGTCTGGCGCAACGGAAGAGGGCCTCACCTTGAGGGGAGGCAGGAACCTCAGGCTTCCTCTCCGTTTCGGACTCCGACCGCAGGGTCCCTGCAGAGTTGGTACAGGAGAGTCAGGCCTCGTCTTGTGTGAGGAAGGGAACCCCGCTGGCCGCTCGAGTTGCTCAGGGGGTCTCAGGCCCCTCGTCGAGCTGTGTGTGGAATCCGCGGGTCTTTGCGGACGATGCACGGGGGTGGCAGTGCCCCTTCGTGTTGTGCCTTCACCCACAGGGTTGCCTTCGAAGAGGGGTCCGTGCCTCGGGTCCTTCTCAAGTGCGGACCTGGGGAATCGGGGGCGTTCAGCATGTGGCCCCACCCTCGTGGCTCGTCTCGAATTTCCTCGTGAGACCGGCCTCATCTTGAGGTGCGCCGGGAAGGCCGGGAACCCCTTCCAGACCACGCAGGGGAATCGCCTCTCCTGTCGCGATCAGGAGGGGAGAAGGGGCTCAGAGGAAGCGGTGCCGGGACCTTCGGTGTTCCCCTCGGGGGACCCCGGCGTGTCGGGGGACTTTTGGGGGTCGCAGGAAGGCTGTCAGGGACCGTTTCGCCCTTCAGGGCGGAACAGGGGACTTCCCTTGAGACGCCGTCGCGGGCAAGGGCCTCATCTTGCCAAGAGGTGGGAACCACGTGGTTTTTCTCGAGTTGCGGCGGCATTCTCGAGTTACGACGGGGATCTCAGCCTTCCCCTTGGGTTGGCCCTGGGAAGCCCAATCTTCCCCTCGGGTGGCGAGGGAAAGCTGGGGGTTGCGCTCGAGTCACTGCAGGGCCGAAGAGACCTCACCTAGGCGTGTGTCCGGGACCTAATATTCCTCCCCAGGGAAGGCAGGGATCTCGGGGTTGCATTCCAGGCTCCCCCGGGGAGTCAGGCCTCGTCTCGAAGGGAAGCCAAGGACTCCGCTCTCCTCTCGAGTCGCGACGCGGGACTCTTGGAGCCCCCTGAGCGGCCTCAAGGGAGTCCAGCCTCCTCTTCCGTTTGGAGAGAGGACCCGGGATTCCTCTCCAGGCCATGCAGGAAAAGAAGGCCCTAAGCTCGCGAGGACGGGGGAGTCTCAGGGGTTTCCTCGAGCTGCGGCGCCCGTGGGGGTTTTCTCCCGAGGCACGACGAGGATCTCAGGGTGCCTCTTGTGCGGCGCCAGGGAAGTCAGGTCTCCATGCGCGTGGCGAGGGGGAGCGCGTCCTGGCTCTCGAGTCACGGGAGGGGACTAGGGCCTCGAGACGCGTTGAAGAAGGACTCTCGAGGTCTTTCTCGGGGAGCGGCGGGAAACCCTCGTTTCCCTCGCCTTCTGCCGGGGACCTTAGGGAACTTGCCAGGGTGCCTCTGAGAGGCGAGGGATCCTGTGGAGGTGGCGGGGCCCCTCGGGACTCTGCTGGGTCTGGCGCAACGGAAGAGGGCCTCACCTCGAGGGGAGGCAGGAAACTCAGGCTTCCTCTCCGTTTCGGACTCCGACCGCAGGGTCCCTGCAGAGTTCAACAGGAGAGTCAGGCCTCGTCTTGTCTGAGGAAGGGAACCCCGCTGGCCGCTCGAGTTGCTCAGGGGGTCTCAGGCCCCTCGTCGAGCTGTGTGTGGAATCCGCGGGTCTTTGCGGACGATGCACGGGGGTGGCAGTGCCCCTTCGTGTTGTGCCTTCACCCACAGGGTTGCCTTCGAAGAGGGGTCCGGGCCTCGGGTCCTTCTCAAGTGCGGACCTGGGGAATCGGGGGCGTTCAGCATGTGGCCCCACCCACGTGGCTCGTCTCGAATTTCCTCGTGAGATCGGCCTCATCCTGAGGTGCGCCAGGAAGGCCGGGAAACCCTTCCAGACCACGCAGGGGAGTCGCCTCTCCTGTCGCGATCAGGAGGGGAGAAGGGGCTCAGAGGAAGCGGTGCCGGGACCCTCGGTGTTCCCCTCAGGGGAACCCGGCGTGTCGGGGGACTTTTGGGGGCCGCAGGAAGGCTGTCAGGGACCGTTTCGCCCTTCAGGGCGGAACAGGGGACTTCCCTTGAGACGCCGTCGCGGGCAAGGGCCTCATCTTGCCAAGAGGTGGGAACCACGTGGTTTTTCTCGAGTTGCGGCGGCATTCTCGAGTTACGACGGGGATCTCAGCCTTCCCCTTGGGTTGGCCCTGGGAAGCCCAATCCTCCCCTCGGGTGGCGAGGGAAAGCTGGGGGTTGCGCTCGAGTCACTGCAGGGCCGAAGAGACCTCACCTAGGCTTGTGTCCGGGACATAATATTCCTCCCCAGGGAAGGCAGGGATCTCGGGGTTGCATTCCAGGCTCCCCCGGGGAGTCAGGCCTCGTCTCGAGGGAAGCCAAGGACTCCGCTCTCCTCTCGAGTCGCGACGCGGGTCTCTTGGAGCCCCCTGAGCGGCCTCAAGGGAGTCCAGCCTCGTCTTCCGTTTGGAGAGAGGACCCGGGATTGCTCTCCAGGCCATGCAGGAAAAGAAGGCCCTCTGCTCGCGAGGACGGGGGCGTCTCAGGGGTTTCCTCGAGCTGCGGCGCCCGTGGGGGTTTTCTCCCGAGGCACGACGAGGATCTCAGGGAGCCTCTCGTGCGGCGCCAGGGAAGTCAGGTCTCCATGCGCGTGGCGAGGGGGAGCGCGTCCTGGCTCTCGAGTCACGGGAGGGGACTAGGGCCTCGAGACGCGTTGAAGAAGGACTCTCGAGGTCTTTCTCGGGGTCGGCGGGAAACCCTCGTTTCCCTCGCCTTCTGCCGGGGACCTTAGGGAACTTGCCAGGGTGCCTCTGAGAGGCGAGGGATCCTGTGGAGGTGGCGGGGCCCCTCGGGACTCCGCTGGGTCTGGCGCAACGGAAGAGGGCCTCACCTCGAGGGGAGGCAGGAACCTCAGGCTTCCTCTCCGTTTCGGACTCTGACCGCAGGGTCCCTGCAGAGTTGGGACAGGAGAGTCAGGCCTCGTCTTGTCTGAGGAAGGGAACCCCGCTGGCCGCTCGAGTTGCTCAGGGGGTCTCAGGCCCCTCGTCGAGCTGTGTGTGGAACCCGCGGGTCTTTGCGGACGATGCACGGGGGTGGCAGTGCCCCTTCGTGTTGTGCCTTCAACCAAAGGGTTGCCTTCGAAGAGGGGTCCGGGCCTCGGGTCCTTCTCAAGTGCGGACCTGGGGAATCGGGGGCGTTCGGCATGTGGCCCCACCCACGTGGCTCGTCTCGAATTTCCTCGTGAGACCGGCCTCATCCTGAATGTGCGCCGGGAAGGCGGGGAACCCCTTCCAGACCACGCAGGGGAGTCGCCTCTCCTGTCGCGATCAGGAGGGGAGAAGGGGCTCAGAGGAAGCGGTGCCAGGACCCTCGGTGTTCCCCTCGGGGGACCCCGGCGTGTCGGGGGACTTTTGGGGGTCGCAGGAAGGCTGTCAGGGACCGTTTCGCCCTTCAGGGCGGAACAGGGGACTTCCCTTGAGACGCCGTCGCGGGCAAGGGCCTCATCTTGCCAAGAGGTGGGAACCACGTGGTTTTTCTCGAGTTGCGGCGGCATTCTCGAGTTACGACGGGGATCTCAGCCTTCCCCTTGGGTTGGCCCTGGGAAGCCCAATCTTCCCCTCGGGTGGCGAGGGAAAGCTGGGGGTTGGGCTCGAGTCACTGCAGGGCCGAAGAGACCTCACCTAGGCGTGTGTCCGGGACCTAATATTCCTCTCCAGGGAAGGCAGGGATCTCGGGGTTGCATTCAAGGCTCCCCCGGCCAGTCAGGCCTCGTCTCGAGGGGAAGCCAAGGACTCCGCTCTCCTCTCGAGTCGCGACGCGGGTCTCTTGGATCCCCCTGAGCGGCCTCAAGGGAGTCCAGACTCCTCTTCCGTTTGGAGAGAGGACCCGGGATTGCTCTCCAGGCCATGCAGGAAAAGAAGGCCCTCAGCTCGCGAGGACGGGGGCGTCTCAGGGGTTTCCTCGAGCTGCGGCGCCCGTGGGGGTTTTCTCCCGAGGCACGACGAGGATCTCAGGGAGCCTCTCGTGCGGCGCCAGGGAAGTCAGGTCTCCATGCGCGTGGCGAGGGGGAGCGCGTCCTGGCTCTCGAGTCACGGGAGGGGACTAGGGCCTCGAGACGCGTTGAAGAAGGACTCTCGAGGTCTTTCTCGGGGGACGGCGGGAAACCCTCGTTTCCCTCGCCTTCTGCCGGGGACCTTAGGGAACTTCCCAGGGTGCCTCTGAGAGGCGAGGGATGCTGTGGAGGTGGCGGGGCCCCTCGGGACTCCGCTGGGTCTGGCGCAACGGAAGAGGGCCTCACCTTGAGGGGAGGCAGGAACCTCAGGCTTCCTCTCCATTTCGGACTCCGACCGCAGGGTCCCTGCAGAGTTGGGACAGGAGAGTCAGGCCTCGTCTTGTCTGAGGAAGGGAACCCCGCTGGCCGCTCGAGTTGCTCAGGGGGTCTCAGGCCCCTCGTCGAGCTGTGTGTGGAACCCGCGGGTCTTTGCGGACGATGCACGGGGGTGGCAGTGCCCCTTCGTGTTGTGCCTTCACCCACAGGGTTGCCTTTGAAGAGGGGTCCGGGACTCGGGTCCTTCTCAAGTGCGGACCTGGGGAATCGGGGGCGTTCGGCATGTGGCCCCACCCACGTGGCTCGTCTCGAATTTCCTCGTGAGACCGGCCTCATCCTGAGTTGCGCCGGGAAGGCCGGGAACCCCTTCCAGACCACGCAGGGGAGTCGCCTCTCCTGTCGCGATCAGGAGGGGAGAAGGGGCTCAGAGGAAGCGGTGCCGGGACCCTCGGTGTTCCCCTCGGGGGACCCCGGCGTGTCGAGGGACTTTTGGGGGCCGCAGGAAGGCTGTCAGGGACCGTTTCGCCCTTCAGGGCGGAACAGGGGACTTCCCTTGAGACGCCGTCGCGGGCAAGGGCCTCATCTTGCCAAGAGGTGGGAACCACGTGGTTTTTCTCGAGTCGCGGCGGCATGCTCGAGTTACGACGGGGATCTCAGCCTTCCCCTTGGGTTGGCCCTGGGAAGCCCAATCTTCCCCTCGGGAGGCGAGGGAAAGCTGGGGGTTGCGCTCGAGTCACTGCAGGGCCGAAGAGACCTCACCTAGGCGTGTGTCCGGGACCTAATATTCCTCTCCAGGGAAGGCAGGGATCTCGGGGTTGCATTCCAGGTTCCCTGGGGAGTCAGGCCTCATCTCGAGGGGAAGCCAAGGACTCCGCTCTCCTCTCGAGTCGCGACGCGGGTCTCTTGGAGCCCTCTGAGCAGCCTCAAGGGAGTCCAGCCTCCTCTTCCGTTTGGAGAGAGGACCCGGGATTGCTCTCCAGGCCATGCAGGAAAAGAAGGCCCTCAGCTCGCGAGGACGGGGGCGTCTCAGGGGTTTCCTCGAGCTGCGGCGCCCGTGGGGGTTTTCTCCCGAGGCAGGACGAGGATCTCAGGGGGCCTCTCGTGCGGCGCCAGGGAAGTCAGGTCTCCATGCGCGTGGCGAGTGGGAGCGCGTCCTGGCTCTCGAGTCACGGGAGGGGACTAGGGCCTCGAGACGCGTTGAAGAAGGACTCTCGAGTGCCGGGGACCAGCCCCGGCTGATCCAGGGTATTCGAAGGAGAGACGGCTAGGCGAGGGTCAGGGAATAACTGCTTAATTACACTTTAATTAAGGATACAAAGAGTAATAGAATAAGGATAACTCAGTGAGGAAATTCAGTGGAGAAAAGCGGCTGATATAAGGATAGCTCAGTAGGAAAATTCAGTGGAGAAAAGAAGCTGAGTGGCTTGGTTTACGCGGAAAATCAATATAACCCGTGACACCAGGTTAGCTCTGACCACGGAGGCCGCAGGCGCCCTCTCGAATAGCGGAAGGTGCCCCACCTTAGACACCTTCTCGAGTGGGTCTTAGAAGCCCAGGCAAATAAATGGTCGCAGAGGACATCGTCGCTCCAGATGGACGCTCAGCTGGAATTTGGGAGAGATAGTGACATGGGGAGACCAAGTTTCAGTGAACAAGGCCCGCACTTTATTTTCCAAAGTAGTTTTTATACCTTAAGGTATGCATAGAGGATAATGGGGGAAGGGGTGGAGTCATGTAAGGACAGCAGTTCCTGGTTCTAATCTAAGCCAGGCTTTCAAACTTATCATATGCAAAAATTCAGGTGATTGACATCATCTTCTGGCCCGGAGGCCTGTTAACATTTTAAGAAACTTATTTTTCTCTAAAGGTGATTATTCCAAAGTCAGGCACCAGCCTTCCAAAAAGCATTGGACAAAGCTGCATTTTACATTTCTATACACCCATTATATCAATCAATACACTGCCAAAGACACAGTAGGTAAGGAGTATGGAGACTTAGCAGCAAACATTGGCCCAACAAGTGAAAAACCCTTCACCAATACATTTTCTAATCAATCTTTTAACTACTCAAAGGAATCTGTGTTTAGGCAGTTTAGAACATCTCCTGCCTCTCACAGTTGGGAGGCTTTGAACAATCACATGTGGCCGGAAAAACCCATTCAGGCAGGCTAGAGGATTTCCAAAGGTGTTTGTAGGTTGAAACACTGTCACATCCAGGAATTATTAACTGGAGCTGTAAGCTAACTCTCTTTTCAGAGAGAGGTAGTGGGGGACCGCCCCCCATAAAGTCAGAGGGGTAGGTGAAAGCACAAAGCAGAAAGTAGGCAGACTCTGGTTTTGGGGGTAGATGCTCGAGAATCTCCAGGGGGACTCCTGAGGCTCGATCCCGCCTTTGCGTATGCCGAGCCTCCTTCCTCATGACCTTTGTCATGGGCGGAGTGCCTCACGCTGGCTCCCGGCAGTGATAGAATTCCAGTTGAGCTATTCAAGATCCTCACTCAATATGCAATATGCCGGCTCCCAGCACTCGAGGTCTTTCTCGGGGGGCGGCGGAAACCCTCGTTTCCCTCGCCTTCTGCCGGGGACCTTAGGGAACTTCCCAGGGTGCCTCTGAGAGGCGAGGGATCCTGTGGAGGTGGCGGGGCACCTCGGGACTCCGCTGGGTCTGGCGCAACGGAAGAGGGCCTCACCTCGAGGGGAGGCAGGAACCTCAGGCTTCCTCTCCGTTTCGGACTCCGACCGCAGGGTCCCTGCAGAGTTGGGACAGGAGAGTCAGGCCTCGTCTTGTCTGAGGAAGGGAACCCCGCTGGCCTCTCGAGTGGCTCAGGGGGTCTCAGGCCCCTCGTCGAGCTGTGTGTGGAACCCGCGGGTCTCTGCGGACGATGCACGGGGGTGGCAGTGCCCCTTCGTGTTGTGCCTTCACCCACAGGGTTGCCTTCGAAGAGGGGTCCGGGCCTCGGGTCCTTCTCAAGAGCGGACCGGGGAATCGGGGGCGTTCGGCATGTGGCCCCACCCACGTGGCTCGACTCGAATTTCCTCATGAGACCGGCCTCATCCTGAGGTGCGCCGGGAAGGCCGGGAACCCCTTCCAGACCACGCAGGGGAATCGCCTCTCCTGTCGCGATCAGGAGGGGAGAAGGGGCTCAGAGGAAGCGGTGCCGGGACCCTCGGTGTTCCCCTCGGGGGACCCCGGCGTGTCGGGGGACTTTTGGGGGTCGCAGGAAGGCTGTCAGGGACCGTTTCGCCCTTCAGGGCGGAACAGGGGACTTCCCTTGAGACGCCGTGGCGGGCAAGGGCCTCATCTTGCCAAGAGGTGGGAACCACGTGGTTTTTCTCGAGTTGCGGCGGCATTCTCGAGTTACGACGGGGATCTCAGCCTTCCCCTTGGGTTGGCCCTGGGAAGCCCAATCTTCCCCTCGGGTTGCGAGGGAAAGCTGGGGGTGGCGCTCGAGTCACTGCAGGGCCGAAGAGAACTCACCTAGGCGTGTGTCCAGGACCTAATATTCCTCTCCAGGGAAGGCAGGGATCTCGGGGTTGCATTCCAGGCTCCCCCGGGGAGTCAGGCCTCATCTCGAGGGGAAGCCAAGGACTCCGCTCTCCTCTCGAGTCGCGACGCGGGTCTCTTGGAGCCCCCTGAGCGGCCTCAAGGGAGTCCAGCCTCCTCTTCCGTTTGGAGAGAGGACCCGGGATTGCTCTCCAGGCCATGCAGGAAAAGAAGGCCCTCAGCTCGCGAGGACGGGGGCGTCTCAGGGGTTTCCTCGAGCTGCGGCGCCCGTGGGGGTTTTCTCCCGAGGCACGACGAGGATCTCAGGGAGCCTCTCGTGCGGCGCCAGGGAAGTCAGGTCTCCATGCGCGTGGCGAGGGGGAGCGCGTCCTGGCTCTCGAGTCACGGGAGGGGACTAGGGCCTCGAGACGCGTTGAAGAAGGACTCTCGAGGTCTTTCTCGGGGGGCGGCGGGAAACCCTCGTTTCTCTCGCCTTCTGCCGGGGACCTTAGGGAACTTCCCAGGGTGCCTCTGAGAGGCGAGGGATCCTGTGGAGGTGGCGGGGCCCCTCGGGACTCCGCTGGGTCTGGCGCAACTGAAGAGGGCCTCACCTCGAGGGGAGGCAGGAACCTCAGGCTTCCTCTCCGTTTCGGACTCCGACCGCAGGGTCCCTGCAGAGTTGGGACAGGAGAGTCAGGCCTCGTCTTGTCTGAGGAAGGGAACCCCGCTGGCCTCTCGAGTTGCTCAGGGGGTCTCAGGCCCCTCGTCGAGCTGTGTGTGGAACCCGCGGGTCTTTGCGGACGATGCACGGGGGTGGCAGTGCCCCTTCGTGTTGTGCCTTCACCCACAGGGTTGCCTTCGAAGAGGGGTCCGGGCCTCGGGTCCTTCTCAAGGGCGGACCGGGGAATCGGGGGCGTTCCGCATGCGGCCCCACCCACGTGGCTCGACTCGAATTTCCTCGTGAGACCGGCCTAATCCTGAGGTGCGCCGGGAAGGCCGGGAACCCCTTCCAGACCACGCAGGGGAATCGCCTCTCCTGTCGCGATCAGGAGGGGAGAAGGGGCTCAGAGGAAGCGGTGCCGGGACCCTCGGTGTTCCCCTCGGGGGACCCCGGCATGTCGGGGGACTTTTGGGGGTCGCAGGAAGGCTGTCAGGGACCGTTTCGCCTTTCAGGGCAGAACAGGGGACTTCCCTTGAGAATCCGTCGCGGGCAAGGGCCTCATCTTGTCAAGAGGTGGGAACCACGTGGTTTTTCTCGAGTTGCGGAGGCATTCTCGAGTTACGACGGGGATCTCAGCCTTCCCCTTTGGTTTGCCCTGGGAAGCCCAATCTTCCCCTCGGGTTGCGAGGGAAAGCTGGGGGTTGCGCTCGAGTCACTGCAGGGCCGAAGAGACCTCACGTAGGCGTGTGTCCGGGACCTAATATTCCTCTCCAGGGAAGGCAGGGATCTCGGGGTTGCATTCCAGGATCCCCCGGGGAGTCAGGCCTCGTCTCGAGGGGAAGCCAAGGACTCCACTCTCCTCTCGAGTCACGACGCGGGTCTCTTGGAGCCCCCTGAGCGGCCTCAAGGGAGTCCAGCCTCCTCTTCCGTTTGGAGAGAGGACCCGGGATTGCTCTCCAGGCCATGCAGGAAAAGAAGGCCCTCAGCTCGCGAGGACGGGGGCGTCTCAGGGGATACCTCGAGCTGCGGCGCCCGTGGGGGTTTTCTCCCGAGGCACGACGAGGATCTCAGGGAGCCTCTCGTGCTGCGCCAGGGAAGTCAGGTCTCCATGCGAGTGGCGAGGGGAAGCGCGTCCTGGCTCTCGAGTCACGGGAGGGGACTAGGGCCTCGAGACGCGTTGAAGAAGGACTCTCGAGGCCTTTCTCGGGGGGCGGCGGGAAACCCTCGTTTCCCTCGCCTTCTGCCGGGGACATTAGGGAACTTCCCAGGGTGCCTCTGAGTGGCGAGGGATCCTGTGGAGGTGGCGGGGCCCTCGGGACTCCGATGGGTCTGGCGCAACGGAAGAGGGCCTCACCTCGAGGGGAGGCAGGAACCTCAGGCTTCCTCTCCATTTAGGACTCCGACCGCAGGGTCCCTGCAGAGTTGGGACAGGAGAGTCAGGCCTCGTCTTGTCTGAGGAAGGGAACCCCGCTGGCCTCTCGAGTTGCTCAGGGGATCTCAGGCCCCTCGTCGAGCTGTGTGTGGAACCCGCGGGTCTTTGCGGACGATGCACGGGGGTGGCAGTGCCCCTTCGTGTTGTGCCTTCACCCACAGGGTTGCCTTCGAAGAGGGGTCCGGGCCTCGGGTCCTTCTCAAGAGCGGACCGGGGAATCGGGGGCGTTCGGCATGTGGCCCCACCCACGTGGCTCGACTCGAATTTCCTCATGAGACCGGCCTCATCCTGAGGTGCGCCGGGAAGGCCGGGAACCCCTTCCAGACCACGCAGGGGAATCGCCTCTCCGGTCGCGATCAGGAGGGGAGAAGGGGCTCAGAGGAAGCGGTGCCGGGACCCTCGGTATTCCCCTCAGGGGACCCTGGCGTGTCGGGGGACTTTTGGGGGTCGCAGGAAGGCTGTCAGGGACCGTTTCGCCCTTCAGGGCGGAACAGGGGACTTCCCTTGAGACGCCGTCCCGGGCAAGGGCCTCATCTTGCCAAGAGGTGGGAACCACGTGGTTTTTCTCGAGTTGCGGCGGCATTCTCGAGTTACGACGGGGATCTCAGCCTTCCCCTTGGGTTGGCCCTGGGAAGCCCAATCTTCCCCTCGGGTTGCGAGGGAAAGCTGGGGGTTGCGCTCGAGTCACTGCAGGGCCGAAGAGACCTCACCTAGGCGTGTGTCCAGGACCTAATATTCCTCTCCAGGGAAGGCAGGGATCTCGGGGTTGCATTCCAGGCTCCCCCGGGGAGTCAGGCCTCATCTCGAGGGGAAGCCAAGGACTCCGCTCTCCTCTCGAGTCGCGACGCGGGTCTCTTGGAGCCCCCTGAGCGACCTCAAGGGAGTCCAGCCTCCTCTTCCGTTTGGAGAGAGGACCGGGATTGCTCTCCAGGCCATGCAGGAAAAGAAGGCCCTCAGCTCGCGAGGACGGGGGCGTCTCAGGGGTTTCCTCGAGCTGCGGCGCCCGTGGGGGTTTTCTCCCAAGGCACGACGAGGATCTCAGGGAGCCTCTCGTGCAGCGCCAGGGAAGTCAGATCTCCATGAGTGTGGCGAGGGGGAGCGCGTCCTGGCTCTCGAGTCAGGGGAGGGGACTAGGGCCTCGAGACGCGTTGAAGAAGGAGTCTCGAGATCTTTCTCGGGGGGCGGCGGGAAACCCTCGTTTCCCTCGCCTTCTGCCGGGGAACTTAGGTAACTTTCTAGGGTGCCACTGAGAGGCGAGGGATCCTGTGGAGGTGGCGGGGCCCTCGGGACTCCGCTGAGTCTGGCGCAACGGAAGAGGGCCTCACCTCGAGGGGAGGCAGGAACCTCAGGCTTCCTCTCCGTTTCGGACTCCGACCACAGGGTCCCTGCAGAGTTGGGACAGGAGAGTCAGGCCTCGTCTTGTCTGAGGAAGGGAACCCCGCTGGCCTCTCGAGTTGCTCATGGGGTCTCAGGCCCCTCGTCGAGCTGTGTGTGGAACCCGCGGGTCTTTGCGGACGATGCACGGGGGTGGCAGTGCCCCTTCGTGTTGTGCCTTCACCCACAGGGTTGCCTTCGAAGAGGGGTCCGGGCCTCGGGTCCTTCTCAAGAGCGGACCGGGGAATCGGGGGCGTTCCACATGTGGCCCCACCCACGTGGCTCGTTTCGAATTTCCTCGTGAGACCGGCCTCATCCTGAGGTGCGCCGGGAAGGCCGGAAACCCCTTCCAGACCACGCAGGGGAATCACCTCTCCTGTCGCGATCAGGAGGGGAGAAGGGACTCAGAGGAAGCGGTGCCGGGACCCTCGGTGTTCCCCTCGGGGGACCCCGGCGTGTCGGGCGACTTTTGGGGGTCGCAGGAAGTCTGTAAGGGACCGTTTCGCCCTTCAGGGCGGAACAGGGGACTTCCCTTGAGACGCCGTGGCGGGCAAGGGCCTCCTCTTGCCAAGAGGTGGGAACCACGTGGTTTTTCTCGAGTTGCGGCGGCATTCTCGAGTTACGACGGGGATCTCAGCCTTCCCTTTGGGTTGGCCCTGGGAATCCCAATCTTCCCCTCGCGTTACGAGGGAAAGCTGGGGGTTGCGCTCGAGTCACTGCAGGGCCGAAGAGACCTCACCTAGGCGTGTGTCCGGGACCTAATATTCCTCTCCAGGGAAGGCAGGGATCTCGGGGTTGCATTCAAGGCTCCCCCGGGGAGTCAGGCCTCGTCTCGAGGGGAAGCCAAGGACTCCGCTCTCCTCTCGAGTCGCGACGCGGGTCTCTTGGATCCCCCTGAGCGGCCTCAAGGGAGTCCAGACTCCTCTTCCGTTTGGAGAGAGGACCCGGGATTGCTCTCCAGGCCATGCAGGAAAAGAAGGCCCTCAGCTCGCGAGGACGGGGGCGTCTCAGGGGTTTCCTCGAGCTGCGGCGCCCGTGGGGGTTTTCTCCCGAGGCACGACGAGGATCTCAGGGAGCCTCTCGTGCGGCGCCAGGGAAGTCAGGTCTCCATGCGCGTGGCGAGGGGGAGCGCGTCCTGGCTCTCGAGTCACGGGAGGGGACTAGGGCCTCGAGACGCGTTGAAGAAGGACTCTCGAGGTCTTTCTCGGGGGGCGGCGGGAAACCCTCGTTTCCCTCGCCTTCTGCCGGGGACCTTAGGGAACTTCCCAGGGTGCCTCTGAGAGGCGAGGGATGCTGTGGAGGTGGCGGGGCCCCTCGGGACTCCGCTGGGTCTGGCGCAACGGAAGAGGGCCTCACCTTGAGGGGAGGCAGGAACCTCAGGCTTCCTCTCCATTTCGGACTCCGACCGCAGGGTCCCTGCAGAGTTGGGACAGGAGAGTCAGGCCTCGTCTTGTCTGAGGAAGGGAACCCCGCTGGCCGCTCGAGTTGCTCAGGGGGTCTCAGGCCCCTCGTCGAGCTGTGTGTGGAACCCGCGGGTCTTTGCGGACGATGCACGGGGGTGGCAGTGCCCCTTCGTGTTGTGCCTTCACCCACAGGGTTGCCTTTGAAGAGGGGTCCGGGACTCGGGTCCTTCTCAAGTGCGGACCTGGGGAATCGGGGGCGTTCGGCATGTGGCCCCACCCACGTGGCTCGTCTCGAATTTCCTCGTGAGACCGGCCTCATCCTGAGGTGCGCCGGGAAGGCCGGGAACCCCTTCCAGACCACGCAGGGGAGTCGCCTCTCCTGTCGCGATCAGGAGGGGAGAAGGGGCTCAGAGGAAGCGGTGCCGGGACCCTCGGTGTTCCCCTCGGGGGACCCCGGCGTGTCGAGGGACTTTTGGGGGCCGCAGGAAGGCTGTCAGGGACCGTTTCGCCCTTCAGGGCGGAACAGGGGACTTCCCTTGAGACGCCGTCGCGGGCAAGGGCCTCATCTTGCCAAGAGGTGGGAACCACGTGGTTTTTCTCGAGTCGCGGCGGCATGCTCGAGTTACGACGGGGATCTCAGCCTTCCCCTTGGGTTGGCCCTGGGAAGCCCAATCTTCCCCTCGGGTGGCGAGGGAAAGCTGGGGGTTGCGCTCGAGTCACTGCAGGGCCGAAGAGACCTCACCTAGGCGTGTGTCCGGGACCTAATATTCCTCTCCAGGGAAGGCAGGGATCTCGGGGTTGCATTCCAGGTTCCCTGGGGAGTCAGGCCTCATCTCGAGGGGAAGCCAAGGACTCCGCTCTCCTCTCGAGTCGCGACGCGGGTCTCTTGGAGCCCCCTGAGCGGCCTCAAGGGAGTCCAGCCTCCTCTTCCGTTTGGAGAGAGGACCCGGGATTGCTCTCCAGGCCATGCAGGAAAAGAAGGCCCTCAGCTCGCGAGGACGGGGGCGTCTCAGGGGTTTCCTCGAGCTGCGGCGCCCGTGGGGGTTTTCTCCCGAGGCAGGACGAGGATCTCAGGGGGCCTCTCGTGCGGCGCCAGGGAAGTCAGGTCTCCATGCGCGTGGCGAGTGGGAGCGCGTCCTGGCTCTCGAGTCACGGGAGGGGACTAGGGCCTCGAGACGCGTTGAAGAAGGACTCTCGAGTGCCGGGGACCAGCCCCGGCTCATCCAGGGTATTCGAAGGAGAGACGGCTAGGCGAGGGTCAGGGAATAACTGCTTAATTACACTTTAATTAAGGATACAAAGAGTAATAGAATAAGGATAACTCAGTGAGGAAATTCAGTGGAGAAAAGCGGCTGATATAAGGATAGCTCAGTAGGAAAATTCAGTGGAGAAAAGAAGCTGAGTGGCTTGGTTTACGCGGAAAATCAATATAACCCGTGACACCAGGTTAGCTCTGACCACGGAGGCCGCAGGCGCCCTCTCGAATAGCGGAAGGTGCCCCACCTTAGACACCTTCTCGAGTGGGTCTTAGAAGCCCAGGCAAATAAATGGTCGCAGAGGACATCGTCGCTCCAGATGGACGCTCAGCTGGAATTTGGGAGAGATAGTGACATGGGGAGACCAAGTTTCAGTGAACAAGGCCCGCACTTTATTTTCCAAAGTAGTTTTTATACCTTAAGGTATGCATAGAGGATAATGGGGGAAGGGGTGGAGTCATGTAAGGACAGCAGTTCCTGGTTCTAATCTAAGCCAGGCTTTCAAACTTATCATATGCAAAAATTCAGGTGATTGACATCATCTTCTGGCCCGGAGGCCTGTTAACATTTTAAGAAACTTATTTTTCTCTAAAGGTGATTATTCCAAAGTCAGGCACCAGCCTTCCAAAAAGCATTGGACAAAGCTGCATTTTACATTTCTATACACCCATTATATCAATCAATACACTGCCAAAGACACAGTAGGTAAGGAGTATGGAGACTTAGCAGCAAACATTGGCCCAACAAGTGAAAAACCCTTCACCAATACATTTTCTAATCAATCTTTTAACTACTCAAAGGAATCTGTGTTTAGGCAGTTTAGAACATCTCCTGCCTCTCACAGTTGGGAGGCTTTGAACAATCACATGTGGCCGGAAAAACCCATTCAGGCAGGCTAGAGGATTTCCAAAGGTGTTTGTAGGTTGAAACACTGTCACATCCAGGAATTATTAACTGGAGCTGTAAGCTAACTCTCTTTTCAGAGAGAGGTAGTGGGGGACCGCCCCCCATAAAGTCAGAGGGGTAGGTGAAAGCACAAAGCAGAAAGTAGGCAGACTCTGGTTTTGGGGGTAGATGCTCGAGAATCTCCAGGGGGACTCCTGAGGCTCGATCCCGCCTTTGCGTATGCCGAGCCTCCTTCCTCATGACCTTTGTCATGGGCGGAGTGCCTCACGCTGGCTCCCGGCAGTGATAGAATTCCAGTTGAGCTATTCAAGATCCTCACTCAATATGCAATATGCCGGCTCCCAGCACTCGAGGTCTTTCTCGGGGGGCGGCGGAAACCCTCGTTTCCCTCGCCTTCTGCCGGGGACCTTAGGGAACTTCCCAGGGTGCCTCTGAGAGGCGAGGGATCCTGTGGAGGTGGCGGGGCACCTCGGGACTCCGCTGGGTCTGGCGCAACGGAAGAGGGCCTCACCTCGAGGGGAGGCAGGAACCTCAGGCTTCCTCTCCGTTTCGGACTCCGACCGCAGGGTCCCTGCAGAGTTGGGACAGGAGAGTCAGGCCTCGTCTTGTCTGAGGAAGGGAACCCCGCTGGCCTCTCGAGTGGCTCAGGGGGTCTCAGGCCCCTCGTCGAGCTGTGTGTGGAACCCGCGGGTCTCTGCGGACGATGCACGGGGGTGGCAGTGCCCCTTCGTGTTGTGCCTTCACCCACAGGGTTGCCTTCGAAGAGGGGTCCGGGCCTCGGGTCCTTCTCAAGAGCGGACCGGGGAATCGGGGGCGTTCGGCATGTGGCCCCACCCACGTGGTTCGACTCGAATTTCCTCATGAGACCGGCCTCATCCTGAGGTGCGCCGGGAAGGCCGGGAACCCCTTCAAGACCACGCAGGGGAATCGCCTCTCCTGTCGCGATCAGGAGGGGAGAAGGGGCTCAGAGGAAGCGGTGCCGGGACCCTCGGTGTTCCCCTCGGGGGACCCCGGCGTGTCGGGGGACTTTTGGGGGTCGCAGGAAGGCTGTCAGGGACCGTTTCGCCCTTCAGGGCGGAACAGGGGACTTCCCTTGAGACGCCGTGGCGGGCAAGGGCCTCATCTTGCCAAGAGGTGGGAACCACGTGGTTTTTCTCGAGTTGCGGCGGCATTCTCGAGTTACGACGGGGATCTCAGCCTTCCCCTTGGGTTGGCCCTGGGAAGCCCAATCTTCCCCTCGGGTTGCGAGGGAAAGCTGGGGGTTGCGCTCGAGTCACTGCAGGGCCGAAGAGACCTCACCTAGGCGTGTGTCCAGGACCTAATATTCCTCTCCAGGGAAGGCAGGGATCTCGGGGTTGCATTCCAGGCTCCCCCGGGGAGTCAGGCCTCATCTCGAGGGGAAGCCAAGGACTCCGCTCTCCTCTCGAGTCGCGACGCGGGTCTCTTGGAGCCCCCTGAGCGGCCTCAAGGGAGTCCAGCCTCCTCTTCCGTTTGGAGAGAGGACCCGGGATTGCTCTCCAGGCCATGCAGGAAAAGAAGGCCCTCAGCTCGCGAGGACGGGGGCGTCTCAGGGGTTTCCTCGAGCTGCGGCGCCCGTGGGGGTTTTCTCCCGAGGCACGACGAGGATCTCAGGGAGCCTCTCGTGCGGCGCCAGGGAAGTCAGGTCTCCATGCGCGTGGCGAGGGGGAGCGCGTCCTGGCTCTCGAGTCACGGGAGGGGACTAGGGCCTCGAGACGCGTTGAAGAAGGACTCTCGAGGTCTTTCTCGGGGGGCGGCGGGAAACCCTCGTTTCTCTCGCCTTCTGCCGGGGACCTTAGGGAACTTCCCAGGGTGCCTCTGAGAGGCGAGGGATCCTGTGGAGGTGGCGGGGCCCCTCGGGACTCCGCTGGGTCTGGCGCAACGGAAGAGGGCCTCACCTCGAGGGGAGGCAGGAACCTCAGGCTTCCTCTCCGTTTCGGACTCCGACCGCAGGGTCCCTGCAGAGTTGGGACAGGAGAGTCAGGCCTCGTCTTGTCTGAGGAAGGGAACCCCGCTGGCCTCTCGAGTTGCTCAGGGGGTCTCAGGCCCCTCGTCGAGCTGTGTGTGGAACCCGCGGGTCTTTGCGGACGATGCACGGGGGTGGCAGTGCCCCTTCGTGTTGTGCCTTCACCCACAGGGTTGCCTTCGAAGAGGGGTCCGGGCCTCGGGTCCTTCTCAAGGGCGGACCGGGGAATCGGGGGCGTTCCGCATGCGGCCCCACACTCTTGGCTCGTCTCGAATTTCCTCGTGAGACCGGCCTAATCCTGAGGTGCGCCGGGAAGGCCGGGAACCCCTTCCAGACCACGCAGGGGAATCGCCTCTCCTGTCGCGATCAGGAGGGGAGAAGGGGCTCAGAGGAAGCGGTGCCGGGACCCTCGGTGTTCCCCTCGGGGGACCCCGGCATGTCGGGGGACTTTTGGGGGTCGCAGGAAGGCTGTCAGGGACCGTTTCGCCTTTCAGGGCAGAACAGGGGACTTCCCTTGAGAATCCGTCGCGGGCAAGGGCCTCATCTTGTCAAGAGGTGGGAACCACGTGGTTTTTCTCGAGTTGCGGAGGCATTCTCGAGTTACGACGGGGATCTCAGCCTTCCCCTTTGGTTTGCCCTGGGAAGCCCAATCTTCCCCTCGGGTTGCGAGGGAAAGCTGGGGGTTGCGCTCGAGTCACTGCAGGGCCGAAGAGACCTCACGTAGGCGTGTGTCCGGGACCTAATATTCCTCTCCAGGGAAGGCAGGGATCTCGGGGTTGCATTCCAGGATCCCCCGGGGAGTCAGGCCTCGTCTCGAGGGGAAGCCAAGGACTCCACTCTCCTCTCGAGTCGCGACGCGGGTCTCTTGGAGCCCCCTGAGCGGCCTCAAGGGAGTCCAGCCTCCTCTTCCGTTTGGAGAGAGGACCCGGGATTGCTCTCCAGGCCATGCAGGAAAAGAAGGCCCTCAGCTCGCGAGGACGGGGGCGTCTCAGGGGATACCTCGAGCTGCGGCGCCCGTGGGGGTTTTCTCCCGAGGCACGACGAGGATCTCAGGGAGCCTCTCGTGCTGCGCCAGGGAAGTCAGGTCTCCATGCGAGTGGCGAGGGGAAGCGCGTCCTGGCTCTCGAGTCACGGGAGGGGACTAGGGCCTCGAGACGCGTTGAAGAAGGACTCTCGAGGCCTTTCTCGGGGGGCGGCGGGAAACCCTCGTTTCCCTCGCCTTCTGCCGGGGACATTAGGGAACTTCCCAGGGTGCCTCTGAGTGGCGAGGGATCCTGTGGAGGTGGCGGGGCCCTCGGGACTCCGATGGGTCTGGCGCAACGGAAGAGGGCCTCACCTCGAGGGGAGGCAGGAACCTCAGGCTTCTTCTCCATTTAGGACTCCGACCGCAGGGTCCCTGCAGAGTTGGGACAGGAGAGTCAGGCCTCGTCTTGTCTGAGGAAGGGAACCCCGCTGGCCTCTCGAGTTGCTCAGGGGATCTCAGGCCCCTCGTCGAGCTGTGTGTGGAACCCGCGGGTCTTTGCGGACGATGCACGGGGGTGGCAGTGCCCCTTCGTGTTGTGCCTTCACCCACAGGGTTGCCTTCGAAGAGGGGTCCGGGCCTCGGGTCCTTCTCAAGAGCGGACCGGGGAATCGGGGGCGTTCGGCATGTGGCCCCACCCACGTGGCTCGACTCGAATTTCCTCATGAGACCGGCCTCATCCTGAGGTGCGCCGGGAAGGCCGGGAACCCCTTCCAGACCACGCAGGGGAATCGCCTCTCCGGTCGCGATCAGGAGGGGAGAAGGGGCTCAGAGGAAGCGGTGCCGGGACCCTCGGTATTCCCCTCAGGGGACCCTGGCGTGTCGGGGGACTTTTGGGGGTCGCAGGAAGGCTGTCAGGGACCGTTTCGCCCTTCAGGGCGGAACAGGGGACTTCCCTTGAGACGCCGTCACGGGCAAGGGCCTCATCTTGCCAAGAGGTGGGAACCACGTGGTTTTTCTCGAGTTGCGGCGGCATTCTCGAGTTACGACGGGGATCTCAGCCTTCCCCTTGGGTTGGCCCTGGGAAGCCCAATCTTCCCCTCGGGTTGCGAGGGAAAGCTGGGGGTTGCGCTCGAGTCACTGCAGGGCCGAAGAGACCTCACCTAGGCGTGTGTCCAGGACCTAATATTCCTCTCCAGGGAAGGCAGGGATCTCGGGGTTGCATTCCAGGCTCCCCCGGGGAGTCAGGCCTCATCTCGAGGGGAAGCCAAGGACTCCGCTCTCCTCTCGAGTCGCGACGCGGGTCTCTTGGAGCCCCCTGAGCGGCCTCAAGGGAGTCCAGCCTCCTCTTCCGTTTGGAGAGAGGACCGGGATTGCTCTCCAGGCCATGCAGGAAAAGAAGGCCCTCAGCTCGCGAGGACGGGGGCGTCTCAGGGGTTTCCTCGAGCTGCGGCGCCCGTGGGGGTTTTCTCCCAAGGCACGACGAGGATCTCAGGGAGCCTCTCGTGCAGCGCCAGGGAAGTCAGATCTCCATGCGTGTGGCGAGGGGGAGCGCGTCCTGGCTCTCGAGTCAGGGGAGGGGACTAGGGCCTCGAGACGCGTTGAAGAAGGAGTCTCGAGATCTTTCTCGGGGGGCGGCGGGAAACCCTCGTTTCCCTCGCCTTCTGCCGGGGAACTTAGGTAACTTTCTAGGGTGCCACTGAGAGGCGAGGGATCCTGTGGAGGTGGCGGGGCCCTCGGGACTCCGCTGAGTCTGGCGCAACGGAAGAGGGCCTCACCTCGAGGGGAGGCAGGAACCTCAGGCTTCCTCTCCGTTTCGGACTCCGACCACAGGGTCCCTGCAGAGTTGGGACAGGAGAGTCAGGCCTCGTCTTGTCTGAGGAAGGGAACCCCGCTGGCCTCTCGAGTTGCTCATGGGGTCTCAGGCCCCTCGTCGAGCTGTGTGTGGAACCCGCGGGTCTTTGCGGACGATGCACGGGGGTGGCAGTGCCCCTTCGTGTTGTGCCTTCACCCACAGGGTTGCCTTCGAAGAGGGGTCCGGGCCTCGGGTCCTTCTCAAGAGCGGACCGGGGAATCGGGGGCGTTCCACATGTGGCCCCACCCACGTGGCTCGTCTCGAATTTCCTCGTGAGACCGGCCTCATCCTGAGGTGCGCCGGGAAGGCCGGAAACCCCTTCCAGACCACGCAGGGGAATCACCTCTCCTGTCGAGATCAGGAGGGAAGAAGGGACTCAGAGGAAGCGGTGCCGGGACCCTCGGTGTTCCCCTCGGGTGACCCCGGCGTGTCGGGTGACTTTTGGGGGTCGCAGGAAGGCTGTAAGGGACCGTTTCGCCCTTCAGGGCGGAACAGGGGACTTCCCTTGAGACGCCGTGGCGGGCAAGGGCCTCCTCTTGCCAAGAGGTGGGAACCACGTGGTTTTTCTCGAGTTGCGGCGGCATTCTCGAGTTACGACGGGGATCTCAGCCTTCCCTTTGGGTTGGCCCTGGGAATCCCAATCTTCCCCTCGCGTTACGAGGGAAAGCTGGGGGTTGCGCTCGAGTCACTGCAGGGCCGAAGAGACCTCACCTAGGCGTGTGTCCGGGACCTAATATTCCTCTCCAGGGAAGGCAGGGATCTCGGGGTTGCATTCCAGGCTCCCCCGGGGAGTCAGGCCTCATCTCGAGGGGAAGCCAAGGACTCCGCTCTCCTCTCGAGTCGCGACGCGGGTCTCTTGGAGCCCCCTGAGCGGCCTCAAGGGAGTCCAGCCTCCTCTTCCGTTTGGAGAGAGGACCCGGGATTGCTCTCCAGGCCATGCAGGAAAAGAAGGCCCTCAGCTCGCGAGGACGGGGGCGTCTCAGGGGTTTCCTCGAGCTGCGGCGCCCGTGGGGGTTTTCTCCCGAGGCACGACGAGGATCTCAGGGAGCCTCTCGTGCGGCGCCAGGGAAGTCAGGTCTCCATGCGCGTGGCGAGGGGGAGCGCGTCCTGGCTCTCGAGTCACGGGAGGGGACTAGGGCCTCGAGACGCGTTGAAGAAGGCCTCTCGAGGTCTTTCTCGGGGGGCGGCGGGAAACCCTCGTGTCCCTCGCCTTCTGCCGGGGACCTTAGGGAACTTCCCAGGGTGCCTCTGAGAGGCGAGGGATCCTGTGGAGGTGGCGGGGCCCCTCGGGACTCCGCTGGGTCTGGCGCAACGGAAGAGGGCCTCACCTCGAGGGGAGGCAGGAACCTCAGGCTTCCTCTCCGTTTCAGACTCCGACCGCAGGGTCCCTGCAGAGTTGGGACAGGAGAGTCAGGCCTCGTCTTGTCTGAGGAAGGGAACCCCGCTGGCCTCTCGAGGTGCTCAGGGGGTCTCAGGCCCCTCGTCGAGCTGTGTGTGGAACCCGCGGGTCTTTGCGGACGATGCACGGGGGTGGCAGTGCCCCTTCGTGTTGTGCCTTCACCCACAGGGTTGCCTTCGAAGAGGGGTCCGGGCCTCGGGTCCTTCTCAAGGGCGGACCGGGGAATCGGGGGCGTTCGGCATGTGGCCCCACCCACGTGGCTCGTCTCGAATTTCCTCGTGAGACCGGCCTCATCCTGAGGTGCGCCGGGAAGGCCGGGAACCCCTTCCAGACCACGCAGGGGAATCGCCTCTCCTGTCGCGATCAGGAGGGGAGAAGGGGCTCAGAGGAAGCGCTGCCGGGACTCTCGGTGTTCCCCTCGAGGGAACCCGGCGTGTCGGGGGACTTTTGGGGGTCGCAGGAAGGCTGTCAGGGACCGTTTCGCCCTTCAGGGCGGAACAGGGGACTTCCCTTGAGACGCCGTGGCGGGCAAGGGCCTCCTCTTGCCAAGAGGTGGGAACCACGTGGTTTTTCTCGAGTTGAGGCGGGATTCTCGAGTTACGACGGGGATCTCAGCCTTCCCCTTGGGTTGGCCCTGGGAAGCCCAATCTTCCCCTCGGGTTGCGAGGGAAAGCTGGGGGTTGCGCTCGAGTCACTGCAGGGCCGAGGAGACCTCACCTAGGCGTGTGTCCGGGACCTAATATTCC
Source organism: Bubalus kerabau (assembly GCF_029407905.1). Classification (NCBI taxonomy): domain Eukaryota; kingdom Metazoa; phylum Chordata; class Mammalia; order Artiodactyla; family Bovidae; genus Bubalus; species Bubalus kerabau. The sequence goes on from NW_026577882.1 coordinate 5,107,584, forward strand.
TCTCCAGGGAAGGCAGGGATCTCGGGGTTGCATTCCAGGCTCCCCCGGGGAGTCAGGCCTCGTCTTGAGGGGAAGCCAAGGACTCCGCTCTCCTCTCGAGTCGCGACGCGGGTCTCTTGGAGCCCCCTGAGCGGCCTCAAGGGAGTCCAGCCTCCTCTTCCGTTTGGAGAGAGGACCCGGGATTGCTCTCCAGGCCATGCAGGAAAAGAAGGCCCTCAGCTCGCGAGGACGGGGGCGTCTCAGGCGTTTCCTCGAGCTGCGGCGCCCGTGGGGGTTTTCTCCCGAGGCACGACGAGGATCTCAGGGAGCCTCTCGTGCGGCGCCAGGGAAGTCAGGTCTCCATGCGCGTGGCGAGGGGGAGCGCGTCCTGGCTCTCGAGTCACGGGAGGGGACTAGGGCCTCGAGACGCGTTGAAGAAGGACTCTCGATGTCTTTGTCGGAGGGCGGCGGGAAACCCTCGTGTCCCTCGCCTTCTGCCGGGGACCTTAGGGAACTTCTCAGGGTGCCTCTGAGAGGCGAGGGATCCTGTGGAGGTGGCGGGGCCCCTCGGGACTCCGCTGGGTCTGGCGCACCGGAAGAGGGCCTCACCTCGAGGGGAGGCAGGAACCTCAGGCTTCCTCTCCGTTTCGGACTCCGACCGCAGGGTCCCTGCAGAGTTGGGACAGGAGAGTCAGGCCTCGTCTTGTCTGAGGAAGGGAACCCCGCTGGTCTCTCGAGTTGCTCAGGGGGTCTCAGGCCTCTCGTCGAGCTGTGTGTGGAACCCGCGGGTCTTTGTGGACGATGCACGGGGGTGGCAGTGCCCCTTCGTGTTGTGCCTTCACCCACAGGGTTGCCTTCGAAGAGGGGTCCGGGCCTCGGGTCCTTCTCAAGGGCGGACCGGGGAATCGGGGGCGTTCGGCATGTGGCCCCACCCACGTGGCTCGTCTCGAATTTCCTCGTGAGACCGGCCTCATCCTGAGGTGCGCCGTGAAGGCCGGGAACCCCTTCCAGACTACGCAGGGGAATCGCCTCTGCTGGCGCGATCAGGAGGGAAGAAGGGGCTCAGAGGAAGCGGTGCCGGGACCCTCGGTGTTCCCCTCGAGGGAACCCGGCGTGTCGGGGGACTTTTGGGGGTCGCAGGAAAGCTGTCAGGGACCGTTTCGCCCTTCAGGGTGGAACAGGGGACTTCCCTTGAGACTCCGTGGCGGGCAAGGGCCTCCTCTTGCCAAGAGGTGGGAACCACGTGGTTTTTCTCGAGTTCCGGCGGGATTCTCGAGTTACGACGGGGATCTCAGCCTTCCCCTTGGGTTGGCCCTGGGAAGCCCAATCTTCCCCTCGGGTTGCAAGGAAAGCTGGGCGTTGCGCTCGAGTCACTGCAGGGCTGAAGAGACCTCACCTAGGCGTGTGTCCGGGACCTAATATTCCTCTCCAGGGAAGGCAGGGATCTCGGGGTTGCATTCCAGGCTCCCCCGGGGAGTCAGGCCTCGTCTCGAGGGCAAGCCAAGGACTCCGCTCTCCTCTCGAGTCGCGACGCGGGTCTCTTGGAGCCCCCTGAGCGGCCTCAAGGGAGTCCAGCCTCCTCTTCCGTTTGGAGAGAGGACCCGGGATTGCTCTCCAGGCCATGCAGGAAAAGAAGGCCCTCAGCTCGCGAGGACGGGGGCGTCTCAGGCGTTTCCTCGAGCTGCGGCGCCCGTGGGGGTTTTCTCCCGAGGCACGACGAGGATCTCAGGGAGCCTCTCGTGCGGCGCCAGGGAAGTCAGGTCTCCATGCGCGTGGCGAGGGGGAGCGCGTCCTGGCTCTCGAGTCACGGGAGGGGACTAGGGCCTCGAGACGCGTTGAAGAAGGACTCTCGAGGTCTTTCTCGGGGGGCGGCGGGAAACCCTCGTGTCCCTCGCCTTCTGCCGGGGACCTTAGGGAACTTCCCAGGGTGCCTCTGAGAGGCGAGGGATCCTGTGGAGGTGGCGGGGCCCCTCGGGACTCCGCTGGGTCTGGCGCAACGGAAGAGGGCCTCACCTCGAGGGGAGGCAGGAACCTCAGGCTTCCTCTCCGTTTCGGACTCCGACCGCAGGGTCCCTGCAGAGTTGGGACAGGAGAGTCAGGCCTCGTCTTGTCTGAGGAAGGGAACCCCGCTGGCCTCTCGAGTTGCTCAGGGGGTCTCAGGCCCCTCGTCGAGCTGTGTGTGGAACCCGCGGGTCTTTGCGGACGATGCACGGGGGTGGCAGTGCCCCTTCGTGTTGTGCCTTCACCCACAGGGTTGCCTTCGAAGAGGGGTCCGGGCCTCGGGTCCTTCTCAAGGGCGGACCGGGGAATCGGGGGCGTTCGGCATGTGGCCCCACCCACGTGGCTCGTCTCGAATTTCCTCGTGAGACCGGCCTCATCCTGAGGTGCGCCGGGAAGGCCGGGAACCCCTTCCAGACCACGCAGGGGAATCGCCTCTGCTGTCGCGGTCAGGAGGGGAGAAGGGGCTCAGAGGAATAGGTGCCGGGACCCTCGGTGTTGCCCTCGAGGGACCCCGGCGTGTCGGGGGACTTTTGGGGGTCGCAGGAAGGCTGTCAGGGACCGTTTCGCCCTTCAGGGCGGAACAGGGGACTTCCCTTGAGACGCCGTCGCGGGCAAGGGCCTCATCTTGCCAAGAGGTGGGAACCACGTGGTTTTTCTCGAGTTGCGGCGGCATTCTCGAGTTACGACGGGGATCTCAGCCTTCCCCTTGGGTTGGCCCTGGGAAGCCCAATCTTCCCCTCGGGTTGCGAGGGTAAGCTGGGGGTTGCGCTCGAGTCACTTCAGGGCCGAAGAGACCTCACCTAGGCGTGTGTCCGGGACCTAATATTCCTCTCCAGGGAAGGCAGGGACCTCGGGGTTGCATTCCAGGCTCCCCCGGGGAGTCAGGCCTCGTCTCGAGGGGAAGCCAAGGACTCCGCTCTCCTCTCGAGTCGCGACGCGGGTCTCTTGGAGCCCCCTGAGCGGCCTCAAGGGAGTCCAGCCTCCTCTTCCGTTTGGAGAGAGGACCCGGGATTGCTCTCCAGGCCATGCAGGAAAAGAAGGCCCTCAGCTCGCGAGGACGGGGGCGTCTCAGGGGTTTCCTCGAACTGCGGCGCCCGTGGGGGTTTTCTCCCGAGGCACGACGAGGATCTCAGGGAGCCTCTCGTGCGGCGCCAGGGAAGTCAGGTCTCCATGCGCGTGGCGAGTGGGAGCGCGTCCTGGCTCTCGAGTCACGGGAGGGGACTAGGGCCTCGAGACGCGTTGAAGAAGGACTCTCGAGGTCTTTCTCGGGGGGCGGCGGGAAACCCTCGTTTCCCTCGCCTTCTGCCGGGGACCTTAGGGAACTTCTCAGGGTGCCTCTGAGAGGCGAGGGATCCTGTGGAGGTGGCGGGGCCCCTCGGGACTCCGCTGGGTCTGGCGCAACGGAAGAGGGCCTCACCTCGAGGGGAGGCAGGAACCTCAGGCTTCCTCTCCGTTTCGGACTGCGACCGCAGGGTCCCTGCAGAGTTGGGACAGGAGAGTCAGGCCTCGTCTTGTCTGAGGAAGGGAACCCCGCTGGCCTCTCGAGTTGCTCAGGGGGTCTCAGGCCCCTCATCGAGCTGTGTGTGGAACCCGCGGGTCTTTGCGGACGATGCACGGGGGTGGCAGTGCCCCTTCGTGTTGTGCCTTCACCCACAGGGTTGCCTTCGAAGAGGGGTCCGGGCCTCGGGTCCTTCTCAAGGGCGGACCGGGGAATCAGGGGCGTTCGGCATGTGGCCCCACCCACGTGGCTCGTCTCGAATTTCCTCGTGAGACTGGCCTCATCCTGAGGTGCGCCGGGAAGGCCGGGAACCCCTTCCAGACCACGCAGGGGAATCGCCTCTCCTGTCGCGATCAGGAGGGGAGAAGGGGCTCAGAGGAAGCGGTGCCGGGACCCTCGGTGTTCCCCTCGGGGGACCCCGGCGTGTCGGGGGACTTTTGGGGGTCGCAGGAAGGCTGTCAGGGACCGTTTCGCCCTTCAGGGCGGAACAGGGGACTTCCCTTGAGACGCCGTAGTTGGCAAGGGCCTCATCTTGCGAAGAGGTGGGAACCACGTGGTTTTTCTCGAGTTGCGGCGGGATTCTCGTGTTACGACGGGGATTTACAGGCTTCCTCTTGTGTCGGCCCTGGGTAGCCCAATCTTCTATTCCAGTGGCGAGGGAAAGCTGGGGGTTGCGCTCGAGTCACTGCAGGGCCAAAGAGACCTCATCTACGCGTGTGTCCAGGACCTAATGCTCCTCTCAAGGGAAGACAAGGATCTCGGGGTTGCATCCCATGAGCCCCCGGGGAGTCAGGCCTCCCCTCGAGGGGAAGCAAAGGACTCCGCTCTCCTCCCGAGTCGCGACGCGGATATCTTGGTGCCCCCTGAGTGGCCTCAAGGGAATCCAGCCTCCTCTTCACTTTTGAGAGAGGACTCGTGATTACTCTCCAGGCCATGCAGGAAAAGAAGGCCCTCAGCTGGCGAGGATGGGGGCATCTCAGGGGTTTCCTCGAGCCTCGGCACCCGTGGGGGTTTTCTCCCGAGGCACGACGAGGATCTCAGGGAGCCTCTCGTGCGGCGCCAGGGAAGTCAGGTCTCCATGCACGTGGCGAGAAGGAGCGCGTCATTGTTCTCGAGTCATGGGAGGGGACTAGGGCCTCAAGACGCTTTGAAGAAGGACTCTCGATGTCTTTCTCTGGTTGCAGCGGGAAACCCTCGTTTCCCCCGACTTTTGTCGGGGACCTGAGGAAACTTCCCAGGGTGCCTCTGAAAGGTGAGGGACGCTGTGGATTTGGCGGAGCCTCTCGGGACTCCACTGGGTTTGTCGCAATGGAAGAGGGCCTCATCTCGAGTGGAGGCAGGAACCTCAGGCTTCCTCTCCAATTCTGACTCTGATCGTAGTGTCCCTGCAGAGTTGGGACAGGAGAGTCAGGCTATGTCTTTTCTGAGGAATGGAACTCCGCTTGCCTCTCGAGTTGTTCATGGGGTTTCAGGCCCCTTGTCAAACTGTGTGTGGAATCTGCAGGTTTTTCCAGACGATGCATGGGGGTGTCAGTGACCCTTCGTTTTGTGTCTTCATCCACAGGGTTGCCTTCGAAGAGGTGTCCGGGCATCGTGTTCTTATGAAGAGCGGACTGGGAAATCGGGGTCGTTCAGCATTTGGCACCACCCACGTGGCTAGTCTCGAATTTCCTCATGAAACCGGCCTCATCCTGAGGTGTGCCGCGAAGGTCATGAAACCCTTCCAGACAAAGCAGAGGATTCGACCCTCCTGTGGCGATCAGGAGGGGAGAAGTGGCTCAGATGAAGTGCTGCTGGGAACCTCGGTGTTTCCCTCAAGTGAGACAGGTATGTCGGGTAACTTTTGGGGTCGCATAACGCGTTCCAAGTACCGTTTCGCTCTTCAAATTGGAACGTGGGACTTCTCTTGGGGTGCTCCAGCGGGCAAGGGCCTCATCTTGGAATGACTGGGGAACCACTTGGTTTTTCTCTAGTTGCGGTGGGATATTTGAGTTACCACAGGGAATTCATGCTTCCTCTTGTGTTGGCCCACAAAAGTCTTATCTTCCATTCGAGATTCGAGGAAGAGCTGGAGGTGCGCTCTAGTCACTGAAGGCAAAAGAGACCCCACCGAGGCTTGTGTGCAGGACCTAATGTTCATGTCAAGGGGCGACAGGAATCTCGGGGTTGCATTCCAGACTCACCCTGGAGTCAGGCCTCGTCTCGAGGGGAAGCAAAGGACTCTGCTCTCCTCTCGAGTCGGACGGGTATGTCTTGGAGCCCACTGAGTGGCTTAAAGGGAGTCAAACCTCCTCTGGTGTTTGGAGGGAGGACACGGGATTGCTCTCCAGGCAATGCACGAAATGAAGGCCCTCGTCTCCCGATGACTGGGGCGTCTCGTAGGTTTTCTCGAGCTGTGGCGCTAGTGTGGGGTTTCTCAGGAAGTAAGACTGGGAGCTCAGTGAGCCTCTCATGTGGTGCCAGGGCAGTCAGGTCTCTATGCACGTGGTGAGAGGGAGCCCGTCATTGTTCTCGAGTCATGGTAGGGGAATTGGGCCTGAAAACATGTTAAAGAAGGACTCTCGAGGTCTTTCTTGGGTTGAAGCAGGAAACCCTGGGTTCCATCGACTTGTGCCAGTGACCTCAGGAAGCTTCTCAGCGTGCCTCTGAGAAGTCAGGGTCACTGTGGAGTTGGGAGGGGCCTCTCGGAACTCCACTGGGTTTGGTGCAATGGAAGAGGGCCTCATGACAAGTTGAGGCAGCAACCACAGGGTTCCTCTCCTGGCTTCGAATGCGCCGGATCTGACTCGGATCGCAGAGTCCCTGCAGAGCTGGGACAGGAGAGTCAGGCCTCGTCTTGTGTGGAGGAATGGAACTCCGCTTGACTCTCGCGTTGTTCATGGGGTGACAGGCCACTTGTCGATTTGTATGTGGAACTTGCGGGTTTTTCTGGACGATGCACCGGGGTGTCACTGCCCCTTCGTGTTGTGCCTTGTTCCACAGGATTGCCTTCGAGTTGGGTTCTGCCATCGGGTTCTTATCAAGAGCGGACCAGGGAATCGGGGTCTTTTGGCATGCCGCACCACCCACGAGGCTATGTCTCGAATTTCCTCGTGAGACTGGCCTCATCTTGATGTGCGCCAGGAAGGTCGGGAACGCCTTCCAGACAAAGCAGGGGAATCGAACCTCCTGTCGCGATCAAGAGGGGAGAAGAGTCTCAGATGAAGTGGTGCCGGGAACCTCGGTGTTCTCCTCAAGTGAGACTGGTATGTCGGGGAACTTTTGGGGTCGCATCAAGGGTTCCAAGTAACTTTTCGCTCTTCAATACGGAACGTGGGACTTCTCTTGAGACGCTGTAGCGGGCAAGGGCCTCATCTTTCGATGATGGGGGAACCACGTGGTTTTGCTTGAGTTGGGGCAGGATTCTCGAGTTACAACCGGGAATTCAGGCTTCCTCTTCAACTGGCCCAGGGAAGTCCAGTTTTCATTCGAATTGTGAGTTAGAACTGGGGATTGCTCTCGAGACACTGCAGGGCCAAATAGACCTCATCTAGGCTTGTGTCCAGGACCTAATGTTCCTCTGCTGGGGCGAAAGCGATCTCAGCATTGCATTCTCGACTCACCCGGTGAGTCAGGCCTCGTCTCGAGGGGAAGCCAAGGACACCGCTCTCCTGTCAAGTCGCGACGGGTATATCTTGGAGCTCCCTGTGTGGCCTAAAATGAGTCAAGCCTCCTGTGGAGTTTGGAGAGAGGACTCAGGATTGCTCTCCAGGCCATACAGCAAAAGAAGGCCCTCATCTCGTGAGGACTGGGTCGTCTTGTGGGTATTCTCGAGCTGTGGCTCCAGTGTGGTGTTGCTCACGAGGTATAATGGGGAGCTCAGGGAGCCTCTCCTGTGGCGCCAGGGAAGTCAGGTTTCTATGCGCGTGGCTAGGGGGAGCGCGTCATTGCTCTCGAGTCATGGTAGGGGAATCGCACCTCAAGACGCGTTGAAGAAGGACTCTCGAGGTCTTTTACGGGTTGGGGCAGGAAACCCTTGGTTCCCTCGACTTGTGCCGGTGATCTCAGGAAGGTCTAAGGGTGCCTCTGAGAAGTCAGGGATACTGTGCAGTTGGGAGGGGTCTCTCGGGACTCCATTGGGTTCGGTGCAATGGAAGAGGGCCTCATGTCGAGTGGAGGCAGGAAACTCATGTTTCCTCTCCTGACTTCCCCTGGGCCAGATCTGACTCGGATCGCAGTTTCGCTGCAGAGTTCGAACAGGAGAGTCAGGCCTCGTCTTGTGTGGAGGAATGGAACTCTGCTTGCCTCTCCAGTTGTTCACGGGGTGACAGGTCACTTCTCGAGCTGTGTGTGGTACCTGCGGATTTCTCCGGACGATACCCAGGGGTGTCAGTGCCCCTAAGTGTTGTGCCTTCATCAAAAGGGTTATCTTCAAAGAGGTGTCCGGGCATCAGGATCTTATCAAGAGCGGACCGGGAAATCGGGGTCTTTCGGCATGTGTCACCATGCACGTGGCTATGTCTCGAATATCCTCGTGAGACCGGCCTCATCCTGAGATGCACCGGGAAAGATGGGAACCCCTTCAAGACAAAACAGGGGAATCGACCCTGCTGTCGCGATCAGGAGGGGAGAAGGGGCCCAGATGTAGTGGTGCCGGGAACCTCGGTGTTCTCCTCGAGTCAGACTGGTGTGTCGAGGAACTTTTGAGGTCGCATCAAGGGTGCCAATACCGTTTCGCACTTCAAGACGGGACGTGGGACTTCTCTTGAGACGCTGTAGGGGGCAAGGGCCTCATCTTGGGATGACGGGGGAACCACGTGGCGTTTCTCGAGTTGTGGCGGGATTCTCGAGTTTCGACGGGGAATACAGTCTTCCTCATGTGTTGGGCCAGGGAAGTCCTATCTTCCATTCGAGTTTAAAGGGAGAGCTGGGGATTGCTCTCGAGTAACTGCAGGGCAAAATAGACCTCATCTAGGCTTGTGTCCAGGACTTAATGTTCGTCCCTAGGGGCGACAGGGATCTTGGGGTTGCATACCAGACTCACCCGGGGAATCAGGCCTCGTCTCGAGGGGAAGCAAAGAACTCCGCTGTCCTTTTGAGTCGCGATGGGTATCTCTTGGAGCCCACTATGTGCCCTAAAGGGAGTCAAGCCTCCTGTGGTGTTTGGATAGAGGACTCGGGATTCCCCTCCAGGCCATGCAGGAAAAGAAGGCCCTCATCTCGCGATGATGGCGGCGTCTCGTGGGTTTTCTAGACTGCTGCGCTAGTGCCGGGTTTCTGACGAGGTACGAGAGGGAGCTCAGGGAGCCTCTCGTGTGGCGCCAGGGAAGTCAGGTCCCCATGAGATGGCTAGGGGGAGCTCGTCATTGCTCTCGAGTCATGGTAGGGTAATCGGGCCTCAAGACGGGTTGAAGAAGGGCTCTCGAGGTCTTTCTCGGGTCACTGCATAAAACCCAGGGTTCCCTTGACTTGTGCCTGCGACCTCAGGGAGCTTCTCAGAGTGCCTCTGAGAAGTCAGGGATACTGTGCAGTTTGGAGGGGCCTCTCGAGACTCCTCTGCATTTGGTGGAATGTAAGAGGGACTCATCTGGAGTTGAAGCAGGAACCTCAGTGTTCCTCTCCATTTCTGACTCAGATCGCAAGGTCCCTGCATGTTGGTACAGGAGAGTCAGGCCTCGTCTTTTCTGGAGGATGGGACTCCTCTTGCCTCTCGAGTTGTTCTCGAGGTGACAGGCCACTTGTCGAGCTGTGTGTGTAACCTGCCCGTTTTTCCGGATGATGCACAGGTGTGTTAGTGCCCCTTCGTGTTGTACCTTCATACTCAAGGCTGCCTTCCAAGAGGTGTCCGAGCATCGGATTCTTATCAAGAGCGGACCGGGAAATTGGAGTCTTTCAGCAAGTGGCACCACCCACAAAGCTACGTATCGAATTTCCCAATGAGACCGGCCTCATCCTGAGTTGTGCAGGGAAGGTCGGGCCCCCTTGCAGACAAAGCAGGGGAATCGACCCACCGGTCACGATCAGGAGGGGAGAAGGGGCTTAAATGAAGTGGTGCCGGGAACCTCGGTGTTCCCCTTGAGTGAGACCGGCATGTTGGGGGACTTTTGGGGTCGCATCAAGGGTGCCAAGTACCGTTTCGCATTTCAAGATGGAACCTGGGACATCTTTTGAAATGCTGTAGCGGGCAAGGGCCTCATCTTGCGATGATGGGAGAACCACGTGGTTTTGCTCGAGTTGCGGCGGGATTCTCGAAAACGACAGGAATTTCAGGCTTCCTCTTGGGTTGGCCCCGGGAAGCCCAATTTTCAATTCGAGTTGCGATGGAAAGCTGGGGGTTCTGCTCGAGTCACTACAGGGCCAAAGAGACCTCATCGAGGCGTGTGTCCAGGACCTAATATTCCTCTCAAGGGAAGACAGGGATCACGGGTTTCCATTCCAGACTCCCCCGGGGGGTCAGGACTCGCCTGGAGGGGAAGCAAAGGACTCCGCTTTCCTCTCAAGTCGCGACACGGATCTCTTGGAGCCCACTGAGTGGACTCAAGGGTGTCGAGCCTCCTCTTCAGTTTGGAGAGAGGACTCGGGATTGCTCTCCAGGCCAGGCAGGAAAAGAAGGCCCTCATCTCGCGATGACGGGGGCGTCTCATGGGTTTCCTCAGGCTGCTGCGCCTATGGGGGTTTTCTCACGAGGCACGACGAGGACCTCAGGGAGCCTCTCGTGCGGCGCCAGGGAAGTCAGGTCTCCATGCGCATGGCGAGGGGGAGCTGGTCATCACTCTCGAGTCATGGGAAACGGCTAGGTCCTCAAGAGGCGTTGAAGAAGGACTCTCGAGGTCTTTCTCGGGTTGCGGCGGGAAACTCTCGTTTCCCTCGACTTCTGCAGGGGACCTTAGGGAACTTCCCACGGTGCCTCTGAGAGGTGAAGGATGCTGTGTAGTTGGCAGGGCCTCTCGTGACTCTGCTGGGTTCGGCGCAATGGAAGAGGGCCTCATCTCGAGGGGAGGCAGGGACCTCAGGCTTCCTCTCGGTTTCGGACTCCGACTGCACGGTCCCTGCAGTGTTGGGACAGGAGAGTCATGCCTCGTCTTGTCTGAGGAATGGAATTCTGGTTGCCTCTCGAGTTGTTCCGGGAGTCTCAGGCCCCTTGTCGAGCTGTGTGTAGACCCTGCGGGTTTTTCCGGATGATGCACGGGGGTGTCAGTGCCCCTTCGTGTTGTGCCTTCACCCACAGGGTTGCCTTCGAAGAGGTGTCCGGGCATCGGGTTCTTATCAAGAGCGGACCGGAAAATCGGGGTCGTTCGGCACGTGGCACCTCACACGTGGCTAGTCTCGAATTTCCTCCTGAGACCGGCCTCATCCTGAGGTGTGCCAGGAAGGCTGGGAACCCCTTCCAGACAAAGCAGGGAAATCGACTCTCCTGTCGCGATCAGGAGGGGAGAAGGGGCTCAGATGAAGTTGTGCCGGGATCCTCGGTGTTCCCCTCGAGGGAACCCAGCGTGTCGGGGAACTTTTGCGGTCGCATCAAGGGTGTCAAGTACCGTTTCGCCCTTCAGGGCGGAACATGGGACTTCCCTGGAGACACCGGGAACTTCGGTGTTCCCCTGGAGTGAGACCGGTATGTTGGGGAACTTTGGGGTCGCATCAAGGGTGCCAAGTAGCATTTCGAACTTTAAGATGGAACGTGGGACTTCTCTTGAGACTCTAGCTGGCAAGGGCCTCATATTGCGATGAAGGGGGAACCACATGGTTTTTAAGACTTGAGGCTGAATTCTCGAATTACGATGGGAAATTCAGACTTCCTCTTGTGTTGACCGTGGGAAGACCAATCTTCCATTCAAATTGTGAGGGAGAGATGGAGGTTGCTCTCGAGTCACTGTAGGGCAAAATAGACCTCATCTAGGCTTGTGTCTAGGTCATAATGTTCCACTCCAGGGGTGACATGGATCTCGGGGTTGCATTCCAAACTCACCCGGGGAGTCAGGCCTCGTCTCGAGGGAAGCAAAGGACTCCGCTCTCCTCTCGAGTCGCACCGGGTATTTCTTGGACCCAACTGAGTGGCCTAAAGGGAGTCAATACTCCTGTGAAGTTTGGAGAGAGGACCAGGAATTGCTCTCCAGGTCAGGCAGGAAAAGAAGGCCCCCATCTCTACTTGACGGGGGCATCTTGTGGTTTTTCTCGAACTGCGGTGCCAGTGTGGGTTTTCTCACGAGGTACGATGGGGTACTCAGGGAGCCTCTTGTGTGGTACTAGGGAAGTCAGTTTTCCTGCTTGTGGCGAGGGGAGCGCGTCCTTGCTCTGGAGTCATGGTAGGGGAATCGGGCATCAAGAGACGTTGAAAAAGGACTCTCCAAGTCTTTCTCGGGTTACTTCAGGAAACTCTGGGTTCCCTCGACTTGTGCCAGTGACCTCAGGTAGCTTCTCAGGGAGCCTCTGAGAATTCAGGGATACTGTGGTGTTGGGAGGGGCCTCTCGGGACACCACTGAGTTTGGTTCAATGGAAGAGGGCCTCTTCTCTAGTTGAGGCAGGAACCTCAGGGTTCCTCTCCATTTCTGACTCCAATTGCAGGGTCCCTGAAGAGTTGGGACAGGAGAGTAAGGCCTCGTCTTGTGTGAAGGAATGCAACTTGACTTGCCTCTCGAGTTGTTCACGAGGTGACAGTCCACATTTGGAGCTGTGAGTGGAATCTGCGGGGTTTTCCAGACGATGCATGGGGATGTCAGTGTCCCTTCGTGTTGTGCCTTAATCCACAGGGTTGCCTTCGAAGAGATGTCCGGGCCTCAGGTTCTTATCTAGAGTGGACCGGGAATTCGGGATCTTTCAGCATATGGCACCAACCATGAGGCTACTTTTCGAATTTCCTCATGAGACCAGCCTCATCCGGAGGTTCGCAGGGAACGTCGGGAACCCCTTGCAGACAAAACATGGGAATCAACCCTTCTGTCGCGATCAGGAGGGGTGAAGGGGCTCACAGGAAGTGGTGCCGTGAACTTTGGTGTTTCCCTCGAGTGAGACCGGTATGTCAGGGAACTTTGGGGGTCGCATCAAGGGTGCCAAGTACCGTTTTGTACTTCAGGATGGAACGTGGGACTTCTCTTGATACGCTGTAGCGGCCAAGGGCCTCATCTTGCGATGACGGGGGAGCCACGTGGTTTTTCTCGAGTTGCGGCGGGATTCTCGAGTTACGACGGGGATTTCAGGCTTCCTCTTGTGTTGGGCCAGGGAAGTCCAATCATCCATTCGAGTTGCGAGGGAGAGCTGGGGGTTGCGCTCGAGTCACTGCAGGGCAAAGGAGACCTCATCTAGGCTTGTGTCCAGGACCTAATGTTCCTCTCCAAGGGCCACAGGGATCTCAGGTTTGCATTCCAGACTCACCCAGGGAGTCAGGCCTCATGTCGAAGGGAAGCAAAGGACTCCGCTCTCCTTTCGAGTCGCGATGGGCACCTCTTGGAGCCCACTTTGTGGCCTAAAGAGTCAAGCCTCCTGTGAAGTTTGGAGAGAGGACTTGGGACTGCTCTCCAGGCCATGCAGGAAAAGATGGCCCTCATCTCGCGATGACGGAGGGATCTTGTGGGTTTTCTCGAGCTGCGGCGCCAGTGTGGGGTTTCACACGAGGTACGACGGGGAGCTCAGGGAGCCTCTCGTGTGGCGCCAGGGAAGTCAGGTCTCCATGTGCGTGGCGAGGGGGAGCGCATTATTGCTCTCGAGCTATGGTAGGGGAATCTGACCTCAAGATGCATTGAAGAAGGACTCTCGAGGTCTTTCTTCGGTTGTGGCAGGAAACTCTTATTTCCCTCGACTTTTGCTGGTGGCCTCAAGGAGCTTCTCAGAATGCCTATGAGAAGTCAGGGATACTGTGGAGATGGGAGGGGCCTCTCGGGACTCCACTGGGTTTGTTTTAATGGAAGAGGGCCTCATCTCGGGTTGAGGCAGGAACCTCAGGTTTCCTCTGCATTTCTGACTCAGATCGAAGCGTGCCTACAGAGTTGGGATTCGATACTCAGGCCTCGTCTTGTCTGAGGAAGGGAACTCCGCTTTCCTCTCTCATTGTTTAAGGGGTGACAGGCCAGTTGTGGAGCTGTATGTGGATCCTGCGGGGTTTTCCGGACGATGAACAGGGTTGCCAGTGCCCCCTCGTGTAGTGCCTTCATCCACAGGGTTGCCTTAGAAGAGGTGTCCGGGCATCGGGTTCTTATCAAGAGCAAGACCGAGAAATCGGGGTCTTTTGGCACGTGGCACCAACACGAGGCTACGTCTCGAATTTCTTCGTGAGACTGGCCTCATCCTGAGGTGCGCCATGAAGGTCGGGAACGCCTTCTAGACAAAGCAGGGGGATCGACCTTTCTGCCGTGATCAGGAGGGGAGAAGGGGCTCAAATGAAGTGGTGCCAGGAACTTCGGTGTTCCCTTGGAGTGAGACCGGTATATTGGGGAACTTTTGGGGTCGCATCAAGGGTGCCAAGTAGCATTTCGAGCTTTATGACGAAACATGCGACTTCTCTTGAGACTCTGTAGCGGGCAAAGGCCTCATATTGCGATGAATGGGGAACCACGTGGTTTTTAAGAGTTGCGGCGGGATTCTCGAGTTACAACGGGAAATTCAGACTTCCTCTTGTGTTGGCCCAGTGAAGACCAATCTTCCATTCGAATTGCGAGGGAGAGATGGGTGTTGCTCTCGAGTCACTGTAGGGCAAATTAGACCTCATCTAGGCTTTTGTCCAGGACATAATGTTCCTCTCCAGGGGCAACAGGGATCTCGGGGTTGCATTCCAGACTCACCCGAGGCAAGGCCTCGTCTCGAGGGGAAACAAAGTACTCTGCTCTCCTCTCAAGTCGCGACAGGTATCTCTTGGAGCCCATTGAGTGGCCTAAAGGGAGTAAAGCCTCCTGTGAAGTTTGGAGAAAAGACCAGGGATTGCTCTCCAGGTCAGGCAGGAAAAGAAGTCCCCAATCTCGCGATGATGGTGGGTTTTCCCGAGCTGCGGCGCCAGTGTGGGGTTTCTCACGAGGTATGACGGGGAGCTCAGGGAGCCTCTCATGTGGCGCCAGGGAAGTCAGGTGTCCATGCGCATGGCGAGGGGGAGCGTGTCATTGCTCTCGAGTCATGGTAGGGGAATCCGTCCTCAAGACGCGTTGAAGACGGACTCTTGAGGTCTTTCTCGGGTTGCGGCAGGATACCCTGTGTTCCCTCGACTTGTGCCGGTGACCTCAGGGAGTTGCTCAGGGTGCCTCTGAGAAGACACTGATACTGTGGAATTGGGAGGGGCCTCTCGGGACTCCACTGGGTGTGGTATAATACAAGAGGGCCTCATCTCGTGTTGAGGAAGGAACCTCAGGGTTCCTCTCCATTTCAGACTCCGATCTCAGGATTCCTGCAGAGTTGGGACAGGAGAGTCAGGCCTCGTATTCTGTGGAGAAATGAAACTTAGCTTGCCTCTCGAGTTGTTCACGAGGTAACAGGTCACTTGTCGAGCTGTATGTGGAACCTGCAGAATTTTCAAAAAGATGCACGGGTTTTCAGGGTCCCTCCTTGTTGTGCCTTCATCCTACGGGATGCATTCCAAGAAGTGTACGGGCATCGGGTTCTTATTAATAGCTGACCGGGAAATGGGGTCTTTCCGCATGTGGCACCACCCACGAGGCTACATCTCCAATTTCCTCGTGAGACCGGCCTCATCCTGATGTGCGCTGGGAAGATCGGTAACCCCTTCCACACAAAGCAGGAGAATCGACACTCCTTTTGCAATCAGGAGGGGAGAAGGGGCTCAATTGATGTGGTGCGGGGAACATGGGTGTTACCCTCGAGTGAGGCCTGTATGTTGGGGAACTTTGGGGGTGCCATCATGGGTGCCAAGTTCCGTTTTGCACTTCAGTAGGAACGTGGGACTTCTTTTGAGACGCTGTGGTGGGCAAGGGCCTCATGCTGCGAAGACGATGGAACCACGTGGTTTTTCTCGAGTTGCGGCGGGATTCTCGAGTTACGACGTGGATTTCAGGCTTCCTCTTGTGTTGGCCCTGGGAAGCCCAAACTTCCCTTCGAGTTGCGAGGGAAAGCTGGATGTTGTGCTCGAATCACTGCAAGGCCAAAGAGACCTCATCTAGGCGTGTGTCCAGGACCTAATAGTCCTCTCAAGGGAAGACAAGGATCTCGGGATTGCACTCCAGACTCCCCCGGGGAGTCAGGCCTCGCCTCAAGGGGATGCAAAGGACTGCGCTCTCCTCTCGAGTCGCGACGCGGTCTCTTGGAGCCCCCTGAGCGTCCTCAAGGGAGTCCAGCCTCCTCTTCCGTTTGGAGAGAGGACCCGGGATTGCTCTCCAGGCCATGCAGGAAAAGAAGGCCCTCAGCTCGCGAGGACGGGGGCGTCTCATGGGTTTCCTCGAGCTGCGGCGCCCGTGGGGGTTTTCTCCCGAGGCACGACGAGGATCTCAGGGAGCCTCTCGTGCGGCGCTAGGGAAGTCAGGTCTTCATGCGCGTGGCGAGGGGGAGCGTGTCATGGCTCTCGAGTCATGGTAGGGGAATCGCGACTCAAGAAATTTTGAAGCACTCTCGCAGTCTTTCTCGAGTCGCGGCAGAAAACCCAGGGTTCCCTCAACTTGTGCCTGTGACCTCAGGGAGCTTCTCATTGTGCCTGTGAGAACTCAGGGATACTGTGGAGTTGGTAGGGCCCTCTCGGGACTCCACTGGGTGTGGTGCAATGGAAGAGGGCCTCATCTCGAGTGGACGCAGGAACCTCAGGCTTCCTCTCCGTTTCTGACTCGGATCCCATGGTCCCTGCAGAGTAGGCACAAGAGAGTCACACCTAGTCTTCTGTTGAGGAAGTGAACCTTCGTTTGCCTTTCGAGTTGTTTACAGGGTGACAGTCCACTTGTCGAAATGTCTGTGGGACCTGCGGGTTTTTCTGGACGATGCACGCGGGTGTCAGTGCCCCTTCATCTTGTGCCTTCATCCACAGGTTTTCCTTCAAAGAGGTGTGCTGGCATCGGGTTCTTTTCAAGAGTGGACCGTGAAATTGGGGTCTTTTGGCATGTGGCACCACCCACGAGGCTACGTCTCGAACTTCCTTATGAGACCGACCTCATCCTGAGGTGCGCCCGGAAGGTCGGGAACCCCTTGCAGACAGAGAAGGGGAGTCGACCCTCCTGTCGCAATCAGGAGAGGAGAAGGGGCTCAGATGAAGTGGTGCCGGGAACCTCGGTTTTCCCCTTGAGTGAGTCTGGTATGTCGCGGAACTTTTGGGGTCGCATCAAGGGTGCCAAGTACCGTTTCGCATTTCAGGATGGAACGTGGGACTTCTCTTGAGATGCTGTAGCGGACAAAGGGCCTCGTCTTGCGATGACGAGAGAAGCACGTGGTTTTTCTCGAGTTGCGGTGGGATTCTCGAGTTACGACGGGGAATTCAGGCTTCCACTTGTGTTGGCCCAGGAAGTCTAATCTTCCATTTGAGTTGCCAGGAAGAGCTGGGGATTGGGCTCCATTCACTGAAGTGCAAACTAGACCTCATCTAGGCTTGTATCCAGGACTTAATGTTCCTCTCCATAGGCGACAGGGATTTGGGGTTGCATTCCATACTCACCCAGGGAGTCAGGCCTCATCTCGAGGGGAAGCAAAGGACTCCACTCTCTTCTCGAGTCGCGACAGGTATCTCTTGGAGCCCACTGAGTGGTCTTCGCTCTGTAGGAGAGCTCTAGTGTACATAAGCCTGTACATAAGTGAACACAGACACTCTGTGTGCATGTTGCTGCGTACCCAAAATAGGGCCACAAGTAGTCTCATGCTCTCCATGCGGCGCGGAAGCTGTGCAGCCACGCAGCAGCTGAAGAATCCAACCAATTGCTCTTTTCTTACCTCTGACAGAGCTCGCATTGCCGTAGCCCTTGGCAGTTTGGAAACACTGGACCCTAACCCCTCTCAAAGTAGGCCTGGGTTCTAGTTCGAATAGAAAGTCAATAGCGGAGCTGAGGACAGGAACGCGGCAGTCATTTATCACACGCTCCTGCAGCCTGCTACTACAGGGACACTAACGCTAGAAGCTAGGAATGTCTTTGCAATGTGCGCAAAGGACAAGGGAGAACCTCGACCCTGACTCTAGTATTTCAGTCCCCTGAGCAGATCTGAGGTTCTCCCGCTGTAGAAGCTAACCCATTCCTTTCAAATACAGGCTTCCTAACACAGGGCCAGTTGGCTGCTTGCTCTTCCACGAAGCAGGCTTCCTTAACTTGCAAACTGCGAATTCCGCTTAACAGCCTGGAGGAAAATCGCTTCTTGGAAGATTTTTTTCAGAGGCTGTATCCCCGGAGCTGGGGCCAAGCTAGGGGACCCATACTGACAAGGGAAGGCAAAACCACATCCAATGTCTTTGCTCTGGAGGACAGCTTTGGTGAGCCTAAGTCTTTCAGGAATATTTCTGGCTCCAACAGAGTCAAATTCTGTGTGTGAAGCTGCACAGCCAAAATAGGGGAACAGAGAGCCTGATTCTCTCTGTGTAGCTTTGAAGCTGTCATTCAAACAACAGCTTGAGAATCCGTACAATGCTCTCCCTTACTGCTAAGAGAATTCTCATTGCTGTCGTCCTTGACAGTTTGTAGAAATCCGCACCCTAACCCTTCTCCAAGTAGGCCTGGGTCCTAGCTCGGAACAACAGGCAACGGCGGAGCTGAGGCCAATAAGGCACAAGTGAGGTCTCACACACTCTTGCAGCCTGATCGTCCAGGAGCAGTAAGGCCTCTTTTTCCCTGCAGGAGGCTCGCTTGCCTTGCCTCCTGTGAACTGCATTTCCCAGCCTGGGCGCAAAGCTGTTCCTGGAGATTTTTTCTCAGGGGCTGTTTCCCTGGAGCTGGGTCGGACCTCGGGGGCCCAACTCACAGGGGAAGACAAAACCACATGGACAGGTCTATGCTCTGTAGGAGAGCTCTAGTGAACCTCATCTCTCAGGAACATTCTTGGCTTCTACAGAGACACCTCTGTGCATGAAGCTACACACCCAACATAGTGGCAAAGGGAGTCTGATTCTCTCTGTGGGTGCTGATGCTTTGTGGCAAAGCACCTGCTAAGAATCCATCCGCATAGGCTTCCCTCACCTTGACAGAGGTCTCATTGCTGTAGTCCTTGGCAGTTTGGAAAGAAGCAGACCCTTACCCTTCACCAAGTAGGCCCTTGTCCTTGTTTGAATGGAAAGGCAGTAGCTGAGCTGAGGCCAGTAAGGCGCCAGTCAAGTCTGACATATTCCCGATGCCTGCTCCTTCATGGAAAATAACGTTAGAATCTGGGAATGTCTTTGCAAGGCTGGCAAAGGGCAGTCAGGAACCTCGACCCTGCCTCTGGAATTTCTATCTTCTCAGCACATCTGGCGGTCTCGGTCAGGAGAAACTAACCCATTCCTTGCAAATATAGGCTTCCAAACACAGGCCGGTTGGCTGTCTCTTCTTGCCGAAGGAAGCTTGCTTATCCCACCTCCTGCGAACTCCACTTCCCAGCCTGGGTGATAAGAGGTTCTTGGAGATCTTTTCTCAGAGGCTGTTTCCACGGAGCAGGGGCCGATCCCGGAGACCCACACGCACAGGGGAAGGGAAAACCGCATGGATAAGTCTTTGCTCTCTAGGAGTGCTCTAGTGAACCTCATTCTATGGGGAATGTTCTTGGCTCCAACGGCGACATCTCTGTGTGGGAAGCTGCATAGCCAACATAGAGACACAGAGACCTGGTTCTCTCTGTGCAGCTTTGACGCTGTCGTTCAAACAACAAATTGAGAATCCACACAATGCTCTCCCTTACCACTGAGAGAGTTATCATTGCTGTAGCCCTTCGCAGTTTCTGGAAATCGGCACACAAACACTTCTCCAAGTAGGCCTGGGTTCAAGTTCAGATGAACATGCAATAGCGGAGCTGAGGCCAGTAAGGCACCAGTCAGGTGTCACACACTCTGGCAGCCTGCTCCTCCAGGGACAGTAAGGCCTCTATTTCCCTTCAGGAGGCTCGCTTGCCTTACTTCCTGTGAACAGCGTTTCCCAGCCTGGGCGGAAAGCAGTTCCTGGAGATCTTTTCTCAGGGGCTGTTTCCCCGGAGTTGGGGCGGACCTCGGGGACCCAACTCACAGGGGAAGGCAAAACCAAATGGACAGGTCTATGCTCTGTAGGAGATCTCTAGTGAACTGCCAGAGTCCAGCCCCAGCTGATCCAGGGTATTCGAAGCAGAGACGGCATAGGCGAGGGTCAGGGAACAACTGCTTAATTAAACATTAATTAAGGATATAAAGAGTAATAAAATGAGGATAGCTCAGTAGGAAAATTCAGTGGAGAAAAGAGACTGAGTAGCTTGGTTTACGCGGGGGACCAATAAAACTTCAAGACAAGAAGCTTGCACCACTTACGTAGGCTGCAGGCGTCCTTCCGTTCTCCCGAAGGAGAGGAGACACTGAGGCCTCCCCGGTCGGATCTTAGAAGCCCAGGCAAAATTAGTAAGCTTGGTGGGTTCCGCGCTCCAGATGGAGACTCAACCAGAGTGAGAGAGAGAGAGAGACATGGGGAGACCAGTATTTCGAGAAACTGATCCCAATTCTTTATTTTCCATGGTCTACTTTTATACACTGAGATGTTATGCAAAAGTCACGTGGGGTCAGCAGTCCTGACTTTTATCAAAGTCAGGTGCTTCATACAAAAGTATACAGAGGTCTTAGGGGTGTTACATCATCTTCTGGCCGGGGGGCCTGCTGACAATTTACGACCCTCTCCTTGTGACAGCGGTCAGTCAACCAGGACACTTATTTCTCCAGGGGTGATTATTCTTAAAACAGACGCCACCCAAATAAAGTTACATTCCTATAGGGTGAGGGTGTAGTGGGTTTTAGTTAAGGAAAGAATTTACTTAGCCTAAGGTCTAACGTGATTTATATCAAAGGTTAATACTTATTTCTTCTATATATTCATTAATGTGTATAAGGGCAGGGGATGTGGAGACTTAGCAGTAAACATCAGCTCAACAAATGAAAAACCCTTCACCAATATGATTTCTAATCAGCCCATTATACTTATACTAATAATTTTCTAACTTTTCTAAGGAACCTGTTTTTAGAAGGTTTAAAGCATCTCGTGCCTCTCATGGTTGGGAGGCTGTGAGCAATCACATGTGGCCGGACAAGCCTGTCAGGCAGGCTAGAGAACCTTCAGAGGAGTTTGTAGGTTAAAACACTCTTGTCACACCCAGGGGTTTTTATCAACTGGAGCTCTAGGTTAACTCCTTCTCCGAAAGAGGTGGTGGGGGACAGCCCCCCGTAAAGTCAGAGGTGTAGGTGAGAGCACAAAGTAGTAAGGTAGGCAGGCTCTGGTGATGGGGGTAGATGCTCGAGGATTTCCAGGGGGACTCCTGAGGCTCGATCCCGCCTTTGCGTATGTCGAGCCTCCTTCCTCATGACCTTTGCCATGGGCGGAGTGCCTCACTCTGGCCCCCAACAGTGAACCTCCTCTCTCAGGAACATTCTTGGCTCCTATCGAGACACCTCTGTGTGTGTAGCTACACACGCAACGTAGGGGCAAAGGGAGCCAGATTCTTTCCATGGGGTGCTGATGCTTTGTGGCAAAGCACCTGCTTGAGAATCCATCAGCTTACGCTTACCTCGCCTTGAGAGAGGTCTCATTGCAGTAGCCCTTGGCAGTTTGGAAAGAAGAGGACCCTTACCTTTCATAAAGTGGGCCCTTGTCCTAGTTTGAAAGGAAAGGCAAGAGCTGAGCTGAGGCCAATAAGGCGCCAGTCAAGTCTGACATATTCCCGAAGCCTGCTCCTTCATGGAAAATAACGCTGGAATCTAGGAATGTCTCTGCAAGGCTGGCAAAGGGCAGTCAGGAGCCTGCACCCTGCCTCTGGAATTACCGATTTCTGAGCAGATCTGGAGGTCTCCTTTAGGAGAATCTAACTCATTCCTTCCATATTGAGACTTCCAAAAACAGGCCGGTCAGCTGCCTCTTCGTGCCCGAAGGAGGCTTGATTTTCCTGCCTCCTATGAACCCAGCTTCCCAGGCTCTGGGAAAAGCGGATCTTGAAGATCGTTTCTCAGGGGTTGTTTCCACGGAGCTGGGGCTAAGCCTGGAGACCCAAACTCACAGGGGAAGAAAAACCACATGGACAAGTCTTTGCTCTCTAGGAGAGCTCTAGTGAACTTCACTCTGTCACGAACATTCTTGATTCATATGGAGACACCCCTATGTGTGAAGCTGCGTACCCAACATGGGGGCACAGAGAGCCTGATTCTCTCTGTGTAGCTTTAAAGATGTCGTTCAAAAAACACCTTGAAAATCCATACAATGCTCTTCCTTACCCGTGACAGAGTTCTCATTGCTGTAGCCCTTGGCAGTTTTTGGAAATCCGCACCCAAACCCTTCTCCAAGTAGTCCTGGGTCCTAGTTCGGAGGAACATGCAATGGCGGAGCTGAGGCCAGTAAGGCACCAGTCAGGTCTCACACACTCTGGCAGCCTGCTCCTCCAGGGGCAGTAAAGCCTCTTTTTCTCTGCAGGAGGCTCGCTTGCCTTGCCTTCTGTGAACTGTGTTTCCCAGTCTGGACGAAAAGCAGTTCCTGGAGGTGTTTTCTCAGGGGTTTCTTCCTCGGAGCTGGGGCGAACATCGGGAACCCAACTCACAGGGGAAGGCAAAACCATATGGACAGGTCTATGCTCCATAGCAGAGCTCTAGTGAACCTCATCTCCCAGGAACATTCTTGGCTCCTATAGAGACACCTGTGTTTGAAGCTACACACCCAACATAGGGGCAAATGCAGCCTGATTCTCTCCGTGGGGTGCAGATGCTTTGTGGCAAAGCACCTGTTTGAGAATCCATCCGCTTCCACTTCCCTCTCTTTGACAGAGGTGTCTTTGCTGTAGCCTTTGGCAGTTTGGAAAGAAGCAGACCCTTACCCTTCACCAAGTAGGCCCTTGTCCTAGTTTGAACGGAAAGGCGATAGCTGAGCTGAGGCCAGTAAGGCGCCAGTCAAGTCTGACATATTCCTGAAGCCTGCTCCTTCATGGAAAATAACGCTAGAATCTAGAAAGGTCTTTGCAAGGCTGGCAAAGGACAGTCAGGAGCCTCGACCCTGCCTCTGGAATTTCCATCTTCTGAGCAGATCTGGAGGTCTTCTTTTGGAGAAGCTAACCATTCCTTCCAAAGAGAGGCTTCCAAACACAGGCTAGTTGGCTGCCTCTGCTTGCCCGAAGGAGGCTTGCTTGTTCCGCTTCCTGTGAACTCCGCTTCCCGCCTGGGGGAAAAGTGGTTCTTGGAGATCTTTTTTCAGGGGCTATTTCAACGGAGTTGGAGCTGAGCCCGGAGACCCACACGCACAGAGGAAGGCAAAACCACATGGACAAGTCTTTGCTCTGTAGGAGAACTCTAGTTAACCTCAGTATGTGAGGAAAGTCTTGGATTCTACGGGGATACCTCTGTGTGTGGAGCTGCATACCCAACAAGGGGGCACACAGGGCCTGATTCTCTCTTTGCAGCTTTGAAGCTGTCGTTCAAACAACAGCTTGAGAATCCATACAATGCTCTCCCTTACCTCTGAGAGACTTCTCATTGCAGTAGCCCTTGGCAGTTTTTACAAATCCGCACCCAAACCCTTCTCCAAGTAGGCCTGGGTCCTGGTATGGATGGCCATGCAATGGCGGAGCTGAGGTCAGTAAGGCACCAGTCAGGTGTCACACACTCTGGCAGCCTGCTCCTCCAGGGACAGTAAGGCCTATTTTTCCCTGTGGGAGGCTCGCTTGCCTTACCTCCTGTGAACTGCGTTTCCCAGCCTGGGCAAAAAGCGGTTCCTGGAGATCTTTTCTCAGGGGCTCTATCCCCAGAGCTGGGGTGGACCTCGGGGACCCATCTCACAGGGGAAGGAAAAACCACATGGACAGGTCTATGCTCTGTAGGAGACGTTAGTGTGTCTCATCTCTTAGGAACATTCTTGGCTCGTACAGAGACACCTCTGTGTGTAAAGCTACACACCGAACATAGGGGCACAGGGAGCCTGATTCTCTCTGTGGGGTGCTGATGCTTTGTGGCAAAGCACCTGTTTGAGAATCCATCCGCTTACGCTTCCCTCGCCTTGACAGAGGTCTCATTGCTGTGTCTCTTGGCACTTTGGAAAGAAGCAGACCCTTACCCTTCACCAAGTAGGCCCTGATCCTAGTTTGAAAGGAAAGGCAATAGCTGAGCTGAGGCCAGTAAGGCACCTGTCAACTCTGATATATTCCCGATGCCTGCTCCTTCATGGAAAATATTGCTAGAATCTAGGAATGTCTTTGCAAGGCTGGCAAAGG
Organism: Bubalus kerabau; assembly: GCF_029407905.1. Taxonomy (NCBI): domain Eukaryota; kingdom Metazoa; phylum Chordata; class Mammalia; order Artiodactyla; family Bovidae; genus Bubalus; species Bubalus kerabau. The sequence continues at coordinate 5,131,322 of NW_026577882.1, forward strand.
GCAGTCAGGAACCTCGACCCTGCCTCTGGAATATCTATCTTCTGAGCAGATCTGGAGGTCTCCTTCTGGAGAAGCTAACCCATTCCTTGCAAATAGAGGCTTCCAAACACAGGCCGGTTGGCTGCCTCTTCTTGCCTGAAGGAGGCTTGCTTTTCCTGCCTCCTATGATCCCTGGTTCCCAGCATGGGGGAAAAGCAGATCTTGGAGATCTTTGCTCAGGGGTTGTTTCCACGGAGCTGGGGTTGTGCCCAGAGACCCACACATACAGGGGAAGGCAAAACCACATGAACAAGTCTTTGCTTTCTAAGAGAGCTCTAGTGAACCTCAGTCTTTGACGAACGTCCTTGGCTCCTATGCAGACACCTCTGTGTGTGAAACTGCGTACCCAACATGGCGGCAGAGAGCCTGATTCTCTCTGTGCAGGTTTAATGCTGTCGTTCAGAAAACAGCTTGAGAATCCATACAATTCTCGCCCTTACCTCTGAGAGAGTTCTCATTGCAGTAGCCCTTGGCAGTTTGTAGAAATCTGCACCTAAACCCTTCTCCAAGTAGGCCTGAGTCCCAGTTCGGAGGAACAAGCAATGGCGGAGCTAAGACCAGTATGGCACCAGTCAGTTTTCACACACTCTGGCAGCCTGCTCCTCCAGGGACAGTAAGGCTTCTTTTTCTCTGCAGGAGGCTCACTTGCCTTACTTCCTGTGAACAGCTTTTCCCAGCCTGGGCGAAAAGCGGTTCCTGGAGATCTTTTCTCAGAGGCTGTTTTCTCGGAGCTGGGGTGGACCTCGGGGACCCAACTCACAGGGGAAGGCGAAACCACATGTACAGGTGAGAACTCTGTAGGAGAGCTCTTGTGAGCCTCATCTCTCAGGAACATTCTTGGCTCCTGTAGAGACACCACTGTGTGTGAATCTACACACCCCACATAGGGGCAAAGGGAGCCTGATTCCCTCCGTGGGGTGCTGATGCTTGGTGGCAAAGAACCTTCCTGATAATCCATCCGCTTATGCTTCCCTCGCATTTACGGAGGTCTCATTGCTGTAGCCCTCGGCAGTTTGGAAAGAAGAAGACCCTTACCCTTCATAAAGTAGGGCCTTGTCCTACTTTGAATGGAAAGGCAATAGCTGAGCTGAGGCCAATAAGGCGCCAGTCAAGTCTGACATATTCCCAAAGCCTGCTTCTTCAGGAAGATAACTGTAGAATCTAGGAATGTCTTTGCAAGGCTGGCAAAGGGCAGTCAGCACCCTGCACACTGCCTCTGGAATTACCGACTTCTGAACAGATCTGGAGGTCTCCCTTAGGGGAAGCTAACCCATTCTTCCAAATTGAGGCTTCCAAACGCAGGCCGCTTGGCTGCCTCTTGCTCTCTGAAGGAGGCCTGCTTTTCCCGCCTCCTATGAACCCCACATCCCAGCCTCTGGGAAAAGCGGATCTTGAAGATCTTTTCTCAGGGGTTGTTTCCACGGAGCTGGGGCCGAGCCTGGAGCCCCAAACGCACAGGGGAAGAAAAACCACATGGACAAGTCTTTGCTCTCTAGGAGAGCTCTAGTGAACCTCACTCTGTCAGGAACGTTCTTGTTTCCTATGGAGACACCCCTGTCTGTGAAGCTGTGTACTGAACATGGAGACACAGAGTCTGATTCTCTCTGTGCAGCTTTGAAGCTGTCGTTCAAACAACAGCTTGAAAATCCATACAATGCTCTTCCTTACCCGTGACACAGTTCTCATTGCTATACCCCTTGGCAGTATTTAGAAATCCATACCCAAACCCTTCTCCTAGTAGGCCTGGGTCCTAGTTCGGAGGAACATGCCATGGCGGAGCTGAGGCCAGTAAGGCACCAGTCAGGTCTCACACACTCTGGCAGCCTGATCGTCCAGGGACACTAAGGCCTGTTGTGCCTTGCAGGAGGCTCGCTTGCGTTACCTCCTGTGAACTGCGTTTGCCAGCCTGGGGGAATAGCGGTCCCTGGAGATCTTTTCTCAGGGGCTCCTTCCCTTGAGCTGTGGCGGACCTCGGGGACCCAACTCACAGGGCAAGGCAAAACCATATGGACAGGTCTATGCTCTGTAGCAGACTTCTAGTGAACCTCATCTCTCAGGAACATTCTTGGCTCCTATAGAGACACTTCTGTGTGTGAAGCTGCGTACCTAACATAGGGGCACAGAGAGCCTGATTCTCTCAGTTCATTTTGACGCAGTCGTTCAGAAAACAGCTTGAGAATCCATAAAATGCTCTCCCTTACCGCTGAGAGAATTCTCACTGCTGTAGCCCTTGGCACTTTGTAGAAATCCGCACCCAAACGCTTCTCCAAATAGGCCTGGGTCCTAGTTCGGAGGAACAGGCAATGGTGGAACTGAGGCCAGCAAGGCAACAGTCAGGTTTCACACACTCTGGCAGCCTGCTCCTCCAGGGACAGTAAGGCCTCTTTTTCTCTGCAGGAGATTCGCTTGCCTTACTTCCTGTGAACAGCGTTTCCCAGCCTCAGCGAAGCGGTTCCTGGAGATCTTTTCTCAGGGACAGTTTCCCCGGAGGTGTGGCGGACCTCGGGGACCCAACTCACAGGGGAAGGCAAAACCACATGGACAGGTCTATGCTCTGTAGGAGAGGTTTAGTGAACCTAATCTCTCAGGAACATTCTTGGCTCCTATAGAGACAACTCTGTGTGTAAAGCTACACTCCCAACATTGGGGAACAGGGATCTTGATTCTCTCCGTGGGGTGCTGATGCTTTGTAGTAAAGCACCTGCTTGAGAATCCGTCCTCTTAGGCTTCCCTCGCCTTGACAGAGGTCTCATTGCTGTAGCCCTTGGCAGTTTCAAAGAAGAAGACCCTTACCCTTCATAAAGTAGGCCCTTGTCCTAGTTTGAATGGAAAGGCAATAGCTGAGCTGAGGCCAATAAGGAGCCAGTCCCCTCTGACACATTCCCGAAGCCTGCTCCTTCATGGAATATAACTCTAGAATCTTGGAATGTCTTTGCAAGGCTGGCAAAGGGCAGTCAGGAACCAGCACCCTGCCTCTGGAATTACCGACTTCTGAGCAGATCTGGAGGTCTCCTTTAGGAGAAGCTAACCCATTCCTTCCAAATAGAGGCTTCAAAACACAGGCAGGTTGGCTGCCTTTCGTGCCCGAAGGAGGCTTGCTTTTCTCTCCTCCTATGAACCCCAGTTCCCAGCCTCTGGGAAAAGCGTATCTTGAAGATATTTTCTCAGGGGTTGTTTCCACGGAGCTGGGGCCGAGCCCGGGGCCCAAAGGCACAGGGGAAGGCAAGACCACATGGACAGGTCTATGCTCTGTAGAAGACCTCTAGTGAACCTCATCTCTCAGGAACATTCTTGGCTCCTATAGAGACACCTCTGTGTGTGAAGCTGCGTACCTAACATAGGGGCACAGAGAGCCTGATTCTCTCTGTTCATTTTGATGCTGTCGTTCAGAAAACAGCTTGAGAATCCATAAAATGCTCTCCCTTACCGCTGAGAGAATTCTCACTGCTGTAGCCCTTGGCACTTTGTAGAAATCTGCACCCAAACGCTTTTCCAAGTAGGCCTGGGTGCTAGCTCGGATGAACAGGCAATGGCGGAGCTGAGGCCAGTAAGGCAACAGTCAGGTTTCACACACTCTGGCAGCCTGCTCCTCCAGGGACTGTAAGGCCTCTTTTACTCTGCAGGAGATTCGCTTGCCTTACTTCATGTGAACAGCATTTCCCAGCCTCGGCGAAGCGGTTCCTGGAGATCTTTTCTCAGGGACAGTTTCCCCGGAGGTGTGGCGGACCTCGAGGACCCAACTCACAGGGGAAGACAAAACCACATGGACAGGTCTATGCTCTGTAGGAGAGGTTTAGTGAACCTAATCTCTCAGGAACATTCTTGGCTCCTATAGAGACAACTCTGTGTGTGAAGCTACACTCCCAACATTGGTGCACAGGGATCTTGATTCTCTCCGTGGGGTGCTGATGCTTTGTGGCAAAGCACCTGCTTGAGAATCCATCCTCTTAGGCTTCCCTCACCTTGACAGAGGTCTCATTGCTGTAGCCCTTGGCAGTTTGCAAAGAAGAAGACCCTTACCCTTCATAAAGTAGGGCCTTGTCCTAGTTTGAATGGAAAGGCAATAGCTGAGCTGAGGTCAATAAGGAGCCAGTCCCGTCTGACACATTCCCGAAGCCTGCTCCTTCATGGAAAATAACTCTAGAATCTAGGAATATCTTTGCAAGGCTAGCAAAGGACAGTCAGGAACCAGTTCCCTGCCTCTGGAATTACCGACTTCTGAGCAGATCTGGAGGTCTCCTTTAGGAGAAGCTAACCCATTCCTTCCAAATAGAGGCTTCAAAACACAGGCAGGTTGGCTGCCTTTTCATTCCTGATGGAGGCGTGCTTTTCTCTCCTCCTACGAACCCCGGTTCCCAGACACTGGGAAAAGCGTATCTTGAAGATATTTTCTCAGGGGTTGTTTCCACGGAGCTGGGGCCGAGCCTGGAGACCCAAAGGCACAGGGGAAGGCAAGACCACATGGACAAGCCTTTGCTCTTTAGTATAGCTCTAATGAACCTCACTCTGTCAGGATCTTTCTTGATTCCCACGGAGACACACCTGTGTGTGAAGGTGCGGCCACAGAGAGCCTGATTACCCCTGTGCAGCGCTGAGTCTGGGCGGCTAAACAACAGCTGGGGAATGCAGCCTGGGGCGCTTCCCTTCCCTCTGACAGAGCTCTCCTTTGGTCCCTAAGCCCTCTGCAAGGAGGCATGGATCATAGGTGCAAAGGGAAGGGAAGAGCGGAGCTGAGGCCAGTAAGGCGCCCGCCAGTCACGTCTCCCCCACTTCCGCAGTCTGTTCCTTCCCCTGCGCGAAAGCTAGAAGCTGGGAAGGACTTGGCGAGGCTCGCCCAGGCAGAGCAGCCTCTAGGCCGAGGCTCTGCGATATCGCGCCTGGGCGAAGATCTGGAGCTCCGCCTGAGTGGAAGCTCATTCGGTCCTTCCCAATACAGGCTTGCAAGCACCCGACGGCGGCCTGACTCTATTCTCCCGCGTGCTGGGAGTGGGCTTCCAATCCAGGGCACAGAGCACTGCCTGGAGCTCTCTGCTCAGGGGCTGGTTCCCCTGCGCTGGGACTGTGCTAGGGAGCCCAAAGGCACAGGGAAAGGCCCCAAACCACATGCACACGACTCTGCTCTGGACTGAGCTCCGGGGAAGCCCAGTCTGTAAGGCGGTTTCTGAACACAAACGGAGGAACACTCTGGCTGTGGAGCTCCCTCCCCATCACAGGGCCACTGGGACCCTGATTCCCTCCGTTCAGCGCTGAGTCTGGGCTACCAAGCAACAGCTTGGGAATGCAACCTGGGGCATTTCCCTTCCCTCAGACAGAGGTCTCCTTGCGGGAGGCTTTCGCAGTTTGCACACCCCCGTGCCCTAAGCCGTCTGCAAGGAGGCCTGGCTCCTAGGTCCAAAGGGAAGGCAAGAGCGGAGCTGAGGCCAGTCAGGAGCCAGTCATGTCGCCCACACTCCCGCAGCCTGCTCCTTTGCAGGTGCAAACGCTAGAAGCTGGGAAGGGCTTGGCGAGGCTCGCCCAGGCAGAGCAGCCTCTCGACAGGGGCTCTGTCCTATCGCGCCTGGGCGCAGGTCTGCAGCTCCGCCGGTGTGGAAGCTCACTCGGTCCTTTCCAATACAGGCTTGCAAGGACCCGCCGGCAGCCTAACTCATCTCTCCCGCGTGCTGGGACTGGGCATCCAGGCCTGGGCACAAAGCACTGCCTGGAGCTCTTTGCTCAGGGGCTGGTTCCCCTACGCTGGGGCTGTGCTAGGGAGCCCAAACGCACATGTCAAGGCCCCAAAACACATCCACACGTCTCTGCTCTGCAACAGAGCTCCGGGGAAGCCCAGTCTGGCAGGCGCTTTCTGGGCACAAAGGGAGGAACACTCTGGCTGTGGAGCTTCCTCCCCAAGACAGGGGCACTAGGACCCTGATTCCCTCCGTTTACCGCTGAGTCTGCATTGCCAAGCAACAGCTTGGGAACGCAGCCTGGGGCGCTTCCCTTCCCTCGGACAGAGCTCTCCTTGCGGTAGGCCTTGGTAGTTTGCATACAATGGGGCCCTAAGCCCTCTGCAAGTTGGCCTGGCTCCTAGGTCCAAAGGGCAGGCCAGAGCGGAGCTGAGGCTGTTAGGCTCCAGACACATCTCCCATACTCCTGCATCCTGCTCCTACCCGGGCGTGAACGCTAGAAGCTGGGAAGGTACCTGGACCGTGCAGGGGAGGGGCGAACGCGGGCGGCGTGGGGCGGGGGTCGGCTTCTGGCGGGGGTGGGGGCGGGCTTCCCAGTTGTGCTCTCGGAGGTGGACACTGAGGCTGAAAACGCCCCGGGAGCGCACCCGGGACTGGGTAAACCCGGGCTGCGCGGGTCGAGATTCCGATGGCTTTAGGTGGGGGTCGGTCCCAGTTGCGCTCTCGGGGGCTGCAACTGCGACTGGGAATGCCCATTTCGTCCACTCCTGGGTCCCCAAGGATCGCCATCCCTTGGGTGCAGCGGAGGGCTGCGGACCACAGGTAAGGGAACTGGGACTGCGTGGAGCAGGGAACCAAGTATTCCACCGTCTGTTGGCACATTCTCGGAGCTCCCCAACCTGGCGGTCGCAGAAAGGCCTTACCTTTGGGGTCAAGGCCTTTACCGCTCCACCCCTCTGCTGAAAAATCTCAGAGTCTGCGCGGTTCTTCCAAGCAGCCTAGTCTCCGCTGGAAGTCCAAGGGACAGAACACTGAACTCTGACCGGCTGGCCCAGCCCTGCTTCTGGCACTTTGTAAGCCAGCGGGCCCTTGAGCACCTGCTGGGATTTGAAAGGGAAGGGTCCACGGATTGCACCCTAGAAACTTAGTAGGGTGCATGGATATCAAACCCTGGTGGCCGCCCAGGCAGCAAAGAAGGGGGTGGGCACCTTGCTGCCCTTTCATGGCAGAATCTGTGGTTGTCCAGCTGCGTGGGCCTTTTCATGAGGACCCTGTGCAATAAAAGTTTGGTGTTTTGGAACTGAATAATTAGAACCTGTAAAAGCTTTAAATTATGTGGTGGTGTAATTAAAAAACAAAACAAAACCAAGCTCCAAGTGTTTTGCAAATGGAGGTTTAAATATTGAAGGACTGTATTCCTTGCACTGTGGCATTCTATCAAGAAGTGTGCAGGATTTTTTTTTTTTAAGAAAAGTGTTCGAAGTGAGGGAAACAGGAAACCCAGAGGTGCCCCTGTATTTTGGGGAAGGCCTTAGGAGGTCACTTGGAAATGCTGCTGGCTGTGGGGGAGGGGGGCAGATGGGCTGTGCAGGCTTGTCCTTTGCATTCATGTTCTTGTGTGTAGAAACCCAGCTCGGAGCCATCTCCTGATGTGTAAGAATTTCGCAGACAAACCTTGAGCTAAGCAATGCATTTTTTCCTAAGAAAATGTTTGTCTTAAGCGATGTAAATATCCTATGTATTTCCGCTAGACTCTGGCTTCAGGTCGGTTCCCCCAAAAGGCTCAGAAGCGATTTGAACAAAACAGCATGTTTTCCTCCTAGCTTGTTCTCCTTATCTATGTTAAGGAAATGATATATTTGCCTGCAATACTGCCTTTCTTCAAGATTCATGTCAATCAAGTTTTGGCCCGGGATGGCTCACCTGCTGCCAATATTATCTCAATGCATGTCGTGGGGGAGGGGCCTGGTGCCATTCCCTGAAACAGTTCCTTTCTTTCCTTAGCTGACTGCTAGTGCCTGTAGAATATCTGGCTAAAGACCAGCAGGGGGTACTCTTACTACCCCCCCCACCCCGCCTCGAGTCTAAGTCAGCAGCTTTCTCTATCTCTTTAATACTTTAATAACACTTGATGACACAAAAGTTCTGAGCGATCAAATCATATCAAATCTTCATTTCAGATTGAAGATGCATTCCATGGTATTGCCATCTTAAGTCTTTCCATCGTTATGGAATATCTGTCCATGTATTCAGGATAGTTTTCAGCCAGGGTGTATAATTTCCAGTGTGCCAATCTTGTCATCCTCGTTACATCCATGGCAAAGTGTTTTATTCATGTTGATATTATTGAAAGGGAATTTTTTAAAATTCCTTTTCAGATTATTATCTGCTAATGTATACAGATAAAACTGTGTAATCATTCATTTTTATCAGTTTGGACAGCTTGATAGTTGTCTTTAATTTCTTTACTTTCTGACACTTTAAGATTATCCTGGGACACATATGTAATGCCTCACCCCTAAATTCAGACATGTGTTCAAAGAACTTCTGTCCTTTTATTTATTTATTTATTTATTCTTTAACATTGAAATCGTTTTGACTATGCTGGGTGTTTGTTGCTAGATGGAAGTAGCTAGGACCTCTGGACTGCAGTCTCTCATCTCTTGCTGACCTCTTGTTGACCTCTGCAGAATCCTGGTAGGTGGGAGCTTGTTAGTTCCTTGTTCCTTATCAGAACCTCCTGTGGTAAGTGTTTTTCTCTTCTCTGTTGCCTGGTAAGGGTGGGTGGTCATGGGCATCCCAAAGTTGGCTAGAAGTCAATTATTTAGGCAGGCTTGTGCATAGATATGGGAGAAGGCAATGGCACCCCACTCCTGGAAAATCCCAAGGACGGAGGAGCCTGGTAGGCTGCAGTCCATGGGGTGGCTAAGAGTCGGACACCACTGAGCGACTTCATTTTCACTTTTCACTTTCATGCATAGGAGGAGGAAATGGCAACCCACTCCAATGTTCTTGCCTAGAGAACCCCAGGGACTGCGGGGCCTGGTGGGCTGCCATCTATGGCGTGGCACAGGGTCGGCCTCAACTGAACCACTTAGCAGCTGCAGCAGCAGCAGCAGCAGTGCATAGATATCAAAGGGGATGAGAACAGTCAGGTAGGATCACATATGTCACCGTGAAACAATACTTCTCCTCTTAGCCAAAGCTAACAAAAGATTTCTGTTATAGGTCAACCTAGAAGAGATCACTTAAGAGGTAAAGAAACTTAAACTCCATTAGCAAAGGCAGTTCAACATCTCAAGAAAACTTGTGCTAGGCACAAAACTCTTTTCTGGGGGCCTACTTTCCCTACAACCTCCTTATCCCATTCTGTACCCATTCCTTTGCTTCTCCCGTCCTGAAAATGCCACCTGTAAGACAGAACTACTTCGTTTTCCTTCTTAAAGTGTGATTGCATTCCATACATTCTTGTAATAACAAGTCATACATTTCCCTTCAGCAACCAAGAACTCACTCTTATATTGGCATTTGATAGATTGGTGAGCATACCTATCAGTGATAATAGCGCCCACCCCGCTTCCTGCAAGAACAGAACAAAACAAAACAAAACAAAAAAATTGCTTTCTTACATTTAATATGTTCGGATGGTGCCAGTCACTATTCATGCAGAGTCAAAAATCTCTTTTGTTTCTGTGTAAAAGGGAGGTCCTTTCAAGTCGTGAATGTTTAAGAAGTTTCATTTATTTGGAAGTGACCTAGCTATTCAATACACTGTCGTCACTTAGTTTAGCACCAGGATAGAAATTCAGGTAACCAAAACACCTGGAGGAACGATTGTAAGTTCAGTTCAGTTCAGTTGCTCAGTCGAGTCTGACTCTTTGTGACCCCGTGGCCTGCAGGACGCCAGGCTTCCGTGTCCATCACCAACTCCAGGGGCTTGCTCAAACTCATGTCCATCGAGTCAGTGATGCCATCCAACCATCTTATCCTCTGTCATCCCCTTCTCCTCTGCCTTCAATCAAACTATGAGAGGCGGATATTTTAGAGTATAATTATTGTTAAGAGTTTATCTAAAAGCTCATATCACATTTACATTTTTTACATTGGTTGTTGCTGTTTCCAGGTACTTTCTTGCTGACAAGCTTGTGACACATATAACAATAGAGCAATTTTTACCTTAGAATAAACCTAGGCACTATGAACATGTTGTGCTTAATGTTGTTGACTCTTAGACATGTCTATAATGGAGGAGCAAAACCAAAAATACTAGATATTTAATATTGACTAGTTCCCAGTTCACGGGACTCTGACATTCATATAGGTCAATGTTTTCTTGTATTTCCAGCAGTTTGATTTGGAAGGGCTGCCTTGTCTTGAGACCATTGATATCAGAATACAGAACTTGAGCAATATTATCAAAAAACACAAGGCTCACACTGACACATACCTTAATCCAAACAGACAGACAAGACATCTTCCAGGTTTCCGCCTGAGATTTAAAATATTTCTTTGAGCCAGTCTTCTGGGGAGTGGGGGGATGGGGGTGGCAGTGAGGCAGGCTTGGGTAACAAGCTAATTGTTGGTCATTGCATATGCAAAGAACCAGCTTTCCGGGTTCCAAGGAAAAAAGTTTTCTTGGTAACCAACTTTGTCTGGTTCTATAGAATATCATGGCCCTCCTAGGTCAGGTCATCTTGCCTTTCTGTAGTCCTCGTTTTATCCCTAAATCATAGACAGCTTGGATTGTCTCTGTGGGGTGTATGTATTGTCCTCATGTTTGACCTGGCGGCAGCAGCGAGGTCCGAGAGCCTCTCCTGGAACCGGGCGTGGGGACGGGGCTCACCAGGAGCCACTGGTGAAGGTGGGCAGCGCCCCTGGAGCGCAGCAGGGGCGGGGCGAACCCGGGCGGCGCAGGGCGGGTGTCGGCTCCTGGCGGGGGTGGGGGAGGGCTTCCCAGTTGTGCTCTCGGAGATGGCCACTGCGGCTGGAAACGCTCCGGGAGCGCACCCAGGGCGGGGTAAACGTGGGCTGCACAGGTCGAGATTCCGCTCGCTGTGGGTGGGTGGTCGGTCCCTGTTGTGCTCCCAGGGGTCGCCAATGTGGCTGGGAACCCGCCGGGAGCCCGGCAGGGCCGCGGCGAAACCTGGCGGCGCGGGGCGGGGTGGGGGTCCTTTCGCAGCGGGGGTCGGCTCCTGGCGGGGGTGGGGGAAGGCTTTCCAGATGTCCTGTTGGGGGTCGCCATTGCGGCTGGGAATGCCCATTTCGTGAACTCCTGGATCCCCAAGGATCGGCATCCATTGGCCACAGCGGAGGGGTGCGGAACACAGGTAAGGGAACGGGGACTGCGTGGAGCAGGGAACCATGTATTCCGCCCTGTGTTGGCACAGTCTCAGAGCTCCCCAACCTGACGGTCGCAGAAAGGCCTTGTCTTTGGGGTCAAGGCCTTTACCGCTCCACCGCTCTGCTGAAAAACCTCAGAGTCTGGGCGGTTTTCCCAAGCAGCCTAGTGTCCGCTGGAAGTCCAAGGGACAGAACCCTGAATTCCGGCCGGCTGGCCCAGCCCTGCTTCTGGCACTTTGTAGGCCAGCGGGCCCTGGAGCACCTGCTAGGATGGGAAAGGGAAGGGTACGTGAATTGCACCCTGTTGGCCACCGAGGCAGCAAAGAAGTGGGGAGGGCACCTTACTGCCCTTTAATGGCAGACAGAATCTGTGGCTATCCTGCTGCGTGGGCCTTTTCATGGGGACCTTATGCAATAAAAGTTTACCGGTGACCTTAGGGAACTTCCCAGTGTGCTTCTGACAGATGAGGGATGCTGTGGAGTTGGCGGGGCCTCTCAGGACTCCGCTGGGTTTGGCGCAATGGAAGAGGGCCTCATCTCCAGGGAAGGCAGGAACCTCAGGATTCCTCTCCGTTTCGGACTCCGACCGCAGGGTCCCTGCAGAGTTGGGACAAGAGAGTCAGGAATCGTCTTGTCTGAGGAAGGGAACTCCGGTTGCCTCTCGAGGTGCTCAGGGGGTCTCAGGCCGCTTGTTGAGCTGTGTGTGGAACATGCGGGTGTTTCCGGACGATGCACGACAGTGACAGTGCCCCTTCGTGTTGTGCCTTCACCCACAGGGTTGCCTTCGAAGAGGTGTCCGGGCCTCGGGTTCTTTTCAAGAGCAGACAGGGAAATTGGGGTCTTTCAGTATGTGGGACCACCCAGGGGGCTAGTCTCAAATTTCCTAGTGAGGCCGACTTCATTCTGAGGTGTGCCGGGAAGGCCGGGGACCCTTCAAGACAACGCAGGGGGATCGACTCTCCTGTCGCGGTCAGGAGGGGAGAAGGGACTTGGATGAAGTGGGGCCGGAACCCTCGGTGTTACCCTCGAGGGAAACCGGCGTGTGAGGGACTTTTGGGGGATGCATGAAAGGAGTCAGGTACCGTTTCGCACTTCAGGACAGAACCTAGGACTTCCCTTGAGACGCCGTAGCGGGCAAGGGCCTCATCTTGCGAAGACGTTGGAACCATGTGGATTTTCTCGAGTTGCGGTGGGACTCTAGAGTTACGAAGGGGATTTCAGGCTTCCTCTTGTATTGGCCCCGAGAAGCCTAATCTTCCATTCGAGTTGCGAGGGAAAGCTGGGGGTTACGCTCGAGTCACTGCAGGGCCGAAGAGACCTCACATAGGCGTGTGTCCGGGACTTAATATTCCTCTCCAGGGAAGGCAGGGATCACGGGGTTGCTTTCCAGGCTCCTCCTGGGAGTCAGGCCTCGTCTCCAGGGGAAGCCAAGGACTCCGCTCACCTCTCGAGTTGCGACGCGGGTCTCTGGGAGCCCCCTGAGCGGCCTCAAGGGAGTCCAGCCTCCTCTTCCGTTTGGAGAGAGGACCCGGGATTGCTCTCCAGGCCATGCAAGAAAAGAAATCCCTCAGCTCGCTAGGAGGGGGGCGTCTCAGGGGTTTCCTCGAGCTGCGGCGCCCGTGGGGGTTTTCTCCCGAGGCACGACGAGGATCTCAGGGAGCCTCTCGTGCGGCGCCAGGGAAGTCAGGTCTCCATGTGCGTGGCGAGGGGGAGCGCGTCCTGGCTCTCGAGTCACGGGAGGGGACTAGGGCCTCGAGACGCGTTGAAGAAGGACTCTCGAGGTCTTCCTCGGGGGGCGGCGGGAAACCCTCGTGTCCCTCGCCTTCTGCCGGGGACCTTAGGGAACTTCCCAGGGTGCCTCTGAGAGGCGAGGTATACTGTGGAGTTGGCGGGGCCTATCGGGACTCCGCTGGGTCTGGCGCAACGGAAGAGGGCCTCACCCGAGGGGAGGCAGGAAGCCCAGGCTTCCTCTCCGTTTCAGACTCCGACCGCAGGGTCCCTGCAGAGTTGGGACAGGAGAGTCAGACCTCGTCTTGTCTGAAGAAGGGAAACCCACTTGCCTCTCGAGTTGTTCAGGGGGTCTCAGGCCCCTCGTCGAGCTGTGTGTGGAACCCGCGGGTCGTTGCGGACGATGCACGGGGGTGGCAGTGCCCCTTCGTGTTCTGCCTTCACCCACAGGGGTGACTTCGAAGATTGGTCCGGGCCTCGGGTCCTTCTCAAGAGCGGACTGGGAAATCGGGGGCGTTCGACATGTAGCACCACACACGTGGCTCGTTTCGAATTTCCTCGTGAGACCGGCCTCCTCCTGAGGTGCGCCGGGAAGGCCGGGAAGCCCTTCCAGACAAAGCAGGGCAATGGACTCTCCTGTCGCGATCAGGAGGCGAGAAGGGGCTCAGAGGAAGCAGTGCCGGGACCCTCGGTGTTCCCCTCGAGGGAACCCATCGTGTCGGGGAACTTTTGGGGGTCGCATGAAGGCTGTCAGGGACCGTTTTGCCCTTCAGGGTGGAAAAAGGGACTTCCCTTGAGACGCCGTCGCGGGCAAGGGCCTCATCTTGCGAAGAGGTGGGAACCACGTGGTGTTTCTCGAGTTGCGGCGGGATTCTCGAGTTACGACGGGGATATCAGGCTTCCTGTTGGGTTGGCCCTGGGAAGCCCAAACCTCCCCTCGAGTTGCGAGGGAAAGCTGGGGGTTGCGCTCGAGTCACTGCAGGGCCCAAGAGACCTCACCTAGGCGTGTGTCCGGGACCTAATATTCCTCTCCAGGGAAGGCAGGGATCTCGGGGTTGCATTCCACGCTCCCCTGTGGAGTCAGGCCTCGTCTCGAGGGGAAGCCAAGGACTCCGCTCTCCTCTCGAGTCGCGACACGGGTCTCTGTTAGCCTCCTGAGTGGCCTCAAGGGAGTCCAGCCTCCTCTTCCGTTTGGAGAGAGGACCCGGGATTGCTCTCCAGGCCATGCAGGAAAAGAAGGCCCTCTGCTCGAGAGGACGTGGTGTCTCAGGGGTTTCCACAGGCTGTGGCGCCCGTAGGGGTTTTCTCCCTAGGCACGACGAGGATCTCAGGGAGCCTCTCGTGCGGCGCCAGGGATGTCAGGTCTCCATGCGTGTGGCGAGGGGGAGCGCGTCATGGCTCTCGAGTCATGGGAGGGGACTAGGGCCTCGAGACGCGTTGAAGAAGGACTCTCGAGGTCTTTCTCGGGGGGCGGCGGGAAACCCTCATTTCCCTCGCCTTCTGCCGGGGACCTTAGGGAACTTCCCAGGGTGCCTCTGAGAGGCGAGGGATCCTGTAGAGGTGGCGGGCCTCTCGGGACTCCGCTGGGTCTGGCGCAACGGAAGAGGGCCTCACCCGAGGGGAGGCAGGAAGCCCAGGCTTCCTCTCCGTTTCGGACTCCGACTGTAGGGTCCCTGCAGAGTTGGGACAGGAGAGTCAGGCCTCGTCTTGTCTGAGGAAGGGAACCCCGCTTGCCTCTCGAGTTGTTCAGAGGGCCACAGGCCCCTCGTCGAGGTGTGTGTGGAACCCGCGGTTGTTTCCGGACGATGCACGGGGGTGTCAGTGCCGCTTCGGGCTGTGCCTTCACCCACAGGGTTGCCTTCGAAGAGGGGTCCGTCATCGGGTTCTTCTCAAGAGCGGACCAGGGAATCGGGCTCGTTCGGCATGTGACACCACTCACGTGGCTCGTCTCGAATGTCCTCGTGTGACCGGCCTCCTCTTGAGGTACCCCGGCAAGTCCGGGAACCCCTTCCAGACCACGCAGGGGAATCGACTCTCCTGTCCCGATCAGGAGGGGAGAAGAGGCTCAGATGAAGCGGTGCCGGCACCCTCGGTGTTCCACTCGAGGGAACCCGGCTTATCGGGGAACTTTTGGGGTTCGCATGAAGGCTGTCAGGTTCCGTTTCGCACTTCAGGGCGGAACAGGGGACTTCCCTTGAGACGCCGTGGCGGGCAAGGGCCTCATCTTGCCAAGAGGTGGGAACCACGTGGTTTTTCTCGAGTTGCGGCGGGATTCTCGTGTTACGACAGGGGATTACAGGCTTCCTTTTGTGTCGGCCCTGGGTAACCCAACCTTCTATTCTACTGGCGAGGGAAAGCTGGGGGTTGCGCTCAAGTCACTGCAGGGCCAAAGAGACCTCATCTAGGCGTGTGTCCAGGACCTAATGCTCCTCTCCAGGGAAGACAAGGATCTCGGGGTTGCATCCCATGCTCCCCCGGGGAGTCAGGCCTCGCCTCGAGAGGAAGCAAAGGACTCCGCTCTCCTCCCGAGTCGCGACGCTGATATCTTGGTGCCCCCTGAGTGGCCTCAAGGGAGTCCAGCCTCCTCTTCACTTTTGAGAGAGGAGTCGTGATTGCTCTCCAGGCCAGGCAGGAAAAGAAGGCCCTCACCTCGCGAGGACGGTGGCATCTCAGGGGTTTCCTCGAGCTGCGGCACCCGTGGGGGTTTTCTCCCGAGGCACGACGAGGATCTCAGGGAGCCTCTCGTGCGGCGCCAGGGAAGTCATGTCTCTATGCACGTGGGGAGAAGGAGCGCGTCATTGTTCTCGAGTCATGGGAGGGGACTAGGGCCTCAAGACGCGTTGAAGAAGGACTCTCAATGTCTTTCTAGGGTTGCAGCGGGAAACCCTCGTTTCCCCCGACTTCTGTCGGGGACCTGAGGGAACTTCCCAGGGTGCCTCTCAGAGGTGAGGGTCGCTGTGGAATTGGTGGGGCCTCTCGGGACTCCACTGGGTTTGTCGCAATGGAAGAGGGCCTCATCTCGAGTGGAGGCAGTAACCTCAGGCTTCCTCTCCAATTCTGACTCTGATCGTAGTGTCCCTGCAGAGTTGGGACAGGAGAGTCAGGCTATGTCTTTTCTGAGGAATGGAACTCCGCTTGCCTCTTGAGTTGTTCATGGGGTTTCAGGTCCCTTGTCAAACTGGGTGTGAAATCTGCAGGTTTTTCCAGACGATGCATGGGGGTGTCAGTGACCCTTCGTTTTGTGTCTTCATCCACAGGGTTGCCTTCGAAGAGGTGTCCGGGCATCGTGTTCTTATGAAGAGCGGACTGGGAAATCGGGGTCGTTCAGCATTTGGCACCACCCACGTGGCTAATCTCGAATTTCCTCATGAAACCGGCCTCATCCTGAGGTGTGCCGCGAAGGTCATGAAACCCTTCCAGACAAAACAGAGGATTCGACCCTCCTGTGGCGATCAGGAGGAGAGAAGTGGCTCAGATGAAGTGCTGCTGGGAACCTCGGTGTTTCCCTCAAGTGAGACAGGTATGTCGGGTAACTTTTGGGGTCGCATAACGCGTTCCAAGTACCGTTTCGCTCTTCAAATTGGAACGTGGGACTTCTCTTGGGGTGCTCCAGCGGGCAAGGGCCTCATCTTGGAATGACTGGGGAACCACTTGGTTTTTCTCTAGTTGCGGTGGGATATTTGAGTTACCACAGGGAATTCATGCTTCCTCTTGTGTTGGCCCACAAAAGTCTTATCTTCCATTCGAGATTCGAGGAAGAGCTGGAGGTGCGCTCTAGTCACTGAAGGCAAAAGAGACCCCACCGAGGCTTGTGTGCAGGACCTAATGTTCATGTCAAGGGGCGACAGGAATCTCGGGGTTGCATTCCAGACTCACCCTGGAGTCAGGCCTCGTCTCGAGGGGAAGAAAAGGATTCTGCTCTACTCTCGAGTCGGACGGGTATGTCTTGGAGCCCACTGAGTGGCTTAAAGGGAGTCAAACCTCCTCTGGTGTTTGGAGGGAGGACACGGGATTGCTCTCCAGGCAATGCAGGAAATGAAGGCCCTCGTCTCCCGATGACTGGGGCGTCTCGTAGGTTTTCTCGAGCTGTGGCGCTAGTGTGGGGTTTCTCAGGAAGTAAGACTGGGAGCTCAGTGAGCCTCTCATGTGGTGCCAGGGCAGTCAGGTCTCTATGCACGTGGTGAGAGGGAGCCCGTCATTGTTCTCGAGTCATGGTAGGGGAATTGGGCCTGAAAACGTGTTAAAGAAGGACTCTCGAGGTCTTTCTTGGGTTGAAGCAGGAAACCCTGGGTTCCATCGACTTGTGCCAGTGACCTCAGGAAGCTTCTCAGCGTGCCTCTGAGAAGTCAGGGTCACTGTGGAGTTGGGAGGGGCCTCTCAGAACTCCACTGGGTTTGGTGCAATGGAAGAGGGCCTCATGACAAGTTGAGGCAGCAACCACAGGGTTCCTCTCCTGGCTTCGAATGCGCCGGATCTGACTCGGATCGCAGAGTCCCTGCAGAGCTGGGACAGGAGAGTCAGGCCTCGTCTTGTGTGGAGGAATGGAACTCCGCTTGACTCTCGCGTTGTTCATGGGGTGACAGGCCACTTGATGATTTGTATGTGGAACTTGCGGGTTTTTCTGGACGATGCACCGGGGTGTCACTGCCCCTTCGTGTTGTGCCTTGTTCCACAGGATTGCCTTCGAGTTGGGTTCTGCCATCGGGTTCTTATCAAGAGCGGACCAGGGAATCGGGGTCTTTTGGCATGCCGCACCACCCACGAGGCTATGTCTCGAATTTCCTCGTGAGACTGGCCTCATCTTGATGTGCGCCAGGAAGGTCGGGAACGCCTTCCAGACAAAGCAGGGGAATCGAACCTCCTGTCGCGATCAAGAGGGGAGAAGAGTCTCAGATGAAGTGGTGCCGGGAACCTCGGTGTTCTCCTCTAGTGAGACTGGTATGTCGGGGAACTTTTGGGGTCGCATCAAGGGTTCCAAGTAACTTTTCGCTCTTCAATACGGAACGTGGGACTTCTCTTGAGACGCTGTAGCGGGCAAGGGCCTCATCTTTCGATGACGGGGGAACCACGTGGTTTTTCTTGAGTTGGGGCGGGATTCTCGAGTTACAACCGGGAATTCAGGCTTCCTCTTCAACTGGCCCAGGGAAGTCCAGTTTTCATTCGAATTGTGAGTTAGAACTGGGGATTGCTCTCGAGACACTGCAGGGCCAAATAGACCTCATCTAGGCTTGTGTCCAGGACCTAATGTTCCTCTGCTGGGGCGACAGCTATCTCAGCATTGCATTCTCGACTCACCCGGGGAATCAGGCCTCGTCTCGAGGGGAAGCCAAGGACACCGCTCTCCTGTCAAGTCGCGACGGGTATATCTTGGAGCTCACTGTGTGGCCTAAAATGAGTCAAGCCTCCTGTGGAGTTTGGAGAGAGGACTCAGGATTGCTCTCCAGGCCATACAGCAAAAGAAGGCCCTCATCTCGTGAGGACTGGGGCGTCTCGTGGGTATTCTCGAGCTGCAGCTCCAGTGTGGTGTTCCTCACGAGGTATAATGGAGAGCTCAGGGAGCCTCTCCTGTGGCGCCAGGGAAGTCAGGTTTCTATGCGCGTGGCTAGGGGGAGCGCGTCATTGCTCTCGAGTCATGGTAGGGGAATCGCACCTCAAGACGCGTTGAAGAAGGACTCTCGAGGTCTTTTACGGGTTGGGGCAGGAAACCCTTGGTTCCCTCGACTTGTGCCGGTGATCTCAGGAAGGTCTAAGGGTGCCTCTGAGAAGTCAGGGATACTGTGCAGTTGGGAGGGGCCTCTCGGGACTCCACTGGGTTCGGTGCAATGGAAGAGGGCCTCATCTCGAGTGGAGGCAGGAAACTCATGTTTCCTCTCCTGACTTCCCCTGGGCCAGATCTGACTCGGATCGCAGTTTCGCTGCAGAGTTCGAACAGGAGAGTCAGGCCTCGTCTTGTGTGGAGGAATGGAACTCTGCTTGCCTCTCCAGTTGTTCACGGGGTGACAGGTCACTTCTCGAGCTGTGTGTGGTACCTGCGGGTTTCTCCAGATGATACCCAGGGGTGTCAGTGCCCCTAAGTGTTGTGCCTTCATCAAAAGGGTTATCTTAAAAGAGGTGTCCGGGCATCAGGATCTTATCAAGAGCGGACCGGGAAATCGGGGTCTTTCGGCATGTGTCACCATGCACGTGGCTATGTCTCGAATATCCTCGTGAGACCGGCCTCATCCTGAGATGCACCGGGAAAGGCGGGAACCCCTTCAAGACAAAACAGGGGAATCAACCCTCCTGTCGCGATCAGGAGGGGAGAAGGGTCCCAGATGTAGTGGTGCCGGGAACCTCGGTGTTCTCCTCGAGTCAGACTGGTGTGTCGAGGAACTTTTGAGGTCGCATCAAGGGTGCCAATACCGTTTCGCACTTCAAGACGGAATGTGGGACTTCTCTTGAGACGCTGTAGGGGGCAAGGGCCTCATCTTGGGATGATGGGGGAACCACGTGGCGTTTCTCGAGTTGTGGTGGGATTCTCGAGTTTCGACGGGGAATACAGTCTTCCTCATGTGTTGGGCCAGGGAAGTCCTATCTTCCATTCGAGTTTAAAGGGAGAGCTGGGGATTGCTCTCGAGTCACTGCAGGGCAAAATAGACCTCATCTAGGCTTGTGTCCAGGACTTAATGTTCGTCCCTAGGGGCGACAGGGATCTTGGGGTTGCATACCAGACTCACCCGGGGAATCAGGCCTCGTCTCGAGGGGAAGCAAAGAACTCCGCTGTCCTTTTGAGTCGCGATGGGTATCTCTTGGAGCCCACTGTGTGCCCTAAAGGGAGTCAAGCCTCCTGTGGTGTTTGGATAGAGGACTCGGGATTCCTCTCCAGGCCATGCAGGAAAAGAAGGCCCTCATCTCGCGATGATGGCGGCGTCTCGTGGGTTTTCTAGACTGCTGGGCTAGTGCCGGGTTTCTGACGAGGTACGAGAGGGAGCTCAGGGAGCCTCTCGTGTGGCGCCAGGGAAGTCAGGTCCCCATGAGATGGCTAGGGGGAGCTCGTCATTGCTCTCGAGTCATGGTAGGGTAATCGGGCCTCAAGACGGGTTGAAGAAGGACTCTCGAGGTCTTTCTCGGGTCACTGCATAAAACCCAGGGTTCCCTTGACTTGTGCCTGCGACCTCAGGGAGCTTCTCAGAGTGCCTCTGAGAAGTCAGGGATACTGTGCAGTTTGGAGGGGCCTCTCGAGACTCCTCTGCATTTGGTGGAATGTAAGAGGGACTCATCTCGAGTTGAAGCAGGAACCTCAGTGTTCCTCTCCATTTCTGACTCAGATCGCAAGGTCCCTGCATGTTGGTACAGGAGAGTCAGGCCTCGTCTTTTCTGGAGGATGGGACTCCTCTTGCCTCTCGAGTTGTTCTCGAGGTGACAGGCCACTTGTCGAGCTGTGTGTGTAACCTGCCCGTTTTTCCGGATGATGCACAGGTGTGTTAGTGCCCCTTCGTGTTGTACCTTCATACTCAAGGCTGCCTTCCAAGAGGTGTCCGAGCATCGGATTCTTATCAAGAGCGGACCGGGAAATTGGAGTCTTTCAGCAAGTGGCACCACCCACAAAGCTACGTATCGAATTTCCCCATGAGACCGGCCTCATCCTGAGTTGTGCAGGGAAGGTCGGGCCCCCTTGCAGACAAAGCAGGGGAATTGACCCACCGGTCACGATCAGGAGGGGAGAAGGGGCTTAAATGAAGTGGTGCCGGGAACCTCGGTGTTCCCCTTGAGTGAGACCGGCGTGTTGGGGGACTTTTGGGGTCGCATCAAGGGTGCCAAGTACCGTTTCGAATTTCAAGACGGAACCTGGGACATCTTTTGAAATGCTGTAGCGGGCAAGGGCCTCATCTTGCGATGACGGGAGAACCACGTGGTTTTGCTCGAGTTGCGGCGGGATTCTCGAGTTATGACCGGGAATTTAGGCTTCCTCTTGTTGGCCTTGAAATCCAGTCTTCCATTCGGGTTGCGAGGGGGAGCTGGGGATTGCGCTAGAGTCACTGCAGGGCAAAAGAGACCTAATCTAGGCTTGTGTCCAGGATATAACGTTGCTCTCCAGGGGCGACAGGGATCTCGGGTTTGCATTCCAGACTCATCCGGGGAGTCAGTTCTCACCTCGAGGGTAAGCAAAGAATTCCGCTCTCGTCTCGAGTCGCGATGGGTATCTCTTGGAGCCCACTGTGTGTACTAAAGGGAGTCAAGCCTCCTGTGGAGTTTGGAGAGAGGACTCGGGATTGGACTCCAGGCCATGCAGGAAAAGAAGGCCCTCATCTCGAGATGACGGTGGCATCTCGTGGGTTTTCTCGAGCTGCGGCGCCAGTGTGGGGTGTCTCATGAAGTACCACGGGGATCTCAGGGAGCCTCTTGTGTGGCGCCAGGAAAATCCAGTATTCCATTCGAGTTGCAAGTTAGAACTGGGGATTGCTCTCCAGTCACTGCAGGGCAAAATAGACCTCATCTACGCTTGTGTCCAGGACCTAGTGTTCCACTACTGGGCCAACAGAGATCTCAGGGTTGCATTCTCGACTCACCCGGAGAGTCAGGCCTCGTCTTGAGGGGAAAAAAAGGACTCCGCTCTCCTGTCGAGTCGCGACGGGTATCTCTTGGAGCCCACTGCGTGGCGTAAAGGGAGTGAAGCCTCCTATGGAGTTTGGAGAGATGACTCGGGATTGTTTTCCTGGCCATGCAGGAAAAAAGGCCCTCATCTCGCGATGACGGGGGCATCTCGTGGGTTTTCTCCAGCTGCGGCGCCAGTATCAGATTTCTCACGAGGTACAACGGGGAGCTCAGAGAGCCTCTCGTGTGGTGCTAGGGACGTCAGGTCTCCGTGCGTGTGGTGAAGGGGAGTGCGTGATTGCTCTCGAGTCATAGTAGGCGAATCGGGCCTCAAGACGCATTGAAGAAAGACTCTTGAGGTCTTTCTCGGGTTGCGGCAGGGAACCCTGGGTTCCCTTGATTTGTGTCGGTGACCTCAGGCAACTTCTAAGGGTGCCTCTGAGAAGTCAGGGACACTGTGGATTTGGGAGGGGCCCTTCGTTACTCAACTGGGTTTGGTGCAATTGAAGAGGGCCTCATCTCGAATGGAGGCAGGAACCTCAGGGGTCCTCTCCATTTCTGACTAGGGTCGCAGGGTACCTGCAGAGTATGGACAAGAGAGTCACGCCTCGTCTTCTGTGGAGGAATGGATTTCCCCTTGCCTTTCGAGTTGTTCACGGAGTGACAGGCCACTTGTTGAGCTGAGTGTGGAACCTGCGGGTTTTTCCGGACGATGCACGGGGGTGTCAGTGCCCCTTCGTGTTGTGCCTTTATCCACAGGGTTGCCTTCAAAGAGGTTTCCGGGCATCGGGTTCTTTTCAAGAGCGTACCGGAAAATTGGGGTCTTTCAGCATGTGGTACCACCCACGAGGCTACGTCTCGAATTTCCTCGGGATACCGGCCTCATCCTGAGATGCGCCGGGAATGTCGGGAACCCCTTGCAGACAAAGCAGGGGAATCGACCCACCGCTCGCGATCAGAAGGGGAGAAGGGGCTCAGATGAAGTGGTGCCGGGAACCTCGGTGGTCCCCTCGAGTGAGACCAGTATGTCACGGCACTTTTGAGGTCGCATCAAGGGTGCCAAGTACAGTTTCGCACTTCAAGACGGAACGTGGGAATTCTCTGGAGATGCTCTAGCGGGCAAGGGCCTCATATTGCGATGACGAGGGAAACACGTGGTTTTTCTCGAGTTGAGGTGGGATTCTCGAGTTACAACGGGGAATTCAGGCTTCCTCTTGTGTTGGCCCAGGAAGTCCAATCTTCCATTCAACTTGTCAGAGAGAGCTGGGGGTTGCTCTCGAGTCACTTCAGGGCAAAGATTCCTCATCTAGGCTTGGGTCCAGGACGTAATGTTCCTCTCCAGGGGCGACAGGGATATCGGGGTCGCATTCCAGTCTCACCCGGTGGGTCACGCCTCGTCTCGAGTGGAAGCAAAGGACTCCACTATCCTCTCGAGTCGCGACACGTAACTCTTGGAGCCCAATGAGTGGCCTAAAGGGAGTCAAGAGTCCTGTGTAGCTTGGACAGAAGGTTCACGCTTGATCTGCATACCATGCAGTTAAAGATGGCCCTCCTCTCGAGATGACGGGGGCGTCTCATGGGTTTTCTCGAGCTGCGGCGCCAGTGTGGGGTTTCTCACGAGATATGATGGGGAGTTCAGGGAGCCTCTTGTGCAGCGCCAGAGAAGCCTGACTCCATGCGTGTGGCCAGGCAGATCGCGTCATTGCTCTCGAGTCATGGGAGGGACTAGGGCCTCAAGAGGCATTTAAGAAGGACTCTCAAGGTCTTTCTTGGGTTGGGGCGGGAAACACTCGTTTCCCTCGACCTCTACAGGGGACCTTAGGGAACTTCCCAGGTGCCTCTGAGAGGTGAGGGATACTGAGGAGTTAGAGGGGCCTCTCGGGACTCCACTAGGTTTGACGAAATGAAAGAGGGCCTCATCTCGATTGGAGGCAGGAACCTCAGGCTTCCTCTCCATTTCTGACTCCGACCGCAGGGTCCCTGCAGAGTTGGGACAGGAAAGTCAGGCCTCGTCTTGTCTGAGTAACGGAACTCTGCTTGCCTCTCGAGTCGTTCAGGGGGTCTCAGGGCCCTTGAGAAGCTGTGTGTGGAACCTGCGGGTGTTTCCAGAAGATGCATGGGGGTGTCAGTGCCCCTTCGTTTTGTGCCTTCCCCCACAGGGTTGCCTTCAAAGAGGTGTCCGGGCATCGGGTTCATTTCAAGAGCGGACCGGGAAATCGGGGTCATTCGGCATTTGGCACCAACCACGTGGCTCATCTCGAATTTCCTCATGAGACCAGCATCATCCTGAGGTGCGCCAGGAAGGCCGGGAACCCCTTCCACACAAAGTAGGGGAATCGATTCTCCTGTCGCGATCAGGAGGGGAGATGGGGCTCAGATGAAGTGGTGCCGGGACCCTCGGTGTTCCACTCGAGGGAACCCGGCGTTTCAGGGAACTTTAGGGGTCGCATCAAGGGAGCCAAGTACCGTTTCCCACTTCAGGACGGAACATGGGACTTCCCTGGAGACGCTGTAGCGGGCAAGGGCCTCATCCTGTGAAGACGTTGGAACCACGTCGTTTTTCTTGAGTTGCATCGGGATTCTCGAAAACGACAGGAATTTCAGGTCTCTCTTGGGTTGGCCCTGGGAAGCCCAATCTTCAATTCGAGTTGCGATGGAAAGCTGGGGGTTCTGCTCGAGTCACTACAGGGCCAAAGAGACCTCATCGAGGTGTGTGTCCAGGACCTAATATTCCTCTCAAGGGAAGACAGGGATCCAGTGTTTCCATTCCAGACTCCTCCGGGGAGTCAGGACTCGCCTGGAAGGGAAGCAAAGGACTCCGCTTTCCTCTCAAGTCGCGACACGGATCTCTTGGAGCCCACTGAGTGGACTCAAGGGTGTCGAGCCTCCTCTTCAGTTTGGAGAGAGGACTCGGGATTGCTCTCCAGGCCAGGCAGGAAAAGAAGGCCCTCATCTCGCGATGACGGGGGCGTCTCATGGGTCTCCTCAGGCTGCTGCGCCCATGGGGGTTTTCTCACGAGGCACGACGAGGACCTCAGGGAGCCTCTCGTGCGGCGCCAGGGAAGTCAGGTCTCCATGCGCATGGCGAGGGGGAGCTGGTCATCACTCTCGAGTCATGGGAAGCGGCTAGGTCCTCAAGAGGCGTTGAAGAAGGACTCTCGAGGTCTTTCTTGGGTTGCGGCTGGAAACCCTCATTTCCCTCGACTTCTGCAGTTGACCTTAGGGAACTTCCCACGGTGCCTCTGAGAGGTGAGGAATGCTGTGTAGTTGGCAGGGCCTCTCGGGACTCTGCTGGGTTCGGCGCAATGGAAGAGGGCCTCATCTCGAGGGGAGGCAGGAACCTCAGGCTTCCTCTCGGTTTCGGACTCCGACTGCACGGTCCCTGCAGTGTTGGGACAGGAGAGTCATGCCTAGTCTTGTCTGAGGAATGGAATTCTGGTTACCTCTCGAGTTGTTCCGGGAGTCTCAGGCCCCTTGTCGAGCTGTGTGTAGACCCTGCGGGTTTTTCCGGATGATGCACGGGGGTGTCAGTGCCCCTTCGTGTTGTGCCTTCACCCACAGGGTTGCCTTCGAAGAGGTGTCCGGGCATCGGGTTCTTATGAAGAGCGGACCGGAAAATCGGGGTCGTTCGGCACGTGGCACCTCACACGTGGCTAGTCTCGAATTTCCTCCTGAGACCGGCCTCACCCTGAGGTGCGCCAGGAAGGCCGGGAACCCCTTCCAGACAAAGCAGGGGAATCGACTCTCCTGTCGCGATCAGGAGGGGAGAAGGGGCTCAGATGAAGTGGTGCCGGGACCCTCGGTGTTCCCCTCGAGGGAACCCAGCGTGTCGGGGAACTTTTGCGGTCGCATCAAGGGTGTCAAGTACCGTTTCGCCCTTCAGGGCGGAACATGGGACTTCCCTGGAGACACCGGGAACTTCGGTGTTCCCCTGGAGTGAGACCGGTATGTTGGGGAACTTTCGGGTCGCATCAAGGGTGCCAAGTAGCATTTCGAACTTTAAGATGGAACGTGGGACTTCTCTTGAGACTCTAGCTGGCAAAGGCCTCATATTGGGATGAAGGGGGAACCACATGGTTTTTAAGACTTGAGGCTGAATTCTCGAATTACGATGGGAAATTCAGACTTCCTCTTGTGTTGACCGTGGGAAGACCAATCTTCCATTCAAATTGTGAGGGAGAGATGGAGGTTGCTCTCGAGTCACTGTAGGGCAAAATAGACCTCATCTAGGCTTGTGTCTAGGACAAAATGTTCCACTCCAGGGGCGACAGGGATCTCGGGGTTGCATTCCAAACTCACCTGGGGAGTCAGGCCTCGTCTCCAGGGAAGCAAAGGACTCCGCTCTCCTCTCGAGTCGCACCGGGTATTTCTTGGACCCAACTGAGTGGCCTAAAGGGAGTCAATACTCCTGTGAAGTTTGGAGAGAGGACCAGGAATTGCTCTCCAGGTCAGGCAGGAAAAGAAGGCCCCCATCTCTCCTTGACGGGGGCATCTTGTGGTTTTTCTCGAACTGCGGCGCCAGTGTGGGTTTTCTCACGAGGTACGATGGGGTACTCAGGGAGCCTCTTGTGTGGTACTAGGGAAGTCAGTTTTCCTGCTTGTGGCGAGGGGAGCGCGTCCTTGCTCTGGAGTCATGGTAGGGGAATCGGGCATCAAGAGACGTTGAAAAAGGACTCTCCAAGTCTTTCTCGGGTTACTTCAGGAAACTCTGGGTTCCCTCGACTTGTGCCAGTGACCTCAGGTAGCTTCTCAGGGAGCCTCTGAGAATTCAGGGATACTGTGGTGTTGGGAGGGGCCTCTCGGGACACCACTGAGTTTGGTTCAATGGAAGAGGGCCTCTTCTCTAGTTGAGGCAGGAACCTCAGGGTTCCTCTCCATTTCTGACTCCAATTGCAGGGTCCCTGAAGAGTTGGGACAGGAGAGTAAGGCCTCGTCTTGTGTGAAGGAATGCAACTTCACTTGCCTCTCGAGTTGTTCACGAGGTGACAGTCCACATTTGGAGCTGTGAGTGGAATCTGCGGGTTTTTCCAGACGATGCATAGGGATGTCAGTGTCCCTTCGTGTTGTGCCTTCATCCACAGGGTTGCCTTCGAAGAGATGTCCGGGCGTCAGGTTCTCATCTAGAGTGGACCGGGAATTCGGGATCTTTCAGCATATGGCACCAACCATGAGGCTACTTTTCGAATTTCCTCATGAGACCGGCCTCATCCGGAGGTTCACGGGGAACGTCGGGAACCCCTTGAAGAGAAAACATGGGAATCAACCCTTCTGTCGCGATCAGGAGGGGTGAAGGGGCTCACAGGAAGTGCTTCCGTGAACTTTGGTGTTTCCCTCGAGTGAGACCGGTATGTCAGGGAACTTTGGGGGTCGCATCAAGGGTGCCAAGTACCGTTTTGTACTTCAGGATGGAACGTGGGACTTCTCTTGATACGCTGTAGCAGCCAAGGGCCTCATCTTGCGATGACGGGGGAGCCACGTGGTTTTTCTCGAGTTGCGGCGGGATTCTCGAGTTACGACGGGGATTTCAGGCTTCCTCTTGTGTTGGGCCAGGGAAGTCCAATCATCCATTCGAGTTGCGAGGGAGAGCTGGGGGTTGCGCTCGAGTCACTGCAGGGCAAAGGAGACCTCATCTAGGCTTGTGTCCAGGACCTAATGTTCCTCTCCAAGGGCCACAGGGATCTCAGGTTTGCATTCCAGACTCACCCAGGGAGTCAGGCCTCATGTCGAAGGGAAGCAAAGGACTCCGCTCTCCTTTCGAGTCGCGACGGGCACCACTTGGAGCCCACTTTGTGGCCTAAAGGGAGTCAAGCCTCCTGTGAAGTTTGGAGAGAGGACTTGGGACTGCTCTCCAGGCCATGCAGGAAAAGATGGCCCTCATCTCGCGATGACGGAGGGATCTTGTGGGTTTTCTCGAGCTGCGGCGCCAGTGTGGGGTTTCACACGAGGTACGACGGGGAGCTCAGGGAGCCTCTCGAGTGGCGCCAGGGAAGTCAGGTCTCCATGTGCGTGGCGAGGGGGAGCGCATTATTGCTCTCGAGCTATGGTAGGGGAATCTGACCTCAAGACGCATTGAAGAAGGACTCTCGAGGTCTTTCTTCGGTTTTGGCAGGAAACTCTTATTTCCCTCGACTTTTGCCGGTGGCCTCAAGGAGCTTCTCAGAATGCCTATGAGAAGTCAGGGATACTGTGGAGATGGGAGGGGCCTCTCGGGACTCCGCTGGGGTTGTCGCAATGGAAGAGGGCCTTATCTCGAGGGGAGGCAGGAACCTCAGGCTTCCTCTCTGTTTCTGACTCCGACCCTCCGACCTCAGGGTCCCTGCAGAGTTGGGAGCGGAGAGTTAGGCCTCGTCTTGTGTGAGGAAGGGAACCCCGCTTGCCTCTCGAGATGCTCAGGGGGTCTCAGGCCCCTCTTCGAGCTGTGTGTGGAACCCACGGGTGTTTCTGGACGATGCACGGGAGTGTCAGTGCCCCTTCGTGTTGTGCCTTCACCCACAGGGTTGCCTTCGAAGAGGTGTCCGTGCAACGGGTTCTTCTCAAGAGTGGACCGGGAAATCGAGGTCGATCGGCATGTGGCACCACCCCCGTGGCTCATCTCAAATTTCCTTGTGCGGACGGCCTCATCCTGAGATGCGCCGGGAAGGCCTGGAATCCCTTCCAGACCACGCAGGGGAATCGACACTCCTGTCGCCATCAGGAGGGGAGAAGGGGCTCAGATGAAGTGGTGTCGGGACCCTCGGTGTTTCCCTCGAGGGAACTAGGTGTGTCGGGGAAATTCTGGGGGTCGCATGAAAGGTGTCAGGTACTGTTTCGCACTTCAGGACGGAAATTGGGACTTCCCTTGAGACGCCATAGCGGGCAAGAGTCTCATCTTGCAAAGACGTAGGAACCACGTGGCTTTCCTCGAGTTGCGGCGGGATTCTCGAGTTACGACGGGGACCTCAGGCATCCTCTTGGGTTGGCCCTGGGAAGCCCAATCTTCCCCTCGAGTGAAAGGGAAAGCTGGGGGTTGCGCTCGAGTCACTGCAGGGCCCAAGAGACCTCACCTAGGCGTGTGTCCGGGACCTAATATTCCTCTCCAGGGAAGGCAAGGATCTCGGGGTTGCATTCCAGGCTCCCCCGGGGAGTCAGGCCTCATCTCGAGGGGAAGCCAAGGACTCCGCTCTCCTCTCGAGTCGCGACGCGGGTCTCTGGGAGTCCCCTGAGCGGCTTCAAGGGAGTCCAGCCTCCTTTTCAGGTTGGAGACAGGACACGGGATTGCTCTCCAGGCCATGCAGGAAAAGTAGGCACTCAGCTCGCGAGGACGGGGGCGTCTCAGGGGTTTCCTCGAGCTGCGGTGCCCGTTGGGGTTTTCTCCCGAGGCACTACGAGGATCTCAGGGAGCCTCTCGTGTGGCGCCAGGGAAGTCAGGTCTCCATGCGGTGGCGATGGGGATCGAGTCATGGCTCTCGAGTAACGGGAGGGGACTAGGGCCTCGAGACGCGTTGAAGAAGGACTCTCGAGGTCATTTTCGGGGGGCGGCGGGAAACCCTCGTTTCCCTCGCCTTCTGCCGGGGACCTTAGGGAACTTCCCAGGGTGCCTCTGAGAGGCGAGGGATCCTGTGGAGGTGGCGGGGCCCCTCGGAACTCCGCTGGTTCTGGCGCAACGGAAGAGGGCCTCACCTCGAGGGGAGGCAGGAACCTCAGGCTTCCTCTCCGTTTCGGACTGCGACCGCAGGGTCCCTGCAGAGTTGGGACAGGAGAGTCAGGCCTCGTCTTGTCTGAGGAAGGGAACCCCGCTGGCCTCTCGAGTTGCTCAGGGGGTCTCAGGCCCCCCGTCGAGTTGTGTGTGGAACCCGCGGGTCGTTGCGGACGATGCACGGGGGTGGCAGTGCCCCTTCATGTTGTGCCTTCACCCACAGGGTTGCCTTTGAAGAGGGGTCCGGGCCTCGGGTCCTTCTCAAGATCGGACCGGGGAATCGGGGGCGTTCGGCATGTGGCCCCACCCACGTGGCTCGTCTCGAATTTCCTCGTGAGACCGGCCTCATCCTGAGGGGCGCCGGGAAGGCCGGGAACCCCTTCCAGACCACGCAGGGGAATCGCCTCTCCTGTCGCGATCAGGAGGGGAGAAGGAGCTCAGAGGAAGCGGTGCCGGGACCCTCGGTGTTCCCCTCGAGGGAACCCGGCGTGTCGGGGGACTTTTGGGGGTCGCAGGAAGGCTGTCAGGGACCGTTTCTCCCTTCAGGGCGGAACAGGGGACTTCCCTTGAGACGCCGTCGCGGGCAAGGGCCTCATCTTGCCAAGAGGTGGGAACCACGTGGTTTTTCTCGAGTTGCGGCGGCATTCTCGCGTTACGACGGGGATCTCAGCCTTCCCCTGGGGTTGGCCCTGGGAAGCCCAATCTTCCCCTCGGGTTGCGAGGGAAAGCTGGGGGTTGCGCTCGAGTCACTGCAGGGCCGAAGAGACCTCACGTAGGCGTGTGTCCGGGACCTAATATTCCTCTCCATGGAAGGCAGGGATCTCGGGGTTGCATTCCAGGCTCCCCCGGGGAGTCAGGCCTCGTCTCGAGGGGAAGCCAAGGACTCCACTCTCCTCTCGAGTCGCGACGCGTGTCTCTTGGAGCCCCCTGAGCGGCCTCAAGGGAGTCCCGCCTCCTCTTCCGTTTGGAGAGAGGACCCGGGATTGCTCTCCAGGCCATGCAGGAAAAGAAGGCCCTCAGCTCGCGAGGACGGGGGCGTCTCAGGGGATACCTCGAGCTGCGGTGCCCGTGGGGGTTTTCTCCCGAGGCACGACGAGGATCTCAGGGAGCCTCTCGTGCGGCGCCAGGGAAGTCAGGTCTCCATGCGAGTGGCGAGGGGGAGCGCGTCCTGGCTCTCGAGTCACGGGAGGGGACTCGGGCCTCGAGACGCGTTGAAGAAGGACTCTCGAGGTCTTTGTCGGGGGGCGGCGGGAAACCCTCGTTTCCCTCGCCTTCTGCCGGGGACCTTAGGGAACTTCCCAGGGTGCCTCTGAGAGGCGAGGGATCCTGTGGAGGTGGCGGGGCCCCTCGGGACTCCGCTGGGTCTGGCGCAACGGAAGAGGGCCTCACCTCGAGGGGAGGCAGGAACCTCAGGCTTCCTCTCCGTTTCGGACTCCGACCGCAGGGTCCCTGCAGAGTTGGGACAGGAGAGTCAGGCCTCGTCTTGTCTGAGGAAGGGAACCCCGCTGGCCTCTCGATTTGCTCAGGGGGTCTCAGGCCCCCCGTCGAGCTGTGTGTGGAACCCGCGGATCTTTGCGGACGATGCACGGGGGTGGCAGTGCCCCTTCGTGTTGTGCCTTCACCCACAGGGTTGCCTTCGAAGAGGGGTCCGGGCCTCGGGTTCTTCTCAAGAGCGGACCGGGGAATCGGGGGCGTTCGGCATGTGGCCCCACCCACGTGGCTCGTCTCGAATTTCCTCGTGAGACCGGCCTCATCCTGAGGGGCGCCGGGAAGGCCGGGAACCCCTTCCAGACCACGCAGGGGAATCGCCTCTCCTGTCGCGATCAGGAGGGGAGAAGGGGCTCAGAGGAAGGGGTGCCGGGACCCTCGATGTTCCCCTCGGGGGAACCCGGCATGTCGGGGGACTTTTGGGGGTCGCAGGAAGGCTGTCAGGGACCGTTTCGCCCTTCAGGGCGGAACAGGGGACTTCCCTTGAGACGCCGTCGCGGGCAAGGGCCTCATCTTGCCAAGAGGTGGGAACCACGTGGTTTTTCTCGAGTTGCGGCGGCATTCTCGAGTTACGACGGGGATCTCAGCCTTCCCCTGGGGTTGGCCCTGGGAAGCCCAATCTTCCCCTCGGGTTGCGAGGGAAAGCTGGGGGTTGCGCTCGAGTCACTGCAGGGCCGAAGAGACCTCACCTAGGCGTGTGGTCGGGACCTAATATTCCTCTCCAGGGAAGGCAGGGACCTCGGGGTTGCATTCCAGGCTCCCCCGGGGAGTCAGGCCTCGTCTCGAGGGGAAGCCAAGGACTCCGCTCTCCTCTCGAGTCGCGACGCGGGTCTCTTGGAGCCCCCTGAGCGGCCTCAAGGGAGTCCAGCCTCCTCTTCCGTTTGGAGAGAGGACCCGGGATTGCTCTCCAGGCCATGCAGGAAAAGAAGGCCCTCAGCTGGCGAGGACGGGGGCGTCTCAGGGGTTTCCTCGAGCTGCGGCGCCCGTGGGGGTTTTCTCCCGAGGCACGACGAGGATCTCAGGGAGCCTCTCGTGCGGCGCCAGGGAAGTCAGGTCTCCATGCGCGTGGCGAGGGGGAGCGCGTCCTGGCTCTCGAGTCACGGGAGGGGACTAGGGCCTCGAGACGCGTTGAAGAAGGACTCTCGAGGTCTTTGTCGGGGGGCGGCGGGAAACCCTCGTTTCCCTCGCCTTCTGCCGGGGACCTTAGGGAACTTCCCAGGGTGCCTCTGAGAGGCGAGGGATCCTGTGGAGGTGGCGGGGCCCCTCGGAACTCCGCTGGGTCTGGCGCAACGGAAGAGGGCCTCACCTCGAGGGGAGGCAGGAACCTCAGGCTTCCTCTCCGTTTCGGACTCCGACCGCAGGGTCCCTGCAGAGTTGGGACAGGAGAGTCAGGCCTCGTCTTGTCTGAGGAAGGGAACCCCGCTGGCCTCTCGAGTTGCTCAGGGGGTCTCAGGCTCCCCGTCGAGTTGTGTGTGGAACCCGCGGGTCTTTGCGGACGATGCACGGGGGTGGCAGTGCCCCTTCGTGTTGTGCCTTCACCCACAGGGTTGCCTTTGAAGAGGGGTCCGGGCCTCGGGTCCTTCTCAAGAGCGGACCGGGGAATCGGGGGCGTTCGGCATGTGGCCCCACCCACGTGGCTCGTCTCGAATTTCCTCGTGAGACCGGCCTCATCCTGAGGGGCGCCGGGAAGGCCGGGAACCCCTTCCAGACAACGTAGGGGAATCGCCTCTCCTGTCGCGATCAGGAGGGGAATAGGGGCTCAGAGGAAGCGGTGCTGGGACCCTCGGTGTTCCCCTCGGGGGACCCCGGCGTGTCGGGGGACTTTTGGGGGTCGCAGGAAGGCTGTCAGGGACCGTTTCGCCCTTCAGGGCGGAACAGGGGACTTCCCTTGAGACGCCGTCGCGGGCAAGGGCCTCATCTTGCCAAGAGGTGGGAACCACGTGGCTTTTCTCGAGTTGCGGCGGCATTCTCGAGTTACGACGGGGATCTCAGCCTTCCCCTTGGGTTGGCCCTGGGAAGCCCAATCTTCCCCTCGGGTTGCGAGGGAAAGCTGGGGGTTGCGCTCGAGTCACTGCAGGGCCGAAGAGACCTCACCTAGGCGTGTGTCCGGGACCTAATATTCCTCTCCAGGGAAGGCAGGGATCTCGGGGTTGCATTCCAGGCTCCCCCGGGGAGTCAGGCCTCGTCTCGAGGGGAAGCCAAAGACTCCGCTCTCCTCTCGAGTCGCGACGCGGGTCTCTTGGAGCCCCCTGAGCGGCCTCAATGGAGTCCAGCCTGCTCTTCAATTTGGAGAGAGGACTCGTGATTGGTCTCCAGGCCATGCAGGAAAATAAGGCCCTCATCTCGTGATGACCGGGGTGTCTCATGTGTTTCTTCGAGCTGCCGCGGCAGTGTGGGTTTCCTCACGAGGTACGATGAGGATCTCAGGGAGCCTCTCGTGCAGTGCCAGTGTAGTCAGGTCTCCATGCGCGTGAAGAGGGGGCGCGTGTCATGGCTCTCGAGTCATGGTAGGGAAATCGCGACTCAACACATTTTGAAGCACTCTCGAGGTCTTTCTCGAGTCATGGCAGAAAACCCAGGGTTCCCTCGACTTGTGCCTGTGACCTCAGGGAGCTTCTCATTGTGCCTCTGAGAACTCAGGGATACTGTGGAGTTGGTAGGGGCCTCTCGGGACTCCACTGGGTATGGTGCAATGGAAGAGGGCCTCATCTCGAGTGGACGCAGGAACCTCAGGCTTCCTCTCCGTTTCTGACTCGGATCCCATGGTCCCTGCAGAGTAGGGACAAGAGAGTCACACCTAGTCTTCTGTTGAGGAATGGACCTTCGTTTGCCTTTCGAGTTCTTTACAGGGTGACAGGCCACTTGTCGAAATGTCTGTGGGACCTGCGGGTTTTTCTGGACGATGCACGCGGGTGTCAGTGCCCCTTCGTGTTGTGCCTTCATCCACAGGTTTTCCTCCAAAGAGGTGTGCTGGCATCGGGTTCTTTTCAAGAGTGGACCGTGAAATTGGGGTCTTTCGGCATGTGGCACCACCCACGAGGCTACCTTTCGAACTTCCTCATGAGACCGGCCTCATCCTGAGGTGCGCCCTGAAGGTCGGGAACCCCTTGCAGACAGAGAAGGGGAGTCGACCCTCCTGTCGCAATCAGGAGAGGAGAAGGGGTCAGATGAAGTGGTGCCGGGAACCTCGGTGTTCCCCTTGAGTGAGTCTGGTATGTCGCGGAACTTTTGGGGTCGCATCAAGGGTGCCAAGTACCGTTTCGCACTTCAGGATGGAACGTGGGACTTCTCTTGAGATGCTGTAGCGGACAAAGGGCCTCATCTTGCGATGACGAGGGAAGCACGTGGTTTTTCTCGAGTTTCGGTGGGATTCTCGAGTTACGATGGGGAATTCAGGCTTCCTCTTGTGTTGGCCCAGGAAGTCTAATCTTCCATTCGAGTTGCCAGGGAGAGCTGGGGATTGGGCTCCATTCACTGAAGGGCAAACTAGACCTCATCTAGGCTTGTATCCAGGACTTAATGTTCCTCTCCATAGGCGACAGGGATTTGGGGTTGCATTCCATACTCACCCAGGGAGTCAGGCCTCATCTCGAGGGGAAGCAAAGGACTCCACTCTCTTCTCGAGCCGCGACAGGTATCTCTTGGAGCCCACTGAGTGGTCTTTGCTCTGTAGGAGAGCTCTAGTGTACATAAGCCTGTACATAAGTGAACACAGACATTCTGTGTGCATGTTGCTGCGTACCGAAAATAGGGCCACAAGGAGCCTCATGCTCTCCATGCGGCGCGGAAGCTGTGCAGCCACGCAGCAGCTGAAGAATCCAACCAATTGCTCTTTTCTTACCTCTGACAGAGCTCGCATTGCCGTAGCCCTTGGCAGTTTGGAAACACTGGACCCTAACCCCTCTCAAAGTAGGCCTGGGTTCTAGTTCGAATAGAAAGTCAATAGCGGAGCTGAGGACAGGAACGCGGCAGTCATTTATCACACGCTCCTGCAGCCTGCTACTACAGGGACACTAATGCTAGAAGCTAGGAATGTCTTTGCAAGGTGCACAAAGGACAAGGGAGAACCTCGACCCTGACTCTAGTATTTCAGCCCCCTGAGCAGATCTGAGGTTCTCCCGCTGTAGAAGCTAACCCATTCCTTTCAAATACAGGCTTCCTAACACAGGGCCAGTTGGCTGCTTGCTCTTCCACGAAGCAGGCTTCCTTAACTTGCAAACTGCGAATTCCGCTTAACAGCCTGGAGGAAAAATCGCTTCTTGGAAGATTTTTTTCAGAGGCTGTATCCCCGGAGCTGGGGCCAAGCTAGGGGACCCATACTGACAAGGGAAGGCAAAACCACATCCAATGTCTTTGCTTTGGGGGACAGCTTTGGTGAGCCTAAGTCTTTCAGGAATATTTCTGGCTCCAACAGAGTCAAATTCTGTGTGTGAAGCTGCACAGCCAAAATAGGGGAACAGAGAGCCTGATTCTCTCTGTGTAGCTTTGAAGCTGTCATTCAAACAACAGCTTGAGAATCCATACAATGCTCTCCCTTACTGCTAAGAGAATTCTCATTGCTGTAGTCCTTGACAGTTTGTAGAAATCCGCACCCTAACCCTTCTCCAAGTGGGCCTGGGTCCTAGCTCGGAACAACAGGCAACGGCGGAGCTGAGGCCCAGTAAGGCACAAGTGAGGTCTCACACACTCTTGCAGCCTGATCGTCCAGGAGCAGTAAGGCCTCTTTTTCCCTGCAGGGGGCTCGCTTGCCTTGCCTCCTGTGAACTGCATTTCCCAGCCTGGGCGCAAAGCTGTTCCTGGAGATTTTTTCTCAGGGGCTGTTTCCCTGGAGCTGGGTCGGACCTCGGGGGCCCAACTCACAGGGGAAGACAAAACCACATGGACAGGTCTATGCTCTGTAGGAGAGCTCTAGTGAACCTCATCTCTCAGGAACATTCTTGGCTTCTACAGAGACACCTCTGTGCATGAAGCTACACACCCAACATAGTGGCAAAGGGAGTCTGATTCTCTCCGTGGGTGCTGATGCTTTGTGGCAAAGCACCTGCTTGATGATCCATCCACTTAGGCTTCCCTCGCCTTGACAGAGGTCCCATTGCTGTAGCCCTTGGCAGTTTGGAAAGAAGAAGACACTTACCCTTCATAAAGTAGGCCTTTGTCCTAGTTTGAATGGAAAGGTAATAGCTGAGCTGAGGCCAATAAGGTGCCTGCCAAGTCTGACATACTCCCGTAGCCTTCACCTCCATGGAAAATAACTCTAGAATCTGGGAATGTCTTTGCAAGGCTGGCAAAGGGCAGTCAGGAACCAGCACCCTGCCTCTGGAATTACTGACCTCTGAGCAGATCTGAAGGTCTCCTTTAGGAGAAGCTAACCCATTCTTTCCAAATAGAGGCTTCCAAACAGGCCGGTTGGCTGCCTCTTCGCGGCCGAAGGAGGCCTGTTTTTCTCGCATCCTATGAAGCCCTGTTCCCAGCCTCTGGGAAAAGCGGATCTTGAAGATATTTTCTCAGGGTTTGTTTCCATGGAGCTAGGGCCGAGACCAGAGACCCAATCGCACAGGGGAAGGAAAACCACATGGACAAGTCTTTGCTCTCCAGGAGAACTCTAAGTGAAACTTACTGTGTCAGGAACGTTCTTGACACCTATGGAGACACCCCTGTGTGTGAAGCTGCGTACCCAACAAGGGGGCACACAGGGCCTGATTCTCTCTTTGCAGCTTTGAAGCTGTCGTTCAAACAACAGCTTGAGAATCCATAGAATGCTCTCCCTTACCTCTGAGAGACTTCTCATTGCTGTAGCCTTTGGCAGTTTTTACAAATCCGCACCCAAACCCTTCTCCAAGTAGGCCTGGGTCCTGGTTTGGATGGCCATGCAATGGCGGAGCTGAGGTCAGTAAGGCACCAGTCAGGTGTCACACACTCTGGCAGCCTGCTCCTCCAGGGACAGTAAGGCCTATTTTTCCGTGCAGGAGGCTCGCTTGCCTTGCCTCCTGTGAACTGCGTTTCCCAGCCTGGGCAAAAAGCGGTTCCTGGAGATCTTTTCTCAGGGGCTCTATCCCCAGAGCTGGGGTGGACCTCGGGGACCCATCTCACAGGGGAAGGAAAAACCACATGGACAGGTCTATGCTCTGTAGGAGACCTTAGTGAATCTCAAGTCTTAGGAACATTCTTGGCTCGTACAGAGACACCTCTGTGTGTAAAGCTACACACCGAACATAGGGGCACAGGGAGCCTGATTCTCTCCGTGGGGTGCTGATGCTTTGTGGCAAAGCACCTGTTTGAGAATCCATCCGCTTACGCTTCCCTCGCCTTGACAGAGGTCTCATTGCTGTGTCTCTTGGCAGTTGGGAAAGAAGTAGACCCTTACCCTTCACCAAGTAGGCCCTGATCCTAGTTTGAAAGGAAAGGCAATAGCTGAGCTGAGGCCAGTAAGGCACCCGTCAACTCTGACATATTCCCGATGCCTGCTGCTTCATGGAAAATATTGCTAGAATCTAGGAATGTCTTTGCAAGGCTGGCAAAGGGCAGTCAGGAACCTCGACCCTGCCTCTGGAATTTCTATCTTCTGAGCAGATCTGGAGGTCTCCTTCTGGAGAAGCTAACCCATTCCTTGCAAATAGAGGCTTCCAAACACAGGCCGGTTGGCTGCCTCTTCTTGCCTGAAGGAGGCTTGCTTTTCCTGCCTCCTATGATCCCTGGTTCCCAGCATGGGGGAAAAGCAGATCTTGGAGATCTTTGCTCAGGGGTTGTTTCCACGGAGCTGGGGTTGTGCCCAGAGACCCACACATACAGGGGAAGGCAAAACCACATGAACAAGTCTTTGCTTTCTAAGAGAGCTCTAGTGAACCTCAGTCTTTGACGAACGTCCTTGGCTCCTATGCAGACACCTCTGTGTGTGAAACTGCGTACCCAACATGGCGGCAGAGAGCCTGATTCTCTCTGTGCAGGTTTAATGCTGTCGTTCAGAAAACAGCTTGAGAATCCATACAATTCTCGCCCTTACCTCTGAGAGAGTTCTCATTGCAGTAGCCCTTGGCAGTTTGTAGAAATCTGCACCTAAACCCTTCTCCAAGTAGGCCTGAGTCCCAGTTCGGAGGAACAAGCAATGGCGGAGCTAAGACCAGTATGGCACCGGTCAGTTTTCACACACTCTGGCAGCCTGCTCCTCCAGGGACAGTAAGGCTTCTTTTTCTCTGCAGGAGGCTCACTTGCCTTACTTCCTGTGAACAGCTTTTCCCACCCTGGGCGAAAAGCGGTTCCTGGAGATCTTTTCTCAGAGGCTGTTTTCTCGGAGCTGGGGTGGACCTCGGGGACCCAACTCACAGGGGAAGGCGAAACCACATGTACAGGTGAGCACTCTGTAGGAGAGCTCTTGTGAGCCTCATCTCTCAGGAACATTCTTGGCTCCTGTAGAGACACCACTGTGTGTGAATCTACACACCCCACATAGGGGCAAAGGGAGCCTGATTCTCTCCGTGGGGTGCTGATGCTTGGTGGCAAAGAACCTTCCTGATAATCCATCCACTTATGCTTCCCTCGCATTTACGGAGGTCTCATTGCTGTAGCCCTCGGCAGTTTGGAAAGAAGAAGACCCTTACCCTTCATAAAGTAGGGCCTTGTCCTACTTTGAATGGAAAGGCAATAGCTGAGCTGAGGCCAATAAGGCGCCAGTCAAGTCTGACATATTCCCAAAGCCTGCTTCTTCAGGAAGATAACTGTAGAATCTAGGAATGTCTTTGCAAGGCTGGCAAAGGGCAGTCAGGACCCTGCACACTGCCTCTGGAATTACCGACTTCTGAACAGATCTGGAGGTCTCCCTTAGGGGAAGCTAACCCATTCTTCCAAATAGAGGCTTCCAAACGCAGGCCGCTTGGCTGCCTCTTGCTCTCTGAAGGAGGCCTGCTTTTCCCGCCTCCTATGAACCCCACATCCCAGCCTCGGGGAAAAGCGGATCTTGAAGA
Source organism: Bubalus kerabau (assembly GCF_029407905.1). NCBI lineage: Eukaryota > Metazoa > Chordata > Mammalia > Artiodactyla > Bovidae > Bubalus > Bubalus kerabau. The sequence goes on from NW_026577882.1 coordinate 5,169,790, forward strand.
TCTTTTCTCAGGGGTTGTTTCCACGGAGCTGGGGCCGAGCCTGGAGCCCCAAACGCACAGGGGAAGAAAAACCACATGGACAAGTCTTTGCTCTCTAGGAGAGCTCTAGTGAACCTCACTCTGTCAGGAACGTTCTTGTTTCCTATGGAGACACCCCTGTCTGTGAAGCTGTGTACTGAACATGGAGACACAGAGTCTGATTCTCTCTGTGCAGCTTTGAAGCTGTCGTTCAAACAACAGCTTGAAAATCCATACAATGCTCTTCCTTACCCGTGACACAGTTCTCATTGCTATACCCCTTGGCAGTATTTAGAAATCCATACCCAAACCCTTCTCCTAGTAGGCCTGGGTCCTAGTTCGGAGGAACATGCAATGGCGGAGCTGAGGCCAGTAAGGCACCAGTCAGGTCTCACACACTCTTGCAGCCTGATCGTCCAGGGAGACTAAGGCCTGTTGTGCCTTGCAGGAGGCTCGCTTGTGTTACCTCCTGTGAACTGCGTTTGCCAGCCTGGGGGAATAGCGGTCCCTGGAGATCTTTTCTCAGGGGCTCCTTCCCCTGAGCTGGGGCGGACCTCAGGGACCCAACTCACAGGGCAAGGCAAAACCATATGGACAGGTCTATGCTCTGTAGCAGACTTCTAGTGAACCTCATCTCTCAGGAACATTCTTGGCTCCTATAGAGACACTTCTGTGTGTGAAGCTGCGTACCTAACATAGGGGCACAGAGAGCCTGATTCTCTCAGTTCATTTTGACCCTGTCGTTCAGAAAACAGCTTGAGAATCCATAAAATGCTCTCCCTTACCGCTGAGAGAATTCTCACTGCTGTACCCTTGGCACTTTGTAGAAATCCGCACCCAAACGCTTCTCCAAATAGGCCTGGGTCCTAGTTCGGAGGAACAGGCAATGGTGGAACTGAGGCCAGTAAGGCAACAGTCAGGTTTTACACACTCTGGCAGCCTGCTCCTCCAGGGACAGTAAGGCCTCTTTTTCTCTGCAGGAGATTCGCTTGCCTTACTTCCTGTGAACAGCGTTTCCCAGCCTCAGCGAAGCGGTTCCTGGAGATCTTTTCTCAGGGACAGTTTCCCCGGAGGTGTGGCGGACCTCGGGGACCCAACTCACAGGGGAAGGCAAAACCACATGGACAGGTCTATGCTCTGTAGGAGAGGTTTAGTGAACCTAATCTCTCAGGAACATTCTTGGCTCCTATAGAGACAACTCTGTGTGTGAAGCTACACTCCCAACATTGGGGAACAGGGATCTTGGTTCTCTCCGTGGGGTGCTGATGCTTTGTAGTAAAGCACCTGCTTGAGAATCCGTCCTCTTAGGCTTCCCTCGCCTTGACAGAGGTCTCATTGCTGTAGCCCTTGGCAGTTTCAAAGAAGAAGACCCTTACCCTTCATAAAGTAGGCCCTTGTCCTAGTTTGAATGGAAAGGCAATAGCTGAGCTGAGGCCAATAAGGAGCCAGTCCCCTCTGACACATTCCGGAAGCCTGCTCCTTCATGGAATATAACTCTAGAATCTTGGAATGTCTTTGCAAGGCTGGCAAAGGGCAGTCAGGAACCAGCACCCTGCCTCTGGAATTACCGACTTCTGAGCAGATCTGGAGGTCTCCTTTAGGAGAAGCTAACCCATTCCTTCCAAATAGAGGCTTCAAAACACAGGCAGGTTGGCGGCCTTTCGTGCCCGAAGGAGGCTTGCTTTTCTCTCCTCCTATGAACCCCAGTTCCCAGCCTCTGGGAAAAGCGTATCTTGAAGATATTTTCTCAGGGGTTGTTTCCACGGAGCTGGGGCCGAGCCCGGGGCCCAAAGGCACAGGGGAAGGCAAGACCACATGGACAGGTCTATGCTCTGTAGCAGACCTCTAGTGAACCTCATCTCTCAGGAACATTCTTGGCTCCTATAGAGACACCTCTGTGTGTGAAGCTGCGTACCTAACATAGGGGCACAGAGAGCCTGATTCTCTCTGTTCATTTTGACGCTGTCATTCAGAAAACAGCTTGAGAATCCATAAAATTCTCTCTCTTACCATTGAGAGAATTCTCACTGCTGTAGCCCTTGGCACTTTGTAGAAATCTGCACCCAAACGCTTTTCCAAGTAGGCCTGGGTGCTAGCTCGGATGAACAGGCAATGGCGGAGCTGAGGCCAGTAAGGCAACAGTCAGGTTTCACACACTCTGGCAGCCTGCTCCTCCAGGGACAGTAAGGCCTATTTTGTTCTGCAGGAGATTCGCTTGCCTTACTTCCTGTGAACAGCATTTCCCAGCCTCGGCGAAGCGGTTCCTGGAGATCTTTTCTCAGGGACAGTTTCCCCGGAGGTGTGGCGGACCTCGAGGACCCAACTCACAGGGGAAGGCAAAACCACATGGACAGGTCTATGCTCTGTAGGAGAGGTTTAGTGAACCTAATCTCTCAGGAACATTCTTGGCTCCTATAGAGACAACTCTGTGTGTGAAGCTACACTCCCAACATTGGTGCACAGGGAGCTTGATTCTCTCCGTGGGGTGCTGATGCTTTGTGGCAAAGCACCTGCTTGAGAATCCATCCTCTTAGGCTTCCCTCACCTTGACAGAGGTCTCATTGCTGTAGCCCTTGGCAGTTTGCAAAGAAGAATACCCTTACCCTTCATAAAGTAGGGCCTTGTCCTAGCTTGAATGGAAAGGCAATAGCTGAGCTGAGGTCAATAAGGAGCCAGTCCCGTCTGACACATTCCCGAAGCCTGCTCCTTCATGGAAAATAACTCTAGAATCTAGGAATATCTTTGCAAGGCTAGCAAAGGGCAGTCAGGAACCAGTACCCTGCCTCTGGAATTACCGACTTCTGAGCAGATCTGGAGGTCTCCTTTAGGAGAAGCTAACCCATTCCTTCCAAATAGAGGCTTCAAAACACAGGCAGGTGGGCTGCCTTTTCGTTCCCTATGGAGGCGTGCTTTTCTCTCCTCCTATGAACCCCGGTTCCCAGACACTGGGAAAAGTGGATCTTGAAGATATTTTCTCAGGGGTTGTTTCCACGGAGCTGGGGCCGAGCCTGGAGACCCAAAGGCACAGGGGAAGGCAAGACCACATGGACAAGCCTTTGCTCTTTAGTATAGCTCTAATGAACCTCACTCTGTCAGGATCTTTCTTGATTCCTACGGAGACACACCTGTGTGTGAAGCTGCGGCTACAGAGAGCCTGATTCCCTCCGTTTACCGCTGAGTCTGCATTGCCAAGCAACAGCTTGGGAACGCAGCCTGGGGCGCTTCCCTTCCCTCGGACAGAGCTCTCCTTGCGGTAGGCCTTGGTAGTTTGCATACAATGGGGCCCTAAGCCCTCTGCAAGTTGGCCTGGCTCCTAGGTCCAAAGGGCAGGCCAGAGCGGAGCTGAGGCTGTCAGGCTCCAGACACATCTCCCATACTCCTACATCCTGCTCCTACCCGGGCGTGAACGCTAGAAGCTGGGAAGGTACCTGGACCGTGCAGGGGCGGGGCGAACGCGGGCGGCGTGGGGCGGGAGTCGGCTTCTGGCGGGGGTGGGGGCGGGCTTCCCAGTTGTGCTCTCGGAGGTGGACACTGAGGCTGAAAACGCGCCGGGAGCGCACCCGGGACTGGGTAAACCCGGGCTGCGGGGGTCGAGATTCAGATGGCTTTGGGTGGGGGTCGGTCCCAGTTGTGCTCCCGGGGGTCGCCACTGCGGCTGGGAACGCACCGGGAGCGCGGCAGGGGCGGGGCTAACCCTGGTGGCGCGGGGCGGGGGTCGGCTCACGGGGGGGATGGGGAGGGGTTCCCAGTTGCGCTCTCGGGGGTTGCAACTGCGGCTGGGAACGCCCATTTCGTCCGCTCCTGGGTCCCCAAGGATCGCCATCCCATGGGTGCAGCGGAGGGCTGCGGACCACAGGTAAGGGAAGTGGGACTGCGTGGAGCAGGGAACCAAGTATTCCGCCGTCTGTTGGCACATTCTTGGAGCTCCCCAACCTGGCGGTCGCAGAAAGGCCTTGCCTTTGGGGTCAAGGCCTTAACCGCTCCACCCCTCTGCTGAAAAATCTCAGAGTCTGCGCGGTTTTTCCAAGCAGCCTAGTGTCCTCTGGAAATCCAAGGGACAGAACACTGAACTCTGGCCAGCTGGCCCAGCCCTGCTTCTGGCACTTTGTAAGCCAGCGGGCCCTTGAGCACCTTCTGGGATGGGAAAGGGAAGGGTCCATGGATTGCACCCTAGAAACTTAGTAGGGTGCATGGATTTCAAACCCTGGTGGCCGCCCAGGCAGCAAAGAAGGGGGGAGGGCACCTAGCTGCCCTTTCATGGCAGAATCTGTGGTTGTCCAGCTGCGTGGGCCTTTTCATGAGGACCCTGTGCAATAAAAGTTTGGTGTTTTGGAACTGAATAATTAGAACGTGTAAAAGCTTTAAATTATGTGGTGGTGTAATTAAAAAACAAAACAAAACAAAACCAAGCTCCAAGTGTTTTGCAAATGGAGGTTTAAATATTGAAGGACTGTATTCCTTGCACTGTGGCATTCTATCAAGAAGTGTGCAGGATTTTTTTTTTTTTTTAAGAAGAGTGTTCGAAGTGAGGGAAACAGGAAACCCAGAGGTGCCCCTGTATTTTGGGGAAGGCCTTAGGAGGTCACTTGGAAATGCTGCTGGCTGTGCGGGAGCGGGGCAGATGGGCTGTGCAGGCTTGTCCTTTGCATGGATGTTCTTGTGTGTGGAAACCCAGCTCGGAGCCATCTCCTGATGTGTAAGAATTTCGCAGACAAACCTTGAGCTAAGCAATGCATTTTTTCCTAAGAAAATGTTTGTCTTAAGCGATGTAAATATCCTATGTATTTCCGCTAGACTCTGGCTTCAGGTCGGTTCCCCCTAAAGGCTCAGAAGCGATTTGAACAAAACAGCATGTTTTCCTCCTAGCTTGTTCTCCTTATCTATGTTAAGGAAATGATATATTTGCCTGCAATACTGCCTTTCTTCAAGATTCATGTCAATCAAGTTTTGGCCCGGGATGGCTCACCTGCTGCCAATATTATCTCAATGCATGTCGTGGGGGAGGGGCCTGGTGCCATTCCCTGAAACAGTTCCTTTCTTTCCTTAGCTGACTGCTAGTGCCTGTAGAATATCTGGCTAAAGACCAGCAGGGGGTACTCTTACTACCCACCCCCCACCCCGCCTCGAGTCTAAGTCAGCAGCTTTCTCTATCTCTTTAATACTTTAATAACACTTGATTACACAAAAGCTCTGAGCGATCAAATCATATCAAATCTTCATTTCAGATTGAAGATGCATTCCATGGTATTGCCATCTTAAGTTTTTCCATCGTTATGGAATATCTGTCTATGTATTCAGGATAGTTTTCAGCCAGGGTGTATAATTTCCAGTGTGCCAATCTTGTCATCCTCGTTACATCCATGGCAAAGTGTTTTATTCATGTTGATATTATTGAAAGGGAATTTTTTAAAATTCCTTTTCAGATTATTATCTGCTAATGTATACAGATAAAACTGTGTAATCATTCATTTTTATCAGTTTGGACAGCTTGATAGTTGTCTTTAATTTCTTTACTTTCTGACACTTTAAGATTATCCTGGGACACATATGTAATGCCTCACCCCTAAATTCAGACATGTGTTCAAAGAACTTCTGTCCTTTTATTTATTTATTTATTTATTCTTTAACATTGAAATCGTTTTGACTATGCTGGGTGTTTGTTGCTAGATGGAAGTAGCTAGGACCTCTGGACTGCAGTCTCTCATCTCTTGCTGACCTCTTGTTGACCTCTGCAGAATCCTGGTAGGTGGGAGCTTGTTAGTTCCTTGTTCCTTATCAGAACCTCCTGTGGTAAGTGTTTTTCTCTTCTCTGTTGCCTGGTAAGGGTGGGTGGTCATGGGCATCCCAAAGTTGGCTAGAAGTCAATTATTTAAGGAGGCTTGTGCATAGATATGGGAGAAGGCAATGGCACCCCACTCCTGGAAAATCCCAAGGACGGAGGAGCCTGGTAGGCTGCAGTCCATGGGGTGGCTAAGAGTCGGACACCACTGAGTGACTTCATTTTCACTTTTCACTTTCATGCATAGGAGGAGGAAATGGCAACGGACTCCAGTGTTCTTGCCTAGAGAACCCCAGGGACTGCAGGGCCCGGTGGGCTGCCATCTATGGCGTGGCACAGGGTCGGCCTCAACTGAACCACTTAGCAGCTGCAGCAGCAGCAGCAGCAGTGCATAGATATCAAAGGGGATGTGAACAGTCAGGTAGGATCACATATGTCATCGTGAAACAATACTTCTCCCCTTAGCCAAAGCTAACGAAAGATTTCTGTTCTAGGTCAACCTAGAAGAGATCACTTAGGAGGTAAAGAAACTTAAACTCCATTAGCAAAGGCAGTTCAACATCTCAAGAAAACTTGTGCTAGGCACAAAACTCTTTTCTGGGGGCCTACTTTCCCTACAACCTCCTTATCCCATTCTGTACCCATTCCTTTGCTTCTCCCATCCTGAAAATGCCACCTGTAAGACAGAACTACTTCGTTTTCCTTCTTAAAGTGTGATTGCATTCCATACATTCTTGTAATAACAAGTCATACATTTCCCTTCAGCAACCAAGAACTGACTCTTATATTGGCATTTGATAGATTGGTGAGCATACCTATCAGTGATAATAGCGCCCACCCCGCTTCCTGCAAGAACAGAACAAAACAAAACAAAACAAAAAAATTGCTTTCTTACATTTAATATGTTCGGATGGTGCCAGTCACTATTCATGCAGAGTCAAAAATCTCTTTTGTTTCTGTGTAAAAGGGAGGTCCTTTCAAGTCGTGAATGTTTAAGAAGTTTCATTTATTTGGAAGTGACCTAGCTATTCAATACACTGTCGTCACTTAGTTTAGCACCAGGATAGAAACTCAGGTAACCAAAACACCTGGAGGAACGATTGTAAGTTCAGTTCAGTTCAGTTGCTCAGTCGAGTCTGACTCTTTGGGACCCCGTGGCCTGCAGGACGCCAGGCTTCCGTGTCCATCACCAACTCCAGGGGCTTGCTCAAACTCATGTCCATCGAGTCAGTGATGCCATCCAACCATCTTATCCTCTGTCATCCCCTTCTCCTCTGCCTTCAGTCAAGACTATGAGAGGCAGATATTTTAGAGTATAATTATTGTTAAGAGTTTATCTAAAAGCTCATATCACATTTACATTTTCTACATTGGTTGTTGCTGTTTCCAGGTAGTTTCTTGCTGACAAGCTTGTGACAGATATAACAATAGAGCAATTTTTACCTCAAAAGAAACCTAGGCACTATGAACATGTTGTGCTTAATGTTGTTGACTCTTAGACATGTCTATAGTGGAGGAGCAAAACCAAAAATACTAGATATTTAATATTGACTAGTTCCCAGTTCACAGGACTCTGACATTCATTTAGGTCAATGTTTTCTTGTATTTCCAGCAGTTTGATTTGGAAGGGCTGCCTTGTCTTGAGACCATTGAAATCAGAACTCAGAACTTGAGCAATATTATCAAAAAACACAAGGCTCACACTGACATATACCTTAATCCAAACAGTCAGACAAGACATCTTCCAGTTTTCCGCCTGAGATTTAAAATATTTCTTTGAGCCGTTTTCCTGGGAAGTGGGGGGGGGGGGAGTGGGGGTGGCAGCGAGGCAGGCTTCGGTAACAAGCTAATTGTTGGTCATTGCATATGCAAAGAACCAGCTTTCCGGGTTCCAAGGAAAAAAGTTTCCTTGGTACCCAATTTTGTTCGGATCTATAGACTCTCATGGCCCTCCTAGGTCAGGACATCTTTCCTTTCTGTAGTCCTCGTTTGAACCCTAAATCATACACAGCTTGGACTGTCTCTGTGGGGTGGATGTATTGTCCTCGTGTTTGACCTGGCGGCAGTAGCGAGGTCCGAGAGCCTCTCCTGGAACCGGGCGTGGGGACGGGGCTCACCGGGAGCCCCTGGTGGAAGTGGGCAACGCGCCGGGAGCGCACCAGGGGCGGGGCGATCCCGGGCGGCGCGGGTCGGGGTTCTGGTCGGGAGGGGGTGGGGGGCGGTAACAGTTGTGCTCTCGGGGGTCCCCACTGCAGCTGGAAACGCGCTGGGAGTGCGGCAGGGGCGGGGTGAACCCGGGTGGCGCGGGGCGGGGTTCGGCTCCTGGCGGGGGTGGGGGAGGGCTTCCCAGTTGTGCTCTCGGTGGTGGCCACTGAGGCTGGAAACGCGCCGGGAGCGCACCCGGGGCGGGGTAAACCTGGGCTGTGCGGGTCGAGATTTAGATGGCTGTGGGTGGGGGTTCGGTCCCAGTTGTGCTCTCCGGGGTCGCCACTGCGGCTAGGAACGCCCATTTCCTACGCTCCTGTGTCCCCAAGGATCCACATCTAGTGGGTGCAGCGGAGGGCTGCGGGCCACATGTCAGGGAACTGGGACTGCTTGGAGCAGGGAACCAAGTATTCCGCCCTCTGTTGGCACATTCTCGGAGCTCCCCAACCTGGCGGTTGCAGAAAGGCCTCGCCCTTGGTGTCAAGGCCTTTACCGCTCCACCCCTTTGCTGAAAAATCTCAGTCTGCACGGTTTTCCCAAGCAGCCTAGTGTCCCCTGGAAGTCCAAGGGACAGAACACTGAACTCTGGCCGGCTGGCCCAGCCCTGCTTCTGGCACTTTGTAGGCCAGCGGGCCCTGGAGCACCTGCTAGGATGAGAAAGGGAAGGGTCCGCGAATTGCACCCTAGAAAGTTAGTAGGGTGCATGAATTTCAAACCCTGGTGGCCGCCCAGGCAGCAAAGAAGTGGGGAGGGCACCTTGCTGCCCTTTCATGGCAGAATCTGTGGCTGTCCTGATGCGTGGGCCTTTTCATGGGGACCTTGTGCAATAAAAGTTTGGTGTTTTGGTACTGAATAATTAGAAATTGTAAAAAGTTTAAATTATGTGGTGGTGTAATTAAAAAACAAAACAAAACAAAACCAAGCCCCAAGTGTTTGGCACAGGGAGGTTTAAGTATTGAAGGCCTGTTTTCCTTGCACTGTGGCATTCTATCAAGAAGTGTGCAGGATTTTTTTTTTTTTTTAAGAAAAGTGTTCAAAGTGAGGGAAACAGGAAACCCAGAGGTGCCCCTGTATTTTGGGGAAGGCCTTAGGAGGTCACTTGGAAATGCTGCTGGCTGTGGGGGAGGGGGGCAGATGGGTTGTGCAGGCTTGTCCTTTGCATTCATGTTCTTGTGTGTAGAAACCCAGCTCGGAGCCATCTCCTGATGTGTAAGAATTTCGCAGACAAACCTTGAGCTAAGCAATGCATTTGTTCCTGAGGAAATGTTTGTCTTAAGCGATGTAAATATCCTATGTATATCTGCTGGACTCTGGCTTCAGGTCGGTTCCCCCAATAGGCTCAGAAGCGACTTGAACAAAACAGTATGTTTTCCTCGTACCTTGTTCTCCTAATCTATGTTAAGGAAATGATGTATTTGCCTGGAATACTGCCTTTCTTCAAGATTCATGTCAATCAGTTTTTGGCCCAGGATGACTCACCTGCTGCCAATGTGACCTCAAGGCATGTCGTGGGGGAGGGGCCTGGGGCCATTCCCTGAGACAGTGCCTTTCTTTCCTTAGCTGACTGCTAGTGTCTGTAGAATATCTGGCTAGAGACCAGCAGGGCGTACACCCCGCCTCAAGTCTAAGTCAGCAGCTTTCTCTATCTCAGTTATACTTTAATAACAATTGATGACACAAAAGCTCTGAGCGATCAAATCATATCAAATCTTCATTTCAGATTGAAGATGCATTCCATGGTATTGCCATCTTAAGTCTTTCCATTGTTATGGAATATCTGTCCATGTATTCAGGATAGTTTTCAGCCAGGGTGTATAATTTCCAGTGTGCCAGTCTTCTCATCCTCGTTACATCCATGGCAAAGTGTTGTATTCATGTTGACATTATTGAAAGGGAATTTTTTTAAATTCCTTTTCAGATTATTATCTGCTAATATATACAGAAAAAACTGTGTAATCTTTCGTTTTTATCAGTTTGGACAGCTTGATAGTTGTCTTTAATTTCTTTCCTTTCTCATACTTTAAGATTTTCTGGGCACCATACATGTACTGCCTCACCCCTAATCTCAGTCATGTGTTCAAAGAACTTCTGTCCTTTATTTGTTTACTTATTTTTTGCAACATTGAATTCGTTTTGACTATGCTGGGTCTCTGCTGCAAGATGGAAGTTGCTAGGACCTCTGGACTGCAGTCTTCCATCTCTTATTGACCTCTTGTTGACCTCTGCAGAATCCTGGTTGGCGGGAGCTTGTTAGTTCCTTGTTCCTTACCAGGACCTCCTGTGGTAAGTGTTTTTCTCTTCTCTGTTGCCTGGTAAGGGTGGATGGTCATTGGCATCCCAAAGCTAGCTAGAAGTCAATTATTTAGGCAGGATTGTGCATAGATATGGGAGAAGGCAATGGCACCCCACTCCAGTACTCTTGCGTGGAAAATCCCATGGATGGAGGAGCCTGGTAGGCTGCAGTCCATGGGGTGGTTAAGAGTCGGACACCACTGAGCGACTTCACGTTCACTTTTCACTTTCATGCATGGGAGGAGGAAATGGCAACCCACTCCAGTGTTCTTGCCTAGAGAACCCCAGGGACTGCGGGGCCTGGTGGGCTTCCGTCTATGGGGTCGCACAGAGTCGGACACGACTGAAACGACTTAGCAGCAGCGGCGGCGGCAGCAGCAGCAGAAGCAGTGCATCGATATCAAAAGGGCTGCAAACAGTCAGGAAGGATCACATATGTCACCGTGAAACACTACTTCTCCACTTAGCCAAAGCTAACAAAAGATTTCTGTTCTAGGTCAACCTAGAAGAGATCACTTAAGAGGTAAAGAAACTTAAACTTCATTAGCAAAGGCAGTTCGACATCTCAAGAAAACTTGTGCTAGGCACAGAACTCTTTTCTGGGGGTCCACTTTCCCTACAACCTCCTTATCCCATTCTGTACCCATTCCTTTGCTTCTCCCATCCCGAAACTGCCACCTGTAAGACAGAACTACTTCGTTTTCCTTCCTCAAGTGCCATTGCATTCCACATACTTTCTTGTAATAACAAGTCATACATTTCCCTTCAGCAACCAAGAACTGACTTTTATATTGGCATTGGCTATAGCCCGCCCCCCTCCCCCCACCCCCAAGAACAGAACAAAACAAAACAAAACAATTGCTTTCTTACATTTAACATGTCAGGATGGTGCCAGACACTATTCATGGAGAGTCAAAAATCTCTTTTGTTTCTGTGTAAAAGGGAGGTCCTTTCAAGTCGTGAATGTTTCAGAACTTTCATTTATTTGGAAATGACCTAGCTATTCAATACACTGTCGTCACAAGGATAGAAACGCGGGCAACCAAAACACCTGGAGAAACGTTTGTTAGTTCAGTTCAGTTCAGTTGCTCAGTCGTGTCTGACTCTTTGGGACCCCGTGGCCTGAAGGACGCTAGGCTTCCGTGTCCGTCACCAGCTCCAGGGACTTGCTCAAACTCATGTCCATCGAGTCAGTGATGCCATCCAACCATCTTATCCTCTGCCATCCCCTTCTCCTCTGCCTTCAATCAAGACTATGAGAGGCAGATATTTTAGAGTATAATTATTGTAAAGAGTTTGTCTAAAAGCTCATATCACATTTACATTTTTTACTTTTGTTGTTGTCGTTTCCAGGTAGTTTCTTGCTGACAAGCTTGTGACAGATATAACAATAGAGCAATTTTTACCTCAAAAGAAACCTAGGCACTATGAACATGTTGTGCTTAATGTTGTTGACTCTTAGACATGTCTATAATGGAGGAGCAAAACCAAAAATACTAGATATTTAATATTGACTAGTTCCCAGTTCACGGGACTCTGACATTCATTTAGGTCAATGTTTTCTTGTATTTCCAGCAGTTTGATTTGGAAGGGCTGCCTTGTCTTGAGACCATTGAAATCAGAACACAGAACTTGAGCAATATTATCAAAAAACACAAGGCTCACACTGACACATACCTTAATCCAAACAGACAGACAAGACATCTTCCAGGTTTCCGCCTGAGATTTAAAATATTTCTTTGAGCCAGTCTTCTGGGGAGTGGGGGGATGGGGGTGGCAGTAAGGCAGGCTTGGGTAACAAGCTAATTGTTGGTCATTGCATATGCAAAAAACCAGCTTTCCGGGTTCCAAGGAAAAAAGTTTCCTTGGTAACCAACTTTGTCTGGTTCTATAGAATATCATGGCCCTCCTAGGTCAGGTCATCTTGCCTTTCTGTAGTCCTCGTTGTATCCCTAAATCATAGACAGCTTGGATTGTCTCTGTGGGGTGTATGTATTGTCCTCATGTTTGACCTGGCGGCAGCAGCGAGGTCCGAGAGCCTCTCCTGGAACTGGGCGTGGGGCGGGGCTCACTGGGAGCCACTGGTGAAGGTGGGCAGCGCCCCTGGAGCGCGGCAGGGGCGGGGCGAACCCGGGCGGCGCAGGGCGGGTGTCGGCTCCTGGCGGGGGTAGGGGAGGGCTTCCCAGTTGTGCTCTCGGAGATGGCCACTGCAGCTGGAAACGCGCCGGGAGCGCAGCCAGGGCGGGGTAAACGTGGGCTGCACAGGTCGAGATTCCGCTCGCTGTGGGTGGGTGGTCGGTCCCTGTTGTGCTCCCGGGGGTCGCCAATGTGGCTGGGAACCCGCCGGGAGCCCGGCAGGGCCGGGGCGAAACCTGGCGGCGCGGGGCGGGGTGGGGGTCCGTTCGCAGCGGGGGTCGGCTCCTGGCGGGGGTGGGGGAGGGCTTTCCAGATGTGCTGTTGGGGGTCGCCATTGCGGCTGGGAATGCCCATTTCGTGAACTCCTGGATCCCCAAGGATCGGCATCGATTGGCCACAGTGGAGGGGTGCGGAACACAGGTAAGGGAACGGGGACTGTGTGGAGCAGGGAAGCATGTATTCCGCCCTGTGTTGGCACAGTCTCAGAGCTCCCCAACCTGGCGGTCGCAGAAAGGCCTCGTCTTTGGGGTCAAGGCCTTTACCGCTCCACCCCTATGCTGAAAAACCTCAGAGTCTGGGCGGTTTTCCCAAGCAGCCTAGGGTCCGCTGGAAGTCCAAGGGACAGAACCCTGAATTCTGGCTGGCTGGCCCAGCCCTGCTTCTGGCACTTTGTAGGCCAGCGGGCCCTGGAGCACCTGCTAGGATGGGAAAGGGAAGGGTACGCGAATTGCACCCTGGTGGCCGCCGAGGCAGCAAAGAAGGGGGGATGGCACCTTACTGCCCTTTAATGGCAGACAGAATCTGTGGCTGTCCTGCTGCGTGGGCCTTTTCATGGGGACCTTGTGCAATAAAAGTTTACCGGTGACCTTAGGGAACTTCCCAGTGTGCTTCTGACAGATGAGGGATGCTGTGGAGTTGGCGGGGCCTCTCAGGACTACGCTGGGTTTGGCGCAATGGAAGAGGGCCTCATCTCCAGGGAAGGCAGGAACCTCAGGCTTCCTCTCCGTTTCGGACTCCGCCCGCAGGGTCCCTGCAGAGTTGGGACAGGAGAGTCAGGAATCATCTTGTCTGAGGAAGGGAACTCGGCTTGCCTCTCGAGGTGCTCAGGGGGTCTCAGGCCCCTTGTTCAGCTGTGTGTGGAACCTGCGTGTGTTTCCAGACGATGCACGACGGTGACAGTGCCCCTTCGTGTTGTGCCTTCACCCACTGGGTTGCCTTCGAAGAGGTGTCCGGGCCTCGGGTTCTTTTCAAGAGCGGACAGGGAAATCGGGGTCTTTCAGCATGTGGCACAACACACGAGGCTACGTCTCGACTTCCCTCGTGAGACTGGCCTCATCCTGAGGTTCGCCGGGAAGTCTGGGAACCCCTTCCAGACAAAGCAGGGGAATCGACCCTCCTGTCGCCATCAGGAGGGGAGAAGAGGCTCAGCTGAAGCAGTGCTGGGAACCTCCATGTTCTCCTCGAGTGAGACCGGGGTGTCAGGGAAATTTGGGGGTCGCATCAAGGGTGTCAAGCACCGTTTCACACTTCAAGACGGAACATGGGACTTCGCTGGAGACGCTATAGCTGACAGGGGCCTCATATTTCGATGACGGAGGAGCCACGTTGTTTTTCTCCAGTTGCCGTGGGATTCTCGAATTACAACGGGAAATACAGTCTTCCTCTTGTGTTGGCCCAGGGAAGTCCAATCATCCATTCGAGTTGCGAGGGAGAGCTGGGGATTGCACTTGAGTCAATGCAGGACAAAAAAGACCTCATTTAGGCTTGTGTCCAGGACCGAGTTTTCCTCTACAGGGGCGACACGGATCTCGGGATCCCATTCCAGACTCACCCAAGTAGTCAGGCCTCAGCTCGAGGGGAAGCAACGGACTCCGCTCTCCTCTAGAGTAGCGACGTGTATCTCTTGGAGGCTACTGAGTGGCCTAAAGGGAGACAGGCCTCCAGTGGAGTTTGGAGAGTGGACTCGGGATTGCTCTCTAGGTCATGTAGGAAAAGAAGGCCCTCATCTTACGATGACGGGGGCGTCTCATGTGTTTTCTCGAGCGGAGGTGCCAGTGTGGGGTTTTCATGAGGTAGGACGGGGAGCGCAGGGAGCCTCTCGTGTGGCGCCAGGGAAGTTAGGTTTCAATGGGCGTGGCGAGGGAAATGCGTCATTGCTCTCCAGTCATGGTAGGGTATCGGGCCTCAAGACACAGTAAAGAAGGACTCTCGAGGTCTTTCTCAGAATGCAGCAGGAAACCCTGGGTTCACTCGACTTGTGCCAGTGACCGCAGAGAGCTTCTGAGGGTGCCTCTGAGAAGTCAGGGATACTGTGGAGTTGGGAGGGGCCTCTCGGGACTCCACTGGGTATGGCGCAATGGAAGAGGGCCTCATTTCGAGTTGATGCAGGAACGTCAGGTTTCATCTACATTTCTGACTCCGATCGCACGGTCCCTGCAGAGTTGGGAAAGGAGAGTCAGGCCTTCTCTTGTGTGGAGGAACGGAACTCCGCATGCCTCTCTAGTTCTTCAAGGGATGACAGGACACTTGTCGATCTGTGTTTGGAATCTGCGTGTTTTTCCGTACTATGCATGGGGATGTCAGTACCCCTTCGTGTTGTGCATTCATCCACAGGTTTGCTTTCGAAGAGGTGCCCGGGCATCGGGTTCTTATTAAGAGCGGACCGGGAAATCGGGGTCTTTCCGCATGTGGCACCACCCACCAGGCTACGTCTCGAATTTCCTAGTGAGACCGGCCTCATCCTGAGGTGCGCCGGGAAGGTCGGAAGCCCTTGCAGACAAAGCAGGGGAATCGACCCTCCTGTCTCGATCAGAAGGGGAGAAGGGGCACAGATGAGGTGATGCCGGGAACCTCGGTGTTCCCCTCCAGTGAGACCAGTGTGTTGGGGAACTTTTGGGGTCGCATCAAAGGTGCCAAGTACCGTATCGCACTTCAAGATGGAACGTAAGACTTCTTTTGAGACGCTGTAGCGGCAATGGCCGCATCTTGCGATGAAGAGGGAACGACGTGGTTTTTCTCGAGTTGTGGCGGGATTCTTGAGTTACAACGGGAAATTCAGGCTTCCTCTTCTGTTGGCCCAGGGAAGTCCAGTCTTCCATTCGAGTTGCGAGGGAGAGTTGGGGATTGCTCTCGAGTCACTGCAGGAAAACAGAGACCTCATCTAGGCTTGTGTCCAGGACCTAATGTTTCTCTCCAGAGGCGACAGGGATCTCCGGTTCGCATATCAGACTCACCCGAGGAGTCAGGCCTCGCCTCGAGGGGAAGGAAAAGACCCCGCTGTCCTCTCGAGTCGCGACGGGTATGTCTTGGAGTCCACTGAGTGACCAAAAGGGAGTCAAGCCTACTGTGGAGTTTGGAGAGAGGACTCGGGATTGCTCTCCAGGCCATGCTAGAAAAGAAGGCCGTCATGTCGCGAAAACGGGGGCGTCTCGTGGGTTTTCTCTATCTGCGGCGCCAGTGTGGGGTTTCTCACGAGGTATGACGGGGAGCTCAGGGAGCCTCTCGTGTGGCGCCAGGGAAGTCAGGGCTTCATGAGTGTAGCAGAGGGAGTGCGTCATTGCCCTCGAGTCATGGTAGGGGAATCAGGCCTCAAAGCGCGTTGAAGAAGGACTCTTGAGTTCTTTCTATGGTGGCGGCAGTAAACCCTGGGTTCACTCGAATTGCGGTGGTGACCTCAGGGAGCTTCTCAGGGTGCCTCTGAGAAGTCAGGGATACTGTGGAGCTGGGACGCGTCTCTCGGGACTCCACTGGGTTTCGTGCAATGGAAGAGGTCCTAATCTCGAGTGGAGGCAGGAACCTCAGCGTTCCTCTCGTGACTTCACTGGCGCTGGTCTGATTCAGATCGCAAAGTCCCTGCAGAGTTGGGACAGGAGAGTCAGGCATCGTCTTGTGTAGAGGAATGAAACCCCACTTGCCTCTCGAGTTCTTCAGTGGTGACAAGCCACTTGTTGAGCTGTATGTGGAACCTGCGGGTTTTTCCAGACGATGCACGAGGGTGTCAGTGCCCCTTTGTGTTGTGCCTTCATCCACAGGGTTGCCTTCGAAGAGGTGTCCAGGCATCGGGTTCTTATCAAGAGCGTACCGAGAAATCATAGTCTTTTGGCATGTGGCACCACCCGCGAGCTACGTCTCGAATTTCCTCGTGAGACCGGCCTCATCCTGAAGTGCCCCGTGAAGGTCGGGAACCCCTTACAAACAAAGCAGGGAAAGTGACCCTCCTATCACGAACAGGAAGGGAGAAGGGGCTCAGATAAACTGGTGCCGGGAACCTCGGTGTTCACCTCGAGTGAGACCGATATTTCGGGGAACTTTTGGGGTCACATCAAGGGTGTCAAGTATCGTTTCGCACTTCAAGACGGAACGTGGGACTTTTCTTGAGAAGCTGTAGCGGGCAAGGGCCTCATCTTGCGATGACGAGGGAACCAAGTGCTTTTTCTCGAGTTGTGGCGGGATTCTCGAGTTACGAAGGGGAATTCAGGCTTCCTCTTGTGTTGGCCCAGGGAAGTCCAATCTTCCATTCGAGTTGTTAGGGAGAGCGGGGGATTGCTCTCGAGTTACAGAAGGGCAAAAGAGACCTCATCTAGGCTTGTTTCCAGGACCTAATGTTCCTCTCCAGGGGAGACAGGGATCTCGGGGTTGCATTCCAGACCCAGCTGGTGAGTCAGGCCTTGTCTCGAGGGGAAGCAAAGGACTCCATTCTCCTCTCGAGTCGCGACGGGGATCTCTTGGAGCCCACTAAGTGGCCTAAAGGGAGTCAAGCCTCCTGTGGAGTTTGGAAAGAGGATTCGGGATTCCTCTCCAGGCCATGCAGGAAAAGAAGGCCCTCATCTCGCGATGACAGGGGCATATGGTGGGTTTTCTCGAGCTGCGGCGTCATTGTGGGGTTTCTCACGAGGTACGACGGGGAGCTCAGGGAGCCTCTCTTATGGCGCCAGGGAAGTCAGGTCTCCATGTGCATGGCGAGGGGGTGCGTGTCATTTCTATAGAGCCATGGAAGCAGATTCGGGCTTCAAGACACGTTGAAGCAGGACTCTCGAGGTCTTTTTCGCATTGTGGCAGGAAACCCTGGGTTCCCTCTACATGTGCCGGTGACCTCATGGAGCTTCTCCGGGTGCCTCTGAGAAGTCAGGAGTACTGTGGAGTTGGGAGGGGCCTCTCGGGACTCCACTGGGTTTGGTGCAATGGATGAGAGCCTCATCTCGAGTGGAGGCAGGAACCTCATGTTTCCTCTCCTGGGTTTCCTGGCGCCGGTACTGACTCGGATCGCAGTTTCCCTGCAGAGTTGGTACAGAAAATCAGGTCTCGTCTTGTGTGGAGGAATGGAACTCCACTTGCCTCTCGAGTTGTTCACGGGGTGACAGACCACTTGTTGAACTGTGTTTGTAACCTGCGGGTTTTTCTGGACGATAAACGGGGGTGTCAGTGCCCCTTCGTGTTGTGCTTTCATCCACAGGCTTTCCTTCGTAAAGGTGTCAGGGCATCGCGTTCTTATCAAGAGTAGACCGGGAAATCGGGGTCTTTCGGCTTGTGGCACCACCCACGAGGCTACGTCTCGAATTTCCTCGTGAGACCTGCCTCATCCTTAGGCGTGCTGGAAAGGTCGGGAACCCCTTCCAGACATAGCAGGGGAATCGACACTCCTGTCGCGATCACGAGGGGAGAAGGAGCTCAAATGAAGTGGTTCCGGGAACCTCGGTGTTCCTTTCGAGTGAGACCGGTATGTCGGGGAATTTTGAGATTGCATCAAGGGTGCCAAGTACTGTTTCGCACTTCAAGACAGAACGTGGGACTTCTCTTGAGTCGCTGTAGCGGGCAAGGGCCTCATCTAGCGCTGATGAGGGAACCACGTGGATTTTCTCGAGTTTCGGCGGGATTCTCGAGTTACGATGTCGAATTCAGGCTTCCAATTGTATTGGCCCAGGGAAGTCCAATCTTCCATTCGATTTGCGAGGGAGAGCTGGCGATTGCTCTCTAGTAACTGCAGTGCAAAATAGACCTCATCTAGACTTGTGTCCAGGACCGAGTTTTCCTCTCCAGGTGCGACAGGAACTCGGGGTTGCATTCCAGACTCACACGGGGAGTCAGGCCTCGTCTCGAGGGGAAGCAAAGGACTCCGCTCTCCCTTCAAGTCCTGGCAGGTATCTCTTGGAGCCAACTGAGAGGCCTAAAGAGAGTCAAGCCTCCTGTGGAGTCTGGAGAGAGGACTCGGTTTTGCTCTCCATGCCAGGCAGGAAAGAAGTCCCTCATCTCGTGATGACGGGGGCGTATCGTGGGTTTTCTCGAGCTGCGGTGCCTGAATGGGGTTTCTGAAGAGGTACGACGGGGAGCTCAGGGAAACTCTCTTCAGGAGTCAGGGAAGTCAGGTCTCCATGCGCATGGCGATGGGGAGCGGGTCTTGCTCTCGAGTCATTGTAGGGGAATCGGGCCTCAAGACGCGCCGAAGGACTCTCAAGGCCTTTCTCGGGTCGCAGCAGGAAACCCTGGGTTCCCTGGATATGAGCTGGTGACCTCAGGTAGATTCTCAAGGTGCCTCTGAGAATTCAGGGATACTGTGGAGTTGGGAGGGGCCTCACGCGACTCATCTGGGTTTGGTGCAATGGAAGAGGGCCTCACCTCGAGGGGAGGCAGGAACCTCAGGCTTCCTCTCCGTTTCGGACTCCGACCGCAGGGTCCCTGCAGAGTTGGGACAGGAGAGTCAGGCCTCGTCTTGTCTGAGGAAGGGAAGCCCGCTGGCCTCTCGAGTTGCTCAGGGGGTCTCAGGCCCCTCGTCGAACTGTGTGTGGAACCCGAGGGTCTTTGCGGACGATGCACGGGGGTGGCAGTGCCCCTTCGTGTTGTGCCTTCACCCACAGGGTTGCCTTCGAAGAGGGGTCCGGGCCTCGGGTCCTTCTCAAGAGCGGACCGGGGAATCGGGTGCTTTCAGCATGTGGCACCACCCACGTGGCTCGTCTCGAATTTCCTCGTGAGACCGGCCTCATCCTGAGGTGCGCCGGGAAGGCCGGGAACCCCTTCCAGACCACGCAGGGGAATCGCCTCTCCTGTCGCGAGCAGGAGGGGAGAAGGGGCTCAGAGGAAGCGGTGCCGGGACCCTCGGTGTTCCCCTCGGGGTATGCCGGTGTGTCGGGGGACTCTTGGGGGTCGCAGGAAGGCTGTCAGGGACCGTTTCGCCCCTCAGGGTGGAACAGGGGACTTCCCTTGAGACGCCGTCGCGGGCAAGGGCCTCATCTTGCCAAGAGGTGGGAACCACGTGGTTTTTCTCCAGTTGCGGCGTCATTCTCGAGTTACGACGGGGATCTCAGCCTTCCCCTTGGGTTGGCCCTGGGAAGCCCAATCTTCCCCTCGGGTTGCGAGGGAAAGCTGGGGGTTGCGCTCGAGTCACTGCAGGGCCGAAGAGACCTCACCTAGGCGTGTGTCCGGGACCTAATATTCCTCTCAAGGGAAGGCAGGGATCTCGGGGTTGCATTCCAGGCTCCCCCGGGGAGTCAGGCCTCGTCTCGAGGGGAAGCCAAGGACTCCGCTCTCCTCTCGAGTCGCGACGCGGGTCTCTTGGAGCCCCCTGAGCGGCCTCAAGGGAGTCCAGCCTCCTCTTCCGTTTGGAGAGAGGACCCGGGATTGCTCTCCAGGCCATGCAGGAAAAGAAGGCCCTCAGCTCGCGAGGACGGGGGCGTCTCAGGGGTTTCCTCGAGCTGCGGCGCCCGTGGGGGTTTTCTCCCGAGGGACGACGAGGATCTCAGGGAGCCTCTCGTGCGGCGCCAGGGAAGTCAGGTCTCCACGCGCGTGGCGAGGGGAAGCGCGTCCTGGCTCTCGAGTCACGGGAGGGGACTAGGGCCTCGAGACGCGTTGAAGAAGGACTCTCGAGGTCTTTCTCGGGGGGCGGCGGAAAACCCTCCTTTCCCTCGCCTTCTGCCGGGACCTTAGGGAACTTCCCAGGGTGACTCTGAGAGGCGAGGGATCCTGTGGAGGTGGCGGGGCCCCTCGGGACTCCGCTGGGTCTGGCGCAACGGAAGAGGGCCTCACCTCGAGGGGAGGCAGGAACCTCAGACTTCCTCTCCGTTTCGGACTCCGACCGCAGGGTCCCTGCAGAGTTTTGACAGGAGAGTCAGGCCTCGTCTTGTCTGACGAAGGGAACCCCGCTGGCCTCTCGAGTTGCTCACGGGGTCTCAGGCCCCTCGTCGAGCTGTGTGTGGAACCCGTGGATCTTTGCGGACGATGCACGGGGGTGGCAGTGCCCCTTCGTGTTGTGCCTTCACCCACAGGGTTGCCTTCGAAGAGGGGTCCGGGTCTCGGGTCCTTCTCAAGGGCGGACGGGGGAATCGGGGGCGTTCGGCATGTGGCACCACCCACGTGGCTCGTCTCGAATTTCCTCGTGAGACCGGCCTCATCCTGAGGTGCGCCGGGAAGGCCGGGAACCCCTTCCAGACCACGCAGGGGAATCGCCTCTCCTGTCGCGATCAGGAGGGGAGAAGGGGCTCAGAGGAAGCGGTGCCAGGACCCTCGGTGTTCCCCTCGAGGGAACCCGGCGTGTCGGGGGACTTTTGGGGGTCGCAGAAAGGCTGTCAGGGACCGTTTCTCCCTTCAGGGCAGAACACGTGACTTCCCTTGAGACGCCGTGGCGGGCAAGGGCCTCATCTTGCCAAGAGGTGGGAACCACGTGGTTATTCTCCAGTTGCGGCGGCATTCTCGAGTTACGACGGGGATGTCAGCCTTCCCCTTGATTTGGCCCTGGGAAGCCCATTATTCGCCTCGGGTTGTGAGGGAAAGCTAGGGGTTGCGTTCGAGTCACTGCAGGGCCGAAGAGACCTCACCTAGGCGTGTGTCCGGGACCTAATATTCCTCTCTAGGGAAGGCAGGGATCTCGGGGTTGCATTCCAGCCTCCCCCGGGGAGTCAGGCCTCGTCTCGAGGGGAAGCCATGGACTCCGCTCTCCTCTCGAGTCGCGACGCGGGCCTCTTGGAGCCCCCTGAGCGGCCTCAAGGGAGTCCAGACTCCTCTGCCGTTTGGAGAGAGGACTCGGGATTGCTCTCCAGGCCATGCAGGAAAAGAAGGCCCTCAGCTGGCGAGGACGGGGGCGTCTCAGGGGTTTCCTCGAGCTGCGGCGCCCGTGGGGGTTTTCTCCCGAGGCACGACGAGGATCTCAGGGAGCCTCTCGTGCGGCGCCAGGGAAGTCAGGTCTCCACGCGCGTGGCGAGGGGAAGCGCGTCCTGGCTCTCGAGTCACGGGAGGGGATTAGGGCCTCGAGACGCGTTGAAGAAGGACTCTCGAGGTCTTTCTCGGGGAGCGGCGGGAAACCCTCGTTTCCCTCGCCTTCTGCCGGGGACCTTAGGGAACTTCCCAGGGTGCCTCTGAGAGGCGAGGGATCCTGTGGAGGTGGCGGGGCCCCTTGGGACTCCGCTGGGTCTGGCGCAACGTAAAAGGGCCTCACCTCGAGGGGAGGCAGGAACCTCAGGCTTCCTCTCCCTTTCGGACTCCGGCCGCAGGGTCCCTGCAGAGTTGGGACAGGAGAGTCAGGCCTCGTCTTGTCTGAGGAAGGAAACCCCGCTGGCCTCTCGAGTTGCTCAGGGGGTCTCAGGCCCCTCGTCGAGCTGTGTGTGGAACCCGCGGGTCTTTGCGGACGATGCACGGCGGTGGCAGTGCCCCTTCGTGTTGTGCCTTCACCCACAGGGTTGCCTTCGAAGAGGGGTCCGGGCCTCGGGTCCTTCTCAAGAGCGGACCGGGGAATCGGGTGCTTTCGGCATGTGGCACCACCCACGTGGCTTGTCTCGAATTTCCTCGTGAGTCCGGCCTCATCCTGAGGTGCGCCGGGAAGGCCGGGAACCCCTTCCAGACCACGCAGGGGAATCGCCTCTCCTGTCGCGAGCAGGAGGGGAGAAGGGGCTCAGAGGAAGCGGTGCCAGGACCCTCGGTGTTCCCCTCGGTGAAAGCCGGCGTGTCGGGGGACTCTAGGGGGTCGCAGGAAGGCTGTCAGGGACCATTTCGCCCTTCAGGGCGGAAGAGGGGACTTCCCTTGAGACGCCGTCGCGGGCAAGGGCCTCATCTTGCCAAGAGGTGGGAACCACGTGGTTTTTCTCGAGTTGCGGCGGGATTCTCGAGTTACGACGGGGATCTCAGCCTTCCCCTTGGGTTGGCCCTGTGAAGCCCAATCTTCCCCTCGGGTTGCGAGGGAAAGCTGGGGGTTGCGCTCGAGTCACTGCAGGGCCTAAGAGACCTCACCTAGGCGTGTGTCTGGGACCTAATATTCCTCTCCAGGGAAGGCAGGGATCTCGGGGTTGCATTCCAGGCTCCCGCGGGGAGTCAGGCCTCGTCTCGAGGGGAAGCCAAGGACTCCGCTCTCCTCTCGAGTCGCGACGCGGGTCTCTTGGAGCCCCCTGAGCGGCCTCAAGGGAGTCCAGCCTCCTCTTCCGTTTGGAGAGAGGACCCGGGATTGCTCTCCGGGCCATGCAGGAAAAGAATGCCCTGAGGTCGCGAGGACGGGGGCCTCTCAGGGGTTTCCTCGAGCTGGGGCGCCCGTGGGGGTTTTCTCCCGAGGCACGACGAGGATCTCAGGGAGCCTCTCGTGCGGCGCCAGGGAAGTCAGGTCTCCATGCGCGTGGCGAGGGGGAGCGCGTCCTGGCTCTCGAGTCACGGGAGGGGACTAGGGCCTCGAGATGCGTTGAAGAAGGACTCTCGAGGTCTTTCTCGGGGGGCGGCGGGAAACCCTCGTTTCCTTCGCCTTCCGCCGGGGACCTTAGGGAACTTCCCAGGGTGCCTCTGAGAGGCGAGGGATCCTGTGGAGGTGGCGGGGCCCCTCGGGACTCCGCTGGGTCTGGCGCAACGGAAGAGGGCCTCACCTCGAGGGGAGGCAGGAACCTCAGGCTTCCTCTCCGTTTCGGACTCCGACCGCAGGGTCCCTGCAGAGTTGGGACAGGAGAGTCAGGCCTCGTCTTGTCTGAGGAAGGGAAGCCCGCTGGCCTCTTGAGTTGCTCAGGGGGTCTCAGGCCCCTCGTCGAACTGTGTGTGGAACCCGAGGGTCTTTGTGGACGATGCACGGGGGTGGCAGTGCCCCTTCGTGTTGTGCCTTCACCCACAGGGTTGCCTTCGAAGAGGGGTCCGGGCCTCGGGTCCTTCTCAAGAGCGGACCGGGGAATCGGGGGCTTTCGGCATGTGGCACCACCCACGTGGCTCGTCTCGAATTTCCTCGTGAGACCGGCCTCATTCTGAGGTGTGCCGGGAAGGCCGCGAACCCCTTCCAGACCACGCAGGGGAATCGCCTCTCCTGTCGCGAGCAGGAGGGGAGAAGGGGCTCAGAGGAAGCGGTGCCGGGACCCTCGGTGTTCCCCTCGGGGTAAGCCGGTGTGTCGGGGGACTCTTGGGGGTCGCAGGAAGGCTGTCAGGGACCGTTTCGCCCTTCAGGGCGGAACAGGGGACTTCCCTTGAGACGCCGTCGTGGGCAAGGGCCTCATCTTGCCAAGAGGTGGGAACCACGTGGTTTTTCTCGAGTTGCGGCGGGATTCACGAGTTACGACGGGGATCTCAGCCTTCCCCTTGGGTTGGCCCTGGGAAGCCCAATCTTCCCCTCGGTTTGCGAGGGAAAGCTGGGGGTTGCGCTCGAGTCACTGCAGGGCCGAAGAGACCTCACCTAGGCGTGTGTCCGGGACCTAATATTCCTCTCCAGGGAAGGCAGGGATCTCGGGGTTGCATTCCAGGCTCCCCAGGGGAGTCAGGCCTCGTCTCGAGGGGAAGCCAAGGACTCCGCTCTCCTCTCGAGTCGCGACGCGGGTCTCTTGGAGCCCCCTGAGCGGCCTCAAGGGAGTCCAGCCTCCTCTTCCGTTTTGAGAGAGGACCCGGGATTGCTCTCCGGGCCATGCAGGAAAAGAATGCCCTGAGGTCGCGAGGACGGGGGCGTCTCAGGGGTTTCCTCGAGCTGGGGCGCCCGTGGGGGTTTTCTCACGAGGCACGACGAGGATCTCAGGGAGCCTCTCGTGCGGCGCCAGGGAAGTCAGGTCTCCATGCGCGTGGCGAGGGGGAGCGCGTCATGGCTCTCGAGTCACGGGAGGGGCCTAGGGCCTCGAGACGCGTTGAAGAAGGACTCTCGAGGTCTTTCTCGGGGGGCGGCGGGAAACCCTCGTTTCCTTCGCCTTCTGCCGGGGACCTTAGGGAACTTCCCAGGGTGCCTCTGAGAGGCGAGGGATCCTGTGGAGGTGGCGGGGCCCCTCGGGACTCCGCTGGGTCTGGCGCAACGGAAGAGGGCCTCACCTCGAGGGGAGGCAGGAACCTCAGGCTTCCTCTCAAATTCTGACTCTGATCGTAGTGTCCCTGCAGAGTTTGGACAGGAGAGTCAGGCTATGTCTTTTCTCAGGAATGGAACTCCGCTTGCCTCTCGAGTTGTTCATAGGGTTTCAGGCCCCTTGTCAAACTGTGTGTGGAATCTGCAGGTTTTTCCAGACGATGCATGGGGGTGTCAGTGACCCTTCGTTTTGTGTCTTCATCCACAGGGTTGCCTTCGAAGAGGTGTCCGGTCATCGGGTTCTTATGAAGAGCGGACCGGGATATCGGGGTCGTTCAGCATTTGGCACCACCCACGTGGCTAGTCTCGAATTTCCTCATGAAACCGGCCTCATCCTGAGTTGTGCCGCGAAGGTCATGAAACCCTTCCAGACAAAGCAGAGGAATCGACCCTCCTGTGGCGATCAGGAGGGGAGAAGTGGCTCAGATGAAGTGCTTCTGGGAACCTCGGTGTTTCCCTCAAGTGAGACAGGTATGTCGGGTAACTTTTGGGGTCGCATAATGCGTTCCAAGTACCGTTTCGCTCTTCAAATTGGAACGTGGGACTTCTCTTGGGGTGCTCCAGCGGGCAAGGGCCTCATCTTGGAATGACTGCGGAACCACTTTGTTTTTCTCTAGTTGCGGTGGGATATTTGAGTTACCACAGGGAATTCATGCTTCCTCTTGTGTTGGCCCACAAAAGTCTTATCTTCCATTCGAGATTCGAGGAAGAGCTGGAGGTGCGCTCTAGTCACTGAAGGCAAAAGAGACCCCACCAAGGCTTGTGTGCAGGACCTAATGTTCATGTCAAGGGGCGACAGGAATCTCGGGGTTGCATTCCAGACTCACCCTGGAGTCAGGCCTCGTCTCGAGGGGAAGCAAAGGATTCTGCTCTCCTCTCGAGTCGGACGGGTATGTCTTGGAGCCCACTGAATGGCTTAAAGGGAGTCAAACCTCCTCTGGTGTTTGGAGGGAGGACACGGGATTGCTCTCCAGGCAATGCAGGAAATGAAGGCCCTCATCTCCCGATGACTGGGGCGTCTCGTAGGTTTTCTCGAGCTGTGGCGCTAGTGTGGGGTTTCTCAGGAAGTAAGACTGGGAGCTCAGTGAGCCTCTCATGTGGTGCCAGGGCAGTCAGGTCTCTATGCACGTGGTGAGAGGGAGCCCGTCATTGTTCTCGAGTCATGGTAGGGGAATTGGGCCTGAAGACGTTTTAAAGAAGGACTCTCGAGGTCTTTCTTGGGTTGCAGCAGGAAACCCTGGGTTCCATCGACTTGTGCCAGTGACCTCAGGAAGCTTCTGAGCGTGCTTCTGAGAAGTCAGGGTCACTGTGGAGTTGGGAGGGGCCTCTCGGAACTCCACTGGGTTTGGTGCAATGGAAGAGGGCCTCATGACAAGTTGAGGCAGGAACCACAGGGTTCCTCTCCTGGCTTCGAATGCGCCGGATCTGACTCGGATCGCAGAGTCCCTGCAGAGTTGGGACAGGAGAGTCAGGCCTCGTCTTGTGTGGAGCAATGGAACTCTGCTTGACTCTCGCGTTGTTCATGGGGTGACAGGCCACTTGTCGATTTGTATGTGGAACTTGCGGGTTTTTCTGGACGATGCACTGTGGTGTCACTGCCCCTTCGTGTTGTGCCTTCTTCCACAGGATTGCCTTCGAGTTGGGTTCTACCATCGGGTTCTTATCAAGAGCGGACCAGGGAATTGGGGTCTTTTGGCATGCTGCACCACCCACGAGGCTATGTCTCGAATTTCCTCGTGAGACTGGCCTCATCTTGATGTGCGCCAGGAAGGTCGGGAACGCCTTCCAGACAAAGCAGGGGAATCGAACCTCCTGTCGCGATCAAGAGGGGAGAAGAGTCTCAGATGAAGTGGTGCCGGGAACCTCGGTGTTCTCCTCAAGTGAGACTGGTATGTCGGGGAACTTTTGGGGTCGCATCAAGGGTTCCAAGTAACTTTTCGCTCTTCAATACGGAACGTGGGACTTCTCTTGAGACGCTGTAGCGGGCAAGGGCCTCATCTTTCGATGACGGGGGAACCACGTGGTTTTTCTTGAGTTGGGGCGGTATTCTCGAGTTACAACCGGGAATTCAGGCTTCCTCTTCAACTGGCCCAGGGAAGTCCAGTTTTCATTCGAATTGTGAGTTAGAACTGGGGATTGCTCTCGAGACACTGCAGGGCCAAATAGACCTCATCTAGGCTTGTGTCCAGGACCTAATGTTCCTCTGCTGGGGCGAAAGCGATCTCAGCATTGCATTCTCGACTCACCCGGGGAGTCAGGCCTCGTCTCGAGGGGAAGCCAAGGACACCGCTCTCCTGTCAAGTCGCGACGGGTATATCTTGGAGCTCACTGTGTGGCCTAAAATGAGTCAAGCCTCCTGTGGAGTTTGGAGAGAGGACTCAGGATTGCTCTCCAGGCCATACAGCAAAAGAAGGCCCTCATCTCGTGAGGACTGGGTCGTCTTGTGGGTATTCTCGAGCTGCGGCTCCAGTGTGGTGTTGATCACGAGGTATAATGGGAGCTCAGGGAGCCTCTCCTGTGGCGCCAGGGAAGTCAGGTTTCTATGCGCGTGGCTAGGGGGAGCGCGTCATTGCTCTCGAGTCATGGTAGGGGAATCGCACCTCAAGACGCGTTGAAGAAGGACTCTCGAGGTCTTTTACGGGTTGGGGCAGGAAACCCTTGGTTCCCTCGACTTGTGCCGGTGATCTCAGGAAGGTCTAAGGGTGCCTCTGAGAAGTCAGGGATACTGTGCAGTTGGGAGGGGTCTCTCGGGACTCCACTGGGTTTGGTGCAATGGAAGAGGGCCTCATCTCGAGTGGAGGCAGGAAACTCATTTTTCCTCTCCTGACTTCCCCTGGGCCAGATCTGACTCGGATCGCAGTTTCGCTGCAGAGTTCGAACAGGAGAGTCAGGCCTCGTCTTGTGTGGAGGAATGGAACTCTGCTTGCCTCTCCAGTTGTTCACGGGGTGACAGGTCACTTCTCGAGCTGTGTGTGGTACCTGCGGGTTTCTCCGGACGATACCCAGGGGTGTCAGTGCCCCTAAGTGTTGTGCCTTCATCAAAAGGGTTATCTTAAAAGAGGTGTCCGGGCATCAGGATCTTATCAAGAGCGGACCGGGAAATTGGGGTCTTTCGGCATGTGTCACCATGCACGTGGCTATGTCTCGAATATCCTCGTGAGACCGGCCTCATCCTGAGATGCACCGGGAAAGGTGGGAACCCCTTCAAGACAAAACAGGGGAATCGACCCTCCTGTCGCGATCAGGAGGGGAGAAGGGGCCCAGATGTAGTGGTGCCGGGAACCTCGGTGTTCTCCTCGAGTCAGACTGGTGTGTCGAGGAACTTTTGAGGGCGCATCAAGGGTGCCAATACCGCTTCGCACTTCAAGACGGAACGTGGGACTTCTCTTGAGACGCTGTAGGGGGCAAGGGCCTCATCTTGGGATGACGGGGGAACCACGTGGCGTTTCTCGAGTTGTGGCGGGATTCTCGAGTTTCGACGGGGAATACAGTCTTCCTCATGTGTTGGGCCAGGGAAGTCCTATCTTCCATTCGAGTTTAAAGGGAGAGCTGGGGATTGCTCTCGAGTCACTGCAGGGCAATATAGACCTCATCTAGGCTTGTGTCCAGGACTTAATGCTCGTCCCTAGGGGCGACAGGGATCTCGGGCTTGCATACCAGACTCACCCGGGGAATCAGGCCTCGTCTCGAGGGGAAGCAAAGAACTCCGCTGTCCTTTTGAGTCGCGATGGGTATCTCTTGGAGCCCACTGTGTGCCCTAAAGGGAGTCAAGCCTCCTGTGTTGTTTGGATAGAGGACTCGGGATTCCTCTCCAGGCCATGCAGGAATAGAAGGCCCTCATCTCGGGATGATGGCGGCGTCTCGTGGGTTTTCTAGACTGCTGCGCTAGTGCCAGGTTTCTGACGAGGTACGAGAGGGAGCTCAGGGAGCCTCTCGTGTGGCGCTAGGGAAGTCAGGTCCCCATGAGATGGCTAGGGGGAGCTCGTCATTGCTCTCGAGTCATGGTAGGGTAATCGGGCCTCAAGACGGGTTGAAGAAGGACTCTCGAGGTCTTTCTCGGGTCACTGCATAAAACCCAGGGTTCCCTTGACTTGTGCCTGCGACCTCAGGGAGCTTCTCAGAGTGCCTCTGAGAAGTCAGGGATACTGTGCAGTTTGGAGGGGCCTCTCGAGACTCCTCTGCATTTGGTGGAATGTAAGAGGGACTCATCTCGAGTTGAAGCAGGAACCTCAGTGTTCCTCTCCATTTCTGACTCAGATCGCAAGGTCCCTGCATGTTGGTACAGGAGAGTCAGGCCTCGTCTTTTCTGGAGGATGGGACTCCTCTTGCCTCTCGAGTTGTTCTCGAGGTGACAGGCCACTTGTCGAGCTGTGTGTGTAACCTGCCCGTTTTTCCGGTTGATGCACAGGTGTGTTAGTGCCCCTTCGTGTTGTACCTTCATACTCAAGGCTGCCTTCCAAGAGGTGTCCGAGCATCGGATTCTTATCAAGAGCGGACCGGGAAATTGGAGTCTTTCGGCAAGTGGCACCACCCACAAAGCTACATATCGAATTTCCCCATGAGACCGGCCTCATCCTGAGTTGTGCAGGGAAGGTCGGGCCCCCTTGCAGACAAAGCAGGGGAATCGACCCACAGGTCACGATCAGGAGGGGAGAAGGGGCTTAAATGAAGTGGTGCCGGGAACCTCGGTGTTCCCCTTGAGTGAGACCGGCGTGTTGGGGGACTTTTGGGGTCGCATCAAGGGTGCCAAGTACCGTTCCGCATTTCAAGACGGAACCTGGGACATCTTTTGAAACGCTGTAGCGGGCAAGGGCCTCATCTTGCGATGACGGGAGAACCACGTGGTTTTGCTCGAGTTGCGGCGGGATTCTCGAGTTATGACCGGGAATTTAGGCTTCCTCTTGTTGGCCTTGAAATCCAATCTTCCATTCGGGTTGCGAGGGGGAGCTGGGGATTGCGCTAGAGTCACTGCAGGGCAAAAGAGACCTAATCTAGGCTTGTGTCCAGGATCTAATGTTGCTCTCCAGGGGTGACAGGGATCTCGGGTTTGCATTCCAGACTCATCCGGGGAGTCAGTTCTCACCTCGAGGGTAAGCAAAGAATTCCGCTCTCATCTCGAGTCGGGATGGGTATCTCTTGAAGCCCACTGTGTGTACTAAAGGGAGTCAAGCCTCCTGTGGAGTTTGGAGAGAGGACTCGGGATTGGACTCCAGGCCATGCAGGAAAAGAAGGCCCTCATCTCGAGATGACGGTGGCGTCTCGTGGGTTTTCTCGAGCTGCGGCGCCAGTGTGGGGTGTCTCATGAAGTACCACGGGGATCTCAGGGAGCCTCTTGTATGGCGCCAGGAAAATCCAGTATTCCATTCGAGTTGCAAGTTAGAACTGGGGATTGCTCTCGTCACTGCAGGGCAAAATAGACATCATCTACGCTTGTGTCCAGGACCTAGTGTTCCACTACTGGGCCGACAGGGATCTCAGGGTTGCATTCTCGACTCACCCGGAGAGTCAGGCCTCGTCTTGAGGGGAAAAAAAGGACTCCGCTCTCCTGTCGAGTCGCGACGGGTATCTCTTGGAGCCCACTGCGTGGCGTAAAGGGAGTGAAGCCTCCTATGGAGTTTGGAGAGATGACTCGGGATTGTTTTCCTGGCCATGCAGGAAAAAAGGCCCTCATATCGCGATGACGGGGGCATCTCGTGGGTTTTCTCAAGCTGCAGCGCCAGTATCAGATTTCTCACGAGGTACAACGGGGAGCTCAGAGAGCCTCTCGTGTGGTGCTAGGGACGTCAGGTCTCCGTGCGTGTGGTGAAGGGGAGTGCGTGATTGCTCTCGAGACATAGTAGGCGAATCGGGCCTCAAGACACATTGAAGAAGGACTCTTGAGGTCTTTCTCGGGTTGCGGCAGGGAACCCTGGGTTCCCTTGATTTGTGTCGGTGACCTCAGGCAACTTCTCAGGGTGCCTCTGAGAAGTCAGGGACACTGTGGATTTGGGAGGGGCCTATCGTTACTCAACTGGGTTTGGTGCAATCGAAGAGAGCCTCATCTCGAATGGAGGCAGGAACCTCAGGGGTCCTCTCCATATCTGACTCGGGTCGCAGGGTACCTGCTGAGTATGGACAAGAGAGTCACGCCTCGTCTTCTGTGAAGGAATGGATTTCCCCTTGCCTTTCGATTTGTTCACGGAGTGACAGGCCACTTGTTGAGCTGAGTGTGGAACCTGCGGGTTTTTCCGGACGATGCACGGGGGTGTCAGTGCCCCTTCGTGTTGTGCCTTCATCCACAGGGTTGCCTTCAAAGAGGTTTCCAGGCATCGGGTTCTTTTCAAGAGCGTACCGGAAAATTGGGGTCTTTCAGCATGTGGTACCACCCACGAGGCTACGTCTCGAATTTCCTCGGGAGACCGGCCTCATCCTGAGGTGCGCCGGGAAGCTCGGGAACCCCTTGCAGACAAAGCAGGGGAATCGACCCACCGGTCGCAATCAGAAGGGGAGAACGGGCTCAGATGAAGTGGTGCCGGGAACCTCGGTGGTCCCCTCGAGTGAGACCGGTATGTCACGGCACTTTTGAGGTCGCATCAAGGGTGCCAAGTACAGTTTCGCACTTCAAGACGGAACGTGGGAATTCTCTGGAGATGCTGTAGCGGGCAAGGGCCTCATATTGCGATGACGAGGGAAACACGTGGTTTTTCTCGAGTTGAGGTGGGATTCTCGAGTTACAATGGGGAATTCAGTCTTCCTCTTGTGTTGGCCCAGGAAGTCCAATCTTCCATTCAACTTGTCAGAGAGAGCTGGGGGTTGCTCTCGAGTCACTTCAGGGCAAAGAGTCCTCATCTAGGCTTGGGTCCAGGACGTAATGTTCCTCTCCAGGGGCGACAGGGATATCGGGGTCGCATTCCAGTCTCACCCGGTGGGTCACGCCTCGTCTCGAGTGGAAGCAAAGGACTCCACTATCCTCTCGAGTCGGGACGCGTAACTCTTGGAGCCCAATGAGTGGCCTATAGGGAGTCAAGCGTCCTGTGTAGCTTGGACAGAAGGTTCACGCTTGATCTGCATACCATGCAGTTAAAGATGGCCCTCCTCTCGTGATGACGGGGGCGTCTCATGGGTTTTCTCGAGCTGCGGCGCCAGTGTGGGGTTTCTCACGAGATATGATGGGGAGTTCAGGGAGCCTCTCGTGCGGCGCCAGAGAAGCCTGACTCCATGCGTGTGGCCAGGCAGATCGCGTCATTGCTCTCAAGTCATGGGAGGGACTAGGGCCTCAAGAGGCATTTAAGAAGGACTCTCAAGGTCTTTCTTGGGTTGGGGCGGGAAACACTCGTTTCCATCGACCTCTACAGGGGACCTTAGGGAACTTCCCAGGTGCCTCTGAGAGGTGAGGGATACTGAGGAGTTAGAGGGGCCTCTCGGGACTCCACTAGGTTTGACGAAATGAAAGAGGGCCTCATCTCGATTGGAGGCAGGAACCTCAGGCTTCCTCTCCATTTCTGACTCCGACCGCAGGGTCCCTGCAGAGTTGGGACAGGAGAGTCAGGCCTCGTCTTGTCTGAGTAACGGAACTCTGCTTGCCTCTCGAGTCGTTCAGGGGGTCTCAGGGCCCTTGACAAGCTGTGAGTGGAACCTGCGGGTGTTTCCAGAAGATGCATGGGGGTGTCAGTGCCCCTTCGTTTTGTGCCTTCCCCCACAGGGTTGCCTTCAAAGAGGTGTCCGGGCATCGGGTTCATTTCAAGAGCGGACCGGGAAATCGGGGTCATTCGGCATGTGGCACCACCCACGTGGCTCATCTCGAATTTCCTCGTGAGACCAGCATCATCCTGAGGTGCGCCGGGAAGGCCGGGAACACCTTCCACACAAAGTAGGGGAATCGATTCTCCTATCGCGATCAGGAGGGGAGATGGGGCTCAGATGAAGTGGTGCCGGGACCCTCGGTGTTCCACTCGAGGGAACCCGGCGTTTCATGGAACTTTAGGGGTCGCATCAAGGGAGCCAAGTACCGTTTCCCATTTCAGGACGGAACATGGGACTTCCCTGGAGACACTATGGCGGGCAAGGGCCTCATCCTGTGAAGACGTTGGAACCACGTCGTTTTTCTCGAGTTGCATCGGGATTCTCGAAAACGACAGGAATTTCAGGCTTCCTCTTGGGTTGGCCCTGGGAAGCCCAATCTTCAATTCGAGTTGCGATGGAAAGCTGGGGCTTCTGCTCGAGTCACTACAGGGCCAAAGAGACCTCATCGAGGCGTGTGCCCAGGACCTAATATTCCTCTCCAGGGAAGACAGGGATCACGGGTTTCCATTCCAGACTCCCCCGGGGGGTCAGGACTCGCCTGGAGGGGAAGCAAAGGACTCCGCTTTCCTCTCAAGTCGCGACACGGTTCTCTTGGAGCCCACTGAGTGGACTCAAGGGTGTCGAGCCTCCTCTTCAGTTTGGAGAGAGGACCCGGGATTGCTCTCCAGGCCAGGCAGGAAAAGAAGGCCCTCATCTCGCGATGACGGGGGCGTCTCATGGGTTTCCTCAGGCTGCTGCGCCCATGGGGGTTTTCTCACGAGGCATGACGAGGACCTCAGGGAGCCTCTCGTGCGGCGCCAGGGAAATCAGGTCCCCATGCGCATGGCGAGGGGGAGCTGGTCATCACTCTCGAGTCATGGGAAACGGCTAGGTCCTCAAGAGGCGTTGAAGAAGGACTCTCGAGGTCTTTCTCGGGTTGCGGCGGGAAACCCTCGTTTCCCTCGACTTCTGCAGGGGACCTTAGTGAACTTCCCACGGTGCCTCTGAGAGGTGAGGGATGCTGTGTAGTTGGCAGGGCCTCTCGTGACTCTGCTGGGTTCGGCGCAATGGAAGAGGGCCTCATCTCGAGGGGAGGCAGGAACCTCAGGCTTCCTCTCGGTTTCGGACTCCGACTGCACGGTCCCTGCAGGGTTGGGACAGGAGAGTCATGCCTCGTCTTGTCTGAGGAATGGAATTCTTGTTGCCTCTCGAGTTGTTCCGGGAGTCTCAGGCCCCTTGTCGAGCTGTGTGTAGACCCTGCGGGTTTTTCCGGATGATGCACGGGGGTGTCAGTGCCCCTTCGTGTTGTGCCTTCACTCACAGGGTTGCCTTCGAAGACGTGTCCGGGCATCGGGTTCTTATCAAGAGCAGACGGGAAAATCGGAGTCGTTTGGAACGTGCCACCTCACACGTGGCTAGTCTCGAATTTCCTCCTGAGACCGGCCTCATCCTGAGGTGCGCCAGGAAGGCCGGGAACCCCTTCCAGACAAAGCAGGGGAATCGACTCTCCTGTCGCGATCAGGAGGGGAGAAGGGGCTCAGATGAAGTGGTGCCGGGACCCTCGGTGTTCCCCTCGAGGGAACCCAGCGTGTCGGGGAAATTTTGAGGTCGCATCAAGGGTGTCAAGTACCGTTTCACCCTTCAGGGCGGAACATGGGACTTCCCTGGAGACACCGGGAACTTCGGTGTTCCCCTGGAGTGAGACCGGTATGTTGGGGAACTTTGGGGTCGCATCAAGGGTGCCAAGTAGCATTTCGAACTTTAAGATGGAACGTGGGACTTCTCTTGAGACTCTAGCTGGCAAGGGCCTCATATTGCGATGAAGGGGGAACCACATGGTTTTTAAGACTTGAGGCTGAATTCTCGAATTATGATGGGAAATTCAGACTTCCTCTTGTGTTGACCGTGGGAAGACCAATCTTCCATTCAAATTGTGAGGGAGAGATGGAGGTTGCTCTCGAGTCACTGTAAGGCAAAATAGACCACATCTAGGTTTGTGTCTAGGACATAATGTTCCACTCCAGGGGTGACATGGATCTCGGGGTTGCATTCCAAACTCACGCGGGGAGTCAGGCCTCGTCTCCAGGGAAGCAAAGGACTCCGCTCTCCTCTCGAGTCGCGACGGGCACCACTTGGAGCCCACTTTGTGGCCTAAAGGGAGTCAAGCCTCCTGTGAAGTTTGGAGAGAGGACTTGGGACTGCTCTCCAGGCCATGCAGGAAAAGATGGCCCTCATCTCGCGATGACGGAGGGATCTTGTGGGTTTTCTCGAGCTGCGGCGCCAGTGTGGGGTTTCACACGAGGTACGACGGGGAGCTCAGGGAGCCTCTCGTGTGGCGCCAGGGAAGTCAGGTCTCCATGTGCGTGGCGAGGGGGAGCGCATTATTGCTCTCGAGCTATGGTAGGGGAATCTGACCTCAAGACGCATTGAAGAAGGACTCTCGAGGTCTTTCTTCGGTTGTGGCAGGAAACCCTTATTTCCCTCGACTTTTGCCGGTGGCTTCAAGGAGCTTCTCAGAATGCCTATGAGAAGTCAGGGATACTGTGGAGATGGGAGGGGCCTCTCGGGACTCCACTAGGTTTGTTTTAATGGAAGAGGGTCTCATCTCGGGTTGAGGCAGGAACCTCAGGTTTCCTCTCCATTTCTGACTCAGATCGAAGCGTGCCTGCAGAGTTGGGATTGGATACTCAGGCCTCGTCTTGTCTGAGGAAGGGAACTCCGCTTTCCTCTCTCATTGTTTAAGGGGTGACAGGCCAGTTGTGGAGCTGTATGTGGATCCTGCGGGGTTTTCCGGACGATGAACAGGGTTGCCAGTGCCCCCTCGTGTAGTGCCTTCATCCACAGGGTTGCCTTAGAAGAGGTGTCCGGGCATCAGGTTCTTATCAAGAGAAAGACCGAGAAATCGGGGTCTTTTGGCACGTGGCACCAACACGAGGCTACGTCTCGAATTTCTTCGTGAGACTGTCCTCATCCTGAGGTGCGCCATGAAGGTCGGGAACGCCTTCTAGACAAAGCAGGGGGATCGACCTTCCTGCCGTGATCAGGAGCGGAGAAGGGGCTCAAATGAAGTGGTGCCAGGAACTTCGGTGTTCCCTTGGAGTGAGACCGGTATATTGGGGAACTTTTGGGGTCGCATCAAGGGTGCCAAGTAGCATTTCGAACTTTATGACGAAACATGGGACTTCTCTTGAGACTCTGTAGCGGGCAAAGGCCTCAAATTGCGATGAATGGGGAACCACGTGGTTTTTAAGAGTTGCGGTGGAATTCTCGACTTACAACGGGAAATTCAGACTTCCTCTTGTGTTGGCCCAATGAAGACCAATCTTCCATTCGAATTGCGAGGGAGA
This sequence comes from Bubalus kerabau, assembly GCF_029407905.1. Lineage (NCBI taxonomy): Eukaryota > Metazoa > Chordata > Mammalia > Artiodactyla > Bovidae > Bubalus > Bubalus kerabau. The sequence continues at coordinate 5,205,590 of NW_026577882.1, forward strand.
GATGGGTGTTGCTCTCGAGTCACTGTAGGGCAAAATAGACCTCATCTAGGCTTTTGTCCAGGACATAATGTTCCTCTCCAGGGGCAACAGGGATCTCGGGGTTGCATTCCAGACTCACCCGAGGTAAGGCCTCGTCTCGAGGGGAAACAAAGTACTCTGCTGTCCTCTCACGTCGCGACAGGTATCTCTTGGAGCCCATTGAGTGGCCTAAAGGGAGTAAAGCCTCCTGTGAAGTTTGGAGAAAAGACCAGGGATTGCTCTCCAGGTCAGGCAGGAAAAGAAGTCCCCAATCTCGCGATGACGGTGGGTTTTCCCGAGCTGCGGCGCCAGTGTGGGGTTTCTCACGAGGTATGACGGGGAGCTCAGGGAGCCTCTCATGTGGCGCCAGGGAAGTCAGGTGTCCATGCGCATGGCGAGGGGGAGCGTGTCATTGCTCTCGAGTCATGGTAGGGGAATCCGTCCTCAAGACGCGTTGAAGACGGACTCTTGAGGTCTTTCTCGGGTTGCGGCAGGATACCCTGTGTTCCCTCGACTTGTGCCGGTGACCTCAGGGAGTTGCTCAGGGTGCCTCTGAGAAGACACTGATACTGTGGAATTGGGAGGGGCCTCTAGGGACTCCACTGGGTGTGGTATAATACAAGAGGGCCTCATCTCGTGTTGAGGAAGGAACCTCAGGGTTCCTCTCCATTTCAGACTCCGATCTCAGGATTCCTGCAGAGTTGGGACAGGAGAGTCAGGCCTCGTATTCTGTGGAGAAATGAAACTTAGCTTGCCTCTCGAGTTGTTCACGAGGTAACAGGTCACTTGTCGAGCTGTATGTGGAACCTGCAGAATTTTCCAAAAGATGCACGGGTGTTCAGGGTCCCTCCTTGTTGTGCCTTCATCCTACAGGATGCATTCCAAGAAGTGTACGGGCATCGGGTTCTTATTAATAGCTGACCGGGAAATGGGGTCTTTCCGCATGTGGCACCACCCACGAGGCTACATCTCCAATTTCCTCGTGAGACAGGCCTCATCCTGATGTGCGCTGGGAAGATTGGTAACCCCTTCCACACAAAGCAGGAGAAAAGACACTCCTGTTGCAATCAGGAGGGGAGAAGGGGCTCAAATGATGTGGTGCGGGGAACATGGGTGTTACCCTCCAGTGAGGCCTCTGTGTTGGGGAACTTTGGGGGTGCCATCATTGGTGCCAAGTACCGTTTTGCACTTCAGTAGGAACGTGGGACTTCTTTTGAGACGCTGTGGCGGGCAAGGGCCTCATGCTGCGAAGACGATGGAACCACGTGGTTTTTTTCGAGTTGCGGCGGGATTCTCGAGTTACGACGGGGATTTCAGCCTTCCTCTTGTGTTAGCCCTGGGAAGCCCAAACTTCCCTTCGAGTTGTGAGGGAAAGCTGGATGTTGTGCTCGAATCACTGCAAGGCCAAAGAGACCTCATCTAGGCGTGTGTCCAGGACCTAATAGTCCTCTCAAGGGAAGACAAGGATCTCGGGATTGCACTCCAGACTCCCCCGGGGAGTCAGGCCTCGCCTCGAGGGGAAGCAAAGGACTGCGCTCTGCTCTCGAGCCGCGAGGCGGATCTCTTGGAGCCCACTGAGTCGCCTCAAGGGAATCCATCCTACTCTTCAGTTTGGAGAGAAGACTCGGGATTGCTCTCCAGGCCAGGCAGGAAAAGAAGGCCCTCAGCTCGCGAGGACGGGGGCGTCTCAGGGGTTTCCTCGAGCTGCGGCGCCCGTGGGGGTTTTCTCCCGAGGCACGACGAGGATCTCAGGGAGCCTCTCGTGCGGCGCCAGGGAAGCCAGGTCTGCATGCGCGAGGCGAGGGGGAGCGCATCATTGCTCTCTAGTCCAGAGAGGGGACAAGGGCCTCAAGACACTTTGAAGAAGGACTATCGAGGTCTTTCTCGAGTGGCGGCGGGAAACCCTCATTTCCCTCGACTTCTGCCGGGGACCTGAGGGAACTTCCCAGGGTGCCTCTGAGAGGTGAGGGATGCTGTGGAGTTAGCGGGGCCTCTCGGGACTCCGCTGGGGTTGGCGCAATGGAAGAGGGCCTCATCTCGAGGGGAGGCAGGAACCTCAGACTTCCTCTCTGTTTCTGACACCGACCCTCCGACCTCAGGGTCCCTGCAGTGTTGGGAGCGGAGAGTTAGGCCTCGTCTTGTCTGAGGAAGGGAACTCCGCTTGCCTCTCGAGTTGCTCAGAGGGTCTCAGGGCCCTCTTCGAGCTGTGTGTGGAACCCACAGGTGTTTCTGGACGATGCACGGGAGTGTCAGTGCCCCTTCGTGTTGTGCCTTCACCCACAGGGTTGCCTTCGAAGAGGTGTCCGTGCAACGTGTTCTTCTCAAGAGTGGACCGGGAAATCGAGGTCGATCGGCATGTGGCACCAACCCCGTGGCTCATCTCGAATTTCCTCGTGCGGACGGCCTCATGCTGAGATGCGCCGGGAAGGCCGGGAATCCCTTCAAGACCACGCAGGGGAATCGACACTCCTGTCGCCATCAGGAGTGGAGAAGGGGCTCAGATGAAGTGGTGTCGGGACCCTCGGTGTGTCCCTCGAGGGAACCCGGTGTGTCGGGGAACTTCTGGGGGTCTCAGGTACTGTTTCGCACTTCAGGACGGAAACTGGGACTTCCCTTGAGACGCCATAGCGGGCAAGAGGCTCATCTTGCAAAGACGATGGAACCACGTGGTTTTCCTCGAGTTGCGGCAGGATTCTCGAGTTACGACGGGGATTTAAGGCTTCCTCTTGGGTTGGCCCTGGGAAGCTCAATCTTCCCCTCGAGTGAGAGGGAAAGCTGGGGGTTGCGCTCGAGTCACTGCAGGGCCCAAGAGACCTCACCTAAGCGTGTGTCTGGGACCTAATATTCCTCTCCAGGGAAGGCAGGGATCTAGGGGTTGCATTCCAGGCTCCCCCGGGGAGTCAGGCCTCATCTCGAGGGGAAGCCAAGGACTCCGCCCTCCTCTCGAGTCGCGACGCAGGTCTCTGGGAGCCCCCTGAGCGGCCTCAAGGGAGTCCAGCCTCCTCTTCAGTTTGGAGACAGAACTCGGGATTGCTCTGCAGGCCATGCAGGAAAAGAAGGCCCTCAGCTCGCGAGGACGGGGCGTCTCAGGGGTTTCCTTGAGCTGCGGTGCCCGTGGGGGTTTTTTCCCCAGGCACTACGAGGATCTCAGGGAGCCTCTCGTGCGGCGCCAGGGAAGTCAGGTCTCCATGCGCGTGGCGTGGGGGAGCACGTCCTGGCTCTCGAGTCACGGGAGGGGACTAGGGCCTCGAGACGCGTTGAAGAAGGACTCTCGAGATCTTTTTCGGGGGGCGGCTGGAAGCCCTCGTTCCCCTCGCCTTCTGCCGGGTACCTTAGGGAACTTCCCAGGGTGCCTCTGAGAGGCGAGGGATCCTGTGGAGTTGGCGGGGCCTCTAGGGACTCCGCTGGGTCTGGCAAAAGGGAAGAGGGCCTCACCTCGAGGGGCGGCAGGAACCCCAGGCTGCCTCTCCGTTTCGGACTCCGACCGCAGGTTCCCTGCAGAGTTGGGACAGGAGAGGCAGGCCTCGTCGTGTCTGAGGAAGGGAACCCCGCTGGCCTCTCGAGTTGCTCAGGGGGTCTCAGGCCCCTCGTCGAGCTCTGTGTGGAACACGCGGGCCTTTGCGGACGATGCCCGGGGGTGGCAGTGCCCCTTCGTGTTGTGCCTTCACCCACAGGGTTGCCTTCGAAGAGGGGTCCGGGTCTCGGGTCCTTCTCAAGAGCAGACCTGGGGAATCGGGGGCGTTCGGCATGTGGCACCACCCACGTGGCTCGTCTCGAATTTCCTCGTGAGACCGGCCTCATCCTGAGGTGCGCCGGGGAGGCCGCGAACCCCTTCCAGACCACGCAGGGGAATCGCCTCTTCTGTCGCGATCAGGAGGGGAGAAGTGGCTCAGAGGAAGCGGTGCCGGGACCCTCGGTGTTCCCCTCGGGGTAAACCGGCGTGTCGGGGGACTTTTGGGGGTCGCAGGAAGGCTGTCAGGGACCGTTTCGCCCTTCAGGGCGGAACAGGGGACTTCCCTTGAGACGCCGTCGCGGGCAAGGGCCTCATCTTGCCAAGAGGTGGGAACCACGTGGTTTGTCTCGAGTTGCGGCGGGATTCTCGAGTTACGACGGGGATCTCAGACTTCCCCTTGGGTTGGCCCTGGGAAGCCCAATCTTCCCCTCGGGTTGCGAGGGAAAGCTGGGGGTTGCGCTCGGGTCACTGCAGGGCCGAAGAGACCTCACCTAGGCGTGTGTCCGGGACCTAATATTCCTCTCCAGGGAAGGCAGGGATCTCGGGGTTGCATTCCAGGCTCCCCCGGGGAGTCAGGCCTCGTCTCGAGGGGAAGCCAAGGACTCCTCTCTCCTCTCGATTCGCGACGCGGGTCTCTTGGAGCCCCCTGAGCGGCCTCAAGGGAGTCCAGCCTCCTCTTCAGTTTGGAGAGAGGACTCGTGATTGGTCTCCAGGCCATGCAGGGAAATAAGGCCCTCATCTCGCGATGACCGGGGTGTCTCATCTGTTTCCTCGAGCTGCCGCGCAGTGTGGGTTTCCTCACGAGGTACGATGAGGAACTCATGGAGCCTCTCGTGCAGTGCCAGGTTAGTCAGGTCTCCATGCGCGTGGCGAGGGCTAGCGTGTCATGGCTCTCGAGTCATGGTAGGGGAATCGCGACTCAACACATTTTGAAGCACTCTCGAGGTCTTTTTCGAGTCACGGCAGAAAACCCAGGGTTCCCTCGACTTGTGCCTTTGACCTCAGGGAGCTTCTCATTGTGCCTCTGAGAACTCAGGGATACTGTGGAGTTGGTAGGGGCCTCTCGGGACTCCACTGGTTGTGGTGCAATGGAAGAGGGCTTCATCTCGAGTGGACGCAGGAACCTCAGGCTTCCTCTCCGTTTCTGACTCTGATCCCATGGTCCCTGCAGAGTAGGGACAAGAGAGTCACACCTAGTCTTCTGTTGAGTAATGGACCTTCGTTTGCCTTTCCAGTTGTTTACAGGGTGACAGGCCACTTGTCGAAATGTCTGTGGGACCTGCGGGTTTTTCTGAACGATGCACGCGGGTGTTAGTGCCCCTTCGTGTTGTGCCTTCATCCACAGGTTTTCCTTCAAAGAGGTGTGCTGGCATCGGGTTCTTTTCAAGAGTGGACCGTGAAATTGTGGTCTTTCGACATGTGGCACCACCCACGAGGCTACGTCTCGAACTTCCTCATGAGACCGGCCTCATCCTGAGGTGCGCCCGGAAGGTCGGGAACCCCTTGCAGACAGAGAAGGGGAGTCGACCCTCCTGTCGCAATCAGGAGAGGAGAAGGGGCTCAGATGAAGTGGTGCCGGGAACCTCGGTGTTCCCCTTGAGTGAGTCTGGTATGTCACGGAACTTTTGGGGTCGCATCAAGGGTGCCAAGTACCGTTTCGCACTTCAGGATGGAACGTGGGACTTCTCTTGAGATGCTGTAGTGGACAAAGGGCCTCATCTTGTGATGACGAGGGAAGCACGTGGTTTTTCTCGAGTTGCGGTGGGATTCTCGAGTTACGACGGGGAATTCAGGCTTCCTCTTCTGTTGGCCCAGGAAGTCTAATCTTCCATTCGAGTTGCCAGGGAGAGCTGGGGATTGGGCTCCATTCACTGAAGGGCAAACTAGACCTCATCTAGGCTTGTATCCAGGACTTAATGTTCCTCTCCATAGGCGACAGGGATTTGGGGTTGCATTCCATACTCACCCGGGGAGTCAGGCCTCATCTCGAGGGGAAGCAAAGGACTCCACTCTCTTCTCGAGTCGCGACAGGTATCTCTTGGAGCCCACTGAGTGGTCTTTGCTCTGTAGGAGAGCTCTAGTGTTCATAAGCCCGTACATAAGTGAACACAGACATTCTGTGTGCATGTTGCTGCATACCCAAAATAGGGCCACAAGGAGCCTCATGCTCTCCATGCAGCGCGGAAGCTGTGCAGCCACGCAGCAGCTGAAGAATCCAACCAATTGCTCTTTTCTTACCTCTGACAGAGCTCGCATTGCCGTAGCCCTTGGCAGTTTGAAAACACTGGACCCTAACCCCTCTCAAAGTAGGCCTGGGTTCTAGTTCGAATAGAAAGTCAATAGCGGAGCTGAGGACAGGAACGCGGCAGTCATTTATCACACGCTCCTGCAGCCTGCTACTACAGGGACACTAACGCTAGAAGCTAGGAATGTCTTTGCAAGGTGCGCAAAGGACAAGGGAGAACCTCGACCCTGACTCTAGTATTTCAGTCCCCTGAGCAGATCTGAGGTTCTCCCGCTGTAGAAGCTAACCCATTCCTTTCAAATACAGGCTTCCTAACACAGGGCCAGTTGGCTGCTTGCTCTTCCACGAAGCAGGCTTCCTTAACTTGCAAACTGCGAATTCCGCTTAACAGCCTGGAGGAAAATCGCTTCTTGGAAGATTTTTTTCAGAGGCTGTATCCCCGGAGCTGGGGCCCAGCTAGGGGACCCATACTGACAAGGGAAAGCAAAACCACATCCAATGTCTTTGCTCTGGAGGACAGCTTTGGTGAGCCTAAGTCTTTCAGGAATATTTCTGGCTCCAACAGAGTCAAATTCTGTGTGTGAAGCTGCACAGCCAAAATAGGGGAACAGAGAGCCTGATTCTCTCTGTGTAGCTTTGAAGCTGTCATTCAAACAACAGCTTGAGAATCCATACAATGCTCTCCCTTACTGCTAGGAGAATTCTCATTGCTGTCGTCCTTGACAGTTTGTAGAAATCCGCACCCTAACCCTTCTCCAAGTAGGCCTGGGTCCTAGCTCAGAACAACAGGCAACGGCGGAGCTGAGGCCAGTAAGGCACAAGTGAGTTCTCACACACTCTGGCAGCCTGATCGTCCAGGGAGACTAAGGCCTGTTGTGCCTTGCAGGAGGCTCGCTTGTGTTACCTCCTGTGAACTGCGTTTGCCAGCCTGGGGGAATAGCGGTCCCTGGAGATCTTTTCTCAGGGGCTCCTTCCCCTGAGCTGGGGCGGACCTCAGGGATCCAACTCACAGGGCAAGGCAAAACCATATGGACAGGTCTATGCTCTGTAGCAGACTTCTAGTGAACCTCATCTCTCAGGAACATTCTTGGCTCCTATAGAGACACTTCTGTGTGTGAAGCTGCGTACCTAACATAGGGGCACAGAGAGCCTGATTCTCTCAGTTCATTTTGACCCTGTCGTTCAGAAAACAGCTTGAGAATCCATAAAATGCTCTCCCTTACCGCTGAGAGAATTCTCACTGCTGTACCCTTGGCACTTTGTAGAAATCCGCACCCAAACGCTTCTCCAAATAGGCCTGGGTCCTAGTTCGGAGGAACAGGCAATGGTGGAACTGAGGCCAGTAAGGCAACAGTCAGGTTTCACACACTCTGGCAGCCTGCTCCTCCAGGGACAGTAAGGCCTCTTTTTCTCTGCAGGAGATTCGCTTGCCTTACTTCCTGTGAACAGCGTTTCCCAGCCTCAGCGAAGCGGTTCCTGGAGATCTTTTCTCAGGGACAGTTTTCCCGGAGGTGTGGTGGACCTCGGGGACCCAACTCACAGGGGAAGGCAAAACCACATGGACAGGTCTATGCTCTGTAGGAGAGGTTTAGTGAACCTAATCTCTCAGGAACATTCTTGGCTCCTATAGAGACAACTCTGTGTGTGAAGCTACACTCCCAACATTGGGGAACAGGGATCTTGGTTCTCTCCGTGGGGTGCTGATGCTTTGTAGTAAAGCACCTGCTTGAGAATCCATCCTCTTAGGCTTCCCTCACCTTGACATAGGTCTCATTGCTGTAGCCCTTGGCAGTTTCAAAGAAGAAGACCCTTACCTTTCATAAAGTAGGCCCTTGTCCTAGTTTGAATGGAAAGGCAATAGCTGAGCTGAGGCCAATAAGGAGCCAGTACCCTCTGGCACATTCCCGAAGCCTGCTCCTTCTATAACTCTAGAAGGTTGGAATGTCTTTGCAAGGCTGGCAAAGGGCAGTCAGGAACCAGCACCCTGCCTCTGGAATTACCAACTTCTGAGCAGATCTGGAGGTCTCCTTTAGGAGAAGCTAACCCATTCCTTCCAAATAGAGGCTTCAAAACACAGGCAGATTGGCTGCCTTTCGTGCCCTACGGAGGCTTGCTTTTCTCTCCTCCTATGAACCCCAGTTCCCAGCCTCTGGGAAAAGCGTATCTTGAAGATATTTTCTCAGGGGTTGTTTCCACGGAGCTGGGGCCGAGCCCGGGGCCCAAAGGCACAGGGGAAGGCAAGACCACATGGAGATGTCTATGCTCTGTAGCAGACCTCTAGTGAACCTCATCTCTCAGGAGCATTCTTGGCTCCTACAGAGACACCTCTGTGTGTGAAGCTGCGTACCTAACATAGGGGCAGAGAGAGCCTGATTCTCTCTGTTCATTTTGACGCTGTCATTCAGAAAACAGCTTGAGAATCCATAAAATGCTCTCCCTTACCACCGAGAGAATTCTCACTGCTGTAGCCCTTGGCACTTTGTACAAATCTGCACCCAAACGCTTTTCCAAGTAGGCCTGGGTGCTAGCTCGGATGAACAGGCAATGGTGGAGCTGAGGCCAGTAAGGCAACAGTCAGGTTTCACACACTCTGGCAGCCTGCTCCTCCAGGGACTGTAAGGCCTCTTTTACTCTGCAGGAGATTCGCTTGCCTTACTTCCTGTGAACAGCATTTCCCAGCCTCGGCAAAGCGGTTCCTGGAGATCTTTTCTCAGGGACAGTTTCCCCGGAGGTGTGGCGGACCTCGAGGACCCAACTCACAGGGGAAGGAAAAACCACATGGACAGGTCTATGCTCTGTAGGAGAGGTTTAGTGAACCTAATCTCTCAGGAACATTCTTGGCTCCTATAGAGACAACTCTGTGTGTGAAGCTACACTCCCAACATTGGTGCACAGGGAGCTTGATTCTCTCCGTGGGGTGCTGATGCTTTGTGGCAAAGCACCTGCTTGAGAATCCATCCTCTTAGGCTTCCCTCACCTTGACAGAGGTCTCATTGCTGTAGCCCTTGGCAGTTTGCAAAGAAGAAGATCCTTACCCTTCATAAAGTAGGGCCTTGTCCTAGTTTGAATGGAAAGGCAATAGCTGAGCTGAGGTCAATAAGGAGCCAGTCCCGTCTGACACATTCCCGAAGCCTGCTCCTACATGGAAAATAACTCTAGAATCTAGGAATATCTTTGCAAGGCTAGCAAAGGGCAGTCAGGAACCAGTACCCTGCCTCTGGAATTACCGACTTCTGAGCAGATCTGGAGGTCTCCTTTAGGAGAAGCTAACCCATTCCTTCCAAATAGAGGGTTCAAAACACAGGCAGGTGGGCTGCCTTTTTGTTCCCGATGGAGGCGTGCTTTTCTCTCCTCCTACGAACCCCGGTTCCCAGACACTGGGAAAAGTGGATCTTGAAGATATTTTCTCAGGGGTTGTTGTCACGGAGCTGGGGTCGAGCCTGGAGACCCAAAGGCACAGGGGAAGGCAAGACCACATGGACAAGCCTTTGCTCTTTAGTATAGCTCTAATGAACCTCACTCTGTCAGGATCTTTCTTGATTCCTACGGAGACACACCTGTGTGTGAAGCTGCGGGCACAGAGAGCCTGATTACCCCTCTGCAGCGCTGAGTCTGGGCGGCTAAACAACAGCTTGGGAATGCAGCCTGGGGCACTTCCCTTCCCTCGGACAGAGCTCTCCTTGCGGTAGGCCTTGGTAGTTTGCATACAATGGGGCCCTAAGCCCTCTGCAAGTTGGCCTGGCTCCTAGGTCCAAAGGGCAGGCCAGAGCGCAGCTGAGGCTGTCAGGCTCCAGACACATCTCCCATACTCCTACATCCTGCTCCTACCCGGGCGTGAACGCTAGAAGCTGGGAAGGTACCTGGACCGTGCAGGGGCGGGGCGAACGCGGGCTGCGTGGGGCGGGGGTCGGCTTCTGGCAGGGTTGGGGGCGGGCTTCCCAGTTGTGCTCTCGGAGGTGGACACTGAGGCTGAAAACGCGCCGGGAGCGCACCCGGGACTGGGTAAACCCGGGCTGCGCGGATCGAGATTCCGATGGCTTTGGGTGGGGGTCGGTCCCAGTTGTGCTCCCGGGGGTCGCCACTGCGGCTGGGAACGCGCCGGGAGCACAGCAGGGGCGGGGCTAACCCTGGGGGCGCGGGGCGGGGGTCGGCTCATGGGGGGGATGGGGAGGGGTTCCCAGTTGCGCTCTTGGGGGTTGCAACTGTGGCTGGGAACGCCCATTTCGTCCGCTCCTGGGTCCCCAAGGATCGCCATCCCGTGGGTGCAGAGGAGGGCTGCGGACCACAGGTAAGGGAACTGGGACTGCGTGGAGCAGGGAACCAAGTATTCCGCCGTCTGTTGGCACATTCTCGGAGCTCCCCAACCTGGCGGTCGCAGAAAGGCCTTGCCTTTGGGGTCAAGGCCTTTACCGCTCCACCCCTCTGCTGAAAAATCTCAGAGTCGGCGCGGTTCTTCCAAGCAGCCTAGTGTCTGCTTGAAGTCCAAGGGACAGAACACTGAACTCTGGCCGGCTGGCCCAGCCCTGCTTCTGGCACTTTGTAAGACAGCGGGCCCTTGAGCACCTGCTGGGATGGGAAAGGGAAGGGTCCACGGATTGCACCCTAGAAACTTAGTAGGGTGCATGGATTTCAAACCCTGGTGGCCGCCCAGGCAGCAAAGAAGGGGGGAGGGCACCTTGCTGCCCTTTCATGGCAGAATCTGTGGTTGTCCAGCTGCGTGGGCCTTTTCATGAGGACCCTGTGCAATAAAAGTTTGGTGTTTTGGAACTGAATAATTAGAACGTGTAAAAGCTTTAAATTATGTGGTGGTGTAATTAAAAAACAAAACAAAACAAAACCAAGCTCCAAGTGTTTTGCAAATGGAGGTTTAAATATTGAAGGACTGTATTCCTTGCACTGTGGCATTCTATCAAGAAGTGTGCAGGATTTTTTTTTTTTTTTTTAAGAAGAGTGTTCGAAGTGAGGGAAACAGGAAACCCAGAGGTGCCCCTGTATTTTGGGGAAGGCCTTAGGAGGTCACTTGGAAATGCTGCTGGCTGTGCGGGAGCGGGGCAGATGGGCTGTGCAGGCTTGTCCTTTGCATGGATGTTCTTGTGTGTGGAAACCCAGCTCGGAGCCATCTCCTGATGTGTAAGAATTTCGCAGACAAACCTTGAGCTAAGCAATGCATTTTTTCCTAAGAAAATGTTTGTCTTAAGCGATGTAAATATCCTATGTATTTCCGCTAGACTCTGGCTTCAGGTAGGTTCCCCCAAAAGGCTCAGAAGCGATTTGAACAAAACAGCATGTTTTCCTCCTAGCTTGTTCTCCTTATCTAGTTAAGGAAATGATATATTTGCCTGCAATACTGCCTTTCTTCAAGATTCATGTCAATCAAGTTTTGGCCCGGGATGACTCACCTGCTGCCAATATTATCTCAATGCATGTCGTGGAGGAAGGGCCTGGTGCCATTCCCTGAAACAGTTCCTTTCTTTCCTTAGCTGACTGCTAGTGCCTGTAGAATATCTGGCTAGAGACCAGCAGGGGGTACTCTTACTACCCCCCCCCACCCCGCCTCGAGTCTAAGTCAGCAGCTTTCTCTATCTCTTTAATACTTTAATAACACTTGATGACACAAAAGCTCTGAGCGATCAAATCATATCAAATCTTCATTTCAGATTGAAGATGCATTCCATGGTATTGCCATCTTAAGTCTTTCCATCGTTATGGAATATCTGTCCATGTATTCAGGATAGTTTTCAGCCAGGGTGTATAATTTCCAGTGTGCCAGTCTTGTCATCCTCGTTACATCCATGGCAAACTGTTTTATTCATGTTGATATTATTGAAAGGGAATTTTTAAAAATTCCTTTTCAGATTATTATCTGCTAATGTATACAGATAAAACTGTGTAATCATTCATTTTTATCAGTTTGGACAGCTTGATAGTTGTCTTTACTTTCTTTACTTTCTGACACTTTAAGATTATCCTGGGACACATATGTAATGCCTCACCCCTAAATTCAGACATGTGTTCAAAGAACTTCTGTCCTTTTATTTATTTATTTATTTATTCTTTAACATTGAAATCGTTTTGACTATGCTGGGTGTTTGTTGCTAGATGGAAGTAGCTAGGACCTCTGGACTGCAGTCTCTCATCTCTTGCTGACCTCTTGTTGACCTCTGCAGAATCCTGGTAGGTGGGAGCTTGTTAGTTCCTTGTTCCTTATCAGAACCTCCTGTGGTAAGTGTTTTTCTCTTCTCTGTTGCCTGGTAAGGGTGGGTGGTCATGGTCATCCCAAAGTTGGCTAGAAGTCAATTATTTAGGCAGGCTTGTGCATAGATATGGGAGAAGGCAATGGCACCCCACTCCTGGAAAATCCCAAGGACGGAGGAGCCTGGTAGGCTGCAGTCCATGGGGTGGCTAAGAGTCGGACACCACTGAGCGACTTCATTTTCACTTTTCACTTTCATGCATAGGAGGAGGAAATGGCAATCCACTCCAGTGTTCTTGCCTAGAGAACCCCAGGGACTGCGGGGCCTGGTGGGCTGCCATCTATGGCGTGGCACAGGGTCGGCCTCAACTGAACCACTTAGCAGCTGCAGCAGCAGCAGCAGCAGTGCTTAGATATAAAAGGGGATGAGAACAGTCAGGTAGGATCACATATGCCACCGTGAAACAATACTTCTCCTCTTAGCCAAAGCTAACAAAAGATTTCTGTTCTAGGTCAACCTAGAAGAGATCACTTAAGAGGTAAAGAAACTTAAACTCCATTAGCAAAGGCAGTTCGACATCTCAAGAAAACTTGTGCTAGGCACAAAACTCTTTTCTGGGGGCCTACTTTCCCTACAACCTCCTTATCCCATTCTGTACCCATTCCTTTGCTTCTCCCATCCTGAAAATGCCACCTCTAAGACAGAACTACTTCGTTTTCCTTCTTAAAGTGTGATTGCATTCCATACATTCTTGTAATAACAAGTCATACATTTCCCTTCAGCAACCAAGAACTGACTCTTATATTGGCATTTGATAGATTGGTGAGCATACCTATCAGTGATAATAGCGCCCACCCCACTTCCTGCAAGAACAGAACAAAACAAAACAAAACAAAAAAATTGCTTTCTTACATTTAATATGTTCGGATGGTGCCAGTCACTATTCATGCAGAGTCAAAAATCTCTTTTGTTTCTGTGTAAAAGGGAGGTCCTTTCAAGTCGTGAATGTTTAAGAAGTTTCATTTATTTGGAAGTGACCTAGCTATTCAATACACTGTCGTCACTTAGTTTAGCACCAGGATAGAAACTCAGGTAACCAAAACACCTGGAGGAACGATTGTAAGTTCAGTTCAGTTCAGTTGCTCAGTCGAGTCTGACTCTTTGGGACCCCGTGGCCTGCAGGACGCCAGGCTTCCGTGTCCATCACCAACTCCAGGGGCTTGCTCAAACTCATGTCCATCGAGTCAGTGATGCCATCCAACCATCTTATCCTCTGTCATCCCCTTCTCCTCTGCCTTCAGTCAAGACTATGAGAGGCAGATATTTTAGAGTATAATTATTGTTAAGAGTTTATCTAAAAGCTCATATCACATTTACATTTTCTACATTGGTTGTTGCTGTTTCCAGGTACTTTCTTGCTGACAAGCTTGTGACACATATAACAATAGAGCAATTTTTACCTCAAAAGAAACCTAGGCACTATGAACATGTTGTGCTTAATGTTGTTGACTCTTAGACATGTCTATAGTGGAGGAGCAAAACCAAAAATACTAGATATTTAATATTGACTAGTTCCCAGTTCACGGGACTCTGACATTCATTTAGGTCAATGTTTTCTTGTATTTCCAGCAGTTTGATTTGGAAGGGCTGCCTTGTCTTGAGACCATTGAAATCAGAACTCAGAACTTGAGCAATATTATCAAAAAACACAAGGCTCACACTGACACATACCTTAATCCAGACAGACAGACAAGACATCTTCCAGGTTTCCGCCTGAGATTTAAAATATTTCTTTGAGCCGTTTTCCTGGGGAGTGGGGGGGGGAGTGGGGGTGGCAGCGAGGCAGGCTTGGGTAACAAGCTAATTGTTGGTCATTGCATATGCAAAGAACCAGCTTTCCGGGTTCCAAGGAAAAAAGTTTCCTTGGTACCCAATTTTGTTTGGATCTATAGACTCTCATGGCCCTCCTAGGTCAGGACATCTTTCCTTTCTGTAGTCCTCGTTTTATCCCTAAATCATAGACAGCTTGGATTGTCTCTGTGGGGTGGATGTATTGTCCTCGTGTTTGACCTGGAGGCAGTAGCGAGGTCCGAGAGCCTCTCCTGGAACCGGGCGTGGGGACGGGGCTCACCAGGAGCCCCTGGTGGAAGTGGGCAACGCGCCGGAGCGCGCCAGGGGTGGGGCGATCCCGGGCGGCGCGGGTCGGGGTTCTGTCGGGAGGGGGTGGGGGGCGGTAACAGTTGTGCTCTCGGGGGTCCCCACTGCAGCTGGAAACGCGCTGGGAGTGCGGCAGGGGCGGGGTGAACCCGGGTGGCGCGGGCCGGGGTTGGGCTCCTGGCGGGGGTGGGGGAGGGCTTCCCAGTTGTGCTCTCGGTGGTGGCCACTGAGGCTGGAAACGCGCCGGGAGCGCACCCGGGGCGGGGTAAACCTGGGCTGTGCGGGTCGAGATTTAGATGGCTGTGGGTGGGGGTTCGGTCCCTGTTGTGCTCTCGGGAGTCGCCACTGCGGCTAGGAACGCCCATTTCCTACGCTCCTGTGTCCCCAAGGATCCACATCTAGTGGGTGCAGCGGAGGGCTGTGGGCCACAGATCAGGGAACTGGGACTGCTTGGAGCAGGGAACCAAGTATTCCGTCCTCTGTTGGCACATTCTCAGAGCTCCCCAACCTGGCGGTTGCAGAAAGGCCTCGCCCTTGGTGTCAAGGCCTTTACCGCTCCACCCCTTTGCTGAAAAATCTCAGTCTGCACGGTTTTCCCAAGCAGCCTAGTGTCCCCTGGAAGTCCAAGGGACAGAACACTGAACTCTGGCCGGCTGGCCCAGCCCTGCTTCTGGCACTTTGTAAGCCAGCGGGCCCTTGAGCACCTGCTGGGATGGGAAAGGGAAGGGTCCACGGATTGCACCCTAGAAACTTAGTAGGGTGCATGGATTTCAAACCCTGGTGGCCGACCAGGCAGCAAAGAAGGGGGGAGGGCACCTTGCTGCCCTTTCATGGCAGTATCTGTGGCTGTCCTGATGCGTGGGCCTTTTCATGGGGACCTTGTGCAATAAAAGTTTGGTGTTTTGGTACTGAATAATTAGAAATTGTAAAAAGTTTAAATTATGTGGTGGTGTAATTAAAAAACAAAACAAAACAAAACCAAGCCCCAAGTGCTTGGCACAGGGAGGTTTAATTATTGAAGGCCTGTTTTCCTTGCACTGTGGCATTCTATCAAGAAGTGTGCAGGATTTTTTTTTTTTTTTAAAGAAAAGTGTTCGAAGTGAGGGAAACAGGAAACCCAGAGGTGCCCCTGTATTTTGGGGAAGGCCTTAGGAGGTCACTTGGAAATGCTGCTGGCTGTGGGGGAGGGGGGCAGATGGGCTGTGCAGGCTTGTCCTTTGCATTCATGTTCTTGTGTGTAGAAACCCAGCTCGGAGCCATCTCCTGATGTGTAAGAATTTCGCAGACAAACCTTGAGCTAAGCAATGCATTTGTTCCTGAGGAAATGTTTGTCTTAAGCGATGTAAATATCCTATGTATATCTGCTGGACTCTGGCTTCAGGTCGGTTTCCCCAATAGGCTCAGAAGCGACTTGAACAAAACAGTATGTTTTCCTCGTACCTTGTTCTCCTAATCTATGTTAAGGAAATGATATATTTGCCTGGAATACTGCCTTTCTTCAAGATTCATGTCAATCAGTTTTTGGCCCAGAATGACTCACCTGCTGCCAATGTGACCTCAAGGCATGTCGTGGGGGAGGGGCCTGGTGCCATTCCCTGAGACAGTGCCTTTCTTTCCTTAGCTGACTGCTAGTGCCTGTAGAATATCTGGCTAGAGACCAGCAGGGCGTACACCCCGCCTCAAGTCTAAGTCAGCAGCTTTCTCTATCTCAGTTATACTTTAATAACAATTGATGACACAAAAGCTCTGAGCGATCAAATCATATCAAATCTTCATTTCAGATTGAAGATGCATTCCATGGTATTGCCATCTTAAGTCTTTCCATTGTTATGGAATACCTGTCCATGTATTCAGGATAGTTTTCAGCCAGGGTGTATAAGTTCCAGTGTGCCAGTCTTGTCATCCTCGTTACATCCATGGCAAAGTGTTGTATTCATGTTGACATTATTGAAAGGGAATTTTTTTAAATTCCTTTTCAGATTATTATCTGGTAATATATACAGAAAAAACTGTGTAATCTTTCGTTTTTATCAGTTTGGACAGCTTGATAGTTGTCTTTAATTTCTTTCCTTTCTCATACTTTAAGATTTTCCGGGCACCGTACATGTACTGCCTCACCCCTAATCTCAGTCATGTGTTCAAAGGACTTCTGTCCTTTATTTGTTTACTTATTTTTTGCAACATTGAATTCGTTTTGACTATGCTGGGTCTCTGCTGCAAGATGGAAGTCGCTAGGACCTCTGGACTGCAGTCTTCCATCTCTTACTGACCTCTTGTTGACCTCTGCAGAATCCTGGTTGGCGGGAGCTTGTTAGTTCCTCGTTCCTTACCAGGACCTCCTGTGGTAAGTGTTTTTCTCTTCTCTGTTGCCTTGTAAGGGTGGATGGTCATTGGCATCCCAAAGCTAGCTAGAAGTCAATTATTTAGGCAGGATTGTGCATAGATATGGGAGAAGGCAATGGCACCCCACTCCAGTACTCTTGCGTGGAAAATCCCATGGATGGAGGAGCCTGGTAGGCTGCAGTCCATGGGGTCGTTAAGAGTCGGACACCACTGAGCGACTTCACGTTCACTTTTCACTTTCATGCATGGGAGGAGGAAATGGCAACCCACTCCAGTGTTCTTGCCTAGAGAACCCCAGGGACTGCAGGGCCTCATGGGCTGCCGTCTATGGGGTCGCACAGAGTCGGACACGACTGAAACGACTTAGCAGCAGCAGCGGCGGCAGCAGCAGCAGAAGCAGTGCATCGATAACAAAAGGGCTGCAAACAGTCAGGAAGGATCACATATGTCACCGTGAAACACTACTTCTCCACTTAGCCAAAGCTAACAAAAGATTTCTGTTCTAGGTCAACCTAGAAGAGATCACTTAAGAGGTAAAGAAACTTAAACTCCATTAGCAAAGGCAGTTCGACATCTCAAGAAAACTTGTGCTAGGCACAGAACTCTTTTCTGGGGGTCCACTTTCCCTACAACCTCCTTATCCCATTCTGTACCCATTCCTTTGTTTCTCCCATCCTGAAACGGCCACCTGTAAGACAGAACTACTTTGTTTTCCTTCCTCAAGTGCCATTGCATTCCACATACTTTCTTGTAATAACAAGTCATACATTTCCCTTCAGCAACCAAGAACTGACTTTTATATTGGCATTGGCAATAGCCCGCCCCCCTCCCCCCACCCCAAGAACAGAACAAAACAAAACAAAACAATTGCTTTCTTACATTTAACATGTCAGGATGGTGCCAGACACTATTCATGGAGAGTCAAAAATCTCTTTTGTTTCTGTGTAAAAGGGAGGTCCTTTCAAGTCGTGAATGTTTCAGAACTTTCATTTATTTGGAAATGACCTAGCTATTCAATACACTGTCGTCACAAGGATAGAAACTCGGGTAACCAAAACACCTGGAGAAACGTTTGTTAGTTCAGTTCAGTTCAGTTGCTCAGTCGTGTCTGACTCTTTGGGACCCCGTGGCCTGAAGGACGCCAGGCTTCCGTGTCCATCACCAGCTCCAGGGGCTTGCTCAAACTCATGTCCATCGAGTCAGTGATGCCATCCAACCATCTTATCCTCTGTCATCCCCTTCTCCTCTGCCTTCAATCAAGACTATGAGAGGCAGATATTTTAGAGTATAATTATTGTAAAGAGTTTGTCTAAAAGCTCATATCACATTTACATTTTTTACTTTTGTTGTTGTCGTTTCCAAGTAGTTTCTTGCTGACAAGCTTGTGACAGATATAACAATAGAGCAATTTTTACCTCAAAAGAAACCTAGGCACTATGAACATGTTGTGCTTAATGTTGTTGACTCTTAGACATGTCTATAATGGAGGAGCAAAACCAAAAATACTAGATATTTAATATTGACTAGTTCCCAGTTCACGGGACTCTGACATTCATTTAGGTCAATGTTTTCTTGTATTTCCAGCAGTTTGATTTGGAAGGGCTGCCTTGTCTTGAGACCATTGAAATCAGAACACAGAACTTGAGCAATATTATCAAAAAACACAGGGCTCACACTGACACATACCTTAATCCAAACAGACAGACAAGACATCTTCCAGTTTTCCGCCTGAGATTTAAAATATTTCTTTGAGCCAGTCTTCTGGGGAGTGGGGGGATAGGGGTGGCAGTAAGGCAGGCTTGGGTAACAAGCTAATTGTTGGTCATTGCATATGCAAAGAACCAGCTTTCCGGGTTCCAAGGAAAAAAGTTTCCTTGGTAACCAACTTTGTCTGGTTCTATAGAATATCATGGCCCTCCTAGGTCAGGTCATCTTGCCTTTCTGTAGTCCTCGTTTTATCCCTAAATCATAGACAGCTTGGATTGTCTCTGTGGGGTGTATGTATTGTCCTCATGTTTGACCTGGCGGCAGCAGCGAGGTCCGAGAGCCTCTCCTGGAACCGGGCGTGGGGACGGGGCTCACCAGGAGCCACTGATGAAGGTGGGCAGCGCCCCTGGAGCGCGGCAGGGGCGGGGCGAACCCGGGCGGCGCAGGGCGGGTGTCGGCTCCTGGCGGGGGTAGGGGAGGGCTTCCCAGTTGTGCTCTCGGAGATGGCCACTGCAGCTGGAAACGCGCCGGGAGCGCAGCCAGGGTGGGGTAAACCTGGGCTGCACAGGTCGAGATTCCGCTCGCTGTGGGTGGGGGGTCGGTCCCTGTTGTGCTCCCGGGGGTCGCCAATATGGCTGGGAACCCGCCGGGAGCCCGGCAGGGCCGGGGCGAAACCTGGCGGCACGGGGCGGGGTGGGGTTACGTTCGCAGTGGGGGTCGGCTCCTGGCGGGGTTGGGGGAGGGCTTTCCAGATGTGCTGTTGGGGGTCGCCATTGCGGCTGGGAATGCCCATTTCGTGAACTCCTGGATCCCCAAGGATCGGCATCCATTGGCCACAGCGGAGGGGTGCGGAACACAGGTAAGGGAACGGGGACTGCGTGGAGCAGGGAACCATGTATTCCGCCCTGTGTTGGCACAGTCTCAGAGCTCCCCAACCTGGCGGTCGCAGAAAGGCCTCGTCTTTGGGGTCAAGGCCTTTACCGCTCCACCCCTCTGCTGAAAAACCTCAGAGTCTGCGCGGTTTTCCCAAGCAGCCTAGTGTCCGCTGGAAGTCCAAGGGACAGAACCCTGAGTTCTGGCCGGCTGGCCCAGCCCTGCTTCTGGCACTTTGTAGGCCAGGGGGCCCTGGAGCACCTGCTAGGATGGGAAAGGGAAGGGTACGCGAATTGCACCCTGGTGGCCGCCCAGGCAGCAAAGAAGTGGGGAGGGCACCTTACTGCCCTTTAATGGCAGACAGAATCTGTGGATGTCCTGCTGCGTGGGCCTTTTCATGTGGACCTTGTGCAATAAAAGTTTACCGGTGACCTTAGGGAAGTTCCCAGTGTGCTTCTGACAGATGAGGGATGCTGAGGAGTTGGCGGGGCCTCTCAGGACTCCGCTGGGTTTGGCGCAATGGAAGAGGGCCTCATCTCCAGGGAAGGCAGGAACCTCAGGCTTCCTCTCCGTTTCGGACTCCGACCGCAGGGTCCCTGCAGAGTTGGGAAAGGAGAGTCAGGAATCGTCTTGTCTGAGGAAGGGAACCCCGCTGGCCTCTCGAGGTGCTCAGGGGGTCTCAGGCCCCTTGTTGAGCTGT
The DNA here is from genome assembly GCF_029407905.1 of Bubalus kerabau. Classification (NCBI taxonomy): domain Eukaryota; kingdom Metazoa; phylum Chordata; class Mammalia; order Artiodactyla; family Bovidae; genus Bubalus; species Bubalus kerabau. Next base: position 5,225,560 of record NW_026577882.1, read on the forward strand.
GTGTGGAACCTGCGGGTGTTTCCGGAAATGCACGACGGTGACAGTGCCCCTTCATGTTGTGCCTTCACCCACTGGGTTGCCTTCGAAGAGGTGTCCGGGCCTCGGGTTCTTTTCAAGAGCGGACAGGGTAATCGGGGTCTTTCGGCATGTGGGACCACCCACGGGGCTAGTCTCAAATTTCCTAGTGAGGCCGGCTTCATCCTGAGGTGTGCTGGGAAGGCCGGGGACCCTTCCAGGCAACGCAGGGGGATCGACTCTCCTGTCGCCATCAGGAGGGGAGAAGGGGCTCAGATGAAGTGGGGACGGAACCCTCGGTGTTACCCTCGAGGGAAACCGGCGTGTGGGGGACTTTTGGGGGTTGCATGAAAGGAGTCAGGTACCGTTTCGCACTTCAGGACAGAACCTGGGACTTCCCTTGAGACGCCGTAGCGGGCAAGGGCCTCATCTTGCGAAGACGTTGGGACCATGTGGATTTTCTCGAGTTGCGGCGGGATTCTATAGTTACGACGGGGATTTCAGGCTTCCTCTTGTGTTGGCCCCGGGAAGCCTAAACTTCCATTCGAGTTGCGAAGGAAAGCTGAGGGTTGCACTCGAGTCACTGCAGGGCCAAAGAGACCTCATCTAGGCCTGTGTCCGGGACTTAACGTTCCTCTCAAGGGAAGACAGGGATCTCAGGGTGGCGTTCCAGACTCCCCCGGGGAGTCAGGCCTCGCCTCGAGGGCAAGCCAAGGATGCTGCTCTCCTCTCAAGTCGCGACGCAGATCTCTTGGAGCCCACTGAGTGGCCTCAAGGGAGTCAGGCCTTCTGTTCAGTTTGGAGAGAGGACTCGGGATTTTGCTCTGGGTCAGGCAGGAAAAGAAGGCCCTCACCTTGCGAGCATGGGGGCTTCTCAGGGGTTTCCTCGAGCTGCGGCGCCCGTGGGGGTTTTCTCACGAGGCAAGACGAGGATCTCAGGGAGCCTCTCGTGCGGTGCCAGGGAAGTCAGGTCTCTGTGCGCGTGCTGAGGGGGAGCGCCTCATGGCTCTCCAGTCATGGGAGAGGACTAGGGCCTCCAGACGCGTTGAAGAAGGACACGCGAGGTCTTTCTGGGGTTGCGGCGGGAAAGCCTCGTTTCCCTCGACTTCTGCCGGGGACCTGAGGGAACTTCCCATGGTGCCTCTGATAGGTGAGGGATGCTGTGGAGTTGGCGGGGCCTCTCGGGACTCCGCTGGGCTTGGCGCAATGGAAGAGGGCCTCATCTCGAGGGGAGACAGGAAACTTAGGCTTCCTCTCCTTTTCGGACTCCAACCACAGGGTCCCTGCAGAGTTGGGACAGGAGAGTCAGGCCTCGTCTTGTCTGAGGAAGGGAACTCCGCTTGCCTCTCGAATTGCTCAGGGTGTCTCACGCACCTCGTCGAGCTGTGTGTGGAAACCGCGGGTTTTTCCGGACGACGCACGGGGGTGTCAGTGCCCCTTCGAATGGTAACTTCACCCACAGGGTTGCCTTCGAAGAGGTGTCCGGGCATCGGGTTCTTATCCAGAGCGGACTGGGAAATCGGGGTCGTTCGGCATGTGGCACAACCCACGGGGCTCGTCTCGAATTTCCTCGGGAGGCCGGCCTCATCCTGAGGTGTGCCGGGAAAGCCGGGAACCCCTTCCAGAATACGCAGGGGAATCGACTCTCCTGTCGTGATGAGGAGGGGAGAAGGGGCTCAGATGAAGGGGTGCCAGGACCCTCGGTGTTCCCCTCGAGGGGACCCGGCGTGTCTGGGAAATTTTGGAGGTCGCATGAAGGGTGTCAGGTACCGTTTCGCAACTCAGGACGGAACGTGAGACTTCCCTTGAGACGCCGTAGTGGGCAAGGGCCCCATCTTGCGAAGACGTTGGGACCACGTGGTTTTTCTCGAGTTGCGGCGGGATTCTCGAGTTACGACGGGGATTTCAGGCTTCCTCTTGGGTTGGCCCTGGGAAGCCCCATCTTCCATTCGAGTTGCGAGGGAAAGCTGGGGGTTGCGCTCGAGTCACTGCAGGGCCCAAGAGACCTCATCCAGGCTTGTGTCTAGGACCTAATGTTCCTCTCAAGGGATGACTGGGATCTTGGGGTTGCATTCTAGACTCACCCAGGAGTCAGGCGTCCTCTCGAGGGGAAACAAAGGACTTCTCTCTCTTCTCGAGTCGCGACGGGTATTTCTTGGAGCCCACTGAGTGGACTAAAGGCAGTCAAGCCTCCTCTGGAGTTTGGAGAGAGGACTCGGGATTGCACTCCAGGACATGCAGGAAAAGAAGGCCCTCATCTCACGATGACGGGGGGGGGGTCTCGGTGGTTTTACCGAGCTGCAGCGCCTGTGTTGGTTTCTCAGGAGGTACGACGGGGAGCTCAGGGAGCCTCTTGTGTGGCGCCAGGGAAGTTAGGTCTCGATGCGTGTGGCGAGGGGGAGTGCGTCATTGCTCTCGAGTCATGGTAGGGGAATCAGGCCTCTAGACGCGTTGAAGGACTCTCAAGATCTCTCTCGGGTCTTGGCAAGAATACCTGGGTTCCCTCGACTTGTGCCGGTGACCTCAGGGAGATTCTCCGGGTGCCTCTGAGAAGTCAGGGATACTGTGGAGTTGGGAAAGACCTCTCGGGACTCCACTGGGTTTGGTGAAATGGAAGGGGGCCTCATCTCGAGGGGAGGCAGGAACCTCAGGGTTCCTCTCCATTTCTGATTCCGATCGCAGCCCCCTGCATAGTTGGGAGAGGTGAGTCAGGCCTTGTCTTGTGTGCAGGAATGGACCTCCGCTTGCCTCTCGAGTTGTTCACTGGGTGACAGGCACTTGTTGAGCTGTATGAGTAACCTGCGGTCTTTTCCGGACGATGCACGGGGGTGTCAGTGCCCCTTCGTGTTGTGCCTTCATCCACACTATCTTCGAATAGGTGTCTGGGCATCGCGTTCTTATCAAGAGCGGATCGGGAAATCGCGGTCTTTCGGCATGTGGCACCACCATCGAGGCTACGTCTCGAATTTCCTCGTGAGACAGCCTCATCTGAGGTGCGTGGAGAAGGTCGGGAACCCCTTGCAGACAAAGCAGGGGAATTGACCCTCCTTTCGCGATCAGGAGGGGAGAAGGGGCTCAGATGAAGTGGTGCCAGGAACCTCGGTGTTCCCCTCTAGTGCGACCCGTATGTCGGGGAACTTTTGGGGTAGCATTAAGGGTTCCAAATATCATTTCGCACTTGAAGACAGACGGTGGGACTACTCTTGAGACGCTGGAGCGGGCAAGGGCCTCATCTTGCAATGACGGGGGAACCACGTGGTTTTTCTCAAGTTGAGGCGGAATTCTCGAATTACTACTGGGAATTCAGGCTTCCTCTTGTGTTGGCCCAGGGAGGTCCAATCTTCCATTCGGGTTGCGAGGGAAAGCTGGGGAGTGCTCTCGAGTTACTGCAGGGCAAAAGCGACCTCATCTAGCCTTGTGTTCAGGACCCAGTGATCCTCTCCAAGGGCGACAGGGATCTCGGGTTTGCATTACAGACTCACCCGGGGAGTTAGGAATCGTCTCGAGGGGAAGCAAAGGACTCGGCTATCCTCTCGAGTTGCGACGCGTATCTCTTGGAGCCCACTGAGTGGTCTAAAGGGAGTCAACCCTCCTCTTCAGTTTGGAGAGAGGACTCGGTATTGCTCTCCAGGCCATGCAGGAAAAGAAGGCCCACATCTTGAGATGACGGGGGCGTCTCGTGGGTTTTCTCGAGCTGCGGCGCCAGTGTGGGGTTTCTCACGAGGTACGACGGGGAGTTCAGGTAGCCTCTCGTGTGGCAACAGGGAAGTCAGGTCTCCATGGGCGGGGCAAGGGGGAGCGCGTAATTGCTCTCAAGTCAGGGTAGGGGAATCGGGCCTCATGACGGGTTGAAGAAGAACTCTCGATGTCTTTCTAGGGTTGTGGCAGGAAACCCTGGGTTCCCTTGACTTGTGCCGGTGACCTCAGGGAGCGTCTCAGGGTGCCTCTGAGAAGTCAGGGATACTGTGGATTTGGGAGAGGCCTCTCGGGACTCCTCTGGGTTTGGTGCAATGGAAGTGGGCCACATCTCGAGTTGAGGCAGGAACCTCAGGGTTCTGCTCCTGACTTCCTGGAGGCTGGATCTGACTCAGATCGCAGGGTCCCTGTTGAGTTTGCTCAGGAGTGTCAGGTCTCGTGTTCTGCGGAGGAATGGAACTCCGCTTACATCTCAAGTTGTTCAAGGATAACACCATTTTCATGATGTGTGTGGAACCTGCGGGTTTTTCGGAGATGCACGGGGGCGTCAGTGCTCCTTCCTGTTGTGCCTTCATCCACAAGGTTGCCTTCGAAGAGGTGTCCGGGTATCGTGTTCTCCTCAAGTGCGGACCGGGAAATTGGGGTCTTTCAGCATGTTGCACCACCCACTAGGCTACGTCTCGAATTTTCTCGTGAGACCGGCCTCATCCTGAGGCGCGCAGGAAAGTCCGGGAACCCTTTCCAAACAAAGCAGGGGAATCGACCCTACTTTTGGGATCAGGAGGAGAGAAAGGGCTCAGATGAAGTAGTGCCGGGAACCTCGGTGCTCTCCTTGAGTGAAAGTCGGGTAACTTTTCGGGTTGCATCAAGGGTGCCAAGTACCGTTTCGCACTTCAAGACGGAACCTGGGACTTCTCTTGAGATGCTGTAGTGGGCAAGGGCCTCATCTAGCGCTGACGGGGGACCGACGTGTTTTTTCTCGAGTTGTGGCAGGATTCTTGAGTTACGATGGGGAATACAGGTTTCCTCTTGTGTTGGCCCAGGGAAGTCCAATCTTCCATTCGAGTTGCAAGTGAGAGCTGGAGATTGCTCTCGAGTCACTGCAGGGCAAAATAGAGCTCATCTAGGTTTGTGTCCAGGACCGAGTTTTTCTCTCCAGGGGCGACAGGGATCTCGGGGTTGCATTCCAGACTCACCCGGGGAGTCAGGCCTCGTCTCGAAGGGAATGAATGGACTCCGCTCTCCTCTCGAGTCGCGACGGGTATCCCTTGGAGCCCAAGCGTGGCCTAAATGGAGTTAAGCCTCCTGTGGAGTTTGGAGAGAGGACTCGGGATTGCTCTCTAGGCCATGCAGGAAAAGATGGCCCTCATCTCGCGTTGACGGGGGCGTCTCGTGGGTTTTCTCAAGGTGCAGTGCCTGGTTGGGGTTTCTCACGAGATAGGACGGGGAGCTCAGGGAGACTCCTGTGGTGCCACGGAAGTCAGGTCTCCATGGACGTGGCGTGGGGGAGCGCCTCATTGCTCTCGAGTCATGGTAGGGGAATCAAGCCTCAAGACGCTTCGAAGAAGAACTCTCGAGGTCTTTCTCGGGGTGTGGCAGGAAACCCTGGGTTCCCTCGACTTGTGCCCATGACCTCAGGGAGCTTAGCGGGGTTCCTCTGAGAAGTCAGGGATACGGTGGAGTTGAGAGGGGCTTCTCGAGACTTCACAGGGACTGGTGCAATTGAAGAGGACCTAATCTCGGATTGAGGCAGTAACGTCAGGGTTCCTCTCCATTTCTGACTCGGATAGCAGGGTCCCTGCAGAGTTGGGACAGGAGAGTCAGACCTCGTCTTGTGTGGAGTAATGGAACTCCGCTTGCCTCTCGAGTTGTTCACGGGATGACAGGCCACCTGTCGAGTTGTATGTGGAACCTGCGGTTTTGGGGGACGATGCACAGGGGTGTCAGTGCCCCTTCTTGTTGTGCCTTCATCCACAGGGTTACCTTCGAAGAGGTGACCCGGCATCGGGATCTTATCAACAGCGGACCAGGAAATCGGGGTCTTTCGGCATGTGGCACAACCCACGAGGCTATGTCTCGACTTCCCTCGTGAGACTGGCCTCATCCTGAGGTTCGCCGGGAAGTCTGGGAACCCCTTCCAGACAAAGCAGGGGAATCGACCCTCCTGTCGCCATCAGGAGGGGAGAAGAGGCTCAGCTGAAGCGGTGCTGGGAACCTCCATGTTCTCCTCGAGTGAGACTGGGGTGTCAGGGAAATTTGGGGGTCGCATCAAGGGTGCCAAGTACCGTTTCACACTTCAAGACGGAACATGGGACTTCCCTGGAGACACTATAGCTGACAGGGGCCTCATATTTCGATGACGGAGGAGCCACGTTGTTTTTCTCCAGTTGCCGCGGGATTCTCGAATTACAATGGGGAATACAGGCTTCCTCTTGTGTTGGCCCAGGGAAGTCCAATCATCCATTCGAGTTGCGAGGGAGAGCTGGGGATTGCACTTGAGTCAATGCAGGACAAAAAAGACCTCATTTAGGCTTGTGTCCAGGACCGAGTTTTCCTCTACAGGGGCAACACGGATCTCGGGATCCCATTCCAGACTCACCCAAGTAGTCAGGCCTCTACTCGAGGGGAAGCAACGGACTCTGCTCTCCTCTAGAGTAGCGACGTGTATCTCTTGGAGGCTACTGAGTGGCCTAAAGGGAGTCAGGCCTCCAGTGGAGTTTGGAGAGTGGACTCGGGATTGCTCTCTAGGTCATGTAGGAAAAGAAGGCCCTCATCTTACGATGATGGGGGCGTCTCGTGAGTTTTCTCGAGTGGCGGTGCCAGTGTGGGGTTTTCATGGGGTAGGACGGGGAGCGCAGGGAGCCTCTCGTGTGGCGCCAGGGAAGTTAGGTTTCAATGGGCGTGGCGAGGGGAATGCGTCATTGCTCTCCAGTCATGGTAGGGTATCGGGCCTCAAGACGCGGTAAAGAAGGACTCTCAAGGTCTTTCTCAGAATGCAGCAGGAAACCCTGGGTTCACTCGACTTGTGCCAGTGACCGCAGAGAGCTTCTGAGGGTGCCTCTGAGAATCAGGGATACTGTGGAGTTTTAGGGGCCTCTCGGGACTCCACTGGGTATGGCGCAATGGAAGAGGGCCTCATTTCGAGTTGATGCAGGAACGTCAGGTTTCATCTACATTTCTGACTCCGATCGCACGGTCCCTGCAGAGTTGGGAAAGGAGAGTCAGGCCTTCTCTTGTGTGGAGGAACGGAACTCCGCATGCCTCTCTAGTTCTTCAAGGGATGACAGGACACTTGTCGATCTGTGTTTGGAATCTGCGTGTTTTTCCGTACTATGCATGGGGATGTCAGTACCCCTCCGTGTTGTGCATTCATCCACAGGTTTGCTTTCGAAGAGGTGTCCTGGCATCGGGTTCTTATTAAGAGCGGACCGGGAAATCGGGGTCTTTCCGCATGTGGCACCACCCACCAGGCTACGTCTCGAATTTCCTAGTGAGACCGGCCTCATCCTGAGGTGCGCCGGGAAGGTCGGAACCCCTTGCAGACAAAGCAGGGGAATCGACCCTCCTGTCTCGATTAGGAGGGGAGAAGGGGCACAGATGAGGTGATGCCGGGAACCTCGGTGTTCCCCTCCAGTGAGACCAGTGTGTTGGGGAACTTTTGGGGTCGCATCAAAGGTGCCAAGTACCGTATCGCACTTCAAGATGGAACGTAAGACTTCTTTTGAGACGCTGTAGCGGCAATGGCCGCATCTTGCGATGAAGAGGGAACGACGTGGTTTTTCTCGAGTTGTGGCGGGATTCTTGAGTTACAACGGGAAATTCAGGCTTCCTCTTCTGTTGGCCCAGGGAAGTCCAGTCTTCCATTCGAGTTGCGAGGGAGAGTTGGGGATTGCTCTCGAGTCACTGCAGGAAAAAAGAGACCTCATCTAGGCTTGTGTCCAGGACCTAATGTTTCTCTCCAGGGGCGACAGGGATCTCCGGTTCACATATCAGACACACCCGAGGAGTCAGGCCTCGCCTCGAGGGGAAGGAAAAGACCCCGCTGTCCTCTCGAGTCGCGACGGGTATGTCTTGGAGTCCACTGAGTGACCAAAAGGGAGTCAAGCCTACTGTGGAGTTTGGAGAGAGGACTCGGGATTGCTCTCCAGGCCATGCTAGAAAAGAAGGCCGTCATGTCGCGAAAATGGGGGCGTCTCGTGGGTTTTCTCTATCTGTGGCGCCAGTGTTTGGTTTCTCACGAGGTATGACGGGGAGCTCAGGGAGCCTCTCGTGTGGCGCCAGGGAAGTCAGGGCTTCATGAGTGTAGCAGAGGGAGCGCGTCATTGCCCTCGAGTCATGGTAGGGGAATCAGGCCTCAAAATGCGTTGAAGAAGGACTCTTGAGTTCTTTCTATGGTGGCGGCAGTAAACCCTGGGTTCACTCGAATTGTGCTGGTGACCTCAGGGAGCTTCTCAGGGTGCCTCTGAGAAGTCAGGGATACTGTGGAGCTGGGACGCGTCTCTCGGGACTCCACTGGATTTCGTGCAATGGAAGAGGTCCTAATCTCGAGTGGAGGCAGGAACCTCAGCGTTCCTCTCGTGACTTCACTGGCGCTGGTCTGATTCGGATCGCAAAGTCCCTGCAGAGTTGGGACAGGAGAGTCAGGCATCGTCTTGTGTAGAGGAATGAAACCCCACTTGCCTCTCGAGTTCTTCAGGGGTGACAAGCCACTTGTTGAGCTGTATGTGGAACCTGCGGGTTTTTCCGGACGATGCACGAGGGTGTCAGTGCCCCTTTGTGTTGTGCCTTTATCCACAGGGTTGCCTTCGAAGAGGTGTCCAGGCATCGGGTTCTTATCAAGAGCGTACCGGGAAATCATAGTCTTTTGGCATGTGGTACCACCCGCGAGCTACGTCTCGAATTTCCTCGTGAGACTGGCCTCATCCTGAAGTGCCCCGTGAAGGTCGGGAACCCCTTACAAACAAAGCAGGGGGAGTGACCCTCCTATCACGAACAGAAGGGGAGAAGGGGCTCAGATAAACTGGTGCCGGGAACCTCGGTGTTCACCTCGAGTGAGACCGATATTTCGGGGAACTTTTGGGGTCACATCAAGGGTGTCAAGTATCGTTTTGCACTTCAAGACGGAACGTGGGACTTTTCTTGAGAAGCTGTAGCGGGCAAGGGCCTCATCTTGTGATGACGAGGGAACCAAGTGCTTTTTCTCGAGTTGCGGCGGGATTCTCGAGTTATGAAGGGGAATTCAGGCTTCCTCTTGTGTTGGCCCAGGGAAGTCCAATCTTCCATTCGAGTTGTCAGGGAGAGAAGGGGATTGCTCTCGAGTTACAGAAGGGCAAAAGAGACCTCATCTAGGCTTGTTTCCAGGACCTAATGTTCCTCTCCAGGGGAGACAGGGATCTCGGGGTTGCATTCCAGACCCACCTGGTGAGTCAGGCCTTGTCTCGAGGGGTAGCAAAGGACTCCATTCTCCTCTCGAGTCGCGACGGGTATCTCTTGGAGCCCACTAAGTGGCCTAAAGGGAGTCAAGCCTCCTGTGGAGTTTGGAAAGAGGATTCGGGATTCCTCTCCAGGCCATGCAGGAAAAGAAGGCCCTCATCTCGCGATGACAGGGGCGTATGGTGAGTTTTCTCAAGCTGCGGCGTCAGTGTGGGGTTTCTCACGAGGTACGACAGGGAGCTCAGGGAGCCTCTCTTATGGCGCCAGGGAAGTCAGGTCTCTATGTGCGTGGCGAGGGGGTGCGTGTCATTTCTATAGAGCCATGGAAGCAGATTCGGGCTTCAAGACACTTTGAAGTAGGACTCTCGAGGTCTTTTCCCCATTGTGGCAGGAAACCCTGGGTTCCCTCGACATGTGCCGGTGACCTCATGGAGCTTCTCCGGGTGCCTCTGAGAAGTCAGGGGTACTGTGGAGTTGGGAGGGGCCTCTCTGGACTCCACTGGGTTTGGTGCAATGGATGAGAGCCTCATCTCGAGTGGAGGCAGGAACCTCATGTTTCCTCTCCTGGGTTTCCTGTCGCTGGTACTGACTCGGATCGCAGTTTCCCTGCAGAGTTGGTACAGAAAATCAGGTCTCGTCTTGTGTGGAGGAATGGAACTCCACTTGCCTGTCGAGTTGTTCACGGGGTGACAGACCACTTGTTGAACTGTGTTTGTAACCTGCAGGTTTTTCTGGACGATGCACGGGGGTGTCAGTGCCCCTTCGTGTTGTGCTTTCATCCACAGGTTTTCCTTCGTAAAGGTGTCAGGGCATCACGTTCTTAGCAAGAGCAGACCGGGAAATCGGGGTCTTTCGGCTTGTGGCACCACCCACGAGGCTATGTCTCGAATTTCCTCGTGAGACCTGCCTCATCCTTAGGCGCGCTGGAAAGGTCAGGAATCCCTTCCAGACATAGCAGGGGAATCGACACTCCTGTCGCGATCACGAGGGGAGAAGAAGCTCAAATGAAGTGGTTCCGGGAACCTCGCTGTTCCTTTCGAGTGAGACCGGTATGTCGGGGAATTTTGAGATTGCATCAAGGGTGCCAAGTACCGTTTCGCACTTCAAGACAGAAAGTGGGACTTCTCTTGAGTCGCTGTAGCGGGCAAGGGCCTCATCTAGCGCTGATGGGGGAACCACGTGGATTTTCTCGAGTTTCGGCGGGATTCTCGAGTTACGATGTCGAATTCAGGCTTCCAATTGTATTGGCCCAGGGAAGTCCAATCTTCAATTCGATTTGCGAGGGAGAGCTGGCGATTGCTCTCTAGTAACTGCAGTGCAAAATAGACCTCATCTAGGCTTGTGTCCAGGACCGAGTTTTCCTCTCCAGGTGTGACAGGAACTCGGGGTTGCATTCCAGACTCACACGGGGAGTCAGGCCTCGTCTCGAGGGGAAGCAAAGGACTCTGCTCTCCCTTCAGGTCCTGACAGGTATCTCTTGGAGCCAACTGAGAGGCCTAAAGAGAGTCAAGCCTCCTGTGGAGTCTGGAGAGAGGACACGGTTTTGCTCTCCATGCCAGGCAGGAAACAAGTCCCTCATCTCGTGATGACAGGGGCGTATCGTGGGTTTTCTCGAGCTGCGGTGCCTGAATGGGGTTTCCGAAGAGGTACGACGGGGAGCTCAGGGAGACTCTCTTCAGAAGTCAGGGAAGTCAGGTCTCCATGCGCATGGCGATGGGGAGCGGGTCTTTGCTCTCGAGTCATGGTAGGGGAATCGGGCCTTAAGACACGCTGAAGGACTCTCAAGGTCTTTCTCGGGTCGCAGCAGGAAACCCTGGGTTACCTGGCCTTGAGCCGGTGACCTCAGGTAGATTCTCAAGGTGCCTCTGAGAATTCAGGGATACTGTGGAGTTGGGAGGGGCCTCTCGTGACTCATCTGGGTTTGGTGCAATGGAAGAGGGCCTCACCTCAACGGGAGACAGGAACCTCAGGATTCCTCTCCGTTTCGGACTCCGACCGCAGGGTCCCTGCAGAGTTGGGACAGGAGAGTCAGGCCTCGTCTTGTCTGAGGAAGGGAAGCCCGCTGGCCTCTCGAGTTGCTCAGGGGGTCTCAGGCCCCTCGTCGAGCTGTGTGTGGAACCCGCGGGTCTTTGCGGACGATGCACGGGGGTGGCAGTGCCCCTTCGTGTTGTGCCTTCACCCGCAGGGTTGCCTTCGAAGAGGGGTCCGGGCCTCGGGTCCTTCTCAAGAGCGGACCGGGGAATCGGGGGCGTTGGGCATGTGGCACCACCCACGTGGCTCGTCTCGAATTTCTTCGTGAGACCGGCCTCATGCTGACGTGCGCCGGGAAGGCCGGGAACCCCTTCCAGACCACGCGGGGAATCGCCTCTCCTGTCGCGATCAGGAGGGGAGAAGGGGCTCAGAGGAAGCGGTGTCGGGACCCTCGGTGTTGCCCTCGAGGGAACCCGGCGTGTCGGGGAACTAATGGGGGTCGCAGGAAGGCTGTCAGGGACCGTTTCGCCCTTCAGGGCGGAACAGAGGACTTCCCTTGAGACGCCGTCGCGGGCAAGGGCCTCATCTTGCCAAGAGGTGGGAACCACGTGGTTTTTCTCGAGTTGCGGCGGGATTCTCGAGTTACGACAGGGATCTCAGGCTTCCTCTTGGATTGGCCCTGGGAAGCCCTATCTTCCCCTCAGGTTGCGAGGGAAAGCAGGGGGTTGTGCTCGGGTCACTGCAGGGCCGAAGAGACCTCACCTAGGCGTGTGTCCGGGACCTAATATTCCTCTCCAGGGAAGGCAGGGATCTCGGGGTTGCATTCCAGGCTCCCCCGGGGAGTCAGGCCTCGTCTCGAGGGGAAGCCAAGGACTCCGCTCTCCTCTCGAGTCGCGACGCGGGTCTCTTGGAGCTCCCTGAGCAGCCTCAAGGGAGTCCAGCCTCCTCTTCCGTTTGGAGAGAGGACCCGGGATTGCTCTCCAGGCCATGCAGGAAAAGAAGGCCCTCAGCTGGCGAGGACGGGGGCGTCTCAGGTGTTTCCTTGAGCTGCGGCGCCCGTGGGGGTTTTCTCCCGAGGCACGACGAGGATCTCAGGGAGCCTCTCGTGCGGCGCCAGGGAAGTCAGGTCTCCACGCGCGTGGCGAGGGGGAGCGCGTCCTGGCTCTCGAGTCACGGGAGGGGACTAGGGCCTCGAGACGCGTTGAAGAAGGACTCTCGAGGTCTTTCTCGGGGGGCGGTGGGAAACCCTCGTTTCCCTCGCCTTCTGCCGGGGACCTTAGGGAACTTCCCAGGGTGCCTCTGAGAGGCGAGGGATCCTGTGGAGGTGGCGGGGCCCCTCGGGACTCCGCTGGGTCTGGCGCAACGGAAGAGGGCCTCACCTCGAGGGGAGGCAGGAACCTCAGGCTTCCTCTCCGTTTCGGACTCCGACCGCAGGGTCCCTGCAGAGTTGGGACAGGAGAGTCAGGCCTCGTCTTGTCTGAGGAAGGGAACCCCGCTGGCCTCTCGAGTTGCTCAGGGGGTCTCAGGCCCCTCGTCGAGCTGTGTGTGGAACCCGCGGGTCTTTGCGGACGATGCATGGGGGTGTCAGTGACCCTTCGTGTTGTGTCTTCATCCACAGGGTTGCCTTCGAAGAGGTGTCCGGGCATCGTGTTCTTATGAAAGCGGACTGGGATATCGGGGTCGTTCAGCATTTGGCACCACCCACGTGGCTAGTCTCGAATTTCCTCATGAAACCGGCCTCATCCTGAGGTGTGCCGCGAAGGTCATGAAACCCTTCCAGACAAAGCAGAGGAATCGACCCTCCTGTGGCGATCAGGAGGGGAGAAGTGGCTCAGATGATGTGCTGCTGGGAACCTCGTTGTTTCCCTCAAGTGAGACAGGTATGTCGGGTAACTTTTGGGGTCGCATAACGCGTTCCAAGTACCGTTTCGCTCTTCAAATTGGAACGTGGGACTTCTCTTGGGGTGCTCCAGCGGGCAAGGGCCTCATCTTGGAATGACTGGGGAACCACTTGGTTTTTCTCTAGTTGCGGTGGGATATTTGAGTTACCACAGGGAATTCATGCTTCCTCTTGTGTTGGCCCACAAAAGTCTTATCTTCCATTCGAGATTCGAGGAAGAGCTGGAGGTGCTGTCTAGTCACTGAAGGCAAAAGAGACCCCACCAAGGCTTGTGTGCAGGACCTAATGTTCATGTCAAGGGGCGACAGGAATCTCGGGGTTGCATTCCAGACTCACCCTGGAGTCAGGCCTCGTCTCGAGGGGAAGCAAAGGACTCTGCTCTCCTCTCGAGTCGGACGGGTATGTCTTGGAGCCCACTGAGTGGCTTAAAGGGAGTCAAACCTCCTCTGGTGTTTGGAGGGAGGACACGGGATTGATCTCCAGGCAATGCAGGAAATGAAGGCCCTCATCTCCCGATGACTGGGGCGTCTTGTAGGTTTTCTTGAGCTGTGGCGCTAGTGTGGGGTTTCTCACGAAGTAAGACTGGGAGCTCAGTGAGCCTCTCATGTGGTGCCAGGGCAGTCAGGTCTCTATGCACGTGGTGAGAGGGAGCCCGTCATTGTTCTCGAGTCATGGTAGGGGAATTGGGCCTGAAAACGTGTTAAAGAAGGACTCTCGAGGTCTTTCTTGGGTTGCAGCAGGAAACCCTGGGTTCCATCGACTTGTGCCAGTGACCTCAGGAAGCTTCTCAGCGTGCCTCTGAGAAGTCAGGGTCACTGTGGAGTTGGGAGGGGCCTCTCGGAACTCCACTGGGTTTGGTGCAATGGAAGAGGGGCTCATGACAAGTTGAGGCAGGAACCACAGGGTTCCTCTCCTGGCTTCGAATGCGCCGGATCTGACTCGGAGCGCAGAGTCCCTGCAGAGTTGGGACAGGAGAGTCAGGCCTCGTCTTGTGTGGAGGAATGGAACTCCGCTTGACTCTCGCGTTGTTCATGGGGTGACAGGCCACTTGTCGATTTGTATGTGGAACTTGCGGGTTTTTCTGGACGATGCACTGTGGTGTCACTGCCCCTTCGTGTTGTGCCTTCTTCCACAGGATTGCCTTCGAGTTGGGTTCTGCCATCGGGTTCTTATCAAGAGCGGACCAGGGAATCGGGGTCTTTTGGCATGCCGCACCACCCACGAGGCTATGTCTCGAATTTCCTCGTGAGACTGGCCTCAGCTTGATGTGCGCCAGGAAGGTCGGGAACGCCTTCCAGACAAAGCAGGGGAATCGAAACTCCTGTCGCGATCAAGAGGGGAGAAGAATCTCAGATGAAGTGGTGCCGGGAACCTCGGTTTTCTCCTCAAGTGAGACTGGTATGTCGGGGAACTTTTGGGGTCGCATCAAGGATTCCAAGTAACTTTTCGCTCTTCAATACGGAACGTGGGACTTCTCTTGAGACGCTGTAGCGGGCAAGGGCCTCATGTTTCGATGACGGGGGAACCACGTGGTTTTTCTTGAGTTGGGGCGGGATTCTCGAGTTACAACCGGGAATTCAGGCTTCCTCTTCAACTGGCCCAGGGAAGTCCAGTTTTCATTCGAATTGTGAGTTAGAATTGGGGATTGTTCTCGAGACACTGCAGGGCTAAATAGACCTCATCTAGGCTTGTGTCCAGGACCTAATGTTCCTCTGCTGGGGCGAAAGCGATCTCAGCATTGCATTCTCGACTCAACCGGGGAGTCAGGCCTCGTCTCGAGGGGAAGCCAAGGACACCGCTCTCCTGTCAAGTCGCGACGGGTATATCTTGGAGCTCACTGTGTGGCCTAAAATGAGTCAAGCCTCCTGTGGAGTTTGGAGAGAGGACTCAGGATTGCTCTCCAGGCCATACAGCAAAAGAAGGCCCTCATCTCGTGAGGACTGGGGCGTCTCGTGGGTATTCTCGAGCTGCGGCTCCAGTGTGGTGTTGCTCACGAGGTATAATGGGGAGCTCAGGGAGCCTCTCCTGTGGCGCCAGGGAAGTCAGGTTTCTATGCGCGTGGCTAGGGGGAACGCGTCATTGCTCTCGAGTCATGGTAGGGGAATCGCACCTCAAGATGCATTGAAGAAGGACTCTCGAGGTCTTTTACGGGTTGGGGCAGGAAACCCTTGGTTCCCTCGACTTGTGCCGGTGATCTCAGGAAGGTCTTAGGGTGCCTCTGAGAAGTCAGGGATACTGTGCAGTTGGGAGGGGTCTCTCGGGACTCCACTGGGTTTGGTGCAATGGAAGAGGGCCTCATCTCGAGTGGAGGCAGGAAACTCATGTTTCCTCTTCTGACTTCCCCTGGGCCAGATCTGACTCGGATCGCATTTTCGCTGCAGAGTTCGAACAGGAGTGTCAGGCCTCGTCTTGTGTGGAGGAATGGAACTCTGCTTGCCTCTCCAGTTGTTCACGGGGTGACAGGTCACTTCTCCAGCTGTGTGTGGTACCTGCGGGTTTCTCCGGACGATACCCAGGGGTGTCAGTGCCCCTAAGTGTTGTGCCTTCATCAAAAGGGTTATCTTCAAAGAGGTGTCCGGGCATCAGGATCTTATCAAGAGCGGACCGGGAAATCGGGGTCTTTCGGCATGTGTCACCATCCACGTGGCTATGTCTCGAATATCCTCGTGAGACCGGCCTCATCCTGAGATGCACCGGGAAAGGTGGGAACCCCTTCAAGACAAAACAGGGGAATCGACCCTCCTGTCGCGATCAGGAGGGGAGAAGGGGCCCAGATGTAGTGGTGCCGGGAACCTCGGTGTTCTCCTCGAGTCAGACCAGTGTGTCGAGGAACTTTTGAGGTCGCATCAAGGGTGCCAATACCGTTTCGCACTTCAAGACGGAACGTGGGACTTCTCTTGAGACGCTGTAGGGGGCAAGGGCCTCATCTTGCGATGACGGGGGAACCACGTAGCGTTTCTCGAGTTGTGGCGGGATTCTCGAGTTTCGACGGGGAATACAGTCTTCCTCATGTGTTGGACCAGGGAAGTCCTATCTTCCATTCGAGTTTCAAGGGAGAGCTGGGGATTGCCCTCGAGTCACTGCAGGGCAAAATAGACCTCATCGAGGCTTGTGTCCAGGACTTAATGTTCATCCCTAGGGGCGACAGGGATCTTGGGGTTGCATACCAGACTCACCCGGGGAATCAGGCCTCGTCTCGAGGGGAAGCAAAGAACTCCGCTGTCCTTTTGAGTCGCGATGGGTATCTCTTGGAGCCCACTGTGTGCCCTAAAGGGAGTCAAGCCCCCTGTGCTGTTTGGATAGAGGACTCGGGATTCCTCTCCAGGCCATGCAGGAAAAGAAGGCCCTCATCTCGCGATGACGGCGGCCTCTTGTGGGTTTTCTAGACTGCCGCGCTAGTGCCTTGTTTCTGACGAGGTACGAGAGGGAGCTCAGGGAGCCTCTCGTGTGGCGCCAGGGAAGTCAGGTCCCCATGAGATGGCTAGGGGGAGTTCGTCATTGCTCTCGAGTCATGGTAGGGTAATCGGGCCTCAAGACGGGTTGAAGAAGGACTCTCGAGGTCTTTCTCGTGTCACTGCATAAAACCCAGGGTTCCCTTGACTTGTGCCTGCGACCTCAGGGAGCTTCTCAGAGTGCCTCTGAGAAGTCAGGGATACTGTGCAGTTTGGAGGGGCCTCTCGAGACTCCTCTGCATTTGGTGGAATGTAAGAGGGACTCATCTCGAGTTGAAGCAGGAACCTCAGTGTTCCTCTCCATTTCTGACTCAGATCGCAAGGTCCCTGCATGTTGGTACAGGAGAGTCAGGCCTCGTCTTTTCTGGAGGATGGGACTCCTCTTGCCTCTCGAGTTGTTCTCGAGGTGACAGGCCACTTGTCGAGCTGTGTGTGTAACCTGCCCGTTTTTCCGGATGATGCACAGGTGTGTTAGTGCCCCTTCGTGTTGTACCTTCATACTCAAGGCTGCCTTCCAAGAGGTGTCCGAGCATCGGATTCTTATCAAGAGCGGACCGGGAAATTGGAGTCTTTCAGCAAGTGGCACCACCCACAAAGCTACGTATCGAATTTCCCCATGAGACCGGCCTCATCCTGAGTTGTGCAGGGAAGGTCGGGCCCCCTTGCAGACAAAGCAGGGGAATCGACCCACCGGTCACGATCAGGAGGGGAGAAGGGGCTTAAATGAAGTGGTGCCGGGAACCTCGGTGTTCCCCTTGAGTGAGACCGGCGTGTTGGGGGACTTTGGGGGTCGCATCAAGGGTGCCAAGTACCGTTTCGCATTTCAAGACGGAACCTGGGACATCTTTTGAAAAGCTGTAGCGGGCAAGGGCCTCATCTTGCGATGACGGGAGAACCACGTGGTTTTGCTCGAGTTACGGTGGGATTCTCGAGTTATGACCGGGAATTTAGGCTTCCTTTTGTTGGCCTTGAAATCCAATCTTCCATTCGGGTTGCGAGGGAAAGCTGGAGGCTGCGCTCGAGTCACTGCAGGGCCGAAGAGACCTCACCTAGGCGTGTGTCCGGGACCTAATATTCCTCTCCAGGGAAGGCAGGGATCTCGGGGTTGCATTCCAGGCTCCCCCGGGGAGTCAGGCCTCGTCTCGAGGGGAAGCCAAGGCCTCCGCTCTCCTCTCGAGTCGCGACGCGGGTCTCTTGGAGCCCCCTGAGCGGCCTCAAGGGAGTCCAGCCTCCTCTTCCGTTTGGAGAGAGGACCCGGGATTGCTCTCCAGTCCATGCAGGAAAAGAAGGCCCTCAGCTCGAGAGGACGGGGGCGTCTCAGGGGTTTCCTCGAGCTGCGGCGCCCGTGGGGGTTTTCTCCCGAGGCACGACGAGGATCTCAGGGAGCCTCTCGTGCGGCGCCAGGGAAGTCAGGTCTCCATGCGCGTGGCGAGGGGGAGCGCGTCCTGGCTCTCGAGTCACGGGAGGGGACTAGGGCCTCGAGACGCGTTGAAGAAGGACTCTCGAGGTCTTTCTCGGGGGGCGGCGGGAAACCCTCGTTTCCCTCGCCTTCTGCCGGGGACCTTAGGGAACTTCCCAGGGTGCCTCTGAGAGGCGAGGGATCCTGTGGAGGTGGCGGGGCCCCTCGGGACTCCGCTGGGTCTGGCGCAACGGAAGAGGGCCTCACCTCGAGGGGAGGCAGGAACTTCAGGCTTCCTCTCCGTTTCGGACTCCGACCGCAGGGTCCCTGCAGAGTTGGGACAGGAGAGTCAGGCTATGTCTTTTCTGAGGAATGGAACTCCGCTGGCCTCTCGAGTTGTTCATGGTGTTTCAGGCCCCTTGTCAAACTGGGTGTGAAATCTGCAGGTTTTTCCAGACGATGCCCGGGGTTGGCAGTGCCCCTTCGTTTTGTGTCTTCATCCACAGGGTTGCCTTCGAAGAGGTGTCCGGGCATCATGTTCTTATGAAGAGCGGACTGGGAAATCGGGGTCGTTCCGCATTTGGCACCACCCAAGTGGCTAGTCTCGAATTTCCTCATGAAACCGGCCTCATCCTGAGGTGTGCCGCGAAGGTCATGAAACCCTTCCAGACAAAGCAGAGGAATCGACCCTCCTGTGGCGATCAGGAGGGGAGAAGTGGCTCAGATGAAGTGCTGCTGGGAACCTCGGTGTTTCCCTCAAGTGAGACAGGTATGTCGGGTAACTTTTGGGGTCGCATAACGCGTTCCAAGTACCGTTTCGCTCTTCAAATTGGAACGTGGGACTTCTCTTGGGGTGCTCCAGCGGGCAAGGGCCTCATCTTGGAATGACTGGGGAACCACTTTGTTTTTCTCTAGTTGCGGTGGGATATTTGAGTTACCACAGGGAATTCATGCTTCCTCTTGTGTTGGCCCACAAAAGTCTTATCTTCCATTCGAGATTCGAGGAAGAGCTGGAGGTGCTGTCTAGTCACTGAAGGCAAAAGAGACCCCACCAAGGCTTGTGTGCAGGACCTAATGTTCATGTCAAGGGGCGACAGGAATCTCGGGGTTGCATTTCAGACTCACCCTGGAGTCAGGCCTCGTCTCGAGGGGAAGCAAAGGACTCTGCTCTCCTCTCGAGTCGGACGGGTATGTCTTGGAGCCCACTGAGTGGCTTAAAGGGAGTCAAACCTCCTCTGGTGTTTGGAGGGAGGACACGGGATTGCTCTCCAGGCAATGCAGGAAATGAAGGCCCTCATCTCGCGATGATTGGGGCGTCTCGTAGGTTTTCTCGAGCTGTGGCGCTAGTGTGGGGTTTCTCACGAAGTAAGACTGGGAGCTCAGTGAGCCTCTCATGTGGTGCCAGGGCAGTCAGGTCTCTATGCACGTGGTGAGAGGGAGCCCGTCATTGTTCTCGAGTCATGGTAGGGGAATTGGGCCTGAAAACGTGTTAAAGAAGGACTCTCGAGGTCTTTCTTGGGTTGCAGCAGGAAACCCTGGGTTCCATCGACTTGTGCCAGTGACCTCAGGAAGCTTCTCAGCGTGCCTCTGAGAAGTCAGGGTCACTGTGGAGTTGGGAGGGGCCTCTCGGAACTCCACTGGGTTTGGTGCAATGGAAGAGGGGCTCATGACAAGTTGAGGCAGGAACCACAGGGTTCCTCTCCTGGCTTCGAATGCGCCGGATCTGACTCGGATCGCAGAGTCCCTGCAGAGTTGGGACAGGAGAGTCAGGCCTCGTCTTGTGTGGAGGAATGGAACTCCGCTTGACTCTCGCGTTGTTCATGGGGTGACAGGCCACTTGTCGATTTGTATGTGGAACTTGCGGGTTTTTCTGGATGATGCACTGTGGTGTCACTGCCCCTTCGTGTTGTGCCTTGTTCCACAGGATTGCCTTCGAGTTGGGTTCTGCCATCGAGTTCTTATCAAGAGCAGACCAGGGAATCGGGGTCTTTTGGCATGCCGCACCACCCACGAGGCTATGTCTCGAATTTCCTCGTGAGACTGGCCTCAGCTTGATGTGCGCCAGGAAGGTCGGGAACACCTTCCAGACAAAGCAGGGGAATCGAACCTCCTGTCGCGATCAAGAGGGGAGAAGAGTCTCAGATGAAGTGGTGCCAGGAACCTCGGTGTTCTCCTCAAGTGAGACTGGTATGTCGGGGAACTTTTGGGGTTGCATCAAGGGTTCCAAGTAACTTTTCGCTCTTCAATACGGAACGTGGGACTTCTCTTGAGACGCTGTAGCGGGCAAGGGCCTCATGTTTCGATGACGGGGGAACCACGTGGTTTTTCTTGAGTTGGGGCGGGATTCTCGAGTTACAACCGGGATTTCAGGCTTCCTCTTCAACTGGCCCAGGGAAGTCCAGTTTTCGTTCGAATTGTGAGTTAGAATTGGGGATTGTTCTCAAGACACTGCAGGGCCAAATAGACCTCATCTAGGCTTGTGTCCAGGACCTAATGTTCCTCTGCTGGGGTGAAAGCGATCTCAGCATTGCATTCTCGACTCACCCGGGGAGTCAGGCCTCATCTCGAGGGGAAGCCAAGGACACCGCTCTCCTGTCAAGTCGCGACGGGTATATCTTGGAGCTCACTGTGTGGCCTAAAATGAGTCAAGCCTCCTGTGGAGTTTGGAGAGAGGACTCAGGATTGCTCTCCAGGCCATACAGCAAAAGAAGGCCCTCATCTCGTGAGGACTGGGGCGTCTCGTGGACATTCTCGAGCTGTGGATCCAGTGTGGTGTTGCTCACGAGGTATAATGTGGAGCTCAGGGAGCCTCTCCTGTGGTGCCAGGGAAGTCAGGTTTCTATGTGCGTGGCTAGGGGGAGTGCGTCATTTCTCTCGAGTCATGGTAGGGGAATCGCAACTCAAGACGCGTTGAAGGACTCTCGAGGTCTTTTACGGGTTGGGGCAGGAAACCCTTGGTTCCCTCGACTTGTGCCGGTGATCTCAGGAAGGTCTAAGGGTGCCTCTGAGAAGTCAGGGATACTGTGCAGTTGGGAGGGGTCTCTCGGGACTCCACTGGGTTCGGTGCAATGGAAGAGGGCCTCATCTTGAGTGGAGGCAGGAAACTCATGTTTCCTCTCCTGACTTCCCCTGGGCCAGATCTGACTCGGATCGCAGTTTCGCTGCAGAGTTCGAACAGGAGAGTCAGGCCTCGTCTTGTGTGGAGGAATGGAACTCTGCTTGCCTCTCCAGTTGTTCACGGGGTGACAGGTCACTTCTCGAGCTGTGTGTGGTACCTGCGGGTTTCTCCAGACGATACCCAGGGGTGTTAGTGCCCCTAAGTGTTGTGCCTTCATCAAAAGGGTTATCTTCAAAGAGGTGTCCGGGCATCAGGATCTTATCAAGAGCGGACCGGGAAATCGGGGTCTTTCGGCATGTGTCACCATCCACGTGGCTATGTCTCGAATATCCTCGTGAGACCGGCCTCATCCTGAGATGCACCGGGAAAGGTGGGAACCCCTTCAAGACAAAACAGGGGAATCGACCCTCCTGTCGCGATCAGGAGGGGAGAAGGGGCCCAGATGTAGTGGTGCCGGGAACCTCGGTGTTCTCCTCGAGTCAGACTGGTGTGTCGAGGAACTTTTGAGGGCGCATCAAGGGTGCCAATACCGTTTCGTACTTCAAGACGGAACGTGGGACTTCTCTTGAGACGCTGTAGGGGGCAAGGGCCTCATCTTGGGATGACGGGGGAACCACGTGGCGTTTCTCGAGTTGTGGCGGGATTCTCGAGTTTCGACGGGGAATACAGTCTTCCTCATGTGTTGGGCCAGGGAAGTCCTATCTTCCATTCGAGTTTAAAGGGAGAGCTGGGGATTGCTCTCGAGTCACTGCAGGGCAAAATAGACCTCATCGAGGCTTGTGTCCAGGACTTAATGCTCGTCCCTAGGGGCGACAGAGATGTTGGGGTTGCATACCAGACTCACCCGGGGAATCAGGCCTCGTCTCGAGGGGAAGCAAAGAACTCCGCTGTCCTTTTGAGTCGCGATGGGTATCTCCTGGAGCCCACTGTGTGCCCTAAAGGGAGTCAAACCTCCTGTGGTGTTTGGATAGAGGATTCGGGATTCCTCTCCAGGCCATGCAGGAAAAGAAGGCCCTCATCTCGCGATGAAGGCGGCGTCTCGTGGGTTTTCTAGACTGCTGCGCTAGTGCCAGGTTTCTGACGAGGTACGAGAGGGAGCTCAGGGAGCCTCT
The DNA here is from genome assembly GCF_029407905.1 of Bubalus kerabau. Classification (NCBI taxonomy): domain Eukaryota; kingdom Metazoa; phylum Chordata; class Mammalia; order Artiodactyla; family Bovidae; genus Bubalus; species Bubalus kerabau. Next base: position 5,247,656 of record NW_026577882.1, read on the forward strand.
CGTGTGGCGCCAGGGAAGTCAAGTCCCGGTGAGATGGCTAGGGGGAGCTCGTCATCGCTCTCGAGTCATGGAAGGGTAATCGGGCCTCAAGACGGGTTGAAGAAGGACTCTCGAGGTCTTTCTCGGGTCACTGCATAAAACCCAGGGTTCCCTTGACTTGTGCCTGCGACCTCAGGGAGCTTCTCAGAGTGCCTCTGAGAAGTCAGGGATACTGTGCAGTTTGGAGGGGCCTCTCGAGACTCCTCTGCATTTGGTGGAATGTAAGAGGGACTCATCTCGAGTTGAAGCAGGAACCTCAGTGTTCCTCTCCATTTCTGACTCAGATCGCAAGGTCCCTGCATGTTGGTACAGGAGAGTCAGGCCTCGTCTTTTCTGGAGGATGGGACTCCTCTTGCCTCTCGAGTTGTTCTTGAGGTGACAGGCCACTTGTCGAGCTGTGTGTGTAACCTGCCCGTTTTTCCGGATGATGCACAGGTGTGTTAGTGCCCCTTCGTGTTGTACCTTCATACTCAAGGCTGCCTTCCAAGAGGTGTCCGAGCATCGGATTCTTATCAAGAGCGGACCGGGAAATTGGAGTCTTTCAGCAAGTGGCACCACCCACAAAGCTACGTATCGAATTTCCCCATGAGACCGGCCTCATCCTGAGTTGTGCAGGGAAGGTCGGGCCCCCTTGCAGACAAAGCAGGGGAATCGACCCACTGGTCACGATCAGGAGGGGAGAAGGGGCTTAAATGAAGTGGTGCCGGGAACCTCGGTGTTCCCCTTGAGTGAGACCGGCGTGTTGGGGGACTTTTGGGGTCGCATCAAGGGTGCCAAGTACCGTTTCGCATTTCAAGACGGAACCTAGGACATCTTTTGAAACGCTGTAGCGGGCAAGGTCCTCATCTTGCGGTGATGGGAGAACCACGTGATTTTGCTCGAGTTGCGGCGGGATTCTCGAGTTATGACCGGGAATTTAGGCTTCCTTTTGTTGGCCTTGAAATCCAATCTTCCATTCGGGTTGCGAGGGGGAGCTGGGGATTGCGCTAGAGTCACTGCAGGGCAAAAGAGACCTAATCTAGGCTTGTGTCCGGGATCTAACGTTGCTCTCCAGGGGCGACAGGGATCTCGGGTTTGCATTCCAGACTCATCCGGGGAGTCAGTTCTCACCTCGAGGGTAAGCAAAGAATTCCGCTCTCGTCTCGAGTCGGGATGGGTATCTCTTGAAGCCCACTGTGTGTACTAAAGGGAGTCAAGCCTCCTGTGGAGTTTGGAGAGAGGACTCGGGATTGGACTCCAGGCCATGCAGGAAAAGAAGGCCCTCATCTCGAGATGACGGTGGCGTCTCGTGGGTTTTCTCGAGCTGCTGCGCCAGTGTGGGGTGTCTCATGAAGTATCACGGGGATCTCAGGGAGCCTCTTGTATGGCGCCAGGAAAATCCAGTATTCCATTCGAGTTGCAAGTTAGAACTGGGGATTGCTCTCCAGTCACTGCAGGGCAAAATAGACCTCATCTACGCTTGTGTCCAGGACCTAGTGTTCCACTACTGGGCCGACAGGGATCTCAGGGTTGCATTCTCAACTCACCCGGAGAGTCAGGCCTCGTCTTGAGGGGAAAAAAAGGGCTCCGCTCTCCTGTCGAGTCGCGACGGGTATCTCTTGGAGCCCACTGCGTGGCGTAAAGGGAGTGAAGCCTCCTATGGAGTTTGGAGATGACTCGGGATTGTTTTCCTGGCCATGCAGGAAAAAAGGCCCTCATCTCGCGATGACGGGGGCATCTCGTGGGTTTTCTCCAGCTGCGGCGCCAGTATCAGATTTCTCACGAGGTACAACGGGGAGCTCAGAGAGCCTCTCGTGTGGTGCTAGGGACGTCAGGTCTCTGTACGAGTGGTGAAGGGGAGTGCGTGATTGCTCTCGAGTCATAGTAGGCGAATCGGGCCTCAAGACGCATTGAAGAAGGACTCTTGAGGTCTTTCTCGGGTTGCGGCAGGGAACCCTGGGTTCCCTTGATTTGTGTCGGTGACCTCAGGCAACTTCTAAGGGTGCCTCTGAGAAGTCAGGGACACTGTGGATTTGGGAGGGGCCTTTCGTTACTCAACTGGGTTTGGTGCAATGGAAGAGGGCCTCATCTCGAATGGAGGCAGGAACCTCAGGGGTCCTCTCCATTTCTGACTCGGGTCGCAGGGTACCTGCAGAGTATGGACAAGAGAGTCACGCCTGGTCTATTTAGAGGAATGGATTTCCCCTTGCCTTTCGAGTTGTTTACGGAGTGACAGGCCACTTGTTGAGCTGAGTGTGGAACCTGCGGGTTTTTCCGGACGATGCACGGGGGTGTCAGTGCCCCTTCGTGTTGTGCCTTCATCCACAGGGTTGCCTTCAAAGAGGTTTCCGGGCATCGGGTTCTTTTCAAGAGCGTACCGGAAAATTGGGGTCTTTCAGCATGTGGTACCACCCACGAGGCTAAGTCTCGAATTTCCTCGGGAGACCGGCCTCATCCTGAGGTGCGCCGGGAAGCTCGGGAACCCCTTGCAGACAAAGCAGGGGAATCGACCCACCGGTCGCAATTAGAAGGGGAGAAGGGGCTCAGATGAAGTGGTGCCGGGAACCTCGGTGGTCCCCTCGAGTGAGACCGGTATGTCACGGCACTTTTGAGGTCGCATCAAGGGTGCCAAGTACAGTTTCGCACTTCAAGACGGAACGTGGGAATTCTCTGGAGATGCTGTAGCGGGCAAGGGCCTCATATTGCGATGACGAGGGAAACACGTGGTTTTTCTCGAGTTGAGGTGGGATTCTCGAGTTACAATGGGGAATTCAGTCTTCCTCTTGTGTTGGCCCAGGAAGTCCAATCTTCCATTCAACTTGTCAGAGAGAGCTGGGGGTTGCTCTCGAGTCACTTCAGGGCAAAGAGTCCTCATCTAGGCTTGGGTCCAGGACGTAATGTTCCTCTCCAGGGGCGACAGGGATATCGGGGTCGCATTCCAGTCTCACCCGGTGGGTCACGCCTCGTCTCGAGTGGAAGCAAAGGACTCCACTATCCTCTCGAGTCGGGACGCGTAACTCTTGGAGCCCAATGAGTGGCCTATAGGGAGTCAAGCGTCCTGTGTAGCTTGGACAGAAGGTTCACGCTTGATCTGCATACCATGCAGTTAAAGATGGCCCTCCTCTCGTGATGACGGGGGCGTCTCATGGGTTTTCTCGAGCTGCGGCGCCAGTGTGGGGTTTCTCACGAGATATGATGGGGAGTTCAGGGAGCCTCTCGTGCGGCGCCAGAGAAGCCTGACTCCATGCGTGTGGCCAGGCAGATCGCGTCATTGCTCTCAAGTCATGGGAGGGACTAGGGCCTCAAGAGGCATTTAAGAAGGACTCTCAAGGTCTTTCTTGGGTTGGGGCGGGAAACACTCGTTTCCATCGACCTCTACAGGGGACCTTAGGGAACTTCCCAGGTGCCTCTGAGAGGTGAGGGATACTGAGGAGTTAGAGGGGCCTCTCGGGACTCCACTAGGTTTGACGAAATGAAAGAGGGCCTCATCTCGATTGGAGGCAGGAACCTCAGGCTTCCTCTCCATTTCTGACTCCGACCGCAGGGTCCCTGCAGAGTTGGGACAGGAGAGTCAGGCCTCGTCTTGTCTGAGTAACGGAACTCTGCTTGCCTCTCGAGTCGTTCAGGGGGTCTCAGGGCCCTTGACAAGCTGTGAGTGGAACCTGCGGGTGTTTCCAGAAGATGCATGGGGGTGTCAGTGCCCCTTCGTTTTGTGCCTTCCCCCACAGGGTTGCCTTCAAAGAGGTGTCCGGGCATCGGGTTCATTTCAAGAACGGACCGGGAAATCGGGGTCATTCGGCATGTGGCACCACCCACGTGGCTCATCTCGAATTTCCTCGTGAGACCAGCATCATCCTGAGGTGCGCCGGGAAGGCCGGGAACCCCTTCCACACAAAGTAGGGGAATCGATTCTCCTGTCGCGATCAGGAGGGGAGATGGGGCTCAGATGAAGTGGTGCCAGGACCCTCGGTGTTCCACTCGAGGGAACCCGGCGTTTCAAGGAACTCTAGGGGTAGCATCAAGGGAGCCAAGTACCGTTTCCCAATTCAGGACGGAACATGGGACTTCCCTGGAGATGCTGTAGCGGGCAAGGTCCTCATCCTGTGAAGACGTTGGAACCACGTCGTTTTTCTCGAGTTGCATCGGGATTCTCGAAAACGACAGGAATTTCAGGCTTCCTCTTGGGTTGGCCCTGGGAAGCCCAATCTTCAATTCGAGTTGCGATGGAAAGCTGGGGGTTCTGCTCGAGTCACTACAGGGCCAAAGAGACCTCATCGAGGCGTGTGTCCAGGACCTAATATTCCTCTCAAGGGAAGACAGGGATCACGGGTTTCCATTCCAGACTCCTCCGGGGGGTCAGGACTCGCCTGGAGGGGAAGCAAAGGACTCCGCTTTCCTCTCAAGTCGCGACACGGATCTCTTGGAGCCCACTGAGTGGACTCAAGGGTGTCGAGCCTCCTCTTCAGTTTGGAGAGAGGACTCGGGATTGCTCTCCAGGCCAGGCAGGAAAAGAAGGCCCTCATCTCGCGATGACGGGGGCGTCTCATGGGTTTCCTCAGGCTGCTGCGCCCATGGGGGTTTTATCACGAGGCACGACGAGGACCTCAGGGAGCCTCTCGTGAGGCGCCAGGGAAGTCAGGTCTCCATGCGCATGGCGAGGGGTAGCTGGTCATCACTCTCGAGTCATGGGAAACGGCTAGGTCCTCAAGAGGCGTTGAAGAAGGACTCTCGAGGTCTTTCTCGGGTTGCGGCGGGAAACCCTCGTTTCCCTCGACTTCTGCAGGGGACCTTAGGGAACTTCCCACGGTGCCTCTGAGAGGTGAGGGATGCTGTGTAGTTGGCAGGGCCTCTCGGGACTCTGCTGGGTTCGGCGCAATGGAAGAGGGCCTCATCTCGAGGGGAGGCAGGAACCTCAGGCTTCCTCTGGGTTTCGGACTCCGATTGCACGGTCCCTGCAGTGTTGGGACACTAGAGTCATGCCTCGTCTTGTCTGAGGAATGGAATTCTGGTTGCCTCTCGAGTTGTTCCGGGAGTCTCAGGCCCCTTGTCGAGCTGTGTGTAGACCCTGCGGGTTTTTCCGGATGATGCACGGGGGTGTCAGTGCACCTTCGTGTTGTTCCTTCACCCACAGGGTTGCCTTCGAAGAGGTGTCCGGGCATCGGGTTCTTATCAAGAGCGGACCGGAAAATCGGAGTCGTTAGGCACGTGGCACCTCACACGTGGCTAGTCTCGAATTTCCTCCTGAGATCAGCCTCATCCTGAGGTGCGTCAGGAAGGCCGGGAACCCCTTCCAGACAAAGCAGGGGAATCGACTCTCCTGTCACGATCAGGAGGGGAGAAGGAGCTCAGATGAAGTGGTGCCGGGACCCTCGGTGTTCCCCTCGAGGGAACCCAGCGTGTCGGGGAAGTTTTGCAGTCGCATCAAGGGTGTCAAGTACCGTTTCGCCCTTCAGGGCGGAACATGGGACTTCCCTGGAGACACCGGGAACTTCGGTGTTCCCCTGGAGTGAGACCAGTATGTTGGGGAACTTTGGGGTCGCATCAAGGGTGCCAAGTAGAATTTCGAACTTTAAGATGGAACGTGGGACTTCTCTTGAGACTCTAGCTGGCAAGGGCCTCATATTGCGATGAAGGGGGAACCACATGGTTTTTAAGACTTGAGGCTGAATTCTCGAATTACGATGGGAAATTCAGACTTCCTCTTGTGTTGACCGTGGGAAGACCAATCTTCCATTCAAATTGTGAGGGAGAGATGGAGGTTGCTCTCGAGTCACTGTAGGGCAAAATAGACCTCATCTAGGCTTGTGTCTAGGACATAATGTTCCACTCCAGGGGCGACAGGGATCTCGGGGTTGCATTCTAAACTCACCCGGGAAGTCAGGCCTCATCTCCAGGGAAGCGAAGGACTTCGCTCTCCTCTCGAGTCGCACCGGGTATTTCTTGGACCCAACTGAGTGGCCTAAAGGGAGTCAATACTCCTGTGAAGTTTGGAGAGAGGACCAGGAATTGCTCTCCAGGTCAGGCAGGAAAAGAAGGCCCCCATCTCTCCTTGACGGGGGCATCTTGTGGTTTTTCTCGAACTGCGGCGCCAGTGTGGGTTTTCTCACGAGGCACGATGGGGTACTCAGGGAGTCACTTGTGTGGTACTAGGGAAGTCAGTTTTCCTGCTTGTGGCGAGGGGAGCACGTCCTTGCTCTGGAGTCATGGTAGGGGAATCGGGCATCAAGAGACGTTGAAAAAGGACTCTCCAAGTCTTTCTCGGGTTACTTCAGGAAACTCTGGGTTCCCTCGACTTGTGCCAGTGACCTCAGGTAGCTTCTCAGGGAGCCTCTGAGAATTCAGGGATACTGTGGTGTTGGGAGGGGCCTCTCGGGACACCACTGAGTTTGGTTCAATGGAAGAGGGCCTCTTCTCTAGTTGAGGCAGGAACCTCAGGGTTCCTCTCCATTTCTGACTCCAATTGCAGGGTCCCTGAAGAGTTGGGACAGGAGAGTAAGGCCTCGTCTTGTGTGAAGGAATGCAGCTTCACTTGCCTCTCGAGTTGTTCACGAGGTGACAGTCCACATTTGGAGCTGTGAGTGGAATCTGCGGGTTTTTCCAGACGATGCATGGGGATGTCAGTGTCCCTTCGTGTTGTGCCTTCATCCACAGGGTTGCCTTCGAAGAGATGTCCGGGCGTCAGGTTCTTATCTAGAGTGGACCGGGAATTCGGGATCTTTCAGCATATGGCACCAACCATGAGGCTACTTTTCGAATTTCCTCATGAGACCGGCCTCATCCGGAGGTTCGCGGGGAACATCGGGAACTCCTTGCAGACAAAACATGGGAATCGACCCTTCTGTCGCGATCAGGAGGGGTGAAGGGGCTCACAGGAAGTGGTGCCGTGAACTTTGGTGTTTCCCTCGAGTGAGACCGGTATGTCAGGGAACTTTGGGGGTCGCATCAAGGGTGCCAAGTACCGTTTTGTACTTCAGGATGGAACGTGGGACTTCCCTTGATACGCTGTAGCGGCCAAGGGCCTCATCTTGCGATGAAGAGGGAAGCACGTGGTTTTTCTCGAGTTGCGGTGGGATTCTCGAGTTACGACGGGGAATTCAGGCTTCCTCTTGTGTTGGGCCAGGGAAGTCCAATCATCCATTCGAGTTGCGAGGGAGAGCTGGGGGTTGCGCTCGAGTCACTGCAGGGCAAAGGAGACCTCATCTAGGCTTGTGTCCAGGACCTAATGTTCCTCTCCAAGGGCCACAGGGATCTCAGGTTTGCATTCCAGACTCACCCAGGGAGTCAGGCCTCATGTCGAAGGGAAGCAAAGGATTCCGCTCTCCTTTCGAGTCGCGACGGGCACCTCTTGCAGCCCACTTTGTGGCCTAAAGGGAGTCAAGCCTCCTGTGAAGTTTGGAGAGAGGACTTGGGACTGCTCTCCAGGCCATGCAGGAAAAGATGGCCCTCATCTCGCGATGACGGAGGGATCTTGTGGGTTTTCTCGAGCTGCGGCGCCAGTGTGGGGTTTCACACGAGGTACGACGGGGAGCTCAGGGAGCCTCTCGTGTGGCGCCAGGGAAGTCAGGTCTCCATGTGCGTGGCGAGGGGGAGCGCATTATTGCTCTCGAGCTATGGTAGGGGAATCTGACCTCAAGACGCATTGAAGAAGGACTCTCGAGGTCTTTCTTCGGTTGTGGCAGGAAACTCTTATTTCCCTCGACTTTTGCTGGTGGCCTCAAGGAGCTTCTCAGAATGCCTATGAGAAGTCAGGGATACTGTGGAGATGGGAGGGGCCTCTCAGGACTCCACTGGGTTTGTTTTAATGGAAGAGGGCCTCATCTCGGGTTGAGGCAGGAACCTCAGGTTTCCTCTCCATTTCTGACTCAGATCGAAGCGTGCCTGCAGAGTTGGGATTGGATACTCAGGCCTCGTCTTGTCTGAGGGAGGGAACTCCGCTTTCCTCTCTCATTGTTTAAGGGGTGACAGGCCAGTTGTGGAGCTGTATGTGGATCCTGTGGGGTTTTCTGGACGATGAACAGGGTTGCCAGTGCCCCCTCGTGTAGTGCCTTCATCCACAGGGTTGCCTTAGAAGAGGTGTCCGGGCATCGGGTTCTTATCAAGAGCAAGACCGAGAAATCGGGGTCTTTTGGCACGTGGCACCAACACGAGGCTACGTCTCGAATTTCTTCGTGAGACTGGCCTCATCCTGAGGTGCGCCATGAAGGTCGGGAACCCCTTCTAGACAAAGCAGGGGGATCGACCTTCCTGCCGTGATCAGGAGCGGAGAAGGGGCTCAAATGAAGTGGTGCCAGGAACTTCGGTGTTCCCTTGGAGTGAGACCGGTATATTGGGGAACTTTTGGGGTCGCATCAAGGGTGCCAAGTAGCATTTCGAACTTTATGACGAAACATGGGACTTCTCTTGAGACTCTGTAGCGGGCAAAGGCCTCAAATTGCGATGAATGGGGAACCACGTGGTTTTTAAGAGTTGCGGCGGGATCCTCGAGTTACAACGGGAAATTCAGACTTCCTCTTGTGTTGGCCCAGTGAAGACCAATCTTCCATTCGAATTGCGAGGGAGAGATGGGTGTTGCTCTCGAGTCACTGTAGGGCAAAATAGACCTCATCTAGGCTTTTGTCCAGGACATAATGTTCCTCTCCAGGGGCAACAGGGATCTCGGGGTTGCATTCCAGACTCACCCGAGGTAAGGCCTCGTCTCGAGGGGAAACAAAGTACTCTGCTCTCCTCTCAAGTCGCGACAGGTATCTCTTGGAGCCCATTGAGTGGCCTAAAGGGAGTAAAGCCTCCTGTGAAGTTTGGAGAAAAGACCAGGGATTGCTCTCCAGGTCAGGCAGGAAAAGAAGTCCCCAATCTCGCGATGACGGTGGGTTTTCCCGAGCTGTGGCGCCAGTGTGGGGTTTCTCACGAGGTATGACGGGGAGCTCAGGGAGCCTCTCATGTGGCGCCAGGGAAGTCAGCTGTCCATGTGCATGGCGAGGGGGAGCGTGTCATTGCTCTCGAGTCATGGTAGGGGAATCCGTCCTCAAGACACATTGAAGATGGACTCTTGAGGTCTTTCTCGGGTTGCGGCAGGATACCCTGTGTTCCCTCGACTTGTGCCGGTGACCTCAGGGAGTTGCTCAGGGTGTCTCTGAGAAGACACTGATACTGTGGAGTTGGGAGGGGCCTCTAGGGACTCCACTGGGTGTGGTATAATACAAGAGGGCCTCATCTCGTGTTGAGGAAGGAACCTCAGGGTTCCTCTCCATTTCAGACTCCGATCTCAGGATTCCTGCAGAGTTGGGACAGGAGAGTCAGGCCTCGTATTCTGTGGAGAAATGAAACTTAGCTTGCCTCTCGAGTTGTTCACGAGGTAAAAGGTAACTTGTCGAGCTGTATGTGGAACCTGCAGAATTTTCCAAAAGATGCACGGGTGTTCAGGGTCCCTCCTTGTTGTGCCTTCATCCTACGGGATGCATTCCAAGAAGTGTACGGGCATCGGGTTCTTATTAATAGCTGACCGGGAAATGGGGTCTTTCCGCATGTGGCACCACCCACGAGGCTACATCTCCAATTTCCTCGTGAGACCGGCCTCATCCTGATGTGCGCTGGGAAGATCGGTAACCCCTTCCACACAAAGCAGGAGAATCGACACTCCTGTTGCAATCAGGAGCAGAGAAGGGGCTCAAATGAGGTGGTGCGGGGAACATGGGTGTTACCCTCGAGTGAGGCCTGTAAGTTGGGGAACTTTGGGGGTGCCATCATGGGTGCCAAGTACCGTTTTGCACTTCAGTAGGAACGTGGGACTTCCCTTGAGACGCCGTCACGGGCAAGGGCCTCATCTTGCCAAGAGGTGGGAACCACGTGGTTTTTCTCGAGTTGCGGCGGCATTCTCGAGTTACGACAGGGATCTCAGCATTCCCCTTGGGTTGGCCCTGGAAAGCCCAATCTTCCCCTCGGGTTGCGAGGAAAAGCTGGGGGTTGCGCTCGGGTCACTGCAGGGCCGAAGAGACCTCACATAGGCGTGTGTCCAGAACCTAATATTCCTCTCCAGGGAAGGCAAGGATTTCGGGGTTGCATTCTAGGCTCCCCCGGGGAGTCAGGCCTCGTCTCGAGGGGAAGCCAAGGACTCCGCTCTCCTCTCGAGTCGCGACGCGGGTCTCTTGGAGCCCCCTGAGCGGCCTCAAGGGAGTCCAGCCTCCTCTTCCGTTTTGAGAGAGGACCCGGGATTGCTCTCCAGGCCATGCACGAAAAGAAGGCCCTCAGCTCGCGAGGTTGGGGGCGTCCCAGGGGTTTCCTCGAGCTGCGGCCCCCTTGGGGGTTTTCTCCCGATGCACAACGAGGATCTCAGGGAGCCTCTCGTGCGGCGCCAGGGAAGTCAGGTCTCCATGCGCGTGGCGAGGGGGAGCGCGTCATGGCTCTCGACTCACGGGAGGGGACTAGGGCCTCGAGACGCGTTGAAGAAGGACTCTCGAGGTCTTTCTCGGGGGGCGGCGGCAAACCCTCGTTTCCCTCGCCTTCTGCCGGGGACCTTAGGGAACTTGCCAGGGTGCCTCTGAGAGGCGAGGGATCCTGTGGAGGTGGCGGGGCCCCTCGGGACTCCGCTGGGTGTGGCGCAACGGAAGAAGGCCTCACCTCGAGGGGAGGCAGGAACCTCAGGCTTCCTCTCCTTTTCGGACTCCGACCGCAGGGTCCCTGCAGAGTTGGGACAGGAGAGTCAGGCCTCGTCTTGTCTGAGGAAGGGAACCCCGCTGGCCTCTCGAGTTGCTCAGGGGGTCTCAGGCCCCTCGTCGTGCTGTGTGTGGAACGCGCGGGTCTTTGCGGACGATGCACGGGGGTGGCAGTGCCCCTTCGTGTTGTGCCTTCACCCACAGGGTTGCCTTCGAAGAGGGGTCCGGGCCTCGGGTCCTTCTCAAGAGCGGACCGGGGAATCGGGGGCGTTCGGCATGTGGCACCACCCACGTGGCTCGTCTCGAATTTCCTCGTGAGAACGGCCTCATCCTGAGGTGCGCCGGGAAGGCCGGGAACCCCTTCCAGACCACGCAGGGGATTCGCCTCTCCTGTCGCGATCAGGAGGGGAGAAGGGGCTCAGAGGAAGCGGTGCCGGGAGCCTCGGTGTTCCCCTCGGGGGAACCCGGCGTGTCAGGGGACTTTTGGGAGTCGCAGGAAGGCTGTCAGGGACCGTTTCGCACTTCAGGGCGGAACAGCGGACTTCCCTTGAGACGCAGTCGCGGGCAAGGGCCTCATCTTGCCAAGAGGTGGGAACCACGTGGTTTTTCTCGAGTTGCGGCGGGATTCTCGAGTTACGACGGGGATCTCAGCCTTCCCCATGGGTTGGCCCTGGGAAGCCCAAACTTCCCCTCGGGTTGCGAGGGAAAGCTGGGGGTTGCGCTCGAGTCACTTCAGGGCCGAAGAGACCTCACCTAGGCGTGTGTCCGGAACCCAATTTTCCTCTCCAGGGAAGGCAGGGATCTCGGGGTTGCATTCCAGGCTCCCCCGGGGAGTCAGGCCTCGTCTCGAGGGGAAGCCAAGGACTCCGCTGTCCTCTCGAGTCGCGACGCGGGTCACTTGGAGCCCCCTGAGCGGCCTCAAGGGAGTCCAGCCTCCTCTTCCGTTTGGAGAGAGGACCCGGGATTGCTCTCCAGGCCATGCAGGAAAAGAAGGCCCTCAGCTCGCGAGGACGGGGGCGTCTCAGGCGTTTCCTCGAGCTGCGGCGCCCGTGGGGGTTTTCTCCCGAGGCACGACGAGGATCTCAGGGAGCCTCTCGTGCGGCGCCAGGGAAGTCAGGTCTCCATGCGCGTGGCGAGGGGGAGCGTGTCCTGGTTCTCGAGTCACGGGAGGGGAATAGGGCCTCGAGACGCGTTGAAGAAGGACTCTCGAGGTCTTTCTCGGGGGGCGGCGGCAAACCCTCGTTTCCCTCGCCTTCTGCCAGGGACCTTAGGGAACTTCCCAGGGTGCCTCTGAGAGGCGAGGAATCCTGTGGAGGTGGCGGGGCCCCTCGGGACTCCGCTGGGTCTGGCGCAACGGAAGAGGGCCTCACCTCGAGGGGAGGCAGGCACCTCAGGCTTCCTCTCCGTTTCGGACTCCGACCGCAGGGTCCCTGCAGAGTTGGGACAGGAGAGTCAGGCCTCGTCTTGTCTGAGGAAGGGAACCCCGCTGGCCTCTCGAGTTGCTCAGGGGGTCTCAGGCCCCTCGTCGAGCTGTGTGTGGAACCCGCGGGTCTTTGCGGACGATGCACGGGGGTGGCAGTGCCTCTTCGTGTTGTGCGTTCACCCACAGGGTTGCCTTCGAACTCGGGTCCTTCTCAAGAGCGGACCGGGGAATCGAGGGCCTTCGGCATGTGGCACCACCCACGTGGCTCGTCTCGAATTTCCTCGTGAGACCAGCCTCATTCTGAGGTGCGCCGGGAAGGCCGGGAACCCCTTCCAGACCACGCAGGGGAATCGCCTCTCCTGTCGCGATCAGGAGGGGAGAAGGGGCTCAGAGAAGCGGTACTGGGACCCTCGGTGTTCCCCTCGGGGGAACCCGGCGTGTCGGGGGACTTTTTGGGGTCACAGGAAGGCTGTCAGGGACCGTTTCGCCCTTCAGGGCGGAACAGCGGACTTCCCTTGAGACGCAGTCGCGGGCAAGGGCCTCATCTTGCCAAGACGCGGGAACCACGTGGTTTTTCTCGAGTTTCGGCGGGATTCTCGAGTTACGACGGGGATCTTAGGCTTCCTCTTGGGTTGGCCCTGGGAAGCCCAATCTTCCCCTGGAGTTGCGAGGGAAAGCTGAGGGTTGCGCTCGGGTCACTGCAGGGCCGAAGAGACCTCACCTAGGCGTGTGTCCAGGACCTAATATTCCTCTCCAGGGAAGGCAAGGATCTCGGGGTTGCATTCTAGGCTCCCCCGGGGAGTCAGGCCTCGTCTCGAGGGGAAGCCAAGGACTCCGCTCTCCTCTCGAGTCGCGACGCGGGTCTCTTGGAGCCCCCTGAGCGGCCTCAAGGGAGTCCAGCCTCCTCTTCCGTTTTGAGAGAGGACCCGGGATTGCTCTCCAGGCCATGCACGAAAAGAAGGCCCTCAGCTCGCGAGGTTGGGGGCGTCTCAGGGGTTTCCTCGAGCTGCAGCGCCCGTGGGATTTTCTCCCGAGGCACGACGAGGATCTCAGGCAGCCTCTCGTGCGGTGCCAGGGAAGTCAGGTCTCCATGCCTGTGGCGAGGGGTAGCGCTTCATTGCTCTCGAGTCACGGGAGGGGACTAGGTCCTCGAGATGCGTTGAAGGACTCAAGGTCTTTCTCGGGGGGCGATGGCAAACCCTCGTTTCCCTTGCCTTCTGCCGGGGACCTTAGGGAACTTTCCAGGGTGCCTCTGAGAGGCGAGGGATCCTGTGGAGGTGGCGGGGCCCCTCGGGACTCCGCTGGGTCTGGCGCAATGGAAGAGGGCCTCACCTCGAGGGGAGGCAGGAAGCTCAGGCTTCCTCTCCGTTTCGGACTCCGACCACAGCGTCCCTGCAGAGTTGGGACACGAGAGTCAGGCCTGGTCTTGTCTGAGGAAGGGAACCCCGCTGGCCTCTCCCGTTGGTCAGGGGGTCTCATGCCCCTCGTCGAGCTGTGTGTGGAACCCGCGGGTCTTTGCGGACGATGCACGGGGGTGGCAGTGCCCCTTCGTGTTGTGCCTTCACCCACAGGGTTGCCTTCGAAGAGGAGTCTGGGCCTCGGGTCCTTCTCAAGAGCGGACGGGGGAATCGGGGGCGTTCGGCATGTGGCACCACCCACGTGGCTGGTCTCGAATTTCCTCGTGAGGACGGCCTCATCCTGAGGTGCGCCGGGAAGGCCGGTAACCCCTTCCAGACCACGCAGGGGAATCGACTCTCCTGTCGCGTTCCGGAGGGGAGAAGGGTCTCAGATGAAGCAGTGCCGGGACACTCGGTGTTCCCCTCGAGGGAATACGGCGTGTCGGGGAACTTTTGGGGGTCGCAGGAAGGCTGTCAGGGACCGTTTCGCCCTTCAGGGCGGAACAGGGGACTTCCCTTGAGACGCCGTGGCGGGCAAGGGCCTCATCTTGCCAAGAGGTGGGAACCACGTGGTTTTTCTCGAGTTGCGGCGGGATTCTCGAGTTACAACGGGGATCTCAGCCTTCCTCTTGGGTTCGCCCTTGGAAGCCCAATCTTCCCCTCGAGTTGCGAGGGAAAGCTGGGGGTTGCGCTCGAGTCACTGCAGGGGCCAAGAGACCTCACCTAGGCGTGTGTCCGGGACCTAATATTCCTCTCCAGGGAAGGCGGGAATCTCGGGGTTGCATTCCAGGCTCCCCCGGGGAGTCAGGCCTCGTCTTGATTGGAAGCCAAGGACTCCTCTCTCCTCTCGAGTCGCGACGCGGATCTCTTGGAGCCCCCTGAGCGGCTTCAAGGGAGTCCAGCCTCCTCTTCAGTTTGGAGAGAGGACTCGTGATTGGTCTCCAGGCCATGCAGGAAAATAAGGCCCTCGTCTCGCGATGACCGGGGTGTCTCATGTGTTTCTTCAAGCTGCCGCGCCAGTGTGGGTTTCCTCACGAGGTAGGATGAGGAACTCATGGAGCCTCTCGTGCAGTGCCAGGTTAGTCAGGTCTCCATGCGCGTGGCGAGGGGGAGCGTGTCATGGCTCTCGAGTCATGGTAGGGGAATCGCGACTCAACACATTTTGAAGCACTCTCGAGGTCTTTCTTGAGTCACGGCAGAAAACCCAGGGTTCCCTCGACTTGTGCCTGTGACCTCAGGGAGCTTCTTATTGTGCCTCTGATAACTCAGGGGTACTGTGGAGTTTGTAGGGGGCTCTAGGGACTCCACTGGTTGTGGTGCAATGGAAGAGGGCTTCATCTCGAGTGGACGAAGGAACCTCAGGCTTCCTCTCCTTTTCTGACTCGGATCCCATGGTCCCTGCAGAGTAGGGACAAGAGAGTCACACCTAGTCTTCTGTTGAAGAATGGACCTTCGTTTGCCTTTCGAGTTGTTTACAGGGTGACAGGCCACTTTTCGAAATGTCTGTGGGACCTGCGGGTTTTTCTGGACGATGCACGCGGGTGTCAGTGCCCCTTCGTGTTGTGCCTTCATCCACAGGTTTTCCTTCAAAGAGGTGTGCTGGCATCGGGTTCTTTTCAAGAGTGGACCATGAAATTGGGGTCTTTCGACATGTGGCACCACCCACGAGGCTACGTCTCGAACTTCCTCATGAGACCGGCCTCATCCTGAGGTGCGCCCGGAAGGTCGGGAACCCCTTGCAGACAGAGAAGGGGAGTCGACCCTCCTGTCGCAATCAGGAGAGGAGAAGGGGCTCAGATGAAGTGGTGCCGGGAACCTCGGTGTTCCCCTTGAGTGAGTCTGGTATGTCGCGGAACTTTTGGGGTCGCATCAAGGGTGCCAAGTACCGTTTCGCACTTCAGGATGGAACGTGGGACTTCTATTGAGATGCTGTAGCGGACAAAGGGCCTCATCTTGCGATGACGAGGGAAGCACGTGGTTTTTCTCGAGTTGCGGTGGGATTCTCGAGTTACGACGGGGAATTCAGGCTTCCTCTTGTGTTGGCCCAGGAAGTCTAATCTTCCATTCGAGTTGCCAGGGAGAGCTGGGGATTGGGCTCCATTCACTGAAGGGCAAACTAGACCTCATCTAGGCTTGTATCCAGGACTTAATGTTCCTCTCCATAGGCGACAGGGATTTGGGGTTGCATTCCATACTCACCCGGGGAGTCAGGCCTCATCTCGAGGGGAAGCAAAGGACTCCACTCTCTTCTCGAGTCGCGACAGGTATCTCTTGGAGCCCACTGAGTGGTCTTTGCTCTGTAGGAGAGCTCTAGTGTACATAAGCCTGTACATAAGTGAACACAGACATTCTGTGTGCATGTTGCTGCATACCCAAAATAGGGCCACAAGGAGCCTCATGCTCTCCATGCGGCGCGGAAGCTGTGCAGCCACGCAGCAGCTGAAGAATCCAACCAATTGCTCTTTTCTTACCTCTGACAGAGCTCGCATTGCCGTAGCCCTTGGCAGTTTGGAAACACTGGACCCTAACCCCTCTCAAAGTAGGCCTGGGTTCTAGTTCGAATAGAAAGTCAATAGCGGAGCTGAGGACAGGAACGCGGCAGTCATTTATCACACGCTCCTGCAGCCTGCTACTACAGGGACACTAACGCTAGAAGCTAGGAATGTCTTTGCAAGGTGCGCAAAGGACAAGGGAGAACCTCGACCCTGACTCTAGTATTTCAGTCCCCTGAGCAGATCTGAGGTTCTCCCGCTGTAGAAGCTAACCCATTCCTTTCAAATACAGGCTTCCTAACACAGGGCCAGTTGGCTGCTTGCTCTTCCACGAAGCAGGCTTCCTTAACTTGCAAACTGCGAATTCCGCTTAACAGCCTGGAGGAAAATCGCTTCTTGGAAGATTTTTTTCAGAGGCTGTATCCCCGGAGCTGGGGCCAAGCTAGGGGACCCATACTGACAAGGGAAGGCAAAACCACATCCAATGTCTTTGCTCTGGAGGACAGCTTTGGTGAGCCTAAGTCTTTCAGGAATATTTCTGGCTCCAACAGAGTCAAATTCTGTGTGTGAAGCTGCACAGCCAAAATAGGGGAACAGAGAGCCTGATTCTCTCTGTGTAGCTTTGAAGCTGTCATTCAAACAACAGCTTGCGAATCCATACAATGCTCTCCCTTACTGATAAGAGAATTCTCATTGCTGTCGTCCTTGAAAGTTTGTAGAAATCCGCACCCTAACCCTTCTCCAAGTAGGCCTGGGTCCTAGCTCGGAACAACAGGCAACGGCGGAGCTGAGGCGAGTAAGGCACAAGTGATGTCTCACACACTCTTGCAGCCTGATCGTCCAGGAGCAGTAAGGCCTCTTTTTCCCTGCAGGAGGCTCGATTGCCTTGCCTCCTGTGAAATGCATTTCCCAGCCTGGGCGCAAAGCTGTTCCTGGAGATTTTTTCTCAGGGGCTGTTTCCCTGGAGCTGGGTCGGACCTCGGGGGCCCAACTCACAGGGGAAGACAAAACCACATGGACAGGGCTATGCTCTGTAGGAGAGCTCTAGTGAACCTCATCTCTCAGGAACATTCTTGGCTTCTACAGAGACACCTCTGTGCATGAAGCTACACACCCAACATAGTGGCAAAGGGAGTCTGATTCTCTCCGTGGGTGCTGATGCTTTGTGGCAAAGCACCTGCTTGAGAATCCATCAGCTTACGCTTCCCTCGCCTTGACAGAGGTCTCATTGCTGTAGTCCTTGGCAGTTTGGAAAGAAGAGGACCCTTACCTTTCATAAAGTGGGCCCTTGTCCTAGTTTGAAAGGAAAGGCAAGAGCTGAGCTGAGGCCAATAAGGCGCCAGTCAAGTCTGACATATTCCCGAAGCCTGCTCCTTCATGGAAAATAACGCTGGAATCTAGGAATGTCTCTGCAAGGCTGGCAAAGGGCAGTCAGGAGCCTGCACCCTGCCTCTGGAATTACCGACTTCTGAACAGATCTGGAGGTCTCCCTTAGGGGAAGCTAACCCATTCTTCCAAATAGAGGCTTCCAAACGCAGGCCGCTTGGCTGCCTCTTGCTCTCTGAAGGAGGCCTGCTTTTCCCGCCTCCTATGAACCCCACATCCCAGCCTCTGGGAAGAGCGGATCTTGAAGATCTTTTCTCAGGGGTTGTTTCCACGGAGCTGGGGCCGAGCCTGGAGCCCCAAACGCACAGGGGAAGAAAAACCACATGGACAAGTCTTTGCTCTCTAGTAGAGCTCTAGTGAACTTCACTCTGTCAGGAACGTTCTTGTTTCCTATGGAGACACCCCTGTCTGTGAAGCTGTGTACCGAACATGGAGACACAGAGTCTGATTCTCTCTGTGCAGCTTTGAAGCTGTCGTTCAAACAACAGCTTGAAAATCCATACAATGCTCTTCCTTACCCGTGACACAGTTCTCATTGCTATACCCCTTGGCAGTATTTAGAAATCCATACCCAAACCCTTCTCCTAGTAGGCCTGGGTCCTAGTTCGGAGAAGCACGCAATGGCGGAGCTGAGGCCAGTAAGGCACCAGTCAGGTCTCACACACTCTGGCAGCCTGATCGTCCAGGGAGACTAAGGCCTGTTGTGACTTGCAGGAGGCTCGCTTGTGTTACCTCCTGTGAACTGCGTTTGCCAGCCTGGGGGAATAGCGGTCCCTGGAGATCTTTTCTCAGGGGCTGTTTCCCCGGAGTTGGGGCGGACCTCGGGGACCCAACTCACAGGGGAAGGCAAAACCAAATGGACAGGTCTATGCTCTGTAGGAGATCTCTAGTGAACTGCCGGGGTCCAGCCCCAGCTGATCCAGGGTATTCGAAGCAGAGACGGCGTAGGCGAGGGTCAGGGAACAACTGCTTAATTAAACGTTAATTAAGGATATAAAGAGTAATAAAATGAGGATAGCTCAGTAGGAAAATTCAGTGGAGAAAAGAGGCTGAGTAGCTTGGTTTACGCGGGGGACCAATAAAACTTCAAGACAAGAAGCTTGCACCACTTACGTAGGCCGCAGGCGTCCTTCCGTTCTCCCGAAGGAGAGGAGACACTGAGGCCTCCCCGGTCGGATCTTAGAAGCCCAGGCAAAATTAGTAAGCTTGGTGGGTTCCGCGCTCCAGATGGAGACTCAACCAGAGTGAGAGAGAGAGAGAGACATGGGGAGACCAGTATTTCGAGAAACTGATCCCAATTCTTTATTTTCCATGGTCTACTTTTATACACTGAGATGTTATGCAAAAGTCACGTGGGGTCAGCAGTCCTGACTTTTATCAAAGTCAGGTGCTTCATACAAAAGTATACAGAGGTCTTAGGGGTGTTACATCATCTTCTGGCCGGGGGGCCTGCTGACAATTTACGACCCTCTCCTTGTGACAGCGGTCAGTCAACCAGGACACTTATTTCTCCAGGGGTGATTATTCTTAAAACAGACGCCACCCAAATAAAGTTACATTCCTATAGGGTGAGGGTGTAGTGGGTTTTAGTTAAGGAAAGAATGTACTTAGCCTAAGGTCTAACGTGATTTATATCAAAGGTTAATACTTATTTCTTCTATATATTCATTAATGTGTATAAGGGCAGGGGATGTGGAGACTTAGCAGTAAACATCAGCTCAACAAATGAAAAACCCTTCACCAATATGATTTCTAATCAGCCCATTATACTTATACTAATAATTTTCTAACTTTTCTAAGGAACCTGTTTTTAGAAGGTTTAAAGCATCTCGTGCCTCTCATGGTTGGGAGGCTGTGAGCAATCACATGTGGCCGGACAAGCCTGTCAGGCAGGCTAGAGAACCTTCAGAGGAGTTTGTAGGTTAAAACACTCTTGTCACACCCAGGGGTTTTTATCAACTGGAGCTCTAGGTTAACTCCTTCTCCGAAAGAGGTGGTGGGGGACAGCCCCCCGTAAAGTCAGAGGTGTAGGTGAGAGCACAAAGTAGTAAGGTAGGCAGGCTCTGGTGATGGGGGTAGATGCTCGAGGATTTCCAGGGGGACTCCTGAGGCTCGATCCCGCCTTTGCGTATGTCGAGCCTCCTTCCTCATGACCTTTGCCATGGGCGGAGTGCCTCACTCTGGCCCCCAACAGTGAACCTCCTCTCTCAGGAACATTCTTGGCTCCTATCGAGACACCTCTGTGCGTGTAGCTACACACGCAACGTAGGGGCAAAGGGAGCCAGATTCTTTCCGTGGGGTGCTGATGCTTTGTGGCAAAGCACCTGCTTGAGAATCCATCAGCTTACGCTTCCCTCGCCTTGACAGAGGTCTCATTGCTGTAGCCCTTGGCAGTTTGGAAAGAAGAGGACCCTTACCTTTCATAAAGTGGGCCCTTGTCCTAGTTTGAAAGGAAAGGCAAGAGCTGAGCTGAGGCCAATAAGGCGCCAGTCAAGTCTGACATATTCCCGAAGCCTGCTCCTTCATGGAAAATAACGCTGGAATCTAGGAATGTCTCTGCAAGGCTGGCAAAGGGCAGTCAGGAGCCTGCACCCTGCCTCTGGAATTACCGATTTCTGAGCAGATCTGGAGGTCTCCTTTAGGAGAATCTAACTCATTCCTTCCATATTGAGACTTCCAAAAACAGGCCGGTCGGCTGCCTCTTCGTGCCCGAAGGAGGCTTGCTTTTCCTGCCTCCTATGAACCCAGCTTCCCAGGCTCTGGGAAAAGGGGATCTTGAAGATCTTTTCTCAGGGGTTGTTTCCACGGAGCTGGGGCTAAGCCTGGAGACCCAAACTAACAGGGGAAGAAAAACCACATGTACAAGTCTTTGCTCTCTAGGAGAGCTCTAGTGAACTTCACTCTGTCACGAACATTCTTGATTCATATGGAGACACCCCTGTGTGCGAAGCTGCGTACCCAACATGGGGGCACAGAGAGCCTGATTCTCTCTGTGTAGCTTTAAAGATGTCGTTCAAAAAACACCTTGAAAATCCATACAATGCTCTTCCTTACCCGTGACAGAGTTCTCATTGCTGTAGCCCTTGGCAGTTTTTAGAAATCCGCACCCAAACCCTTCTCCAAGTAGTCCTGGGTCCTAGTTCGGAGGAACATGCAATGGCGGAGCTGAGGCCAGTAAGGCACCAGTCAGGTCTCACACACTCTGCAGCCTGATCGTCCAGGGACAGTAAGCCCTCTTTTTCCCTGCAGGAGGCTCACTTGACTTCCCTCCTGTGAGCTGCATTTCCCAGCCTGGGGGAAAAGAGGTCCCTGGAGATCTTTTCTCAGGGGCTCCTTCCCCGGAGCTGGGGAGGACCTCGAGGACCCAACTCACAGGGGAAGGCAAAAGCACATGGACAGGTCTATGCTCTGTAGGAGAGCTCTAGTGAACCTCATCTCTCAGGAACATTCTGGCCTCCTATAGAGACACCTCTGTATGTGAAGCTACACACCCACCATAGGGGCAAATGGAGCCTGATTCTCCCCGTGGGGTGCTGATGCTTTGTGGCAAAGCACCTGCTTGATGATCCATCCACTTAGGCTTCCCTCGCCTTGACAGAGGTCCCATTGCTGTAGCCCTTGGCAGTTTGGAAAGAAGAAGACCCTTACCCTTCATAAAGTAGGCCTTTGTCCTAGTTTGAATGGAAAGGTAATAGCTGAGCTGAGGCCAATAAGGTGCCTGCCAAGTCTGACATACTCCCGTAGCCTTCACCTTCATGGAAAATAACTCTAGAATCTGGGAATGTCTTTGCAAGGCTGGCAAAGGGCAGTCAGGAACCAGCACCCTGCCTCTGGAATTACCGACTTCTGAGCAGATCTGAAGGTCTCCTTTAGGAGAAGCTAACCCATTCTTTCCAAATAGAGGCTTCCAAACAGGCCAGTTGGCTGCCTTTTCACGCCCGAAGGAGGCCTGCTTTTCTCGCATCCTATGAAGCCCTGTTCCCAGCCTCTGGGAAAAGCGGATTTTGAAGATATTTTCTCAGGGGTTGTTTCCATGGAGCTGGGGCCGAGACCAGAGACCCAATCGCACAGGGGAAGGAAAACCACATGGACAAGTCTTTGCTCTCCAGGAGACCTCTAAGTGAAACTTACTGTGTCAGGAACGTTCTTGACTCCTATGGAGACACCCCTGTGTGTGAAGCTGTGTACCCAACAAGGGGGCACACAGGGCCTGATTCTCTCTTTGCAGCTTTGAAGCTGTCGTTCAAACAACAGCTTGAGAATCCATAGAATGCTCTCCCTTACCTCTGAGAGACTTCTCATTGCTGTAGCCTTTGGCAGTTTTTACAAATCCGCACCCAAACCCTTCTCCAAGTAGGCCTGGGTCCTGGTTTGGATGGCCATGCAATGGCGGAGCTGAGGTCAGTAAGGCACCAGTCAGGTGTCACACACTCTGGCAGCCTGCTCCTCCAGGGACAGTAAGGCCTATTTTTCCGTGCGGGAGGCTCGCTTGCCTTGCCTCCTGTGAACTGCGCTTCCCAGCCTGGGCGAAAAGCGGTTCCTGGAGATCTTTTCTCAGGGGCTCTATACCCAGAGCTGGGGTGGACCTCGGGGACCCATCTCACAGGGGAAGGAAAAACCACATGGACAGGTCTATGCTCTGTAGGAGACGTTAGTGTGTCTCATCTCTTAGGAACATTCTTGGCTCGTACAGAGACACCTCTGTGTGTAAAGCTACACACCGAACATGGGGGCACAGGGAGCCTGATTCTCTCCGTGGGGTGCTGATGCTTTGTGGCAAAGCACCTGTTTGAGGATCCATCTGCTTACGCTTCCCTCGCCTTGACAGAGGTCTCATTGCTGTGTCTCTTGGCAGTTGGGAAAGAGGTAGACCCTTACCCTTCACCAAGTAGGCCCTGATCCTAGTTTGAAAGGAAAGGCAATAGCTGAGCTGAGGCCAGTAAGGCACCCGTCAACTCTGACATATTCCCGATGCCTGCTCCTTCATGGAAAATATTGCTAGAATCTAGGAATGTCTTTGCAAGGCTGGCAAAGGGCAGTCAGGAACCAGCACCCTGCCTCTGGAATTACCGACTTCTGAGCAGATCTGGAGGTCTCCTTTAGGAGAAGCTAACCCATTCCTTCCAAATAGAGGCTTCAAAACACAGGCAGGTGGGCTGCATTTTTGTTCCCGATGGAGGCGTGCTTTTCTCTCCTCCTACGAACCCCGGTTCCCAGACACTGGGAAAAGTGGATCTTGAAGATATTTTCTCAGGGGTTGTTTCCACGGAGCTGGGGCCGAGCCTGGAGACCCAAAGGCACAGGGGAAGGCAAGACCACATGGACAAGCCTTTGCTCTTTAGTATAGCTCTAATGAACCTCAGCCTGTCAGGATCTTTCTTGATTCCTACGGAGACACACCTGTGTGTGAAGCTGCGGCTACAGAGAGCCTGATTCCCTCCGTTTACCGCTGAGTCTGCATTGCCAAGCAACAGCTTGGGAACGCAGCCTGGGGCACTTCCCTTCCCTCGGACAGAGCTCTCCTTGCGGTAGGCCTTGGTAGTTTGCATACAATGGGGCCCTAAGCCCTCTGCAAGTTGGCCTGGCTCCTAGGTCCAAAGGGCAGGCCAGAGCGGAGCTGAGGCTGTCAGGCTCCAGACACATCTCCCATACTCCTACATCCTGCTCCTACCTGGGCGTGAACGCTAGAAGCTGGGAAGGTACCTGGACCGTGCAGGGGCGGGGCGAACGCGGGCGGCGTGGGGCGGGGGTCGGCTTCTGGCGGGGGTGGGGGCGGGCTTCCCAGTTGTGCTCTCAGAGGTGGACACTGAGGCTGAAAACTCGCCGGGAGCGCACCCGGGACTGGGTAAACCCGGGCTGCGGGGGTCGAGATTCAGATGGCTTTGGGTGGGTGTCGGTCCCAGTTGTGCTCCCGGGGTCGCCACTGCGGCTGGGAACGCGCAGGGAGCGCGGCAGGGGCGGGGCTAACCCTGGCGGAGCGGGGCGGGGTCGGCTCACGGGGGGGATGGGGAGGGGTTCCCAGTTGCGCTCTCGGGGGTTGCAACTGCGGCTGGGAACGCCCATTTCGTCCGCTCCTGGGTCCCCAAGGATCGCCATCCCTTGGGTGCAGCGGAGGGCTGCGGACCACAGGTAAGGGAACTGGGACTGCGTGGAGCAGGGAACCAAGTATTCCGCCGTCTGTTGGCACATTCTCGGAGCTCCCCAACCTGGCGGTCGCAGAAAGGCCTTGCCTTTGGGGTCAAGGCCTTTACCGCTCCACCCCTTTGCTGAAAAATCTCAGAGTCTGCGCGGTTTTTCCAAGCAGCCTAGTGTCCGCTGGAAGTCCAAGGGACAGAACACTGAACTCTGGCCGGCTGGCCCAGCCCTGCTTCTGGCACTTTGTAAGCCAGCGGGCCCTTGAGCACCTGCTGGGATGGGAAAGGGAAGGGTCCATGGATTGCACCCTAGAAACTTAGTAGGGTGCATGGATTTCAAACCCTGGTGGCCGCCCAGGCAGCAAAGAAGGGGGGAGGGCACCTTGCTGCCCTTTCATGGCAGAATCTGTGGTTGTCCAGCTGCGTGGGCCTTTTCATGAGGACCCTGTGCAATAAAAGTTTGGTGTTTTGGAACTGAATAATTAGAACGTGTAAAAGCTTTAAATTATGTGGTGGTGTAATTAAAAAACAAAACAAAACAAAACCAAGCTCCAAGTGTTTTGCAAATGGAGGTTTAAATATTGAAGGACTGTATTCCTTGCACTGTGGCATTCTATCAAGAAGTGTGCAGGATTTTTTTTTTTTTAAGAAAAGTGTTCGAAGTGAGGGAAACAGGAAACCCAGAGGTGCCCCTGTATTTTGGGGAAGGCCTTAGGAGGTCACTTGGAAATGCTGCTGGCTGTGCGGGAGGGGGGCAGATGGGCTGTGCAGGCTTGTCCTTTGCATGGATGTTCTTGTGTGTGGAAACCCAGCTCGGAGCCATCTCCTGATGTGTAAGAATTTCGCAGACAAACCTTGAGCTAAGCAATGCATTTTTTCCTAAGAAAATGTTTGTCTTAAGCGATGTAAATATCCTATGTATTTCCGCTAGACTCTGGCTTCAGGTAGGTTCCCCCAAAAGGCTCAGAAGCGATTTGAACAAAACAGCATGTTTTCCTCCTAGCTTGTTCTCCTTATCTATGTTAAGGAAATGATATATTTGCCTGCAATACTGCCTTTCTTCAAGATTCATGTCAATCAAGTTTTGGCCCGGGATGACTCACCTGCTGCCAATATTATCTCAATGCATGTCGTGGGGGAGGGGCCTGGTGCCATTCCCTGAAACAGTTCCTTTCTTTCCTTAGCTGACTGCTAGTGCCTGTAGAATATCTGGCTAAAGACCAGCAGGGGGTACTCTTACTACCCCCCCACCCCGCCTCGAGTCTAAGTCAGCAGCTTTCTCTATCTCTTTAATACTTTAATAACACTTGATGACACAAAAGCTCTGAGCGATCAAATCATATCAAATCTTCATTTCAGATTGAAGATGCATTCCATGGTATTGCCATCTTAAGTCTTTCCATCGTTATGGAATATCTGTCCATGTATTCAGGATAGTTTTCAGCCAGGGTGTATAATTTCCAGTGTGCCAGTCTTGTCATCCTCGTTACATCCATGGCAAAGTGTTTTATTCATGTTGATATTATTGAAAGGGAATTTTTTAAAATTCCTTTTCAGATTATTATCTGCTAATGTATACAGATAAAACTGTGTAATCATTCATTTTTATCAGTTTGGACAGCTTGATAGTTGTCTTTAATTTCTTTACTTTCTGACACTTTAAGATTATCCTGGGACACATATGTAATGCCTCACCCCTAAATTCAGACATGTGTTCAAAGAACTTCTGTCCTTTTATTTATTTATTTATTTATTCTTTAACATTGAAATCGTTTTGACTATGCTGGGTGTTTGTTGCTAGATGGAAGTAGCTAGGACCTCTGGACTGCAGTCTCTCATCTCTTGCTGACCTCTTGTTGACCTCTGCAGAATCCTGGTAGGTGGGAGCTTGTTAGTTCCTTGTTCCTTATCAGAACCTCCTGTGGTAAGTGTTTTTCTCTTCTCTGTTGCCTGGTAAGGGTGGGTGGTCATGGGCATCCCAAAGTTGGCTAGAAGTCAATTATTTAGGCAGGCTTGTGCACAGATATGGGAGAAGGCAATGGCACCCCACTCCTGGAAAATCCCAAGGATGGAGGAGCCTGGTAGGCTGCAGTCCATGGGGTGGCTAAGAGTCGGACACCACTGAGTGACTTCATTTTCACTTTTCACTTTCATGCATAGGAGGAGGAAATGGCAACCCACTCCAGTGTTCTTGCCTAGAGAACCCCAGAGACTGCGGGGCCCGGTGGGCTGCCATCTATGGCGTGGCACAGGGTCGGCCTCAACTGAACCACTTAGCAGCTGCAGCAGCAGCAGCAGCAGTGCATAGATATCAAAGGGGATGAGAACAGTCAGGTAGGATCACATATGTCATCGTGAAACAATACTTCTCCTCTGAGCCAAAGCTAACGAAAGATTTCTGTTCTAGGTCAACCTAGAAAAGATCACTTAAGAGGTAAAGAAACTTAAACTCCATTAGCAAAGGCAGTTCAACATCTCAAGAAAACTTGTGCTAGGCACAAAACTCTTTTCTGGGGGCCTACTTTCCCTACAACCTCCTTATCCCATTCTGTACCCATTCCTTTGCTTCTCCCGTCCTGAAAATGCCACCTCTAAGACAGAACTACTTCGTTTTCCTTCTTAAAGTGTGATTGCATTCCATACATTCTTGTAATAACAAGTCATACATTTCCCTTCAGCAACCAAGAACTGACTCTTATATTGGCATTTGATAGATTGGTGAGCATACCTATCAGTGATAATAGCGCCCACCCCGCTTCCTGCAAGAACAGAACAAAACAAAACAAAACAAAAAAATTGCTTTCTTACATTTAACATGTCAGGATGGTGCCAGACACTATTCATGGAGAGTCAAAAATCTCTTTTGTTTCTGTGTAAAAGGGAGGTCCTTTCAAGTCGTGAATGTTTCAGAACTTTCATTTATTTGGAAATGACCTAGCTATTCAATACACTGTCGTCACAAGGATAGAAACTCGGGTAACCAAAACACCTGGAGAAACGTTTGTTAGTTCAGTTCAGTTCAGTTGCTCAGTCGTGTCTGACTCTTTGGGACCCCGTGGCCTGAAGGACGCCAGGCTTCCGTGTCTGTCACCAGCTCCAGGGGCTTGCTCAAACTCATGTCCATCGAGTCAGTGATGCCATCCAACCATCGTACCCTAGTCATCCCCTTCTCCTCTGCCTTCAATCAAGACTATGAGAGGCAGATATTTTAGAGTATAATTATTGTAAAGAGTTTGTCTAAAAGCTCATATCACATTTACATTTTTTACTTTTGTTGTTGTCGTTTCCAGGTAGTTTCTTGCTGACAAGCTTGTGACAGATATAACAATAGAGCAATTTTTACCTCAAAAGAAACCTAGGCACTATGAACATGTTGTGCTTAATGTTGTTGACTCTTAGACATGTCTATAATGGAGGAGCAAAACCAAAAATACTAGATATTTAATATTGACTAGTTCCCAGTTCACGGGACTCTGACATTCATTTAGGTCAATGTTTTCTTGTATTTCCAGCAGTTTGATTTGGAAGGGCTGCCTTGTCTTGAGACCATTGAAATCAGAACACAGAACTTGAGCAATATTATCAAAAAACACAGGGCTCACACTGACACATACCTTAATCCAAACAGACAGACAAGACATCTTCCAGTTTTCCGCCTGAGATTTAAAATATTTCTTTGAGCCAGTCTTCTGGGGAGTGGGGGGATGGGGGTGGCAGTAAGGCAGGCTTGGGTAACAAGCTAATTGTTGGTCATTGCATATGCAAAGAACCAGCTTTCCGGGTTCCAAGGAAAAAAGTTTCCTTGGTAACCAACTTTGTCTGGTTCTATAGAATATCATGGCCCTCCTAGGTCAGGTCATCTTGCCTTTCTGTAGTCCTCGTTTTATCCCTAAATCATAGACAGCTTGGATTGTCTCTGTGGGGTGTATGTATTGTCCTCATGTTTGACCTGGCGGCAGCAGCGAGGTCCGAGAGCCTCTCCTGGAACCGGGCGTGGGGACGGGGCTCACCGAGAGCCACTGATGAAGGTGGGCAGCGCCCCTGGAGCGCGGCAGGGGCGGGGCGAACCCGGGCGGCGCAGGGCGGGTGTCGGCTCCTGGCGGGGGTAGGGGAGGGCTTCCCAGTTGTGCTCTCGGAGATGGCCACTGCAGCTGGAAACGCGCCGGGAGCGCAGCCAGGGTGGGGTAAACCTGGGCTGCACAGGTCGAGATTCCGCTCGCTGTGGGTGGGGGGTCGGTCCCTGTTGTGCTCCCGGGGGTCGCCAATATGGCTGGGAACCCGCCGGGAGCCCGGCAGGGCCGGGGCGAAACCTGGCGGCACGGGGCGGGGTGGGGTTCCGTTCGCAGTGGGGGTCGGCTCCTGGCGGGGGTGGGGGAGGGCTTTCCAGATGTGCTGTTGGGGGTCGCCATTGCAGCTGGGAATGCCCATTTCGTGAACTCCTGGATCCCCAAGGATCGGCATCCATTGGCCACAGCAGAGGGGTGCGGAACACAGGTAAGGGAACGGGGACTGCCTGGAGCAGGGAACCATGTATTCCGCCCTGTGTTGGCACAGTCTCAGAGCTCCCCAACCTGGCGGTCGCAGAAAGGCCTCGTCTTTGGGGTCAAGGCCTTTACCGCTTCACCCCTCTGCTGAAAAACCTCAGAGCCTGCGCGGTTTTCCCAAGCAGCCTAGTGTCCGCTGGAAATCCAAGGGACAGAACCCTGAATTCTGGCCGGCTGGCCCAGCCCTGCTTCTGGCACTTTGTAGGCCAGCGGGCCCTGGAGCACCTGCTAGGATGGGAAAGGGAAGGGTACGCGAATTGCACCCTGCTGGCCGCCGAGGCAGCAAAGAAGGGGGGAGGGCACCTTACTGCCCTTTAATAGCAGAGAGAATCTGTGGCTGTCCTGCTGTGTGGGCCTTTTCATGGGGACCTTGTGCAATAAAAGTTTACCGGTGACCTTAGGGAACTTCCCAGTGTGCTTCTGACAGATGAGGGATGCTGTGGAGTTGGTGGGGCCTCTCAGGACTCCGCTGGGTTTGGCGCAATGGAAGAGGGCCTCATCTCCAGGGAAGGCAGGAACCTCAGGCTTCCTCTCCGTTTCGGACTCCGACCGCAGGGTCCCTGCAGAGTTGGGACAGGAGAGTCAGGAATCGTCTTGTCTGAGGAAGGGAACTCCGCTTGCCTCTCGAGGTGCTCAGGGGGTCTCAGGCCCCTTGTTGAGCTGTGTGTGGAACCTGCGGGTGTTTCCGGAAATGCACGACGGTGACAGTGCCCCTTCGTGTTGTGCCTTCACCCACTGGGTTGCCTTCGAAGAGGTGTCCGGGCCTCGGGTTCTTTTCAAGAGCGGACAAGGAAATCGGGGTCTTTCGGCATGTGGGACCACCCACGGGGCTAGTCTCAAATTTCCTAGTGAGGCCGGCTTCATCCTGAGGTGTGCTGGGAAGGCCGGGGACCCTTCCAGACAAAGCAGGGGGATCGACTCTCCTGTCGCCATCAGGAGGGGAGAAGGGGCTCAGATGAAGTGGGGCCAGAACCCTCGGTGTTACCCTCGAGGGAAACCGGCGTGTGGGGGACTTTTGGGGGTTGCATGAAAGGAGTCAGGTACCGTTTCGCACTTCAGGACAGAACCTGGGACTTCCCTTGAGACGCCGTAGCGGGCAAGGGCCTCATCTTGCGAAGACGTTGGGACCATGTGGATTTTCTCGAGTTGCGGCGGGATTCTATAGTTACGACGGGGATTTCAGGCTTCCTCTTGTGTTGGCCCCGGGAAGCCTAAACTTCCATTCGAGTTGCGAAGGAAAGCTGAGGGTTGCACTCGAGTCACTGCAGGGCCAAAGAGACCTCATCTAGGCCTGTGTCCGGGACTTAACGTTCCTCTCAAGGGAAGACAGGGATCTCAGGGTGGCGTTCCAGACTCCCCCGGGGAGTCAGGCCTCGCCTCGAGGGCAAGCCAAGGATGCTGCTCTCCTCTCAAGTCGCGACGCAGATCTCTTGGAGCCCACTGAGTGGCCTCAAGGGAGTCAGGCCTTCTCTTCAGTTTGGAGAGAGGACTCGGGATTTGTTCTGGGTCAGGCAGGAAAAGAAGGCCCTCACCTCGCGAGCATGGGGGCTTCTCAGTGGTTTCCTCGAGCTGCGGCGCCCGTGGGGGTTTTCTCACGAGGCAAGACGAGGATCTCAGGGAGCCTCTCGTGCAGTGCCAGGGAAGTCAGGTCTCTGTGCGCGTGCTGAGGGGGAGCGCGTCATGGCTCTCCAGTCATGGGAGAGGACTAGGGCCTCCAGACGCGTTGAAGAAGGACACTCGACGTCT
The DNA here is from genome assembly GCF_029407905.1 of Bubalus kerabau. Taxonomy (NCBI): domain Eukaryota; kingdom Metazoa; phylum Chordata; class Mammalia; order Artiodactyla; family Bovidae; genus Bubalus; species Bubalus kerabau. Next base: position 5,277,445 of record NW_026577882.1, read on the forward strand.
TTCTGGGGTTGCGGCGGGAAAGCCTCGTTTCCCTCGACTTCTGCCGGGGACCTGAGGGAACTTCCCATGGTGCCTCTGATAGGTGAGGGATGCTGTGGAGTTGGCGGGGCCTCTCGGGACTCCGCTGGGCTTGGTGCAATGGAAGAGGGCCTCATCTCGAGGGGAAACAGGAAACTTAGGCTTCCTCTCCTTTTCGGACTCCAACCACAGGGTCCCTGCAGAGTTGGGACAGGAGAGTCAGGCCTCGTCTTGTCTGAGGAAGGGAACTCCGCTTGCCTCTCGAATTGCTCAGGGTGTCTCACGCACCTCGTCGAGCTGTGTGTGGAAACCGCGGGTTTTTCCGGACGACGCACGGGGGTGTCAGTGCCCCTTCGAATGGTAACTTCACCCACAGGGTTGCCTTCGAAGAGGTGTCCGGGCATCGGGTTCTTATCCAGAGCGGACTGGGAAATCGGGGTCGTTCGGCATGTGGCACAACCCACAGGGCTCGTCTCGAATTTCCTCGGGAGGCCGGCCTCATCCTGAGGTGTGCCGGGAAAGCCGGGAACCCCTTCCAGAATACGCAGGGGAATCGACTCTCCTGTCGTGATGAGGAGGGGAGAAGGGGCTCAGATGAAGGGGTGCCAGGACCCTCGGTGTTCCCCTCGAGGGGACCCGGCGTGTCTGGGAAATTTTGGAGGTCGCATGAAGGGTGTCAGGTACCGTTTCGCAACTCAGGACGGAACGTGAGACTTCCCTTGAGACGCCGTAGTGGGCAAGGGCCCCATCTTGCGAAGACGTTGGGACCACGTGGTTTTTCTCGAGTTGCGGCGGGATTCTCGAGTTACGACGGGGATTTCAGGCTTCCTCTTGGGTTGGCCCTGGGAAGCCCCATCTTCCATTCGAGTTGCGAGGGAAAGCTGGGGGTTGCGCTCGAGTCACTGCAGGGCCCAAGAGACCTCATCCAGGCTTGTGTCTAGGACCTAATGTTCCTCTCAAGGGATGACTGGGATCTTGGGGTTGCATTCTAGACTCACCCAGGAGTCAGGCGTCCTCTCGAGGGGAAACAAAGGACTTCTCTCTCTTCTCGAGTCGCGACGGGTATTTCTTGGAGCCCACTGAGTGGACTAAAGGGAGTCAAGCCTCCTCTGGAGTTTGGAGAGAGGACTCGGGATTGCACTCCAGGACATGCAGGAAAAGAAGGCCCTCATCTCACGATGACGGGGGGGGGTCTCGGTGGTTTTACCGAGCTGCAGCGCCTGTGTTGGTTTCTCAGGAGGTACTACGGGGAGCTCAGGGAGCCTCTTGTGTGGCGCCAGGGAAGTTAGGTCTCGATGCGTGTGGCGAGGGGGAGCGCATCATTGCTCTCGAGTCATGGTATGGGAATCAGGCCTCTAGACGCGTTGAAGGACTCTCAAGATCTCTCTCGGGTCTTGGCAAGAATACCTGGGTTCCCTCGACTTGTGCCGGTGACCTCAGGGAGATTCTCCGGGTGCCTCTGAGAAGTCAGGGATACTGTGGAGTTGGGAAAGACCTCTCGGGACTCCACTGGGTTTGGTGAAATGGAAGGGGGCCTCATCTCGAGGGGAGGCAGGAACCTCAGGGTTCCTCTCCATTTCTGATTCCGATCGCAGCCCCCTGCATAGTTGGGAGAGGTGAGTCAGGCCTTGTCTTGTGTGCAGGAATGGACCTCCGCTTGCCTCTCGAGTTGTTCACTGGGTGACAGGCACTTGTTGAGCTGTATGAGTAACCTGCGGTCTTTTCCGGACGATGCACGGGGGTGTCAGTGCCCCTTCGTGTTGTGCCTTCATCCACACTATCTTCGAATAGGTGTCTGGGCATCGCGTTCTTATCAAGAGCGGATCGGGAAATCGCGGTCTTTCGGCATGTGGCACCACCATCGAGGCTACGTCTCGAATTTCCTCGTGAGACAGCCTCATCTGAGGTGCGTGGAGAAGGTCGGGAACCCCTTGCAGACAAAGCAGGGGAATTGACCCTCCTTTCGCGATCAGGAGGGGAGAAGGGGCTCAGATGAAGTGGTGCCAGGAACCTCAATGTTCCCCTCTAGTGCGACCCGTATGTCGGGGAACTTTTGGGGTAGCATTAAGGGTTCCAAATATCATTTCGCACTTGAAGACAGAACGTGGGACTACTCTTGAGACGCTGGAGCGAGCAAGGGCCTCATCTTGCAATGACGGGGGAACCACGTGGTTTTTCTCAAGTTGAGGCGGAATTCTCGAATTACTACTGGGAATTCAGGCTTCCTCTTGTGTTGGCCCAGGGAGGTCCAATCTTCCATTCGGGTTGCGAGGGAAAGCTGGGGAGTGCTCTCGAGTTACTGCAGGGCAAAAGCGACCTCATCTAGCCTTGTGTTCAGGACCCAGTGATCCTCTCCAAGGGCGACAGGGATCTCGGGTTTGCATTACAGACTCACCCGGGGAGTTAGGCCTCGTCTCGAGGGGAAGCAAAGGACTCGGCTATCCTCTCGAGTTGCGACGCGTATCTCTTGGAGCCCACTGAGTGGTCTAAAGGGAGTCAACCCTCCTCTTCAGTTTGGAGAGAGGACTCGGGATTGCTCTCCAGGCCATGCAGGAAAAGAAGGCCCACATCTTGAGATGACGGGGGCGTCTCGTGGGTTTTCTCGAGCTGCGGCGCCAGTGTGGGGTTTCTCACGAGGTACGACGGGGAGTTCAGGTAGCCTCTCGTGTGGCAACAGGGAAGTCAGGTCTCCATGGGCGGGGCAAGGGGGAGCGCGTCATTGCTCTCAAGTCAGGGTAGGGGAATCGGGCCTCATGACGGGTTGAAAAAGAACTCTCGATGTCTTTCTAGGGTTGCAGCAGGAAACCCTAGGTTCCCTTGACTTGTGCCGGTGACCTCAGGGAGCGTCTCAGGGTGCCTCTGAGAAGTCAGGGATACTGTGGATTTGGGAGAGGCCTCTCGGGACTCCTCTGGGTTTGGTGCAATGGAAGTGGGCCTCATCTCGAGTTGAGGCAGGAACCTCAGGGTTCTGCTCCTGACTTCCTGGAGGCCGGATCTGACTCAGATCGCAGGGTCCCTGTTGAGTTTGCTCAGGAGTGTCAGGTCTCGTGTTCTGCGGAGGAATGGAACTCCGCTTACATCTCAAGTTGTTCAAGGATAACACCACTTTTCGTGATGTGTGTGGAACCTGCGGGTTTTTCGGAGATGCACGGGGGCGTCAGTGCTCCTTCCTGTTGTGCCTTCATCCACAAGGTTGCCTTCGAAGAGGTGTCCGGGTATCGTGTTCTCCTCAAGTGCGGACCGGGAAATTGGGGTCTTTCAGCATGTTGCACCACCCACTAGGCTACGTCTCGAATTTTCTCGTGAGACCGGCCTCACCCTGAGGCGCGCAGGAAAGTCCGGGAACCCTTTCCAAACAAAGCAGGGGAATCGACCCTACTTTCGGGATCAGGAGGAGAGAAAGGGCTCAGATGAAGTAGTGCCGGGAACCTCGGTGCTCTCCTTGAGTGAAAGTCGGGTAACTTTTCTGGTTGCATCAAGGGTGCCAAGTACCGTTTCGCACTTCAAGACAGAACCTTGGACTTCTCTTGAGATGCTGTAGTGGGCAAGGGCCTCATCTAGCGCTGACGGGGGACCCACGTGTTTTTTCTCGAGTTGCGGCAGGATTCTTGAGTTACGATGGGGAATACAGGTTTCCTCTTGTGTTGGCCCAGGGAAGTCCAATCTTCCATTCAAGTTGCAAGTGAGAGCTGGAGATTGCTCTCGAGTCACTGCAGGGCAAAATAGAGCTCATCTAGGTTTGTGTCCAGGACCGAGTTTTTCTCTCCAGGGGCGACAGGGATCTCGGGGTTGCATTCCAGACTCACCCGGGGAGTCAGGCCTCGTCTCGAAGGGAATGAATGGACTCCGCTCTCCTCTCGAGTCGCGACGGGTATCCCTTGGAGCCCAAGAGTGGCCTAAATGGAGTTAAGCCTCCTGTGGAGTTTGGAGAGAGGACTCGGGATTGCTCTCTAGGCCATGCAGGAAAAGAAGGCCCTCATCTCGCGATGACGGGGGCGTCTCGTGGGTTTTCTCAAGGTGCAGTGCCTGGTTGGGGTTTCTCACGAGATAGGACGGGGAGCTCAGGGAGACTCCTGTGGTGCCACGGAAGTCAGGTCTCCATGGACGTGGCGTGGGGGAGCGCCTCATTGCTCTCGAGTCATGGTAGGGGAATCGAGCCTCAAGACGCTTCGAAGAAGAACTCTCGAGGTCTTTCTCGGGGTGTGGCCTGAAACCCTGTGTTCCCTCGACTTGTGCCCATGACCTCAGGGAGCTTAGCGGGGTTCCTCTGAGAAGTCAGGGATACTGTGGAGATGAGAGGGGCTTCTCGGGACATCACAGGGACTGGTGCAATTGAAGAGGACCTAATCTCGGATTGAGGCAGTAACGTCAGGGTTCCTCTCCATTTCTGACTCGGATAGCAGGGTCCCTGCAGAGTTGGGACAGGAGAGTCAGACCTCGTCTTGTGTGGAGTAATGGAACTCCGCTTGCCTCTCGAGTTGTTCACGGGATGACAGGCCACCTGTCGAGTTGTATGTGGAACCTGCGGTTTTGGGGGACGATGCACAGGGGTGTCAGTGCCCCTTCTTGTTGTGCCTTCATCCACAGGGTTACCTTCGAAGAGGTGACCCGGCATCGGGATCTTATCAATAGCGGACCAGGAAATCGGGGTCTTTCGGCATGTGGCACAACCCACGAGGCTACGTCTCGACTTCCCTCGTGAGACTGGCCTCATCCTGAGGTTCGCCGGGAAGTCTGGGAACCCCTTCCAGACAAAGCAGGGGAATCGACCCTCCTGTCGCCATCAGGAGGGGAGAAGAGGCTCAGCTGAAGCGGTGCTGGGAACCTCCATGTTCTCCTCGAGTGAGACCGGGGTGTCAGGGAAATTTGGGGGTCGCATCAAGGGTGCCAAGTACCGTTTCACACTTCAAGACGGAACATGGGACTTCCCTGGAGACGCTATAGCTGACAGGGGCCTCATATTTCGATGACGGAGGAGCCACGTTGTTTTTCTCCAGTTGCCGCGGGATTCTCGAATTACAATGGGGAATACAGGCTTCCTCTTGTGTTGGCCCAGGGAAGTCCAATCATCCATTCGAGTTGCGAGGGAGAGCTGGGGATTGCACTTGAGTCAATGCAGGACAAAAAAGACCTCATTTAGGCTTGTGTCCAGGACCGAGTTTTCCTCTACAGGGGCAACACGGATCTCGGGATCCCATTCCAGACTCACCCAAGTAGTCAGGCCTCGGCTCGAGGGGAAGCAACAGACTCCGCTCTCCTCTAGAGTAGCGACGTGTATCTCTTGGAGGCTACTGAGTGGCCTAAAGGGAGTCAGGCCTCCAGTGGAGTTTGGAGAGTGGACTCGGGATTGCTCTCTAGGTCATGTAGGAAAAGAAGGCCCTCATCTTACGATGATGGGGGCGTCTCGTGAGTTTTCTCGAGCGGCGGTGCCAGTGTGGGGTTTTCATGAGGTAGGACGGGGAGTGCAGGGAGCCTCTCGTGTGGCGCCAGGGAAGTTAGGTTTCAATGGGCGTGGCGAGGGGAATGCGTCATTGCTCTCCAGTCATGGTAGGGTATCGGGCCTCAAGACGCGGTAAAGAAGGACTCTCAAGGTCTTTCTCAGAATGCAGCAGGAAACCCTGGGTTCACTCGACTTGTGCCAGTGACCGCAGAGAGCTTCTGAGGGTGCCTCTGAGAATCAGGGATACTGTGGAGTTTTAGGGGCCTCTCGGGACTCCACTGGGTATGGCGCAATGGAAGAGGGCCTCATTTCGAGTTGATGCAGGAACGTCAGGTTTCATCTACATTTCTGACTCCGATCGCACGGTCCCTGCAGAGTTGGGAAAGGAGAGTCAGGCCTTCTCTTGTGTGGAGGAACGGAACTCCACATGCCTCTCTAGTTCTTCAAGGGATGACAGGACACTTGTCGATCTGTGTTTGGAATCTGCGTGTTTTTCCGTACTATGCATGGGGATGTCAGTACCCCTTCGTGTTGTGCATTCATCCACAGGTTTGCTTTCGAAGAGGTGTCCTGGCATCAGGTTCTTATTAAGAGCGGACCGGGAAATCGGGGTCTTTCCGCATGTGGCACCACCCACCAGGCTACGTCTCGAATTTCCTAGTGAGACCGGCCTCATCCTGAGGTGCGCCGGGAAGGTCGGAACCCCTTGCAGACAAAGCAGGGGAATCGACCCTCCTGTCTCGATCAGGAGGGGAGAAGGGGCACAGATGAGGTGATGCCGGGAACCTCGGTGTTCCCCTCCAGTGAGACCAGTGTGTTGGGGAACTTTTGGGGTCGCATCAAAGGTGCCAAGTACCGTATCGCACTTCAAGATGGAACGTAAGACTTCTTTGGAGACGCTGTAGCGGCAATGGCCGCATCTTGCGATGAAGAGGGAACGACGTGGTTTTTCTCGAGTTGTGGCGGGATTCTTGAGTTACAACGGGAAATTCAGGCTTCCTCTTCTGTTGGCCCAGGGAAGTCCAGTCTTCCATTCGAGTTGCGAGGGAGAGTTGGGGATTGCTCTCGAGTCACTGCAGGAAAAAAGAGACCTCATCTAGGCTTGTGTCCAGGACCTAATGTTTCTCTCCAGGGGCGACAGGGATCTCCGGTTCACATATCAGACACACCCGAGGAGTCAGGCCTCGCCTCGAGGGGAAGGAAAAGACCCCGCTGTCCTCTCGAGTCGCGACGGGTATGTCTTGGAGTCCACTGAGTGACCAAAAGGGAGTCAAGCCTACTGTGGAGTTTGGAGAGAGGACTCGGGATTGGACTCCAGGCCATGCAGGAAAAGAAGGCCCTCATCTCGAGATGACGGTGGCGTCTCGTGGGTTTTCTCGAGCTGCGGCGCCAGTGTGGGGTGTCTCATGAAGTACCATGGGGATCTCAGGGAGCCTCTTGTATGGCGCCAGGAAAATCCAGTATTCCATTCGAGTTGCAAGTTAGAACTGGGGATTGCTCTCCAGTCACTGCAGGGCAAAATAGACCTCATCTAGGCTTGTGTCCAGGACCTAGTGTTCCACTACTGGGCCAACAGGGATCTCAGGGTTGCATTCTCGACTCACCCGGAGACTCAGCCTCGTCTTGAGGGAAAAAAAAAGGACTCCGCTCTCCTGTCGAGTCGCGACGGGTATCTCTTGGAGCCCACTGCGTGGCGTAAAGGGAGTGAAGCCTCCTATGGAGTTTGGAGAGATGACTCGGGATTGTTTTCCTGGCCATGCAGGAAAAAAGGCCCTCATCTCGCGATGACGGGGGCATCTCGTGGGTTTTCTCCAGCTGCGGCGCCAGTATCAGATTTCTCACGAGGTACAACGGGGAGCTCAGAGAGCCTCTCGTGTGGTGCTAGGGACGTCAGGTCTCCGTGCGTGTGGTGAAGGGGAGTGCGTGTTTGCTCTCGAGTCATAGTAGGCGAATCGGGCCTCAAGACGCATTGAAGAAGGACTCTTGAGGTCTTTCTCGGGTTGCGGCAGGGAACCCTGGGTTCCCTTGATTTGTGTCGGTGACCTCAGGCAACTTCTAAGGGTGCCTCTGAGAAGTCAGGGACACTGTGGATTTGGGAGGGGCCTTTCGTTACTCAACTGGGTTTGGTGCAATCGAAGAGGGCCTCATCTCGAATGGAGGCAGGAACCTCAGGGGTCCTCTCCATATCTGACTCGGGTCGCAGGGTACCTGCAGAGTATGGACAAGAGAGTCACGCCTCGTCTTCTGTGGAGGAATGGATTTCCCCTTGCCTTTCGAGTTGTTCACGGAGTGACAGGCCACTTGTTGAGCTGAGTGTGGAACCTGCGGGTTTTTCCGGACGATGCACGGGGGTGTCAGTGCCCCTTCGTGTTGTGCCTTCATCCACAGGGTTGCCTTCAAAGAGGTTTCCGGGCATCGGGTTCTTTTCAAGAGCGTACCGGAAAATTGGGGTCTTTCAGCATGTGGTACCACCCACGAGGCTACGTCTCGAATTTCCTCGGGAGACCGGCCTCATCCTGAGGTGCGCCGGGAAGGTCGGGAACCCCTTGCAGACAAAGCAGGGGAATCGACCCACCGGTCGCGATCAGAAGGGGAGAAGGGGCTCAGATGAAGTGGTGCCGGGAACCTCGGTGGTCCCCTCGAGTGAGACCGGTATGTCACGGCACTTTTGAGGTCGCATCAAGGGTGCCAAGTACAGTTTCCCACTTCAAGACGGAACGTGGGAATTCTCTGGAGATGCTGTAGCGGGCAAGGGCCTCATATTGCGATGACGAGGGAAACACGTGGTTTTTCTCGAGTTGAGGCGGGATTCTCGAGTTACAACGGGGAATTCAGGCTTCCTCTTGTGTTGGCCCAGGAAGTCCAATCTTCCATTCAACTTGTCAGAGAGAGCTGGGGGTTGCTCTCGAGTCACTTCAGGGCAAAGAGTCCTCATCTAGGCTTGGGTCCAGGACGTAATGTTCCTCTCCAGGGGCGACAGGGATATCGGGGTCGCATTCCAGTCTCACCCGGTGGGTCACGCCTCGTCTCGAGTGGAAGCAAAGGACTCCACTATCCTCTCGAGTCGGGACGCGTAACTCTTGGAGCCCAATGAGTGGCCTAAAGGGAGTCCAGCGTCCTGTGTAGCTTAGACAGAAGGTTCACGCTTGATCTGCATACCATGCAGTTAAAGATGGCCCTCCTCTCGTGATGACGGGGGCGTCTCATGGGTTTTCTCGAGCTGCGGCGCCAGTGTGGGGTTTCTCACGAGATATGATGGGGAGTTCAGGGAGCCTCTCGTGCGGCGCCAGAGAAGCCTGACTCCATGCGTGTGGCCAGGCAGATTGCGTCATTGCTCTCGAGTCATGGGAGGGACTAGGGCCTCAAGAGGCATTTAAGAAGGACTCTCAAGGTCTTTCTTGGGTTGGGGCGGGAAACACTCGTTTCCATCGACCTCTACAGGGGACCTTAGGGAACTTCCCAGGTGCCTCTGAGAGGTGAGGGATACTGAGGAGTTAGAGGGGCCTCTCGGGACTCCACTAGGTTTGACGAAATGAAAGAGGGCCTCATCTCGATTGGAGGCAGGAACCTCAGGCTTCCTCTCCATTTCTGACTCCGACCGCAGGGTCCCTGCAGAGTTGGGACAGGAGAGTCAGGCCTCGTCTTGTCTGAGTAACGGAACTCTGCTTGCCTCTCGAGTCGTACAGGGGGTCTCAGGGCCCTTGACAAGCTGTGTGTGGAAACTGCGGGTGTTTCCAGAAGATGCATGGGGGTGTCAGTGCCCCTTCGTTTTGTGCCTTCCCCCACAGGGTTTCCTTCAAAGATGTGTCCGGGCATCGGGTTCATTTCAAGAGCGGACCGGGAAATCGGGGTCATTCGGCATGTGGCACCACCCACGTGGCTCATCTCGAATTTCCTCGTGAGACCAGCATCATCCTGAGGTGCGCCGGGAAGGCCGGGAACACCTTCCACACAAAGTAGGGGAATCGATTCTCCTGTCGCGATCAGGAGGGGAGATGGGGCTCAGATGAAGTGGTGCCGGGACCCTCAGTGTTCCATTCGAGGGAACCCGGCGTTTCAGGGAACTTTAGGGGTTGCATCAAGGGAGCCAAGTACCGTTTCCCACTTCAGCACGGAACATGGGACTTCCCTGGAGACTCTGTAGCGGGCAAGGGCCTCATCCTGTGAAGACGTTGGAACCACGTCGTTTTTCTCGAGTTGCATCGGCATTCTCGAAAACGACAGGAATTTCAGGCTTCCTCTTGGGTTGGCCCTGGGAAGCCCAATCTTCAATTCGAGTTGCGATGGAAAGCTGGGGGTTCTGCTCGAGTCACTACAGGGCCAAAGAGACCTCATCGAGGCGTGTGTCCAGGACCTAATATTCCTCTCAAGGGAAGACAGGGATCACGGATTTCCATTCCAGACTCCCCTGGGGGGTCAGGACTCGCCTGGAGGGGAAGCAAAGGACTCCGCTTTCCTCTCAAGTCGCGACACGGATCTCTTGGAGCCCACTGAGTGGACTCAAGGGTGTCGAGCCTCCTCTTCAGTTTGGAGAGAGGACTCGGGATTGCTCTCCAGGCCAGGCAGGAAAAGAAGGCCCTCATCTCGCGATGACGGGGGCGTCTCATGGGTCTCCTCAGGCTGCTGCGCCCATGGCGGTTTTCTCATGAGGCACGACGAGGACCTCAGGGAGCCTCTCGGGCGGCGCCAGGGAAGTCAGGTCTCCATGCGCATGGCGAGGGGGAGCTGGTCATCACTCTCGAGTCATGGGAAACGGCTAGGTCCTCAAGAGGCGTTGAAGAAGGACTCTCGAGGTCTTTCTCGGGTTGCGGCGGGAAACCCTCGTTTCCCTCAACTTCTGCAGGGGACCTTAGGGAACTTCCCAGGGTGCCTCTGAGAGGTGAGGGATGCTGTGTAGTTGGCAGGGCCTCTCGGGACTCTGCTGGGTTCGGCGCAATGGAAGAGGGCCTCATCTCGAGGGGAGGCAGGAACCTCAGGCTTCCTCTCGGTTTCGGACTCCGACTGCACGGTCCCTGCAGTGTTGGGACAGGAGAGTCATGCCTCGTCTTGTCTGAGGAATGGAATTCTGGTTGCCTCTCGAGTTGTTCCGGGAGTCTCAGGCCCCTTGTCGAGCTGTGTGTAGACCCTGCGGGTTTTTCCGGATGATGCACGGGCTTGTCAGTGCCCCTTCGTGTTGTGCCTTCACCCACAGGGTTGCCTTCGAAGAGGTGTCCGGTCATCGGTTTCTTATCAACAGCGGACCGGAAAATCGGGGTCGTTCGGAACGTGGCACCTCACACGTGGCTAGTCTCGAATTTCTTCCTGAGACCGGCCTCATCCTGAGGTGCGCCAGGAAGGCCGGGAACCCCTTCCAGACAAAGCAGGGGAATCGACTCTCCTGTCGCGATCAGGAGAGGAGAAGGGGCTCAGATGAAGTGGTGCGGGGACCCTCGGTGTTCCCCTCGAGGGAACCCAGCGTGTCGGGGAACATTTGCGGTCGCATCAAGGGTGTCAAGTACCGTTTCGCCCTTCAGGGCGGAACCTGGGACTTCCCTGGAGACACCGGGAACTTCGGTGTTCCCCTGGAGTGAGACCAGTATATTGGGGAACTTTGGGGTCGCATCAAGGGTGCCAAGTAGCATTTCGAACTTTAAGATGGAACGTGGGACTTCTCTTGAGACTCTAGCTGGCAAGGGCCTCATATTGCAATGAAGGGGGAACCACATGGTTTTTAAGACTTGAGGCTGAATTCTCGAATTACGATGGGAAATTCAGACTTCCTCTTGTGTTGACCGTGGGAAGACCAATCTTCCATTCAAATTGTGAGGGAGAGATGGAGGTTGCTCTCGAGTCACTGTAGGGCAAAATAGACCTCATCTAGGCTTGTGTCTAGGAGATAATGTTCCACTCCAGGTGTGACATGGATCTCGGGGTTGCATTCCAAACTCACCCGGGGAGTCAGGCCTCATCTCCAGGGAAGCAAAGGACTCCGCTCTCCTCTCGAGTCACACCGGGTATTTCTTGGACCCAACTGAGTTGCCTAAAGGGAGTCAATCCTCCTGTGAAGTTTGGAGAGAGGACCAGGAATTGCTCTCCAGGTCAGGCAGGAAAAGAAGGCCCCCATCTCTCCTTGACGGGGGCATCTTGTGGTTTTTCTCGAACTGCGGCGCCAGTGTGGGTTTTCTCACGAGGTACGATGGGGTACTCAGGGAGCCTCTTGGGTGGTACTAGGGAAGTCAGTTTTCCTGCTTGTGGCGAGGGGAGCGCGTCCTTGCTCTGGAGTGATGGTAGGGGAATCGGGCATCAAGAGACGTTGAAAAAGGACTCTCCAAGTCTTTCTTGGGTTACTTCAGGAAACTCTGGGTTCCCTCGACTTGTGCCAGTGACCTCAGGTAGCTTCTCAGGGAGCCTCTGAGAATTCAGGGATACTGTGGTGTTGGGAGGGGCCTCTCGGGACACCACTGAGTTTGGTTCAATGGAAGAGGGCCTCTTCTCTAGTTGAGGCAGGAACCTCAGGGTTCCTCTCCATTTCTGACTCCAATTGCAGGGTCCCTGAAGAGTTGGGACAGGAGAGTAAGGCCTCGTCTTGTGTGAAGGAATGCAACTTCACTTGCCTCTCGAGTTGTTCACGAGGTGACAGTCCACATTTGGAGCTGTGAGTGGAATCTGCGGGTTTTTCCAGACGATGCATGGGGATGTCAGTGTCCCTTCGTGTTGTGCCTTCATCCACAGGGTTGCCTTCGAAGAGATGTCCGGGCGTCAGGTTCTTATCTAGAGTGGACCGGGAATTCGGGATCTTTCATCATATGGCACCAATCATGAGGCTACTTTTCGAATTTCCTCATGAGACCGGCCTCATCCGGAGGTTCGCAGGGAACGTCGGGAACCCCTTGCAGACAAAACATGGGAATCGACCCTTCTGTCGCGATCAGGAGGGGTGAAGGGGCTCACGGGAAGTGGTGCCGTGAACTTTGGTGTTTCCCTCGAGTGAGACCGGTATGTCAGGGAACTTTGGGGGTCGCATCAAGGGTGCCAAGTACCGTTTTGTACTTCAGGATGGAACGTGGGACTTCTCTTGATACGCTGTAGCGGCCAAGGGCCTCATCTTGCGATGACGGGGGAGCCACGTGGTTTTTCTCGAGTTGCGGCGGGATTCTCGAGTTACGACGGGGATTTCAGGCTTCCTCTTGTGTTGGGCCGGGGAAGTCCAATCATCCATTCGAGTTGCGAGGGAGAGCTGGGGGTTGCGCTCGAGTCACTGCAGGACAAAGGAGACCTCATCTAGGCTTGTGTCCAGGACCTAATGTTCCTCTGCAAGGGCCACAGGGATCTCAGGTTTGCATTCCAGCCTCACCCAGGGAGTCAGGCCTCATGTCGAAGGGAAGCAAAGGACTCCGCTCTCCTTTCGAGTCGCGACGGGCACCTCTTGGAGCCCACTTTATGGCCTAAAGGGAGTCAAGCCTCCTGTGAAGTTTGGAGAGAGGACTTGGGACTGCTCTCCAGGCCATGCAGGAAAAGATGGCCCTCATCTCGCGATGACGGAGGGATCTTGTTGGTTTTCTCGAGCTGCGGCGCCAGTGTGGGGTTTCACACGAGGTACGACGGGGAGCTCAGGGAGCCTCTCGTGTGGCGCCAGGGAAGTCAGGTCTCCATGTGCGTGGCGAGGGGGACCGCATTATTGCTCTCGAGCTATGGTAGGGGAATCTGACCTCAAGACACATGGAAGAAGGACTCTCGAGGTCTTTCTTCGGTTGTGGCAGGAAACCCTTATTTCCCTCGACTTTTGCCGGTGGCCTCAAGGAGCTTCTCAGAATGCCTATGAGAAGTCAGGGATACTGTGGAGATGGGAGGGGCCTCTCGGGACTCCACTGGGTTTGTTTTAATGGAAGAGGGCCTCATCTCGGGTTGAGGCAGGAACCTCAAGTTTCCTCTCCATTTCTGACTCAGATCGAAGCGTGCCTGCAGAGTTGGGATTGGATACTCAGGCCTCGTCTTGTCTGAGGAAGGGAACTCCGCTTTCCTCTCTCATTGTTTAAGGGGTGACAGGCCAGTTGTGGAGCTGTATGTGGATCCTGCGGGATTTTCCGGACGATGAACAGGGTTGCCAGTGCCCCCTCGTGTAGTGCCTTCATCCACAGGGTTGCCTTAGAAGAGGTGTCCGGGCATCGGGTTCTTATCAAGAGCAAGACCGAGAAATCGGGGTCTTTTGGCACGTGGCACCAACATGGGGCTACATCTCGAATTTCTTCGTGAGACTGGCCTCATCCTGAGGTGCGCCATGAAGGTTGTGAACCCCTTCTAGACAAAGCAGGGAAATCGACCTTCCTGCCGTGATCAGGAGGGGAGAAGGGGCTCAAATGAAGTGGTGCCAGGAACTTTGGTGTTCCCTTGGAGTGAGACTGGTATATTGGGGAACTTTTGGGGTCGCATCAAGGGTGCCAAGTAGCATTTCGAACTTTATGACGAAACATGGGACTTCTCTTGAGATTCTGTAGCGGGCAAAGGCCTCATATTGCGATGAATGGGGAACCACGTGGTTTTTAAGAGTTGCGGCGGGATTCTCGAGTTACAACGGGAAATTCAGACTTCCTCTTGTGTTGGCCCAGTGAAGACTAATCTTCCATTCGAATTGCGAGGGAGAGATGGGTGTTGCTCTCGAGTCACTGTAGGGCAAAATAGACCTCATCTAGGCTTTTGTCCAGGACATAATGTTCCTCTCCAGGGGCAACAGGGATCTCGGGGTTGCATTCCAGACTCACCCGAGGTAAGGCCTCATCTCGAGGGGAAACAAAGTACTCTGCTCTCCTCTCAAGTCGCGACAGGTATCTCTTGGAGCCCATTGAGTGGCCTAAAGGGAGTAAAGCCTCCTGTGAAGTTTGGAGAAAGGACCAGGGATTGCTCTCCAGGTCAGGCAGGAAAAGAAGTCCCCAATCTCGCGATGACGGTGGCGTCTCGTGGGTTTTCCCGAGCTGCGGCGCCAGTGTGGGGTTTCTCACGAGGTATGACGGGGAGCTCAGGGAGCCTCTCATGTGGCGCCAGGGAAGTCAGGTGTCCATGCGCATGGCGAGGGGGAGCGTGTCATTGCTCTCGAGTCATGGTAGGGGAATCCGGCCTCAAGACGCGTTGAAGACGGACTCTTGAGGTCTTTCTTGGGTTGCGGCAGGACACCCTGTGTTCCCTCGACTTGTGCCGGTGACCTCAGGGAGTTTCTCAGGGTGCCTCTGAGAAGACACTGATACTGTGGTGTTGGGAGGGGCCTCTCGGGACTCCACTGCGTTTGGTGCAATGGAAGATTGCCGGGAGCCAGCGAGAGACATTCCACTCGTGACAAATGTCATGAGGAAAGAGTCTCGGCATACGCAAAGGCGGGATCGAGCCTCCGGGAGTTCCCCCGTATATTCTTCAGCATCTACCCCCAAAAACCAAAGTCTGCCTTCTTTATTGCTTTGTTCTCTCACCTCTGACATTACTGGGGATGTCTCCCACCACCATCTCACTCTCTCTGTCAAAGAGCTAACTTACAGCTCCAACTAATAATGTTCCTGTGCAATTAGTAGTGTTTAAATCCAAACCCCTCAGATGGTTTTCTAACTCGCCTGACAAGTTTACCCGGTCTCCTACAGCTATGCATACGATTGTGTACAGTCTCCCAGCCTCGAGACGCACGGGAAGTTTAAGATATTCAAATAGCTTAGAGCCTCTCAGAGAGTTAGAAACTGTCAGAATAAAACTAGTAAAAGATTTCATTGATGAACCAATGCTTTTTGCCAAGTTTCCGCATCCCCTGAATTGTATCCTTGAATGTGTGTTAATTAATATAGTTGGTATGTAGAAGAAATAAGTAGTGGCCTTGATGTTGGTAACTTTAGACCCTTAAGGTAATAAATTCTTTTCTTTGTTGTAAACCCATTACACATCCGCCCTATAGGAATGCAATTTTATCTTCGAAAGATGGCGCCAAACCTTAAACAATTACTCTTAGAGAAAATAACTCTTATGGTTGATAAGTCTTTGTCAAGAGTCATAAAATGTTAATAGGTCTTCTGGCCAGAAGATGATGTAAATCATCTAAACCATTTTTATACGATAAATCTGCAGAAAAGAAACCCTGGTTTTTGATAAGGATTAAAGACTGCTGACTTTGCATCCCCTATTATCCTCTATGTGTAACTTAGGGTATTAAAACCTGTGTTGAAAATAAAGCTACGGGCCTTGCTCGCCAACGCTTGGTCTCCCCATGTCATTATTCCCCTCAATTTTCAGATGAGTGTCCATCTGGAGCGCGGATATCCTCTGCGACCATTTATTTGCCTGGGCTTCGAAGACCCACTCGATAAGGTGTCTAAGGTGGGGCACCTTCCTCTATTCTAGAGGGCACTTGCAGCCTCTGTGGTCAGAGCTAACCTGGTGTCACGGGTTATATTGATTTTCCGCGTAAACCAAGCTACTCAGCTGCTTTTCTCCACTGAATTTTCCTACTGAGCTATCCTCATTCTATTACTCTTTATATCTTTGATGAATAAATAAATAAATACATATGTCGCCTACTCCATCTTCCCTTCGAATACCCTGGATCAGCTGGGGCTGGACCTCTGCAGGTGGCGCCCGAGACAGGCATTTCGAAGGTAAATCCCCAACCCCATTCCCCCAGTGTTCAGTTTTCGGGACAGATAGGATCCCACTTAGGGGGCTGCAGATCCCCCTGTAGAATAGACAGGGCGAGAGGAGTGGGAAGTGTTGAAGAGTTAGAGAGAAAAAACGGTTTCTAAAAAGGCTGACAAAAAAGGCCTAATCTTTAGATAGCTAAAAGCAAAATCTTTTACTATCCTTAATTTTCTGACATGGGCAACACTGAATCAAATGAAAGACAGCTCTTTATAGGAGTAATTTTACAGTTATTAAGTAAAAGAAGAATCAAGGTTAAAACATCTTCCATTCAATCATTTTTTACATTTGTACAAGACCACTGCCCTTGGTTTCTACAACAAGGCACTGTTAACCTAGGTATCTTGAAAAAACTAGGAAGACAGCTAAGAGCTTATTGTGCTCAGCAAGGTTTGGAAAAAATCCCTACTTACACCTTTCCTCTGTGGAATATGACTAGAGATGTTTTAGATCCAGCTCATGAATTTGAAAAGGTACCTGTTAAAGAGGAAAGTAAAGTTGGAAAAGTACCTGTTAAACAAAAAAGCAAATCTGAAAAGGTACCTGTTATAAAGAAAAGTGAAAATGAAGAGGCTATACCTAGCTATCGACAGCTAAATGAATGGCTAGCCGCTATGACTGCCAATGAGCATGTAAAAGATAGGGATGAAAAGAAAGATCAGCTCTCCCCTCAATTTGAAAAAGGTTTAGAGGAAAGAGCAGCTCGATGCCATTCTGATGAGGATTGTTTTTTTTTTAGCTAAAGATGCTCCTAAAAGTTTAAGAAAACATCCCTAATCAGACCATCCGCTCCTAGGAGGTTGAGGGAAACATCCCCGATCAGACAGTTCGTAAGATTTAGTTACCAAACAGTTAAAGGATCTCCGGAACAGAAGAGGAAAACTTCGGGACGCTCCCATCCCCCTATGCCTCCTCCTCCATGTCAGGGTAAAGGGCCACCGCTAGGAGTTTCCCGGAGAAGGATTTTCTCTAGTCCCAAGGATGAACTTGATCCTCACCTTGAGGCTTCTTTTCTAGTCCCCTCTGCAGTTTAGCCAGGGTAAAGAGGTTACAAAATAAATAAAAATATTCTCTAAAATTAAAAAAAAAAATTAAAAATGGATTTCTCTGCATCAAAGAATAGACAAATATTTATTGACTGTGGAATATGATTAGAAATGTCCTGGACCTCCGTCACGAGGCTGTTAAATAGCCTATGGGGGAGGCTATAGAGGTGGATGGTGGTGAGTCTCCATTTACTGCACAGATCATATTTTCTGCCATTGAAAAAAAAAAAAAAAGGAGGGAGAAAGTGGTCTACCTCCCGAGGAAGGAGAGGGCTTACAGGACGCTGCGGCCGAGAGCCCTGGCGAGCTCCCTCCCCCTCTGCGCAAACCTTTAAAAAACTTATCCACCACTTTCTGATTTAAGGAGACCGCCACCGCCTTTGATTGTGCCTCCCAGGACCCAGGAGTTCCCCACTTTGCCCCAAATGCCTCCCAAAGTGTTGCCTAAGACTGAGGAAGATAAAAAGTTTTTTAAACAAAGGAGCTTTTAGTACACAATATTCAGAGCGTGCTCCTTGGAGAAAACTCCCTCAGGGGGGTCTCACCCAGGCTAGGAGAAAAGCGAAAAGGCAAGGAGATTTAATAACAATATTAACCCCTGATGTGCCACTTACTCCAATTCCAACCGGAGTGGCTGGCCCCCTATCTGAGGACATTGTAAGATTTGTCCTGGGGCGTAGCTCGCTTTCTTTTAAAAAAAAAATTAAACAAAAAAAAAAAAAAGAAAGAAAAGAAATTTCGCTGGTGCATGGTGTAGTAGATTCTGATGATATTGAGAAATTAAAGTCTTGATCTCACTGCCTATCAAAACTGTACAAATTAATAAAGGTCAAAGAGTAACACAGCTTTTACTTTTACCTTACTATCAGACAAGGAAAAACTTGACTTCTCAAGCTAAGAGCCACAAAACATTTGGATCTAGTGATCTAGCCTTTTGGGTGCAGGAAATTACAGTTCCAAGGCCTTTAAAAGATCTTTTACTTCAAGAGAATAAAACGCCAGGGCTATTAGACACAGGAACAGACGTCTCTTAACATTGCTGGGAAAGACTGGCCCAGCTCCTGGCCAACACATAATACTGAAAATGAGTTGGTGGGATTAGAGAAAGTGGTATGTGGGGTGGAGATGCTGTACAGGTGGTACACTTAACAATAAATTATATATTTTTATAAATACATAATATAAATATATTTGCCTAATTACAGTTTGCCTAATTAGGTATGGGTATAAATAAAATATAATAAAGGTATACCTAATTCTATTTATAGATCTATACTTAATTAATTTGTATATAAATTAATATGTATACTATATACACACACATATATATATACTGTATAATTAAATATATATGGCAGTAATATAATATGTGTGTGGCTGATATTAATTGGTATGGATTGATGTGCTGTGATGATATATGTTCTATATACTGTATAATTATAAATGTGTGACATGTATTATTACAGTATATTGGTTTGTGTTGGTTGGTATTAGCTGTGTATGTGTTGTATTGCTGTAATATATATTAATTAATATATTAATTATAAAGATTAATTCAAGTATATTGATTTATATATATTATATGTCAATAACTTTATACTTGTTGCCATATATAAATACATATATAAATGCATTTTGCATTTAGGTATATCTGTATAGCTGTATACCAAAATGAGATAAGGAGGTTATACATTTATTACTTAAATTTATACAGAGACCTAAACTAAACATTAGACCTAAATTAACATATCCATAGGGAAACAGCTAGACAAATAGTGAAGTTATGTTCGAATTGTAATTAATCACTTAAACGTAAACACACAGGGGCAGACTACAATGATGAGACATTAGATGCCTGAATTACAGGCTACAACTTGGCCCCTGGTCAAGTAAAAAGGCCTCCTTACGGGAGAGTGAAAAAGCCAGATGTGTTGCTAACTTGTGGGAGAGGGTATGCTTGTATATTTCTACAGAATGCAGATTCTCCGGTTTGGATCTCAGACAAATTCGTCATGTCACATTCCCCAAAGACCAGGTTCGCGGCGTGCGCACTCACTTGCTCCCCCTCCCCCAGCCAGCTCTCGCCTCCATGCCACCAGCAGCGCCTCGCACCCTCCTCGCTGCACCCCGTGACCTAGAGCAAAGAAGTCTGTGCAGCGAGTGAGGGCCAGAGAGGAAAGCGCGCCTGCAGAGTGCCATCCAGACCAGCGTGGCCCCACTGGCAAGAGGGGACCGCCTTGAGCCCAAGCGGTGGCGGCTAGCCCTAAACCATGAACCCTGCCCCTCCGCCCGCCATAGGCGCCTTGGCCCACAGCCTGCCGCTCGCGTTCTGCCTCCTGATGCTGGGGACACTGCTCCCCCGGGCCGACGCCTACAGCTGCTCCCTGGTTCATCTTGTTTAAACCCTCAATATAATGTTTGCTCCTTTGTAATGCTACAACATCCACCTTATCTTATGATGTAACCACTTATTGAATTATGGTCTTGCTGTATTACAACAACTACAGGATTTAATGCAAACACGACGGTTTGTGGGCTTAATTATCTTGGGAACAGCAGCTTTGATAAGTGCAATCACTTCTGTTACTGTGGCAGAAATATCATTGACTCAACAAGTACATACTGCTCAATATGTTGATTCTATGTCCAAAAATGTTTCTTTAACATTGGCAACACAGGAAGCTATAGAGAGAAAATTAGAAATGAGGGTAGACGCCCTAGAGGAAGCAGTAATACATATTGGGACTGAATTGCAGGCTTTAAAGGTGAAAATGGCATTGTCTTGTCATGCTGACTATCGGTGGATATGTGGAACACCCCTGAAAGTAAATGAGACAGATTTTGAATGGGAAAAGATTAAAAACCATATTTCAGGTATCTGGAACAGCTCTGACATTGGTTGAGACGTAGGGAAACTTCACTATCAAATAGCAACCATGGAGCACTCCCGATTAGATTTTACTGCTGCTGGAACAGCAAATGATTTCTTCCATACTTTCCCTAACTACATCTCAGGAAAGAATATTCTGTCTAATGTCTTTAGCTATGCTGCGGTGGCTGCTTTAATTCTGCTTCTCATAATCATTCTTCCTTGTATTGTCAGGATTCTTCAGCAGAGTATTCAGAGGTTCGCGACTGAGCTACATCTGGCTGTTTTAAGAAATAAAAAATGGGGAGATGCCGGGAGCCGGCGAGAGACATTCCACTCGTGACAAAGGTCATGAGGAAGGAGGCTGGGCATACACAAAGGCGGGATCGAGCCTCGGGAGTCCTCCCGGATATTCTTGAGCATCTACCCCCCAAAACCAGAGTCTGCCTACTTTATTGCTTTGTGCTCTCACCTCTGACTTTACTGGGGGCTGTCCCCCACCACCATCTCCCTCTTTCTGTCAAAGAGCTAACTTACAGCTCCAATTAATAAAGTTCCTGGGCAATTAGGAGTGTTTAAATCCAAACACGTCAGATGGCTCTCTAACTCTCCTGACAAGTTTACCCGGTCTCCTACAGCAAGGCATACAATTGTTTACAGTCTCCGAGCCTCGAGAGGCACGGGAAGCTTAAGATATTCAAATAGCTTAGAGCCTCTCAGAGAGTTAGAAACTGTCAGAATAAAACTAGTAAAAGATTTCATTGATGAACCAATGCTTGTTGCCAAGTTTCCACATCCCCTGAATTGTATCCTTGAATGTGTATTAATTAATATAGCTGGTATGTAGAAGAAATAAGTAGTGGCCTTGGTGTTACTAACTTTAGACCCTTAAGGTAATAAATTCTTTCCTTTGTTGTAAACCCATTACACATCCGCCCTATAGGAATGCAATTTTATCTTCGAAAGATGGGGCCAAACCTTAAAATGATTACTCTTAGAGAAAATAAGTCTTACGGTTGATAAGTCTTTGTCAAGAGTCATAAAATGTTAATAGGCCTTCTGGCTAGAAGATGATGTAAATCACCTAAACCATTTGTATACGATACATTTGCAGGAAAGAAACCCTGGTTTTTGATAAGGATCAAAGGCTGCTGTCTTTGCATCCCCATTACCCTCTATGTGTAACTTAGGGTAAAAAAAACCCCTGTTGAAAATAAAGCTACGGGCCTTGATTGCCAACGCTTAGTCTCCTAATGTCATTTTTCCCCTCAATTTTCAGATGAGTGTCCATCTGGAGCGCTGATATCTTCTGCGACCATTTATTTGCCTGGGCTTCGATGACCACTTGAGAAGGTGTCTAAGGTGGGCACTTTTCGCTATTCGAGAGGGAGCCTGCAGCCTCCGTGGTCAGAGCTAACCTGGTGTCACGGGTTATACTGATTTTCCGCATAAACCAAGCTACTCAGCTTCTTTTCTCCACTAAATTTTCCTACTGAGATATCCTCATTCTATTACTCTTTATATCTTTGATAAATAAATCAATAGGTCGCCTACTCTGTCTCCCCTTCAAAAACCCTGGACCAGCCGAGGCTGGACCTTGTCAGAAGAGGGCCTCATCTCGATTTGAAGCAGGAACCTCAGGGTTGCTCTCCATTTCTGACTCTGAACACAGAGTCCCTACAGAGTTAGGACAGGAGAGTCAGGCCTCGTCTTGTGTGGAGGAATGGAACTCCGCTGGACTCTCGAGTTGTTCACCGGATAACAGGCCACTTGTCGAGCTGTGTGTGGAACCTGCGGTTTTATCCGGACGATGCATGGGGGTGTCAGTTCCCCTTTGTTTTTTGCCTTCATACACAGGGTTGCCTTCGAAGAGGTATCCAGCCTTCAGGTTCTTATCAAGAGCAGACCAGGAAATCAGGGTCTTTCGGCATGTGGCACCACCCACAAGCCTACGTCTCGAATTTCTTCTTGAGACGGACCTCAACCTGAGGTGCACCAGGAAAGTCGGTAACCCTTTCAGACAAAGCAAGTGAATCGACCCTCTTGTCCTGATCAGGAGGGGAGAAGGGGCTCAGATGAAGTGGTGCCGGGAACCTCGATGTTCCCCTCGAGTAAAACTGGGATATCGGGGAACTTTTGGGGTCGCATCAAAGGTGCTAAGTACCGTTTCAAACTTCAAGACGGAACGTGAGATTTCTCTTGAGACGCTGTAGCTGGCAAGGGCCTCATCTTGTGGTGACGGGTTAACCACGTCGTTTTTCTCGAGTTGTGGCGGGATTCTCGAGTTAGGTCAGGAAATTCAGGCTTCCTCTTGTGTTGGCCCAGGGAAGTCCAGTCTTCCATTCGAGTTGCGAGGGAGAGCTAGGGATTGCGCTTGAGTCACTGCAGGGCAAAAGAGACCTTATCTAGGCTTGTGTCCAGGACATAATGTTCGTCTCCAGGGGGGATAGGGATCTCGGGGTTGCTTTCCTGATGCACGCGGGGAGTCAGTCCTTGTCTCGAGGGGAAGCGAAGGACTCCGCTCTCCTCTCGAGTTGCGACGGGTATCTCTTGGAGCCCACTGAGTGGCCTAAAGGGAGTCAAGCCTCCTGTGGAGTTTGGAGAGAGGACTCGGGATTGCTCTCCAGGCCATGCAGGAAAAGAAGGCCATCATCTCGCGATGAAGGGGGCATCTCGTGGGTTTTCTTGAGCTGCAGCGCCAGTGTGGGGTTTCTCATGAGGTACTACGGGGAGCTCAAGGAGCCTCTCATGTGGCACTTGGGAAGTCAGGTCTCCATGCGCATTGCGAGGGGGAGCGCGTCATTGCTCTAGAGTCATGGTAGGTGTATCGGGCCTCAAGAACCGTTAAAGAAGGACTTTCAAGGTGTTTCTTGGGTCACGGCAGTAAACCCTGGGTTCCCTCGACTAGTGCCGGTGGCCTCAGGGAGCTTCTCAGTGTGCCTCTGAGAAGTCAGGGATACCCTGGAGTTGGGAGGGCCCTCTCGGGACTCCACTGGGTTTGGTGCAATAGAAGAGGGCCTCATCTCGAGTGGAGGCAGGAACCTCAGGGTTCGTCTCCATTTCTGACTCTGATCGCAGGGTCCCTGCAGAGTTGGGACAGGAGAGTCATGCCTCGTCTTGTAAGGAGGAATGGAACTACGCTTGCCTCTCGAGTTATTCACGCGGTGACAGGCAACTTGTCGAACTGTGTTTGGAATCTGCGGGTTTTTCCAGACGATGCACGAGGGTGTCAGTGCCCCTTCGTGTAGTGCCTTCTTCCACAGGGTTGCCTTTGAAGAGTTGTCCGGGCATCGGGTTCTTATCAAGAGCGGACCGGGGAATCGGGGTCTTTCAGCATGTGTTACCACCCATGAAGCTACGTCTCAAATATTCTCGTTAGACCGGCCTCATCCTGAGGTGCGCCGGGAAGGTTGGGAACCCCTTCCAGACAAAGCACGGGAGTCGACCCTCCAGTCGCAATCAGGAGGGGAGAAGTGACTCAGATGAAGTCGTACCGGGAACCTCGGTGTTCCCCTCGAGAGAGACCAGGGTGTCGGGGAACTTTTGGAATCGCATCAAGGGTGCCGAGTTTTCACACTTGAAGTGTGAAAACACTTCAAGAAGAAACGTGGGACTTCTCTTTAGACGCTGTAGCGGGCAAGGGCCTCATCTTGCGATGACGGGGTAACCATGTGGTTTTTCTCGAGTTTCGGCGGGATTCTCGAGTTACGATGGGGAATTCAGGCTTCCTCTTGTGTTGGCCCAGGGAAGTCCAATCTTCCATTGGAGTTGCGAGAGAGAGCTAGGGATTGCTCTCGAGTCACTTCAGGGCAAAAGAGACCTCATCTAAGCTTGTGTCCAGGACCTAATGTTCCTCTCCAGGGGCGACAGAGATCTCGGGGTTGCATTTTAGACGCACCCGAGGAGTCAGTCCTCATCTCGAGAGGAAGGAAAGGATTCTGCTCTGCTCTCGAGTCCCGACGGGTATTTCTTGGAGACCACTGAGTGGCCTAAAGGGAGTCAAGCCTCCTGTGGATTTTTTTTTTAAATTTTATTTTATTTTTAAACTTTACATAATTGTATTAGTTTTTCCAAATATCAAAATGAATCCGCCTCAGGTATACATGTGCTCCCCATCCTGAACCCTCCTCCCTCCTCCCCCCCATAGCATCCCTCTGGGTCGTCCCAGTGCACTAGCCCCAAGCATCCAGTGTCATGCATCAAACCTGGACTGGCAACTCTTTTCATACATGATATTTTACATGTTTCAATGCCATTCTCCCAAATCTTCCCACCTTCTCCCTCTCCCACAGAGTCCATAAGACTCTTCTATACATCAGTGTCTCTTTTGCTGTCTCGTACTCAGGGTTATTGTTACCGTCTTTCAAAATTCCGTATATATGTGTTAGTATACTGTATTGGTGTTTTTCTTTCTGGCTTACTTCACTCTGTATAATAGGCTCCAGTTTCATCCACCTCATTAGAATTGATTCATTCTATTCTTTTTAATGGCGGAGTAATACTCCATTGTGTATATGTACAACAGCTTTCTTATCCATTCATCTGCTGATGGACATCTAGGTTGCTTCCATGTCCTGGCTATTAGAAACAGTGCTGCGATGAACATTGGGGTACACGTGTCTCTTTCCCTTCTGGTTTCCTCAGTGTGTATGCCCAGCAGTGGTATTGCTGGATCATAAGGCAGTTCTATTTCCAGTTGTTTAAGGAATCTCCACACTGTTCTCCATAGTGGCTGTACTAGTTTGCATTCCCACCAACAGTGTAAGAGGGTTCCCTTTTCTCCACACCCTCTCCAGCATTTATTATTTGTAGACTTTTGGATTGCAGCCATTCTGACTGGCGTGAAATGGTACCTCATAGTGGTTTTGATTTGCATTTCTATGATAATGAGTGATTTTGAGCATCTTTTCATGTGTTTGTTAGCCATCTGTATGTCTTCTTTGGAGAAACGTCTATTTAGTTCTTTGGCCCATTTTTTGATTGGGTCATTTATTTTTCTGGAGTTGAGCTGTAGGTGTTGCTTGTATATTTTTGAGATTAGTTGTTTGTCAGTTGCTTCATTTCCTATTATTTTCTCCCATTCTGAAGGCTGTCTTTTCACCTTGCTAATAGTTTGCTTTGATGTGCAGAAGCTTTTAAGGTTAATTAGGTCCCATTTGTTTATTTTTGTTTTTATTTCCAATATTCTGGGAGGTGGGTCATAGAGGATCCTGCTGTGATGTATTTCAGAGAGTGTTTTGCCTATGTTCTCCTCTAGGAGTTTTATAGTTTCTGGTCTTACGTTTAGATCTTTAATCCATTTTGAGTTTATTTTTGTGTATTGTGTTAGAAAGTGTTCTAGTTTCATTCTTTTACAAGTGGTTGACCAGATTTCCCAGCACCACTTGTTAAAGAGATTGTCTTTAATCCATTGTATATTTTTGCCTCCTTTGTCAAAGATAAGGTGTCCATATGTGTGTGGATTTATCTCTGGGCTTTCTATTTTGTTCCACTAATCTATATTTCTGTCTTTGTGCCAGTACCATACTGTCTTGATAACTGTGGCTTTGTAGCGGAGCCTGAAATCAGGTAGGTTGATTCCTCCAGTTCCATTCTTCTTTCTCAAGATCGCTTTGGCTATTCGAGTTTTTTTGTATTTCCATACAAATTGTGAAATTATTTGTTCTAGCTCTGTGAAGAATACTGTTGGTAGCTTGATAGGGATTGCATTGAATCTATAAATTGCCTTGGGTCGTATACTCATTTTCACTATATTGATTCTTTCAATCCATGAACATGGTATATTTCTCCATCTATTAGTGTCCTCTTTGATTTCTTTCACCAGTGTTTTATAGTTTTCTATGTATAGGTCTTTAGTTTCTTTAGGTAGGTATATTCCTAAGGATTTTATTCTTTCCATTTCAATGGTGAATGAAATTGTTTCCTTAATTTCACTTTCTGTTTTCTCATTATTAGTGTATAGGAATTCAAGGGATTTCTGTGTGTTGATTTTATATCCTGCAACTTTACTATAGTCATTGACTAGTTCTAGTGATTTTCTGGTGGAGTCTTTAGGGTTTTCTATGTAGAGGATCATGTCATCTGCAAACAGTGAGAGTTTTACTTCTTCTTTTCCAATTTGGATTCCTTTTGTTTCTTTTTCTACTGTGGCCAAAACTTCCAAAGCTATGTTGAATAGTAATGGTGAAAGTGGGCACCCTTGTCTTGTTCCTGACTTTAGAGGAAATGCTTCCAATTTTTCACCATTGAGGATAATGTTTGCTGTGGGTTTGTCATATATAGCTTTTATTATGTTGAGGTATGTTCCTTCTATTCCTGCTTTCTGGAGAGTTTTTATCATAAATGGATGTTGAATTTTGTCAAAGGCTTTCTCTGCATCTATTGAGAAAATCATATGGTTTTTATTTTTCAATTTGTTAAGGTGGTGTATTACATTGATTGATTTGTGGATATTGAAGAATCCTTGCATCCCTGGGATAAAGCCCACTTGGTCATGGTGTATGATCTTTTTAATGTGTTGTTGGATTCTGATTGCTAGAATTTTGTTAAGGATTTTTGCATCTATGTTCATCAGTGATATTGGCCTGTAGTTTTCTTTTTTTGTGGGATCATTGGCAGGTTTTGGTATTAGGCTGATGGTGGCCTCATAGAATGAGTTTGGAAGTTTACCTTCCTCTGCAATTTTCTGGAAGAGTTTGAGCAGGATAGGTGTTAGCTCTTCTCTAAATTTTTCGTAGAATTCAGCTGTGAAGCCGTCTGGACCTGGGCTTTTGTTGGCTGGAAGATTTTTGATTACAGTTTCAATTTCCGTGCTTGTGATGGGTCTGTTAAGATTTTCTATTTCTTCCCTGGTCCAGTTTTGGAAAGTTGTACTTTTCTAAGAATTTGTCCATTTCTTCCACGTTGTCCATTTTATTGGCATATAATTGTTGATAGTAGTCTCTTATGATCCTTTGTATTTCTGTGTTTTCTGTTGTGATCTCTCCATTTTCATTTCTAATTTTATTGATTTGATTTTTCTCCCTTTGTTTCTTGATGAGTCTGGCTAATGGTTTGTCAATTTTATTTATCGTTTCAAAGAACCAGCTTTTGGTTTTGTTGATTTTTGCTATGGTCTCTTTTGTTTCTTTTGCATTTATTTCTGCTCTAATTTTTAAGATTTCTTTCCTTCTACTAACCCTGGGGTTGTTCATTTCTTCCTTTTCCAGTTGCTTTAGGTGTAGAGTTAGGTTACTTATTTGACTTTTTTCTTGTTTCTTGAGGTGTGCCTGTATTGCTATGAACTTTCCCCTTAGGACTGCTTTTACCGTGTCCAACAGGTTTTGGGTTGTTGTGTTTTCATTTTCATCCGTTTCTATGCAAATTTTTATTTCTTTTTTGATTTCTTCTGTGATTTGTTGGTTATTCAGCAGCGTGTTGTTTAGCCTCCATATGTTGGAATTTTTAATAGTTTTTCTCCTGTAATTGAGATCTAATCTTACTGCATTGTGGTCAGAAAAGATGCTTGGAATGATTTCTATTTTTTTGAATTTACCAATGCTAGCTTTATGGCCCAGGATGTGATCTATCCTGGAGAAGGTTCCATGTGCACTTTAGAAAAAGGTGAAATTCATTGTTTTGGGATGAAATGTCCTATAGATATCAATTAGGTCTAACTGGTCTATTGTATCATTTAAAGTTTGTGTTTCCTTGTTAAATTTCTGTTTAGTTGATCTATCCATAGGTGTGAGTGGGGTATTAAAATCTCCAACTATTATTGTGTTAGTGTTAATTTCTCCTTTCATACTTGTTAGCATTTGTCTTACATACTGTGGTGCTCCCGCGTTGGGTGCATATATATTTATAATTGTTATATCTTCTTCTTGGATTGATCCTTTGATCATTATGTAGTGACCTTCTTTGTCTCTTTTCACAGCCTTTGTTTTAAAGTCTATTTTATCTGATATGAGTATCGCTACTCCTGCTTTCTTTTGGTCCCTATTTGCATGGAAAATCTTTTTCCAGCCCTTCACTTTCAGTCTGTATGTATCCCCTGTTTTGAGGTGGGTCTCTTGTAGACAACATATGTAGGGGTCTTGTTTTTGTATCCATTCAGCCAGTCTTTGTCTTTTGGTTGGAGCATTCAACCCATTTACGTTTAAGGTAATTACTGATAAGTATGATCCCATTGCCATTTACTTTATTGTTTGGGGTTCGAATTTATACACCGTTTTTGTGTTTCCTGTTTAGTATTTGTTGGAGAGCTGGTTTGGTGGTGCAGAATTCTCTCAGCTTTTGCTTGTCTGCAAAGCTTTTGATTTCTCCTTCATACTTGAATGAGATCCTTGCTGGGTACAATAATCTGGGCTGTAGGTTATTTTCTTTCATCATTTTAAGTATGTCTTGCCATTCCCTCCTTGCTTGAAGAGTTTCTATTGAAAGATCAGCTGTTATCCTTATGGCAATTCCCTTGTGTGTTATTTGTTGTTTTTCCCTTGCTGCTTTTCATATTTGTTCTTTGTGTTTGATTTTTGTTAATGTGATTAATATGTGTCTTGGGGGGTTTCACCTTGGCTTTATCCTGTTTGGGACTCTCTGGGTTTCTTGGACTTGAGTGAGTATTTCCTTCCCCATTTTAGGGAAGTTTTCAACTATTATCTCCTCAAGTATTTTCTCACGGTCTTTCTTTTTGTCTTCTTCTTCTGGGACCCCTATGATTCGAATGTTGTAGCGTTTAATATTGTCCTGGAGGTCTCTGAGATTGTGCTCATTTCTTTTAATTCGTTTTTCATTTATCCTCTCTGATTCATTTATTTCTACCATTCTATCTTCGAATTCACTAATCCTATCTTCTGCCTCTGTTATTCTACTATTTGTTGCCTCCAGAGTGTTTTTAATTTCATTTATTGCATTATTCGTTATATATTGACTCTTTTTTTTTTTCTTCTAGGTCCTTGTTAAACCTTTCTTGCATCTTCTCAATCCTTGTCTCCAGGCTATTTATCTGTGATTCCATTTTAATTTCAAGATTTTAGATCCATTTCACTATCCTTATTCGGAATTCTTTATCAGGTAGATTCCCTATCTCTTCCTCTTTTGTTTGGTTTGGTGGGCATTTATCCTGTTCCTTTATCTGCTGGGTATTCCTCTGTCTCATCTTGTTTAAATTGCTGAGTTTGGGGTGTCCTTTCTGTATTCTGGCAGTTTGTGGAGTTCTTTACTGTGGCATTTCCTCGCTGTGTGTGGGTTTGTACAGGTGTCTTGTCAAGATTTCCTGGTTAGGGAAGCTTGTGTCCGTGTTCTGGTGGGTGGAGCTGTATTTCTTCTCTCTGGAGTGCAATGAAGTGTCCAGTAATGAGTTATGAGATGTCTGTGGTTTTGGGGTGACTTTGGGCAGCCTGTATCTTGAAGCTCAAGGCTGTGTTCCTTTGTTGCTGGAGAATTTGCTTGGTATGTCTTGCCCTGAAACTTGTTGGCTCTTGTGTGGTGCTTGATTTCAGTGTCGGTATGGAGGCATTTGATGAGCTCCTGTCAATTAATGTTCCTTGGAGTCAGGAGTTCCCTGGAGTCAGGGTTTGGACATAAGCCTCCTGCTTCCAGTTATCTGTCTTACTTTTACAGTAGTTTCAAAACTTCTCCTTCTATACAGCACCATTGATAAAACATCTACGTTAAAGAAGAAAAGTTTCTCTACTGTGAGGGCCACTCAGAATGGTTCACAGCGTTACATGGAGAAGAGAAGAGGGAGGAGGGAGTTAGAGGTGACCCAAATGAGATCAGGTGGAATCAATAGTGGAGAGAGTGGGCTGGCCAGTCGTCACTTCCTTATGTGCACTCCACAACTGGACCGCTCAGAGATGTTCACAGAGTTATACAGAGACGAGAAGAAGGAGGAAGGAGACAGAGGTGGCCAGAAGGATAAAAGGGGGGAATGAAAAGGAGGGAGACAGATCCAGCCAGTAATCAGTTCCCTAAGTGTTCTCCACCGTCTGGAATACACAGAAATTCACAGAGTTGGGTAGAGTAGAGAGGAGTTAGGGAGGAGACACAGGTGACCCGGTGGAGAAAAAGGAGAGTCCAAAGGGAGAGAGAGCAGTCAAGCCAGTAATCTCGCTCCCTAGTAAAAAATGGGTACTGAAGATTGGGTTCTTAAAGGTACAAAATTGGTAACAAATACATAAAAGCAAAAGTTAAAAATCTAGAGTAGAGTTTGGAATTTCAAAAATACGATGTTAAAGAAAAGAAGAAGGAAAAGAAAGAGAGAAAAAACGAACAAAGAAAAACAAACAAGGTCGCAAAAATTATCAAGAAAATACAGGTACAAAATTGATAACTAATATCAAAAAGCAAAAATTAAAAATCTAGAATAGAGTTTGGAATTTCAAAAATACAATGTTAAAAAAAAGGAAGAAGAAAACTAAAGAGAAAACAAACAAACAAAAACAAGCAATGTCGCAAAAATTATAAAGAAGCTACAGGTACAAAATTGATATCAAATACCAAAAAGCATAAATTAGAAATCTAGAGTAGAGTTTGGAATTTCAAAATTACAATGTTAAAAGAAGAAAAAAAAAACAAAACAAAAAAACAAGGTCAAAAAAGTATTATATATATATATATATATATATATATATATATATATATATATATATGAAGTTTGCTGAAGAAGAAAAAAATAGGGTCTTTTTTTTGCAAAGTAATAGGTTATAAAAGTGAAAATTAAAGGAACAATAGAGGACTTAAAATTAAAAAAATTAAAAAAAAGAAAGAATGATCATAAAAATATATCTAGGACTTTCTCTGGTTTTGTTGTGAGTATCGTGGGTTCAGTTCATTTTTGGCTAGTTCCTTGGTCCGACTTATATTTCTCAAGATCTATAGGCACCTTCCTATGTAGTCCTAGTAACCACAGGGTTTTAATCTATTGCCTGTAGCTTCCAAGGCGATTCCCTCTGTTATAGCTTCTTTTGTTTGCTGGTCTCTTCAGTGTCTGGTTTACGCCCTGACACAAAGGGGACGGTGGAGGACACTTTTTTTTTTAGGCTCACTTGTTCAGTTGCACTGTGGGGAGGGAGGGAGGGATGCTGCAAACAAATAACAGTGGCGTGCGGTCACAGTGCCTCAGCCACACTGGGTCTGCCCCCGCTCACGGCGCGTGTAGCCTCCCTGCCCACACTGCTCTGGCTCTAGGTTGTTCCACCGGGAACAATCCGAGGCTGGCCCTGGGCTGCATGCACCTCCCAGGTCCAAGCCACTCAGGTTCAGGCACTCGGGTAGTCCTCAGAGGCACAGGCTCGGTTGGGCCTGCGTTTTGTGCTCTTCCCAGGTCCGAGCAGCTCAGGTAATGAGATGTTTGGCGAGCGCCAATGTTGTGACTTATCGCCTCCCTGCCACTCGGTTATCTGGGTGTAAAACAGGCGCACCTTCTCAGGCAGATGTTGACCGTCCAGATCCCCAAGAAGTTTTAGTTAGCAAAGAAGCCTGCTTACAGTTTTATAGATAATGTCTCTCTGGGGCTGCGATTGCCCCCTTCCGGCTCTGGCTGCCTGTCACCGGAGGGGGAAGGTCTGCAGCCGGCTATCTCTGTTCAGTCCTTTGTTCCGTGCGCGGGCCTGGCGGTGTCTTAGGTTAGGGCTGGCTTTTTGCGTGGTAGATATCCCAGAGTCTGGTTTGCTA
The DNA here is from genome assembly GCF_029407905.1 of Bubalus kerabau. Taxonomy (NCBI): domain Eukaryota; kingdom Metazoa; phylum Chordata; class Mammalia; order Artiodactyla; family Bovidae; genus Bubalus; species Bubalus kerabau. The sequence continues at coordinate 5,309,117 of NW_026577882.1, forward strand.
GCCCAAGTTATTTCGTTCAGATAGCGCTCAGGGTATTCAGGCCAGATTTTTACTCTAAGCGATGCAGCCCGCGCTGCGCCTCCCTGCCCAGCCCCTGCTTGCTAATGGTGTGAGCAGGCGTCTGCACTGCTTCGCGGCTGGGGGAGTTACCGTAGGGCTTGCAATCTGCGAGTTTTAATTGTTTATTTATTTTTATCCCCCTTATGTTGCCCTTTGTGCTTCCAAAGCTTGGCAAAGATTTGGCAGTGAAAAGCTTTCCTGATGTTTGGAAACTTTTCTCTTTTTAATACTATCTTCCCGGGACAGAAATCCCTCCCTCCCTCTTTTGTCTCTTTTTTTGTCTTTTATACTTTTTCCTACCTACTTTCCAAGAGTTGGGTTCTTTTCTGGGTGCCTGATTTCCTCTGGCAGCATTCATAAGTTGTATTGTGGAATTTACTCGACGTTTAAATGCTCTTTTGATGAAATTGTTTGGGGGGGAAAGAGTTCTCCCCGTCCTACTCCTCAGCAATCTTGGCTCCTCTCTTGTGGAGTTTGGAGAGAGCACGCGGGATTGCTCTCCAGGCGATGCAGGAAAAGAAGGCCCTCATCTCGCGATGTCGGGGGAGTCTCGTGGTTTTTCTGGAGCTGCGGTGCCAGTGTGGGGTTTCTCACAAGGTACGACCGGGAGCTCAGGGAGCCTCTCGTGTGGTGTCAGGGAAGTCAAGTCTCCATACCAGTGTCGAGGGGGTGCACGTCATTGCTCTCGAGTCATGGTAGTGGAATCAGGGCTCAACGCAATGAAAATGGACGCTCGAGGTCTTTCTCGGGTTGCAGCAGGAAACCCTAGGTTCCCTCGACTTGTGCCTGTGACCTCAGGTAGCTTCTCAGGGTGCCTCTGAGAAGTCAGGGATACTATGGAGCTGGGAGAGGCCTCTCGGGACTCCACTGGGTTTGCTGCAATGGAAGAGGACCTAATCTCGAGATCAGGAAGGAACCTCAGGGTTCCTCTCCATTTCTGACTCAGATCGCAGGGTCCCTGCAGAGTTGGGACAGGAGAGTCAGGCCTCGTCTTGTGTGGAGGAATGGAACTCCGCTTGCCTCTCGAGTTGTTCAAGGAGTGACAGGCCACTTGTCGAGCTGTGTGTGGAACCTGCGGTTTTTTCCAGACAATGCACGGGGGTGTCAGTGCCCCTTCGTGATGTGCTTTCATCCACAGGGTTGCCTTCGAAGTGGTGTGCGGGCATCGGGTTCTTATCAAGAGCGGACCAGGAAATCGGGGTCTTTTGGAATGCGGCACCACACACGAGGCTATGTCTCGAATTTCCTCGTGAGACGGGCCTCATGCTGAGGTGCCCCTGGAAGGTCGGGAAAGCCTTCCAGACAAAGCAGGTTAATCGACCCTACTGTCGCGATCAGGAGGGGAGAAGGGGCTCAGATGAAGTGGTGCCGGGAACCTCGGTGTTCCCCTTGAGTGAGACCGGTATGTCAGGGAACTTTTGGGGTCTCACGAAGCTTGCCAAATACTGTTTCAAACTTCAAGATGAAACGTGGGACTTCTCTTGAGACGCTGTGGCGGGCAAGGGCCTCATCTTGTGATGAAGGGGAAACCACGTGGTTTTTTTCGAGTTGCGATGGGATTGTTGACTTACGACGGGGAATTCAGGCTTCCTCTTCTGTTGGCCCAGGGAAGTCCATTCTTCCATTCGAGTTGCCAGGGAGAGCTGGGTGGGAATTGCTCTCGAGTCACGGCAGGTCAAAATAGACCTCATCTAGGCTTGTGTCCAGGACCTAATGTTCCTCTCCAGGGGCGATAGGGATCACAGGGACGCATTCCAGACTCACCCAGTGAGTCAGGCCTCGGCTCGAGGGGAAGCAAAGGATTCTGATATCCTCCTGGTTCGCGATAGGTATCTCTTGGAGCCCACTGAGTGGCCTCCAGGGAGTCAAGCCTGCTGTGGAGTTGGAGAGAGGACTCGGGATTGCTCTCCAGGCCATACAGGAAAGAAGGCCCTCAGCTCGCAATGACGGGGGCGTCTTGTGGGTTTTCTCGAGTTGGAGCGCAAGTATGAGTTTTCTCACGAGGTACGACGGGGAGCTCAGGGAGCCTCTCGTGTGGCGCCAGGAAAGTCAGGTGTCTATGCGTGTGATGAGGAGGAGCCCATAAATGCTCTCGAGTCATGGTAGGGAAATCGGGACTCAAGACGTGTTGAAGAAGGAGTCTCGAGGTCTTTCTCAGGTTGCGGCAGGAAACCCTGGGTTCCCTTGACTTGTACTGGTGACCTCAGGGAGCTTCTCAGGGTGCCTCTGAGAAGTCAGGCATACTGTGGACTTGGGAGGCGCTCTCGGAACTCCACTGGGTTTGGTGCAATGGCAAAGGTTCTCATCTCGAGTTGAGGCAGGAACCTAAGGGTTCCTCTCCATTTAAAACTCCGACCACAGGGTCCCTGAAGAGTTGGGACAGGAGAGTCAGGCCTCGTCTTGTGTGGAGGAATGGAACTCCACTTGCCTCTCGAGTTGTTCACAGGATAACAGACCATTTGTCGAGCTGTGAGTGGAATCTTCGGTTTTTTCCGTAAGATGCATGAGGGGGTCAGTGCCCCTTCGTGTTGTGCCTTCATCCACAGGGTTCCCTTCAAAGAGGTGTCCGGACATCGGGTTCTTATCAATAGCAGAGCAGGAAATCGGGGTCTTTCAGTACGTGGCACCATCCATGAGGCTACGTCTCAAATTTCTTCGTTAGACTGGTGTCATCCTGAGGTGCGCCATGAAGATCGGGAACCCCTTCCAGACAAAGCAGGGGAATCGACCATCTTGTCGCGATCAGGAGGAGTGAAAGGGCTCAGTTGAAGTCGTGCCGGGAACCTCGGTGTTCCCCTCGAGTGGGACCGGTGTGTCGGGAAACTTTTGGGGTCACTTCAAGGGTGCCAAGTACCGTTTTGCACTTCAATACGGACTTGGGGCTTCTCTTGACACGCTGTAGAGGGCAAGGGCCTCATCTTGGGATGACGGGGGAATCACGTGGTTTTTCTCAAGGTGCGGCGGGATTCTCGAGTTACGACGGGGAATTCAGGCTTCCTCTTGTGTTGGCCCAGGGAAGTCCAATCTTCCATTCGAGTTTCGAGGGAGAGCTGGGGTTTGCTCTTGAGTCACTGCAGGGCAAAAGAGACCTCATCTAGGCTTGTGTCCAGGACCTAATATTCCTCTCCAGGGCCGACAGCGATCTCGGGGTTGCATTCCAGACGCATCCTGGGAGTCAGAGCTCGACTCGAGGGGAAGCAAAGGACCCCGCTCTCCTCTTGAGTCACCACAGGTGTCTCTTGGAGCCCAGTGAGTGGCCTAAAGGGAGTCAAGCCCCCTGTGGAGTTTGGAGAGAGGACTCAGGATTGCTCTCCAGGCCATGCAGGAAAAGAAGACCCTCATCTCGCAATGACAGGGGCGTCTTGTTGGTTTTCTCGAGCTGCGGTGCCAGTGTGCGGTTTCTGACGAGGTGCGACGGGAAGCTCAGGGAGCCTTTCGTGTGGCACCAGGGAATTCAGGTCTCCATGCACATGGCAAGGGGGAGCGCGTCATTGCTCTCGAGATATGATACGGGAATCTGGCCTCAAGACACGTTAAAGCAGGACTCTCAAGGTCTTTCTCGGGTTGCGGCAGGAAACCCTGGGTTCCGTCGACTTCTGCCGGTGACCTTAGGGAGCTTCTCAGGGTGCCTCTGAGAAGTCAGGCATACTGTGGATTTGCGACGGGCCTCTCGGGACTCCACTGGTTTTGTGGCAATGGAAAAGGGCCTCATCTTGAGTGGAGGCAGGAACCTCAGGCTTCCTCTCCATTTCTGACTCGGTGCGCAAGGTCCCTAGAGTTGTGACAGGAGAGTCAGGCATCGTCTTGTGTGGAGGAATGGAACTCTGCTTGCTTCCCGAGTTGTTCACGAGGTGACAGACCACTTGTGGAGCTGTGTGAGGAACCTGCGGGTTTTTCCGGAAGATGCACGGGGTGTCAGTGCCCCTACGTGTTGTGCCTTCATCCACAGGCTTGCCTTCGAAGAGGTGTCCAGGAGTCTGGTTTTGATCAAAAGTGGACCATGGAATCGGGGTCTTTCGGCATGTAGTATGGCCCTCGAGGCTACCTCTCGAATTTCCTCATGAGACCGGCCTCATCCTGAGGTGTGCTGGGAAGGTCGGTAATCCCTTCGAGACAAAGCAGTGGAATCGACCCTCCTATCGCGATCAGGAGAGGAGAAAGACCTCAGATGAAGTGGTGCCGGAAACTTCAGTGTCCCCTCTAGTGAGATCGGTATATAGGGGAACTTTTGGGGTCGCATCAAGGGTGCCAAGTACTGTTTTGCACTTCAAGACGGAATGTGAGACTTCTCTTGAGACTCTGTAGGGGGCAAGGGCCTCATCTTGCAATACGGGGAACCACGTGATTTTTCTCGAGTTGCGGCGGGTGTCTCAAATTACAACTGGAAATTCAGGCTTCCTCTTGTGTTGGCTCCGAAAGGCCAATCTTCCATTCGAGTTGCAAGGGAAAGCTAGGGGTTGCGCTTGAGTCACTGCAGGGCCAAAGAGACCTCATCTAGGCTTTTGTCCAGGACCTAAGGTTCCTCTCCAGGGGCGACAGGGTTCCAGGGTTGCATTCCAGTCTCACCCTCGTAGTCAGGCCTCATCTCGAGGGGAAGCAAAGGACACCGCTCTCCTCCTGAGTATCGACGGGTATCTCTTGGAGCCCACTGAGTGACCTAAAGGGAGTCAAGCCTCCTTTGGAGTTTGGAGAGAGGATTCGGGATTGCTCTTCAGGTCATGCAGGAAAGAAGGCCCTCATTTCACCATGACAGGGGCGTCTCGTGGGTTTTCTCGAGCTGCGGCACCATTGTGGGGTTTCTCACGAGGTACGATGGGGAGCTCAGGGAGCCTCTCATGTGGTGCCGGGGAAGTCAGATCTTCATGCGCGTGGCGAGGGGGAGCGCGTCATTTTTCTCCAGTCATGGTAGGGGAATCGGGCCTCAAGACGCGTGAAGAAGGACTCTCGAGGTTTTTCTCAGGTTACGGCAGGAAACCCTGGGTTCCGTCGACTTATGCCCATGACCTCAGGGAGCTTTTCAGGGTGCCTCTGAGAAGTCAGGGATACTGTGCAGTTGGGAGGGGCCGCTCCGAACTCCACTGGGTTTGGTGCAGTAGAAGAGGGCCTTATCTCGAGTTGAGGCAGGAACCTCATGGTTCCTCTCCATTTCTGAATTGGATCTCAGTGTCCATGCAGAGTTGGGACAGGAGAGTCAGGCCTCGTCTTGTGTGGAGGAATTTAACTCCTCTTGCCTCTCGAGTTGTTCACGGGGTGACAGGCCACTTGTCGATCTGTATGTGGAACTTGCGGGCTTTTCCAACGATGCAGGAGGGTGTCAGACCCCTTCGTTTTGTGCCTTCGTCCACAGGATTGCCTTCGAAGAGGTGTCCTAGCATTGGGTTCTTATCAAGAGCAGACAGGGAAATCGGGGTCTTTCGGCGTGTGGCACCAACCACAAGGCTACGTCTCGAATTTCCTCGTGAGACCGGCCTCATCCTGATGTGCGCCGGGAAGGTCCGGAACCCCTTCCAGACAAAGCAGGGTAATCGACCCTCCCGTCGCGATCAGGAGGGGATAAGGGGCTCAGAACAAGCGGTGCACCGAACCTTGGTGTTCCCCTCGAGTGAGACCAGGGTGTCGGGGAACTTTTGTGCTAACATCAAGGTTGCCAATTATCGTTTTAAACTTCAAGATGGAACGTAGGGCTTCTACTGAGACGCTGTAGCTGGCAAGGGCCTCATCTTGCGATGACGGGGGAACCACGTGGTTTTCCTCGAGTTGCAGCGGGATTTTCGAATTACGATGGGGAATTCAGGTTTCCTCTTGTGTTGTCCCAGGGAAGTCCATTCTTCCATTCGAGGTGCGAGGGAGAGCAGGGGATTGCTCTCGAGTCACTTCAGGGCAAATGAGACCTCATCTATGCTTGTGTCTAGGACCTAATGTTCCTCTCCAGGGGCGACAGGGATCTCGGGGTTGCATTCCAGACTCACCTGAGGAGTCAGGCCTGGTATATGGGGGAAGCAAAGAATTCCGCTCTCCTCTCGAGTCCCAACAGGTATCTCTTGGAGCCCACAGAGTGGCCTAAAGGGAGTCAGGCCTCCTGTGGAGTTTGAAGAGAGGCCTCGAGATTGCTCTCCAGGCCATGCAGGAAAAGAAGGCCTTCATCTCGCGATGACGGAGGCGTCTCGTGGGTTTTCTGGAGCTGGGGAGCCAGTGTGGGATTTCTCACGAGATATGACGGGGAGCTCAGGGAGCCTCTCGTGTGGTGCCAGGGAAGTCAAGTCTCCATGCGAGTGGCGAGGGGGAACGCGTCATTGCTCTCGAGTCATGGTAGGGGAATCGGGATTCAAGATGCGTTGAAGGAGGATTTTCGAGGTCTTTCTCGGGTTGCGTCAGGAAACCCTGTGTTCCCTCGACTTGTGCCAGTGACCTCAGGGAGCTTCTAAGGGTGCCTCTGAGAAGTCGCGATACTGTGGATTTGGGAGGGGCCTCTCGGGCCTCCACTGTTTTTGGTGTAATGGAAGAGGGCCTCATCTCGACTGGAGTCAGGAACCTCAGGGTTCCTCTCCATTTCGGACTCCGATCGCAGGGTCCCTTCAGAGTTGGGACCGGAGAGTCAGGCCTCGTCTTGAGTGGAGGAATGGAACTCTGCTTGCCTCTCGAGTTGTTCATGGGATGACAGGCCTCTTGTCGAGCTGTGTGTGGAACCTGCGGCTTTTACCGAATGATGCACGGGAGTGTCAGTGACCCTTCGTTTTGTGCCTTCGTCCACAGGGTTGCCTTCGAAGAGGTGTCCGGGCATCAGGTTCTTCTCAAGAGTGGGCCGGGAAATCGGGGTATTTCGGCATGTGACACCACCCACGACGCTATGTCTCGAATTTCCTCGTGAGACCGGCCTCATCCTGAGGTGCGCCGGGAATGTGGGGAACCCCTTCCAAACAAAGCAGGGGAATAGACCCTCCTGTCTCGAACAGGAGGGGAGAAGGTGCTCAGATGAAGTGGTGCGGGAACCTCGGTGTTCCTGTCGAGTGAGACCGGCGTGTCCGGGAACATTTGGTGTCGCATCAAGGGTGCAAAGTACCGTTTCGCACTTCAAGACGGAACGTGGTTCTTTTCTTGAGACGCCATAGCAGCAAGGGCCTCATCTTGGGATGACGTTGGAAACACGTGGTTTTTCTCGAGTTGCGGCGGGATTCTCGAGTTACGAAGGGGATTTCTGGCTTCCTCTTGTGTTGGCCCAGGGAAGCCCAATCTTCCATTCGAGTTGCGAGGGAGAGCTGGGGGTTGCGCTCGAGTCACTGCAGGGCAAAAGAAACCTCATCCAGGCTTGTGTCTAGGACCTAATGTTCCTCTCAAGGGATGACTGGGATCTTGGGGTTGCATTCTAGACTCACCCAGGAGTCAGGCGTCCTCTCGAGGGGAAACAAAGGACTTCTCTCTCTTCTCGAGTCGCGACGGGTATTTCTTGGAGCCCACTGAGTGGACTAAAGGCAGTCAAGCCTCCTCTGGAGTTTGGAGAGAGGACTCGGGATTGCACTCCAGGACATGCAGGAAAAGAAGGCCCTCATCTCACGATGACGGGGGGGGGGTCTCGGTGGTTTTACCGAGCTGCAGCGCCTGTGTTGGTTTCTCAGGAGGTACGACGGGGAGCTCAGGGAGCCTCTTGTGTGGCGCCAGGGAAGTTAGGTCTCGATGCGTGTGGCGAGGGGGAGTGCGTCATTCCTCTCGAGTCATGGTAGGGGAATCAGGCCTCTAGACGCGTTGAAGGACTCTCAAGATCTCTCTCGGGTCTTGGCAAGAATACCTGGGTTCCCTCGACTTGTGCCGGTGACCTCAGGGAGATTCTCCGGGTGGCTCTGAGAAGTCAGGGATACTGTGGAGTTGGGAAAGACCTCTCGGGACTCCACTGGGTTTGGTGAAATGGAAGGGGGCCTCATCTCGAGGGGAGGCAGGAACCTCAGGGTTCCTCTCCATTTCTGATTCCGATTGCAGCCCCCTGCATAGTTGGGAGAGGTGAGTCAGGCCTTGTCTTGTGTGCAGGAATGGACCTCCGCTTGCCTCTCGAGTTGTTCACTGGGTGACAGGCACTTGTTGAGCTGTATGAGTAACCTGCGGTCTTTTCCGGACGATGCACGGGGGTGTCAGTGCCCCTTCGTGTTGTGCCTTCATCCACACTATCTTCGAATAGGTGTCTGGGCATCGCGTTCTTATCAAGAGCGGATCGGGAAATCGCGGTCTTTCGGCATGTGGCACCACCATCGAGGCTACGTCTCGAATTTCCTCGTGAGACAGCCTCATCTGAGGTGCGTGGAGAAGGTCGGGAACCCCTTGCAGACAAAGCAGGGGAATTGACCCTCCTTTCGCGATCAGGAGGGGAGAAGGGGCTCAGATGAAGTGGTGCCAGGAACCTCGGTGTTCCCCTCTAGTGCGACCCGTATGTCGGGGAACTTTTGGGGTAGCATTAAGGGTGCCAAATATCATTTCGCACTTGAAGACAGAACGTGGGACTACTCTTGAGACGCTGGAGCGGGCAAGGGCCTCATCTTGCAATGACGGGGGAACCACGTGGTTTTTCTCAAGTTGAGGCGGAATTCTCGAATTACTACTGGGAATTCAGGCTTCCTCTTGTGTTGGCCCAGGGAGGTCCAATCTTCCATTCGGGTTGCGAGGGAAAGCTGGGGAGTGCTCTAGAGTTACTGCAGGGCAAAAGCGACCTCATCTAGCCTTGTGTTCAGGACCCAATGATCCTCTCCAAGGGCGACAGGGATCTCGGGTTTGCATTACAGACTCACCCGGGGAGTTAGGCCTCGTCTCGAGGGGAAGCAAAGGACTCGGCTATCCTCTCGAGTTGCGACGCGTATCTCTTGGAGCCCACTGAGTGGTCTAAAGGGAGTCAACCCTCCTCTTCAGTTTGGAGAGAGGACTCGGGATTGCTCTCCAGGCCATGCAGGAAAAGAAGGCCCACATCTCGAGATGACGGGGGCGTCTCGTGGGTTTTCTCGAGCTGCGACGCCAGTGTGGGGTTTCTCACGAGGTACGACGGGGAGTTCAGGTAGCCTCTCGTGTGGCAACAGGGAAGTCAGGTCTCCATGGGCGGGGCAAGGGGGAGCGCGTCATTGCTCTCAAGTCAGGGTAGGGGAATCGGGCCTCATGACGGGTTGAAAAAGAACTCTCGATGTCTTTCTAGGGTTGCGGCAGGAAACCCTGGGTTCCCTTGACTTGTGCCGGTGACCTCAGGGAGCGTCTCAGGGTGCCTCTGAGAAGTCAGGGATACTGTGGATTTGGGAGAGGCCTCTCGGGACTCCTCTGGGTTTGGTGCAATGGAAGTGGGCCTCATCTCGAGTTGAGGCAGGAACCTCAGGGTTCTGCTCCTGACTTCCTGGAGGCCGGATCTGACTCAGATCGCAGGGTCCCTGTTGAGTTTGCTCAGGAGTGTCAGGTCTCGTGTTCTGAGGAGGAATGGAACTCCGCTTACATCTCAAGTTGTTCAAGGATAACACCACTTCTCGTGATGTGTGTGGAACCTGCGGGTTTTTCGGAGATGCACGGGGGTGTCAGTGCTCCTTCCTGTTGTGCCTTCATCCACAGGGTTGCCTTCGAAGAGGTGTCCGGGCATCGTGTTCTCCTCAAGTGCGGACCGGGAAATTGGGGTCTTTCAGCATGTTGCACCACCCACTAGGCTACGTCTCGAATTTTCTCGTGAGACCGGCCTCATCCTGAGGCGCGCAGGAAAGTCCAGGAACCCTTTCCAAACAAAGCAGGGGAATCGACCCTACTTTCGGGATCAGGAGGAGAGAAAGGGCTCAGATGAAGTAGTGCCGGGAACCTCGGTGCTCTCCTTGAGTGAAAGTCGGGTAACTTTTCTGGTTGCATCAAGGGTGCCAAGTACCGTTTCGCACTTCAAGACGGAACCTGGGACTTCTCTTGAGATGCTGTAGTGGGCAAGGGCCTCATCTAGCGCTGACGGGGGACCCACGTGTTTTTTCTCGAGTTGCGGCAGGATTCTTGAGTTATGATGGGGAATACAGGTTTCCTCTTGTGTTGGCCCAGGAAGTCCAATCTTCCATTCGAGTTGCAAGTGAGAGCTGGAGATTGCTCTCGAGTCACTGCAGGGCAAAATAGAGTTCATCTGGGTTTGTGTCCAGGACCGAGTTTTTCTCTCCAGGGGCGACAGGGATCTCGGGGTTGCATTCCAGACTCACCAGGGGAGTCAGGCCTCGTCTCGAAGGGAATGAATGGACTCCGCTCTCCTCTCGAGTCGCGACGGGTATCCCTTGGAGCCCAAGAGTGGCCTAAATGGAGTTAAACCTCCTGTGGAGTTTGGAGAGAGGACTCGGGATTGCTCTCTAGGCCATGCAGGAAAAGAAGGCCCTCATCTCGCGATGACGGGGGCGTCTCGTGGGTTTTCTCAAGGTGCAGTGCCTGGTTGGGGTTTCTCACGAGATAGGACGGGGAGCTCAGGGAGACTCCTGTGGTGCCACGGAAGTCAGGTCTCCATGGACGTGGCGTGGGGGAGCGCCTCATTGCTCTCGAGTCATGGTAGGGGAATCGAGCCTCAAGACGCTTCGAAGAAGAACTCTCGAGGTCTTTCTCGGGGTGTGGCAGGAAACCCTGGGTTCCCTCGACTTGTGCCCATGACCTCAGGGAGCTTAGCGGGGTTCCTCTGAGAAGTCAGGGATACGGTGGAGTTGAGAGGGGCTTCTCGAGACTTCACAGGGACTGGTGCAATTGAAGAGGACCTAATCTCAGATTGAGGCAGTAACGTCAGGGTTCCTCTCCATTTCTGACTCGGATAGCAGGGTCCCTGCAGAGTTGGGACAGGAGAGTCAGACCTCGTCTTGTGTGGAATAATGGAACTCCGCTTGCCTCTCGAGTTGTTCATGGGACGACAGGCCACCTGTCGAGTTGTATGTGGAACCTGCGGTTTTGGGGGACGATGCACAGGGGTGTCAGTGCCCCTTCGTGTTGTGCCTTCATCCACAGGGTTACCTTCGAAGAGGTGACCGGGCATCGGGATCTTATCAATAGTGGACCAGGAAATCGGGGTCTTTCGGCATGTGGCACAACCCACGAGGCTACGTCTCGACTTCCCTCGTGAGACTGGCCTCATCCTGAGGTTCGCCGGGAAGTCTGGGAACCCCTTCCAGACAAAGCAGGGGAATCGACCCTCCTGTCGCCATCAGGAGGGGAGAAGAGGCTCAGCTGAAGCGGTGCTGGGAACCTCCATGTTCTCCTCGAGTGAGACCGGGGTGTCAGGGAAATTTGGGGGTCGCATCAAGGGTGCCAAGTACCGTTTCACACTTCAAGACGGAACATGGGACTTCCCTGGAGATGCTATAGCTGACAGGGGCCTCATATTTCGATGACGGAGGAGCCACGTTGTTTTTCTCCAGTTGCCGCGGGATTCTCGAATTACAATGGGGAATACAGGCTTCCTCTTGTGTTGGCCCAGGGAAGTCCAATCATCCATTCGAGTTGCGAGGGAGAGCTGGGGATTGCACTTGAGTCAATGCAGGACAAAAAAGACCTCATTTAGGCTTGTGTCCAGGACCGAGTTTTCCTCTACAGGGGCAACACGGATCTCGGGATCCCATTCCAGACTCACCCAAGTAGTCAGGCCTCGGCTCGAGGGGAAGCAACGGACTCTGCTCTCCTCTAGAGTAGCGACGTGTATCTCTTGGAGGCTACTGAGTGGCCTAAAGGGAGTCAGGCCTCCAGTGGAGTTTGGAGAGTGGACTCGGGATTGCTCTCTAGGTCATGTAGGAAAAGAAGGCCCTCATCTTACGATGATGGGGGCGTCTCGTGAGTTTTCTCGAGCGGCGGTGCCAGTGTGGGGTTTTCATGAGGTAGGACGGGGAGCGCAGGGAGCCTCTCGTGTGGCGCCAGGGAAGTTAGGTTTCAATGGGCGTGGCGAGGGGCATGCGTCATTGCTCTCCAGTCATGGTAGGGTATCGGGCCTCAAGACGCGGTAAAGAAGGACTCTCGAGGTCTTTCTCAGAATGCAGCAGGAAACCCTGGGTTCACTCGACTTGTGCCAGTGACCGCAGAGAGCTTCTGAGGGTGCCTCTGAGAATCAGGGATACTGTGGAGTTTTAGGGGCCTCTCGGGACTCCACTGGGTATGGCGCAATGGAAGAGGGCCTCATTTCGAGTTGATGCAGGAACGTCAGGTTTCATCTACATTTCTGACTCCGATCGCACGGTCCCTGTAGAGTTGGGAAAGGAGAGTCAGGCCTTCTCTTGTGTGGAGGAACGGAACTCCGCATGCCTCTCTAGTTCTTCAAGGGATGACAGGACACTTGTCGATCTGTGTTTGGAATCTGCGTGTTTTTCCGTACTATGCATGGGGATGTCAGTACCCCTTCGTGTTGTGCATTCATCCACAGGTTTGCTTTCGAAGAGGTGTCCTGGCATCGGGTTCTTATTAAGAGCGGACCGGGAAATCGGGGTCTTTCCGCATGTGGCACCACCCACCAGGCTACGTCTCGAATTTCCTAGTGAGACCGGCCTCATCCTGAGGTGCGCCGGGAAGGTCGGAACCCCTTGCAGACAAAGCAGGGGAATCGACCCTCCTGTCTCGATCAGGAGGGGAGAAGGGGCACAGATGAGGTGATGCCGGGAACCTCGGTGTTCCCCTCCAGTGAGACCAGTGTGTTGGGGAACTTTTGGGGTCGCATCAAAGGTGCCAAGTACCGTATCGCACTTCAAGATGGAACGTAAGGCTTCTTTTGAGACGGTGTAGCGGCAATGGCCGCATCTTGCGATGAAGAGGGAACGACGTGGTTTTTCTCGAGTTGTGGCGGGATTCTTGAGTTACAACGGGAAATTCAGGCTTCCTCTTCTGTTGGCCCAGGGAAGTCCAGTCTTCCATTCGAGTTGCGAGGGAGAGTTGGGGATTGCTCTCGAGTCACTGCAGGAAAAAAGAGACCTCATCTAGGCTTGTGTCCAGGACCTAATGTTTCTCTCCAGGGGCGACAGGGATCTCCGGTTCGCATATCAGACTCACCCGAGGAGTCAGGCCTCGCCTCGAGGGGAAGGAAAAGACTCCGCTCTCCTCTCGAGTCGCGACGGGTATGTCTTGGAGTCCACTGAGTGACCAAAAGGGAGTCAAGCCTACTGTGGAGTTTGGAGAGAGGACTCGGGATTGCTCTCCAGGCCATGCTAGAAAAGAAGGCCGTCATGTCGCGAAAACGGGGGCGTCTCGTGGGTTTTCTCTATCTGTGGCGCCAGTGTTTGGTTTCTCACGAGGTATGACGGGGAGCTCAGGGAGCCTCTCGTGTGGCGCCAGGGAAGTCAGGGCTTCATGAGTGTAGCAGAGGGAGCGCGTCATTGCCCTCGAGTCATGGTAGGGGAATCAGGCCTCAAAATGCGTTGAAGAAGGACTCTTGAGTTCTTTCTATGGTGGCGGCAGTAAACCCTGGGCTCACTCGAATTGTGCTTGTGACCTCAGGGAGCTTCTCAGGGTGCCTCTGAGAAGTCAGGGATACTGTGGAGCTGGGACGCGTCTCTCGGGACTCCACTGGGTTTCGTGCAATGGAAGAGGTCCTAATCTCGAGTGGAGGCAGGAACCTCAGCGTTCCTCTCGTGACTTCACTGGCGCTGGTCTGATTCGGATCGCAAAGTCCCTGCAGAGTTGGGACAGGAGAGTCAGGCATCGTCTTGTGTAGAGGAATGAAACCCCACTTGCCTCTCGAGTTCTTCAGGGGTGACAAGCCACTTGTTGAGCTGTCTGTGGAACCTGCGGGTTTTTCCGGACGATGCACGAGGGTGTCAGTGCCCCTTTGTGTTGTGCCTTCATCCACAGGATTGCCTTCGAAGAGGTGTCCAGGCATCGGGTTCTTATCAAGAGCGTACCGGGAAATCATAGTCTTTTGGCATGTGGTACCACCCGCGAGCTACGTCTCGAATTTCCTCGTGAGACTGGCCTCATCCTGAAGTGCCCCGTGAAGGTCGGGAACCCCTTACAAACAAAGCAGGGGAAGTGACCCTCCTATCACGAACAGGAGGGGAGAAGGGGCTCAGATAAACTGGTGCCGGGAACCTCGGTGTTCACCTCGAGTGAGACCGATATTTCGGGGAACTTTTGGGGTCACATCAAGGGTGTCAAGTATCGTTTTGCACTTCAAGACGGAACGTGGGACTTTTCTTGAGAAGCTGTAGCGGGCAAGGGCCTCATCTTGTGATGACGAGGGAACCAAGTGCTTTTTCTCGAGTTGCGGCAGGATTCTCGAGTTACGAAGGGGAATTCAGGCTTCCTCTTGTGTTGGCCCAGGGAAGTCCAATCTTCCATTCGAGTTGTCAGGGAGAGCGGGGGATTGCTCTCGAGTTACAGAAGGGCAAAAGAGACCTAATCTAGGCTTGTTTCCAGGACCTAATTTTCCTCTCCAGGGGAGACAGGGATCTCGGGGTTGCATTCCAGACCCACCTGGTGAGTCAGGCCTTGTCTCGAGGGGAAGCAAAGGACTCCATTCTCCTCTCGAGTCGCGACGGGTATCTCTTGGAGCCCACTAAGTGGCCTAAAGGGAGTCAAGCCTCCTTTGGAGTTTGGAAAGAGGATTCGGGATTCCTCTCCAGGCCATGCAGGAAAAGAAGGCCCTCATCTCGCGATGACAGGGGCGTATGGTGAGTTTTCTCAAGCTGCGGCGTCAGTGTGGGGTTTCTCACGAGGTACGACAGGGAGCTCAGGGAGCCTCTCTTATGGCGTCAGGGAAGTCAGGTCTCCACGTGCGTGGCGAGGGGGTGCGTGTCATTTCTATAGAGCCATGGAAGCAGATTCGGGCTTCAAGACACGTTGAAGTAGGACTCTCGAGGTCTTTTTCCCATTGTGGCAGGAAACCCTGGGTTCCCTCGACATGTGCCGGTGACCTCATGGAGCTTCTCCGGGTGCCTCTGAGAAGTCAGGGGTACTGTGGAGTTGGGAGGGGCCTCTCTGGACTCCACTGGGTTTGGTGCAATGGATGAGAGCCTCATCTCGAGTGGAGGCAGGAACCTCATGTTTCCTCTCCTGGGTTTCCTGTCGCTGGTACTGACTCGGATCGCAGTTTCCCTGCAGAGTTGGTACAGAAAATCAGGTCTCGTCTTGTGTGGAGGAATGGAACTCCACTTGCCTGTTGAGTTTTTCACGGGGTGACAGACCACTTGTTGAACTGTGTTTGTAACCTGCGGGTTTTTCTGGACGATGCACGGGGGTGTCAGTGCCCCTTCGTGTTGTGCTTTCATCCACAGGTTTTCCTTCGTAAAGGTGTCAGGGCATCACGTTCTTATCAAGAGCAGACCGGGAAATCGGGGTCTTTCGGCTTGTGGCACCACCCACGAGGCTATGTCTCGAATTTCCTCGTGAGACCTGCCTCATCCTAAGGCGCGCTGGAAAGGTCGGGAACCCCTTCCAGACATAGCAGGGAAATCGACACTCCTGTCGTGATCACGAGGGGAGAAGGAGCTCAAATGAAGTGGTTCCGGGAACCTCTGTGTTCCTTTCGAGGGAGACCGGTATGTCGGGGAATTTTGAGATTGCATCAAGGGTGCCAAGTACGGTTTCGCACTTCAAGACAGAAAGTGGGACTTCTCTTGAGTCGCTGTAGCGGGCAAGGGCCTCATCTAGCGCTGATGGGGGAACCACGTGGATTTTCTCGAGTTTCGGCGGGATTCTCGAGTTACGATGTCGAATTCAGAATTCCAATTGTATTGGCCCAGGGAAGTCCAATCTTCAATTCGATTTGCGAGGGAGAGGTGGCGATTGCTCTCTAGTAACTGCAGTGCAAAATAGACCTCATCTAGGCTTGTGTCCAGGACCGAGTTTTCCTCTCCAGGTGCGACAGGAACTCGGGGTTGCATTCCAGACTCACACGGGGAGTCAGGCCTCGTCTCGAGGGGAAGCAAAGGACTCTGCTCTCCCTTCAGGTCCTGACAGGTATCTCTTGGAGCCAACTGAGAGGCCTAAAGAGAGTCAAGCCTCCTGTGGAGTCTGGAGAGAGGACTCGGTTTTGCACTCCATGCCAGGCAGGAAACAAGTCCCTCATCTCGTGATGACGGGGGCGTATCGTGGGTTTTCGCGAGCTGCGGTGCCTGAATGGGGTTTCCGAAGAGGTACGACGGGGAGCTCAGGGAGACTCTCTTCAGGAGTCAGGGAAGTCAGGTCTCCATGCGCATGGCGATGGGGAGCGGGTCTTTGCTCTCGAGTCATGGTAGGGGAATCGGGCCTGAAGACGCGCCGAAGGACTCTCAAGGTTTTTCTCGGGTCGCAGCAGGAAACCCTGGGTTCCCTGGACTTGAGCCGGTGACCTCAGGTAGATTCTAAAGGTGCCTCTGAGAATTCAGGGATACTGTGGAGTTGGGAGGGGCCTCACGCGACTCATCTGGGTTTGGTGCAATGGAGGAGGGCCTCACCTCGAGGGGAGACAGGAACCTCAGGATTCCTCTTAGTTTCGGACTCCGACCCCAGGGTCCCTGCAGAGTTGGGACAGGAGAGTCAGGACTCGTCTTGTCTGAGGAAGGGAGCCCCGCTGGCCTCTCGAGTTGCTCAGGGGGTCTCAGGCCCCTCGTCGAGCTGTGTGTGGAACCCGCGGGTCTTTGCGGACGATGCACGGGGGTGGCAGTGCCCCTTCGTGTTGTGCCTTCACACGCAGGGTTGCCTTGGAAGAGGGATCCGGGCCTCGGGTCCTTCTCAAGAGCGGACCGGGGAATCGGGGGCGTTCGGCATGTGGCACCACCCACGTGGCTCGTCTCGAATTTCTTCGTGAAACCGGCATCATACTGAGCTGCGCCGGGAAGGCCGGGAACTCCTTCCAGACCACGCAGGGGAATCGCCTCTCCTGTCGCGATCAGGAGGGGAGAAGGGGCTCAGAGGAAGCGGTGCCGGGACCCTCGGTGTTGCCCTCGAGGGAACCCCGAGTGTCGGGGGACTTTTGGGGGTCGCAGGAAGGCTGTCAGGGACCGTTTCGCCCTTCAGGGCGGAATAGGGGACTTCCCTTGAGACGCTGTCGCGGGCAAGGGCCTCATCTTGCCAAGAGGTGGGAACCACGTGGTTTTTCTCGAGTTGCGGCGGGATTCTCGAGTTACGACGGGGATCTCAGGCTTCCTCTTGGGTTGGACCTGGGAAGCCCAATCTTCCCCTCGAGTTGCGAGGGAAAGCTGGGGGTTGCACTCGGGTCACTGCAGGGCCGAAGAGACCTCACCTAGGCGTGTGTCCGGGACCTAATATTCCTCTCCAGGGAAGGCAGGGATCTCGGGGTTGCATTCCAGGCTCCCCCGGGGAGTAAGGCTTCGTCTCGAGGGGAAGCCAAGGACTCCGCTCTCCTCTCGAGTCGCGACGCGGGTCTCTTGGAGCCCCCTGAGCGGCCTCAAGGGAGTCCAGCCTCCTCTTCCGTTTGGAGAGAGGACCCGGGATTGCTCTCCAGGCCATGCAGGAAAAGAAGGCCCTCAGCTGGCGAGGACGGGGGCGTCTCAGGTGTTTCCTCGAGCTGAGGCGCTCGTGGGGGTTTTCTCCCGAGGCACGACGAGGATCTCAGGGAGCCTCTCGTGCGGCGCCAGGGAAGTCAGGTCTCCATGCGCGTGGCGAGGGGGAGCACGTCATGGCCCTCGAGTCACGGGAGGGGACTAGGGCCTCGAGACGCGTTGAAGAAGGACTCTCGAGGTCTTTCTCGGGGGGCGGCGGGAAACCCTCGTTTCCCTCGCCTTCTGCCGGGGACCTTAGGGAACTTCCCAGGGTGCCTCTGAGTGGCGAGGGATCCAGTGGAGGTTGCGGGGCCCCTCGGGACTCCGCTGGGTCTGGCGCAACGGAAGAGGGCCTCACCACGAGGGGAGACAGGAACCTCAGGCTTCCTCTCCGTTTCGGACTCCGACCGCAGGGTCCCTGCAGACTTGGGACAGGAGAGTCAGGCCTCGTCTTGTCTGAGGAAGGGAACCCCGCTGGCCTCTCGAGTTGCTCAGGGGGTCTCAGGCCCCTCGTCGAGCTGTGTGTGGAACCCGCGGGTCTTTGAGGACGATGCACGGGGGTGGCAGTGCCCCTTCGTGTTGTGCCTTCACCCACAGGGTTGCCTTCGAAGAGGGGTCCGGGCCTCGGGTCCTTCTCAAGAGCGGACCGGGGAATCGGGGGCGTTCGGCATGTGGCCCCACCCACGTGGCTCGTCTCGAATTTCCTCGTGAGACCGGCCTCATCCTGAGGTGCGCCGGGAAGGCCGGGAACCCCTTCCAGACCACGCAGGGGAATCGCCTCTCCTGTCGCGATCAGGAGGGGAGAAGGGGCTCAGAGGAAGCAGTGCCGGGACCCTCGGTGTTCCCCTCGGGGGACCCCGCCGTGTCGGGGGACTTTTGGGGGTCGCAGGAAGGCTGTCAGGGACCGTTTCGCCCTTCAGGGCGGAACAGGGGACTTCCCTTGAGACGCCGTCGCGGGCAAGGGCCTCATCTAGCCAAGAGGTGGGAACCACGTGGTTTTTCTCGAGTTGCGGCGGCATTCTCGAGTTACAACGGGGATCTCAGCCTTCCCCTTGGGTTAGCCCTGGGAAGCCCAATCTTCCCCTCGGGTTGCGAGGGACAGCTGGGGGTTGCGCTCGAGTCACTGCAGGGCCGAAAAGACCTCACCTAGGCGTGTGTCCGGGACCTAATATTCCTCTCCAGGGAAGGCAGGGATCTCGGGGTTGCATTCCAGGCTCCCCCGGGGAGTCAGGCCTCGTCTCGAGGGGAAGCCAAGGACTCCGCTCTCCTCTCGAGTCACGACGCGGGTCTCTTGGAGCCCCCTGAACGGCCTCAAGGGAGTCCAGCCTCCTCTTCCGTTTGGAGAGAGGACCCGAGATTGCTCTCCAGGCCATGCAGGAAAAGAAGGCCTTCAGCTGGCGAGGACGGGGGCGTCTCAGGGGTTTCCTCGAGCTGCGGCGCCCGTGGGGGTTTTCTCCCGAGGCACGACGAGGATCTCAGGGAGCCTCTCGTGCGGCGCCAGGGAAGTCTTGTCTCCATGCGCAAGGCGAGGGGGAGCGCGTCCTGGCTCTAGAGTCACAGGAGGGGACTAGGGCCTCAAGACGCGTTGAAAAAGGACTCTCGAGGTCTTTCTCTGGGGGCGGCGGGAAACCCTCGTTTCCCTCGCCTTCTGACGGGGACCTTAGGGAACTTCCCAGGGTGCCTCTGAGAGGCGAGGGATCCTGTGGAGGTGGCGGGGCCCCTCGGGACTCCGCTGGGTCTGGCACAACGGAAGAGGGCCTCACCTCGAGGGGAGGCACGAACCTCAGGCTTCCTCTCCGTTTTGGACTCCGACCGCAGCGTCCCTGCAGAGTTGGAACAGGAGAGTCAGGCCTCGTCTTGTCTGAGGAAGGTAACCCCGCTGGCCTCTCGAGTTGCTCAGGGGGTCTCAGGCCCCTCGTCGGGCTGTGTGTGGAACCCGCGGGTCTTTGCGGACGATGCACGGGGGTGGCAGTGCCCCTTCGTGTTGTGCCTTCACCCACAGGGTTGCCTTCGAAGAGGGGTCTGGGCCTCGGGTCCTTCTCAAGAGCGGACCGGGGAATCGGGGGCGTTTGGCATGTGTCACCACCCACGTGGCTGGTCTCGAATTTCCTCGTGAGGACGGCCTCATCCTGAGGTGCGCTGGGAAGGCCGGGAACCCCTTCCAGACCACGCAGGGGAATCGACTCTCCTGTCGCGTTCCGCAGGGGAGAAGGGTCTCAGAGGAAGCTGTGCCGGGACACTCGGTGTTCCCCTCGAGGGAACTCGGCGTGTCGGGGAACTTTTGGGGGTCGCTGGTAGGCTCTCAAGGACCGTTTCACCCTTCAGGGCGGAACAGGGGACTTCCTTTGAGACGCTGTCCCAGGCAAGGGCCTCATCTTTCCAAGAGGTGGGAACCACGTGGTTTTTCTCGAGTTGCGGCGGCATTCTCGAGTTACGACGGGGATTTCAGACTCCCTCTTTGGTTGGCCCTGGGAAGCCCAATCTTCCCCTCGAGTTGCGAGGGAAAGCTGGGGGTTGCGCTCGAGTCACTGCAGGGGCCAGGAGACCTCACCTAGTCGTGTGTCCGGGACCTAATATTCCTCTCCAGGGAAGGTGGGGATCTCGGGGTTCCATTCCAGGCTCCCCCGGGGAGTCAGGCCTCATCTCGAGGGGAAGCCAAGGACTCTGCTCTCCTCTCGAGTCGCGACGCGGATCTCTTGGAGCCCCCTGAGCGGCTCAAGGGAGTCCAGCCTCCTCTTCAGTTTGGAGAGAGGACTCGTGATTGGTCTCCAGGCCATGCAGGAAAATAAGGCCCTCATCTCGCGATGACCGGGGTGTCTCATCTGTTTCCTCGAGCTGCCGCGCCAGTGTGGGTTTCCTCACGAGGTACGATGAGGAACTCATGGAGCCTCTCGTGCAGTGCCAGGTTAGTCAGGTCTCCATGCGTGTGGCGAGGAGGAGCGTGTCATAGCTCTCGTGTCATGGTAGGGGAATCGCGACTCAACACATTTTGAAGCACTCTCGAGGTCTTTCTCGAGTCACGGCAGAAAACCCAGGGTTCCCTCGACTTGTGCCTGTGACCTCAGGGAGCTTCTCATTGTGCCTCTGAGAACTCAGGGATACTGTGGAGTTGGTAGGGGCCTCTCAGGACTCCACTGGTTGTGGTGCAATGGAAGAGGGCTTCATCTCGTGTGGACGCAGGAACCTCAGGCTTCCTCTCCGTTTCTGACTCGGATCCCATGGTCCCTGCAGAGTAAGGACAAGAGAGTCACACCTAGTCTACTGTTGAGGAATGGACCTTCGTTTGCCTTTCGAGTTGTTTACAGGGTGACAGGCCACTTGTCGAAATGTCTGTGGGACCTGCGGGTTTTTCTGGACGATGCACGCGGGTGTCAGTGCCCCTTCGTGTTGTGCCTTCATCCACAGGTTTTCCTTCAAAGAGGTGTGCTGGCATCGGGTTCTTTTCAAGAGTGGACCGTGAAATTGGGGTCTTTCGACATGTGGCACCACCCACGAGGCTACGTCTCGAACTTCCTCATGAGACCGGCCTCATCCTGAGGTGCGCCCAGAAGGTCGGGAACCCCTTGCAGACAAAGAAGGGGAGTCGACCCTCCTGTCGCAATCAGGAGAGGAGAAGGGGCTCAGATGAAGTGGTGCCGGGAACCTCGGTGTTCCCCTTGAGTGAGTCTGGTATGTCGCGGAACTTTTGGGGTCGCATCAAGGGTGCCAAGTACCGTTTCGCACTTCAGGATGGAACGTGGGACTTCTCTTGAGATGCTGTAGCGGACAAAGGGCCTCATCTTGCGATGACGAGGGAAGCACGTGGTTTTTCTCGAGTTGCGGTGGGATTCTCGAGTTACGACGGGGAATTCAGGCTTCCTCTTGTGTTGGCCCAGGAAGTCTAATCTTCCATTCGAGTTGCCAGGGAGAGCTGGGGATTGGGCTCCATTCACTGAAGGGCAAACTAGACCTCATCTAGACTTGTATCCAGGACTTAATGTTCCTCTCCATAGGCGACAGGGATTTGGGGTTGCATTCCATACTCACCCGGGGAGTCAGGCCTCATCTCGAGGGGAAGCAAAGGACTCCACTCTCTTCTCGAGTCGCGACAGGTATCTCTTGGAGCCCACTGAGTGGTCTTTGCTCTGTAGGAGAGCTCTAGTGTTCATAAGCCTGTACATAAGTGAACACAGACATTCTGTGTGCATGTTGCTGCATACCCAAAATAGGGCCACAAGGAGCCTCATGCTCTCCATGCGGCGTGGAAGCTGTGCAGCCACGCAGCAGCTGAAGAATCCAACCAATTGCTCTTTTCTTACCTCTGACAGAGCTCACATTGCCGTAGCCCTTGGCAGTTTGAAAACACTGGACCCTAACCCCTCTCAAAGTAGGCCTGGGTTCTAGTTCGAATAGAAAGTCAATAGCGGAGCTGAGGACAGGAACACGGCAGTCATTTATCACACGCTCCTGCAGCCTGCTACTACAGGGACACTAACGCTAGAAGCTAGGAATGTCTTTGCAAGGTGCGCAAAGGACAAGGGAGAACCTCGACCCTGACTCTAGTATTTCAGTCCCCTGAGCAGATCTGAGGTTCTCCCGCTGTAGAAGCTAACCCATTCCTTTCAAATACAGGCTTCCTAACACAGGGCCAGTTGGCTGCTTGCTCTTCCACGAAGCAGGCTTCCTTAACTTGCAAACTGCGAATTCCGCTTAACAGCCTGGAGGAAAATCGCTTCTTGGAAGATTTTTTTCAGAGGCTGTATCCCCGGAGCTGGGGCCAAGCTAGGGGACCCATACTGACAAGGGAAGGCAAAACCACATCCAATGTCTTTGCTCTGGAGGACAGCTTTGGTGAGCCTAAGTCTTTCAGGAATATTTCTGGCTCCAACAGAGTCAAATTCTGTGTGTGAAGCTGCACAGCCAAAATAGGGGAACAGAGAGCCTGATTCTCTCTGTGTAGCTTTGAAGCTGTCGTTCAAACAACAGCTTGAGAATCCATACAATGCTCTCCCTTACTGCTAAGAGAATTCTCATTGCTGTCGTCCTTGACAGTTTGTAGAAATCCGCACCCTAACCCTTCTCCAAGTAGGCCTGGGTCCTAGCTCGGAATAACAGGCAACGGCGGAGCTGAGGCCAGTAAGGCACAAGTGAGGTCTCACACACTCTTGCAGCCTGATCGTCCAGGAGCAGTAAGGCCTCTTTTTCCCTGCAGGAGGCTCGCTTGCCTTGCCTCCTGTGAACTGCATTTCCCAGCCTGGGCGCAAAGCTGTTCCTGGAGATTTTTTCTCAGGGGCTGTTTCCCTGGAGCTGGGTCGGACCTCGGGGGCCCAACTCACAGGGGAAGACAAAACCACATGGACAGGTCTATGCTCTGTAGGAGAGCTCTAGTGAACCTCATCTCTCAGGAACATTCTTGGCTTCTACAGAGACACCTCTGTGCATGAAGCTACACACCCAACATAGTGGCAAAGGGAGTCTGATTCTCTCCGTGGGTGCTGATGCTTTGTGGCAAAGCACCTGCTAAGAATCCATCCGCATAGGCTTCCCTCGCCTTGACAGAGGTCTCATTGCTGTAGCCCTTGGCAGTTTGGAAAGAAGAGGACCCTTACCTTTCATAAAGTGGGCCCTTGTCCTAGTTTGAAAGGAAAGGCAAGAGCTGAGCTGAGGCCAATAAGGCGCCAGTCAAGTCTGACATATTCCCGAAGCCTGCTCCTTCATGGAAAATAACGCTGTAATCTAGGAATGTCTCTGCAAGGCTGGCAAAGGGCAGTCAGGAGCCTGCACCCTGCCTCTGGAATTACCGACTTCTGAACAGACCTGGAGGTCTCCCTTAGGGGAAACTAACCCATTCTTCCAAATAGAAGCTTCCAAACGCAGGCCGCTTGGCTGCCTCTTGCTCTCTGAAGGAGGCCTGCTTTTCCCGCCTCCTATGAACCCCACATCCCAGCCTCTGGGAAAAGCGGATCTTGAAGATCTTTTCTCAGGGGTTGTTTCCACGGAGCTGGGGCCGAGCCTGGAGCCCCAAACGCACAGGGGAAGAAAAACCACATGGACAAGTCTTTGCTCTCTAGGAGAGCTCTAGTGAACCTCACTCTGTCAGGAACGTTCTTGTTTCCTATGGAGACACCCCTGTCTGTGAAGCTGTGTACCGAACATGGAGACACAGAGTCTGATTCTCTCTGTGCAGCTTTGAAGCTGTCGTTCAAACAACAGCTTGAAAATCCATACAATGCTCTTCCTTACCCGTGACACAGTTCTCATTGCTATACCCCTTGGCAGTATTTAGAAATCCATACCCAAACCCTTCTCCTAGTAGGCCTGGGTCCTAGTTCGGAGGAACACGCAATGGCGGAGCTGAGGCCAGTAAGGCAAAAGTCAGGTCTCACACACTCTGGCAGCCTGATCCTCCAGGGAGACTAAGGCCTGTTGTGCCTTGCAGGAGGCTCGCTTGTGTTACCTCCTGTGAACTGCGTTTGCCAGCCTGGGGGAATAGCGGTCCCTGGAGATCTTTTCTCAGGGGCTCCTTCCCCTGAGCTGGGGCGGACCTCAGGGACCCAACTCACAGGGCAAGGCAAAACCATATGGACAGGTCTATGCTCTGTAGCAGACTTCTAGTGAACCTCATCTCTCAGGAACATTCTTGGCTCCTATAGAGACACTTCTGTGTGTGAAGCTGCGTACCTAACATAGGGGCACAGAGAGCCTGATTCTCTCAGTTCATTTTGACCCTGTCGTTCAGAAAACAGCTTGAGAATCCATAAAATGCTCTCCCTTACCGCTGAGAGAATTCTCACTGCTGTAGCCCTTGGCACTTTGTAGAAATCCGCACCCAAACGCTTCTCCAAATAGGCCTGGGTCCTAGTTCGGAGGAACAGGCAATGGTGGAACTGAGGCCAGTAAGGCAACAGTCAGGTTTCACACACTCTGGCAGCCTGCTCCTCCAGGGACAGTAAGGCCTCTTTTTCTCTGCAGGAGATTCGCTTGCCTTACTTCCTGTGAACAGCGTTTCCCAGCCTCAGTGAAGCGGTTCCTGGAGATCTTTTCTCAGGGACAGTTTCCCCGGAGGTGTGGCGGACCTCGGGGACCCAACTCACAGGGGAAGGCAAAACCACATGGACAGGTCTATGCTCTGTAGGAGAGGTTTAGTGAACCTAATCTCTCAGGAACATTCTTGGCTCCTATAGAGATAACTCTGTGTGTGAAGCTACACTCCCAACATTGGGGAACAGGGATCTTGGTTCTCTCCGTGGGGTGCTGATGCTTTGTAGTAAAGCACCTGCTTGAGAATCCATCCTCTTAGGCTTCCCTCGCCTTGACAGAGGTCTCATTGCTGTAGCCCTTGGCAGTTTCAAAGAAGAAGACCCTTACCCTTCATAAAGTAGGCCCTTGTCCTAGTTTGAATGGAAAGGCAATAGCTGAGCTGAGGCCAATAAGGAGCCAGTCCCCTCTGACACATTCCCGAAGCCTGCTCCTTCATGGAATATAACTCTAGAATGTTGGAATGTCTTTGCAAGGCTGGCAAAGGGCAGTCAGGAACCAGCACCCTGCCTCTGGAATTACCGACTTCTGAGCAGATCTGGAGGTCTCCTTTAGGAGAAGCTAACCCATTCCTTCCAAATAGAGGCTTCAAAACACAGGCAGGTTGGCTGCCTTTCGTGCCCGGAGGCTTGCTTTTCTCTCCTCCTATGAACCCCAGTTCCCAGCCTCTGGGAAAAGCGTATCTTGAAGATATTTTCTCAGGGGTTGTTTCCACGGAGCTGGGGCCGAGCCCGGGGCCCAAAGGCACAGGGGAAGGCAAGACCACATGGACAGGTCTATGCTCTGTAGCAGACCTCTAGTGAACCTCATCTCTCAGGAGCATTCTTGGCTCCTACAGAGACACCTCTGTGTGTGAAGCTGCGTACCTAACATAGGGGCAGAGAGAGCCTGATTCTCTCTGTTCATTTTGACGCTGTCATTCAGAAAACAGCTTGAGAATCCATAAAATGCTCTCCCTTACCACCGAGAGAATTCTCACTGCTGTAGCCCTTGGCACTTTGTAGAAATCTGCACCCAAACGCTTTTCCAAGTAGGCCTGGGTGCTAGCTCGGATGAACAGGCAATGGTGGAGCTGAGGGCAGTAAGGCAACAGTCAGGTTTCACACATTCTGGCAGCCTGCTCCTCCAGGGACTGTAAGGCCTCTTTTACTCTGCAGGAGATTCGCTTGCCTTACTTCATGTGAACAGCATTTCCCAGCCTCGGCGAAGCGGTTCCTGGAGATCTTTTCTCAGGGACAGTTTCCCCGGAGGTGTGGCGGACCTCGAGGACCCAACTCACAGGGGAAGGCAAAACCACATGGACAGGTCTATGCTCTGTAGGAGAGGTTTAGTGAACCTAATCTCTCAGGAACATTCTTGGCTCCTATAGAGACAACTCTGTGTGTGAAGCTGCACTCCCAACATTGGTGCACAGGGAGCTTGATTCTCTCCGTGGGGTGCTGGTGCTTTGTGGCAAAGCACCTGCTTGAGAATCCATCCTCTTAGGCTTCCCTCACCTTGACAGAGGTCTCATTGCTGTAGCCCTTGGCAGTTTGCAAAGAAGAAGACCCTTACCCTTCATAAAGTAGGCCCTTGTCCTAGTTTGAATGGAAAGGCAATAGCTGAGCTGAGGTCAATAAGGAGCCAGTCCCATCTGACACATTCCCGAAGCCTGCTCCTTCATGGAAAATAACTCTAGAATCTAGGAATATCTTTGAAAGGCTAGCAAAGGGCAGTCAGGAACCAGTACCCTGCCTCTGGAATTACCGACTTCTGAGCAGATCTGGAGGTCTCCTTTAGGAGAAGCTAACCCATTCCTTCCAAATAGAGGCTTCAAAACACAGGCAGGTGGGCTGCCTTTTCGTTCCCTATGGAGGCGTGCTTTTCTCTCCTCCTACGAACCCCGGTTCCCAGACACTGGGAAAAGTGGATCTTGAAGATATTTTCTCAGGGGTTGTTTCCACGGAGCTGGGGCCGAGCCTGGAGACCCAAAGGCACAGGGGAAGGCAAGACCATATGGACAAGCCTTTGCTCTTTAGTATAGCTCTAATGAACCTCACTCTGTCAGGATCTTTCTTGATTCCTACGGAGACACACCTGTGTGTGAAGCTGCGGGCACAGAGAGCCTGATTACCCCTGTGCAGCGCTGAGTCTGGGCGGCTAAACAACAGCTTGGGAATGCAGCCTGGGGCGCTTCCCTTCCCTCGGACAGAGCTCTCCTTGCGGTAGGCCTTGGTAGTTTGCATACAATGGGGCCCTAAGCCCTCTGCAAGTTGGCCTGGCTCCTAGGTCCAAAGGGCAGGCCAGAGCGGAGCTGAGGCTGTCAGGCTCCAGACACATCTCCCATACTCCTACATCCTGCTCTTACCCGGGCGTGAACGCTAGAAGCTGGGAAGGTACCTGGACCGTGCAGGGGCGGGGCGAACGCGTGCGGCATGGGGCGGGGGTCGGCTTCTGGCGGGGGTGGGGGCGGGCTTCCCAGTTGTGCTCTCGGAGGTGGACACTGAGGCTGAAAACGCGCCGGGAGCGCACCCGGGACTGGGTAAACCTGGGCTGCGCGGGTCGAGATTCCGATGGCTTTGGGTGGGGGTTGGTCCCAGTTGTGCTCCCGGGGGTCACCACTGCGGCTGGGAACGCGCCGGGAGCGTGGCAGGGGCGGGGCTAAACCTGGGGGCGCAGGGCAGGGATCGGCTCATGGGGGGGATGGGGAGGGGTTCCCAGTTGCGCTCTCGGGGGTTGCAACTGCGGCTGGGAACGCCCATTTCGTCCGCTCCTGGGTCCCCAAGGATCGCCATCCCGTGGGTGCAGTGGAGGGCTGCGGACCACAGGTAAGGGAACTGGGACTGCGTGGAGCAGGGAACCAAGTATTCCGCCGTCTGTTGGCACAATCTTGAGCTCCCCAACCTGGCGGTCGCAGAAAGGCCTTGCCTTTGTGGTCAAGGCCTTTACCGCTCCACCCCTCTGCTGAAAAATCTCAGAGTCTGCGCGGTTCTTCCAAGCAGCCTAGTGTCCGCTGAAGTCCAAGGGACAGAACACTGAACTCTGGTCGGCTGGCCCAGCCCTGCTTCTGGCACTTTGTAAGCCAGCGGGCCCTTGAGCACCTGCTGGGATGGGAAAGGGAAGGGTCCACGGATTGCACCCTAGAAACTTAGTAGGGTGCATGGATTTCAAACCCTGGTGGCCGCCCAGGCAGCAAAGAAGGGGGGAGGGCACCTTGCTGCCCTTTCATGGCAGAATCTGTGGTTGTCCAGCTGCGTGGGCCTTTTCATGAGGACCCTGTGCAATAAAAGTTTGGTGTTTTGGTACTGAATAATTAGAACGTGTAAAAGCTTTAAATTATGTGGTGGTGTAATTAAAAAACAAAACAAAACAAAACCAAGCTCCAAGTGTTTTGCAAATGGAGGTTTAAATATTGAAGGACTGTATTCCTTGCACTGTGGCATTCTATCAAGAAGTGTGCAGGATTTTTTTTTTTTTAAGAAAAGTGTTCGAAGTGAGGGAAACAGGAAACCCAGAGGTGCCCCTGTATTTTGGGGAAGGCCTTAGGAGGTCACTTGGAAATGCTGCTGGCTGTGCGGGAGGGCGGCAGATGGGCTGTGCAGGCTTGTCCTTTGCATGGATGGTCTTGTGTGTGGAAACCCAGCTCGGAGCCATCTCCTGATGTGTAAGAATTTCGCAGACAAACCTTGAGCTAAGCAATGCATTTTTTCCTAAGAAAATGTTTGTCTTAAGCGATGTAAATATCCTATGTATTTCCGCTAGACTCTGGCTTCAGGTCGGTTCCCCCAAAAGGCTCAGAAGCGATTTGAACAAAACAGCATGTTTTCCTCCTAGCTTGTTCTCCTTATCTATGTTAAGGAAATGATGTATTTGCCTGCAATACTGCCTTTCTTCAAGATTCATGTCAATCAAGTTTTGGCCCGGGATGACTCACCTGCTGCCAATATTATCTCAATGCATGTCGTGGGGGAAGGGCCTGGTGCCATTCCCTGAAACAGTTCCTTTCTTTCCTTAGCTGACTGCTAGTGCCTGTAGAATATCTGGCTAAAGACCAGCAGGGGGTACTCTTACTACCCCCCTACCCCGCCTCAAGTCTAAGTCAGCAGCTTTCTCTATCTCTTTAATACTTTAATAACACTTGATGACACAAAAGCTCTGAGCGATCAAATCATATCAAATCTTCATTTCAGATTGAAGATGCATTCCATGGTATTGCCATCTTAAGTCTTTCCATCGTTATGGAATATCTGTCCATGTATTCAGGATAGTTTTCAGCCAGGGTGTATAATTTCCAGTGTGCCAGTCTTGTCATCCTCGTTACATCCATGGCAAAGTGTTTTATTCATGTTGATATTATTGAAAGGGAATTTTTTTAAAATTCCTTTTCAGATTATTATCTGCTAATGTATACAGATAAAACTGTGTAATCATTCATTTTTATCAGTTTGGACAGCTTGATAGTTGTCTTTAATTTCTTTACTTTCTGACACTTTAAGATTATCCTGGGACACATATGTAATGCCTCACCCCTAAATTCAGACATGTGTTCAAAGAACTTCTGTCCTTTTATTTATTTATTTATTTATTCTTTAACATTGAAATCGTTTTGATTATGCTGGGTGTTTGTTGCTAGATGGAAGTAGCTAGGACCTCTGGACTGCAGTCTCTCATCTCTTGCTGACCTCTTGTTGACCTCTGCAGATTCCTGGTAGGTGGGAGCTTGTTAGTTCCTTGTTCCTTATCAGAACCTCCTGTGGTAAGTGTTTTTCTCTTCTCTGTTGCCTGGTAAGGGTGGGTGGTCATGGGCATCCCAAAGTTGGCTAGAAGTCAATTATTTAGGCAGGCTTGTGCATAGATATGGGAGAAGGCAATGGCACCCCACTCCTGGAAAATCCCAAGGACGGAGGAGCCTGGTAGGCTGCAGTCCATGGGGTGGCTAAGAGTCGGACACCACTGAGCGACTTCATTTTCACTTTTCACTTTCATGCATAGGAGGAGGAAATGGCAACCCACTCCAGTGTTCTTGCCTAGAGAACCCCAGGGACTGTGGGGCCTGGTGGGCTGCCATCTATGGCGTGGCACAGGGTCGGCCTCAACTGAACCACTTAGCAGCTGCAGCAGCAGCAGTGCATAGATATCAAAGGGGATGAGAACAGTCAGGTAGGATCACATATGTCACCGTGAAACAATACTTCTCCTCTTAGCCAAAGCTAACAAAAGATTTCTGTTCTAGGTCAACCTAGAAGAGATCACTTAAGAGGTAAAGAAACTTAAACTCCATTAGCAAAGGCAGTTCAACATCTCAAGAAAACTTGTGCTAGGCACAAAACTCTTTTCTGGGGGCCTACTTTCCCTACAACCTCCTTATCCCATTCTGTACCCATTCCTTTGCTTCTCCCGTCCTGAAAATGCCACCTCTAGGACAGAACTACTTCGTTTTCCTTCTTAAAGTGTGATTGCATTCCATACATTCTTGTAATAACAAGTCATACATTTCCCTTCAGCAACCAAGAACTGACTCTTATATTGGCATTTGATAGATTGGTGAGCATACCTATCAGTGATAATAGCGCCTACCCCGCTTCCTGCAAGAACAGAACAAAACAAAACAAAACAAAAAAATTGCTTTCTTACATTTAATATGTTCGGATGGTGCCAGTCACTATTCATGCAGAGTCAAAAATCTCTTTTGTTTCTGTGTAAAAGGGAGGTCCTTTCAAGTCGTGAATGTTTCAGAAGTTTCATTTATTTGGAAGTGACCTAGCTATTCAATACACTGTCGTCACTTAGTTTAGCACCAGGATAGAAACTCAGGTAACCAAAACACCTGGAGGAACGATTGTAAGTTCAGTTCAGTTCAGTTGCTCAGTCGAGTCTGACTCTTTGTGACCCCGTGGCCTGCAGGACGCCAGGCTTCCGTGTCCATCACCAACTCCAGGGGCTTGCTCAAACTCATGTCCATCGAGTCAGTGATGCCATCCAACCATCTTATCCTCTGTCATCCCCTTCTCCTCTGCCTTCAATCAAGACTATGAGAGGCAGATATTTTAGAGTATAATTATTGTTAAGAGTTTATCTAAAAGCTCATATCACATTTACATTTTTTACATTGGTTGTTGCTGTTTCCAGGTACTTTCTTGCTGACAAGCTTGTGACACATATAACAATAGAGAAATTTTTACCTCAAAAGAAACCTAGGCACTATGAACATGTTGTGCTTAATGTTGTTGACTCTTAGACATGTCTATAGTGGAGGAGCAAAAAAAAAAAAAAAAAAAATACTAGATATTTAATATTGACTAGTTCCCAGTTCACGGGACTCTGACATTCATTTAGGTCAATGTTTTCTTGTATTTCCAGCAGTTTGATTTGGAAGGGCTGCCTTGTCTTGAGACCATTGAAATCAGAACTCAGAACTTGAGCAATATTATCAAAAAACACAAGGCTCACACTGACACATACTTTAATCCAGACAGACAGACAAGACATCTTCCAGTTTTCCCCCTGAGATTTAAAATATTTCTTTGAGCCGTTTTCCTGGGGAGTGGGGGGGGGGAGTGGGAGTGGCAGCGAGGCAGGCTTGGGTAACAAGCTAATTGTTGGTCATTGCATATGCAAAGAACCAGCTTTCCGGGTTCCAAGGAAAAAAGTTTCCTTGGTACCCAATTTTGTTTGGATCTATAGACTCTCATGGCCCTCCTAGGTCAGGACATCTTTCCTTTCTGTAGTTCTCGTTTTACCCCTAAATCATAGACAGCTTGGATTGTCTCTGTGGGGTGGATGTATTGTCCTCGTGTTTGACCTAGCAGCAGTAGCCAGGTCCGAGAGCCTCTCCTGGAACCGGGCGTGGGGACGGGGCTCACCAGGAGCCCCTGGTGGAAGTGGGCAACGCGCCGGGAGCGCGCCAGGGGCGGGGCGATCCCGGGCGGCGCGGGTCGGGGTTCTGGTCGGGAGGGGGTGGGGGGCGGTAACAGTTGTGCTCTCGGGGGTCCCCACTGCAGCTGGAAACGCGCTGGGAGTGCGGCAGGGGTGGGGTGAACCCGGGTGGTGCGGGGCGGGGTTCGGCTCCTGGCGGGGGTGGGGGAGGGCTTCCCAGTTGTGCTCTCGGTGCTGGCCACTGCGTCTGGAAACGTGCCGGGAGCGCACCCGGGGCGGGGTAAACCTGGGCTGCGCGAGTCGAGATTTAGATGGCTGTGGGTGGGGGTTCGGTCCCAGTTGTGCTCTCGGGGGTCGCCACTGTGGCTAGGAACGCCCATTTCCTACGCTCCTGTGTCCCCAAGGATCCACATCTAGTGGGTGCAGCGGAGGGCTGCGGGCCACAGGTCACGGAACTGGGACTGCTTGGAGCAGGGAACCAAGTATTCCGCCCTCTGCTGGCACATTCTCGGAGCTCCCCAACCTGGCAGTTGCAGAAAGGCCTCGCCCTTAGTGTCAAGGCCTTTACCGCTCCACCCCTTTGCTGAAACATCTCAGTCTGCACGGTTTTCCCAAGCAGCCTAGTGTCCCCTGGAAGTCCAAGGGACAGAACACTGAACTCTGGCCGGCTGGCCCAGCCCTGCTTCTGGCACTTTGTAAGCCAGCGGGCCCTTGAGCACCTGCTGGGATGGGAAAGGGAAGGGTCCACGGATTGCACCCTAGAAACTTAGTAGGGTGCATGGATTTCAAACCCTGGTGGCCGCCCAGGCAGCAAAGAAGGGGGGAGGGCACCTTGCTGCCCTTTCATGGCAGAATCTGTGGCTGTCCTGATGCGTGGGCCTTTTCATGGGGACCTTGTGCAATAAAAGTTTGGTGTTTTGGTACTGAATAATTAGAAATTGTAAAAAGTTTAAATTATGTGGTGGTGTAATTAAAAAACAAAACAAAACAAAACCAAGCCCCAAGTGTTTGGCACAGTGAGGTTTAAGTATTGAAGGCCTGTTTTCCTTGCACTGTGGCATTCTATCAAGAAGTGTGCAGGATTTTTTTTTTTTAAGAAATGTGTTCGAAGTGAGGGAAACAGGAAACCCAGAGGTGCCCCTGTATTTTGGGGAAGGCCTTAGGAGGTCACTTGGAAATGCTGCTGGCTGTGGGGGAGGGGAGCAGATGGGCTGTGCAGGCTTGTCCTTTGCATTCATGTTCTTGTGTGTAGAAACCCAGCTCGGAGCCATCTCCTGATGTGTAAGAATTTCGCAGACAAACCTTGAGCTAAGCAATGCATTTGTTCCTGAGGAAATGTTTGTCTTAAGCGATGTAAATATCCTATGTATATCTGCTGGACTCTGGCTTCAGGTCTGTTCCCCCAATAGGCTCAGAAGCGACTTGAACAAAACAGTATGTTTTCCTCGTACCTTGTTCTCCTAATCTATGTTAAGGAAATGATATATTTGCCTGGAATACTGCCTTTCTTCAAGATTCATGTCAATCAGTTTTTGGCCCAGGATGACTCACCTGCTGCCAATGTGACCTCAAGGCATGTCGTGGGGGAGGGGCCTGGTGCCATTCCCTGAGACAGTGCCTTTCTTTCCTTAGCTGACTGCTAGTGCCTGTAGAATATCTGGCTAGAGACCAGCAGGGCGTACACCCCGCCTCAAGTCTAAGTCAGCAGCTTTCTCTATCTCAGTTATACTTTAATAACAATTGATGACACAAAAGCTCTGAGCGATCAAATCATATCAAATCTTCATTTCAGATTGAAGATGCATTCCATGGTATTGCCATCTTAAGTCTTTCCATTGTTATGGAATACCTGTCCATGTATTCAGGATAGTTTTCAGCCAGGGTGTATAAGTTCCAGTGTGCCAGTCTTGTCATCCTCGTTACATCCATGGCAAAGTGTTGTATTCATGTTGACATTATTGAAAGGGAATTTTTTTAATTCCTTTTCAGATTATTATCTGGTAATATATACAGAAAAAACTGTGTAATCTTTCGTTTTTATCAATTTGGACAGCTTGATAGTTGTCTTTAATTTCTTTCCTTTCTCATACTTTAAGATTTTCCGGGCACCGTACATGTACTGCCTCACCCCTAATCTCAGTCATGTGTTCAAAGAACTTCTGTCCTTTATTTGTTTACTTATTTTTTGCAACATTGAATACGTTTTGACTATGCTGGGTCTCTGCTGCAAGATGGAAGTTGCTAGGACCTCTGGACTACAGTCTTCCATCTCTTACTGACCTCTTGTTTACCTCTGCAGAATCCTGGTTGGTGGGAGCTTGTTAGTTCCTCGTTCCTTACCAGGACCTCCTGTGGTAAGTGTTTTTCTCTTCTCTGTTGCCTGGTAAGGGTGGATGGTCATTGGCATCCCAAAGCTAGCTAGAAGTCAATTATTTAGGCAGGCTTGTGCATAGATATGAGAGAAGGCAATGGCACCCCACTCCAGTACTCTTGCGTGGAAAATCCCATGGATGGAGGAGCCTGGTAGGCTGCAGTCCATGGGGTGGCTAAGAGTCGGACACCACTGAGCGACTTCACGTTCACTTTTCACTTTCATGCATGGGAGGAGGAAATGGCAACCCACTCCAGTGTTCTTGCCTAGAGAACCCCAGGGACTGCGGGGCCTCCTGGGCTGCCGTCTATGGGGTCGCACAGAGTCGGACACGACTGAAACGACTTAGCAGCAGCAGCGGCGGCAGCAGCAGCAGAAGCAGTGCATCGATATCAAAAGGGCTGCAAACAGTCAGGAAGGATCACATATGTCACCGTGAAACACTACTTCTCCACTTAGCCAAAGCTAACAAAAGATTTCTGTTCTAGGTCAACCTAGAAGAGATCACTTAAGAGGTAAAGAAACTTAAACTCCATTAGCAAAGGCATTTCGACATCTCAAGAAAACTTGTGCTAGGCACAGAACTCTTTTCTGGGGGTCCACTTTCCCTACACCTCCTTATCCCATTCTGTACCCATTCCTTTGCTTCTCCCATACTGAAACGGCCACCTGTAAGACAGAACTACTTTGTTTTCCTTCCTCAAGTGCCATTGCATTCCACATACTTTCTTGTAATAACAAGTCATACATTTCCCTTCAGCAACCAAGAACTGACTTTTATATTGGCATTCGCTATAGCCCGCCCCCCTCCCCCCACCCCCAAGAACAGAACAAAACAAAACAAAACAATTGCTTTCTTACATTTAACATGTCAGGATGGTGCCAGACACTATTCATGGAGAGTCAAAAATCTCTTTTGTTTCTGTGTAAAAGGGAGGTCCTTTCAAGTCGTGAATGTTTCAGAACTTTCATTTATTTGGAAATGACCTAGCTATTCAATACAGTGTCGTCACAAGGATAGAAACTCGGGTAATCAAAACACCTGGAGAAACGTTTGTTAGTTCAGTTCAGTTCAGTTGCTCAGTCGTGTCTGACTCTTTGGGACCCCGTGGCCTGAAGGACGCCAGGCTTCCGTGTCCATCACCAACTCCAGGGGCTTGCTCAAACTCATGTCCATCGAGTCAGTGATGCCATGAAACATCTTATCCTCTGTCATCCCCTTCTCCTCTGCCTTCAATCAAGACTATGAGAGGCAGATATTTTAGAGTATAATTATTGTAAAGAGTTTGTCTAAAAGCTCATACCACATTTACATTTTTTACTTTTGTTGTTGTCGTTTCCAGGTAGTTTCTTGCTGACAAGCTTGTGACAGATATAACAATAGAGCAATTTTTACCTCAAAAGAAACCTAGGCACTATGAACATGTTGTGCTTAATGTTGTTGACTCTTAGACATGTCTATAATGGAGGAGCAAAACCAAAAATACTAGATATTTAATATTGACCAGTTCCCAGTTCACGGGACTCTGACATTCATTTAGGTCAATGTTTTCTTGTATTTCCAGCAGTTTGATTTGGAAGGGCTGCCTTGTCTTGAGACCATTGAAATCAGAACACAGAACTTGAGCAATATTATCAAAAAACACAGGGCTAACACTGACACATACCTTAATCCAAACAGACAGACAAGACATCTTCCAGGTTTCCGCCTGAGATTTAAAATATTTCTTTGAGCCAGTCTTCTGGGGAGTGGGGGGATGGGGGTGGCAGTAAGGCAGGCTTGGGTAACAAGCTAATTGTTGGTCATTGCATATGCAAAGAACCAGCTTTCCGGGTTCCAAGGAAAAAAGTTTCCTTGATAACCAACTTTGTCTGGTTCTATAGAATATCATGGCCCTCCTAGGTCAGGTCATCTTGCCTTTCTGTAGTCCTCGTTTTATCCCTAAATCATAGACAGCTTGGATTGTCTCTGTGGGGTGTATGTATTGTCCTCATGTTTGACCTGGCGGCAGCAGCGAGGTCCGAGAGCCTCTCCTGTAACCGGGCGTGGGGACGGGGCTCACCGAGAGCCACTGGTGAAGGTGGGCAGCGCCCCTGGAGCGCGGCAGGGGCGGGGCGAACCCGGGAGGCACAGGGCGGGTGTCGGCTCCTTGCGGGGGTAGGGGAGGGCTTCCCAGTTGTGCTCTTGGAGATGGCCACTGCAGCTGGAAATGCGCCGGGAGCGCAGCCAGGGTGGGGTAAACCTGGGCTGCACAGGTCGAGATTCCGCTCGCTTTGGGTGGGGGGTCGGTCCCTGTTGTGCTCCCGGGGGTCACCAATATGGCTGGGAACCCGCCGGGAGCCCGGCAGGGCCGGGGCGAAACCTGGCGGTGCGGGGCGGGGTGGGGTTCCGTTCGCAGTGGGGGTCGGCTCCTGGCGGGGGTGGGGGAGGGCTTTCCAGATGTGCTGTTGGGGGTCGCCATTGCGGCTGGGAATGCCCATTTCGTGAACTCCTGGATCCCCAAGGATCGGCATCCATTGGCCACAGCGGAGGGGTGCGGAATACAGGTAAGGGAACGGGGACTGCCTGGAGCAGGGAACAATGTATTCTGCCCTGTGTTGGCACAGTCTCAGAGCTCCCCAACCTGGCGGTCGCAGAAAGGCCTCGTCTTTGGGGTCAAGGCCTTTACCGCTCCACCCCTCTGCTGAAAAACCTCAGAGTCTGCGCGGTTTTCCCAAGCAGCCTAGTGTCCGCTGGAAGTCCAAGGGACAGAACCCTGAATTCTGGCCGGCTGGCCCAGCCCTGCTTCTGGCACTTTGTAGGCCAGCGGGCCCTGGAGCACCTTGTAGGATGGGAAAGGGAAGGGTACGCGAATTGCACCCTGGTGGCCGCCGAGGCAGCAAGGAAGGGGGGAGGGCACCTTACTGCCCTTTAATGACAGACAGAATCTGTGGCTGTCCTGCTGCGTGGGCCTTTTCATGGGGACCTTGTGCAGTAAAAGTTTACCGGTGACCTTAGGGAACTTCCCAGTGTGCTTCTGACAGATGAGGGATGCTGTGGAGTTGGCGGGGCCTCTCAGGACTCCGCTGGGTTTGGCGCAATGGAAGAGGGCCTCATCTCCAGGGAAGGCAGGAACCTCAGGCTTCCTCTCCGTTTCGGACTCTGACCGCAGGGTCCCTGCAGAGTTGGGACAGGAGAGTCAGGAATCGTCTTGTCTGAGGAAGGGAACCCCGCTGGCCTCTCGAGTTGCTCAGGGGGTCTCAGGCCCCTTGTTGAGCTGTGTGTGGAACCTGCGGGTGTTTCCGGAAATGCACGATGGTGACAGTGCCCCTTCGTGTTGTGCCTTCACCCACTGGGTTGCCTTCGAAGAGGTGTCCGGGCCTCGGGTTCTTTTCAAGAGCGGACAGGGAAATCGGGGTCTTTCGGCATGTGGGACCACCCACGGGGCTAGTCTCAAATTTCCTAGTGAGGCCGGCTTCATCCTGAGGTGTGCTGGGAAGGCCGGGGACCCTTCCAGACAATGCAGGGGGATCGCCTCTCCTGTCGCCATCAGGAGGGGAGAAGGGGCTCAGATGAAGTGGGGACGGAACCCTCGGTGTTACCCTCGAGGGAAACCGGCGTGTGGGGGACTTTTGGGGGTTGCATGAAAGGAGTCAGGTACTGTTTCGCACTTCAGGACAGAACCTGGGAATTCCCTTGAGACGCCGTAGCGGGCAAGGGCCTCATCTTGCGAAGACGTTGGGACCATGTGGATTTTCTCGAGTTGCGGCGGGATTCTAGAGTTACGACGGGGATTTCAGGCTTCCTCTTGTGTTGGCCCCGGGAAGCCTAATCTTCCATTCGGGTTGCGAGGGAAAGCTGAGGGTTGCACTCGAGTCACTGCAGGGCCAAAGAGACCTCATCTAGGCCTGTGTCCGGGACTTAACGTTCCTCTCAAGGGAAGACAGGGATCTCAGGGTGGCGTTCCAGACTCCCCCGGGGAGTCAGGCCTCGCCTCGAGGGCAAGCCAAGGATGCCGCTCTCCTCTCAAGTCGCGATGCAGATCTCTTGGAGCCCACTGAGTGGCCTCAAGGGAGTCAGGCCTTCTCTTCAGTTTGGAGAGAGGACTCGGGATTGCGCTCTGGGTCAGGCAGGAAAAGAAGGCCCTCACCTCGCGAGGATGGGGGCTTCTCAGGGGTTTCCTCGAGCTGCGGCGCCCGTGGGGGTTTTCTCACGAGGCAAGACGAGGATCTCAGGGAGCCTCTCCTGCGGTGCCAGGGAAGTCAGGTCTCTGTGCGCATGGCGAGGGGGAGCGCGTCATGGCTCTCCAGTCATGGGAGAGGACTAGGGCCTCCAGACGCGTTGAAGAAGGACACGCGAGGTCTTTCTGGGGTTGCGGCGGGAAAGCCTCGTTTCCCTCGACTTCTGCCGGGGACCTGAGGGAACTTCCCATGGTGCCTCTGATAGGTGAGGGATGCTGTGGAGTTGGCGGGGCCTCTCGGGACTCCGCTGGGCTTGGCGCAATGGAAGAGGGCCTCATCTCGAGGGGAGACAGGAAACTTAGGCTTCCTCTCCTTTTCGGACTCCAACCACAGGGTCCCTGCAGAGTTGGGACAGGAGAGTCAGGCCTCGTCTTGTCTGAGGAAGGGAACTCCGCTTGCCTCTTGAATTGCTCAGGGTGTCTCACGCACCTCGTCGAGCTGTGTGTGGAAACCGCGGGTTTTTCCGGACGACGCACGGGGGTGTCAGTGCCCCTTCGAATGGTAACTTCACCCACAGGGTTGCCTTCGAAGAGGTGTCCGGGCATCGGGTTCTTATCCAGAGAGGACTGGGAAATCGGGGTCGTTCGGCATGTGGCACAACCCACGGGGCTCGTCTCGAATTTCCTCGGGAGGCCGGCCTCATCCTGAGGTGTGCCGGGAAAGCTGGGAACCCCTTCCAGAATACGCAGGGGAATCGACTCTCCTGTCGTGATGAGGAGGGGAGAAGGGGCTCAGATGAAGGGGTGCCAGGACCCTCGGTGTTCCCCTCGAGGGAACCCGGCGTGTCTGGGAAATTTTGGAGGTCGCATGAAGGGTGTCAGGTACCGTTTCGCAATTCAGGACGGAACGTGAGACTTCCCTTGAGACGCCGTAGCGGGCAAGGGCCCCATCTTGCGAAGACGTTGGGACCACGTGGTTTTTCTCGAGTTGCGGCGGGATTCTCGAGTTACGACGGGGATTTCAGGCTTCCTCTTGGGTTGGCCCTGGGAAGCCCCATCTTCCATTCGAGTTGCGAGGGAAAGCTGGGGGTTGCGCTCGAGTCACTGCAGGGCCCAAGAGACCTCATCTAGGCGTGTGTCCAGGACCTAGTAGTACTCTCAAGGGAAGACAGGGATCCCGGGGTTGCACTCCAGAGTCCCCCGTGGAGTCAGGCCTCGCCTCGAGGGGAAGCAAAGGACTCCGCTCTTCTCTTGAGCCATGACGCGGATCTCTTGGAGCCCTCTGAGTGGCCTCAAGGGAGTCAAGCCTAATCTTCAGTTTGGAGAGAGGACTCGGGATTGCTCTCCACGAAAGGCAGGAAAAGAAGGCCCTCACCTCGCGAGGACGGGGGCTTCTCAGGGGTTTCCTCGAGCTGCGGCGTCCGTGGGGCTTTTCTCACGAGGCACGACGAGGTTCTCAGGGAGCCTCTCGTGCGGCGCCAGGGAAGTCAGGTCTCCATGAGCGTGGCGAGGGGGAGCGGGTCATTGTTCTCGAGTCCTGGGAGGGGACTAGGGCATCAAGGCGTGTAGAAGAAGGACTCTTGAGGTCTTTCTCGGCTTGCGGCAGGAAACCCTCGTTTCCCTCGACTTCTCCCGGTGACCTGAGGGAACTTCCCAGGGTTCCTCTTAGAGGTGAGGGATGCTGTGGAGTTGGTGGGCCATCTCGGGACTCTTCTGGGTTTGGCGCAATCGAAGAGGGCCTCATCTCGAGGGGAGACAGGACCTCAGGCTTCCTCTCCGTTTCGTACTCCGACAGCAGTGTCCCTGCAGCGTTGGGGCAGGAGAGTCAGGCCTCGTCTTGTCTGAGGAAGGGAACTCCGCTTGCCTCTCGAGTTGCTCAGGGAGTCTCAGTCCCCTCGTGGAGCTGTGTGTGGAAACCGCGGGTGTTTCCAGACGATGCACGGGAGTGTCAGTGCCCCTTCGTGTTGTTCCTTCACTTACAGGGTGGCCTTCTAAGAGGTGTCCGGGCATCGGGTTCTCCTCAACTGCGGACCGGGAAATCAGGGTCGTTCAACATGGGGCACCAGCCACGGGGCTTGTCTCGAATTTCCTCGCGAGGCCGGCCTCATCCTGAGGTGCGCCGTGCAGGCCGGGAACCCCTTCCAGACCACGCAGGGGAATCGCCTCTCCTGTCGCGAACAGGAGAGGAGTAGGAGCTCAGAGGAAGTGGTGCCGGGACTCTCGGTGTTCCCCTCAAGGGAACCCGGCATGTCGGGGAACTTTTGGATGTCGCATGAAGGGTGTCAGGTACCCTGTCTCACTTCACGACGGAACATGGGACTTCCCTTGAGACGCCGTACCGGGCAAGGGCCTCATCTTGCGAAGACTTTGAAACCACGTGGTTTTTCTCGAGTTGCGGCAGGATTCTCGAGTTTCGACGAGGATTTCAGGCTTCCTCTTGGGTTGGCCTTGGGAAGCCCCATCTCCCATTCAAGTAGCGAGGGAAATCTGGGGGTAGCGCTCGAGTCACTGCAGGGCCAAAGAGACCTCATCAAGGCGTGTGTCCGGGAACTAATATTCCTCTCCAGGGAAGTCAGGGATCTCGGGGTTGCATTTCAGGCTCCCTCGGGGAGTCAGGCCTCGTCTCGAGGGGAAGCCAAGGACTCCGCTCTCCTCTTGAGTGGCGACGCGGATCTCTTGGAGCCCACTGAGTGGCCTCAAGGGAGTCCAGCCTCCTCTTCAGTTTGGAGAGAGGACCCGGGATTGCTCTCCAGGCCATGCAGGAATAGAAGGCCCTCAGCTCGCGAGGACGGGGGCGTCTCAGGGGTTTCCTCGGGCTGCGGCGCCCGTGGGGGTTTTCTCCCGAGGCACGACGAGGATCTCAGGGAGCCTCTCGTGCGGCGCCAGGGAAGTCAGGTCTCCATGCACGTGGCGAGGGGGAGTGCGTCATGGCACTCGAGTCACTGGAGGGGACTAGGGCCTCGAGACGCATTGAAGAAGGACTCTCGAGGTCTTTCTCGGGTGGCGGCGGGAAACCCTCGTTTCCCTCACCTACTGCCGGGGATCTTAGGGAACTTCCCAGGGTGCCTCTGAGAGGCGAGGGATCCTGTGGAGTAGGCGGGGCCTCTCGGGACTCCGCTGGTCCTGGCGCAACGGAAGAGGGCCTCACCTCGAGGGGAGGCAGGAACCTCAGGCTTCCTCTCCGTTTCCGCTCCGACCACAGGGTCCCTGCAGAGTTGGGACAGGAGAGTCATGCCTCGTCTTGTCTGAGGAAGGGAACCCCGCTTGCCTCTCGAGTTGTCAGGCGTTTTCAGGCCCCTGGTCGAGCTCTGTGTGGAACCCGCGGGTCTTTCCGGATGATGCACGGGGGTGTCAGTGCCCCTTCGTGTTGTGCCTTCACCCACAGGGTTGCCTTCGAAGAGGCGTCCGGGCCTCGGGTCCTTCTCAAGAGCGGACCGGGGAATCGGGGGCATTTGGCATGTGGCACCACCCACGTGGCTCGTCTCGAATTTCCCTGTGAGACCGGCCTCATCCTGAGGTGCACCGGGAAGGCCGGGAACCCCTTCTGAACCACGCAGGGGAATCGACTCTCCTGTCGTGATCAGGAGGGGAGAACGGGCTCAGATGTAGCTGTGCCGGGACTCTCGGTGTTCCCTCGAGGGTACCCGGCGTTTCGGGGAGCTTTTGGGGGTTGCACGAAGGGTGTCAGTTACTGTTTCGCGCTTCAGGGCGGAACATGGGACTTCCCCTGAGACGCTGTAGTGGGCAAGGGCCTCATCTTGCGAAGACGTTGGAACCACGTGTTTTTTCTCGAGTTGTGGCGGGATTCTCGAGTGACGATGGGGATTACAGGCTTCCTCCTCTGTTGGCACTGGGAAGCCCAGTCTTCCATTCGATTGGCGAGGGAAAGCTGGGGGTTGCGCTCGAGTCACTGCAGGGCCAAAGAGACCTCATCTAGGCTTGTGTCCAGGACCTAATGTTCCTCTCCAGGGAAGGCAGGGATCTCGGGGTTGCATTCCAGTAACCCCCTGGGTGTCAGGCCTCGTCTCGAGGGGAAGAAAAGGACTCCGCTGTCCTCCCGAGTCGCGACGCGGATATCTTGGAGCCCCCTAGTGGCGTCAATGGAGTCAAGCCTCCTCTTCATTTTGGAGAGAGGGCTCGGGATTGTTCTCCAGGCCATGCAGGAAAAGAAGGCCCTTCACCTCGCGAGGACGGGGGCGTCTCAGGCGTTTCCTCGAGCTGCGGCGCCCGTGGGGGTTTTCTCGCGAGGCACGCGAGGATCTCAGGGAGCCTCTCGTGCAGCGCCAGGGAAGTCAGGTCTCCCTGCGCGTAGCGAGGAGGAGCGCGTTGTGGCTCTCGAGTAATGGGAGGGGACTAGGGCCTCAGACGCGTTGAAGAGGGACTCTCGAGGTCTTTCTCGGGTTGTGACGGGAAAAAGTCATTTCCCTCGACTTCTGCCAGGGACCTTAGGGTACTTCCCAGGGTGTCTCTGAGAGTTGAGGGATACTGTGGAGTTGGCGGTGCCTCTCGAGACTCCGCTGGGTTTGTCGCAATGGAAGAGGGGCTCATCTCGAGGGGAGGCAGGAACCTCAGACTTCCTCTCTGTTTCGGACTCCGACATCAGGGTCCCTGCAGAGTTGGGACAGGAGAGTCAGGCTACGTCTTTTCTGAGGAATGAAACTCCGCTTGCCTCTCGAGTTGTTCATGGGGTTTCAGGCCCCTTGTCAAACTGTGTGTGGAATCTGCAGGTTTTCCCAGACGATGCATGGGGGTGTCAGTGACCCTTCGTTTTTTGTCTTCATCAACAGGGTTGCCTTCGAAGAGGTGTCCGGGCATCGGGTTCTTATGAAGAGCGGACCGGGATATCGGGGTCGTTCAGCATTTGGCACCACCCACGTGGGTTGTCTCGAATTACCTCATGAAACCGGCCTCATCCTGAAATGTGCCGCGAAGTTCATGAAACTCTTCCAGACAAAGCAGAGGAATTGACCCTCCTGTGGCGATCATTAGGGGAGAAGTGGCTCAGATGAAGTGCTGCTGGGAACCTCGGTGTTTCCCTCAAGTGAGACAGGTATGTCGGGTAACTTTTGGGGTCGCATAAAGCGTTCCAAGTACCGTTTCGCTCTTCAAAATGGAACGTTGGACTTCTCTTGGGGTGCTCCAGCGGGCATGGGCCTCATCTTGGCATGACTGCGGAACCTCTTGGTTTTTCTCGAGTTGCGGTGGGATATTTGAGTTACCACAGGGAATTCATGCTTCCTCTTGTGTTGGCCCACAAAAGTCTTATCTTCCATTCGAGATTCGAGGAAGAGCTGGAGGTGCGCTCTAGTCACTGAAGGCAAAAGAGACCCCACCAAGGCTTGTGTGCAGGACCAAATGTTCATGTCAAGGCTCGACAGAAATCTCGGGGTTGCATTCCAGACTCAACTTGGAGTCAGGCCTCGTCTCGAGGGGAAGCAAAGGACTCTGCTCTCCTCTCGAGTTGGACGGGTATGTCTTGGAGCCCACTGAGTGGCTTAAAGGGAGTCAAACCTCCTCTGGTGTTTGGAGGGAGGACACGGGATTGCTCTCCAGGGAATGCATGAAATGAAGGCCCTCATCTCCCAATGACTGGGGCGTTTCGTAGGTTTTCTCGAGCTGTGGCGCTAGTGTGGGGTTTCTCACGAAGTAAGACTGGGAGCTCAGTGAGCCTCTCACGTGGTGCCAGGGCAGTCAGGTCTCTATGCACGTGGTGAGAGGGAGCCCGTCATTGTTCTCGAGTCATGGTAGGGGAATTGGGCCTGAAAACGTGTTAAAGAAGGACTCTCGAGGTC
Source organism: Bubalus kerabau (assembly GCF_029407905.1). Lineage (NCBI taxonomy): Eukaryota > Metazoa > Chordata > Mammalia > Artiodactyla > Bovidae > Bubalus > Bubalus kerabau. The sequence continues at coordinate 5,352,783 of NW_026577882.1, forward strand.
TTTCCTGGGTTGCAGCAGGAAACCCTGGGTTCCATCGACTTGTGCCAGTGACCTCAGGAAGCTTCTCAGCGTGCCTCTGAGAAGTCAGGGTCACTGTGGAGTTGGGAGGGGCCTCTCGGAACTCCACTGGGTTTGGTGCAATGGAAGAGGGCCTCATGACAAGTTGAGGCAGGAACCTCAGGGTTCCTCTCCTGGCTTCGAATGCGCCGGATCTGACTCGGATCGCAGAGTCCCTGCAGAGTTGGGACAGGAGAGTCAGGCCTCGTCTTGTGTGGAGGAATGGAACTCCGCTTGACTCTCGCGTTGTTCATGGGGTGACAGGCCACTTGTCGATTTGTATGTGGAACTTGCGGGTTTTTCTGGACGATGCACCGGGGTGTCACTGCCCCTTCGTGTTGTGCCTTGATCCACAGGATTGCCTTCGAGTTGGGTTCTGCCATCGGGTTCTTATCAAGAGCGGACCAGGGAATTGGGGTCTTTTGGCATGCCGCACCACCCACGAGGCTATGTCTCAAATTTCCTCGTGAGACTGGCCTCATCTTGATGTGCGCCAGGAAGGTCAGGAATGCCTTCCAGACAAAGCAGGGGAATCGAACCTCCTGTCGCGATCAAGAGGGGAGAAGAGTCTCAGATGAAGTGGTGCCGGGAACCTCGGTGTTCTCCTCAAGTGAAAATGGTATGTCGGGGAACTTTTGGGGTCGCATCAAGGGTTCCAAGTAACTTTTCGCTCTTCAATACGGAACGTGGGACTTCTCTTGAGACGCTGTAGCGGGCAAGGGCCTCATCTTTCGATGACGGGGGAACCACGTGGTTTTTCTTGAGTTGCAGCGGGATTCTCAAGTTACGACGGGGAATTCAGGCTTCCTCTTCAACTGGCCCAGGGAAGTCCAGTTTTCATTCGAATTGCGAGTTAGAACTGGGGATTGCTCTCGAGACACTGCAGGGCCAAATAGACCTCATCTAGTCTTGTGTCCAGGACCTAATGTTCCTCTGCTGGGGCGACAGCGATCTCGGCATTGCATTCTCGACTCACCCGGGGAGTCAGGCCTCGTCACGAGGGGAAGCCAAGGACACCGCTCTCCTGTCAAGTCGCGACGGGTATATCTTGGAGCTCACTGTGTGGCCTAAAATGAGTCAAGCCTCCTGTGGAATTTGGAGAGAGGACTCAGGATTGCTCTCAAGGCCATACAGCAAAAGAAGGCCCTCATCTCGTGAGGACTGGGGCGTCTCGTGGGTATTCTCGAGCTGCGGCTCCAGTGTGGTGTTGCTCACGAGGTATAATGGGGAGCTCAGGGAGCCTCTCCTGTGGCGCCAGGGAAGTCAGGTTTCTATGCGCGTGGCTAGGGAGAGCGCGTCATTGCTCTCGAGTCATGGTAGGGGAATCGCACCTCAAGACGCGTTGAAGAAGGACTCTCGAGGTCTTTTACGGGTTGGGGCAGGAAACCCTTGGTTCCCTCGACTTGTGCCGGTGATCTCAGGAAGGTCTAAGGGTGCCTCTGAGAAGTCAGGGATACTGTGCAGTTGGGAGGGGCCTCTCGGGACTCCACTGGGTTCGGTGCAATGGAAGAGGGCCTCATCTCGAGTGGAGACAGGAAACTCATGTTTCCTCTCCTGACTTACCCTGGGCCAGATCTGACTCGGATTGCAGTTTCGCTGCAGAGTTCGAACAGGAGAGTCAGGCCTCGTCTTGTGTGGAGGAATGGAACTCTGCTTGCCTCTCCAGTTGTTCACGGGGTGACAGGTCACTTCTCGAGCTGTGTGTGGTACCTGCGGGTTTCTCCGGACGATACCCGGGGGTGTCAGTGCCCCTTCGTGTTGTGCCTTCATCAAAAGGGTTATCTTCAAAGAGGTGTCCGGGCATTGGGATCTTATCAAGAGCGAACCGGGAAATCGGGGTCTTTCGGCATGTGTCACCATCCACGAGGCTATGTCTCGAATATCCTCGTGAGACCGGCCTCATCCTGAGATGCACCGGGAAAGGCGGGAACCCCTTCAAGACAAAACAGGGGAATCGACCCTCCTGTCGCGATCAGGAGGGGAGAAGGGGCCCAGATGTAGTGGTGCCGGGAACCTCGGTGTTCTCCTCGAGTCAGACCAGTGTGTCGAGGAACTTTTGAGGGCGCATCAAGGGTGCCAATACAGTTTCGCACTTCAAGACGGAACGTGGGACTTCTCTTGAGATGCTGTAGGGGGCAAGAGCCTCATCTTGCGATGACGGGGGAACCACGTGGCGTTTCTCGAGTTGTGGCGGGATTCTCGAGTTTCGACGGGGAATACAGTCTTCCTCATGTGTTGGGCCAGGGAAGTCCTATCTTCCATTCGAGTTTAAAGGGAGAGCTGGCGATTGCCTCGAGTCACTGCAGGGCAAAATAGACCTCATCTAGGCTTGTGTCCAGGACTTAATGCTCGTCCCTAGGGGAGACAGGGATCTTGGGGTTGCATACCAGACTCACCCAGGGAATCAGGCCTCGTCTCGAGGGGAAGCAAAGAACTCCGCTGTCCTTTTGAGTCGCGATGGGTATCTCTTGGAGCCCACTGTGTGCCCTAAAGGGAGTCAAGCCTCCTGTGGTGTTTGGATAGAGGACTCGGGATTCCTCTTCAGGCCATGCAGGAAAAGAAGGCCCTCATCTCGCGATGATGGCGGCGTCTCGTGGGTTTTCTAGACTGCTGCGCTAGTGCCGGGTTTCTGACGAGGTACGAGAGGGAGCTCAGGGAGCCTCTCGTGTGGCGCCAGGGAAGTCAGGTCCCCATGAGATGGCTAGGGGGAGCTCGTCATTGCTCTCGAGTCATGGTAGGGTAATCGGGCCTCAAGACGGGTTGAAGAAGGACTCTCGAGGTCTTTCTCGGATCACTGCATAAAACCCAGGGTTCCCTTGACTTGTGCCTGCGACCTCAGGGAGCTTCTCAGAGTGCCTCTGAGAAGTCAGGGATACTGTGCAGTTTGGAGGGGCCTCTCGAGACTCCTCTGCATTTGGTGGAATGTAAGAGGGACTCATCTCGAGTTGAAGCAGGAACCTCAGTGTTCCTCTCCATTTCTGACTCAGATCGCAAGGTCCCTGCATGTTGGTACAGGAGAGTCAGGCCTCGTCTTTTCTGGAGGATGGGACTCCTCTTGCCTCTCGAGTTGTTCTCGAGGTGACAGGCCACTTGTCGAGCTGTGTATGTAACCTGCCCGTTTTTCCGGATGATGCACAGGTGTGTTAGTGCCCCTTCGTGTTGTACCTTCATACTCAAGGCTGCCTTCCAAGAGGTGTCCGAGCATCGGATTCTTATCAAGAGCGGACCGGGAAATTGGAGTCTTTCAGCAAGTGGCACCACCCACAAAGCTACGTATCGAATTTCCCCATGAGACCGGCCTCATCCTGAGTTGTGCAGGGAAGGTGGGGCCCCCTTGCAGACAAAGCAGGGGAATCGACCCACCGGTCACGATCAGGAGGGGAGAAGGGGCTTAAATGAAGTGGTGCCGGGAACCTCGGTGTTCCCCTTGAGTGAGACCGGCGTGTTGGGGGACTTTTGGGGTCGCATCAAGGGTGCCAAGTACCGTTTCGCATTTCAAGACGGAACCTGGGACATCTTTTGAAACGCTGTAGCGGGCAAGGGCCTCATCTTGCGATGACGGGAGAACCACGTGGTTTTGCTCGAGTTGCGGCGGGATTCTCGAGTTATGACCGGGAATTTAGGCTTCCTCTTGTTGGCCTTGAAATCCAATCTTCCATTCGGGTTGCGAGGGGGAGCTGGGGATTGCGCTAGAGTCACTGCAGGGCAAAAGAGACCTAATCTAGGCTTGTGTCCAGGATCTAACGTTGCTCTCCAGGGGCGACAGGGATCTCGGGTTTGCATTCCAGACTCATCCGGGGAGTCAGTTCTCACCTCGAGGGTAAGCAAAGAATTCCGCTCTCGTCTCGAGTCTCGATGGGTATCTCTTGGAGCCCACTGTGTGTACTAAAGGGAGTCAAGCCTCCTGTGGAGTTTGGAGAGAGGACTCGGGATTGGACTCCAGGCCATGCAGGAAAAGAAGGCCCTCATCTCGAGATGAGGGTGGCGTCTCGTGGGTTTTCTCGAGCTGCGGCGCCAGTGTGGGGTGTCTCATGAAGTACCACAGGGATTTCAGGGAGCCTCTTGTGTGGCGTCAGGAAAATCCAGTATTCCATTCGAGTTGCAAGTTAGAACTGGGGATTGCTCTCCAGTCACTGCAGGGCAAAATAGACCTCATCTACGCTTGTGTCCAGGACCTAGTGTTCCACTACTGGGCCGACAGGGATCTCAGGGTTGCATTCTCGACTCACCCGGAGAGTCAGGCCTCGTCTTGAGGGGAAAAAAAGGACTCCGCTCTCCTGTCGAGTCGCGATGGGTATCTCTTGGAGCCCACTGCGTGGCGTAAAGGGAGTGAAGCCTCCTATGGAGTTTGGAGAGATGACTCGTGATTGTTTTCCTGGCCATGCAGGAAAAAAGGCCCTCATCTCGCGATGACGGGGGCGTCTCGTGGGTTTTCTCCAGCTGCAGCGCCAGTATCAGATTTCTCACGAGGTATGACGGGGAGCTCAGAGAGCCTCTCGTGTGGTGCTAGGGACGTCAGGTCTCCGTGCGTGTGGTGAAGGGGAGTGCGTGATTGCTCTCGAGTCATAGTAGGCGAATCGGGCCTCAAGACGCATTGAAGAAGGACTCTCGAGGTCTTTCTTGGGTTGCGGCAGGGAACCCTGGCTTCCCTCGACTTGTGTCGGTGACCTCAGGCAACTTCTCAGGGTGCCTCTGAGAAGTCAGGGACACTGTGGATTTGGGAGGGGCCTTTCGTTACTCAACTGGGTTTGGTGCAATCGAAGAGGGCCTCATCTCGAATGGAGGCAGGAACCTCAGGGGTCCTCTCCATTTCTGACTCGGGTCGCAGAGTACCTGCCAAGTACGGACAAGAGAGTCACGCCTCGTCTTCCGTGGAGGAATGGATCTCTGCTTGCCTTTCGAGTTGTTCACGGAGTGACAGGCCACTTGTTGAGCTGTGTGTGTAACCTACAGGTTTTTCCGGACGATGCACAGGGGTGTCAGTGCCCCTTCGTGTTGTGCCTTCATCCACAGGGTTGCCTTCAAAGAGGTGTCCGGGCATCAGGTTCTTTTCAAGAGCGTACCAGAAAATTGGGGTCTTTCAGCATGTGGTACCACCCACGAGGCTACGTCTCGAATTTCCTCGGGAGACCGGCCTCATCCTGAGGTTCGCCGGGAAGGTAGGGAACCCTTGCAGACAAAGCAGGGGAATCGACACACCGGTCGCGATCAGAAGGGGAGAAGGGGCTCAGATGAAGTGGTGCCGGGAACCTCGGTGGTCCCCTCGAGTGAGACTGGTATGTCACGGCACTTTTGAAGTCGCATCAAGGGTGCCAAGTACAGTTTCGCACTTCAAGACGGAACGTGGGAATTCTCTGGAGATGCTCTAGCGGGGAAGGGCCTCATATTGCAATGACGAGGGAAACACGTGGTTTTTCTCGAGTTGCGGCGGGATTCTCGAGTTACGACGGGGAATTCAGGCTTCCTCTTGTGTTGGCCCAGGAAGTCCAATCTTCCATTCAACTTGTCAGAGAGAGCTGTGGGTTGCTCTTGAGTCACTTCAGGGCAAAGAGTCCTCATCTAGGCTTGGGTCCAGGACGTAGTGTTCCTCTCCTGGGGCAACAGGGATATCGGGGTCGCATTCCAGTCTCACCCGGTGGGTCACGCCTCGTCTCGAGTGGAAGCAAAGGACTCCACTATCCTCTCGAGTCGCGATGTGTAACTCTTGGAGCCCAATGAGTGGCCTAAAGGGAGTCAAGCGTCCTGTGTAGCTTGGACAGAAGGTTCACGCTTGATCTGCATACCATTCAGTTAAAGATGGCCCTCCTCTCGTGATGACGGGAGCGTCTCATGGGTTTTCTCGAGCTGCGGCGCCAGTGTGGGGTTTCTCACGAGATATGATGGGGAGCTCAGGGAGCCTCTCGTGCGGCGCCAGAGAAGTCAGGCCTCCATGCGTGTGGCCAGGCAGATCGCGTCATTGCTCTGGAGTCATGGGAGGGACTAGGGCCTCAAGACGCGTTGAAGAAGGACTCTCGAGGTCTTTCTCGGGTGGCGGCGGGAAACCCTCGTTTCCCTCGACTTCTGCAGGGGAGTATAGGGAACTTACCAGGGTGCCTCTGAGAGGTGAGGAATGCTGTGGAGTTGGCAGGGCCTCTCGGGACTCTGCTGGGTTCGGCGCAATGGAAGAGGGCCTCATCTCGAGGGGAGGCAGGAACCTCAGGTTTCCTCTCCATTTCTGACTCAGATCAAAGCGTGCCTGCAGAGTTGGGATTGGATACTCAGGCCTCGTCTTGTCTGAGGAAGGGAACTCCGCTTGCCTCTCTCGTTGTTTAAGGGGTGACAGGCCAGTTGTGGAGCTGTATGTGGATCCTGTGGGATTTTCCGGACGATGAACAGGGTTGCCAGTGCCCCCTCGTGTAGTGCCTTCATCCACAGGGTTGCCTTAGAAGAGGTGTCCGGGCATCGGGTTCCTATCAAGAGCAAGACCGAGAAATCGGAGTCTTTCGGCACGTGGCGCCAACACGAGGCTACGTCTCGAATTTCTTCATGAGACTGGCCTCATCCTGAGGTGCGCCATGAAGGTCGGGAACCCCTTCTAGACAAAGCAGGGGAATCGACCTTCCTGCCGTGATCAGGAGGGGAGAAGGGGCTCAAATGAAGTGGTGCCAGGAACTTCGGTGTTCCCTTGGAGTGAGACCGGTATATTGGGGAACTTTTGGGGTTGCATCAAGGGTGCCAAGTAGCATTTCGAACTTTATGACGAAACATGGGACTTCTCTTGAGACTCTGTAGCGGGCAAAGGCCTCATATTGTGATGAATGGGGAACCACGTGGTTTTTAAGAGTTGCGGCGGGATTCTCGAGTTACAACGGGAAATTCAGACTTCCTATTGTGTTGGCCCAGTGAAGACCAATCTTCCATTCGAATTGCGAGGGAGAGATGGGTGTTGCTCTCGAGTCACTGTAGGGCAAAATAGACCTCATCTAGGCTTTTGTCCAGGACATAATGTTCCTCTCCAGGGGCAACAGGGATCTCGGGGTTGCATTCCAGACTCACCCGAGGTAAGGCCTCGTCTCGAGGGGAAACAAAGTACTCTGCTCTCCTCTCAAGTCGCGACAGGTATCTCTTGGAGCCCTTTGAGTGGCCTAAAGAGAGTAAAGCCTCCTGTGAAGTTTGGAGAAAGGACCAGGGATTGCTCTCCAGGTCAGGCAGGAAAAGAAGTCCCCAATCTCGTGATGACGGTGGCGTCTCGTGGGTTTTCCCGAGCTGTGGCGCCAGTGTGGGGTTTCTCACGAGGTATGACGGGGAGCTCAGGGAGCCTCTCATGTGGCGCCAGGGAAGTCAGGTGTCCATGCGCATGGCGAGGGGGAGCGTGTCATTGCTCTCGAGTCATGGTAGGGGAATCCGGCCTCAAGACGCGTTGAAGACGGACTCTTGAGGTCTTTCTCGGGTTGCGGCAGGATACCCTGTGTTCCCTCGACTTGTGCCGGTGACCTCAGGGAGTTGCTCAGGGTGCCTCTGAGAAGACACTGATACTGTGGTGTTGGGAGGGGCCTCTCGGGACTCCACTGCGTTTGGTGCAATGGAAGATTGCCGGGAGCCAGCGAGAGACATTCCACTCGTGACAAATGTCATGAGGAAAGAGTCTCGGCATACGCAAAGGCGGGATCGAGCCTCCGGGAGTTCCCCCGTATATTCTTCAGCATCTACCCCCCAAAACCAAAGTCTGCCTTCTTTATTGCTTTGTTCTCTCACCTCTGACATTACTGGGGATGTCCCCCACCACCATCTCACTCTCTCTGTCAAAGAGCTAACTTACAGCTCCAACTAATAATGTTCCTGGGCAATTAGTAGTGTTTAAATCCAACCCCTCAGATGGTTTTCTAACTCGCCTGACAAGTTTACCCGGTCTCCTACAGCTATGCATACGATTGTGTACAGTCTCCCAGCCTTGAGACGCACGGGAAGTTTAAGATATTCAAATAGCTTAGAGCCTCTCAGAGAGTTAGAAACTGTCAGAATAAAACTAGTAAAAGATTTCATTGATGAACCAATGCTTTTTGCCAAGTTTCCACATCCCCTGAATTGTATCCTTGAATGTGTGCTAATTAATATAGTTGGTATGTAGAAAAAATAAGTAGTGGCCTTGATGTTGGTAACTTTAGACCCTTAAGGTAATAAATTCTTTTCTTTGTTGTAAACCCATTACACATCCTCCCTATAGGAATGCAATTTTATCTTCGAAAGATGGCGCCAAACCTTAAACAATTACTCTTAGAGAAAATAACTCTTATGGTTGATAAGTCTTTGTCAAGAGTCATAAAATGTTAATAGGTCTTCTGGCCAGAAGATGATGTAAATCATCTAAACCATTTTTATACGATAAATCTGCAGAAAAGAAACCCTGGTTTTTGATAAGGATTAAAGACTGCTGACTTTGCATCCCCTATTATCCTCTATGTGTAACTTAGGGTATTAAAACCTGTGTTGAAAATAAAGCTACGGGCCTTGCTCGCCAACGCTTGGTCTCCCCATGTCATTCTTCCCCTCAATTTTCAGATGAGTGTCCATCTGGAGCGCGGATATCCTCTGCGACCATTTATTTGCCTGGGCTTCGAAGACCCACTCGATAAGGTGTCTAAGGTGGGGCACCTTCCTCTATTCTAGAGGGCACTTGCAGCCTCCGTGGTCAGAGCTAACCTGGTGTCACGGGTTATATTGATTTTCCGCATAAACCAAGCTACTCAGCTGCTTTTCTCCACTGAATTTTCCTACTGAGCTATCCTCATTCTATTACTCTTTATATCTTTGATGAATAAATAAATATATAAATAGGTCGCCTACTCCATCTTCCCTTCGAATACCCTGGATCAGCTGGGGCTGGACCTCTGCAGGTGGCGCCCGAGACAGGCATTTCGAAGGTAAATCCCCAACCCCATTCCCCCAGTGTTCAGTTTTGGGGACAGATAGGATCCCACTTAGGGGGCTGCAGATCCCCTTGTAGAACAGACAGGGCGAGAGGAGTGGGAAGTGTTGAAGAGTTAGAGAGATAAAACGGTTTCTAAAAAGGCTGACAAAAAAGGCCTAATCTTTAGATAGCTAAAAGCAAAATCTTTTACTATCCTTAAGTTTCTGACATGGGCAACACTGAATCAAATGAAAGACAGCTCTTTATAGGAGTAATTTTACAGTTATTAAGTAAAAGAAGAATCAAGGTTAAAAAATCTTCCATTCAATCATTTTTTACATTTGTACAAGACCACTGCCCTTGGTTTCTACAACAAGGCACTGTTAACCTAGATATCTTGAAAAAACTAGGAAAACAGCTAAGAGCTTATTGTGCTCAGCAAGGTTTGGAAAAAATCCCTACTTACACCTTTCCTCTGTGGAATATGACTAGAGATGTTTTAGATCCAGCTCATGAATTTGAAAAGGTACCTGTTAAAGAGAAAAGTAAAGTTGGAAAAGTACCTGTTAAACAAAAAAGCAAATCTGAAAAGGTACCTGTTATAAAGAAAAGTGAAAATGAAGAGGCTATACCTAGCTATCGACAGCTAAATGAATGGCTAGCCGCTATGACTGCCAATGAGCATGTAAAAGATAGGGATGAAAAGAAAGATCAGCTCTCCCCTCAATTTGAAAAAGGTTTAGAGGAAACAGCAGCTCGATGCCATTCTGATGAGGATTTTTTTTTTTTTAAGCTAAAGATGCTCCTAAAAGTTTAAGAAAACATCCCTAATCAGACCATCCGCTCCTAGGAGGTTGAGGGAAACATCCCCGATCAGACAGTTCGTAAGATTTAGTTACCAAACAGTTAAAGGATCTCCGGAACAGAAGAGGAAAACTTCGGGACGCTCCCATCCCCCTATGCCTCCTCCTCCATGTCGGGGTAAAGGGCCACCGCTAGGAGTTTCCCGGAGAAGGATTTTCTCTAGTCCCAAGGATGAACTTGATCCTCACCTTGAGGCTTCTTTTCTAGTCCCCTCTGCAGTTTAGCCAGGGTAAAGAGGTTGCAAAATAAATAAAAATATTCTCTAAAATTAAAAAAAAAATTAAAAATGGATTTCTCTGCATCTAAGAATAGACAAATATTTATTGACTGTGGAATATGATTAGAAATGTCCTGGACCTCCGTCACGAGGCTGTTAAATAGACTATGGGGGAGGCTATAGAGGTGGATGGTGGTGAGTCTCCATTTACTGCACAGATCATATTTTCTGCCATTGAAAAAAAAAAAAAGGAGGGAGAAAGTGGTCTACCTCCCGAGGAAGGAGAGGGCTTACAGGACGCTGCGGCCGAGAGCCCTGGCGAGCTCCCTCCCCCTCTGCGCAAACCTTTAAAAAACTTATCCACCACTTTCTGATTTAAGGCGACTGCCACCGCCTTCGATTGTGCCTCCCAGGACCCAGGAGTTCCCCACTTTGCCCCCAAAGCCTCCCAAAGTGTTGCCTAAGACTGAGGAAGATAAAAAGTTTTTTAAACAAAGGAGCTTTTAGTACACAATATGCAGAGCATGCTCCTTGGAGAAAACTCCCTCAGGGGGGTCTCACCCAGGCTAGGAGAAAAGCGAAAAGGCAAGGAGATTTAATAACAATATTAACCCCTGATGTGCCGCTTACTCCAATTCCAACCCGAGTGGCTGGCCCCCTATCTGAGGACATTGTAAGATTTGTCCTGGGGCGTAGCTTGCTTTCTTTTAAAAAAAAAATTAAATAAAAAAAAAGAAAGAAAAGAAATTTCGCTGGTGCATGGTGTAGTAGATTCTGATGATATTGAGAAATTAAAGTCTTGATCTCACTGCCTATCAAAACTGTACAAATTAATAAAGGTCAAAGAGTAACACAGCTTTTACTTTTACCTTACTATCAGACAAGGAAAAACTTGACTTCTCAAGCTAAGAGCCACAAAACATTTGGATCTAGTGATCTAGCCTTTTGGGTGCAGGAAATTACAGTTCCAAGGCCTTTAAAAGATCTTTTACTTCAAGAGAATAAAACGCCAGGGCTATTAGACACAGGAACAGACGTCTCTTAACATTGCTGGGAAAGACTGGCCCAGCTCCTGGCCAACACATAATACTGAAAATGAGTTGGTGGGATTAGAGAAAGTGGTATGTGGGGTGGAGATGCTGTACAGGTGGTACATTTAACAATACTTTATATATTGTTATAAATACATAATATAAATGTATTTGCCTAATTACAGTTTGCCTAATTAGGTATGGGTATAAATAAAATATAATAAAGGTATACCTAATTCTATTTATAGATCTATACTTAATTAATTTGTATATAAATTAATATGTATACTATATACACACACACATATATATACTGTATAATTAAATATATATGGCAGTAATATAATGTGTGTGTGGCTGATATTAATTGGTATGGATTGATGTGCTGTGATGATATATGTTCTATATACTGTATAATTATAAATGTGTGACATGTATTATTACAGTATATTGGTTTGTGTTGGTTGGTATTAGCTGTGTATGTGTTGTATTGTTGTAATATATATTAATTAATATGTTAATTATAAAGATTAATTCAAGTATATTGATTTATATATATTATATGTCAATAACTTTATACTTGTTGCCATATATAAATACATATATAAATGCATTTTGCATTTAGGTATATCTGTATACCTGTATACCAAAATGAGATAAGGAGGTTATACATTTATTACTTAAATTTATACAGAGACCTAAACTAAACATTAGACCTAAATTAACATATCCATAGGGAAACAGCTAGACAAATAGTGAAGTTATGTTCCAATTGTAATTAATCACTTAAACGTAAACACACAGGGGCAGACTACAATGATGAGACACTAGATGCCTGAATTACAGGCTACGACTCGGCCCCTGGTCAAGTAAAAAGGCCTCCTTACGGGAGAGTGAAAAAGGCCAGATGTGTTGCTAACTTGTGGGAGAGGGTATGCTTGTATATTTCTACAGAATGCAGATTCTCCGGTTTGGATCTCAGACAAATTCGTCTGTCACATTCCCCAAAGACCAGGTTCGCGGCGCGCGCACTCGCTCGCTCCCCCTCCCCCAGCCAGCTCTCGCCTCCGCGCCACCAGCAGCGCCTCGCACCCACCTCTCTGCACCCCGTGACCTAGAGCAAAGAAGTCTGTGCAGCGAGTGAGGGCCAGAGAGGAAAGCGCGCCCGCGGAGTGCCGTCCAGACCAGCGTGGCCCCACCGGCGAGAGGGGACCGCCCTGAGCCCAAGCGGTGGCGGCTAGCCCTAAACCACGAACCCTGCCCCTCCGCCCACCATAGGCGCCTTGGCCCACAGCCTGCCGCTCGCGTTCTGCCTCCTGATGCTGGGGACACTGCTCCCCCGGGCTGACGCCTACAGCTGCTCCCTGGTTCATCTTGTTTAAACCCTCAATATAATGTTTGCTCCTTTGTAATGCTACAACATCCACCTTATCTTATGATGTAACCACTTATTGAATTATGGTCTTGCTGTATTACAACAACTACAGGATTTAATGCAAACACGACGGTTTGTGGGCTTACTTATCTTGGGAACAGCAGCTTTGATAAGTGCAATCACTTCTGTTACTGTGGCAGCAATATCATTGACTCAACAAGTACATACTGCTCAATATGTTGATTCTATGTCCAAAAATGTTTCTTTAACATTGGCAACACAGGAAGCTATAGAGAGAAAATTAGAAATGAGGGTAGACGCCCTAGAGGAAGCAGTAATATATATTGGGACTGAATTGCAGGCTTTAAAGGTGAAAATGGCATTGTCTTGTCATGCTGACTATCGGTGGATATGTGTAACACCCCTGAAAGTAAATGAGACAGATTTTGAATGGGAAAAGATTAAAAACCAGATTTCAGGTATCTGGAACAGCTCTGACATTGGTTGAGATGTAGGGAAACTTCACTATCAAATAGCAACCATGGAGCAATCCCGATTAGATTTTACTGCTGCTGGAACAACAAATGATTTCTTCCATACTTTCCCTAACTACATCTCAGGAAAGAATATTCTGTCTAATGTCTTTAGCTATGCTGCGGTGGCTGCTTTAATTCTGGTTCTCATAATCATTCTTCCTTGTATTGTCAGGATTCTTTGGCAGAGTATTCAGAGGCTCGCGACTGAGCTACATCTGGCTGTTTTAAGAAATAAAAAACGGGGAGATGCCGGGAGCCGGCGAGAGACATTCCACTCGTGACAAAGGTCATGAGGAAGGAGGCTGGGCATACACAAAGGCGGGATCGAGCCTCGGGAGTCCTCCCGGGTATTCTTGAGCATCTACCCCCCAAAACCAGAGTCTGCCTACTTTATTGCTTTGTGCTCTCCCCTCTGACTTTACTGGGGGCTGTCCCCCACCACCATCTCACTCTCTCTGTCAAAGAGCTAACTTACAGCTCCAATGAATAAAGTTCCTGGGCAATTAGGAGTGTTTAAATCCAAACACCGCAGATGGCTCTCTAACTCGCCTGACAAGTTTACCCGGTCTCCTACAGCAATGCATACAATTGTTTACAGTCTCCGAGCCTCGAGAGGCACGGGAAGCTTAAGATATTCAAATAGCTTAGAGCCTCTCAGAGAGTTAGAAACTGTCAGAATAAAACTAGTAAAAGATTTCATTGATGAACCAATGCTTGTTGCCAAGTTTCCACATCCCCTGAATTGTATCCTTGAATGTGTATTAATTAATATAGTTGGTATGTAGAAGAAATAAGTAGTGGCCTTGGTGTTACTAACTTTAGACCCTTAAGGTAATAAATTATTTCCTTTGTTGTAAGCCCATTACACATCTGCCCTATAGGAATGCAATTTTATCTTCGAAAGATGGAGCCAAACCTTAAAATAATTACTCTTAGAGAAAATAAGTCTTACGGTTGATAAGTCTTTGTCAAGAGTCATAAAATGTTAATAGGTCTTCTGGCCAGAAGATGATGTAAATCACCTAAACCATTTGTATACGATACATTTGCAGGACAGAAACTCTGGTTTTTGATAAAGATCAAAGGCTGCTCTCTTTGCATCCCCATTATCCTCTATGTGTAACTTAGGGTATAAAAACCCCTGTTGAAAATAAAGCTACGGGCCTTGATTGCCAACGCTTAGTCTCCTAATGTCATTCTTCCCCTCAATTTTCAGATGAGTGTCCATCTGGAGCGCGGATATCCTCTGCGACCATTTATTTGCCTGGGCTTCGAAGACCACTTGAGAAGGTGTCTAAGGTGGGGCACTTTTCGCTATTCGAGAGGGAGCCTGCGGCCTCCGTGGTCAGAGCTAACCTGGTGTCACGGGTTATACTGATTTTCCGCATAAACCAAGCTACTCAGCTTCTTTTCTCCACTAAATTTTCCTACTGAGCCATCCTCATTCTATTACTCTTTATATCTTCAATAAATAAATCAATAGGTCGCCTACTCTGTCTCCCCTTCGAAAACCCTGGACTAGCCGAGGCTGGACCTTGTCAGAAGAGGGCCTCATCTCGATTTGAAGCAGGAACCTCAGGGTTGCTCTCCATTTCTGACTCTGAACACAGAGTCCCTACAGAGTTAGGACAGGAGAGTCAGGCCTCGTCTTGTGTGGAGGAATGGAACTCCACTGGACTCTCGAGTTGTTCACCGGATAACAGGCCACTTGTCGAGCTGTGTGTGGAACCTGCGGTTTTATCCGGACGATGCATGGGGGTGTCAGTTCCCCTTCGTTTTTTGCCTTCATACACAGGGTTGCCTTCGAAGAGGTATCCAGCCTTCAGATTCTTATCAAGAGCAGACCAGGAAATCAGTGTCTTTCGGCATGTGGCACCACCCACAAGCCTACGTCGCGAATTTCTTCTTGAGACGGACCTCAACCTGAGGTGCACCAGGAAGGTCGGTAACCCTTTCAGACAAAGCAAGTGAATCGATCCTCTTGTCCCGATCAGGAGGGGAGAAGGGGCTCAGATGAAGTGGTGCCGGGAACCTCAATGTTCCCCTCGAGTAAAACTGGGATGTCGGGGAACTTTTGGAGTCACATCAAAGGTGCTAAGTACCGTTTCAAACTTCAAGACGGAACGTGAGACTTCTCTTGAGACGCTGTAGCTGGCAAGGGCCTCATCTTGTGGTGACGGGTTAACCACGTCGTTTTTCTCGAGTTGTGGCGGGATTCTCGAGTTAGGTCAGGAAATTCAGGCTTCCTCTTGTGTTGGCCCAGGGAAGTCCAGTCTTCCATTCGAGTTGCGAGGGAGAGCTAGGGATTGCGCTTGAGTTACTGCAGGGCAAAAGAGACCTTATCTAGGCTTGTGTCCAGGACATAATGTTCGTCTCCAGGGGGGACAGGGATCTCGGGGTTGCTTTCCTGATGCACCCGGGGAGTCAGTCCTTGTCTCGAGGGGAAGCAAAGGACTCCACTCTCCTCTCGAGTTGCGACGGGTATCTCTTGGAGCCCACTGAGTGGCCTAAAGGGAGTCAAGCCTCCTGTGGAGTTTGGAGAGAGGACTCGTGATTGCTCTCCAGGCCATGCAGGAAAAGAAGGCCATCATCTCGCGATGAAGGGGGCGTCTCGTGGGTTTTCTCGAGCTGCAGCGCCAGTGTGGGGTTTCTCATGAGGTACTACGGGGAGCTCAGGGAGCCTCTCATGTGGCGCTTGGGAAGTCAGGTCTCCATGCGCATTGCGAGGGGGAGCGCGTCATTGCTCTAGAGTCGTGGAAGGTGTATCAGGCCTCAAGAACCGTTAAAGAAGGACTTTCAAGGTGTTTCTTGGGTCACGGCAGTAAACCCTGGGTTCCCTCGACTAGTGCCGGTGGCCTCAGGGAGCTTCTCAGTGTGCCTCTGAGAAGTCAAGGATACCCTGGAGTTGGGAGGGCCCTCTCGGGACTCCACTGGGTTTGGTGCAATAGAAGAGGGCCTCATCTCAATTGGAGGCAGGAACCTCAGGGTTCGTCTCCATTTCTGACTCTGATCGCAGGGTCCCTGCAGAGTTGGGACAGGAGAGTCAGGCCTCGTCTTGTAAGGAGGAATGGAACTCCGCTTGCCTCTCGAGTTATTCACGGGGTGACAGGCAACTTGTTGAACTGTGTTTGGAATCTGCGGGTTTTTCCAGACGATGCACGAGGGTGTCAGTGCCCCTTCGTGTTGTGGCTTCTTCCACAGGGTTGCCTTTCAAGAGGTGTCCGGGCATCGGGTTCTTATCAAGAGTGGACCGGGGAATCGGGGTCTTTCAGCATGTGTTACCACCCATGAAGCTACGTCTCAAATATTCTCGTTAGACCGGCCTCATCCTGAGGTGCGCTGGGAAGGTTGGGAACCCCTTCCAGACAAAGCACGGGAGTCGACCCTCCAGTCGCAATCAGGAGGGGAGAAGTGGCTCAGATGAAGTCGTACCGGGAACCTCGGTGTTCCCCTCGAGAGAGACCAGGGTGTCAGGGAACTTTTGGAATCGCATCAAGGGTGCCAAGTTTTCACACTTGAAGTGTGAAAACACTTCAAGAAGAAACCTGGGACTTCTCTTTAGACGCTGTAGCGGGCAAGGGCCTCATCTTGCGATGACAGGGTAACCATGTGGTTTTTCTCGAGTTTCGGCGGGATTCTCGAGTTACGATGGGGAATTCAGGCTTCCTCTTGTGTTGGCCCAGGGAAGTCCAATCTTCCATTGGAGTTGCGAGAGAGAGCTAGGGATTGCTCTCGAGTCACTTCAGGGCAAAAGAGACCTCATCTAAGCTTGTGTCCAGGACCTAATGTTCCTCTCCAGGGGCGACAGAGATCTCGGGGTTGCATTTTAGACGCACTCGAGGAGTCAGACCTCATCTCGAGAGGAAGGAAAGGACTCTGCTCTGCTGTCGAGTCCCAACGGGTATTTCTTGGAGACCACTGAGTGGCCTAAAGGGAGTCAAGCCTCCTGTGGATTTTTTTTTTAATTTTATTTTATTTTTAAACTTTACATAATTGTATTAGTTTTTCCAAATATCAAAATGAATCTGCCTCAGGTATACATGTGCTCCCCATCCTGAACCCTCCTCCCTCCTCCCCCCCCCATAGCATCCCTCTGGGTCGTCCCAGTGCACTAGCCCCAAGCATCCAGTGTCATGCATCAAACCTGGACTGGCAACTCTTTTCATACATGATATTTTACATGTTTCAATGCCATTCTCCCAAATCTTCCCACCTTCTCCCTCTCCCACAGAGTCCATAAGACTCTTCTATACATCAGTGTCTCTTTTGTTGTCTCGTACTCAGGGTTATTGTTACCGTCTTTCAAAGTTCCATATATATGCGTTAGTATACTGTATTGGTGTTTTTCTTTCTGGCTTACTTCACTCTGTATAATAGGCTCCAGTTTCATCCACCTCATTAGAACTGATTCATTCTATTGTTTTTAATGGCGGAGTAATACTCCATTGTGTATATGTACCACAGCTTTCTTATCCATTCATCTGCTGATGGACATCTAGGTTGCTTCCATGTCCTGGCTATTAGAAACAGTGCTGCGATGAACATTGGGGTACACGTGTCTCTTTCCCTTCTGGTTTCCTCAGTGTGTATGCCCAGCAGTGGGGTTGCTGGATCATAAGGCAGTTCTATTTCCAGTTTTTTAAGGAATCTCCACACTGTTCTCTATAGTGGCTGTACTAGTTTGCATTCCCACCAACAGTGTAAGAGGGTTCCCTTTTCTCCACACCCTCTCCAGCATTTATTATTTGTAGACTTTTGGATTGCAGCCATTCTGACTGGCGTGAAATGGTACCTCATAGTGGTTTTGATTTGCATTTCTATGATAATGAGTGATTTTGAGCATCTTTTCATGTGTTTGTTAGGCATCTGTATGTCTTCTTTGGAGAAATGTCTATTTAGTTCTTTGGCCCATTTTTTGATTGGGTCATCTATTTTTCTGGAGTTGAGCTGTAGGAGTTGCTTGTATATTTTTGAGATTAGTTGTTTGTCAGTTGCTTCATTTCCTATTATTTTCTCCCATTCCGAAGGCTGTCTTTTCACCTTGCTAATAGTTTGCTTTGATGTGCAGAAGCTTTTAAGGTTAATTAGGTCCCATTTGTTTATTTTTGTTTTTATTTCCAATATTCTGGGAGGTGGGTCATAGAGGATCCTGCTGTGATGTATTTCAGAGAGTGTTTTGCCTAAGTTCTCCTCTTGGAGTTTTATAGTTTCTGGTCTTACGTTTAGATCTTTAATCCATTTTGAGTTTATTTTTGTGTATTGTGTTAGGAAGTGTTCTAGTTTCATTCTTTTACAAGTGGTTGACCAGATTTCCCAGCACCAGTTGTTAAAGAGATTGTCTTTAATCCATTGTATATTTTTGCCTCCTTTGTCAAAGATAAGGTGTCCATATGTGTGTGGATTTATCTCTGGGCTTTCTATTTCGTTCCACTAATCTATATTTCTGTCTTTGTGCCAGTACCATACTGTCTTGATAACTGTGGCTTTGTAGCGGAGCCTGAAATCAGGTAGGTTGATTCCTCCAGTTCCATTCTTCTTTCTCAAGATCGCTTTGGCTATTCGAGGTTTTTTGTATTTCCATACAAATTGTGAAATTATTTGTTCTAGCTCTGTGAAGAATACTGTTGGTAGCTTGATAGGGATTGCATTGAATCTATAAATTGCCTTGGGTAGTATACTCATTTTCACTATATTGATTCTTCCAATCCATGAACATGGTATATTTCTCCACCTATTAGTGTCCTCTTTGATTTCTTTCACCAGTGTTTTATAGTTTTCTATATATAGGTCTTTAGTTTCTTTAGGTAGGTATATTCCTAAGTATTTTATTCTTTCCGTTGCAATGGTGAATGAAATTGTTTCCTTAATTTCTCTTTCTGTTTTCTCATTATTAGTGTATAGGAATTCAAGGGATTTCTGTGTGTTGATTTTATATCCTGCAACTTTACTATAGTCATTGACTAGTTCTAGTGATTTTCTGGTGGAGTCTTTAGGGTTTTCTATGTAGAGGATCATGTCATCTGCAAACAGTGAGAGTTTTACTTCTTCTTTTCCAATTTGGATTCCTTTTGTTTCTTTTTCTGCTCTGATTGCTGTGGCCAAAACTTCCAAAGCTATGTTGAATAGTAATGGTGAAAGTGGGCACCCTTGTCTAGTTCCTGACTTTAGAGGAAATGCTTTCAATTTTTCACCATTGAGGATAATGTTTGCTGTGGGTTTGTCATATATAGCTTTTATTATGTTGAGGTATGTTCCTTCTATTCCTGCTTTCTGGAGAGTTTTTATCATAAATGGATGTTGAATTTTGTCAAAGGCTTTCTCTGCATCTATTGAGAAAATCATATGGTTTTTATTTTTCAATTTGTTAAGGTGGTGTATTACATTGATTGATTTGTGGATATTGAAGAATCCTTGCATCCCTGGGATAAAGCCCACTTGGTCATGGTGTATGATCTTTTTAATGTGTTGTTGGATTCTGATTGCTAGAATTTTGTTAAGGATTTTTGCATCTATGTCATCAGTGATATTGGCCTGTAGTTTTCTTTTTTTGTGGGATCTTTGTCAGGTTTTGGTATTAGGCTGATGGTGGCCTCATAGAATGAGTTTGGAAGTTTACCTTCCTCTGCAATTTTCTGGAAGAGTTTGAGCAGGATAGGTGTTAGCGCTTCTCTAAATTTTTCGTAGAATTCAGCTGTGAAGCCGTCTGGACCTGGGCTTTTGTTGGCTGGAAGATTTTTGGTTACAGTTTCAATTTCCGTGCTTGTGATGGGTCTGTTAAGATTTTCTATTTCTTCCCTGGTCCAGTTTTGGAAAGTTGCACTTTTCTAAGACTTTGTCCATTTCTTCCACGTTGTCCATTTTATTGGCATATAATTGTTGATAGTAGTCTCTTATGATCCTTTGTATTTCTGTGTTTTCTGTTGTGATCTCTCCATTTTCATTTCTAATTTTATTGATTTGATTTTTCTCCCTTTGTTTCTTGATGAGTCTGGCTAATGGTTTGTCAATTTTATTTATCGTTTCAAAGAACCAGCTTTTGGTTTTGTTGATTTTTGCTATGGTCTCTTTTGTTTCTTTTGCATTTATTTCTGCTCTAATTTTTAAGATTTCTTTCCTTCTACTAACCCTGGGGTTCTTCATTTCTTCCTTTTCTAGTTGCTTTAGATGTAGAGTTAGTTTATTTATTTGACTTTTTTCTTGTTTCTTGAGGTGTGCCTGTATTGCTATGAACTTTCCCCTTAGGACTGCTTTTACCGTGTCCCACAAGTTTTGGGTTGTTGTGTTTTCATTTTCATCCGTTTCTATGCAAATTTTGATTTCTTTTTTGATTTCTTCTGTGATTTGTTGGTTATTCAGCAGCGTGTTGTTCAGCCTCCATATGTTGGAATTTTTAATAGTTTTTCTCCTGTAATTGAGATCTAATCTTACTGCATTGTGGTCAGAAAAGATGCTTGGAATGATTTCTATTTTTTTGAATTTACCAATGCTAGCTTTATGGCCCAGGATGTGATCTATCCTGGAGAAGGTTCCATGTGCACTTTAGAAAAAGTTGAAATTCATTGTTTTGGGATGAAATGTCCTATAGATATCAATTAGGTCTAACTGGTCTATTGTATCATTTAAAGTTTGTGTTTCCTTGTTAAATTTCTGTTTAGTTGATCTATCCATAGGTGTGAGTGGGGTATTAAAATCTCCAACTATTATTGTGTTAGTGTTAATTTCTCCTTTCATACTTGTTAGCATTTGTCTTACATACTGTGGTTCTCCCACGTTGGGTGCATATATATTTATAATTGTTATATCTTCTTCTTGGATTGATCCTTTGATCATTATGTAGTGACCTTCTTTGTCTCTTTTCACAGCCTTTGTTTTAAAGTCTATTTTATCTGATATGAGTATCGCTACTCCTGCTTTCTTTTGGTCCCTATTTGCATGGAAAATCTTTTTCCAGCCCTTCACTTTCAGTCTGTATGTATCCCCTGTTTTGAGGTGGGTCTCTTGTAGACAACATATGTAGGGGTCTTGTTTTTGTATCCATTCAGCCAGTCTTTGTCTTTTGGTTGGAGCATTCAACCCATTTACGTTTAAGGTAATTACTGATAAGTATGATCCCATTGCCATTTACTTTATTGTTTGGGGTTTGAATTTATACACCGTTTTTGTGTTTCCTGTTTAGTATTTGTTGGAGAGCTGGTTTGGTGGTGCAGAATTCTCTCAGCTTTTGCTTGTCTGCAAAGCTTTTGATTTCTCCTTCATACTTGAATGAGATCCTTGCTGGGTACAATAATCTGGGCTGTAGGTTATTTTCTTTCATCATTTTAAGTATGTCTTGCCATTCCCTCCTTGCTTGAAGAGTTTCTATTGAAAGATCAGCTGTTATCCTTATGGCAATTCCCTTGTGTGTTATTTGTTGTTTTTCCCTTGCTGCTTTTCATATTTGTTCTTTGTGTTTGATTTTTGTTAATGTGATTAATATGTGTCTTGGGGGGTTTCGCCTTGGCTTTATCCTGTTTGGGACTCTCTGGGTTTCTTGGACTTGAGTGAGTATTTCCTTCACCATTTTAGGGAAGTTTTCAACTATTATCTCCTCAAGTATTTTCTCACGGTCTTTCTTTTTGTCTTCTTCTTCTGGGACCCCTATGATTCGAATGTTGTAGCGTTTAATATTGTCCTGGAGGTCTCTGAGATTGTGCTCATTTCTTTTAATTCGTTTTTCATGTATCCTCTCTGATTCATTTATTTCTACCATTCTATCTTCGAATTCACTAATCCTATCTTCTGCCTCTGTTATTCTACTATTTGTTGCCTCCAGAGTGTTTTTAATTTCATTTATTGCATTATTCATTATATATTGACTCTTTTTTTATTTCTTCTAGGTCCTTGTTAAACCTTTCTTGCATCTTCTCAATCCTTGTCTCCAGGCTATTTATCTGTGATTCCATTTTAATTTCAAGATTTTAGATCCATTTCACTATCCTTACTCGGAATTCTTTATCAGGTAGATTCCCTATCTCTTCCTCTTTTGTTTGGTTTGGTGGGCATTTATCCTGTTCCTTTATCTGCTGGGTATTCCTCTGTCTCATCTTGTTTAAATTGCTGAGTTTGGGGTGTCCTTTCTGTATTCTGGCAGTTTGTGGAGTTCTTTACTGTGGCATTTCCTCGCTGTGTGTAGGTTTGTACAGGTGTCTTGTCAAGGTTTCCTGGTTAGGGAAGCTTGTGTCCGTGTTCTGGTGGGTGGAGCTGTATTTCTTCTCTCTGGAGTGCAATGAAGTGTCCAGTAATGAGTTATGAGATGTTTGTGGTTTTGGGGTGACTTTGGGCAACCTGTATCTTGAAGCTCAGGGCTGCGTTCCTTTGTTGCTGGAGAATTTGCTTGGTATGTCTTGCCCTGGAACTTGTTGGCCCTTGTGTGGTGCTTGATTTCAGTGTCGGTATGGAGGCATTTGATGAGCTCCTGTCAATTAATGTTCCTTGGAGTCAGGAGTTCCCTGGAGTCAGGGTTTGGACTTAAGCCTCCTGCTTCCAGTTATCTGTCTTACTTTTACAGTAGTTTCAAAACTTCTCCTTCTATACAGCACCATTGATAAAACATCTACGTTAAAGAAGAAAAGTTTCTCTACTGTGAGGGCCACTCAGAAAGGTTCACAGCATTACATGGAGAAGAGAAGAGGGATGAGGGAGTTAGAGGTGACCCAAATGAGATCAGGTGGAATCAATAGTGGAGAGAGTGGGCTGGCCAGTAGTCACTTCCTTATGTGCACTCCACAACTGGACCGCTCAGAGATGTTCACAGAGTTATACAGAGATGAGAAGAAGGAGGAAGGAGACAGAGGTGGCCAGAAGGATAAAAGGGGGGAATGAAAAGGAGGGAGACAGATCCAGCCAGTAATCAGTTCCCTAAGTGTTCTCCACCGTCTGGAATACACAGAAATTCACAGAGTTGGGTAGAGTAGAGAGGGGTTAGGGAGGAGACACAGGCGACCTGGTGGAGAAAAAGGAGAGTCCAAAGGGAGAGAGAGCAGTCAAGCCAGTAATCTCGCTCCCTAGTGAAAAATGGGTACTGAAGATTGGGTTCTTAAAGGTACAAAATTGGTAACAAATACATAAAAGCAAAAATTAAAAATCTAGAGTAGAGTTTGGAATTTCAAAAATACGATGTTAAAGAAAAGAAGAAGGAAAAGAAAGAGAGAAAAAACGAACAAAGAAAAACAAACAAGGTCGCAAAAATTATCAAGAAAATACAGGTACAAAATTGATAACTAATACCAAAAAGCAAAAATTAAAAATCTAGAGTAGAGTTTGGAATTTCAAAAATACAATGTTAAAAAAAAGGAAGAAGAAAACTAAAGAGAAAACAAACAAACAAAAACAAGCAATGTCGCAAAAATTATAAAGAAACTACAGGTACAAAATTGATATCAAATATCAAAAAGCATAAATTAAAAATCTAGAGTACAGTTTGGAATTTCAAAAATACAATGTTAAAGAAAAGAAGAAAAAAACAAAACAAAAAAACAAGGTCAAAAAATTATTATATATATATATATATATATATATATATGAAGTTTGCTGAAGAAGAAAAAAATAGGGTCTTTTTTTTTTGCAAAGTAATAGGTTATAAAAGTGAAAATTAAATGAACAATAGAGAACTTAAAATTAAAAAAATTTAAAAAAAGTAAGAATGATCATAAAAATATATCTAGGACTTTCTCTGGTTTTGTTGTGAGTATCGTGGGTTCGGTTCATTTTTGGCTAGTTCCTTGGTCCAACTTATATTTCTCAAGATCTATAGGCGCCTTCCTATGTAGTCCTAGTAACCACAGGGTTTTAATCTATTGCCTGTAGCTTCCAAGGCGTTTCCCTCTGTTATAGCTTCTTTTGTTTGCTGGTCTCTTCAGTGTCTGGTTTACGCCCTGACACAAAGGGGACGGTGGAGGACACTTTTTTTTTTTAGGCTCACTTGTTCAGTTGCGCTGTGGGGAGGGAGGGAGGGAGTGATGCTGCAAACAAATAACACTGGCGTGTGCTCGCAGTGCCTCAGCCACACTGGGTCTGCCCCCGCTCACGGCGCGTGTAGCCTTCCTGCCCACACTGCTCGGGCTCTAGGTTGTTCCACCGGGAACAATCCGAGGCTGGCCCTGGGCTGCATGCACCTCCCAGGTCCAAGCCGCTCAGGTTCAGGCACTCGGGTAGTCCTCAGAGGCACAGACTCGGTTGGGCCTGCGTTTTGTGCTCTTCCCAGGTCCGAGCAGCTCAGGTGATGAGGTGTTTGGCGAGCGCCAATGTTGTGACTTATCGCCTCCCCGCCACTCGGTTATCTGGGTGTAAAACAGGCGCACCTTCTCAGGCAGATGTTGACCGTCCAGATCCCCAAGAAGTTTTAGTTAGCAAAGAAGGCTGCTTACAGTTTTATAGATAATGTCTCTCTGGGGCTGCGATTGCCCCCTTCTAGCTCTGGCTGCCTGTCACCGGAGGGGGAAGGTCTGCAGCCGGCTATCTCTGTTCAGTCCTTTGTTCCGTGCGCGGGCCTGGCGGTGTCTTAGGTTAGGGCTGGCTTTTTGCGTGGTAGATATCCCAGAGTCTGGTTTGCTAGCCCAAGTTATTTCGTTCAGATAGTGCTCAGGGTATTCAGGCCAGATTCTTACTCTAAGCGATGCAGCCCGCGCCGCGCCTCCCTGCCCAGCCCCTGCTTGCTAATGGTGTGAGCAGGCGTCTGCACTGCTTTGCGGCTGGGGAAGTTACCGTAGGGCTTGCAATCTGCGAGTTTTAATTGTTTATTTATTTTTATCCCCCTTATGTTGCCCTTTGTGCTTCCAAAGCTTGGCAAAGATTTGGCAGTGAAAAGCTTTCCTGGTGTTTGGAAACGTTTCTCTTTTTAAGACTATCTTCCCGGGACGGAAATCCCTCCCTCCCTCTTTTGTCTCTTTTTTTGTCTTTTATACTTTTTCCTACCTACTTTCCAAGAGTTGGGTTCTTTTCTGGGTGCCTGATGTCCTCTGGCAGCATTCATAAGTTGTATTGTGGAATTTACTCGACGTTTAAATGCTCTTTTGATGAAATTGTTTGGGGGGGAAAGAGTTCTCCCCGTCCTACTCCTCAGCAATCTTGGCTCCTCTCTTGTGGAGTTTGGAGAGAGCACGCGGGATTGCTCTCCAGGCCATGCAGGAAAAGAAGGCCCTCATCTCACGATGTCGGGGGAGTCTCGTGGTTTTTCTGGAGCTGCGGTGCCAGTGTGGGGTTTCTCACAAGGTACGACCGGGAGCTCAGGGAGCCTCTCGTGTGGTGTCAGGGAAGTCAAGTCTCCATACGAGTGGCGAGGGGGCGCACGTCATTGCTCTCGAGTCATGGTAGTGGAATCAGGGCTCAACGCAATGAAAAAGGACGCTCGAGGTCTTTCTCGGGTTGCGGCAGGAAACCCTGGGTTCCCTCGACTTGTGCCTGTGACCTCAGGTAGCTTCTCAGGGTGCCTCTGAGAAGTCAGGGATACTATGGAGCTGGGAGAGGCCTCTCGGGACTCCACTGGGTTTGCTGCAATGGAAGAGGGCCTAATCTCGAGATCAGGAAGGAACCTCAGGGTTCCTCTCCATTTCTGACTCAGATTGCAGGGTCCCTGCAGAGTTGGGACAGGAGAGTCAGGCCTCGTCTTGTGTGGAGGAATGGAACTCCGCTTGCCTCTCGAGTTGTTCAAGGAGTGACAGGCCACTTGTCGAGCTGTGTGTGGAACCTGCGGTTTTTTCCAGACAATGCACGGGGGTGTCAGTGCCCCTTCGTGATGTGCTTTCATCCACAGGGTTGCCTTCGAAGTGGTGTGCGGGCATCGGGTTCTTATGAAGAGCAGACCAGGAAATCGGGGTCTTTTGGAATGCGGCACCACACACGAGGCTACGTCTCGAATTTCCTCGTGAGACGGGCCTCATGCTGAGGTGCCCCTGGAAGGTCGGGAAAGCCTTCCAGACAAAGCAGGTTAATCGACCCTCCTGTCGCGATCAGGAGGGGAGAAGGGGTTCAGATGAAGTGGTGCCGGGAACCTCGGTGTTCCCCTTGAGTGAGACCAGTATTTCAGGGAACTTTTGGGGTCTCACGAAGCTTGCCAAATACTGTTTCAAACTTCAAGATGAAACGTGGGACTTCTCTTGAGACGCTGTGGCGGGCAAGGGCCTCATCTTGTGATGAAGGGGAAACCACGTGGTTTTTTTCGAGTTGCGATGGGATTGTTGACTTACGACGGGGAATTCAGGTTTCCTCTTCTGTTGGCCCAGGGAAGTCCATTCTTCCATTCGAGTTGCCAGGGAGAGCTGGGTGGGAATTGCTCTCAAGTCACGGCAGGTCAAAATAGACCTCATCTATGCTTGTGTCCAGGACCTAATGTTCCTCTCCAGGGGCGATAGGGATCACGGGGACGCATTCCAGACTCACCCAGTGAGTCAGGCCTCGGCTCGAGGGGAAGCAAAGGATTCTGATATCCTCCTGGGTCACGATAGGTATCTCTTGGAGCCCACTGAGTGGCCTCCAGGGAGTCAAGCCTCCTGTGGAGTTGGAGAGAGGACTCGGGATTGCTCTCCAGGCCATACAGGAAAGAAGGCCCTCAGCTCGCAATGACGGGGGCGTCTTGTGGGTTTTCTCGAGTTGGAGCGCAAGTATGAGTTTTCTCACGAGGTACGACGGGGAGCTCAGGGAGCCTCTCGTGTGGCGCCAGGAAAGTCAGGTGTCTATGCGTGTGATGAGGAGGAGCCCATAAATGCTCTCGAGTCATGGTAGGGAAATCGGGACTCAAGACGCGTTGAAGAAGGAGTCTCGAGGTCTTTCTCAGGTTGCGGCAGGAAACCCTGGGTTCCCTCGATTTGTACCGGTGACCTCAGGGAGCTTCTCAGGGTGCCTCTGAGAAGTCAGGCATACTGTGGACTTGGGAGGCGCTCTCGGAACTCCACTGGGTTTGGTGCAATGGCAAAGGTTCTCATCTCGAGTTGAGGCAGGAACCTAAGGGTTCCTCTCCATTTAAAACTCCGACCACAGGGTCCCTGAAGAGTTGGGACAGTAGAGTCAGGCCTCGTCTTGTGTGGAGGAATGGAACTCCACTTGCCTCTCGAGTTGTTCACAGGATAACAGACCATTTGTCGAGCTGTGAGTGGAACCTTCGGTTTTTTCCGTAAGATGCATGAGGGGGTCAGTGCCCCTTCGTGTTGTGCCTTCATCCACAGGGTTGCCTTCAAAGAGGTGTCCGGACATCGGGTTCTTATCAATAGCAGAGCAGGAAATCGGGGTCTTTCAGAACGTGGCACCATCCATGAGGCTACGTCTCGAATTTCTTCATTAGACTGGTGTCATCCTGAGGTGCGCCATGAAGATCGGGAACCCCTTCCAGACAAAGCAGGGGAATCGACCATCTTGTCACGATCAGGAGGAGTGAAAGGGCTCAGTTGAAGTCGTGCCGGGAACCTGGTGTTCCCCTCGAGTGGGACCGGTGTGTCGGGAAACTTTTGGGGTCACTTCAAGGGTGCCAAGTACTGTTTTGCACTGCAATACGGACTTGGGGCTTCTCTTGACACGCTGTAGAGGGCAAGGGCCTCATCTTGGGATGACGGGGGAATCACGTGGTTTTTCTCAAGGTGCGGCGGGATTCTCGAGTTACGACGGGGAATTCAGGCTTCCTCTTGTGTTGGCCCAGGGAAGTCCAATCTTCCATTTGAGTTTCGAGGGAGAGCTGGGGTTTGCTCTTGAGTCACTGCAGGGCAAAAGAGACCTCATCTAGGCTTGTGTCCAGGACCTAATATTCCTCTCCAGGGCCGACAGCGATCTCGGGGTTGCATTCCAGACGCATCCTGGGAGTCAGAGCTCGACTCGAGGGGAAGCAAAGGACCCCACTCTCCTCTTGAGTCACCACAGGTGTCTCTTGGAGCCCACTGAGTGGCCTAAAGGGAGTCAAGCCCCCTGTGGAGTTTGGAGAGAGGACTCAGGATTGCTCTCCAGGCCATGCAGGAAAAGAAGACCCTCATCTCGCGATGACAGGGGCGTCTTGTTGGTTTTCTCGAGCTGCGGTGCCAGTGTGCGGTTTCTGACGAGGTGCGACGGGAAGCTCAGGGAGCCTTTTGTGTGGCACCAGGGAATTCATGTCTCCATGCGCATGGCAAGGGGGAGCGCGTCATTGCTCTCGAGATATGATACGGGAATCGGGCCTCAAGACACGTTAAAGCAGGACTCTCAAGGTCTTTCTCGGGTTGCGGCAGGAAACCCTGGGTTCCGTCGACTTCTGCCGGTGACCTTAGGGAGCTTCTCAGGGTGCCTCTGAGAAGTCAGGCATACTGTGGATTTGGGACGGGCCTCTCGGGACTCCACTGGTTTTGTGGCAATGGAAAAGGGCCTCATCTTGAGTGGAGGCAGGAACCTCAGGCTTCCTCTCCATTTCTGACTCGGTGCGCAAGGTCCCTAGAGTTGTGACAGGAGAGTCAGGCATCGTCTTGTGTGGAGGAATGGAACTCCGCTTGCTTCTCGAGTTGTTCACGAGGTGACAGGCCACTTGTGGAGCTGTGTGAGGAACCTGCGGGTTTTTCCGGAAGATGCACGGGGTGTCAGTGCCCCTACGTGTTGTGCCTTCATCCACAGGCTTGCCTTCGAAGAGGTGTCCAGGAGTCTGGTTTTGATCAAAAGTGGACCATGGAATCGGGGTCTTTCGGCATGTAGTATGGCCCTCGAGGCTACCTCTCGAATTTCCTCGTGAGACCGGCCTCATCCTGAGGTGTGCCGGGAAGGTCGGGAATCCCTTCGAGACAAAGCAGTGGAATCGACCCTCCTATCGCGATCAGGAGAGGAGAAAGGCCTCAGATGAAGTGGTGCCGGAAACTTCAGTGTCCCCTCTAGTGAGATCGGTATATAGGGGAACTTTTGGGGTCGCATCAAGGGTGCCAAGTACTGTTTCGCACTTCAAGACGGAATGTGAGACTTCTCTTGAGACGCTGTAGGGGGCAAGGGCCTCATCTTGCAATACGGGGAACCACGTGATTTTTCTCGAGTTGCGGCGGGTTTCTCAAATTACAACTGGAAATTCAGGCTTCCTCTTGTGTTGGCTCAGAAAGGCCAATCTTCCATTCGAGTTGCAAGGGAAAGCTAGGGGTTGCGCTTGAGTCACTGCAGGGCCAAAGAGACCTCATCTAGGCTTTTGTCCAGGACCTAAGGTTCCTCTCCAGGGGCGACAGGGATCCAGGGTTGCATTCCAGACTCACCCTCGTAGTCAGGCCTCATCTCGAGGGGAAGCAAAGGACACCGCTCTCCTCCTGAGTATCGACGGGTATCTCTTGGAGCCCACTGAGTGACCTAAAGGGAGTCAAGCCTCCTTTGGAGTTTGGAGAGAGGATTCGGGATTGCTCTTCAGGTCATTCGGGAAAGAAGGCCCTCATTTCACCATGACAGGGGCGTCTCGTGGGTTTTCTCGAGCTGCGGCGCCAGTGTGGGGTTTCTCACGAGGTACGATGGGGAGCTCAGGGAGCCTCTCATGTGGTGCCGGGGAAGTCAGATCTTCATGCGCGTGGCGAGGGGGAGCGCGTCATTTTTCTCCAGTCATGGTAGGGGAATCGGGCCTCAAGACGGGTGAAGAAGGACTCGCGAGGTTTTTCTCAGGTTACGGCAGGAAACCCTGGGTTCCGTCGACTTATGCCCGTGACCTCAGGGAGCTTTTCAGGGTGCCTCTGAGAAGTCAGGGATACTGTGCAGTTGGGAGGGGCCGCTCCGAACTCCACTGGGTTTGGTGCAGTAGAAGAGGGCCTTATCTCGAGTTGAGGCAGGAACCTCATGGTTCCTCTCCATTTCTGAATCGGATCTCAGTGTCCATGCAGAGTTGGGACAGGAGAGTCAGGCCTCGTCTTGTGTGGAGGAATTTAACTCCTCTTGCCTCTCGAGTTGTTCATGGGGTGACAGGCCACTTGTCGATCTGTATGTGGAACTTGCGGGCTTTTCCAACGATGCAGGAGGGTGTCAGACCCCTTCGTTTTGTGCCTTCGTCCACAGGATTGCCTTCGAAGAGGTGTCCTAGCATTGGGTTCTTATCAAGAGCAGACAGGGAAATCGGGGTCTTTTGGCGTGTGGCACCAACCACAAGGCTACGTCTCGAATTTCCTCGTGAGACCGGCCTCATCCTGAGGTGCGCCGGGAAGGTCCGGAACCCCTTCCAGACAAAGCAGGGTAATCGACCCTCCCGTCGCGATCAGGAGGGGATAAGGGGCTCAGAACAAGCGGTGCACCGAACCTTGGTGTTCCCCTCGAGTGAGACCAGGGTGTCGGGGAACTTTTGTGCTAACATCAAGGTTGCCAATTATCGTTTTAAACTACAAGATGGAACGTAGGGCTTCTCCTGAGACGCTGTAGCTGGCAAGGGCCTCATCTTGCGATGACGGGGGAACCACGTGGTTTTCCTCGAGTTGCAGCGGGATTTTCGAATTACGACGGGGAATTCAGGTTTCCTCTTGTGTTGTCCCAGGGAAGTCCATTCTTCCATTCGAGGTGCGAGGGAGAGCAGGGGATTGCTCTCGAGTCACTTCAGGGCAAATGAGACCTCATCTATGCTTGTGTCTAGGACCTAATGTTCCTCTCCAGGGGCGACAGGGATCTCGGGGTTGCATTCCAGACTCACCTGAGGAGTCAGGCCTGGTATATAGGGGAAGCAAAGAATTCCGCTCTCCTCTCGAGTCCCAACGGGTATCTCTTGGAGCCCACAGAGTGGCCTAAAGGGAGTCAGGCCTCCTGTGGAGTTTGAAGAGAGGCCTCGAGATTGCTCTCCAGGCCATGCAGGAAAAGAAGGCCTTCATCTCGCGATGACAGAGGCGTCTCGTGGGTTTTCTCGAGCTGGGGAGCCAGTGTGGGATTTCTCACGAGGTATGACGGGGAGCTCAGGGAGCCTCTCGTGTGGCGCCAGGGAAGTCAAGTCTCCATGCGAGTGGCGAGGGGGAATGCGTCATTGCTCTCGAGTCATGGTAGGGGAATCGGGATTCAAGATGCGTTGAAGGAGGATTTTCGAGGTCTTTCTCGGGTTGCGTCAGGGAACCCTGTGTTTCCTCGACTTGTGCCGGTGACCTCAGGGAGCTTCTAAGGGTGCCTCTGAGAAGTCGCGATACTGTGGATTTGGGAGGGGCCTCTCGGGCCTCCACTGTTTTTGGTGTAATGGAAGAGGGCCTCATCTCGAGTGGAGTCAGGAACCTCAGGGTTCCTCTCCATTTCGGACTCCGATCGCAGGGTCCCTTCAGAGTTGGGACCGGAGAGTCAGGCCTCGTCTTGAGTGGAGGAATGGAACTCTGCTTGCCTCTCGAGTTGTTCATGGGATGACAGGCCTCTTGTCGAGCTGTGTGTGGAACCTGCGGCTTTTACCGAATGATGCACGGGAGTGTCAGTGACCCTTCGTTTTGTGCCTTCGTCCACAGGGCTGCCTTCGAAGAGGTGTCCGGGCATCGGGTTCTTCTCAAGAGTGGGCCGGGAAATCGGGGTATTTCGGCATGTGACACCACCCACGACGCTATGTCTCGAATTTCCTCGTGAGACCGGCCTCATCCTGAGGTGCGCCGGGAATGTGGGGAACCCCTTCCAAACAAAGCAGGGGAATAGACCCTCCTGTCTCGAACAGGAGGGGAGAAGGTGCTCAGATGAAGTGGTGCGGGAACCTCGGTGTTCCTGTCGAGTGAGACCGGCGTGTCCGGGAACATTTGGTGTCGCATCAAGGGTGCAAAGTACCGTTTTGCACTTCAAGACGGAACGTGGTTCTTTTCTTGAGACGCCATAGCAGCAAGGGCCTCATCTTGGGATGACGTTGGAAACACGTGGTTTTTCTCGAGTTGCGGCGGGATTCTCGAGTTACGAAGGGGATTTCTGGCTTCCTCTTGTGTTGGCCCAGGGAAGCCCAATCTTCCATTCGAGTTGCGAGGGAGAGCTGGGGGTTGCGCTCGAGTCACTGCAGGGCAAAAGAAACCTCATCCAGGCTTGTGTCTAGGACCTAATGTTCCTCTCAAGGGATGACTGGGATCTTGGGGTTGCATTCTAGACTCACCCAGGAGTCAGGCGTCCTCTCGAGGGGAAACAAAGGACTTCTCTCTCTTCTCGAGTCGCGACGGGTATTTCTTGGAGCCCACTGAGTGGACTAAAGGGAGTCAAGCCTCCTCTGGAGTTTGGAGAGAGGACTCGGGATTGCACTCCAGGACATGCAGGAAAAGAAGGCCCTCATCTCACGATGACGGGGGGGGGGTCTCGGTGGTTTTACCGAGCTGCAGCGCCTGTGTTGGTTTCTCAGGAGGTACGACGGGGAGCTCAGGGAGACTCTTGTGTGGCGCCAGGGAAGTTAGGTCTCGATGCGTGTGGCGAGGGGGAGCGCGTCATTGCTCTCGAGTCATGGTAGGGGAATCAGGCCTCTAGACGCGTTGAAGGACTCTCAAGATCTCTCTCGGGTCTTGGCAAGAATACCTGGGTTCCCTCGACTTGTGCCGGTGACCTCACGGAGATTCTCCGGGTGCCTCTGAGAAGTCAGGGATACTGTGGAGTTGGGAAAGACCTCTCGGGACTCCACTGGGTTTGGTGAAATGGAAGGGGGCCTCATCTCGAGGGGAGGCAGGAACCTCAGGGTTCCTCTCCATTTCTGATTCCGATCGCAGCCCCCTGCATAGTTGGGAGAGGTGAGTCAGGCCTTGTCTTGTGTGCAGGAATGGACCTCCGCTTGCCTCTCGAGTTGTTCACTGGGTGACAGGCACTTGTTGAGCTGTATGAGTAACCCGCGGTCTTTTCCGGACGATGCACGGGGGTGTCAGTGCCCCTTCGTGTTGTGCCTTCATCCACACTATCTTCGAATAGGTGTCTGGGCATTGCGTTCTTATCAAGAGCGGATCGGGAAATTGTGGTCTTTCGGCATGTGGCACCACCATCGAGGCTACGTCTCAAATTTCCTCGTGAGACAGCCTCATCTGAGGTGCGTGGAGAAGGTCGGGAACCCCTTGCAGACAAAGCAGGGGAATCGACCCTCCTTCCGCGATCAGGAGGGGAGAAGGGGCTCAGAAGAAGTGGTGCCAGGAACCTCGGTGTTCCCCTCTAGTGCGACCCGTATGTCGGGGAACTTTTGGGGTAGCATTAAGGGTGCCAAATATCATTTCGCACTTGAAGACAGAACGTGGGACTACTCTTGAGACGCTGGAGCGGGCAAGGGCCTCATCTTGCGAAGACGTTGGAACCACGTGTTTTTTCTCGAGTTGCGCCGGGATTCTCGAGTGACGATGGGGATTACAGGCTTCCTCCTCTGTTGGCCCTGGGAAGTCCAATCATCCATTCGAGTTGCGAGGGAGAGCTGGGGGTTGCGCTCGAGTTACTGCAGGGCAAAAGCGACCTCATCTAGCCTTGTGTTCAGGACCCAGTGATCCTCTCCAAGGGCGACAGGGATCTCGGGTTTGCATTACAGACTCACCCGGGGAGTTAGGCCTCGTCTCGAGGGGAAGCAAAGGACTTGGCTATCCTCTCGAGTTGCGACGCGTATCTCTTGGAGCCCACTGAGTAGTCTAAAGGGAGTCAACCCTCCTCTTCAGTTTGGAGAGAGGACTCGGGATTGCTCTCCAGGCCATGCAGGAAAAGAAGGCCCACATCTCGAGATGACGGGGGCGTCTCATGGGTTTTCTCGAGCTGCGGCGCCAGTGTGGGGTTTCTCACGAGGTACGACGGGGAGTTCAGGTAGCCTCTCGTGTGGCAACAGGGAAGTCAGGTCTCCATGGGTGGGGCAAGGGGGAGCGCGTCATTGCTCTCCAGTCAGGGTAGGGGAATCGGGCCTCATGACGGGTTGAAAAAGGACTCTCGATGTCTTTCTAGGGTTGCGGCAGGAAACCCTGGGTTCCCTTGACTTGTGCCGGTGACCTCAGGGAGCGTCTCAGGGTGCCTCTGAGAAGTCAGGGATACTGTGGATTTGGGAGAGGCCTCTCGGGACTCCTCTGGGTTTGGTGCAATGGAAGTGGGCCTCATCTCGAGTTGAGGCAGGAACCTCAGGGTTCTGCTCCTGACTTCCTGGAGGCCGGATCTGACTCAGATCGCAGGGTCCCTGTTGAGTTTGCTCAGGAGTGTCAGGTCTCGTGTTCTGCGGAGGAATGGAACTCCGCTTACATCTCAAGTTGTTCAAGGATGACACCACTTTTCGTGATGTATGTGGAACCTGCGGGTTTTTCGGAGATGCACGGGGGCGTCAGTGCTCCTTCCTATTGTGCCTTCATCCACAGGGTTGCTTTCGAAGAGGTGTCCGGGCATCGTGTTCTCCTCAAGTGCGGACCGGGAAATTGGGGTCTTTCAGCATGTTGCACCACCCACTAGGCTACGTCTCGAATTTTCTCGTGAGACCGGCCTCATCCTGAGGCGCGCAGGAAAGTCCGGGAACCCTTTCCAAACAAAGCAGGGGAATCGACCCTACTTTCGGGATCAGGAGGAGAGAAAGGGCTCAGATGAAGTAGTGCCGGGAACCTCGGTGCTCTCCTTGAGTGAAAGTCGGGTAACTTTTCTGGTTGCATCAAGGGTGCCAAGTACCATTTTGCACTTCAAGACGGAACCTGGGACTTCTCTTGAGATGCTGTAGTGGGCAAGGGCCTCATCTAGCGCTGACGGGGGACCCACGTGTTTTTTCTCGAGTTGCGGCAGGATTCTGGAGTTACGATGGGGAATACAGGTTTCCTCTTGTGTTGGCCCAGGGAAGTCCAATCTTCCATTCGAGTTGCAAGTGAGAGCTGGAGATTGCTCTCGAGTCACTGCAGGGCAAAATAGAGCTCATCTAGGTTTGTGTCCAGGACCGAGTTTTTCTCTCCAGGGGCGACAGGGATCTCGGGGTTGCATTCCAGACTCACCCGGGGAGTCAGGCCTCGTCTCGAAGGGAATGAATGGACTCCGCTCTCCTCTCGAGTCGCGACGGGTATCCCTTGGAGCCCAAGAGTGGCCTAAATGGAGTTAAGCCTCCTGTGGAGTTTGGAGAGAGGACTCGGGATTGCTCTCTAGGCCATGCAGGAAAAGAAGGCCCTCATCTCGCGATGACGGGGGCGTCTCGTGGGTTTTCTCAAGGTGCAGTGCCTGGTTGGGGTTTCTCACGAGATAGGACGGGGAGCTCAGGGAGACTCCTGTGGTGCCACGGAAGTCAGGTCTCCATGGACGTGGCGTGGGGGAGCGCCTCATTGCTGTCGAGTCATGGTAGGGGAATCAAGCCTCAAGACGCTTCGAAGAAGAACTCTCGAGGTCTTTCTCGGGGTGTGGCAGGAAACCCTGGGTTCCCTCGACTTGTGCCCATGACCTCAGGGAGCTTAGCGGGGTTCCTCTGAGAAGTCAGGGATACTGTGGAGTTGAGAGGGGCTTCTCGGGACATCACAGGGACTGGTGCAATTGAAGAGGACCTAATCTCGGATTGAGGCAGTAACGTCAGGGTTCCTCTCCATTTCTGACTCGGATAGCAGGGTCCCTGCAGAGTTGGGACAGGAGAGTCAGACCTCGTCTTGTGTGGAGTAATGGAACTCCGCTTGCCTCTCGAGTTGTTCACGGGATGACAGGCCACCTGTCGAGTTGTATGTGGAACCTGCGGTTTTGGGGGACGATGCACAGGGGTGTCAGTGCCCCTTCGTGTTGTGCCTTCATCCACAGGGTTACCTTCGAAGAGGTGACCGGGCATCGGGATCTTATCAATAGCGGACCAGGAAATCGGGGTCTTTCGGCATGTGGCACAACCCACGAGGCTACGTCTCGACTTCGCTCGTGAGACTGGCCTCATCCTGAGGTTCGCCGGGAAGTCTGGGAACCCCTTCCAGACAAAGCAGGGGAATCGACCCTCCTGTCGCCATCAGGAGGGGAGAAGAGGCTCAGCTGAAGCGGTGCTGGGAACCTCCATGTTCTCCTCGAGTGAGACCGGGGTGTCAGGGAAATTTGGGGGTCGCATCAAGGGTGCCAAGTACCGTTTCACACTTCAAGACGGAACATGGGACTTCCCTGGAGACGCTATAGCAGACAGGGGCCTCATATTTCGATGACGGAGGAGCCACGTTGTTTTTCTCCAGTTGCCGCGGGATTCTCGAATTACAATGGGGAATACAGGCTTCCTCTTGTGTTGGCCCAGGGAAGTCCAATCATCCATTCGAGTTGCGAGGGAGAGCTGGGGATTGCACTTGAGTCAATGCAGGACAAAAAAGACCTCATTTAGGCTTGTGTCCAGGACCGAGTTTTCCTCTACAGGGGCGACACGGATCTCGGGATCCCATTCCAGACTCACCCCAGTAGTCAGGCCTCGGCTCGAGGGGAAGCAACGGACTCTGCTCTCCTCTAGAGTAGCGACGTGTATCTCTTGGAGGCTACTGAGTGGCCTAAAGGGAGTCAGGCCTCCAGTGGAGTTTGGAGAGTGGACTCGGGATTGCTCTCTAGGTCATGTAGGAAAAGAAGGCCTTCATCCTACGATGATGGGGGCGTCTCGTGAGTTTTCTCGAGCGGCGGTGCCAGTGTGGGGTTTTCATGAGGTAGGACAGGGAGCGCAGGGAGCCTCTCGTGTGGCGCCAGGGAAGTTAGGTTTCAATGGGCGTGGCGAGGGGAATGCGTCATTGCTCTCCAGTCATGGTAGGGTATCGGGCCTCAAGACGCGGTAAAGAAGGACTCTCAAGGTCTTTCTCAGAATGCAGCAGGAAACCCTGGGTTCACTCGACTTGTGCCAGTGACCGCAGAGAGCTTCTGAGGGTGCCTCTGAGAATCAGGGATACTGTGGAGTTTTAGGGGCCTCTCGGGACTCCACTGGGTATGGTGCAATGGAAGAGGGCCTCATTTCGAGTTGATGCAGGAACGTCAGGTTTCATCTACATTTCTGACTCTGATCGCACGGTCCCTGCAGAATTGGGAAAGGAGAGTCAGGCCTTCTCTTGTGTGGAGGAACGGAACTCCGCATGCCTCTCTAGTTCTTCAAGGGATGACAGGACACTTGTCGATCTGTGTTTGGAATCTGCGTGTTTTTCCGTACTATGCATGGGGATGTCAGTACCCCTTCGTGTTGTGCATTCATCCACAGGTTTGCTTTCGAAGAGGTGTCCTGGCATCGGGTTCTTATTAAGAGCGGACCGGGAAATCGGGGTCTTTCCGCATGTGGCACCACCAACCAGGCTACATCTCGAATTTCCTAGTGAGACCGGCCTCATCCTGAGGTGCAGCGGGAAGGTCGGAACCCCTTGCAGACAAAGCAGGGGAATCGACCCTCCTGTCTCGATCAGGAGGGGAGAAGGGGCACAGATGAGGTGATGCCGGGAACCTCGGTGTTCCCCTCCAGTGAGACCAGTGTGTTGGGGAACTTTTGGGGTCGCATCAAAGGTGCCAAGTACCGTATCGCACTTCAAGATGGAACGTAAGGCTTCTTTTGAGACGCTCTAGTGGCAATGGCCGCATCTTGCGATGAAGAGGGAACGACGTGGTTTTTCTCGAGTTGTGGCGGGATTCTTGAGTTACAACGGGAAATTCAGGCTTCCTCTTCTGTTGGCCCAGGGAAGTCCAGTCTTCCATTCGAGTTGCGAGGGAGAGTTGGGGATTGCTCTCGAGTCACTGCAGGAAAAAAGAGACCTCATCTAGGCTTGTGTCCAGGACCTAATGTTTCTCTCCAGGGGCGACAGGGATCTCCGGTTCACATATCAGACACACCCGAGGAGTCAGGCCTCGCCTCGAGGGGAAGGAAAAGACTCCGCTCTCCTCTCGAGTCGCGACGGGTATGTCTTGGAGTCCACTGAGTGACCAAAAGGGAGTCAAGCCTACTGTGGAGTTTGGAGAGAGGAGTCGGGATTGCTCTTCAGGCCATGCTAGAAAAGAAGGCCGTCATGTCGTGAAAATGGGGGCGTCTCGTGGGTTTTCTCTATCTGTGGCGCCAGTGTTTGGTTTCTCACGAGGTATGACGGGGAGCTCAGGGAGCCTCTCGTGTGGCGCCAGGGAAGTCAGGGCTTCATGAGTGTAGCAGAGGGAGCGCGTCATTGCCCTCGAGTCATGGTAGGGGAATCAGGCCTCAAAATGCGTTGAAGAAGGACTCTTGAGTTCTTTCTATGGTGGCGGGAGTAAACCCTGGGTTCACTCGAATTGTGCTGGTGACCTCAGGGAGCTTCTCAGGGTGCCTCTGAGAAGTCAGGGATACTGTGGATCTGGGACGCGTCTCTCCGGACTCCACTGGGTTTCGTGCAATGGAAGAGGTCCTAATCTCGAGTGGAGGCAGGAACCTCAGCGTTCCTCTCGTGACTTCACTGGCGCTGGTCTGATTCGGATCGCAAAGTCCCTGCAGAGTTGGGACAGGAGAGTCAGGCATCGTCTTGTGTAGAGGAATGAAACCCCACTTGCCTCTCGAGTTCTTCAGGGGTGACAAGCCACTTGTTGAGCTGTATGTGGAACCTACGGGATTTTCCGGACGATGCACGAGGGTGTCAGTGCCCCTTTGTGTTGTGCCTTCATCCACAGGGTTGCCTTCGAAGAGGTGTCCAGGCATCGGGTTCTTATCAAGAGCGTACCGGGAAATCATAGTCTTTTGGCATGTGGTACCACCCGCGAGCTACGTCTCGAATTTCCTCGTGAGACTGGCCTCATCCTGAAGTGCCCCGTGAAGGTCGGGAACCCCTTACAAACAAAGCAGGGGAAGTGACCCTCCTATCACGAACAGAAGGGGAGAAGGGGCTCAGATAAACTGGTGCCGGGAACCTCGGTGTTCACCTCGAGTGAGACCGATATTTCGGGGAAATTTTGGGGTCACATCAAGGGTGTCAAGTATCGTTTTGCACTTCAAGACGGAACGTGGGACTTTTCTTGAGAAGCTGTAGCAGGCAAGGGCCTCATCTTGTGATGACGAGGGAACCAAGTGCTTTTTCTCGAGTTGCGGCGGGATTCTCGAGTTACGAAGGGGAATTCAGGCTTCCTCTTGTGTTGGCCCAGGGAAGTCCAATCTTCCATTCGAGTTGTCAGGGAGAGCGGGGGATTGCTCTCGAGTTACAGAAGGGCAAAAGAGACCTCATCTAGGCTTGTTTCCAGGACCTAATGTTCCTCTCCAGGGGAGACAGGGATCTCGGGGTTGCATTCCAGACCCACCTGGTGAGTCAGGCCTTGTCTCGAGGGGAAGCAAAGGACTCCATTCTCCTCTCGAGTCGCGACGGGTATCTCTTGGAGCCCACTAAGTGGCCTAAAGGGAGTCAAGCCTCCTGTGGAGTTTGGAAAGAGGATTCGGGATTCCTCTCCAGGCCATGCAGGAAAAGAAGGCCCTCATCTCGCGATGACAGGGGCGTATGGTGAGTTTTCTCAAGCTGCGGCGTCAGTGTGGGGTTTCTCACGAGGTACGACAGGGAGCTCAGGGAGCCTCTCTTATGGCGCCAGGGAAGTCAGGTCTCCATGTGCGTGGCGAGGGGGTGCGTGTCATTTCTATAGAGCCATGGAAGCAGATTCGGGCTTCAAGACACGTTGAAGTAGGACTCTCGAGGTCTTTTTCCCATTGTGGCAGGAAACCCTGGGTTCCCTCGACATGTGACGGTGACCTCATGGAGCTTCTCCGGGTGCCTCTGAGAAGTCAGGGGTACTGTGGAGTTGGGAGGGGCCTCTCTGGACTCCACTGGGTTTGGTGCAATGGATGAGAGCCTCATCTCGAGTGGAGGCAGGAACCTCATGTTTCCTCTCCTGGGTTTCCTGTCGCTGGTACTGACTCGGATCGCAGTATCCCTGCAGAGTTGGTACAGAAAATCAGGTCTCGTCTTGTGTGGAGGAATGGAACTCCACTTGCCTGTCGAGTTGTTCACGGGGTGACAGACCACTTGTTGAACTGTGTTTGTAACCTGCGGGTTTTTCTGGACGATGCACGGGGGTGTCAGTGCCCCTTCGTGTTGTGCTTTCATCCACAGGTTTTCCTTCGTAAAGGTGTCAGGGCATCACGTTCTTATGAAGAGCAGACCGGGTAATCGGGGTCTTTTGGCTGTGGCACCACCCACGAGGCTATGTCTCGAATTTCCTCGTGAGACCTGCCTCATCCTTAGGCGCGCTGGAAAGGTCGGGAACCCCTTCCAGACATAGCAGGGGAATCGACACTCCTGTCGTGATCACGAGGGGAGAAGGAGCTCAAATGAAGTGTTTCCGGGAACCTCGGTGTTCCTTTCAAGTGAGACCGGTATGTCGGGGAATTTTGAGATTGCATCAAGGGTGCCAAGTACCGTTTCGCACTTCAAGACAGAAAGTGGGACTTCTCTTGAATCGCTGTAGCGGGCAAGGGCCTCATCTAGCGCTGATGGGGGAACCACGTGGATTTTCTCGAGTTTCGGCGGGATTCTCGAGTTACGATGTCGAATTCAGGCTTCCAATTGAATTGGCCCAGGGAAGTCCAATCTTCAATTCGATTTGCGAGGGAGAGCTGGCGATTGCTCTCTAGTAACTGCAGTGCAAAATAGACCTCATCTAGGCTTGTGTCCAGGACCGAGTTTTCCTCTCCAGGTGTGACAGGAACTCAGGGTTGCATTCCAGACTCACACGGGGAGTCAGGCCTCGTCTCGAGGGGAAGCAAAGGACTCTGCTCTCCCTTCAGGTCCTGACAGGTATCTCTTGGAGCCAACTGAGAGGCCTAAAGAGAGTCAAGCCTCCTGTGGAGTCTGGAGAGAGGACTCGGTTTTGCTCTCCATGCCAGGCAGGAAACAAGTCCCTCATCTCGTGATGACGGGGGAGTATCGTGGGTTTTCTCGAGCTGCGGTGCCTGAATGGGGTTTCCGAAGAGGTACGACGGGGAGCTCAGGGAGACTCTCTTCAGGAGTCAGGGAAGTCAGGTCTCCATGCATATGGCGATGGGGAGCAGGTTTTGCTCTCGAGTCATGGTAGGGGAATCGGGCCTCAAGATGCGCCGAAGGACTCTCAAGGTCTTTCTCGGGTCGCAGCAGGAAACCCTGGGTTCCCTGGACTTGAGCCGGTGACCTCAGGTAGATTCTCAAGGTGCCTCTGAGAATTCAGGGATACTGTGGAGTTGGGAGGGCCCTCTCGCGACTCATATGGGTTTGGTGCAATGGAAGAGGGCCTCACCTCGAGGGGAGACAGGAACCTCAGGATTCCTCTCCGTTTCGGACTCCGCCCGCAGGGTCCCTGCAGAGTTGGGACAGGAGAGTCAGGCCTCGTCTTGTCTGAGGAAGGGAACCCCGCTGGCCTCTCGAGTTGCTCGGGGGGTCTCAGGCCCCTCGTCGAGCTGTGTGTGGAACCCGCGGGTCTTTGTGGACGATGCACGGGGGTGGCAGTGCCCCTTCGTGTTGTGCCTTCCCCCCCAGGGTTGCCTTCGAAGAGGGGTCCGGGCCTCGGGTCCTTCTCAAGGGCGGACCGGGGAATCGGGGGCGTTCGGCATGTGACCCCACCCACGTGGCTCGTCTCGAATTTCCTCGTGAGACCGGCCTCATCCTGAGGTGCGCCGGGAAGGCCGGGAACCCCTTCCAGACCACGCAGGGGAATCGCCTCTCCTGTCGCGATCAGGAGGGGAGAAGGGGCTCAGAGGAAGCGGTGCCGGGACCCTCGGTGTTCCCCTCGAGGGAACCCGGCGTGTCGGGGGACTTTTGGGGGTCGCAGGAAGGCTGTCAGGGACCGTTTCGCCCTTCAGGGCGGAACAGGGGATTTCCTTTGAGACGCCGTGGTGGGCAAGGGCCTCATCTTGCCAAGAGGTGGGAACCACGTGGTTTTTCTCGAGTTGCGGCGGGATTCTCGAGTTACGACGGGGATCTCAGCCTTCCCCTTGGGTTGGCCCTGGGAAGCCCAATCTTCCCCTCGGGTTGCGAGGGAAAGCTGGGGGTTGCGCTCGAGTCACTG
Organism: Bubalus kerabau; assembly: GCF_029407905.1. NCBI lineage: Eukaryota > Metazoa > Chordata > Mammalia > Artiodactyla > Bovidae > Bubalus > Bubalus kerabau. The sequence goes on from NW_026577882.1 coordinate 5,394,532, forward strand.
CAGGGCCGAAGAGACCTCACCTAGGCGTGTGTCCGGGACCTAATATTCCTCTCCAGGGAAGGCAGGGATCTCGGGGTTGCATTCCAGGCTCCCCCGGGGAGTCAGGCCTCGTCTCGAGGGGAAGCCAAGGACTCCGCTCTCCTCTCGATTCGCGACGCGGGTGTCTTGGAGCCCCCTGAGCGGCCTCAAGGGAGTCCAGCCTCCTCTTCCGTTTGGAGAGAGGACCCGGGATTGCTCTCCAGGCCATGCAGGAAAAGAAGGCCCTCAGCTCGCGAGGACGGGGGCGTCTCAGGGGTTTCCTCGAGCTGCGGCGCCCTTGGGGGTTTTCTCCCGAGGCACGACGAGGATCTCAGGGAGCCTCTCGTGCGGCGCCAGGGAAGTCAGGTCTCCATGCGCGTGGCGAAGGGGAGCGCGTCCTGGCTCTCGAGTCACGGGAGGGGACTAGGGCCTCGAGACGCGTTGAAGAAGGACTCTCGAGGTCTTTGTCGGGGGGCGGCGGGAAACCCTCGTTTCCCTCGCCTTCTGCCGGGGACCTTAGGGAACTTCCCGGGGTGCCTCTGAGAGGCGAGGGATCCTGTGGAGGTGTCGGGGCCCCTCGGGACTCCGCTGGGTCTGGCGCAACGTAAGAGGGCCTCACCTCGAGGGGAGGCAGGAACCTCAGGCTTCCTCTCCGTTTCGGACTCCGACCGCAGGGTCCCTGCAGAGTTGGGACAGGAGAGTCAGGCCTCGTCTTGTCTGAGGAAGGGAACCCCGCTGGGCTCTCGAGTTGCTCAGGGGATCTCAGGCCCCTCGTCGAGCTGTGTGTGGAACCCGCGGGTCTTTGCGGACGATGCACGGGGGTGGCAGTGCCCCTTCGTGTTGTGCCTTCAGCCACAGGGTTGCCTTCGAAGAGGGGTCCGGGCCTCGGGTCCTTCTCAAGAGCGGACCGGGGAATCGGGGGCGTTCGGCCTGTGGCCCCACCCACGTGGCTCGTCTCGAATTTCCTCGTGAGACCGGCCTCATCCTGAGGTGCGCCGGCAAGGCCGGGAACCCCTTCCAGACCACGCAGGGGAATCGCCTCTCCTGTCGCGATCAGGAGGGGAGAAGGGGCTCAGAGGAAGCGGTGCCGGGACCCTCGGTGTTCCCCTCGGGGGAACCCGGCGTGTCGGGGGACTTTTGGGGGTCGCAGGAAGGCTGTCAGGGACCGTCTCGCCCTTCAGGGCGGAACAGGGGACTTCCCTTGAGACGCCGTCGCGGGCAAGGGCCTCATCTTGCCAAGCGGTGGGAACCACGTGGTTTTTCTCGAGTTGCGGCGGCATTCTCGAGTTACGACGGGGATCTCAGCCTTCCCCTTGGGTTGGCCCTGGGAAGCCCAATCTTCCCCTCGGGTTGCGAGGGAAAGCTGGGGGTGGCGCTCGAGTCACTGCAGGGCCTAAGAGACCTCACCTAAGCGTGTGTCCGGGACCTAATTTTCCTCTCCAGGGAAGGCAGGGATCTCGGGGTTGCATTCCAGGCTCCCCCGGGGAGTCAGGCCTCGTCTTGAGGGGAAGCCAAGGACTCCGCTCTCCTCTCGAGTCGCGACGCGGGTCTCTTGGAGCCCCCTGAGCGGCCTCAAGGGAGTCCAGCCTCCTCTTCCGTTTGGAGAGAGGACCCGGGATTGCTCTCCAGGCCATGCAGGAAAAGAAGGCCCTCAGCTCGCGAGGACGGGGGCGTCTCAGGGGTTTCCTCGAGCTGCGGCGCCCGTGGGGGTTTTCTCCTGAGGCACGACGAGGATCTCAGGGAGCCTCTCGTGCGGCGCCAGGGAAGTCAGGTCTCCACGCGCGTGGCGAGGGGGAGCGCGTCCTGGCTCTCGAGTCACGGGAGGGGACTAGGGCCTCGAGACGCGTTGAAGAAGGACTCTCGAGGTCTTTGTCGGGGGGCGGCGGGAAACCCTCGTTTCCCTCGCCTTCTGCCGGGGACCTAAGGGAACTTCCCGGGGTGCCTCTGAGAGGCGAGGGATCCTGTGGAGGTGGCGGGGCCAGTCGGGACTCCGCTGGGTCTGGCCCAACGGAAGAGGGCCTCACCTCGAGGGGAGGCAGGAACCTCAGGCTTCCTCTCCGTTTCGGACTCCGACCGCAGGGTCCCTGCAGAGTTGGGACAGGAGAGTCAGGCCTCGTCTTGTCTGAGGAAGGGAACCCCGCTGGCCTCTCGAGTTGCTCAGGGGATCTCAGGCCCCTCGTCGAGCTGTGTGTGGAACCCGCGGGTCTTTGCGGACGATGCACGGGGGTGGCAGTGCCCCTTCGTGTTGTGCCTTCAGCCACAGGGTTGCCTTCGAAGAGGGGTCCGGGCCTCGGGTCCTTCTCAAGAGCGGACCGGGGAATCGGGGACGTTCGGCCTGTGGCCCCACCCACGTGGCTCGTCTCGAATTTCCTCGTGAGACCGGCCTCATCCTGAGGTGCGCCGGCAAGGCCGGGAACCCATTCCAGACCACGCAGGGGAATCGCCTCTCCTGTCGCGATCAGGAGGGGAGAAGGGGCTCAGAGGAAGCGGTGCCGGGACCCTCGGTGTTCCCCTCGGGGGAACCTGGCGTGTCGGGGGACTTTTGGGGGTCGCAGGAAGGCTGTCAGGGACCGTCTCGCCCTTCAGGGCGGAACAGGGGACTTCCCTTGAGACGCCGTCGCGGGCAAGGGCCTCATCTTGCCAAGCGGTGGGAACCACGTGGTTTTTCTCGAGTTGCGGCGGCATTCTCGAGTTACGACGGGGATCTCAGCCTTCCCCTTGGGTTGGCCCTGGGAAGCCCAATCTTCCCCTCGGGTTGCGAGGGAAAGCTGGGGGTGGCGCTCGAGTCACTGCAGGGCCTAAGAGACCTCACCTAAGCGTGTGTCCGGGACCTAATTTTCCTCTCCAGGGAAGGCAGGGATCTCGGGGTTGCATTCCAGGCTCCCCCGGGGAGTCAGGCCTCGTCTCGAGGGGAAGCCAAGGACTCCGCTCTCCACTCGAGTCGCGACGCGGGTCTCTTGGAGCCCCCTGAGCGGCCTCAAGGGAGTCCAGCCTCCTCTTCCGTTTGGAGAGAGGACCCGGGATTGCTCTCCAGGCCATGCAGGAAAAGAAGGCCCTCAGCTCGCGAGGACGGGGGCGTCTCAGGGGTTTCCTCGAGCTGCGGCGCCCGTGGGGGTTTTCTCCCGAGGCACGACGAGGATCTCAGGGAGCCTCTCGTGCGGCGCCAGGGAAGTCAGGTCTCCACGCGCGTGGCGAGGGGGAGCGCGTCCTGGCTCTTGAGTCACGGGAGGGGACTAGGGCCTCGAGACGCGTTGAAGAAGGACTCTCGAGGTCTTTGTCGGGGGGCGGCGGGAAACCCTCGTTTCCCTCGCCTTCTGCCGGGGACCTTAGGGAACTTGCCAGGGTGCCTCTGAGAGGCGAGGGATCCTGTGGAGGTGGCGGGGCCCCTCGGGACTCCGCTGGGTCTGGCGCAACGGAAGAGGGCCTCACCTCGAGGGGAGGCAGGAACCTCAGGCTTCCTCTGCGTTTCGGACTCCGACCGCAGGGTCCCTGCAGAGTTGGGACAGGAGAGTCAGGCCTCGTCTTGTCTGAGGAAGGGAACCCCGCTGGCCTCTCGAGTTGCTCAGGGGGTCTCAGGCCCCTCGTCGAGCTGTGTGTGGAACCCGCGGGTCTTTGCGGACGATGCACGGGGGTGGCAGTGCCCCTTCGTGTTGTGCCTTCACCCACAGGGTTGCCTTCGAAGAGGGGTCCGGGCCTCGGGTCCTTCTCAAGAGCGGACCGGGGAATCGGGGGCGTTCGGCCTGTGGCCCCACCCACGTGGCTCGTCTCGAATTTCCTCGTGAGACCGGCCTCATCCTGAGGTGCGCCGGGAAGGCCGGGAACCCCTTCCAGACCACGCAGGGGAATCGCCTCTCCTGTCGCGATCAGGAGGGGAGAAGGGGCTCAGAGGAAGCGGTGCCGGGACCCTCGGTGTTCCCCTCAGGGGAACCCGGCGTGTCGGGGGACTTTTGGGGGTCGCAGGAAGGCTGTCAGGGACCGTCTCGCCCTTCAGGGCGGAACAGGGGACTTCCCTTGAGACGCCGTCGCGGGCAAGGGCCTCATCTTGCCAAGCGGTGGGAACCACGTGGTTTTTCTCGAGTTGCGGCGGCATTCTCGAGTTACGACGGGGATCTCAGCCTTCCCCTTGGGTTGGCCCTGGGAAGCCCAATCTTCCCCTCGGGTTGCGAGGGAAAGCTGGGGGTGGCGCTCGAGTCACTGCAGGGCCTAAGAGACCTCACCTAAGCGTGTGTCCGGGACCTAATTTTCCTCTCCAGGGAAGGCAGGGATCTCGGGGTTGCATTCCAGGCTCCCCCGGGGAGTCAGGCCTCGTGTCGAGGGGAAGCCAAGGACTCCGCTCTCCTCTCGAGTCGCGACGCGGGTCTCTTGGAGCCCCCTGAGCGGCCTCAAGGGAGTCCAGCCTCCTCTTCCGTTTGGAGAGAGGACCCGGGATTGCTCTCCAGGCCATGCAGGAAAAGAAGGCCCTCAGCTCGCGAGGACGGGGGCGTCTCAGGGGTTTCCTCGAGCTGCGGCGCCTGTGGGGGTTTTCTCCCGAGGCGCGACGAGGATCTCAGGGAGCCTCTCGTGCGGCGCCAGGGGAGTCAGGTCTCCATGCGCGTGGCGAGGGGGAGCGCGTCCTGGCTCTCGAGTCACGGGAGGGGACTAGGGCCTCGAGACGCGTTGAAGAAGGACTCTCGAGGTCTTTGTCGGGGGGCGGCGGGAAACCCTCGTTTCCCTCGCCTTCTGCCGGGGACCTTAGGGAACTTCCCGGGGTGCCTCTGAGAGGCGAGGGATCCTGTGGAGGTGGCGGGGCCCCTCGGGACTCTGCTGGGTCTGGCGCAACGGAAGAGGGCCTCACCTCGAGGGGAGGCAGGAACCTCAGGCTTCCTCTGCGTTTCGGACTCCGACCGCAGGGTCCCTGCAGAGTTGGGACAGGAGAGTCAGGCCTCGTCTTGTCTGAGGAAGGGAACCCCGCTGGCCTCTCGAGTTGCTCAGGGGGTCTCAGGCCCCTCGTCGAGCTGTGTGTGGAACCCGCGGGTCTTTGCGGACGATGCACGGGGGTGGCAGTGCCCCTTCGTGTTGTGCCTTCACCCACAGGGTTGCCTTCGAAGAGGGGTCCGGGCCTCGGGTCCTTCTCAAGAGCGGACCGGGGAATCGGGGACGTTCGGCCTGTGGCCCCACCCACGTGGCTCGTCTCGAATTTCCTCGTGAGACCGGCCTCATCCTGAGGTGCGCCGGGAAGGCCGGGAACCCCTTCCAGACCACGCAGGGGAATCGCCTCTCCTGTCGCGATCAGGAGGGGAGAAGGGGCTCAGAGGAAGCGGTGCCGGGACCCTCGGTGTTCCCCTCGGGGGAACCCGGCGTGTCGGGGGACTTTTGGGGGTCGCAGGAAGGCTGTCAGGGACCGTCTCGCCCTTCAGGGCGGAACAGGGGACTTCCCTTGAGACGCCGTCGCGGGCAAGGGCCTCATCTTGCCAAGCGGTGGGAACCACGTGGTTTTTCTCGAGTTGCGGCGGCATTCTCGAGTTACGACGGGGATCTCAGCCTTCCCCTTGGGTTGGCCCTGGGAAGCCCAATCTTCCCCTCGGGTTGCGAGGGAAAGCTGGGGGTGGCGCTCGAGTCACTGCAGGGCCTAAGAGACCTCACCTAAGCGTGTGTCCGGGACCTAATTTTCCTCTCCAGGGAAGGCAGGGATCTCGGGGTTGCATTCCAGGCTCCCCCGGGGAGTCAGGCCTCGTCTCGAGGGGAAGCCAAGGACTCCGCTCTCCTCTCAAGTCGCGACGCGGGTCTCTTGGAGCCCCCTGAGCGGCCTCAAGGGAGTCCAGCCTCCTCTTCCGTTTGGAGAGAGGACCCGGGATTGCTCTCCAGGCCATGCAGGAAAAGAAGGCCCTCAGCTCGCGAGGACGGGGGCGTCTCAGGGGTTTCCTCGAGCTGCGGCGCCTGTGGGGGTTTTCTCCCGAGGCGCGACGAGGATCTCAGGGAGCCTCTCGTGCGGCGCCAGGGGAGTCAGGTCTCCATGCGCGTGGCGAGGGGGAGCGCGTCCTGGCTCTCGAGTCACGGGAGGGGACTAGGGCCTCGAGACGCGTTGAAGAAGGACTCTCGAGGTCTTTGTCGGGGGGCGGCGGGAAACCCTCGTTTCCCTCGCCTTCTGCCGGGGACCTTAGGGAACTTCCCGGGGTGCCTCTGAGAGGCGAGGGATCCTGTGGAGGTGGCGGGGCCCCTCGGGACTCTGCTGGGTCTGGCGCAACGGAAGAGGGCCTCACCTCGAGGGGAGGCAGGAACCTCAGGCTTCCTCTGCGTTTCGGACTCCGACCGCAGGGTCCCTGCAGAGTTGGGACAGGAGAGTCAGGCCTCGTCTTGTCTGAGGAAGGGAACCCCGCTGGCCTCTCGAGTTGCTCAGGGGGTCTCAGGCCCCTCGTCGAGCTGTGTGTGGAACCCGCGGGTCTTTGCGGACGATGCACGGGGGTGGCAGTGCCCCTTCGTGTTGTGCCTTCACCCACAGGGTTGCCTTCGAAGAGGGGTCCGGGCCTCGGGTCCTTCTCAAGAGCGGACCGGGGAATCGGGGACGTTCGGCCTGTGGCCCCACCCACGTGGCTCGTCTCGAATTTCCTCGTGAGACCGGCCTCATCCTGAGGTGCGCCGGGAAGGCCGGGAACCCCTTCCAGACCACGCAGGGGAATCGCCTCTCCTGTCGCGATCAGGAGGGGAGAAGGGGCTCAGAGGAAGCGGTGCCGGGACCCTCGGTGTTCCCCTCGGGGGAACCCGGCGTGTCGGGGGACTTTTGGGGGTCGCAGGAAGGCTGTCAGGGACCGTCTCGCCCTTCAGGGCGGAACAGGGGACTTCCCTTGAGACGCCGTCGCGGGCAAGGGCCTCATCTTGCCAAGCGGTGGGAACCACGTGGTTTTTCTCGAGTTGCGGCGGCATTCTCGAGTTACGACGGGGATCTCAGCCTTCCCCTTGGGTTGGCCCTGGGAAGCCCAATCTTGCCCTCGGGTTGCGAGGGAAAGCTGGGGGTGGCGCTCGAGTCACTGCAGGGCCTAAGAGACCTCACCTAAGCGTGTGTCCGGGACCTAATTTTCCTCTCCAGGGAAGGCAGGGATCTCGGGGTTGCATTCCAGGCTCCCCCGGGGAGTCAGGCCTCGTCTCGAGGGGAAGCCAAGGACTCCGCTCTCCTCTCGAGTCGCGACGCGGGTCTCTTGGAGCCCCCTGAGCGGCCTCAAGGGAGTCCAGCCTCCTCTTCCGTTTGGAGAGAGGACCCGGGATTGCTCTCCAGGCCATGCAGGAAAAGAAGGCCCTCAGCTCGCGAGGACGGGGGCGTCTCAGGGGTTTCCTCGAGCTGCGGCGCCCGTGGGGGTTTTCTCCCGAGGCACGACGAGGATCTCAGGGAGCCTCTCGTGCGGCGCCAGGGAAGTCAGGTCTCCATGCGCGTGGCGAGGGGGAGCGCGTCCTGGCTCTCGAGTCACGGGAGGGGACTAGGGCCTCGAGACGCGTTGAAGAAGGACTCTCGAGGCCTTTGTCGGGGGGCGGCGGGAAACCCTCGTTTCCCTCGCCTTCTGCCGGGGACCTTAGGGAACTTCCCAGGGTGCCTCTGAGAGGCGAGGGATCCTGTGGAGGTGGCGGGGCCCCTCGGGACTCCGCTGGGTCTGGCGCAACGGAAGAGGGCCTCACCTCGAGGGGAGGCAGGAACCTCAGGCTTCCTCTGCGTTTCGGACTCCGACCGCAGGGTCCCTGCAGAGTTGGGACAGGAGAGTCAGGCCTCGTCTTGTCTGAGGAAGGGAACCCCGCTGGCCTCTCGAGTTGCTCGGGGGGTCTCAGGCCCCTCGTCGAGCTGTGTGTGGAACCCGCGGGTCTTTGCGGACGATGCACGGGGGTGGCAGTGCCCCTTCGTGTTGTGCCTTCACCCACAGGGTTGCCTTCGAAGAGGGGTCCGGGCCTCGGGTCCTTCTCAAGAGCGGACCGGGGAATCGGGGGCGTTCGGCCTGTGGCCCCACCCACGTGGCTCGTCTCGAATTTCCTCGTGAGACCGGCCTCATCCTGAGGTGCGCCGGGAAGGCCGGGAACCCCTTCCAGACCACGCAGGGGAATCGCCTCTCCTGTCGCGATCAGGAGGGGAGAAGGGGCTCAGAGGAAGCGGTGTCGGGACCCTCGGTGTTCCCCTCGGGGGAACCCGGCGTGTCGGGGGACTTTTGGGGGTCGCAGGAAGGCTGTCAGGGACCGTCTCGCCCTTCAGGGCGGAACAGGGGACTTCCCTTGAGACGCCGTCGCGGGCAAGGGCCTCATCTTGCCAAGCGGTGGGAACCACGTGGTTTTTCTCGAGTTGCGGCGGCATTCTCGAGTTACGACGGGGATCTCAGCCTTCCCCTTGGGTTGGCCCTGGGAAGCCCAATCTTGCCCTCGGGTTGCGAGGGAAAGCTGGGGGTGGCGCTCGAGTCACTGCAGGGCCTAAGAGACCTCACCTAAGCGTGTGCCCGGGACCTAATTTTCCTCTCCAGGGAAGGCAGGGATCTCGGGGTTGCATTCCAGGCTCCCCCGGGGAGTCAGGCCTCGTCTCGAGGGGAAGCCAAGGACTCCGCTCTCCTCTCGAGTCGCGACGCGGGTCTCTTGGAGCCCCCTGAGCGGCCTCAAGGGAGTCCAGCCTCCTCTTCCGTTTGGAGAGAGGACCCGGGATTGCTCTCCAGGCCATGCAGGAAAAGAAGGCCCTCAGCTCGCGAGGACGGGGGCGTCTCAGGGGTTTCCTCGAGCTGCGGCGCCCGTGGGGGTTTTCTCCCGAGGCACGACGAGGATCTCAGGGAGCCTCTCGTGCGGCGCCAGGGAAGTCAGGTCTCCATGCGCGTGGCGAGGGGGAGCGCGTCCTGGCTCTCGAGTCACGGGAGGGGACTAGGGCCTCGAGACGCGTTGAAGAAGGACTCTCGAGGCCTTTGTCGGGGGGCGGCGGGAAACCCTCGTTTCCCTCGCCTTCTGCCGGGGACCTTAGGGAACTTCCCAGGGTGCCTCTGAGAGGCGAGGGATCCTGTGGAGGTGGCGGGGCCCCTCGGGACTCCGCTGGGTCTGGCGCAACGGAAGAGGGCCTCACCTCGAGGGGAGGCAGGAACCTCAGGCTTCCTCTGCGTTTCGGACTCCGACCGCAGGGTCCCTGCAGAGTTGGGACAGGAGAGTCAGGCCTCGTCTTGTCTGAGGAAGGGAACCCCGCTGGCCTCTCGAGTTGCTCGGGGGGTCTCAGGCCCCTCGTCGAGCTGTGTGTGGAACCCGCGGGTCTTTGCGGACGATGCACGGGGGTGGCAGTGCCCCTTCGTGTTGTGCCTTCACCCACAGGGTTGCCTTCGAAGAGGGGTCCGGGCCTCGGGTCCTTCTCAAGAGCGGACCGGGGAATCGGGGGCGTTCGGCCTGTGGCCCCACCCACGTGGCTCGTCTCGAATTTCCTCGTGAGACCGGCCTCATCCTGAGGTGCGCCGGGAAGGCCGGGAACCCCTTCCAGACCACGCAGGGGAATCGCCTCTCCTGTCGCGATCAGGAGGGGAGAGGGGGCTCAGAGGAAGCGGTGCCGGGACCCTCGGTGTTCCCCTCGGGGGAACCCGGCGTGTCGGGGGACTTTTGGGGGTCGCAGGAAGGCTGTCAGGGACCGTCTCGCCCTTCAGGGCGGAACAGGGGACTTCCCTTGAGACGCCGTCGCGGGCAAGGGCCTCATCTTGCCAAGCGGTGGGAACCACGTGGTTTTTGTCGAGTTGCGGCGGAATTCTCGAGTTACGACGGGGATCTCAGCCTTCCCCTTGGGTTGGCCCTGGGAAGCCCAATCTTCCCCTCGGGTTGCGAGGGAAAGCTGGGGGTGGCGCTCGAGTCACTGCAGGGCCTAAGAGACCTCACCTAAGCGTGTGTCCGGGACCTAATTTTCCTCTCCAGGGAAGGCAGGGATCTCGGGGTTGCATTCCAGGCTCCCCCGGGGAGTCAGGCCTCGTCTCGAGGGGAAGCCAAGGACTCCGCTCTCCTCTCGAGTCGCGACGCGGGTCTCTTGGAGCCCCCTGAGCGGCCTCAAGGGAGTCCAGCCTCCTCTTCCGTTTGGAGAGAGGACCCGGGATTGCTCTCCAGGCCATGCAGGAAAAGAAGGCCCTCAGCTCGCGAGGACGGGGGCGTCTCAGGGGTTTCCTCGAGCTGCGGCGCCCGTGGGGGTTTTCTCCCGAGGCACGACGAGGATCTCAGGGAGCCTCTCGTGCGGCGCCAGGGAAGTCAGGTCTCCATGCGCGTGGCGAGGGGGAGCGCGTCCTGGCTCTCGAGTCACGGGAGGGGACTAGGGCCTCGAGACGCGTTGAAGAAGGACTCTCGAGGCCTTTGTCGGGGGGCGGCGGGAAACCCTCGTTTCCCTCGCCTTCTGCCGGGGACCTTAGGGAACTTCCCAGGGTGCCTCTGAGAGGCGAGGGATCCTGTGGAGGTGGCGGGGCCCCTCGGGACTCCGCTGGGTCTGGCGCAACGGAAGAGGGCCTCACCTCGAGGGGAGGCAGGAACCTCAGGCTTCCTCTGCGTTTCGGACTCCGACCGCAGGGTCCCTGCAGAGTTGGGACAGGAGAGTCAGGCCTCGTCTTGTCTGAGGAAGGGAACCCCGCTGGCCTCTCGAGTTGCTCGGGGGGTCTCAGGCCCCTCGTCGAGCTGTGTGTGGAACCCGCGGGTCTTTGCGGACGATGCACGGGGGTGGCAGTGCCCCTTCGTGTTGTGCCTTCACCCACAGGGTTGCCTTCGAAGAGGGGTCCGGGCCTCGGGTCCTTCTCAAGAGCGGACCGGGGAATCGGGGGCGTTCGGCCTGTGGCCCCACCCACGTGGCTCGTCTCGAATTTCCTCGTGAGACCGGCCTCATCCTGAGGTGCGCCGGGAAGGCCGGGAACCCCTTCCAGACCACGCAGGGGAATCGCCTCTCCTGTCGCGATCAGGAGGGGAGAGGGGGCTCAGAGGAAGCGGTGCCGGGACCCTCGGTGTTCCCCTCGGGGGAACCCGGCGTGTCGGGGGACTTTTGGGGGTCGCAGGAAGGCTGTCAGGGACCGTCTCGCCCTTCAGGGCGGAACAGGGGACTTCCCTTGAGACGCCGTCGCGGGCAAGGGCCTCATCTTGCCAAGCGGTGGGAACCACGTGGTTTTTCTCGAGTTGCGGCGGCATTCTCGAGTTACGATGGGGATCTCAGCCTTCCCCTTGGGTTGGCCCTGGGAAGCCCAATCTTCCCCTCGGGTTGCGAGGGAAAGCTGGGGGTGGCGCTCGAGTCACTGCAGGGCCTAAGAGACCTCACCTAAGCGTGTGTCCGGGACCTAATTTTCCTCTCCAGGGAAGGCAGGGATCTCGGGGTAGCATTCCAGGCTCCCCCGGGGAGTCAGGCCTCGTCTCGAGGGGAAGCCAAGGACTCCGCTCTCCTCTCGAGTCGCGACGCGGGTCTCTTGGAGCCCCCTGAGCGGCCTCAAGGGAGTCCAGCCTCCTCTTCCGTTTGGAGAGAGGACCCGGGATTGCTCTCCAGGCCATGCAGGAAAAGAAGGCCCTCAGCTCGCGAGGACGGGGGCGTCTCAGGGGTTTCCTCGAGCTGCGGCGCCCGTGGGGGTTTTCTCCCGAGGCGCGACGAGGATCTCAAGGAGCCTCTCGTGCGGCGCCAGGGAAGTCAGGTCTCCATGCGCGTGGCGAGGGGGAGCGCGTCCTGGCTCTCGAGTCACGGGAGGGGACTAGGGCCTCGAGACGCGTTGAAGAAGGACTCTCGAGGTCTTTGTCGGGGGGCGGCGGGAAACCCTCGTTTCCCTCGCCTTCTGCCGGGGACCTTAGGGAACTTCCCGGGGTGCCTCTGAGAGGCGAGGGATCCTGTGGAGGTGGCGGGGCCCCTCGGGACTCCGCTGGGTCTGGCGCAACGGAAGAGGGCCTCACCTCGAGGGGAGGCAGGAACCTCAGGCTTCCTCTCCGTTTCGGACTCCGAACGCAGGGTCCCTGCAGAGTTGGGACAGGAGAGTCAGGCCTCGTCTTGTCTGAGGAAGGGAACCCCGCTGGCCTCTCGAGTTGCTCGGGGGGTCTCAGGCCCCTCGTCGAGCTGTGTGTGGAACCCGCGGGTCTTTGCGGATGATGCACGGGGGTGGCAGTGCCCCTTCGTGTTGTGCCTTCACCCACAGGGTTGCCTTCGAAGAGGGGTCCGGGCCTCGGGTCCTTCTCAAGAGCGGACCGGGGAATCGGGGGCGTTCGGCCTGTGGCCCCACCCACGTGGCTCGTCTCGAATTTCCTCGTGAGACCGGCCTCATCCTGAGGTGCGCCGGGAAGGCCGGGAACCCCTTCCAGACCACGCAGGGGAATCGCCTCTCCTGTCGCGATCAGGAGGGGAGAAGGGGCTCAGAGGAAGCGGTGCCGGGACCCTCGGTGTTCCCCTCGGGGGAACCCGGCGTGTCGGGGGACTTTTGGGGGTCGCAGGAAGGCTGTCAGGGACCGTTTCACCCTTCAGGGCGGAACAGGGGACTTCCCTTGAGACGCCGTCGCGGGCAAGGGCCTCATCTTGCCAAGCGGTGGGAACCACGTGGTTTTTCTCGAGTTGCGGCGGCATTCTCGAGTTACGACGGGGATCTCAGCCTTCCCCTTGGGTTGGCCCTGGGAAGCCCAATCTTCCCCTCGGGTTGCGAGGGAAAGCTGGGGGTGGCGCTCGAGTCACTGCAGGGCCTAAGAGACCTCACCTAAGCGTGTGTCCGGGACCTAATTTTCCTCTCCAGGGAAGGCAGGGATCTCGGGGTTGCATTCCAGGCTCCCCCGGGGAGTCAGGCCTCGTCTCGAGGGGAAGCCAAGGACTCCGCTCTCCTCTCGAGTCGCGACGCGGGTCTCTTGGAGCCCCCTGAGCGGCCTCAAGGGAGTCCAGCCTCCTCTTCCGTTTGGAGAGAGGACCCGGGATTGCTCTCCAGGCCATGCAGGAAAAGAAGGCCCTCAGCTCGCGAGGACGGGGGCGTCTCAGGGGTTTCCTCGAGCTGCGGCGCCCGTGGGGGTTTTCTCCCGAGGCGCGACGAGGATCTCAAGGAGCCTCTCGTGCGGCGCCAGGGAAGTCAGGTCTCCATGCGCGTGGCGAGGGGGAGCGCGTCCTGGCTCTCGAGTCACGGGAGGGGACTAGGGCCTCGAGACGCGTTGAAGAAGGACTCTCGAGGTCTTTGTCGGGGGGCGGCGGGAAACCCTCGTTTCCCTCGCCTTCTGCCGGGGACCTTAGGGAACTTCCCGGGGTGCCTCTGAGAGGCGAGGGATCCTGTGGAGGTGGCGGGGCCCCTCGGGACTCCGCTGGGTCTGGCGCAACGGAAGAGGGCCTCACCTCGAGGGGAGGCAGGAACCTCAGGCTTCCTCTGCGTTTCGGACTCCGACCGCAGGGTCCCTGCAGAGTTGGGACAGGAGAGTCAGGCCTCGTCTTGTCTGAGGAAGGGAACCCCGCTGGCCTCTCGAGTTGCTCGGGGGGTCTCAGGCCCCTCGTCGAGCTGTGTGTGGAACCCGCGGGTCTTTGCGGATGATGCACGGGGGTGGCAGTGCCCCTTCGTGTTGTGCCTTCACCCACAGGGTTGCCTTCGAAGAGGGGTCCGGGCCTCGGGTCCTTCTCAAGAGCGGACCGGGGAATCGGGGGCGTTCGGCCTGTGGCCCCACCCACGTGGCTCGTCTCGAATTTCCTCGTGAGACCGGCCTCATCCTGAGGTGCGCCGGGAAGGCCGGGAACCCCTTCCAGACCACGCAGGGGAATCGCCTCTCCTGTCGCGATCAGGAGGGGAGAAGGGGCTCAGAGGAAGCGGTGCCGGGACCCTCGGTGTTCCCCTCGGGGGAACCCGGCGTGTCGGGGGACTTTTGGGGGTCGCAGGAAGGCTGTCAGGGACCGTCTCGCCCTTCAGGGCGGAACAGGGGACTTCCCTTGAGACGCCGTCGCGGGCAAGGGCCTCATCTTGCCAAGCGGTGGGAACCACGTGGTTTTTCTCGAGTTGCGGCGGCATTCTCGAGTTACGACGGGGATCTCAGCCTTCCCCTTGGGTTGGCCCTGGGAAGCCCAATCTTCCCCTCGGGTTGCGAGGGAAAGCTGGGGGTTGCGCTCGAGTCACTGCAGGGCCTAAGAGACCTCACCTAAGCGTGTGTCCGGGACCTAATTTTCCTCTCCAGGGAAGGCAGGGATCTCGGGGTTGCATTCCAGGCTCCCCCGGGGAGTCAGGCCTCGTCTCGAGGGGAAGCCAAGGACTCCGCTCTCCTCTCGAGTCGCGACGCGGGTCTCTTGGAGCCCCCTGAGCGGCCTCAAGGGAGTCCAGCCTCCTCTTCCGTTTGGAGAGAGGACCCGGGATTGCTCTCCAGGCCATGCAGGAAAAGAAGGCCCTCAGCTCGCGAGGACGGGGGCGTCTCAGGGGTTTCCTCGAGCTGCGGCGCCCGTGGGGGTTTTCTCCCGAGGCACGACGAGGATCTCAGGGAGCCTCTCGTGCGGCGCCAGGGAAGTCAGGTCTCCATGCGCGTGGCGAGGGGGAGCGCGTCCTGGCTCTCGAGTCACGGGAGGGGACTAGGGCCTCGAGACGCGTTGAAGAAGGACTCTCGAGGTCTTTGTCGGGGGGCGGCGGGAAACCCTCGTTTCCCTCGCCTTCTGCCGGGGACCTTAGGGAACTTCCCGGGGTGCCTCTGAGAGGCGAGTGATCCTGTGGAGGTGGCGGGGCCCCTCGGGACTCCGCTGGGTCTGGCGCAACGGAAGAGGGCCTCACCTCGAGGGGAGGCAGGAACCTCAGGCTTCCTCTCCGTTTCGGACTCCGACCGCAGGGTTCCTGCAGAGTTGGGACAGGAGAGTCAGGCCTCGTCTTGTCTGAGGAAGGGAACCCCGCTGGCCTCTCGAGTTGCTCAGGGGGTCTCAGGCCCCTCGTCGAGCTGTGTGTGGAACCCGCGGGTCTTTGCGGACGATGCACGGGGGTGGCAGTGCCCCTTCGTGTTGTGCCTTCACCCACAGGGTTGCCTTCGAAGAGGGGTCCAGGCCTCGGGTCCTTCTCAAGAGCGCACCGGGGAATCGGGGGCGTTCGGCCTGTGGCCCCACCCACGTGGCTCGTCTCGAATTTCCTCGTGAGACCGGCCTCATCCTGAGGTGCGCCGGGAAGGCCGGGAACCCCTTCCAGACCACGCAGGGGAATAGCCTCTCCTGTCGCGATCAGGAGGGGAGAAGGGGCTCAGAGGAAGCGGTGCCGGGACCCTCGGTGTTCCCCTCGGGGGAACCCGGCGTGTCGGGGGACTTTTGGGGGTCGCAGGAAGGCTGTCAGGGACCGTCTCGCCCTTCAGGGCGGAACAGGGGACTTCCCTTGAGACGCCGTCGCGGGCAAGGGCCTCATCTTGCCAAGCGGTGGGAACCACGTGGTTTTTGTCGAGTTGCGGCGGAATTCTCGAGTTACGACGGGGATCTCAGCCTTCCCCTTGGGTTGGCCCTGGGAAGCCCAATCTTCCCCTCGGGTTGCGAGGGAAAGCTGGGGGTGGCGCTCGAGTCACTGCAGGGCCTAAGAGACCTCACCTAAGCGTGTGTCCGGGACCTAATTTTCCTCTCCAGGGAAGGCAGGGATCTCGGGGTTGCATTCCAGGCTCCCCCGGGGAGTCAGGCCTCGTCTCGAGGGGAAGCCAAGGACTCCGCTCTCCTCTCGAGTCGCGACGCGGGTCTCTTGGAGCCCCCTGAGCGGCCTCAAGGGAGTCCAGCCTCCTCTTCCGTTTGGAGAGAGGACCCGGGATTGCTCTCCAGGCCATGCAGGAAAAGAAGGCCCTCAGCTCGCGAGGACGGGGGCGTCTCAGGGGTTTCCTCGAGCTGCGGCGCCCGTGGGGGTTTTCTCCCGAGGCACGACGAGGATCTCAGGGAGCCTCTCGTGCGGCGCCAGGGAAGTCAGGTCTCCATGCGCGTGGCGAGGGGGAGTGCGTCCTGGCTCTCGAGTCACGGGAGGGGACTAGGGCCTCGAGACGCGTTGAAGAAGGACTCTCGAGGCCTTTGTCGGGGGGCGGCGGGAAACCATCGTTTCCCTCGCCTTCTGCCGGGGACCTTAGGGAACTTCCCAGGGTGCCTCTGAGAGGCGAGGGATCCTGTGGAGGTGGCGGGGCCCCTCGGGACTCCGCTGGGTCTGGCGCAACGGAAGAGGGCCTCACCTCGAGGGGAGGCAGGAACCTCAGGCTTCCTCTGCGTTTCGGACTCCGACCGCAGGGTCCCTGCAGAGTTGGGACAGGAGAGTCAGGCCTCGTCTTGTCTGAGGAAGGGAACCCCGCTGGCCTCTCGAGTTGCTCGGGGGGTCTCAGGCCCCTCGTCGAGCTGTGTGTGGAACCCGCGGGTCTTTGCGGACGATGCACGGGGGTGGCAGTGCCCCTTCGTGTTGTGCCTTCACCCACAGGGTTGCCTTCGAAGAGGGGTCCGGGCCTCGGGTCCTTCTCAAGAGCGGACCGGGGAATCGGGGGCGTTCGGCCTGTGGCCCCACCCACGTGGCTCGTCTCGAATTTCCTCGTGAGACCGGCCTCATCCTGAGGTGCGCCGGGAAGGCCGGGAACCCCTTCCAGACCACGCAGGGGAATCGCCTCTCCTGTCGCGATCAGGAGGGGAGAGGGGGCTCAGAGGAAGCGGTGCCGGGACCCTCGGTGTTCCCCTCGGGGGAACCCGGCGTGTCGGGGGACTTTTGGGGGTCGCAGGAAGGCTGTCAGGGACCGTCTCGCCCTTCAGGGCGGAACAGGGGACTTCCCTTGAGACGCCGTCGCGGGCAAGGGCCTCATCTTGCCAAGCGGTGGGAACCACGTGGTTTTTCTCGAGTTGCGGCGGCATTCTCGAGTTACGATGGGGATCTCAGCCTTCCCCTTGGGTTGGCCCTGGGAAGCCCAATCTTCCCCTCGGGTTGCGAGGGAAAGCTGGGGGTGGCGCTCGAGTCACTGCAGGGCCTAAGAGACCTCACCTAAGCGTGTGTCCGGGACCTAATTTTCCTCTCCAGGGAAGGCAGGGATCTCGGGGTAGCATTCCAGGCTCCCCCGGGGAGTCAGGCCTCGTCTCGAGGGGAAGCCAAGGACTCCGCTCTCCTCTCGAGTCGCGACGCGGGTCTCTTGGAGCCCCCTGAGCGGCCTCAAGGGAGTCCAGCCTCCTCTTCCGTTTGGAGAGAGGACCCGGGATTGCTCTCCAGGCCATGCAGGAAAAGAAGGCCCTCAGCTCGCGAGGACGGGGGCGTCTCAGGGGTTTCCTCGAGCTGCGGCGCCCGTGGGGGTTTTCTCCCGAGGCGCGACGAGGATCTCAAGGCGCCTCTCGTGCGGCGCCAGGGAAGTCAGGTCTCCATGCGCGTGGCGAGGGGGAGCGCGTCCTGGCTCTCGAGTCACGGGAGGGGACTAGGGCCTCGAGACGCGTTGAAGAAGGACTCTCGAGGTCTTTGTCGGGGGGCGGCGGGAAACCCTCGTTTCCCTCGCCTTCTGCCGGGGACCTTAGGGAACTTCCCGGGGTGCCTCTGAGAGGCGAGGGATCCTGTGGAGGTGGCGGGGCCCCTCGGGACTCCGCTGGGTCTGGCGCAACGGAAGAGGGCCTCACCTCGAGGGGAGGCAGGAACCTCAGGCTTCCTCTCCGTTTCGGACTCCGAACGCAGGGTCCCTGCAGAGTTGGGACAGGAGAGTCAGGCCTCGTCTTGTCTGAGGAAGGGAACCCCGCTGGCCTCTCGAGTTGCTCGGGGGGTCTCAGGCCCCTCGTCGAGCTGTGTGTGGAACCCGCGGGTCTTTGCGGATGATGCACGGGGGTGGCAGTGCCCCTTCGTGTTGTGCCTTCACCCACAGGGTTGCCTTCGAAGAGGGGTCCGGGCCTCGGGTCCTTCTCAAGAGCGGACCGGGGAATCGGGGGCGTTCGGCCTGTGGCCCCACCCACGTGGCTCGTCTCGAATTTCCTCGTGAGACCGGCCTCATCCTGAGGTGCGCCGGGAAGGCCGGGAACCCCTTCCAGACCACGCAGGGGAATCGCCTCTCCTGTCGCGATCAGGAGGGGAGAAGGGGCTCAGAGGAAGCGGTGCCGGGACCCTCGGTGTTCCCCTCGGGGGAACCCGGCGTGTCGGGGGACTTTTGGGGGTCGCAGGAAGGCTGTCAGGGACCGTCTCGCCCTTCAGGGCGGAACAGGGGACTTCCCTTGAGACGCCGTCGCGGGCAAGGGCCTCATCTTGCCAAGCGGTGGGAACCACGTGGTTTTTCTCGAGTTGCGGCGGCATTCTCGAGTTACGACGGGGATCTCAGCCTTCCCCTTGGGTTGGCCCTGGGAAGCCCAATCTTCCCCTCGGGTTGCGAGGGAAAGCTGGGGGTGGCGCTCGAGTCACTGCAGGGCCTAAGAGACCTCACCTAAGCGTGTGTCCGGGACCTAATTTTCCTCTCCAGGGAAGGCAGGGATCTCGGGGTTGCATTCCAGGCTCCCCCGGGGAGTCAGGCCTCGTCTCGAGGGGAAGCCAAGGACTCCGCTCTCCTCTCGAGTCGCGACGCGGGTCTCTTGGAGCCCCCTGAGCGGCCTCAAGGGAGTCCAGCCTCCTCTTCCGTTTGGAGAGAGGACCCGGGATTGCTCTCCAGGCCATGCAGGAAAAGAAGGCCCTCAGCTCGCGAGGACGGGGGCGTCTCAGGGGTTTCCTCGAGCTGCGGCGCCCGTGGGGGTTTTCTCCCGAGGTACGACGAGGATCTCAGGGAGCCTCTCGTGCGGCGCCAGGGAAGTCAGGTCTCCATGCGCGTGGCGAGGGGGAGCGCGTCCTGGCTCTCGAGTCACGGGAGGGGACTAGGGCCTCGAGACGCGTTGAAGAAGGACTCTCGAGGTCTTTGTCGGGGGGCGGCGGGAAACCCTCGTTTCCCTCGCCTTCTGCCGGGGACCTTAGGGAACTTCCCGGGGTGCCTCTGAGAGGCGAGTGATCCTGTGGAGGTGGCGGGGCCCCTCGGGACTCCGCTGGGTCTGGCGCAACGGAAGAGGGCCTCACCTCGAGGGGAGGCAGGAACCTCAGGCTTCCTCTCCGTTTCGGACTCCGACCGCAGGGTTCCTGCAGAGTTGGGACAGGAGAGTCAGGCCTCGTCTTGTCTGAGGAAGGGAACCCCGCTGGCCTCTCGAGTTGCTCAGGGGGTCTCAGGCCCCTCGTCGAGCTGTGTGTGGAACCCGCGGGTCTTTGCGGACGATGCACGGGGGTGGCAGTGCCCCTTCGTGTTGTGCCTTCACCCACAGGGTTGCCTTCGAAGAGGGGTCCAGGCCTCGGGTCCTTCTCAAGAGCGGACCGGGGAATCGGGGGCGTTCGGCCTGTGGCCCCACCCACGTGGCTCGTCTCGAATTTCCTCGTGAGACCGGCCTCATCCTGAGGTGCGCCGGGAAGGCCGGGAACCCCTTCCAGACCACGCAGGGGAATAGCCTCTCCTGTCGCGATCAGGAGGGGAGAAGGGGCTCAGAGGAAGCGGTGCCGGGACCCTCGGTGTTCCCCTCGGGGGAACCCGGCGTGTCGGGGGACTTTTGGGGGTCGCAGGAAGGCTGTCAGGGACCGTCTCGCCCTTCAGGGCGGAACAGGGGACTTCCCTTGAGACGCCGTCGCGGGCAAGGGCCTCATCTTGCCAAGCGGTGGGAACCACGTGGTTTTTCTCGAGTTGCGGCGGCATTCTCGAGTTACGACGGGGATCTCAGCCTTCCCCTTGGGTTGGCCCTGGGAAGCCCAATCTTCCCCTCGGGTTGCGAGGGAAAGCTGGGGGTGGCGCTCGAGTCACTGCAGGGCCTAAGAGACCTCACCTAAGCGTGTGTCCGGGACCTAATTTTCCTCTCCAGGGAAGGCAGGGATCTCGGGGTTGCATTCCAGGCTCCCCCGGGGAGTCAGGCCTCGTCTCGAGGGGAAGCCAAGGACTCCGCTCTCCTCTCCAGTCGCGACGCGGGTCTCTTGGAGCCCCCTGAGCGGCCTCAAGGGAGTCCAGCCTCCTCTTCCGTTTGGAGAGAGGACCCGGGATTGCTCTCCAGGCCATGCAGGAAAAGAAGGCCCTCAGCTCGCGAGGACGGGGGCGTCTCAGGGGTTCCCTCGAGCTGCGGCGCCAGTGGGGGTTTTCTCCGAGGCGCGACGAGGATCTGAGGGAGCCTCTCGTGCGGCGCCAGGGGAGTCAGGTCTCCATGCGCGTGGCGAGGGGGAGCGCGTCCTGGCTCTCGAGTCACGGGAGGGGACTAGGGCCTCGAGACGCGTTGAAGAAGGACTCTCGAGGCCTTTGTCGGGGGGCGGCGGGAAACCCTCGTTTCCCTCGCCTTCTGCCGGGGACCTTAGGGAACTTCCCAGGGTGCCTCTGAGAGGCGAGGGATCCTGTGGAGGTGGCGGGGCCCCTCGGGACTCCGCTGGGTCTGGCGCAACGGAAGAGGGCCTCACCTCGAGGGGAGGCAGGAACCTCAGGCTTCCTCTGCGTTTCGGACTCCGACCGCAGGGTCCCTGCAGAGTTGGGACAGGAGAGTCAGGCCTCGTCTTGTCTGAGGAAGGGAACCCCGCTGGCCTCTCGAGTTGCTCAGGGGGTCTCAGGCCCCTCGTCGAGCTGTGTGTGGAACCCGCGGGTCTTTGCGGACGATGCACGGGGGTGGCAGTGCCCCTTCGTGTTGTGCCTTCACCCACAGGGTTGCCTTCGAAGAGGGGTCCGGGCCTCGGGTCTTTCTCAAGAGCGGACCGGGGAATCGGGGGCGTTCGGCCTGTGGCCCCACCCACGTGGCTCGTCTCGAACTTCCTCGTGAGACCGGCCTCATCCTGAGGTGCGCCGGGAAGGCCGGGAACCCCTTCCAGACCACGCAGGGGAATCGCCTCTCCTGTCGCGATCAGG
Organism: Bubalus kerabau; assembly: GCF_029407905.1. Taxonomy (NCBI): domain Eukaryota; kingdom Metazoa; phylum Chordata; class Mammalia; order Artiodactyla; family Bovidae; genus Bubalus; species Bubalus kerabau. The sequence continues at coordinate 5,415,277 of NW_026577882.1, forward strand.
AGGGGAGAAGGGGCTCAGAGGAAGCGGTGCCGGGACCCTCGGTGTTCCCCTCGGGGGAACCCGGCGTGTCGGGGGACTTTTGGGGGTCGCAGGAAGGCTGTCAGGGACCGTCTCGCCCTTCAGGGCGGAACAGGGGACTTCCCTTGAGACGCCGTCGCGGGCAAGGGCCTCATCTTGCCAAGCGGTGGGAACCACGTGGTTTTTCTCGAGTTGCGGCGGGATTCTCGAGTTACGACGGGGATCTCAGCCTTCCCCTTGGGTTGGCCCTGGGAAGCCCAATCTTCCCCTTGGGTTGCGAGGGAAAGCTGGGGGTGGCGCTCGAGTCACTGCAGGGCCTAAGAGACCTCACCTAAGCGTGTGTCCGGGACCTAATTTTCCTCTCCAGGGAAGGCAGGGATCTCGGGGTTGCATTCCAGGCTCCCCCGGGGAGTCAGGCCTCGTCTCGAGGGGAAGCCAAGGACTCCGCTCTCCTCTCGAGTCGCGACGCGGGTCTCTTGGAGCCCCCTGAGCGGCCTCAAGGGAGTCCAGCCTCCTCTTCCGTTTGGAGAGAGGACCCGGGATTGCTCTCCAGGCCATGCAGGAAAAGAAGGCCCTCAGCTCGCGAGGACGGGGGCGTCTCAGGGGTTTCCTCGAGCTGCGGCGCCCGTGGGGGTTTTCTCCCGAGGCGCGACGAGGATCTCAGGGAGCCTCTCGTGCGGCGCCAGGGGAGTCAGGTCTCCATGCGCGTGGCGAGGGGGAGCGCGTCCTGGCTCTCGAGTCACGGGAGGGGACTAGGGCCTCGAGACGCGTTGAAGAAGGACTCTCGAGGTCTTTGTCGGGGGGCGGCGGGAAACCCTCGTTTCCCTCGCCTTCTGCCGGGGACCTTAGGGAACTTCCCGGGGTGCCTCTGAGAGGCGAGGGATCCTGTGGAGGTGGCGGGGCCCCTCGGGACTCCGCTGGGTCTGGCGCAACGGAAGAGGGCCTCACCTCGAGGGGAGGCAGGAACCTCAGGCTTCCTCTGCGTTTCGGACTCCGACCGCAGGGTCCCTGCAGAGTTGGGACAGGAGAGTCAGGCCTCGTCTTGTCTGAGGAAGGGAACCCCGCTGGCCTCTCGAGTTGCTCAGGGGGTCTCAGGCCCCTCGTCGAGCTGTGTGTGGAACCCGCGGGTCTTTGCGGACGATGCACGGGGGTGGCAGTGCCCCTTCGTGTTGTGCCTTCACCCACAGGGTTGCCTTCGAAGAGGGGTCCGGGCCTCGGGTCCTTCTCAAGAGCGGACCGGGGAATCGGGGGCGTTCGGCCTGTGGCCCCACCCACGTGGCTCGTCTCGAATTTCCTCGTGAGACCGGCCTCATCCTGAGGTGCGCCGGGAAGGCCGGGAACCCCTTCCAGACCACGCAGGGGAATCGCCTCTCCTGTCGCGATCAGGAGGGGAGAAGGGGCTCAGAGGAAGCGGTGCCGGGACCCTCGGTGTTCCCCTCGGGGGAACCCGGCGTGTTGGGGGACTTTTGGGGGTCGCAGGAAGGCTGTCAGGGACCGTCTCGCCCTTCAGGGCGGAACAGGGGACTTCCCTTGAGACGCCGTCGCGGGCAAGGGCCTCATCTTGCCAAGCGGTGGGAACCACGTGGTTTTTCTCGAGTTGCGGCGGCATTCTCGAGTTACGACGGGGATCTCAGCCTTCCCCTTGGGTTGGCCCTGGGAAGCCCAATCTTCCCCTCGGGTTGCGAGGGAAAGCTGGGGGTGGCGCTCGAGTCACTGCAGGGCCTAAGAGACCTCACCTAAGCGTGTGTCCGGGACCTAATTTTCCTCTCCAGGGAAGGCAGGGATCTCGGGGTTGCATTCCAGGCTCCCCCGGGGAGTCAGGCCTCGTCTCGAGGGGAAGCCAAGGACTCCGCTCTCCTCTCGAGTCGCGACGCGGGTCTCTTGGAGCCCCCTGAGCGGCCTCAAGGGAGTCCAGCCTCCTCTTCCGTTTGGAGAGAGGACCCGGGATTGCTCTCCAGGCCATGCAGGAAAAGAAGGCCCTCAGCTCGCGAGGACGGGGGCGTCTCAGGGGTTTCCTCGAGCTGCGGCGCCCGTGGGGGTTTTCTCCCGAGGCGCGACGAGGATCTCAGGGAGCCTCTCGTGCGGCTCCAGGGGAGTCAGGTCTCCATGCGCGTGGCGAGGGGGAGCGCGTCCTGGCTCTCGAGTCACGGGAGGGGACTAGGGCCTCGAGACGCGTTGAAGAAGGACTCTCGAGGTCTTTGTCGGGGGGCGGCGGGAAACCCTCGTTTCCCTCGCCTTCTGCCGGGGACCTTAGGGAACTTCCCGGGGTGCCTCTGAGAGGCGAGGGATCCTGTGGAGGTGGCGGGGCCCCTCGGGACTCCGCTGGGTCTGGCGCAACGGAAGAGGGCCTCACCTCGAGGGGAGGCAGGAACCTCAGGCTTCCTCTGCGTTTCGGACTCCGACCGCAGGGTCCCTGCAGAGTTGGGACAGGAGAGTCAGGCCTCGTCTTGTCTGAGGAAGGGAACCCCGCTGGTCTCTCGAGTTGCTCGGGGGGTCTCAGGCCCCTCGTCGAGCTGTGTGTGGAACCCGCGGGTCTTTGCGGACGATGCACGGGGGTGGCAGTGCCCCTTCGTGTTGTGCCTTCACCCACAGGGTTGCCTTCGAAGAGGGGTCCGGGCCTCGGGTCCTTCTCAAGAGCGGACCGGGGAATCGGGGGCGTTCGGCCTGTGGCCCCAACCACGTGGCTCGTCTCGAATTTCCTCGTGAGACCGGCCTCATCCTGAGGTGCGCCGGGAAGGCCGGGAACCCCTTCCAGACCACGCAGGGGAATCGCCTCTCCTGTCGCGATCAGGAGGGGAGAGGGGGCTCAGAGGAAGCGGTGCCGGGACCCTCGGTGTTCCCCTCGGGGGAACCCGGCGTGTCGGGGGACTTTTGGGGGTCGCAGGAAGGCTGTCAGGGACCGTCTCGCCCTTCAGGGCGGAACAGGGGACTTCCCTTGTGACGCCGTCGCGGGCAAGGGCCTCATCTTGCCAAGCGGTGGGAACCACGTGGTTTTTGTCGAGTTGCGGCGGCATTCTCGAGTTACGACGGGGATCTCAGCCTTCCCCTTGGGTTGGCCCTGGGAAGCCCAATCTTCCCCTCGGGTTGCGAGGGAAAGCTGGGGGTGGCGCTCGAGTCACTGCAGGGCCTAAGAGACCTCACCTAAGCGTGTGTCCGGGACCTAATTTTCCTCTCCAGGGAAGGCAGGGATCTCGGGGTTGCATTCCAGGCTCCCCCGGGGAGTCAGGCCTCGTCTCGAGGGGAAGCCAAGGACTCCGCTCTCCTCTCGAGTCGCGACGCGGGTCTCTTGGAGCCCCCTGAGCGGCCTCAAGGGAGTCCAGCCTCCTCTTCCGTTTGGAGAGAGGACCCGGGATTGCTCTCCAGGCCATGCAGGAAATGAAGGCCCTCAGCTCGCGAGGACGGGGGCGTCTCAGGGGTTTCCTCGAGCTGCGGCGCCCGTGGGGGTTTTCTCCCGAGGCACGACGAGGATCTCAGGGAGCCTCTCGTGCGGCGCCAGGGAAGTCAGGTCTCCATGCGCGTGGCGAGGGGGAGCGCGTCCTGGCTCTCGAGTCACGGGAGGGGACTAGGGCCTCGAGACGCGTTGAAGAAGGACGCTCGAGGTCTTTGTCGGGGGGCGGCGGGAAACCCTCGTTTCCCTCGCCTTCTGCCGGGGACCTTAGGGAACTTCCCAGGGTGCCTCTGAGAGGCGAGGGATCCTGTGGAGGTGGCGGGGCCCCTCGGGACTCCGCTGGGTCTGGCGCAACGGAAGAGGGCCTCACCTCGAGGGGAGGCAGGAACCTCAGGCTTCCTCTGCGTTTCGGACTCCGACCGCAGGGTCCCTGCAGAGTTGGGACAGGAGAGTCAGGCCTCGTCTTGTCTGAGGAAGGGAACCCCGCTGGCCTCTCGAGTTGCTCAGGGGGTCTCAGGCCCCTCGTCGAGCTGTGTGTGGAACCCGCGGGTCTTTGCGGACGATGCACGGGGGTGGCAGTGCCCCTTCGTGTTGTGCCTTCACCCACAGGGTTGCCTTCGAAGAGGGGTCCAGGCCTCGGGTCCTTCTCAAGAGCGGACCGGGGAATCGGGGGCGTTCGGCCTGTGGCCCCACCCACGTGGCTCGTCTCGAATTTCCTCGTGAGACCGGCCTCATCCTGAGGTGCGCCGGGAAAGCCGGGAACCCCTTCCAGACCACGCAGTGGAATCGCCTCTCCTGTCGCGATCAGGAGGGGAGAAGGGGCTCAGAGGAAGCGGTGCCGGGACCCTCAGTGTTCCCCTCGGGGGAACCCGGTGTGTCGGGGGACTTTTGGGGGTCGCAGGAAGGCTGTCAGGGACCATCTCGCCCTTCAGGGCGGAACAGGGGACTTCCCTTGAGACGCCGTCGCGGGCAAGGGCCTCATCTTGCCAAGCGGTGGGAACCACGTGGTTTTTCTCGAGTTGCGGCGGGATTCTCGAGTTACGACGGGGATCTCAGCCTTCCCCTTGGGTTGGCCCTGGGAAGCCCAATCTAACCCTCGGGTTGCGAGGGAAAGCTGGGGGTGGCGCTCGAGTTACTGCAGGGCCTAAGAGACCTCACCTAAGCGTGTGTCCGGGACCTAATTTTCCTCTCCAGGGAAGGCAGGGATCTCGGGGTTGCATTCCAGGCTCCCCCGGGGAGTCAGGCCTCGTCTCGAGGGGAAGCCAAGGACTCCGCTCTCCTCTCGAGTCGCGACGCGGGTCTCTTGGAGCCCCCTGAGCGGCCTCAAGGGAGTCCAGCCTCCTCTTCCGTTTGGAGAGAGGACCCGGGATTGCTCTCCAGGCCATGCAGGAAAAGAAGGCCCTCAGCTCGCGAGGATGGGGGCGTCTCAGGGGTTTCCTCGAGCTGCGGCGCCCGTGGGGGTTTTCTCCCGAGGCACGACGAAGATCTCAGGGAGCCTCTCGTGCGGCGCCAGGGAAGTCAGGTCTCCATGCGCGTGGCGAGGGGGAGCGCGTCCTGGCTCTCGAGTCACGGGAGGGGACTAGGGCCTCGAGACGCGTTGAAGAAGGACTCTAGAGGCCTTTGTCGGGGGGCGGCGGGAAACCCTCGTTTCCCTCGCCTTCTGCCGGGGACCTTAGGGAACTTCCCAGGGTGCCTCTGAGAGGCGAGGGATCCTGTGGAGGTGGCGGGGCCCCTCGGGACTCCGCTGGGTCTGGCGCAACGGAAGAGGGCCTCACCTCGAGGGGAGGCAGGAACCTCAGGCTTCCTCTGCGTTTCGGACTCCGACCGCAGGGTCCCTGCAGAGTTGGGACAGGAGAGTCAGGCCTCGTCTTGTCTGAGGAAGGGAACCCCGCTGGCCTCTCGAGTTGCTCAGGGGGTCTCAGGCCCCTCGTCGAGCTGTGTGTGGAACCCGCGGGTCTTTGCGGACGATGCACGGGGGTGGCAGTGCCCCTTCGTGTTGTGCCTTCACCCACAGGGTTGCCTTCGAAGAGGGGTCCGGGCCTCGGGTCCTTCTCAAGAGCGGACCGGGGAATCGGGGGCGTTCGGCCTGTGGCCCCACCCACGTGGCTCGTCTCGAACTTCCTCGGGAGACCGGCCTCATCCTGAGGTGCGCCGGGAAGGCCGGGAACCCCTTCCAGACCACGCAGGGGAATCGCCTCTCCTGTCGCGATCAGGAGGGGAGAAGGGGCTCAGAGGAAGCGGTGCCGGGACCCTCGGTGTTCCCCTCGGGGGAACCCGGCGTGTCGGGGGACTTTTGGGGGTCGCAGGAAGGCTGTCAGGGACCGTCTCGCCCTTCAGGGCGGAACAGGGGACTTCCCTTGAGACGCCGTCGCGGGCAAGGGCCTCATCTTGCCAAGCGGTGGGAACCACGTGGTTTTTCTCGAGTTGCGGCGGCATTCTCGAGTTACAACGGGGATCTCAGCCTTCCCCTTGGGTTGGCCCTGGGAAGCCCAATCTTCCCCTCGGGTTGCGAGGGAAAGCTGGGGGTGGCGCTCGAGTTACTGCAGGGCCTAAGAGACCTCACCTAAGCGTGTGTCCGGGACCTAATTTTCCTCTCCAGGGAAGGCAGGGATCTCGGGGTTGCATTCCAGGCTCCCCCGGGGAGTCAGGCCTCGTCTCGAGGGGAAGCCAAGGACTCCGCTCTCCTCTCGAGTCGCGACGCGGGTCTCTTGGAGCCCCCTGAGCGGCCTCAAGGGAGTCCAGCCTCCTCTTCCGTTTGGAGAGAGGACCCGGGATTGCTCTCCAGGCCATGCAGGAAAAGAAGGCCCTCAGCTCGCGAGGACGGGGGCGTCTCAGGGGTTTCCTCGAGCTGCGGCGCCCGTGGGGGTTTTCTCCCGAGGCACGACGAAGATCTCAGGGAGCCTCTCGTGCGGCGCCAGGGAAGTCAGGTCTCCATGCGCGTGGCGAGGGGGAGCGCGTCCTGGCTCTCGAGTCACGGGAGGGGACTAGGGCCTCGAGACGCGTTGAAGAAGGACTCTAGAGGCCTTTGTCGGGGGGCGGCGGGAAACCCTCGTTTCCCTCGCCTTCTGCCGGGGACCTTAGGGAACTTCCCAGGGTGCCTCTGAGAGGCGAGGGATCCTGTGGAGGTGGCGGGGCCCCTCGGGACTCCGCTGGGTCTGGCGCAACGGAAGAGGGCCTCACCTCGAGGGGAGGCAGGAACCTCAGGCTTCCTCTGCGTTTCGGACTCCGACCGCAGGGTCCCTGCAGAGTTGGGACAGGAGAGTCAGGCCTCGTCTTGTCTGAGGAAGGGAACCCCGCTGGCCTCTCGAGTTGCTCAGGGGGTCTCAGGCCCCTCGTCGAGCTGTGTGTGGAACCCGCGGGTCTTTGCGGACGATGCACGGGGGTGGCAGTGCCCCTTCGTGTTGTGCCTTCACCCACAGGGTTGCCTTCGAAGAGGGGTCCGGGCCTCGGGTCTTTCTCAAGAGCGGACCGGGGAATCGGGGGCGTTCGGCCTGTGGCCCCACCCACGTGGCTCGTCTCGAACTTCCTCGGGAGACCGGCCTCATCCTGAGGTGCGCCGGGAAGGCCGGGAACCCCTTCCAGACCACGCAGGGGAATCGCCTCTCCTGTCGCGATCAGGAGGGGAGAAGGGGCTCAGAGGAAGCGGTGCCGGGACCCTCGGTGTTCCCCTCGGGGGAACCCGGCGTGTCGGGGGACTTTTGGGGGTCGCAGGAAGGCTGTCAGGGACCGTCTCGCCCTTCAGGGCGGAACAGGGGACTTCCCTTGAGACGCCGTCGCGGGCAAGGGCCTCATCTTGCCAAGCGGTGGGAACCACGTGGTTTTTCTCGAGTTGCGGCGGCATTCTCGAGTTACGACGGGGATCTCAGCCTTCCCCTTGGGTTGGCCCTGGGAAGCCCAATCTTCCCCTCGGGTTGCGAGGGAAAGCTGGGGGTGGCGCTCGAGTCACTGCAGGGCCTAAGAGACCTCACCTAAGCGTGTGTCCGGGACCTAATTTTCCTCTCCAGGGAAGGCAGGGATCTCGGGGTTGCATTCCAGGCTCCCCCGGGGAGTCAGGCCTCGTCTCGAGGGGAAGCCAAGGACTCCGCTCTCCTCTCGAGTCGCGACGCGGGTCTCTTGGAGCCCCCTGAGCGGCCTCAAGGGAGTCCAGCCTCCTCTTCCGTTTGGAGAGAGGACCCGGGATTGCTCTCCAGGCCATGCAGGAAAAGAAGGCCCTCAGCTCGCGAGGACGGGGGCGTCTCAGGGGTTTCCTCGAGCTGCGGCGCCCGTGGGGGTTTTCTCCCGAGGCGCGACGAGGATCTCAGGGAGCCTCTCGTGCGGCGCCAGGGGAGTCAGGTCTCCATGCGCGTGGCGAGGGGGAGCGCGTCCTGGCTCTCGAGTCACGGGAGGGGACTAGGGCCTCGAGACGCGTTGAAGAAGGACTCTCGAGGTCTTTGTCGGGGGGCGGCGGGAAACCCTCGTTTCCCTCGCCTTCTGCCGGGGACCTTAGGGAACTTCCCGGGGTGCCTCTGAGAGGCGAGGGATCCTGTGCAGGTGGCGGGGCCCCTCGGGACTCCACTGGGTCTGGCGCAACGGAAGAGGGCCTCACCTCGAGGGGAGGCAGGAACCTCAGGCTTCCTCTGCGTTTCGGACTCCGACCGCAGGGTCCCTGCAGAGTTGGGACAGGAGAGTCAGGCCTCGTCTTGTCTGAGGAAGGGAACCCCGCTGGCCTCTCGAGTTGCTCAGGGGGTCTCAGGCCCCTCGTCGAGCTGTGTGTGGAACCCGCGGGTCTTTGCGGACGATGCACGGGGGTGGCAGTGCCCCTTCGTGTTGTGCCTTCACCCACAGGGTTGCCTTCGAAGAGGGGTCCGGGCCTCGGGTCCTTCTCAAGAGCGGACCGGGGAATCGGGGGCGTTCGGCCTGTGGCCCCACCCACGTGGCTCGTCTCGAATTTCCTCGTGAGACCGGCCTCATCCTGAGGTGCGCCGGGAAGGCCGGGAACCCCTTCCAGACCACGCAGGGGAATCGCCTCTCCTGTCGCGATCAGGAGGGGAGAAGGGGCTCAGAGGAAGCGGTGCCGGGACCCTCGGTGTTCCCCTCGGGGGAACCCGGCGTGTCGGGGGACTTTTGGGGGTCGCAGGAAGGCTGTCAGGGACCGTCTCGCCCTTCAGGGCGGAACAGGGGACTTCCCTTGAGACGCCGTCGCGGGCAAGGGCCTCATCTTGCCAAGAGGTGGGAACCACGTGGTTTTTCTCGAGTTGCGGCGGCATTCTCGAGTTACGACGGGGATCTCAGCCTTCCCCTTGGGTTGGCCCTGGGAAGCCCAATCTTCCCCTCGGGTTGCGAGGGAAAGCTGGGGGTGGCGCTCGAGTCACTGCAGGGCCTAAGAGACCTCACCTAAGCGTGTGTCCGGGACCTAATTTTCCTCTCCAGGGAAGGCAGGGATCTCGGGGTTGCATTCCAGGCTCCCCCGGGGAGTCAGGCCTCGTCTCGAGGGGAAGCCAAGGACTCCGCTCTCCTCTCGAGTCGCGACGCGGGTCTCTTGGAGCCCCCTGAGCGGCCTCAAGGGAGTCCAGCCTCCTCTTCCGTTTGGAGAGAGGACCCGGGATTGCTCTCCAGGCCATGCAGGAAAAGAAGGCCCTCAGCTCGCGAGGACGGGGGCGTCTCAGGGGTTTCCTCGATCTGCGGTGCCCGTGGGGGTTTTCTCCCGAGGCGCGACGAGGATCTCAGGGAGCCTCTCGTGCGGCGCCAGGGAAGTCAGGTCTCCACGCGCGTGGCGAGGGGGAGCGCGTCCTGGCTCTCGAGTCACGGGAGGGGACTAGGGCCTCGAGACGCGTTGAAGAAGGACTCTCGAGGTCTTTGTCGGGGGGCGGCGGGAAACCCTCGTTTCCCTCGCCTTCTGCCGGGGACCTTAGGGAACTTCCCGGGGTGCCTCTGAGAGGCGAGGGATCCTGTGCAGGTGGCGGGGCCCCTCGGGACTCCGCTGGGTCTGGCGCAACGGAAGAGGGCCTCACCTCGAGGGGAGGCAGGAACCTCAGGCTTCCTCTGCGTTTCGGACTCCGACCGCAGGGTCCCTGCAGAGTTGGGACAGGAGAGTCAGGCCTCGTCTTGTCTGAGGAAGGGAACCCCGCTGGCCTCTCGAGTTGCTCAGGGGGTCTCAGGCCCCTCGTCGAGCTGTGTGTGGAACCCGCGGGTCTTTGCGGACGATGCACGGGGGTGGCAGTGCCCCTTCGTGTTGTGCCTTCACCCACAGGGTTGCCTTCGAAGAGGGGTCCAGGCCTCGGGTCCTTCTCAAGAGCGGACCGGGGAATCGGGGGCGTTCGGCATGTGGCCCCACCCACGTGGCTCGTCTCGAATTTCCTCGTGAGACCGGCCTCATCCTGAGGTGCGCCGGGAAGGCCGGGAACCCCTTCCAGAACACGCAGGGGAATCGCCTCTCCTGTCGCGATCAGGAGGGGAGAAGGGGCTCAGAGGAAGCGGTGCCGGGACCCTCGGTGTTCCCCTCGGGGGAACCCGGTGTGTCGGGGGACTTTTGGGGGTCGCAGGAAGGCTGTCAGGGACCGTCTCGCCCTTCAGGGCGGAACAGGGGACTTCCCTTGAGACGCCGTCGCGGGCAAGGGCCTCATCTTGCCAAGCGGTGGGAACCACGTGGTTTTTCTCGAGTTGCGGCGGCATTCTCGAGTTACGACGGGGATCTCAGCCTTCCCCTTGGGTTGGCCCTGGGAAGCCCAATCTTCCCCTCGGGTTGCGAGGGAAAGCTGGGGGTGGCGCTCGAGTTACTGCAGGGCCTAAGAGACCTCACCTAAGCGTGTGTCCGGGACCTAATTTTCCTCTCCAGGGAAGGCAGGGATCTCGGGGTTGCATTCCAGGCTCCCCCGGGGAGTCAGGCCTCGTCTCGAGGGGAAGCCAAGGACTCCGCTCTCCTCTCGAGTCGCGACGCGGGTCTCTTGGAGCCCCCTGAGCGGCCTCAAGGGAGTCCAGCCTCCTCTTCCGTTTGGAGAGAGGACCCGGGATTGCTCTCCAGGCCATGCAGGAAAAGAAGGCCCTCAGCTCGCGAGGACGGGGGCGTCTCAGGGTTTTCCTCGAGCTGCGGCGCCCGTGGGGGTTTTCTCCCGAGGCACGACGAAGATCTCAGGGAGCCTCTCGTGCGGCGCCAGGGAAGTCAGGTCTCCATGCGCGTGGCGAGGGGGAGCGCGTCCTGGCTCTCGAGTCACGGGAGGGGACTAGGGCCTCGAGACGCGTTGAAGAAGGACTCTCGAGGCCTTTGTCGGGGGGCGGCGGGAAACCCTCGTTTCCCTCGCCTTCTGCCGGGGACCTTAGGGAACTTCCCAGGGTGCCTCTGAGAGGCGAGGGATCCTGTGGAGGTGGCGGGGCCCCTCGGGACTCCGCTGGGTCTGGCGCAACGGAAGAGGGCCTCACCTCGAGGGGAGGCAGGAACCTCAGGCTTCCTCTGCGTTTCGGACTCCGACCGCAGGGTCCCTGCAGAGTTGGGACAGGAGAGTCAGGCCTCGTCTTGTCTGAGGAAGGGAACCCCGCTGGCCTCTCGAGTTGCTCAGGGGGTCTCAGGCCCCTCGTCGAGCTGTGTGTGGAACCCGCGGGTCTTTGCGGACGATGCACGGGGGTGGCAGTGCCCCTTCGTGTTGTGCCTTCACCCACAGGGTTGCCTTCGAAGAGGGGTCCGGGCCTCGGGTCCTTCTCAAAAGCGGACCGGGGAATCGGGGGCGTTCGGCCTGTGGCCCCACCCACGTGGCTCGTCTCGAATTTCCTCGTGAGACCGGCCTCATCCTGAGGTGCGCCGGGAAGGCCGGGAACCCCTTCCAGACCACGCGGGGGAATCGCCTCTCCTGTCGCGATCAGGAGGGGAGAAGGGGCTCAGAGGAAGCGGTGCCGGGACCCTCGGTGTTCCCCTCGGGGGAACCCGGCGTGTCGGGGGACTTTTGGGGGTCGCAGGAAGGCTGTCAGGGACCGTCCCGCCCTTCAGGGCGGAACAGGGGACTTCCCTTGAGACGCCGTCGCGGGCAAGGGCCTCATCTTGCCAAGCGGTGGGAACCACGTGGTTTTTCTCGAGTTGCGGCGGCATTCTCGAGTTACGACGGGGATCTCAGCCTTCCCCTTGGGTTGGCCCTGGGAAGCCCAATCTTCCCCTCGGGTTGCGAGGGAAAACTGGGGGTGGCGCTCGAGTCACTGCAGGGCCTAAGAGACCTCACCTAAGCGTGTGTCCGGGACCTAATTTTCCTCTCCAGGGAAGGCAGGGATCTCGGGGTTGCATTCCAGGCTCCTCCGGGGAGTCAGGCCTCGTCTCGAGGGGAAGCCAAGGAATCCGCTCTCCTCTCGAGTCGCGACGCGGGTCTCTTGGAGCCCCCTGAGCGGCCTCAAGGGAGTCCAGCCTCCTCTTCCGTTTGGAGAGAGGACCCGGGATTGCTCTCCAGGCCATGCAGGAAAAGAAGGCCCTCAGCTCGCGAGGACGGGGGCGTCTCAGGGGTTTCCTCGAGCTGCGGCGCCCGTGGGGGTTTTCTCCCGAGGCACGACGAGGATCTCAGGGAGCCTCTCGTGCGGTGCCAGGGAAGTCAGGTCTCCATGCGCGTGGCGAGGGGGAGCGCGTCCTGGCTCTCGAGTCACGGGAGGGGACTAGGGCCTCGAGACGCGTTGAAGAAGGACTCTCGAGGTCTTTGTCGGGGGGCGGCGGGAAACCCTCGTTTCCCTCGCCTTCTGCCGGGGACCTTAGGGAACTTCCCAGGGTGCCTCTGAGAGGCGAGGGATCCTGTGGAGGTGGCGGGGCCCCTCGGGACTCCGCTGGGTCTGGCGCAACGGAAGAGGGCCTCACCTCGAGGGGAGGCAGGAACCTCAGGCTTCCTCTGCGTTTCGGACTCCGACCGCAGGGTCCCTGCAGTGTTGGGACAGGAGAGTCAGGCCTCGTCTTGTCTGAGGAAGGGAACCCCGCTGGCCTCTCGAGTTGCTCAGGGGGTCTCAGGCCCCTCGTCGAGCTGTGTGTGGAACCCGCGGGTCTTTGCGGACGATGCACGGGGGTGGCAGTGCCCCTTCGTGTTGTGCCTTCACCCACAGGGTTGCCTTCGAAGAGGGGTCCGGGCCTCGGGTCCTTCTCAAGAGCGGACCGGGGAATCGGGGGCGTTCGGCCTGTGGCCCCACCCACGTGGCTCGTCTCGAATTTCCTCGTGAGACCGGCCTCATCCTGAGGTGCGCCGGCAAGGCCGGGAACCCCTTCCAGACCACGCAGGGGAATCGCCTCTCCTGTCGCGATCAGGAGGGGAGAAGGGGCTCAGAGGAAGCGGTGCCGGGACCCTCGGTGTTCCCCTCGGGGGAAGCCGGCGTGTCGGGGGACTTTTGGGGGTCGCAGGAAGGCTGTCAGGGACCGTCTCGCCCTTCAGGGCGGAACAGGGGACTTCCCTTGAGACGCCGTCGCGGGCAAGGGCCTCATCTTGCCAAGCGGTGGGAACCACGTGGTTTTTCTCGAGTTGCGGCGGCATTCTCGAGTTACGACGGGGATCTCAGCCTTCCCCTTGGGTTGGCCCTGGGAAGCCCAATCTTCCCCTCGGGTTGCGAGGGAAAGCTGGGGGTGGCGCTCGAGTCACTGCAGGGCCTAAGAGACCTCACCTAAGCGTGTGTCCGGGACCTAATTTTCCTCTCCAGGGAAGGCAGGGATCTCGGGGTTGCATTCCAGGCTCCCCCGGGGAGTCAGGCCTCGTCTCGAGGGGAAGCCAAGGACTCCGCTCTCCTCTCGAGTCGCGACGCGGGTCTCTTGGAGCCCCCTGAGCGGCCTCAAGGGAGTCCAGCCTCCTCTTCCGTTTGGAGAGAGGACCCGGGATTGCTCTCCAGGCCATGCAGGAAAAGAAGGCCCTCAGCTCGCGAGGACGGGGGCGTCTCAGGGGTTTCCTCGAGCTGCGGCGCCCGTGGGGGTTTTCTCCCGAGGCACGACGAGGATCTCAGGGAGCCTCTCGTGCGGCGCCAGGGGAGTCAGGTCTCCATGCGCGTGGCGAGGGGGAGCGCGTCCTGGCTCTCGAGTCACGGGAGGGGACTAGGGCCTCGAGACGCGTTGAAGAAGGACTCTCGAGGTCTTTGTCGGGGGGCGGCGGGAAACCCTCGTTTCCCTCGCCTTCTGCCGGGGACCTTAGGGAACTTCCCAGGGTGCCTCTGAGAGGCGAGGGATCCTGTGGAGGTGGCGGGGCCCCTCGGGACTCCGCTGGGTCTGGCGCAACGGAAGAGGGCCTCACCTCGAGGGGAGGCAGGAACCTCAGGCTTCCTCTGCGTTTCGGACTCCGACCGCAGGGTCCCTGCAGAGTTGGGACAGGAGAGTCAGGCCTCGTCTTGTCTGAGGAAGGGAACCCCGCTGGCCTCTCGAGTTGCTCAGGGGGTCTCAGGCCCCTCGTCGAGCTGTGTGTGGAACCCGCGGGTCTTTGCGGACGATGCACGGGGGTGGCAGTGCCCCTTCGTGTTGTGCCTTCAGCCACAGGGTTGCCTTCGAAGAGGGGTCCGGGCCTCGGGTCCTTCTCAAGAGCGGACCGGGGAATCGGGGGCGTTCGGCCTGTGGCCCCACCCACGTGGCTCGTCTCGAATTTCCTCGTGAGACCGGCCTCATCCTGAGGTGCGCCGGGAAGGCCGGGAACCCCTTCCAGACCACGCAGGGGAATCGCCTCTCCTGTCGCGATCAGGAGGGGAGAAGGGGCTCAGAGGAAGCGGTGCCGGGACCCTCGGTGTTCCCCTCGGGGGAACCCGGCGTGTCGGGGGACTTTTGGGGGTCGCAGGAAGGCTGTCAGGGACCGTCTCGCCCTTCAGGGCGGAACAGGGGACTTCCCTTGAGACGCCGTCGCGGGCAAGGGCCTCATCTTGCCAAGCGGTGGGAACCACGTGGTTTTTCTCGAATTGCGGCGGCATTCTCGAGTTACGACGGGGATCTCAGCCTTCCCCTTGGGTTGGCCCTGGGAAGCCCAATCTTCCCCTCGGGTTGCGAGGGAAAGCTGGGGGTGGCGCTCGAGTCACTGCAGGGCCTAAGAGACCTCACCTAAGCGTGTGTCCGGGACCTAATTTTCCTCTCCAGGGAAGGCAGGGATCTCGGGGTTGCATTCCAGGCTCCCCCGGGGAGTCAGGCCTCGTCTCGAGGGGAAGCCAAGGACTCCGCTCTCCTCTCGAGTCGCGACGCGGGTCTCTTGGAGCCCCCTGAGCGGCCTCAAGGGAGTCCAGCCTCCTCTTCCGTTTGGAGAGAGGACCCGGGATTGCTCTCCAGGCCATGCAGGAAAAGAAGGCCCTCAGCTCGCGAGGACGGGGGCGTCTCAGGGGTTTCCTCGAGCTGCGGCGCCCGTGGGGGTTTTCTCCCGAGGCACGACGAGGATCTCAGGGAGCCTCTCGTGCGGCGCCAGGGAAGTCAGGTCTCCATGCGCGTGGCGAGGGGGAGCGCGTCCTGGCTCTCGAGTCACGGGACGGGACTAGGGCCTCGAGACGCGTTGAAGAAGGACTCTCGAGGTCTTTCTTGGGGGGCGGCGGGAAACCCTCGTGTCCCTCGCCTTCTGCCGGGGACCTTAGGGAACTTCCCAGGGTGCCTCTGAGAGGCGAGGGATCCTGTGGAGGTGGCGGGGCCCCTCGGGACTCCGCTGGGTCTGGCGCAACGGAAGAGGGCCTCACCTCGAGGGGAGGCAGGAACCTCAGGCTTCCTCTGCGTTTCGGACTCCGAACGCAGGGTCCCTGCAGAGTTGGGACAGGAGAGTCAGGCCTCGTCTTGTCTGAGGAAGGGAACCCCGCTGGCCTCTCGAGTTGCTCAGGGGGTCTCAGGCCCCTCGTCGAGCTGTGTGTGGAACCCGCGGGTCTTTGCGGACGATGCACGGGGGTGGCAGTGCCCCTTCGTGTTGTGCCTTCACCCACAGGGTTGCCTTCGAAGAGGGGTCCGGGCCTCGGGTCCTTCTCAAGAGCGGACCGGGGAATCGGGGGCGTTCGGCCTGTGGCCCCACCCACGTGGCTCGTCTCGAATTTCCTCGTGAGACCGGCCTCATCCTGAGGTGCGCCGGGAAGGCCGGGAACCCCTTCCAGACCACGCAGGGGAATCGCCTCTCCTGTCGCGATCAGGAGGGGAGAAGGGGCTCAGAGGAAGCGGTGCCGGGACCCTCGGTGTTCCCCTCGGGGGAACCCGGCGTGTCGGGGGACTTTTGGGGGTCGCAGGAAGGCTGTCAGGGACCGTCTCGCCCTTCAGGGCGGAACAGGGGACTTCCCTTGAGACGCCGTCGCGGGCAAGGGCCTCATCTTGCCAAGCGGTGGGAACCACGTGGTTTTTCTCGAGTTGCGGCGGCATTCTCGAGTTACGACGGGGATCTCAGCCTTCCCCTTGGGTTGGCCCTGGGAAGCCCAATCTTCCCCTCGGGTTGCGAGGGAAAGCTGGGGGTGGCGCTCGAGTCACTGCAGGGCCTAAGAGACCTCACCTAAGCGTGTGTCCGGGACCTAATTTTCCTCTCCAGGGAAGGCAGGGATCTCGGGGTTGCATTCCAGGCTCCCCCGGGGAGTCAGGCCTCGTCTCGAGGGGAAGCCAAGGACTCCGCTCTCCTCTCGAGTCGCGACGCGGGTCTCTTGGAGCCCCCTGAGCGGCCTCAAGGGAGTCCAGCCTCCTCTTCCGTTTGGAGAGAGGACCCGGGATTGCTCTCCAGGCCATGCAGGAAAAGAAGGCCCTCAGCTCGCGAGGACGGGGGCGTCTCAGGGGTTTCCTCGAGCTGCGGCGCCCGTGGGGGTTTTCTCCCGAGGCACGACGAGGATCTCAGGGAGCCTCTCGTGCGGCGCCAGGGAAGTCAGGTCTCCATGCGCGTGGCGAGGGGGAGCGCGTCCTGGCTCTCGAGTCACGGGAGGGGACTAGGGCCTCGAGACGCGTTGAAGAAGGACTCTCGAGGTCTTTGTCGGGGGGCGGCGGGAAACCCTCGTTTCCCTCGCCTTCTGCCGGGGACCTTAGGGAACTTCCCAGGGGGCCTCTGAGAGGCGAGGGATCCTGTGGAGGTGGCGGGGCCCCTCGGGACTCCGCTGGGTCTGGCGCAACGGAAGAGGGCCTCACCTCGAGGGGAGGCAGGAACCTCAGGCTTCCTCTGCGTTTAGGACTCCGACCGCAGGGTCCCTGCAGAGTTGGGACAGGAGAGTCAGGCCTCGTCTTGTCTGAGGAAGGGAACCCCGCTGGCCTCTCGAGTTGCTCAGGGGGTCTCAGGCCCCTCGTCGAGCTGTGTGTGGAACCCGCGGGTCTTTGCGGACGATGCACGGGGGTGGCAGTGCCCCTTCGTGTTGTGCCTTCACCCACAGGGTTGCCTTCGAAGAGGGGTCCAGGCCTCGGGTCCTTCTCAAGAGCGGACCGGGGAATCGGGGGCGTTCGGCCTGTGGCCCCACCCACGTGGCTCGTCTCGAATTTCCTCGTGAGACCGGCCTCATCCTGAGGTGCGCCGGGAAGGCCGGGAACCCCTTCCAGACCACGCAGGGGAATCGCCTCTCCTGTCGCGATCAGGAGGGGAGAAGGGGCTCTGAGGAAGCGGTGCCGGGACCCTCGGTGTTCCCCTCGGGGGAACCCGGCGTGTCGGGGGACTTTTGGGGGTCGCAGGAAGGCTGTCAGGGACCGTCTCGCCCTTCAGGGCGGAACAGGGGACTTCCCTTGAGACGCCGTCGCGGGCAAGGGCCTCATCTTGCCAAGCGGTGGGAACCACGTGGTTTTTGTCGAGTTGCGGCGGGATTCTCGAGTTACGACGGGGATCTCAGCCTTCCCCTTGGGTTGGCCCTGGGAAGCCCAATCTTCCCCTCGGGTTGCGAGGGAAAGCTGGGGGTGGCGCTCGAGTCACTGCAGGGCCTAAGAGACCTCACCTAAGCGTGTGTCCGGGACCTAATTTTCCTCTCCAGGGAAGGCAGGGATCTCGGGGTTGCATTCCAGGCTCCCCCGGGGAGTCAGGCCTCGTCTCGAGGGGAAGCCAAGGACTCCGCTCTCCTCTCGAGTCGCGACGCGGGTCTCTTGGAGCCCCCTGAGCGGCCTCAAGGGAGTCCAGCCTCCTCTTCCGTTTGGAGAGAGGACCCGGGATTGCTCTCCAGGCCATGCAGGAAAAGAAGGCCCTCAGCTCGCGAGGACGGGGGCGTCTCAGGGGTTTCCTCGAGCTGCGGCGCCCGTGGGGGTTTTCTCCCGAGGCACGACGAGGATCTCAGGGAGCCTCTCGTGCGGCGCCAGGGAAGTCAGGTCTCCATGCGCGTGGCGAGGGGGAGCGCGTCCTGGCTCTCGAGTCACGGGACGGGACTAGGGCCTCGAGACGCGTTGAAGAAGGACTCTCGAGGTCTTTCTCGGGGGGCGGCGGGAAACCCTCGTGTCCCTCGCCTTCTGCCGGGGACCTTAGGGAACTTCCCAGGGTGCCTCTGAGAGGCGAGGGATCCTGTGGAGGTGGCGGGGCCCCTCGGGACTCCGCTGGGTCTGGCGCAACGGAAGAGGGCCTCACCTCGAGGGGAGGCAGGAACCTCAGGCTTCCTCTGCGTTTCGGACTCCGACCGCAGGGTCCCTGCAGAGTTGGGACAGGAGAGTCAGGCCTCGTCTTGTCTGAGGAAGGGAACCCCGCTGGCCTCTCGAGTTGCTCAGGGGGTCTCAGGCCCCTCGTCGAGCTGTGTGTGGAACCCGCGGGTCTTTGCGGACGATGCACGGGGGTGGCAGTGCCCCTTCGTGTTGTGCCTTCACCCACAGGGTTGCCTTCGAAGAGGGGTCCGGGCCTCGGGTCCTTCTCAAGAGCGGACCGGGGAATCGGGGGCGTTCGGCCTGTGGCCCCACCCACGTGGCTCGTCTCGAATTTCCTCGTGAGACCGGCCTCTTCCTGAGGTGCGCCGGGAAGGCCGGGAACCCCTTCCAGACCACGCAGGGGAATCGCCTCTCCTGTCGCGATCAGGAGGGGAGAAGGGGCTCAGAGGAAGCGGTGCCGGGACCCTCGGTGTTCCCCTCGGGGGAACCCGGCGTGTCGGGGGACTTTTGGGGGTCGCAGGAAGGCTGTCAGGGACCGTCTCGCCCTTCAGGGCGGAACAGGGGACTTCCCTTGAGACGCCGTCGCGGGCAAGGGACTCATCTTGCCAAGCGGTGGGAACCACGTGGTTTCTCTCGAGTTGCGGCGGCATTCTCGAGTTACGACGGGGATCTCAGCCTTCCCCTTGGGTTGGCCCTGGGAAGCCCAATCTTCCCCTCGGGTTGCGAGGGAAAGCTGGGGGTGGCGCTCGAGTCACTGCAGGGCCTAAGAGACCTCACCTAAGCGTGTGTCCGGGACCTAATTTTCCTCTCCAGGGAAGGCAGGGATCTCGGGGTTGCATTCCAGGCTCCCCCGGGGAGTCAGGCCTCGTCTCGAGGGGAAGCCAAGGACTCCGCTCTCCTCTCGAGTCGCGACGCGGGTCCCT
Organism: Bubalus kerabau; assembly: GCF_029407905.1. NCBI lineage: Eukaryota > Metazoa > Chordata > Mammalia > Artiodactyla > Bovidae > Bubalus > Bubalus kerabau. The sequence continues at coordinate 5,434,037 of NW_026577882.1, forward strand.
TGGAGCCCCCTGAGCGGCCTCAAGGGAGTCCAGCCTCCTCTTCCGTTTGGAGAGAGGACCCGGGATTGCTCTCCAGGCCATGCAGGAAAAGAAGGCCCTCAGCTCGCGAGGACGGGGGCGTCTCAGGGGTTTCCTCGAGCTGCGGCGCCCGTGGGGGTTTTCTCCCGAGGCGCGACGAGGATCTCAGGGAGCCTCTCGTGCGGCGCCAGGGAAGTCAGATCTCCATGCGCGTGGCGAGGGGGAGCACGTCCTGGCTCTCGAGTCACGGGAGGGGACTAGGGCCTCGAGACGCGTTGAAGAAGGACTCTCGAGGTCTTTGTCGGGGGGCGGCGGGAAACCCTCGTTTCCCTCGCCTTCTGCCGGGGACCTTAGGGAACTTCCCAGGGTGCCTCTGAGAGGCGAGGGATCCTGTGGAGGCGGCGGGGCCCCTCGGGACTCCGCTGGGTCTGGCGCAACGGAAGAGGGCCTCACCTCGAGGGGAGGCAGGAACCTCAGGCTTCCTCTGCGTTTCGGACTCCGACCGCAGGGTCCCTGCAGAGTTGGGACAGGAGAGTCAGGCCTCGTCTTGTCTGAGGAAGGGAACCCCGCTGGCCTCTCGAGTTGCTCAGGGGGTCTCAGGCCCCTCGTCGAGCTGTGTGTGGAACCCGCGGGTCTTTGCGGACGATGCACGGGGGTGGCAGTGCCCCTTCGTGTTGTGCCTTCACCCACAGGGTTGCCTTCGAAGAGGGGTCCGGGCCTCGGGTCCTTCTCAAGAGCGGACCGGGGAATCGGGGGCGTTCGGCCTGTGGCCCCACCCACGTGGCTCGTCTCGAATTTCCTCGTGAGACCGGCCTCATCCTGAGGTGCGCCGGGAAGGCCGGGAACCCCTTCCAGACCACGCAGGGGAATCGCCTCTCCTGTCGCGATCAGGAGGGGAGAAGGGGCTCAGAGGAAGCGGTGCCGGGACCCTCGGTGTTCCCCTCGGGGGAACCCGGCGTGTCGGGGGACTTTTGGGGGTCGCAGGAAGGCTGTCAGGGACCGTCTCGCCCTTCAGGGCGGAACAGGGGACTTCCCTTGAGACGCCGTCGCGGGCAAGGGCCTCAACTTGCCAAGCGGTGGGAACCACGTGGTTTTTCTCGAGTTGCGGCGGCATTCTCGAGTTACGACGGGGATCTCAGCCTTCCCCTTGGGTTGGCCCTGGGAAGCCCAATCTTCCCCTCGGGTTGCGAGGGAAAGCTGGGGGTGGCGCTCGAGTCACTGCAGGGCCTAAGAGACCTCACCTAAGCGTGTGTCCGGGACCTAATTTTCCTCTCCAGGGAAGGCAGGGATCTCGGGGTTGCATTCCAGGCTCCCCCGGGGAGTCAGGCCTCGTCTCGAGGGGAAGCCAAGGACTCCGCTCTCCTCTCGAGTCGCGACGCAGGTCTCTTGGAGCCCCCTGAGCGGCCTCAAGGGAGTCCAGCCTCCTCTTCCGTTTGGAGAGAGGACCCGGGATTGCTCTCCAGGCCATGCAGGAAAAGAAGGCCCTCAGCTCGCGAGGACGGGGGCGTCTCAGGGGTTTCCTCGAGCTGCGGCGCCCGTGGGGGTTTTCTCCCGAGGCACGACGAGGATCTCAGGGAGCCTCTCGTGCGGCGCCAGGGAAGTCAGATCTCCATGCGCGTGGCGAGGGGGAGCGCGTCCTGGCTCTCGAGTCACGGGAGGGGACTAGGGCCTCGAGACGCGTTGAAGAAGGACTCTCGAGGTCTTTGTCGGGGGGCGGCGGGAAACCCTCGTTTCCCTCGCCTTCTGCCGGGGACCTTAGGGAACTTCCCAGGGTGCCTCTGAGAGGCGAGGGATCCTGTGGAGGTGGCGGGGCCCCTCGGGACTCCGCTGGGTCTGGCGCAACGGAAGAGGGCCTCACCTCGAGGGGAGGCAGGAACCTCAGGCTTCCTCTGCGTTTCGGACTCCGACCGCAGGGTCCCTGCAGAGTTGGGACAGGAGAGTCAGGCCTCGTCTTGTCTGAGGAAGGGAACCCCGCTGGCCTCTCGAGTTGCTCAGGGGGTCTCAGGCCCCTCGTCGAGCTGTGTGTGGAACCCGCGGGTCTTTGCGGACGATGCACGGGGGTGGCAGTGCCCCTTCGTGTTGTGCCTTCACCCACAGGGTTGCCTTCGAAGAGGGGTCCGGGCCTCGGGTCCTTCTCAAGAGCGGACAGGGGAATCGGGGGCGTTCGGCCTGTGGCCCCACCCACGTGGCTCGTCTCGAATTTCCTCGTGAGACCGGCCTCATCCTGAGGTGCGCCGGGAAGGCCGGGAACCCCTTCCAGACCACGCAGGGGAATCGCCTCTCCTGTCGCGATCAGGAGGGGAGAAGGGGCTCAGAGGAAGCGGTGCCGGGACCCTCGGTGTTCCCCTCGGGGGAACCCGGCGTGTCGGGGGACTTTTGGGGGTCGCAGGAAGGCTGTCAGGGACCGTCTCGCCCTTCAGGGCGGAACAGGGGACTTCCCTTGAGACGCCGTCGCGGGCAAGGGCCTCATCTTGCCAAGAGGTGGGAACCACGTGGTTTTTCTCGAGTTGCGGCGGCATTCTCGAGTTACGACGGGGATCTCAGCCTTCCCCTTGGGTTGGCCCTGGGAAGCCCAATCTTCCCCTCGGGTTGCGAGGGAAAGCTGGGGGTGGCGCTCGAGTCACTGCAGGGCCTAAGAGACCTCACCTAAGCGTGTGTCCGGGACCTAATTTTCCTCTCCAGGGAAGGCAGGGATCTCGGGGTTGCATTCCAGGCTCCCCCGGGGAGTCAGGCCTCGTGTCGAGGGGAAGCCAAGGACTCCGCTCTCCTCTCGAGTCGCGACGCGGGTCTCTTGGAGCCCCCTGAGCGGCCTCAAGGGAGTCCAGCCTCCTCTTCCGTTTGGAGAGAGGACCCGGGATTGCTCTCCAGGCCATGCAGGAAAAGAAGGCCCTCAGCTCGCGAGGACGGGGGCGTCTCAGGGGTTTCCTCGAGCTGCGGCGCCCGTGGGGGTTTTCTCCCGAGGCACGACGACGATCTCAGGGAGCCTCTCGTGCGGCGCCAGGGAAGTCAGGCCTCCATGCGCGTGGCGAGGGGGAGCGCGTCCTGGCTCTCGAGTCACGGGAGGGGACTAGGGCCTCGAGACGCGTTGAAGAAGGACTCTCGAGGTCTTTGTCGGGGGGCGGCGGGAAACCCTCGTTTCCCTCGCCTTCTGCCGGGGACCTTAGGGAACTTCCCGGGGTGCCTCTGAGAGGCGAGGGATCCTGTGGAGGTGGCGGGGCCCCTCGGGACTCCGCTGGGTCTGGCGCAACGGAAGAGGGCCTCACCTCGAGGGGAGGCAGGAACCTCAGGCTTCCTCTGCGTTTCGGACTCCGACCGCAGGGTCCCTGCAGAGTTGGGACAGGAGAGTCAGGCCTCGTCTTGTCTGAGGAAGGGAACCCCGCTGGCCTCTCGAGTTGCTCAGGGGGTCTCAGGCCCCTCGTCGAGCTGTGTGTGGAACCCGCGGGTCTTTGCGGACGATGCACGGGGGTGGCAGTGCCCCTTCGTGTTGTGCCTTCACCCACAGGGTTGCCTTCGAAGAGGGGTCCGGGCCTCGGGTCCTTCTCAAGAGCGCACCGGGGAATCGGGGGCGTTCGGCCTGTGGCCCCACCCACGTGGCTCGTCTCGAATTTCCTCGTGAGACCGGCCTCATCCTGAGGTGCGCCGGGAAGGCCGGGAACCCCTTCCAGACCACGCAGGGGAATCGCCTCTCCTGTCGCGATCAGGAGGGGAGAAGGGGCTCAGAGGAAGCGGTGCCGGGACCCTCGGTGTTCCCCTCGGGGGAACCCGGCGTGTCGGGGGACTTTTGGGGGTCGCAGGAAGGCTGTCAGGGACCGTCTCGCCCTTCAGGGCGGAACAGGGGACTTCCCTTGAGACGCCATCGCGGGCAAGGGCCTCAACTTGCCAAGCGGTGTGAACCACGTGGTTTTTCTCGAGTTGCGGCGGCATTCTCGAGTTACGACGGGGATCTCAGCCTTCCCCTTGGGTTGGCCCTGGGAAGCCCAATCTTCCCCTCGGGTTGCGAGGGAAAGCTGGGGGTGGCGCTCGAGTCACTGCAGGGCCTAAGAGACCTCACCTAAGCGTGTGTCCGGGACCTAATTTTCCTCTCCAGGGAAGGCAGGGATCTCGGGGTTGCATTCCAGGCTCCCCCGGGGAGTCAGGCCTCGTCTCGAGGGGAAGCCAAGGACTCCGCTCTCCTCTCGAGTCGCGACGCGGGTCTCTTGGAGCCCCCTGAGCGGCCTCAAGGGAGTCCAGCCTCCTCTTCCGTTTGGAGAGAGGACCCGGGATTGCTCTCCAGGCCATGCAGGAAAAGAAGGCCCTCAGCTCGCGAGGACGGGGGCGTCTCAGGGGTTTCCTCGAGCTGCGGCGCCCGTGGGGGTTTTCTCCCGAGGCGCGACGAGGATCTCAGGGAGCCTCTCGTGCGGCGCCAGGGAAGTCAGATCTCCATGCGCGTGGCGAGGGGGAGCGCGTCCTGGCTCTCGAGTCACGGGAGGGGACTAGGGCCTCGAGACGCGTTGAAGAAGGACTCTCGAGGTCTTTGTCGGGGGGCGGCGGGAAACCCTCGTTTCCCTCGCCTTCTGCCGGGGACCTTAGGGAACTTCCCAGGGTGCCTCTGAGAGGCGAGGGATCCTGTGGAGGTGGCGGGGCCCCTCGGGACTCCGCTGGGTCTGGCGCAACGGAAGAGGGCCTCACCTCGAGGGGAGGCAGGAACCTCAGGCTTCCTCTGCGTTTCGGACTCCGACCGCAGGGTCCCTGCAGAGTTGGGACAGGAGAGTCAGGCCTCGTCTTGTCTGAGGAAGGGAACCCCGCTGGCCTCTCGAGTTGCTCAGGGGGTCTCAGGCCCCTCGTCGAGCTGTGTGTGGAACCCGCGGGTCTTTGCGGACGATGCACGGGGGTGGCAGTGCCCCTTCGTGTTGTGCCTTCACCCACAGGGTTGCCTTCGAAGAGGGGTCCGGGCCTCGGGTCCTTCTCAAGAGCGGACCGGGGAATCGGGGGCTTTCGGCCTGTGGCCCCACACACGTGGCTCGTCTCGAATTTCCTCGTGAGACCGGCCTCATCCTGAGCTGCGCCGGGAAGGCCGGGAACCCCTTCCAGACCACACAGGGGAATCGCCTCTCCTGTCGCGATCAGGAGGGGAGAAGGGGCTCAGAGGAAGCGGTGCCGGGACCCTCGGTGTTCCCCTCGGGGGAACCCGGCGTGTCGGGGGACTTTTGGGGGTCGCAGGAAGGCTGTCAGGGACCGTCTCTCCCTTCAGGGCGGAACAGGGGACTTCCCTTGAGACGCCGTCGCGGGCAAGGGCCTCATCTTGCCAAGCGGTGGGAACCACGTGGTTTTTCTCGAGTTGCGGCGGCATTCTCGAGTTACGACGGGGATCTCAGCCTTCCCCTTGGGTTGGCCCTGGGAAGCCCAATCTTCCCCTCGGGTTGCGAGGGAAAGCTGGGGGTGGCGCTCGAGTCACTGCAGGGCCTAAGAGACCTCACCTAAGCGTGTGTCCGGGACCTAATTTTCCTCTCCAGGGAAGGCAGGGATCTCGGGGTTGCATTCCAGGCTCCCCCGGGGAGTCAGGCCTCGTCTCGAGGGGAAGCCAAGGACTCCGCTCTCCTCTCGAGTCGCGACGCGGGTCTCTTGGAGCCCCCTGAGCGGCCTCAAGGGAGTCCAGCCTCCTCTTCCGTTTGGAGAGAGGACCCGGGATTGCTCTCCAGGCCATGCAGGAAAAGAAGGCCCTCAGCTCGCGAGGACGGGGGCGTCTCAGGGGTTTCCTCGAGCTGCGGCGCCCGTGGGGGTTTTCTCCCGAGGCACGACGACGATCTCAGGGAGCCTCTCGTGCGGCGCCAGGGAAGTCAGGCCTCCATGCGCGTGGCGAGGGGGAGCGCGTCCTGGCTCTCGAGTCACGGGAGGGGACTAGGGCCTCGAGACGCGTTGAAGAAGGACTCTCGAGGTCTTTGTCGGGGGGCGGCGGGAAACCCTCGTTTCCCTCGCCTTCTGCCGGGGACCTTAGGGAACTTCCCGGGGTGCCTCTGAGAGGCGAGGGATCCTGTGGAGGTGGCGGGGCCCCTCGGGACTCCGCTGGGTCTGGCGCAACGGAAGAGGGCCTCACCTCGAGGGGAGGCAGGAACCTCAGGCTTCCTCTGCGTTTCGGACTCCGACCGCAGGGTCCCTGCAGAGTTGGGACAGGAGAGTCAGGCCTCGTCTTGTCTGAGGAAGGGAACCCCGCTGGCCTCTCGAGTTGCTCAGGGGGTCTCAGGCCCCTCGTCGAGCTGTGTGTGGAACCCGCGGGTCTTTGCGGACGATGCACGGGGGTGGCAGTGCCCCTTCGTGTTGTGCCTTCACCCACAGGGTTGCCTTCGAAGAGGGGTCCGGGCCTCGGGTCCTTCTCAAGAGCGGACCGGGGAATCGGGGGCGTTCGGCCTGTGGCCCCACCCACGTGGCTCGTCTCGAATTTCCTCGTGAGACCGGCCTCATCCTGAGGTGCGCCGGGAAGGCCGGGAACCCCTTCCAGACCACGCAGGGGAATCGCCTCTCCTGTCGCGATCAGGAGGGGAGAAGGGGCTCAGAGGAAGCGGTGCCGGGACCCTCGGTGTTCCCCTCGGGGGAACCCGGCGTGTCGGGGGACTTTTGGGGGTCGCAGGAAGGCTGTCAGGGACCGTCTCGCCCTTCAGGGCGGAACAGGGGACTTCCCTTGAGACGCTGTCGCGGGCAAGGGCCTCATCTTGCCAAGCGGTGGGAACCACGTGGTTTTTCTCGAGTTGCGGCGGCATTCTCGAGTTACGACGGGGATCTCAGCCTTCCCCTTGGGTTGGCCCTGGGAAGCCCAATCTTCCCCTCGGGTTGCGAGGGAAAGCTGGGGGTGGCGCTCGAGTCACTGCAGGGCCTAAGAGACCTCACCTAAGCGTGTGTCCGGGACCTAATTTTCCTCTCCAGGGAAGGCAGGGATCTCGGGGTTGCATTCCAGGCTCCCCCGGGGAGTCAGGCCTCGTCTCGAGGGGAAGCCAAGGACTCCGCTCTCCTCTCGAGTCGCGACGCGGGTCTCTTGGAGCCCCCTGAGCGGCCTCAAGGGAGTCCAGCCTCCTCTTCCGTTTGGAGAGAGGACCCGGGATTGCTCTCCAGGCCATGCAGGAAAAGAAGGCCCTCAGCTCGCGAGGACGGGGGCGTCTCAGGGGTTTCCTCGAGCTGCGGCGCCCGTGGGGGTTTTCCCCCGAGGCACGACGAGGATCTCAGGGAGCCTCTCGTGCGGCGCCAGGGAAGTCAGGTCTCCATGCGCGTGGCGAGGGGGAGCGCGTCCTGGCTCTCGAGTCACGGGAGGGGACTAGGGCCTCGAGACGCGTTGAAGAAGGACTCTCGAGGTCTTTCTCGGGGGGCGGCGGGAAACCCTCGTGTCCCTCGCCTTCTGCCGGGGACCTTAGGGAACTTCCCAGGGTGCCTCTGAGAGGCGAAGGATCCTGTGGAGGTGGCGGGGCCCCTCGGGACTCCGCTGGGTCTGGCGCAACGGAAGAGGGCCTCACCTCGAGGGGAGGCAGGAACCTCAGGCTTCCTCTGCGTTTCGGACTCCGACCGCAGGGTCCCTGCAGAGTTGGGACAGGAGAGTCAGGCCTCGTCTTGTCTGAGGAAGGGAACCCCGCTGGCCTCTCGAGTTGCTCAGGGGGTCTCAGGCCCCTCGTCGAGCTGTGTGTGGAACCCGCGGGTCTTTGCGGACGATGCACGGGGGTGGCAGTGCCCCTTCGTGTTGTGCCTTCACCCACAGGGTTGCCTTCGAAGAGGGGTCCGGGCCTCGGGTCCTTCTCAAGAGCGGACCGGGGAATCGGGGGCGTTCGGCCTGTGGCCCCACCCACGTGGCTCGTCTCGAATTTCCTCGTGAGACCGGCCTCATCCTGAGGTGCGCCGGGAAGGCCGGGAACCCCTTCCAGACCACGCAGGGGAATCGCCACTCCTGTCGCGATCAGGAGGGGAGAAGAGGCTCAGAGGAAGCGGTGCCGGGACCCTCGGTGTTCCCCTCGGGGGAACCCGGCGTGTGGGGGACTTTTGGGGGTCGCAGGAAGGCTGTCAGGGACCGTCTCGCCCTTCAGGGCGGAACAGGGGACTTCCCTTGAGACGCCGTCGCGGGCAAGGGCCTCATCTTGCCAAGCGGTGGGAACCACGTGGTTTTTCTCGAGTTGCGGCGGCATTCTCGAGTTACGATGGGGATCTCAGCCTTCCCCTTGGGTTGGCCCTGGGAAGCCCAATCTTCCCCTCGGGTTGCGAGGGAAAGCTGGGGGTGGCGCTCGAGTCACTGCAGGGCCTAAGAGACCTCACCTAAGCGTGTGTCCGGGACCTAATTTTCCTCTCCAGGGAAGGCAGGGATCTCGGGGTTGCATTCCAGGCTCCTCCGGGGAGTCAGGCCTCGTCTCGAGGGGAAGCCAAGGACTCCGCTCTCCTCTCGAGTCGCGACGCGGGTCTCTTGGAGCCCCCTGAGCGGCCTCAAGGGAGTCCAGCCTCCTCTTCCGTTTGGAGAGAGGACCCGGGATTGCTCTCCAGGCCATGCAGGAAAAGAAGGCCCTCAGCTTGCGAGGACGGGGGCGTCTCAGGGGTTTCCGCGAGCTGCGGCGCCCGTGGGGGTTTTCTCCCGAGGCACGACGAGGATCTCAGGGAGCCTCTCGTGCGGCGCCAGGGAAGTCAGGTCTCCATGCGCGTGGCGAGGGTGAGCGCGTCCTGGCTCTCGAGTCACGGGAGGGGACTAGGGCCTCGAGACGCGTTGAAGAAGGACTCTCGAGGTCTTTCTCGGGGGGCGGCGGGAAACCCTCGTTTCCCTCGCCTTCTGCCGGGGACCTTAGTGAACTTCCCAGGGGGCCTCAGAGAGGCGAGGGATCCTGTGGAGGTGGCGGGGCCTCTCGGGACTCCGCTGGGTCTGGCGCAACGGAAGAGGGCCTCACCTCGAGGGGAGGCAGGAACCTCAGGCTTCCTCTGCGTTTCGGACTCCGACCGCAGGGTCCCTGCAGAGTTGGGACAGGAGAGTCAGGCCTCGTCTTGTCTGAGGAAGGGAACCCCGCTGGCCTCTCGAGTTGCTCAGGGGGTCTCAGGCCCCTCGTCGAGCTGTGTGTGGAACCCGCGGGTCTTTGCGGACGATGCACGGGGGTGGCAGTGCCCCTTCGTGTTGTGCCTTCACCCACAGGGTTGCCTTCGAAGAGGGGTCCGGGCCTCGGGTCCTTCTCAAGAGCGCACCGGGGAATCGGGGGCGTTCGGCCTGTGGCCCCACCCACGTGGCTCGTCTCGAATTTCCTCGTGAGACCGGCCTCATCCTGAGGTGCGCCGGGAAGGCCGGGAACCCCTTCCAGACCACGCAGGGGAATCGCCTCTCCTGTCGCGATCAGGAGGGGAGAAGGGGCTCAGAGGAAGCGGTGCCTGGACCCTCGGTGTTCCCCTCGGTGGAACCCGGCGTGTCGGGGGACTTTTGGGGGTCGCAGGAAGGCTGTCAGGGACCGTCTCGCCCTTCAGGGCGGAACAGGGGACTTCCCTTGAGACGCCGTCGCGGGCAAGGGCCTCATCTTGCCAAGCGGTGGGAACCACGTGGTTTTTCTCGAGTTGCGGCGGCATTCTCGAGTTACGACGGGGATCTAAGCCTTCCCCTTGGGTTGGCCCTGGGAAGCCCAATCTTCCCCTCGGGTTGCGAGGGAAAGCTGGGGGTGGCGCTCGAGTCACTGCAGGGCCTAAGAGACCTCACCTAAGCGTGTGTCCGGGACCTAATTTTCCTCTCCAGGGAAGGCAGGGATCTCGGGGTTGCATTCCAGGCTCCCCCAGGGAGTCAGGCCTCGTCTCGAGGGGAAGCCAAGGACTCCGCTCTCCTCTCGAGTCGCGACGCGGGTCTCTTGGAGCCCCCTGAGCGGCCTCAAGGGAGTCCAGCCTCCTCTTCCGTTTGGAGAGAGGACCCGGGATTGCTCTCCAGGCCATGCAGGAAAAGAAGGCCCTCAGCTCGCGAGGACGGGGGCGTCTCAGGGGTTTCCTCGAGCTGCGGCGCCCGTGGGGGTTTTCTCCCGAGGCACGACGAGGATCTCAGGGAGCCTCTCGTGCGGCGCCAGGGAAGTCAGGTCTCCATGCGCGTGGCGAGGGGGAGCGCGTCCTGGCTCTCGAGTCACGGGACGGGACTAGGGCCTCGAGACGCGTTGAAGAAGGACTCTCGAGGTCTTTCTCGGGGGGCGGTGGGAAACCCTCGTGTCCCTCGCCTTCTGCCGGGGACCTTAGGGAACTTCCCAGGGTGCCTCTGAGAGGCGAGGGATCCTGTGGAGGTGGCGGGGCCCCTCGGGACTCCGCTGGGTCTGGCGCAACGGAAGAGGGCCTCACCTCGAGGGGAGGCAGGAACCTCAGGCTTCCTCTGCGTTTCGGACTCCGACCGCAGGGTCCCTGCAGAGTTGGGACAGGAGAGTCAGGCCTCGTCTTGTCTGAGGAAGGGAACCCCGCTGGCCTCTCGAGTTGCTCAGGGGGTCTCAGGCCCCTCGTCGAGCTGTGTGTGGAACCCGCGGGTCTTTGCGGACGATGCACGGGGGTGGCAGTGCCCCTTCGTGTTGTGCCTTCACCCACAGGGTTGCCTTCGAAGAGGGGTCCGGGCCTCGGGTCCTTCTCAAGAGCGGACCGGGGAATCGGGGGCGTTCGGCCTGTGGCCCCACCCACGTGGCTCGTCTCGAATTTCCTCGTGAGACCGGCCTCATCCTGAGGTGCGCCGGGAAGGCCGGGAACCCCTTCCAGACCACGCAGGGGAATCGCCTCTCCTGTCGCGATCAGGAGGGGAGAAGGGGCTCAGAGGAAGCGGTGCCGGGACCCTCGGTGTTCCCCTCGGGGGAACCCGGCGTGTCGGGGGACTTTTGGGGGTCGCAGGAAGGCTGTCAGGGACCGTCTCGCCCTTCAGGGCGGAACAGGGGACTTCCCTTGAGACGCCGTCGCGGGCAAGGGCCTCATCTTGCCAAGCGGTGGGAACCACGTGGTTTTTGTCGAGTTGCGGCGGCATTCTCGAGTTACGACGGGGATCTCAGCCTTCCCCTTGGGTTGGCCCTGGGAAGCCCAATCTTCCCCTCGGGTTGCGAGGGAAAGCTGGGGGTGGCGCTCGAGTCACTGCAGGGCCTAAGAGACCTCACCTAAGCGTGTGTCCGGGACCTAATTTTCCTCTCCAGGGAAGGCAGGGATCTCGGGGTTGCATTCCAGGCTCCCCCGGGGAGTCAGGCCTCGTCTCGAGGGGAAGCCAAGGACTCCGCTCTCCTCTCGAGTCGCGACGCGGGTCTCTTGGAGCCCCCTGAGCGGCCTCAAGGGAGTCCAGCCTCCTCTTCCGTTTGGAGAGAGGACCCAGGATTGCTCTCCAGGCCATGCAGGAAAAGAAGGCCCTCAGCTCGCGAGGACGGGGGCGTCTCAGGGGTTTCCTCGAGCTGCGGCGCCCGTGGGGGTTTTCTCCCGAGGCACGACGAGGATCTCAGGGAGCCTCTCGTGCGGCGCCAGGGAAGTCAGGTCTCCATGCGCGTGGCGAGGGGGAGCGCGTCCTGGCTCTCGAGTCACGGGAGGGGACTAGGGCCTCGAGACGCGTTGAAGAAGGACTCTCGAGGTCTTTGTCGGGGGGCGGCGGGAAACCCTCGTGTCCCTCGCCTTCTGCCGGGGACCTTAGGGAACTTCCCAGGGGGCCTCTGAGAGGCGAGGGATCCTGTGGAGGTGGCGGGGCCCCTCGGGACTCCGCTGGGTCTTGCGCAACGGAAGAGGGCCTCACCTCGAGGGGAGGCAGGAACCTCAGGCTTCCTCTGCGTTTCGGACTCCGACCGCAGGGTCCCTGCAGAGTTGGGACAGGAGAGTCAGGCCTCGTCTTGTCTGAGGAAGGGAACCCCGCTGGCCTCTCGAGTTGCTCAGGGGGTCTCAGGCCCCTCGTCGAGCTGTGTGTGGAACCCGCGGGTCTTTGCGGACGATGCACGGGGGTGGCAGTGCCCCTTCGTGTTGTGCCTTCACCCACAGGGTTGCCTTCGAAGAGGGGTCCAGGCCTCGGGTCCTTCTCAAGAGCGGACCGGGGAATCGGGGGCGTTCGGCCTGTGGCCCCACCCACGTGGCTCGTCTCGAATTTCCTCGTGAGACCGGCCTCATCCTGAGGTGCGCCGGGAAGGCCGGGAACCCCTTCCAGACCACGCAGGGGAATCGCCTCTCCTGTCGCGATCAGGAGGGGAGAAGGGGCTCTGAGGAAGCGGTGCCGGGACCCTCGGTGTTCCCCTCGGGGGAACCCGGCGTGTCGGGGGACTTTTGGGGGTCGCAGGAAGGCTGTCAGGGACCGTCTCGCCCTTCAGGGCGGAACAGGGGACTTCCCTTGAGACGCCGTCGCGGGCAAGGGCCTCATCTTGCCAAGCGGTGGGAACCACGTGGTTTTTGTCGAGTTGCGGCGGGATTCTCGAGTTACGACGGGGATCTCAGCCTTCCCCTTGGGTTGGCCCTGGGAAGCCCAATCTTCCCCTCGGGTTGCGAGGGAAAGCTGGGGGTGGCGCTCGAGTCACTGCAGGGCCTAAGAGACCTCACCTAAGCGTGTGTCCGGGACCTAATTTTCCTCTCCAGGGAAGGCAGGGATCTCGGGGTTGCATTCCAGGCTCCCCCGGGGAGTCAGGCCTCGTCTCGAGGGGAAGCCAAGGACTCCGCTCTCCTCTCGAGTCGCGACGCGGGTCTCTTGGAGCCCCCTGAGCGGCCTCAAGGGAGTCCAGCCTCCTCTTCCGTTTGGAGAGAGGACCCGGGATTGCTCTCCAGGCCATGCAGGAAAAGAAGGCCCTCAGCTCGCGAGGACGGGGGCGTCTCAGGGGTTTCCTCGAGCTGCGGCGCCCGTGGGGATTTTCTCCCGAGGCACGACGAGGATCTCAGGGAGCCTCTCGTGCGGCGCCAGGGAAGTCAGGTCTCCATGCGCGTGGCGAGGGGGAGCGCGTCCTGGCTCTCGAGTCACGGGACGGGACTAGGGCCTCGAGACGCGTTGAAGAAGGACTCTCGAGGTCTTTCTCGGGGGGCGGCGGGAAACCCTCGTGTCCCTCGCCTTCTGCCGGGGACCTTAGGGAACTTCCCAGGGTGCCTCTGAGAGGCGAGGGATCCTGTGGAGGTGGCGGGGCCCCTCGGGACTCCGCTGGGTCTGGCGCAACGGAAGAGGGCCTCACCTCGAGGGGAGGCAGGAACCTCAGGCTTCCTCTGCGTTTCGGACTCCGACCGCAGGGTCCCTGCAGAGTTGGGACAGGAGAGTCAGGCCTCGTCTTGTCTGAGGAAGGGAACCCCGCTGGCCTCTCGAGTTGCTCAGGGGGTCTCAGGCCCCTCGTCGAGCTGTGTGTGGAACCCGCGGGTCTTTGCGGACGATGCACGGGGGTGGCAGTGCCCCTTCGTGTTGTGCCTTCACCCACAGGGTTGCCTTCGAAGAGGGGTCCGGGCCTCGGGTCCTTCTCAAGAGCGGACCGGGGAATCGGGGGCGTTCGGCCTGTGGCCCCACCCACGTGGCTCGTCTCGAATTTCCTCGTGAGACCGGCCTCATCCTGAGGTGCGCCGGGAAGGCCGGGAACCCCTTCCAGACCACGCAGGGGAATCGCCTCTCCTGTCGCGATCAGGAGGGGAGAAGGGGCTCAGAGGAAGCGGTGCCGGGACCCTCGGTGTTCCCCTCGGGGGAACCCGGCGTGTCGGGGGACTTTTGGGGGTCGCAGGAAGGCTGTCAGGGACCGTCTCGCCCTTCAGGGCGGAACAGGGGACTTCCCTTGAGACGCCGTCGCGGGCAAGGGCCTCATCTTGCCAAGCGGTGGGAACCACGTGGTTTTTGTCGAGTTGCGGCGGCATTCTCGAGTTACGACGGGGATCTCAGCCTTCCCCTTGGGTTGGCCCTGGGAAGCCCAATCTTCCCCTCGGGTTGCGAGGGAAAGCTGGGGGTGGCGCTCGAGTCACTGCAGGGCCTAAGAGACCTCACCTAAGCGTGTGTCCGGGACCTAATTTTCCTCTCCAGGGAAGGCAGGGATCTCGGGGTTGCATTCCAGGCTCCCCCGGGGAGTCAGGCCTCGTCTCGAGGGGAAGCCAAGGACTCCGCTCTCCTCTCGAGTCGCGACGCGGGTCTCTTGGAGCCCCCTGAGCGGCCTCAAGGGAGTCCAGCCTCCTCTTCCGTTTGGAGAGAGGACCCAGGATTGCTCTCCAGGCCATGCAGGAAAAGAAGGCCCTCAGCTCGCGAGGACGGGGGCGTCTCAGGGGTTTCCTCGAGCTGCGGCGCCCGTGGGGGTTTTCTCCCGAGGCACGACGAGGATCTCAGGGAGCCTCTCGTGCGGCGCCAGGGAAGTCAGGTCTCCATGCGCGTGGCGAGGGGGAGCGCGTCCTGGCTCTCGAGTCACGGGAGGGGACTAGGGCCTCGAGACGCGTTGAAGAAGGACTCTCGAGGTCTTTGTCGGGGGGCGGCGGGAAACCCTCGTGTCCCTCGCCTTCTGCCGGGGACCTTAGGGAACTTCCCAGGGGGCCTCTGAGAGGCGAGGGATCCTGTGGAGGTGGCGGGGCCCCTCGGGACTCCGCTGGGTCTTGCGCAACGGAAGAGGGCCTCACCTCGAGGGGAGGCAGGAACCTCAGGCTTCCTCTGCGTTTCGGACTCCGACCGCAGGGTCCCTGCAGAGTTGGGACAGGAGAGTCAGGCCTCGTCTTGTCTGAGGAAGGGAACCCCGCTGGCCTCTCGAGTTGCTCAGGGGGTCTCAGGCCCCTCGTCGAGCTGTGTGTGGAACCCGCGGGTCTTTGCGGACGATGCACGGGGGTGGCAGTGCCCCTTCGTGTTGTGCCTTCACCCACAGGGTTGCCTTCGAAGAGGGGTCCAGGCCTCGGGTCCTTCTCAAGAGCGGACCGGGGAATCGGGGGCGTTCGGCCTGTGGCCCCACCCACGTGGCTCGTCTCGAATTTCCTCGTGAGACCGGCCTCATCCTGAGGTGCGCCGGGAAGGCCGGGAACCCCTTCCAGACCACGCAGGGGAATCGCCTCTCCTGTCGCGATCAGGAGGGGAGAAGGGGCTCTGAGGAAGCGGTGCCGGGACCCTCGGTGTTCCCCTCGGGGGAACCCGGCGTGTCGGGGGACTTTTGGGGGTCGCAGGAAGGCTGTCAGGGACCGTCTCGCCCTTCAGGGCGGAACAGGGGACTTCCCTTGAGACGCCGTCGCGGGCAAGGGCCTCATCTTGCCAAGCGGTGGGAACCACGTGGTTTTTGTCGAGTTGCGGCGGGATTCTCGAGTTACGACGGGGATCTCAGCCTTCCCCTTGGGTTGGCCCTGGGAAGCCCAATCTTCCCCTCGGGTTGCGAGGGAAAGCTGGGGGTGGCGCTCGAGTCACTGCAGGGCCTAAGAGACCTCACCTAAGCGTGTGTCCGGGACCTAATTTTCCTCTCCAGGGAAGGCAGGGATCTCGGGGTTGCATTCCAGGCTCCCCCGGGGAGTCAGGCCTCGTCTCGAGGGGAAGCCAAGGACTCCGCTCTCCTCTCGAGTCGCGACGCGGGTCTCTTGGAGCCCCCTGAGCGGCCTCAAGGGAGTCCAGCCTCCTCTTCCGTTTGGAGAGAGGACCCGGGATTGCTCTCCAGGCCATGCAGGAAAAGAAGGCCCTCAGCTCGCGAGGACGGGGGCGTCTCAGGGGTTTCCTCGAGCTGCGGCGCCCGTGGGGATTTTCTCCCGAGGCACGACGAGGATCTCAGGGAGCCTCTCGTGCGGCGCCAGGGAAGTCAGGTCTCCATGCGCGTGGCGAGGGGGAGCGCGTCCTGGCTCTCGAGTCACGGGAGGGGACTAGGGCCTCGAGACGCGTTGAAGAAGGATTCTCGAGGTCTTTGTCGGGGGGCGGCGGGAAACCCTCGTTTCCCTCGCCTTCTGCCGGGGACCTTAGGGAACTTCCCAGGGTGCCTCTGAGAGGCGAGGGATCCTGTGGACGTGGCGGGGCCCCTCGGGACTCCGCTGGGTCTGGCGCAACGGAAGAGGGCCTCACCTCGAGGGGAGGCAGGAACCTCAGGCTTCCTCTGCGTTTCGGACTCCGACCGCAGGGTCCCTGCAGAGTTGGGACAGGAGAGTCAGGCCTCGTCTTGTCTGAGGAAGGGAACCCCGCTGGCCTCTCGAGTTGCTCAGGGGGTCTCAGGCCCCTCGTCGAGCTGTGTGTGGAACCCGCGGGTCTTTGCGGACGATGCACGGGGGTGGCAGTGCCCCTTCGTGTTGTGCCTTCACCCACAGGGTTGCCTTCGAAGAGGGGTCCGGGCCTCGGGTCCTTCTCAAGAGCGGACCGGGGAATCGGGGGCGTTCGGCCTGTGGCCCCACCCACGTGGCTCGTCTCGAATTTCCTCGTGAGACCGGCCTCATCCTGAGGTGCGCCGGGAAGGCCGGGAACCCCTTCCAGACCACGCAGGGGAATCGCCTCTCCTGTCGCGATCAGGAGGGGAGAAGGGGCTCAGAGGAAGCGGTGCCGGGACACTCAGTGTTCCCCTCGGGGGAACCCGGCGTGTCGGGGGACTTTTGGGGGTCGCAGGAAGGCTGTCAGGGACCGTCTCGCCCTTCAGGGCGGAACAGGGGACTTCCCTTGAGACGCCGTCGCGGGCAAGGGCCTCATCTTGCCAAGCGGTGGGAACCACGTGGTTTTTGTCGAGTTGCGGCGGGATTCTCGAGTTACGACGGGGATCTCAGCCTTCCCCTTGGGTTGGCCCTGGGAAGCCCAATCTTCCCCTCGGGTTGCGAGGGAAAGCTGGGGGTGGCGCTCGAGTCACTGCAGGGCCTAAGAGACCTCACCTAAGCGTGTGTCCGGGACCTAATTTTCCTCTCCAGGGAAGGCAGGGATCTCGGGGTTGCATTCCAGGCTCCCCCGGGGAGTCAGGCCTCGTCTCGAGGGGAAGCCAAGGACTCCGCTCTCCTCTCGAGTCGCGACGCGGGTCTCTTGGAGCCCCCTGAGCGGCCTCAAGGGAGTCCAGCCTCCTCTTCCGTTTGGAGAGAGGACCCGGGATTGCTCTCCAGGCCATGCAGGAAAAGAAGGCCCTCAGCTCGCGAGGACGGGGGCGTCTCAGGGGTTTCCTCGAGCTGCGGCGCCCGTGGGGGTTTTCTCCCGAGGCACGACGAGGATCTCAGAGAGCCTCTCGTGCGGCGCCAGGGAAGTCAGGTCTCCATGCGCGTGGCGAGGGGGAGCGCGTCCTGGCTCTCGAGTCACGGGAGGGGACTAGGGCCTCGAGACGCGTTGAAGAAGGACGCTCGAGGCCTTTGTCGGGGGGCGGCGGGAAACCCTCGTTTCCCTCGCCTTCTGCCGGGGACCTTAGGGAACTTCCCAGGGTGCCTCTGAGAGGCGAGGGATCCTGTGGAGGTGGCGGGGCCCCTCGGGACTCCGCTGGGTCTGGCGCAACGGAAGAGGGCCTCACCTCGAGGGGAGGCAGGAACCTCAGGCTTCCTCTGCGTTTCGGACTCCGACCGCAGGGTCCCTGCAGAGTTGGGACAGGAGAGTCAGGCCTCGTCTTGTCTGAGGAAGGGAACCCCGCTGGCCTCTCGAGTTGCTCAGGGGGTCTCAGGCCCCTCGTCGAGCTGTGTGTGGAACCCGCGGGTCTTTGCGGACGATGCACGGGGGTGGCAGTGCCCCTTCGTGTTGTGCCTTCACCCACAGGGTTGCCTTCGAAGAGGGGTCCGGGCCTCGGGTCCTTCTCAAGAGCGGACCGGGGAATCGGGGGCGTTCGGCCTGTGGCCCCACCCACGTGGCTCGTCTCGAATTTCCTCGTGAGACCGGCCTCTTCCTGAGGTGCGCCGGGAAGGCCGGGAACCCCTTCCAGACCACGCAGGGGAATCGCCTCTCCTGTCGCGATCAGGAGGGGAGAAGGGGCTCAGAGGAAGCGGTGCCGGGACCCTCGGTGTTCCCCTCGGGGGAACCCGGCGTGTCGGGGGACTTTTGGGGGTCGCAGGAAGGCTGTCAGGGACCGTCTCGCCCTTCAGGGCGGAACAGGGGACTTCCCTTGAGACGCCGTCGCGGGCAAGGGCCTCATCTTGCCAAGCGGTGGGAACCACGTGGTTTTTCTCGAGTTGCGGCGGCATTCTCGAGTTACGACGGGGATCTCAGCCTTCCCCTTGGGTTGGCCCTGGGAAGCCCAATCTTCCCCTCGGGTTGCGAGGGAAAGCTGGGGGTGGCGCTCGAGTCACTGCAGGGCCTAAGAGACCTCACCTAAGCGTGTGTCCGGGACCTAATTTTCCTCTCCAGGGAAGGCAGGGATCTCGGGGTTGCATTCCAGGCTCCCCCGGGGAGTCAGGCCTCGTCTCGAGGGGAAGCCAAGGACTCCGCTCTCCTCTCGAGTCGCGACGCGGGTCTCTTGGAGCCCCCTGAGCGGCCTCAAGGGAGTCCAGCCTCCTCTTCCGTTTGGAGAGAGGACCCGGGATTGCTCTCCAGGCCATGCAGGAAAAGAAGGCCCTCAGCTCGCGAGGACGGGGGCGTCTCAGGGGTTTCCTCGAGCTGCGGCGCCCGTGGGGGTTTTCTCCCGAGGCACGACGAGGATCTCAGGGAGCCTCTCGTGCGGCGCCAGGGAAGTCAGGCCTCCATGCGCGTGGCGAGGGGGAGCGCGTCCTGGCTCTCGAGTCACGGGAGGGGACTAGGGCCTCGAGACGCGTTGAAGAAGGACTCTCGAGGTCTTTGTCGGGGGGCGGCGAGAAACCCTCGTTTCCCTCGCCTTCTGCCGGGGACCTTAGGGAACTTCCCGGGGTGCCTCTGAGAGGCGAGGGATCCTGTGGAGGTGGCGGGCCCCTCGGGACTCCGCTGGGTCTGGCGCAACGGAAGAGGGCCTCACCTCGAGGGGAGGCAGGAACCTCAGGCTTCCTCTGCGTTTCGGACTCCGACCGCAGGGTCCCTGCAGAGTTGGGACAGGAGAGTCAGGCCTCGTCTTGTCTGAGGAAGGGAACCCCGCTGGCCTCTCGAGTTGCTCAGGGGGTCTCAGGCCCCTCGTCGAGCTGTGTGTGGAACCCGCGGGTCTTTGCGGACGATGCACGGGGGTGGCAGTGCCCCTTCGTGTTGTGCCTTCACCCACTGGGTTGCCTTCGCAGAGGGGTCCGGGCCTCGGGTCCTTCTCAAGAGCGGACCGGGGAATCGGGGGCGTTCGGCCTGTGGCCCCACCCACGTGGCTCGGCTCGAATTTCCTCGTGAGACCGGCCTCATCCTGAGGTGCGCCGGGAAGGCCGGGAACCCCTTCCAGACCACGCAGGGGAATCGCCTCTCCTGTCGCGATCAGGAGGGGAGAAGGGGCTCAGAGGAAGCGGTGCCGGGACCCTCGGTGTTCCCCTCGGGGGAACCCGGCGTGTCGGGGGACTTTTGGGGGTCGCAGGAAGGCTGTCAGGGACCGTCTCGCCCTTCAGGGCGGAACAGGGGACTTCCCTTGAGACGCCGTCGCGGGCAAGGGCCTCATCTTGCCAAGCGGTGGGAACCACGTGGTTTTTCTCGAGTTGCGGCGGCATTCTCGAGTTACGACGGGGATCTCAGCCTTCCCCTTGGGTTGGCCCTGGGAAGCCCAATCTTCCCCTCGGGTTGCGAGGGAAAGCTGGGGGTGGCGCTCGAGTCACTGCAGGGCCTAAGAGACCTCACCTAAGCGTGTGTCCGGGACCTAATTTTCCTCTCCAGGGAAGGCAGGGATCTCGGGGTTGCATTCCAGGCTCCCCCGGGGAGTCAGGCCTCGTCTCGAGGGGAAGCCAAGGACTCCGCTCTCCTCTCGAGTCGCGACGCGGGTCTCTTGGAGCCCCCTGAGCGGCCTCAAGGGAGTCCAGCCTCCTCTTCCGTTTGGAGAGAGGACCCGGGATTGCTCTCCAGGCCATGCAGGAAAAGAAGGCCCTCAGCTCGCGAGGACGGGGGCGTCTCAGGGGTTTCCTAGAGCTGCGGCGCCCGTGGGGGTTTTCTCCCGAGGCGCGACGAGGATCTCAGGGAGCCTCTCGTGCGGCGCCAGGGAAGTCAGGTCTCCATGCGCGTGGCGAGGGGGAGCGCATCCTGGCTCTCGAGTCACGGGAGGGGACTAGGGCCTCGAGACGCGTTGAAGAAGGACTCTCGAGGTCTTTGTCGGGGGGCGGCAGGAAACCCTCGTTTCCCTCGCCTTCTGCCGGGGACCTTAGGGAACTTCCCAGGGTGCCTCTGAGAGGCGAGGGATCCTGTGGAGGCGGCGGGGCCCCTCGGGACTCCGCTGGGTCTGGCGCAACGGAAGAGGGCCTCACCTCGAGGGGAGGCAGGAACCTCAGGCTTCCTCTGCGTTTCGGACTCCGACCGCAGGGTCCCTGCAGAGTTGGGACAGGAGAGTCAGGCCTCGTCTTGTCTGAGGAAGGGAACCCCGCTGGCCTCTCGAGTTGCTCAGGGGGTCTCAGGCCCCTCGTCGAGCTGTGTGTGGAACCCGCGGGTCTTTGCGGACGATGCACGGGGGTGGCAGTGCCCCTTCGTGTTGTGCCTTCACCCACAGGGTTGCCTTCGAAGAGGGGTCCGGGCCTCGGGTCCTTCTCAAGAGCGGACCGGGGAATCGGGGGCGTTCGGCCTGTGGCCCCACCCACGTGGCTCGTCTCGAATTTCCTCGTGAGACCGGCCTCATCCTGAGGTGCGCCGGGAAGGCCGGGAACCCCTTCCAGACCACGCAGGGGAATCGCCTCTCCTGTCGCGATCAGGAGGGGAGAAGGGGCTCAGAGGAAGCGGTGCCGGGACCCTCGGTGTTCCCCTCGGGGGAACCCGGCGTGTCGGGGGACTTTTGGGGGTCGCAGGAAGGCTGTCAGGGACCGTCTCGCCCTTCAGGGCGGAACAGGGGACTTCCCTTGACACGCCGTCGCGGGCAAGGGCCTCAACTTGCCAAGCGGTGGGAACCACGTGGTTTTTCTCGAGTTGCGGCGGCATTCTCGAGTTACGACGGGGATCTCAGCCTTCCCCTTGGGTTGGCCCTGGGAAGCCCAATCTTCCCCTCGGGTTGCGAGGGAAAGCTGGGGGTGGCGCTCGAGTCACTGCAGGGCCTAAGAGACCTCACCTAAGCGTGTGTCCGGGACCTAATTTTCCTCTCCAGGGAAGGCAGGGATCTCGGGGTTGCATTCCAGGCTCCCCCGGGGAGTCAGGCCTCGTCTCGAGGGGAAGCCAAGGACTCCGCTCTCCTCTCGAGTCGCGACGCGGGTCTCTTGGAGCCCCCTGAGCGGCCTCAAGGGAGTCCAGCCTCCTCTTCCGTTTGGAGAGAGGACCCGGGATTGCTCTCCAGGCCATGCAGGAAAAGAAGGCCCTCAGCTCGCGAGGACGGGGGCGTCTCAGGGGTTTCCTCGAGCTGCGGCGCCCGTGGGGGTTTTCTCCCGAGGCGCGACGAGGATCTCAGGGAGCCTCTCGTGCGGCGCCAGGGAAGTCAGATCTCCATGCGCGTGGCGAGGGGGAGCGCGTCCTGGCTCTCGAGTCACGGGAGGGGACTAGGGCCTCGAGACGCGTTGAAGAAGGACTCTCGAGGTCTTTGTCGGGGGGCGGCGGGAAACCCTCGTTTCCCTCGCCTTCTGCCGGGGACCTTAGGGAACTTCCCAGGGTGCCTCTGAGAGGCGAGGGATCCTGTGGAGGTGGCGGGGCCCCTCGGGACTCCGCTGGGTCTGGCGCAACGGAAGAGGGCCTCACCTCGAGGGGAGGCAGGAACCTCAGGCTTCCTCTGCGTTTCGGACTCCGACCGCAGGGTCCCTGCAGAGTTGGGACAGGAGAGTCAGGCCTCGTCTTGTCTGAGGAAGGGAACCCCGCTGGCCTCTCGAGTTGCTCAGGGGGTCTCAGGCCCCTCGTCGAGCTGTGTGTGGAACCCGCGGGTCTTTGCGGACGATGCACGGGGGTGGCAGTGCCCCTTCGTGTTGTGCCTTCACCCACAGGGTTGCCTTCGAAGAGGGGTCCGGGCCTCGGGTCCTTCTCAAGAGCGGACCGGGGAATCGGGGGCGTTCGGCCTGTGGCCCCACCCACGTGGCTCGTCTCGAATTTCCTCGTGAGACCGGCCTCATCCTGAGCTGCGCCGGGAAGGCCGGGAACCCCTTCCAGACCACGCAGGGGAATCGCCTCTCCTGTCGCGATCAGGAGGGGAGAAGGGGCTCAGAGGAAGCGGTGCCGGGACCCTCGGTGTTCCCCTCGGGGGAACCCGGCGTGTCGGGGGACTTTTGGGGGTCGCAGGAAGGCTGTCAGGGACCGTCTCGCCCTTCAGGGCGGAACAGGGGACTTCCCTTGAGACGCCGTCGCGGGCAAGGGCCTCATCTTGCCAAGAGGTGGGAACCACGTGGTTTTTCTCGAGTTGCGGCGGCATTCTCGAGTTACGACGGGGATCTCAGCCTTCCCCTTGGGTTGGCCCTGGGAAGCCCAATCTTCCCCTCGGGTTGCGAGGGAAAGCTGGGGGTGGCGCTCGAGTCACTGCAGGGCCTAAGAGACCTCACCTAAGCGTGTGTCCGGGACCTAATTTTCCTCTCCAGGGAAGGCAGGGATCTCGGGGTTGCATTCCAGGCTCCCCCGGGGAGTCAGGCCTCGTGTCGAGGGGAAGCCAAGGACTCCGCTCTCCTCTCGAGTCGCGACGCGGGTCTCTTGGAGCCCCCTGAGCGGCCTCAAGGGAGTCCAGCCTCCTCTTCCGTTTGGAGAGAGGACCCGGGATTGCTCTCCAGGCCATGCAGGAAAAGAAGGCCCTCAGCTCGCGAGGACGGGGGCGTCTCAGGGGTTTCCTCGAGCTGCGGCGCCCGTGGGGGTTTTCTCCCGAGGCACGACGAGGATCTCAGGGAGCCTCTCGTGCGGCGCCAGGGAAGTCAGGCCTCCATGCGCGTGGCGAGGGGGAGCGCGTCCTGGCTCTCGAGTCACGGGAGGGGACTAGGGCCTCGAGACGCGTTGAAGAAGGACTCTCGAGGTCTTTGTCGGGGGGCGGCGGGAAACCCTCGTTTCCCTCGCCTTCTGCCGGGGACCTTAGGGAACTTCCCGTGGTGCCTCTGAGAGGCGAGGGATCCTGTGGAGGTGGCGGGGCCCCTCGGGACTCCGCTGGGTCTGGCGCAACGGAAGAGGGCCTCACCTCGAGGGGAGGCAGGAACCTCAGGCTTCCTCTGCGTTTCGGACTCCGACCGCAGGGTCCCTGCAGAGTTGGGACAGGAGAGTCAGGCCTCGTCTTGTCTGAGGAAGGGAACCCCGCTGGCCTCTCGAGTTGCTCAGGGGGTCTCAGGCCCCTCGTCGAGCTGTGTGTGGAACCCGCGGGTCTTTGCGGACGATGCACGGGGGTGGCAGTGCCCCTTCGTGTTGTGCCTTCACCCACAGGGTTGCCTTCGAAGAGGGGTCCGGGCCTCGGGTCCTTCTCAAGAGCGGACCGGGGAATCGGGGGCGTTCGGCCTGTGGCCCCACCCACGTGGCTCGTCTCGAATTTCCTCGTGAGACCGGCCTCATCCTGAGGTGCGCCGGGAAGGCCGGGAACCCCTTCCAGACCACGCAGGGGAATCGCCTCTCCTGTCGCGATCAGGAGGGGAGAAGGGGCTCAGAGGAAGCGGTGCCGGGACCCTCGGTGTTCCCCTCGGGGGAACCCGGCGTGTCGGGGGACTTTTGGGGGTCGCAGGAAGGCTGTCAGGGACCGTCTCGCCCTTCAGGGCGGAACAGGGGACTTCCCTTGAGACGCCGTCGCGGGCAAGGGCCTCATCTTGCCAAGAGGTGGGAACCACGTGGTTTTTCTCGAGTTGCGGCGGCATTCTCGAGTTACGACGGGGATCTCAGCCTTCCCCTTGGGTTGGCCCTGGGAAGCCCAATCTTCCCCTCGGGTTGCGAGGGAAAGCTGGGGGTGGCGCTCGAGTCACTGCAGGGCCTAAGAGACCTCACCTAAGCGTGTGTCCGGGACCTAATTTTCCTCTCCAGGGAAGGCAGGGATCTCGGGGTTGCATTCCAGGCTCCCCCGGGGAGTCAGGCCTCGTCTCGAGGGGAAGCCAAGGACTCCGCTCTCCTCTCGAGTCGCGACGCGGGTCTCTTGGAGCCCCCTGAGCGGCCTCAAGGGAGTCCAGCCTCCTCTTCCGTTTGGAGAGAGGACCCGGGATTGCTCTCCAGGCCATGCAGGAAAAGAAGGCCCTCAGCTCGCGAGGACGGGGGCGTCTCAGGGGTTTCCTCGAGCTGCGGCGCCCGTGGGGGTTTTCTCCCGAGGCACGACGAGGATCTCAGGGAGCCTCTCGTGCGGCGCCAGGGAAGTCAGATCTCCATGCGCGTGGCGATGGGGAGCGCGTCCTGGCTCTCGAGTCACGGGAGGGGACTAGGGCCTCGAGACGCGTTGAAGAAGGACTCTCGAGGTCTTTGTCGGGGGGCGGCGGGAAACCCTCGTTTCCCTCGCCTTCTGCCGGGGACCTTAGGGAACTTCCCAGGGTGCCTCTGAGAGGCGAGGGATCCTGTGGAGGTGGCGGGGCCCCTCGTGACTCCGCTGGGTCTGGCGCAACGGAAGAGGGCCTCACCTCGAGGGGAGGCAGGAACCTCAGGCTTCCTCTGCGTTTCGGACTCCGACCGCAGGGTCCCTGCAGAGTTGGGACAGGAGAGTCAGGCCTCGTCTTGTCTGAGGAAGGGAACCCCGCTGGCCTCTCGAGTTGCTCAGGGGGTCTCAGGCCCCTCGTCGAGCTGTGTGTGGAACCCGCGGGTCTTTGCGGACGATGCACGGGGGTGGCAGTGCCCCTTCGTGTTGTGCCTTCACCCACAGGGTTGCCTTCGAAGAGGGGTCCGGGCCTCGGGTCCTTCTCAAGAGCGGACCGGGGAATCGGGGGCGTTCGGCCTGTGGCCCCACCCACGTGGCTCGTCTCGAATTTCCTCGTGAGACCGGCCTCATCCTGAGCTGCGCCGGGAAGGCCGGGAACCCCTTCCAGACCACGCAGGGGAATCGCCTCTCCTGTCGCGATCAGGAGGGGAGAAGGGGCTCAGAGGAAGCGGTGCCGGGACCCTCGGTGTTCCCCTCGGGGGAACCCGGCGTGTCGGGGGACTTTTGGGGGTCGCAGGAAGGCTGTCAGGGACCGTCTCGCCCTTCAGGGCGGAACAGGGGACTTCCCTTGAGACGCCGTCGCGGGCAAGGGCCTCATCTTGCCAAGAGGTGGGAACCACGTGGTTTTTCTCGAGTTGCGGCAGCATTCTCGAGTTACGACGGGGATCTCAGCCTTCCCCTTGGGTTGGCCCTGGGAAGCCCAATCTTCCCCTCGGGTTGCGAGGGAAAGCTGGGGGTGGCGCTCGAGTCACTGCAGGGCCTAAGAGACCTCACCTAAGCGTGTGTCCGGGACCTAATTTTCCTCTCCAGGGAAGGCAGGGATCTCGGGGTTGCATTCCAGGCTCCCCCGGGGAGTCAGGCCTCGTCTCGAGGGGAAGCCAAGGACTCCGCTCTCCTCTCGAGTCGCGACGCGGGTCTCTTGGAGCCCCCTGAGCGGCCTCAAGGGAGTCCAGCCTCCTCTTCCGTTTGGAGAGAGGACCCGGGATTGCTCTCCAGGCCATGCAGGAAAAGAAGGCCCTCAGCTCGCGAGGACGGGGGCGTCTCAGGGGTTTCCTCGAGCTGCGGCGCCCGTGGGGGTTTTCTCCCGAGGCACGACGAGGATCTCAGGGAGCCTCTCGTGCGGCGCCAGGGAAGTCAGACCTCCATGCGCGTGGCGAGGGGGAGCGCGTCCTGGCTCTCGAGTCACGGGAGGGGACTAGGGCCTCGAGACGCGTTGAAGAAGGACTCTCGAGGTCTTTGTCGGGGGGCGGCGGGAAACCCTCGTTTCCCTCGCCTTCTGCCGGGGACCTTAGGGAACTTCCCGGGGTGCCTCTGAGAGGCGAGGGATCCTGTGGAGGTGGCGGGGCCCCTCGGGACTCCGCTGGGTCTGGCGCAACGGAAGAGGGCCTCACCTCGAGGGGAGGCAGGAACCTCAGGCTTCCTCTGCGTTTCGGACTCCGACCGCAGGGTCCCTGCAGAGTTGGGACAGGAGAGTCAGGCCTCGTCTTGTCTGAGGAAGGGAACCCCGCTGGCCTCTCGAGTTGCTCAGGGGGTCTCAGGCCCCTCGTCGAGCTGTGTGTGGAACCCGCGGGTCTTTGCGGACGATGCACGGGGGTGGCAGTGCCCCTTCGTGTTGTGCCTTCACCCACAGGGTTGCCTTCGAAGAGGGGTCCGGGCCTCGGGTCCTTCTCAAGAGCGGACCGGGGAATCGGGGGCGTTCGGCCTGTGGCCCCACCCACGTGGCTCGTCTCGAATTTCCTCGTGAGACCGGCCTCATCCTGAGGTGCGCCGGGAAGGCCGGGAACCCCTTCCAGACCACGCAGGGGAATCGCCTCTCCTGTCGCGATCAGGAGGGGAGAAGGGGCTCAGAGGAAGCGGTGCCGGGACCCTCGGTGTTCCCCTCGGGGGAACCCGGCGTGTCGGGGGACTTTTGGGGGTCGCAGGAAGGCTGTCAGGGACCGTCTCGCCCTTCAGGGCGGAACAGGGGACTTCCCTTGAGACGCCATCGCGGGCAAGGGCCTCAACTTGCCAAGCGGTGGGAACCACGTGGTTTTTCTCGAGTTGCGGCGGCATTCTCGAGTTACGACGGGGATCTCAGCCTTCCCCTTGGGTTGGCCCTGGGAAGCCCAATCTTCCCCTCGGGTTGCGAGGGAAAGCTGGGGGTGGCGCTCGAGTCACTGCAGGGCCTAAGAGACCTCACCTAAGCGTGTGTCCGGGACCTAATTTTCCTCTCCAGGGAAGGCAGGGATCTCGGGGTTGCATTCCAGGCTCCCCCGGGGAGTCAGGCCTCGTCTCGAGGGGAAGCCAAGGACTCCGCTCTCCTCTCGAGTCGCGACGCGGGTCTCTTGGAGCCCCCTGAGCGGCCTCAAGGGAGTCCAGCCTCCTCTTCCGTTTGGAGAGAGGACCCGGGATTGCTCTCCAGGCCATGCAGGAAAAGAAGGCCCTCAGCTCGCGAGGACGGGGGCGTCTCAGGGGTTTCCTCGAGCTGCGGCGCCCGTGGGGGTTTTCTCCCGAGGCGCGACGAGGATCTCAGGGAGCCTCTCGTGCGGCGCCAGGGAAGTCAGATCTCCATGCGCGTGGCGAGGGGGAGCGCGTCCTGGCTCTCGAGTCACGGGAGGGGACTAGGGCCTCGAGACGCGTTGAAGAAGGACTCTCGAGGTCTTTGTCGGGGGGCGGCGGGAAACCCTCGTTTCCCTCGCCTTCTGCCGGGGACCTTAGGGAACTTCCCAGGGTGCCTCTGAGAGGCGAGGGATCCTGTGGAGGTGGCGGGGCCCCTCGGGACTCCGCTGGGTCTGGCGCAACGGAAGAGGGCCTCACCTCGAGGGGAGGCAGGAACCTCAGGCTTCCTCTGCGTTTCGGACTCCGACCGCAGGGTCCCTGCAGAGTTGGGACAGGAGAGTCAGGCCTCGTCTTGTCTGAGGAAGGGAACCCCGCTGGCCTCTCGAGTTGCTCAGGGGGTCTCAGGCCCCTCGTCGAGCTGTGTGTGGAACCCGCGGGTCTTTGCGGACGATGCACGGGGGTGGCAGTGCCCCTTCGTGTTGTGCCTTCACCCACAGGGTTGCCTTCGAAGAGGGGTCCGGGCCTCGGGTCCTTCTCAAGAGCGGACCGGGGAATCGGGGGCGTTCGGCCTGTGGCCCCACCCACGTGGCTCGTCTCGAATTTCCTCGTGAGACCGGCCTCATCCTGAGCTGCGCCGGGAAGGCCGGGAACCCCTTCCAGACCACGCAGGGGAATCGCCTCTCCTGTCGCGATCAGGAGGGGAGAAGGGGCTCAGAGGAAGCGGTGCCGGGACCCTCGGTGTTCCCCTCGGGGGAACCCGGCGTGTCGGGGGACTTTTGGGGGTCGCAGGAAGGCTGTCAGGGACCGTCTCGCCCTTCAGGGCGGAACAGGGGACTTCCCTTGAGACGCCGTCGCGGGCAAGGGCCTCATCTTGCCAAGCGGTGGGAACCACGTGGTTTTTCTCGAGTTGCGGCGGCATTCTCGAGTTACGACGGGGATCTCAGCCTTCCCCTTGGGTTGGCCCTGGGAAGCCCAATCTTCCCCTCGGGTTGCGAGGGAAAGCTGGGGGTGGCGCTCGAGTCACTGCAGGGCCTAAGAGACCTCACCTAAGCGTGTGTCCGGGACCTAATTTTCCTCTCCAGGGAAGGCAGGGATCTCGGGGTTGCATTCCAGGCTCCCCCGGGGAGTCAGGCCTCGTCTCGAGGGGAAGCCAAGGACTCCGCTCTCCTCTCGAGTCGCGACGCGGGTCTCTTGGAGCCCCCTGAGCGGCCTCAAGGGAGTCCAGCCTCCTCTTCCGTTTGGAGAGAGGACCCGGGATTGCTCTCCAGGCCATGCAGGAAAAGAAGGCCCTCAGCTCGCGAGGACGGGGGCGTCTCAGGGGTTTCCTCGAGCTGCGGCGCCCGTGGGGGTTTTCTCCCGAGGCACGACGACGATCTCAGGGAGCCTCTCGTGCGGCGCCAGGGAAGTCAGGCCTCCATGCGCGTGGCGAGGGGGAGCGCGTCCTGGCTCTCGAGTCACGGGAGGGGACTAGGGCCTCGAGACGCGTTGAAGAAGGACTCTCGAGGTCTTTGTCGGGGGGCGGCGGGAAACCCTCGTTTCCCTCGCCTTCTGCCGGGGACCTTAGGGAACTTCCCGGGGTGCCTCTGAGAGGCGAGGGATCCTGTGGAGGTGGCGGGGCCCCTCGGGACTCCGCTGGGTCTGGCGCAACGGAAGAGGGCCTCACCTCGAGGGGAGGCAGGAACCTCAGGCTTCCTCTGCGTTTCGGACTCCGACCGCAGGGTCCCTGCAGAGTTGGGACAGGAGAGTCAGGCCTCGTCTTGTCTGAGGAAGGGAACCCCGCTGGCCTCTCGAGTTGCTCAGGGGGTCTCAGGCCCCTCGTCGAGCTGTGTGTGGAACCCGCGGGTCTTTGCGGACGATGCACGGGGGTGGCAGTGCCCCTTCGTGTTGTGCCTTCACCCACAGGGTTGCCTTCGAAGAGGGGTCCGGGCCTCGGGTCCTTCTCAAGAGCGGACCGGGGAATCGGGGGCGTTCGGCCTGTGGCCCCACCCACGTGGCTCGTCTCGAATTTCCTCGTGAGACCGGCCTCATCCTGAGGTGCGCCGGGAAGGCCGGGAACCCCTTCCAGACCACGCAGGGGAATCGCCTCTCCTGTCGCCATCAGGAGGGGAGAAGGGGCTCAGAGGAAGCGGTGCCGGGACCCTCGGTGTTCCCCTCGGGGGAACCCGGCGTGTCGGGGGACTTTTGGGGGTCGCAGGAAGGCTGTCAGGGACCGTCTCGCCCTTCAGGGCGGAACAGGGGACTTCCCTTGAGACGCTGTCGCGGGCAAGGGCCTCATCTTGCCAAGCGGTGGGAACCACGTGGTTTTTCTCGAGTTGCGGCGGCATTCTCGAGTTACGACGGGGATCTCAGCCTTCCCCTTGGGTTGGCCCTGGGAAGCCCAATCTTCCCCTCGGGTTGCGAGGGAAAGCTGGGGGTGGCGCTCGAGTCACTGCAGGGCCTAAGAGACCTCACCTAAGCGTGTGTCCGGGACCTAATTTTCCTCTCCAGGGAAGGCAGGGATCTCGGGGTTGCATTCCAGGCTCCCCCGGGGAGTCAGGCCTCGTCTCGAGGGGAAGCCAAGGACTCCGCTCTCCTCTCGAGTCGCGACGCGGGTCTCTTGGAGCCCCCTGAGCGGCCTCAAGGGAGTCCAGCCTCCTCTTCCGTTTGGAGAGAGGACCCGGGATTGCTCTCCAGGCCATGCAGGAAAAGAAGGCCCTCAGCTCGCGAGGACGGGGGCGTCTCAGGGGTTTCCTCGAGCTGCGGCGCCCGTGGGGGTTTTCCCCCGAGGCACGACGAGGATCTCAGGGAGCCTCTCGTGCGGCGCCAGGGAAGTCAGGTCTCCATGCGCGTGGCGAGGGGGAGCGCGTCCTGGCTCTCGAGTCACGGGAGGGGACTAGGGCCTCGAGACGCGTTGAAGAAGGACTCTCGAGGTCTTTGTCGGGGGGCGGCGGGAAACCCTCGTGTCCCTCGCCTTCTGCCGGGGACCTTAGGGAACTTCCCAGGGTGCCTCTGAGAGGCGAAGGATCCTGTGGAGGTGGCGGGGCCCCTCGGGACTCCGCTGGGTCTGGCGCAACGGAAGAGGGCCTCACCTCGAGGGGAGGCAGGAACCTCAGGCTTCCTCTGCGTTTCGGACTCTGACCGCAGGGTCCCTGCAGAGTTGGGACAGGAGAGTCAGGCCTCGTCTTGTCTGAGGAAGGGAACCCCGCTGGCCTCTCGAGTTGCTCAGGGGGTCTCAGGCCCCTCGTCGAGCTGTGTGTGGAACCCGCGGGTCTTTGCGGACGATGCACGGGGGTGGCAGTGCCCCTTCGTGTTGTGCCTTCACCCACAAGGTTGCCTTCGAAGAGGGGTCCGGGCCTCGGGTCCTTCTCAAGAGCGGACCGGGGAATCGGGGGCGTTCGGCCTGTGGCCCCACCCACGTGGCTCGTCTCGAATTTCCTCGTGAGACCGGCCTCATCCTGAGGTGCGCCGGGAAGGCCGGGAACCCCTTCCAGACCACGCAGGGGAATCGCCACTCCTGTCGCGATCAGGAGGGGAGAAGAGGCTCAGAGGAAGCGGTGCCGGGACCCTCGGTGTTCCCCTCGGGGGAACCCGGCGTGTGGGGGACTTTTGGGGGTCGCAGGAAGGCTGTCAGGGACCGTCTCGCCCTTCAGGGCGGAACAGGGGACTTCCCTTGAGACGCCGTCGCGGGCAAGGGCCTCATCTTGCCAAGCGGTGGGAACCACGTGGTTTTTCTCGAGTTGCGGCGGCATTCTCGAGTTACGATGGGGATCTCAGCCTTCCCCTTGGGTTGGCCCTGGGAAGCCCAATCTTCCCCTCGGGTTGCGAGGGAAAGCTGGGGGTGGCGCTCGAGTCACTGCAGGGCCTAAGAGACCTCACCTAAGCGTGTGTCCGGGACCTAATTTTCCTCTCCAGGGAAGGCAGGGATCTCGGGGTTGCATTCCAGGCTCCTCCGGGGAGTCAGGCCTCGTGTCGAGGGGAAGCCAAGGACTCCGCTCTCCTCTCGAGTCGCGACGCGGGTCTCTTGGAGCCCCCTGAGCGGCCTCAAGGGAGTCCAGCCTCCTCTTCCGTTTGGAGAGAGGACCCGGGATTGCTCTCCAGGCCATGCAGGAAAAGAAGGCCCTCAGCTTGCGAGGACGGGGGCGTCTCAGGGGTTTCCGCGAGCTGCGGCGCCCGTGGGTGTTTTCTCCCGAGGCACGACGAGGATCTCAGGGAGCCTCTCGTGCGGCGCCAGGGAAGTCAGGTCTCCATGCGCGTGGCGAGGGTGAGCGCGTCCTGGCTCTCGAGTCACGGGAGGGGACTAGGGCCTCGAGACGCGTTGAAGAAGGACTCTCGAGGTCTTTGTCGGGGGGCGGCGGGAAACCCTCGTTTCCCTCGCCTTCTGCCGGGGACCTTAGGGAACTTCCCAGGGGGCCTCTGAGAGGCGAGGGATCCTGTGGAGGTGGCGGGGCCCCTCGGGACTCCGCTGGGTCTGGCGCAACGGAAGAGGGCCTCACCTCGAGGGGAGGCAGGAACCTCAGGCTTCCTCTGCGTTTCGGACTCCGACCGCAGGGTCCCTGCAGAGTTGGGACAGGAGAGTCAGGCCTCGTCTTGTCTGAGGAAGGGAACCCCGCTGGCCTCTCGAGTTGCTCGGGGGGTCTCAGGCCCCTCGTCGAGCTGTGTGTGGAACCCGCGGGTCTTTGCGGACGATGCACGGGGGTGGCAGTGCCCCTTCGTGTTGTGCCTTCACCCACAGGGTTGCCTTCGAAGAGGGGTCCGGGCCTCGGGTCCTTCTCAAGAGCGGACCGGGGAATCGGGGGCGTTCGGCCTGTGGCCCCACCCACGTGGCTCGTCTCGAATTTCCTCGTGAGACCGGCCTCATCCTGAGGTGCGCCGGGAAGGCCGGGAACCCCTTCCAGACCACGCAGGGGAATCGCCTCTCCTGTCGCGTTCAGGAGGGGAGAAGGGGCTCAGAGGAAGCGGTGCCGGGACCCTCGGTGTTCCCCTCGGGGGAACCCGGCGTGTCGGGGGACTTTTGGGGGTCGCAGGAAGGCTGTCAGGGACCGTCTCGCCCTTCAGGGCGGAACAGGGGACTTCCCTTGAGACGCCGTCGCGGGCAAGGGCCTCATCTTGCCAAGCGGTGGGAACCACGTGGTTTTTCTCGAGTTGCGGCGGCATTCTCGAGTTACGACGGGGATCTCAGCCTTCCCCTTGGGTTGGCCCTGGGAAGCCCAATCTTCCCCTCGGGTTGCGAGGGAAAGCTGGGGGTGGAGCTCGAGTCACTGCAGGGCCTAAGAGACCTCACCTAAGCGTGTGTCCGGGACCTAATTTTCCTCTCCAGGGAAGGCAGGGATCTCGGGGTTGCATTCCAGGCTCCCCCGGGGAGTCAGGCCTCGTCTCGAGGGGAAGCCAAGGACTCCGCTCTCCTCTCGAGTCGCGACGCGGGTCTCTTGGAGCCCCCTGAGCGGCCTCAAGGGAGTCCAGCCTCCTCTTCCGTTTGGAGAGAGGACCCGGGATTGCTCTCCAGGCCATGCAGGAAAAGAAGGCCCTCAGCTCGCGAGGACGGGGGCGTCTCAGGGGTTTCCTCGAGCTGAGGCGCCCGTGGGGGTTTTCTCCCGAGGCACGACGAGGATCTCAGGGAGCCTCTCGTGCGGCGCCAGGGAAGTCAGGTCTCCATGCGCGTGGCGAGGGGGAGCGCGTCCTGGCTCTCGAGTCACGGGAGGGGACTAGGGCCTCGAGACGCGTTGAAGAAGGACAATCGAGGTCTTTGTCGGGGGGCGGCGGGAAACCCTCGTGTCCCTCGCCTTCTGCCGGGGACCTTAGGGAACTTCCCAGGGTGCCTCTGAGAGGCGAGGGATCCTGTGGAGGTGGCGGGGCCCCTCGGGACTCCGCTGGGTCTGGCGCAACGGAAGAGGGCCTCACCTCGAGGGGAGGCAGGAACCTCAGGCTTCCTCTGCGTTTCGGACTCCGACCGCAGGGTCCCTGCAGAGTTGGGACAGGAGAGTCAGGCCTCGTCTTGTCTGAGGAAGGGAACCCCGCTGGCCTCTCGAGTTGCTCGGGGGGTCTCAGGCCCCTCGTCGAGCTGTGTGTGGAACCCGCGGGTCTTTGCGGACGATGCACGGGGGTGGCAGTGCCCCTTCGTGTTGTGCCTTCACCCACAGGGTTGCCTTCGAAGAGGGGTCCGGGCCTCGGGTCCTTCTCAAGAGCGGACCGGGGAATCGGGGGCGTTCGGCCTGTGGCCCCACCCACGTGGCTCGTCTCGAATTTCCTCGTGAGACCGGCCTCATCCTGAGGTGCGCCGGGAAGGCCGGGAACCCCTTCCAGACCACGCAGGGGAATCGCCTCTCCTGTCGCGATCAGGAGGGGAGAAGGGGCTCAGAGGAAGCGGTGCCGGGACCCTCGGTGTTCCCCTCGGGGGAACCCGGCGTGTCGGGGGACTTTTGGGGGTCGCAGGAAGGCTGTCAGGGACCGTCTCGCCCTTCAGGGCGGAACAGGGGACTTCCCTTGAGACGCCGTCGCGGGCAAGGGCCTCATCTTGCCAAGCGGTGGGAACCACGTGGTTTTTCTCGAGTTGCGGCGGCATTCTCGAGTTACGACGGGGATCTCAGCCTTCCCCTTGGGTTGGCCCTGGGAAGCCCAATCTTCCCCTCGGGTTGCGAGGGAAAGCTGGGGGTGGCGCTCGAGTCACTGCAGGGCCTAAGAGACCTCACCTAAGCGTGTGTCCGGGACCTAATTTTCCTCTCCAGGGAAGGCAGGGATCTCGGGGTTGCATTCCAGGCTCCCCCGGGGAGTCAGGCCTCGTCTCGAGGGGAAGCCAAGGACTCCGCTCTCCTCTCGAGTCGCGACGCGGGTCCCTTGGAGCCCCCTGAGCGGCCTCAAGGGAGTCCAGCCTCCTCTTCCGTTTGGAGAGAGGACCCGGGATTGCTCTCCAGGCCATGCAGGAAAAGAAGGCCCTCAGCTCGCGAGGACGGGGGCGTCTCAGGGGTTTCCTCGAGCTGAGGCGCCCGTGGGGGTTTTCTCCCGAGGCACGACGAGGATCTCAGGGAGCCTCTCGTGCGGCGCCAGGGAAGTCAGGTCTCCATGCGCGTGGCGAGGGGGAGCGCGTCCTGGCTCTCGAGTCACGGGAGGGGACTAGGGCCTCGAGACGCGTTGAAGAAGGACAATCGAGGTCTTTGTCGGGGGGCGGCGGGAAACCCTCGTGTCCCTCGCCTTCTGCCGGGGACCTTAGGGAACTTCCCAGGGTGCCTCTGAGAGGCGAGGGATCCTGTGGAGGTGGCGGGGCCCCTCGGGACTCCGCTGGGTCTGGCGCAACGGAAGAGGGCCTCACCTCGAGGGGAGGCAGGAACCTCAGGCTTCCTCTGCGTTTCGGACTCCGACCGCAGGGTCCCTGCAGAGTTGGGACAGGAGAGTCAGGCCTCGTCTTGTCTGAGGAAGGGAACCCCGCTGGCCTCTCGAGTTGCTCAGGGGGTCTCAGGCCCCTCGTCGAGCTGTGTGTGGAACCCGCGGGTCTTTGCGGACGATGCACGGGGGTGGCAGTGCCCCTTCGTGTTGTGCCTTCACCCACAGGGTTGCCTTCGAAGAGGGGTCCGGGCCTCGGGTCCTTCTCAAGAGCGGACCGGGGAATCGGGGGCGTTCGGCCTGTGGCCCCACCCACGTGGCTCGTCTCGAATTTCCTCGTGAGACCGGCCTCATCCTGAGGTGCGCCAGGAAGGCCGGGAACCCCTTCCAGACCACGCAGGGGAATCGCCTCTCCTGTCGCGATCAGGAGGGGAGAAGGGGCTCAGAGGAAGCGGTGCCGGGACCCTCGGTGTTCCCCTCGGGGGAACCCGGCGTGTCGGGGGACTTTTGGGGGTCGCAGGAAGGCTGTCAGGGACCGTCTCGCCCTTCAGGGCGGAACAGGGGACTTCCCTTGAGACGCCGTCGCGGGCAAGGGCCTCATCTTGCCAAGCGGTGGGAACCACGTGGTTTTTCTCGAGTTGCGGCGGCATTCTCGAGTTACGACGGGGATCTCAGCCTTCCCCTTGGGTTGGCCCTGGGAAGCCCAATCTTCCCCTCGGGTTGCGAGGGAAAGCTGGGGGTGGCGCTCGAGTCACTGCAGGGCCTAAGAGACCTCACCTAAGCGTGTGTCCGGGAACTAATTTTCCTCTCCAGGGAAGGCAGGGATCTCGGGGTTGCATTCCAGGCTCCCCCGGGGAGTCAGGCCTCGTCTCGAGGGGAAGCCAAGGACTCCGCTCTCCTCTCGAGTCGCGACGCGGGTCTCTTGGAGCCCCCTGAGCGGCCTCAAGGGAGTCCAGCCTCCTCTTCCGTTTGGAGAGAGGACCCGGGATTGCTCTCCAGGCCATGCAGGAAAAGAAGGCCCTCAGCTCGCGAGGACGGGGGCGTCTCAGGGGTTTCCTCGAGCTGCGGCGCCCGTGGGGGTTTTCTCCCGAGGCGCGACGAGGATCTCAGGGAGCCTCTCGTGCGGCGCCAGGGGAGTCAGGTCTCCATGCGCGTGGCGAGGGGGAGCGCGTCCTGGCTCTCGAGTCACGGGAGGGGACTAGGGCCTCGAGACGCGTTGAAGAAGGACTCTCAAGGTCTTTGTCGGGAGGCGGCGGGAAACCCTCTTTTCCCTCGCCTTCTGCCGGGGAACTTAGGGAACTTCCCGGGGTGCGTCTGAGAGGCGAATGATCCTGTGGAGGTGGCGGGGCCACTCGGGACTCCGCTGGGTCTGGCGCAACGGAAGAGGGCCTCACCTCGAGGGGAGGCAGGAACCTCAGGCTTCCTCTGCCTTTCGGACTCCGACCGCAGGGTCCCTGCAGAGTTGGGACAGGAGAGTCAGGCCTCGTCTTGTCTGAGGAAGGGAACCCCGCTGGCCTCTCGAGTTGCTCGGGGGGTCTCAGGCCCCTCGTCGAGCTGTGTGTGGAACCCGCGGGTCTTTGCGGACGATGCACGGGGGTGGCAGTGCCCCTTCGTGTTGTGCCTTCACCCACAGGGTTGCCTTCGAAGAGGGGTCCGGGCCTCGGGTCCTTCTCAAGGGCGGACCGGGGAATCGGGGGCGTTCAGCATGTGGCCCCACCCACGTGGCTCGTCTCGAATTTCCTCGTGAGACCGGCCTCATCCTGAGGTGCGCCGGGAAGGCCGGGAACCCCTTCCAGACCACGCAGGGGAATCGCCTCTCCTGTCGCGATCAGGAGGGGAGAAGGGGCTCAGAGGAAGCGGTGCCGGGACCCTCGGTGTTCCCCTCGGAGGAACCCGGCGTGTCGGGGGACTTTTGGGGGTCGCAGGAAGGCTGTCAGGGACCGTCTCGCCCTTCAGGGCGGAACAGGGGACTTCCCTTGAGACGCCGTCGTGGGCAAGGGCCTCATCTTGCCAAGAGGTGGGAACCACGTGGTTTTTCTCGAGGTGCGGCGGGATTCTCGAGTTACGACGGGGATCTCAGCCTTCCCCTTGGGTTGGCCCTGGGAAGCCCAATCTTCCCCTCGGGTTGCAAGGGAAACCTGGGGGTTGCGCTCGAGTCCCTGCAGGGCCGAAGAGACCTCACCTAAGCGTGTGTCCGGGACCTAATATTCCTCTCCAGGGAAGGCAGGGATCTCGGGGTTGCATTCCAGGCTCCCCCGGGGAGTCAGGCCTCGTCTCGAGGGGAAGCCTAGGCCTCCGCTCTCCTCTCGAGTCGCGACGCGCGTCTCTTGGAGGCCCCTGAGCGGCCTCAAGGGAGTCCAGCCTCCTCTTCCGTTTGGAGAGAGGACCCGGGATTGCTCTCCAGGCCATGCAGGAAAAGAAGGCCCTCAGCTCGCGAGGACGGGGGCGTCTCAGGGGTTTCCTCGAGCTGCGGCGCCCGTGGGGGTTTTCTCCCGAGGCGCGACGAGGATCTCAGGGAGCCTCTCGTGCGGCGCCAGGGGAGTCAGGTCTCCATGCGCGTGGCGAGGGGGAGCGCGTCCTGGCTCTCGAGTCACGGGAGGGGACTAGGGCCTCGAGACGCGTTGAAGAAGGACTCTCGAGGTCTTTCTCGGGGGGCGGCGGGAAACCCTCGTTTCCCTCGCCTTCTGCCGGGGACCTTAGGGAACTTCCCAGGGTGCCTCTGAGAGGCGAGGGATCCTGTGGAGGTGGCGGGGCCCCTCGGGACTCCGCTGGGTCTGGCGCAACGGAAGAGGGCCTCACCTCGAGGGGAGGCAGGAACCTCAGGCTTCCTCTGCGTTTCGGACTCCGACCGCAGGGTCCCTGCAGAGTTGGGACAGGAGAGTCAGGCCTCGTCTTGTCTGAGGAAGGGAACCCCGCTGGCCTCTCGAGTTGCTCGGGGGGTCTCAGGCCCCTCGTCGAGCTGTGTGTGGAACCCGCGGGTCTTTGCGGACGATGCACGGGGGTGGCAGTGCCCCTTCGTGTTGTGCCTTCACCCACAGGGTTGCCTTCGAAGAGGGGTCCGGGCCTCGGGTCTTTCTCAAGGGCGGACCGGGGAATCGGGGGCGTTCGGCATGTGGCCCCACCCACGTGGCTCGTCTCGAATTTCCTCGTGAGACCGGCCTCATCCTGAGGTGCGCCGGGAAGGCCGGGAACCCCTTCCAGACCACGCAGGGGAATCGCCTCTCCTGTCGCGATCAGGAGGGGAGAAGGGGCTCAGAGGAAGCGGTGCCGGGACCCTCGGTGTTCCCCTCGGGGGAACCCGGCGTGTCGGGGGACTTTTGGGGTTCGCAGGAAGGCTTTCAGGGACCGTCTCGCCCTTCAGGGCGGAACAGGGGACTTCCCTTGAGACGCCGTCGTGGGCAAGGGCCTCATCTTGCCAAGAGGTGGGAACCACGTGGTTTTTCTCGAGTTGCGGCGGGATTCTCGAGTTACGACGGGGATCTCAGCCTTCCCCTTGGGTTGGCCCTGGGAAGCCCAATCTTCCCCTCGGGTTGCGAGGGAAACCTGGGGGTTGCGCTCGAGTCCCTGCAGGGCCGAAGAGACCTCACCTAGGCGTGTGTCCGGGACCTAATATTCCTCTCCAGGGAAGGCAGGGATCTCGGGGTTGCATTCCAGGCTCCCCCGGGGAGTCAGGCCTCGTCTCGAGGGGAAGCCAAGGCCTCCGCTCTCCTCTCGAGTCGCGACGCGGGTCTCTTGGAGGCCCCTGAGCGGCCTCAAGGGAGTCCAGCCTCCTCTTCCGTTTGGAGAGAGGACCCGGGATTGCTCTCCAGGCCATGCAGGAAAAGAAGGCCCTCAGCTCGCGAGGACGGGGGCGTCTCAGGGGTTTCCTCGAGCTGCGGCGCCCGTGGGGGTTTTCTCCCGAGGCACGACGAGGATCTCAGGGAGCCTCTCGTGCGGCGCCAGGGAAGTCAGGTCTCCATGCGCGTGGCGAGGGGGAGCGCGTGCTGGCTCTCGAGTCACGGGAGGGGACTAGGGCCTCGAGACGCGTTGAAGAAGGACTCTCGAGGTCTTTCTCGGGGGGCGGCGGGAAACCCTCGTTTCCCTCGCCTTCTGCCGGGGACCTTAGGGAACTTCCCAGGGTGCCTCTGAGAGGCGAGGGATCCTGTGGAGGTGGCGGGGCCCCTCGGGACTCCGCTGGGTCTGGCGCAACGGAAGAGGGCCTCACCTCGAGGGAAGGCAGGAACCTCAGGCTTCCTCTCCGTTTCGGACTCCGACCGCAGGGTCCCTGCAGAGTTGGGACAGGAGAGTCAGGCCTCGTCTTGTCTGAGGAAGGGAACCCCGCTGGCCTCTCGAGTTGCTCGGGGGGTCTCAGGCCCCTCGTCGAGCTGTGTGTGGAACCCGCGGATCTTTGCGGACGATGCACGGGGGTGGCAGTGCCCCTTCGTGTTGTGCCTTCACCCACAGGATTGCCTTCGAAGAGGGGTCCGGGCCTCGGGTCCTTCTCAAGGGCGGACCGGGGAATCGGGGGTGTTCGGCATGTGGCCCCACCCACGTTGCTCGTCTCGAATTTCCTCGTGAGACCGGCCTCATCCTGAGGTGCGCCGGGAAGGCCGGGAACCCCTTCCAGACCACGCAGGGGAATCGCCTCTCCTGTCGCGATCAGGAGGGGAGAAGGGGCTCAGAGGAAGCGGTGCCGGGACCCTCGGTGTTCCCCTCGGGGGAACCCGGCGTGTCGGGGGACTTTTGGGGGTCGCAGGAAGGCTGTCAGGGACCGTCTCGCCCTTCAGGGCGGAACAGGGGACTTCCCTTGAGACGCCGTGGCGGGCAAGGGCCTCATCTTGCCAAGCGGTGGGAACCACGTGGTTTTTCTCGAGTTGCGGCGGCATTCTCGAGTTACGACGGGGATCTCAGCCTTCCCCTTGGGTTGGCCCTGGGAAGCCCAATCTTCCCCTCGGGTTGCGAGGGAAAGCTGGGGGTGGCGCTCGAGTCACCGCAGGGCCTAAGAGACCTCACCTAAGCGTGTGTCCGGGACCTAATTTTCCTCTCCAGGGAAGGCAGGGATCTCGGGGTTGCATTCCAGGCTCCCCCGGGGAGTCAGGCCTCGTCTCGAGGGGAAGCCAAGGACTCCGCTCTCCTCTCGAGTGGCGACGCGGGTCTCTTGGAGCCCCCTGAGCGGCCTCAAGGGAGTCCAGCCTCCTCTTCCGTTTGGAGAGAGGACCCGGGATTGCTCTCCAGGCCATGCAGGAAAAGAAGGCCCTCAGCTCGCGAGGACGGGGGCGTCTCAGGGGTTTCCTCGAGCTGTGGCGCCCGTGGGGGTTTTCTCCCGAGGCACGACAAGGACCTCAGGGAGCCTCTCGTGCGGCGCCAGGGGAGTCAGGTCTCCATGCGCGTGGCGAGGGGGAGCGCGTCCTGGCTCTCGAGTCACGGGAGGGGACTAGGGCCTGGAGACGCGTTGAAGAAGGACTCTCGAGGTCTTTCTCGGGGGGCGGCCTGAAACCCTCGTGTCCCTCGCCTTCTGCCGGGGACCTTAGGGAACTTCCCAGGGTGCCTCTGAGAGGCGAGGGATCCTGTGGAGGTGGCGGGGCCCCTCGGGACTCCGCTGGGTCTGGCGCAACGGAAGAGGGCCTCACCTCGAGGGGAGGCAGGAACCTCAGGCTTCCTCTGCATTTCGGACTCCGACCGCAGGGTCCCTGCAGAGTTGGGACAGGAGAGTCAGGCCTCGTCTTGTCTGAGGAAGGGAACCCCGCTGGCCTCTCGAGTTGCTCGGGGGGTCTCAGGCCCCTCGTCGAGCTGTGTGTGGAACCCGCGGGTCTTTGCGGACGATGCACGGGGGTGGCAGTGCCCCTTCGTGTTGTGCCTTCACCCACAGGGTTGCCTTCGAAGAGGGGTCCGGGCCTCGGGTCCTTCTCAAGAGCGGACCGGGGAATCGGGGGCGTTCGGCCTGTGGCCCCACCCACGTGGCTCGTCTCGAATTTCCTCGTGGGACCGGCCTCATCCTGAGGTGCGCCGGCAAGGCCGGGAACCCCTTCCAGACCACGCAGGGGAATCGCCTCTCCTGTCGCGATCAGGAGGGGAGAAGGGGCTCAGAGGAAGCCGTGCCGGGACCCTCGGTGTTCCCCTCGGGGGAACCCGGCGTGTCGGGGGACTTTTGAGGGTCGCAGGAAGGCTGTCAGGGACCGTCTCGCCCTTCAGGGCGGAACAGGGGACTTCCCTTGAGACGCCGTCGCGGGCAAGGGCCTCATCTTGCCAAGAGGTGGGAACCACGTGGTTTTTCTCGAGTTGCGGCGGCATTCTCGAGTTACGACGGGGATCTCAGCCTTCCCCTTGGGTTGGCCCTGGGAAGCCCAATCTTCCCCTCGGGTTGCGAGGGAAAGCTGGGGGTGGCGCTCGAGTCACTGCAGGGCCTAAGAGACCTCACCTAAGCGTGTGTCCGGGACCTAATTTTCCTCTCCAGGGAAGGCAGGGATCTCGGGGTTGCATTCCAGGCTCCCCCGGGGAGTCAGGCCTCGTCTCGAGGGGAAGCCAAGGACTCCGCTCTCCTCTCGAGTCGCGACGCGGGTCTCTTGGAGCCCCCTGAGCGGCCTCAAGGGAGTCCAGCCTCCTCTTCCGTTTGGAGAGAGGACCCGGGATTGCTCTCCAGGCCATGCAGGAAAAGAAGGCCCTCAGCTCGCGAGATCGGGGGCGTCTCAGGGGTTTCCTCGAGCTGCGGCGCCCGTGGGGGTTTTCTCCCGAGGCACGACGAGGATCTCAGGGAGCCTCTCGTGCGGCGCCAGGGAAGTCAGGTCTCCATGCGCGTGGCGAGGGGGAGCGCGTCCTGGCTCTCGAGTCACGGGAGGGGACTAGGGCCTCGAGACGCGTTGAAGAAGGACTCTTGAGGTCTTTGTCGGGGGGCGGCGGGAAACCCTCGTTTCCCTCGCCTTCTGCCGGGGACATTAGGGAACTTCCCAGGGTGCCTCTGAGAGGCGAGGGATCCTGTGGAGGTGGCGGGGCCCCTCGGGACTCCGCTGGGTCTGGCGCAACGGAAGAGGGCCTCACCTCGAGGGGAGGCAGGAACCTCAGGCTTCCTCTGCGTTTCGGACTCCGACCGCAGGGTCCCTGCAGAGTTGGGACAGGAGAGTCAGGCCTCGTCTTGTCTGAGGAAGGGAACCGCGCTGGCCTCTCGAGTTGCTCGGGGGGTCTCAGGCCCCTCGTCGAGCTGTGTGTGGAACCCGCGGGTCTTTGCGGACGATGCACGGGGGTGGCAGTGCCCCTTCGTGTTGTGCCTTCACCCACAGGGTTGCCTTCGAAGAGGGGTCCGGGCCTCGGGTCCTTCTCAAGAGCGGACCGGGGAATCGGGGGCGTTCGGCCTGTGGCCCCACCCACGTGGCTCGTCTCGAATTTCCTCGTGAGACCGGCCTCATCCTGAGGTGCGCCGGGAAGGCCGGGAACCCCTTCCAGACCACGCAGTGGAATCGCCTCTCCTGTCCCCATCAGGAGGGGAGAAGGGGCTCAGAGGAAGCGGTGCCGGGACCCTCGGTGTTCCCCTCGGGGGAACCCGGCGTGTCGGGGGACTTTTGGGGGTCGCAGGAAGGCTGTCAGGGACCGTCTCGCCCTTCAGGGCGGAACAGGGGACTTCCCTTGAGACGCCGTCGCGGGCAAGGGCCTCATCTTGCCAATCGGTGGGAACCACGTGGTTTTTCTCGAGTTGCGGCGGCATTCTCGAGTTACGACGGGGATCTCAGCCTTCCCCTTGGGTTGGCCCTGGGAAGCCCAATCTTCCCCTCGGGTTGCGAGGGAAAGCTGGGGGTGGCGCTCGAGTCACTGCAGGGCCTAAGAGACCTCACCTAAGCGTGTGTCCGGGACCTAATTTTCCTCTCCAGGGAAGGCAGGGATCTCGGGGTTGCATTCAAGGCTCCCCCGGGGAGTCACGCCTCGTCTCGAGGGGAAGCCAAGGACTCCGCTCTCCTCTCGAGTCGCGACGCGGGTCTCTTGGAGCCCCCTGAGCGGCCTCAGGGGAGTCCAGCCTCCTCTTCCGTTTGGAGAGAGGACCCGGGATTGCTCTCCAGGCCATGCAGGAAAAGAAGGCCCTCAGCTCGCGAGGACGGGGGCGTCTCAGGGGTTTCCTCGAGCTGCGGCGCCCGTGGGGGTTTTCTCCCGAGGCACGACGAGGATCTCACGGAGCCTCTCGTGCGGCGCCAGGGAAGTCAGGTCTCCATGCGCGTGGCGAGGAGGAGCGCGTCCTGGCTCTCGAGTCACGGGAGGGGACTAGGGCCTCGAGACGCGTTGAAGAAGGACTCTCGAGGTCTTTGTCGGGGGGCGGCGGGAAACCCTCGTTTCCCTCGCCTTCTGCCGGGGACCTTAGGGAACTTCCCAGGGTGCCTCTGAGAGGCGAGGGATCCTGTGGAGGTGGCGGGGCCCCTCGGGACTCCGCTGGGTCTGGCGCAACGGAAGAGGGCCTCACCTCGAGGGGAGGCAGGAACCTCAGGCTTCCTCTGCGTTTCGGACTCCGACCGCAGGGTCCCTGCAGAGTTGGGACAGGAGAGTCAGGCCTCGTCTTGTCTGAGGAAGGGAACCCCGCTGGCCTCTCGAGTTGCTCAGGGGGTCTCAGGCCCCTCGTCGAGCTGTGTGTGGAACCCGCGGGTCTTTGCGGACGATGCACGGGGGTGGCAGTGCCCCTTCGTGTTGTGCCTTCACCCACAGGGTTGCCTTCGAAGAGGGGTCCGGGCCTCGGGTCCTTCTCAAGAGCGGACCGGGGAATCGGGGGCGTTCGGCCTGTGGCCCCACCCACGTGGCTCGTCTCGAATTTCCTCGTGAGATCGGCCTCATCCTGAGGTGCGCCGGGAAGGCCGGGAACCCCTTCCAGACCACGCAGGGGAATCGCCTCTCCTGTCGCGATCAGGAGGGGAGAAGGGGCTCAGAGGAAGCGGTGCCGGGACCCTCGGTGTTCCCCTCGGGGGAACCCGGCGTGTTGGGGGACTTTTGGGGGTCGCAGGAAGGCTGTCAGGGACCGTCTCGCCCTTCAGGGCGGAACAGGGGACTTCCCTTGAGACGCCGTCGCGGGCAAGGGCCTCATCTTGCCAAGCGGTGGGAACCACGTGGTTTTTCTCGAGTTGCGGTGGCATTCTCGAGTTACGACGGGGATCTCAGCCTTCCCCTTGGGTTGGCCCTGGGAAGCCCAATCTTCCCCTCGGGTTGCGAGGGAAAGCTGGGGGTGGCGCTCGAGTCACTGCAGGGCCTAAGAGACCTCACCTAAGCGTGTGTCCGGGACCTAATTTTCCTCTCCATTGAAGGCAGGGATCTCGGGGTTGCATTCCAGGCTCCCCCGGGGAGTCAGGCCTCGTCTCGAGGGGAAGCCAAGGACTCCGCTCTCCTCTCGAGTCGCGACGCGGGTCTCTTGGAGCCCCCTGAGCGGCCTCAAGGGAGTCCAGCCTCCTCTTCCGTTTGGAGAGAGGACCCGGGATTGCTCTCCAGGCCATGCAGGAAAAGAAGGCCCTCAGCTCGCGAGGACGGGGGCGTCTCAGGGGTTTCCTCGAGCTGCGGCACCCGTGGGGGTTTTCTCCCGAGGCACGACGAGGATCTCAGGGAGCCTCTCGTGCGGCGCCAGGGGAGTCAGGTCTCCATGCGCGTGGCGAGGGGGAGCGCGTCCTGGC
The DNA here is from genome assembly GCF_029407905.1 of Bubalus kerabau. Classification (NCBI taxonomy): domain Eukaryota; kingdom Metazoa; phylum Chordata; class Mammalia; order Artiodactyla; family Bovidae; genus Bubalus; species Bubalus kerabau. The sequence continues at coordinate 5,477,844 of NW_026577882.1, forward strand.
TCTCGAGTCACGGGAGGGGACTAGGGCCTCGAGACGCGTTGAAGAAGGACTCTCGAGGTCTTTGTCGGGGGGCGGCGGGAAACCCTCGTGTCCCTCGCCTTCTGCTGGGGACCTTAGGGAACTTCCCAGGGTGCCTCTGAGAGGCGAGGGAACCTGTGGAGGTGGCGGGGCCCCTCGGGACTCCGCTGGGTCTGGCGCAACGGAAGAGGGCCTCACCTCGAGGGGAGGCAGGAACCTCAGGCTGCCTCTGCGTTTCGGACTCCGACCGCAGGGTCCCTGCAGAGTTGGGACAGGAGAGTCAGGCCTCGTCTTGTCTGAGGAAGGGAACCCCGCTGGCCTCTCGAGTTGCTCGGGGGGTCTCAGGCCCCTCGTCTAGCTGTGTGTGGAACCCGCGGGTCTTTGCGGACGATGCACGGGGGTGGCAGTGCCCCTTCGTGTTGTGCCTTCACCCACAGGGTTGCCTTCGAAGAGGGGTCCAGGCCTCGGGTCCTTCTCAAGAGCGGACCGGGGAATCGGGGGCGTTCGGCCTGTGGCCCCACACACGTGGCTCGTCTCGAATTTCCTCGTGAGACCGGCCTCATCCTGAGGTGCGCCGGGAAGGCCGGGAACCCCTTCCAGACCACGCAGGGGAATCGCCTCTCCTGTCGCGATCAGGAGGGGAGAAGGGGCTCAGAGGAAGCGGTGCCGGGACCCTCGGTGTTCCCCTCGGGGGAACCCGGCGTGTCGGGGGACTTTTGGGGGTCGCAGGAAGGCTGTCAGGGACCGTCTCGCCCTTCAGGGCGGAACAGGGGACTTCCCTTGAGACGCCGTCGCGGGCAAGGGCCTCATCTTGCCAAGCGGTGGGAACCACGTGGTTTTTCTCGAGTTGCGGCGGCATTCTCGAGTTACGACGGGGATCTCAGCCTTCCCCTTGGGTTGGCCCTGGGAAGCCCAATCTTCCCCTCGGGTTGCGAGGGAAAGCTGGGGGTGGCGCTCGAGTCACTGCAGGGCCTAAGAGACCTCACCTAAGCGTGTGTCCGGGACCTAATTTTCCTCTCCAGGGAAGGCAGGGATCTCGGGGTTGCATTCCAGGCTCCCCCGGGGAGTCAGGCCTCGTCTCGAGGGGAAGCCAAGGACTCCGCTCTCCTCTCGAGTCGCGACGCGGGTCTCTTGGAGCCCCCTGAGCGGCCTCAAGGGAGTCCAGCCTCCTCTTCCGTTTGGAGAGAGGACCCGGGATTGCTCTCCAGGCCATGCAGGAAAAGAAGGCCCTCAGCTCGCGAGGACGGGGGCGTCTCAGGGGTTTCCTCGAGCTGCGGCGCCCGTGGGGGTTTTCTCCCGAGGCACGACGAGGATCTCAGGGAGCCTCTCGTGCGGCGCCAGGGGAGTCAGGTCTCCATGCGCGTGGCGAGGGGGAGCGCGTCCTGGCTCTCGAGTCACGGGAGGGGACTAGGGCCTCGAGACGCGTTGAAGAAGGACTCTCGAGGTCTTTGTCGGGGGGCGGCGGGAAACCCTCGTTTCCCTCGCCTTCTGCCGGGGACCTTAGGGAACTTCCCGGGGTGCGTCTGAGAGGCGAGGGATCCTGTGGAGGTGGCGGGGCCCCTCGGGACTCCGCTGGGTCTGGCGCAACGGAAGAGGGCCTCACCTCGAGGGAAGGCAGGAACCTCAGGCTTCCTCTCCGTTTCGGACTCCGACCGCAGGGTCCCTGCAGAGTTGGGACAGGAGAGTCAGGCCTCGTCTTGTCTGAGGAAGGGAACCCCGCTGGCCTCTCGAGTTGCTCGGGGGGCCTCAGGCCCCTCGTCGAGCTGTGTGTGGAACCCGCGGGTCTTTGCGGACGATGCACGGGGGTGGCAGTGCCCCTTCGTGTTGTGCCTTCACCCACAGGGTTGCCTTTGAAGAGGGGTCCAGGCCTCGGGTCCTTCTCAAGAGCGCACCGGTGAATCGGGGGCGTTCGGCCTGTGGCCCCATCCACGTGGCTCGTCTCGAATTTCCTCGTGAGACCGGCCTCATCCTGAGGTGCGCCGGGAAGGCCGGGAACCCCTTCCAGACCACGCAGGGGAATCGCCTCTCCTGTCGCGATCAGGAGGGGAGAAGGGGCTCAGAGGAAGCGGTGCCGGGACCCTCGGTGTTCCCCTCGGGGGAACCCAGCGTGTCGGGGGACTTTTGGGGGTCGCAGGAAGGCTGTCAGGGACCGTCTCGCCCTTCAGGGCGGAACAGGGGACTTCCCTTGAGACGCCGTCGCGGGCAAGGGCCTCATCTTGCCAAGCGGTGGGAACCACGTGGTTTTTCTCGAGTTGCGGCGGCATTCTCGAGTTACGACGGGGATCTCAGCCTTCCCCTTGGGTTGGCCCTGGGAAGCCCAATCTTCCCCTCGGGTTGCGAGGGAAAGCTGGGGGTGGCGCTCGAGTCACTGCAGGGCCTAAGAGACCTCACCTAAGCGTGTGTCCGGGACCTAATTTTCCTCTCCAGGGAAGGCAGGGATCTCGGGGTTGCATTCCAGGCTCCCCCGGGGAGTCAGGCCTCGTCTCGAGGGGAAGCCAAGGCCTCCGCTCTCCTCTCGAGTCGCGACGCGGGTCTCTTGGAGGCCCCTGAGCGGCCTCAAGGGAGTCCAGCCTCCTCTTCCGTTTGGAGAGAGGACCCGGGATTGCTCTCCAGGCCATGCAGGAAAAGAAGGCCCTCAGCTCGCGAGGACGGGGGCGTCTCAGGGGTTTCCTCGAGCTGCGGCGCCCGTGGGGGTTTTCTCCCGAGGCACGACGAGGATCTCAGGGAGCCTCTCGTGCGGCGCCAGGGAGGTCAGGTCTCCATGCGCGTGTCGAGGGGGAGCGCGTCCTGGCTCTCGAGTCACGGGAGGGGACTAGGGCCTCGAGACGCGTTGAAGAAGGACTCTCGAGGTCTTTGTCGGGGGGCGGCGGGAAACCCTCGTTTCCCTCGCCTTCTGCCGGGGACCTTAGGGAACTTCCCAGGGTGCCGCTGAGAGGCGAGGGATCCTGTGGAGGTGGCGGGGCCCCTCGGGACTCCGCTGGGTCTGGCGCAACGGAAGAGGGCCTCACCTCGAGGGGAGGCAGGAACCTCAGGCTGCCTCTGCGTTTCGGACTCCGACCGCAGGGTCCCTGCAGAGTTGGGACAGGAGAGTCAGGCCTCGTCTTGTCTGAGGAAGGGAACCCCGCTGGCCTCTCGAGTTGCTCGGGGGGTCTCAGGCCCCTCGTCTAGCTGTGTGTGGAACCCGCGGGTCTTTGCGGACGATGCACGGGGGTGGCAGTGCCCCTTCGTGTTGTGCCTTCACCCACAGGGTTGCCTTCGAAGAGGGGTCCAGGCCTCGGGTCCTTCTCAAGAGCGGACCGGGGAATCGGGGGCGTTCGGCCTGTGGCCCCACACACGTGGCTCGTCTCGAATTTCCTCGTGAGACCGGCCTCATCCTGAGGTGCGCCGGGAAGGCCGGGAACCCCTTCCAGACCACGCAGGGGAATCGCCTCTCCTGTCGCGATCAGGAGGGGAGAAGGGGCTCAGAGGAAGCGGTGCCGGGACCCTCGGTGTTCCCCTCGGGGGAACCCGGCGTGTCGGGGGACTTTTGGGGGTCGCAGGAAGGCTGTCAGGGACCGTCTCGCCCTTCAGGGCGGAACAGGGGACTTCCCTTGAGACGCCGTCGCGGGCAAGGGCCTCATCTTGCCAAGCGGTGGGAACCACGTGGTTTTTCTCGAGTTGCGGCGGCATTCTCGAGTTACGACGGGGATCTCAGCCTTCCCCTTGGGTTGGCCCTGGGAAGCCCAATCTTCCCCTCGGGTTGCGAGGGAAAGCTGGGGGTGGCGCTCGAGTCACTGCAGGGCCTAAGAGACCTCACCTAAGCGTGTGTCCGGGACCTAATTTTCCTCTCCAGGGAAGGCAGGGATCTCGGGGTTGCATTCCAGGCTCCCCCGGGGAGTCAGGCCTCGTCTCGAGGGGAAGCCAAGGACTCCGCTCTCCTCTCGAGTCGCGACGCGGGTCTCTTGGAGCCCCCTGAGCGGCCTCAAGGGAGTCCAGCCTCCTCTTCCGTTTGGAGAGAGGACCCGGGATTGCTCTCCAGGCCATGCAGGAAAAGAAGGCCCTCAGCTCGCGAGGACGGGGGCGTCTCAGGGGTTTCCTCGAGCTGCGGCGCCCGTGGGGGTTTTCTCCCGAGGCACGACGAGGATCTCAGGGAGCCTCTCGTGCGGCGCCAGGGGAGTCAGGTCTCCATGCGCGTGGCGAGGGGGAGCGCGTCCTGGCTCTCGAGTCACGGGAGGGGACTAGGGCCTCGAGACGCGTTGAAGAAGGACTCTCGAGGTCTTTGTCGGGGGGCGGCGGGAAACCCTCGTTTCCCTCGCCTTCTGCCGGGGACCTTAGGGAACTTCCCGGGGTGCGTCTGAGAGGCGAGGGATCCTGTGGAGGTGGCGGGGCCCCTCGGGACTCCGCTGGGTCTGGCGCAACGGAAGAGGGCCTCACCTCGAGGGAAGGCAGGAACCTCAGGCTTCCTCTCCGTTTCGGACTCCGACCGCAGGGTCCCTGCAGAGTTGGGACAGGAGAGTCAGGCCTCGTCTTGTCTGAGGAAGGGAACCCCGCTGGCCTCTCGAGTTGCTCGGGGGGCCTCAGGCCCCTCGTCGAGCTGTGTGTGGAACCCGCGGGTCTTTGCGGACGATGCACGGGGGTGGCAGTGCCCCTTCGTGTTGTGCCTTCACCCACAGGGTTGCCTTTGAAGAGGGGTCCAGGCCTCGGGTCCTTCTCAAGAGCGCACCGGTGAATCGGGGGCGTTCGGCCTGTGGCCCCATCCACGTGGCTCGTCTCGAATTTCCTCGTGAGACCGGCCTCATCCTGAGGTGCGCCGGGAAGGCCGGGAACCCCTTCCAGACCACGCAGGGGAATCGCCTCTCCTGTCGCGATCAGGAGGGGAGAAGGGGCTCAGAGGAAGCGGTGCCGGGACCCTCGGTGTTCCCCTCGGGGGAACCCAGCGTGTCGGGGGACTTTTGGGGGTCGCAGGAAGGCTGTCAGGGACCGTCTCGCCCTTCAGGGCGGAACAGGGGACTTCCCTTGAGACGCCGTCGCGGGCAAGGGCCTCATCTTGCCAAGCGGTGGGAACCACGTGGTTTTTCTCGAGTTGCGGCGGCATTCTCGAGTTACGACGGGGATCTCAGCCTTCCCCTTGGGTTGGCCCTGGGAAGCCCAATCTTCCCCTCGGGTTGCGAGGGAAAGCTGGGGGTGGCGCTCGAGTCACTGCAGGGCCTAAGAGACCTCACCTAAGCGTGTGTCCGGGACCTAATTTTCCTCTCCAGGGAAGGCAGGGATCTCGGGGTTGCATTCCAGGCTCCCCCGGGGAGTCAGGCCTCGTCTCGAGGGGAAGCCAAGGCCTCCGCTCTCCTCTCGAGTCGCGACGCGGGTCTCTTGGAGGCCCCTGAGCGGCCTCAAGGGAGTCCAGCCTCCTCTTCCGTTTGGAGAGAGGACCCGGGATTGCTCTCCAGGCCATGCAGGAAAAGAAGGCCCTCAGCTCGCGAGGACGGGGGCGTCTCAGGGGTTTCCTCGAGCTGCGGCGCCCGTGGGGGTTTTCTCCCGAGGCACGACGAGGATCTCAGGGAGCCTCTCGTGCGGCGCCAGGGAGGTCAGGTCTCCATGCGCGTGTCGAGGGGGAGCGCGTCCTGGCTCTCGAGTCACGGGAGGGGACTAGGGCCTCGAGACGCGTTGAAGAAGGACTCTCGAGGTCTTTGTCGGGGGGCGGCGGGAAACCCTCGTTTCCCTCGCCTTCTGCCGGGGACCTTAGGGAACTTCCCAGGGTGCCGCTGAGAGGCGAGGGATCCTGTGGAGGTGGCGGGGCCCCTCGGGACTCCGCTGGGTCTGGCGCAACGGAAGAGGGCCTCACCTCGAGGGGAGGCAGGAACCTCAGGCTGCCTCTGCGTTTCGGACTCCGACCGCAGGGTCCCTGCAGAGTTGGGACAGGAGAGTCAGGCCTCGTCTTGTCTGAGGAAGGGAACCCCGCTGGCCTCTCGAGTTGCTCGGGGGGTCTCAGGCCCCTCGTCTAGCTGTGTGTGGAACCCGCGGGTCTTTGCGGACGATGCACGGGGGTGGCAGTGCCCCTTCGTGTTGTGCCTTCACCCACAGGGTTGCCTTCGAAGAGGGGTCCAGGCCTCGGGTCCTTCTCAAGAGCGGACCGGGGAATCGGGGGCGTTCGGCCTGTGGCCCCACACACGTGGCTCGTCTCGAATTTCCTCGTGAGACCGGCCTCATCCTGAGGTGCGCCGGGAAGGCCGGGAACCCCTTCCAGACCACGCAGGGGAATCGCCTCTCCTGTCGCGATCAGGAGGGGAGAAGGGGCTCAGAGGAAGCGGTGCCGGGACCCTCGGTGTTCCCCTCGGGGGAACCCGGCGTGTCGGGGGACTTTTGGGGGTCGCAGGAAGGCTGTCAGGGACCGTCTCGCCCTTCAGGGCGGAACAGGGGACTTCCCTTGAGACGCCGTCGCGGGCAAGGGCCTCATCTTGCCAAGCGGTGGGAACCACGTGGTTTTTCTCGAGTTGCGGCGGCATTCTCGAGTTACGACGGGGATCTCAGCCTTCCCCTTGGGTTGGCCCTGGGAAGCCCAATCTTCCCCTCGGGTTGCGAGGGAAAGCTGGGGGTGGCGCTCGAGTCACTGCAGGGCCTAAGAGACCTCACCTAAGCGTGTGTCCGGGACCTAATTTTCCTCTCCAGGGAAGGCAGGGATCTCGGGGTTGCATTCCAGGCTCCCCCGGGGAGTCAGGCCTCGTCTCGAGGGGAAGCCAAGGACTCCGCTCTCCTCTCGAGTCGCGACGCGGGTCTCTTGGAGCCCCCTGAGCGGCCTCAAGGGAGTCCAGCCTCCTCTTCCGTTTGGAGAGAGGACCCGGGATTGCTCTCCAGGCCATGCAGGAAAAGAAGGCCCTCAGCTCGCGAGGACGGGGGCGTCTCAGGGGTTTCCTCGAGCTGCGGCGCCCGTGGGGGTTTTCTCCCGAGGCACGACGAGGATCTCAGGGAGCCTCTCGTGCGGCGCCAGGGGAGTCAGGTCTCCATGCGCGTGGCGAGGGGGAGCGCGTCCTGGCTCTCGAGTCACGGGAGGGGACTAGGGCCTCGAGACGCGTTGAAGAAGGACTCTCGAGGTCTTTGTCGGGGGGCGGCGGGAAACCCTCGTTTCCCTCGCCTTCTGCCGGGGACCTTAGGGAACTTCCCGGGGTGCGTCTGAGAGGCGAGGGATCCTGTGGAGGTGGCGGGGCCCCTCGGGACTCCGCTGGGTCTGGCGCAACGGAAGAGGGCCTCACCTCGAGGGAAGGCAGGAACCTCAGGCTTCCTCTCCGTTTCGGACTCCGACCGCAGGGTCCCTGCAGAGTTGGGACAGGAGAGTCAGGCCTCGTCTTGTCTGAGGAAGGGAACCCCGCTGGCCTCTCGAGTTGCTCGGGGGGCCTCAGGCCCCTCGTCGAGCTGTGTGTGGAACCCGCGGGTCTTTGCGGACGATGCACGGGGGTGGCAGTGCCCCTTCGTGTTGTGCCTTCACCCACAGGGTTGCCTTTGAAGAGGGGTCCAGGCCTCGGGTCCTTCTCAAGAGCGCACCGGTGAATCGGGGGCGTTCGGCCTGTGGCCCCATCCACGTGGCTCGTCTCGAATTTCCTCGTGAGACCGGCCTCATCCTGAGGTGCGCCGGGAAGGCCGGGAACCCCTTCCAGACCACGCAGGGGAATCGCCTCTCCTGTCGCGATCAGGAGGGGAGAAGGGGCTCAGAGGAAGCGGTGCCGGGACCCTCGGTGTTCCCCTCGGGGGAACCCAGCGTGTCGGGGGACTTTTGGGGGTCGCAGGAAGGCTGTCAGGGACCGTCTCGCCCTTCAGGGCGGAACAGGGGACTTCCCTTGAGACGCCGTCGCGGGCAAGGGCCTCATCTTGCCAAGCGGTGGGAACCACGTGGTTTTTCTCGAGTTGCGGCGGCATTCTCGAGTTACGACGGGGATCTCAGCCTTCCCCTTGGGTTGGCCCTGGGAAGCCCAATCTTCCCCTCGGGTTGCGAGGGAAAGCTGGGGGTGGCGCTCGAGTCACTGCAGGGCCTAAGAGACCTCACCTAAGCGTGTGTCCGGGACCTAATTTTCCTCTCCAGGGAAGGCAGGGATCTCGGGGTTGCATTCCAGGCTCCCCCGGGGAGTCAGGCCTCGTCTCGAGGGGAAGCCAAGGCCTCCGCTCTCCTCTCGAGTCGCGACGCGGGTCTCTTGGAGGCCCCTGAGCGGCCTCAAGGGAGTCCAGCCTCCTCTTCCGTTTGGAGAGAGGACCCGGGATTGCTCTCCAGGCCATGCAGGAAAAGAAGGCCCTCAGCTCGCGAGGACGGGGGCGTCTCAGGGGTTTCCTCGAGCTGCGGCGCCCGTGGGGGTTTTCTCCCGAGGCACGACGAGGATCTCAGGGAGCCTCTCGTGCGGCGCCAGGGAGGTCAGGTCTCCATGCGCGTGGCGAGGGGGAGCGCGTCCTGGCTCTCGAGTCACGGGAGGGGACTAGGGCCTCGAGACGCGTTGAAGAAGGACTCTCGAGGTCTTTGTCGGGGGGCGGCGGGAAACCCTCGTTTCCCTCGCCTTCTGCCGGGGACCTTAGGGAACTTCCCAGGGTGCCGCTGAGAGGCGAGGGATCCTGTGGAGGTGGCGGGGCCCCTCGGGACTCCGCTGGGTCTGGCGCAACGGAAGAGGGCCTCACCTCGAGGGGAGGCAGGAACCTCAGGCTTCCTCTGCGTTTCGGACTCCGACCGCAGGGTCCCTGCAGAGTTGGGACAGGAGAGTCAGGCCTCGTCTTGTCTGAGGAAGGGAACCCCGCTGGCCTCTCGAGTTGCTCGGGGGGTCTCAGGCCCCTCGTCGAGCTGTGTGTGGAACCCGCGGGTCTTTGCGGACGATGCACGGGGGTGGCAGTGCCCCTACGTGTTGTGCCTTCACCCACAGGGTTGCCTTCGAAGAGGGGTCCGGGCCTCGGGTCCTTCTCAAGGGCGGACCGGGGAATCGGGGGCGTTCGGCATGTGGCCCCACCCACGTGGCTCGTCTCGAATTTCCTCGAGAGACCGGCCTCATCCTGAGGTGCGCCGGGAAGGCCGGGAACCCCTTCCAGACCACGCAGGGGAATCGCCTCTCCTGTCGCGATCAGGAGGGTAGAAGGGGCTCAGAGGAAGCGGTGCCGGGACCCTCGGTGTTCCCCTCGGGGGAACCCGGCGTGTCGGGGGACTTTTGGGGTTCGCAGGAAGGCTGTCAGGGACCGTCTCGCCCTTCAGGGCGGAACAGGGGACTTCCCTTGAGACGCCGTCGCGGGCAAGGGCCTCATCTTGCCAAGCGGTGGGAACCACGTGGTTTTTCTCGAGTTGCGGCGGCATTCTCGAGTTACGACGGGGATCTCAGCCTTCCCCTTGGGTTGGCCCTGGGAAGCCCAATCTTCCCCTCGGGTTGCGAGGGAAAGCTGGGGGTGGCGCTCGAGTCACTGCAGGGCCTAAGAGACCTCACCTAAGCGTGTGTCCGGGACCTAATTTTCCTCTCCAGGGAAGGCAGGGATCTCGGGGTTGCATTCCAGGCTCCCCCGGGGAGTCAGGCCTCGTCTCGAGGGGAAGCCAAGGACTCCGCTCTCCTCTCGAGTCGCGACGCGGGTCTCTTGGAGCCCCCTGAGCGGCCTCAAGGGAGTCCAGCCTCCTCTTCCGTTTGGAGAGAGGACCCGGGATTGCTCTCCAGGCCATGCAGGAAAAGAAGGCCCTCAGCTCGCGAGGACGGGGGCGTCTCAGGGGTTTCCTCGAGCTGCGGCGCCCGTGGGGTTTTCTCCCGAGGCGCGACGAGGATCTCAGGGAGCCTCTCGTGCAGCGCCAGGGAAGTCAGGTCTCCATGCGCGTGGCGAGGGGGAGCGCGTCCTGGCTCTCGAGTCACGGGAGGGGACTAGGGCCTCGAGACGCGTTGAAGAAGGACTCTCGAGGTCTTTGTCGGGGGGCGGCGGGAAACCCTCGTTTCCCTCGCCTTCTGCCGGGGACCTTAGGGAACTTCCCAGGGTACCTCTGGGAGGCGAGGGATCCTGTGGAGGTGGCGGGGCCCCTCGGGACTCCGCTGGGTCTGGCGCAACGGAAGAGGGCCTCACCTCGAGGGGAGGCAGGAACCTCAGGCTTCCTCTGCGTTTCGGACTCCGACCGCAGGGTTCCTGCAGAGTTGGGACAGGAGAGTCAGGCCTCGTCTTGTCTGAGGAAGGGAACCCCGCTGGCCTCTCGAGTTGCTCGGGGGGTCTCAGGCCCCTCGTCGAGCTGTGTGTGGAACCCGCGGATCTTTGCGGATGATGCACGGGGGTGGCAGTGCCCCTTCGTGTTGTGCCTTCACCCACAGGATTGCCTTCGAAGAGGGGTCCGGGCCTCTGGTCCTACTCAAGGGCGGACCGGGGAATCGGGGGCGTTCGGCATGTGGCCCCACCCACGTGGCTCGTCTCGAATTTACTCGTGAGACCGGCCTCATCCTGAGGTGCGCCGGGAAGGCCGGGAACCCCTTCCAGACCACGCAGGGGAATCGCCTCTCCTGTCGCGATCAGGAGGGGAGAAGGGGCTCAGAGGAAGCGGTGCCGGGACCCTCGGTGTTCCCCTCGGGGGAACCCGGTGTGTCGGGGGACTTTTGGGGGTCGCAGGAAGGCTGTCAGGGACCGTTTCGCCCTTCAGGGCGGAACAGGGGACTTCCCTTGAGACGCCGTCGCGGGCAAGGGCCTCATCTTGCCAAGAGGTGGGAACCACGTGGTTTTTCTCGAGTTGCGGCGGCATTCTCGAGTTACGACGGGGATCTCAGCCTTCCCCTTGAGTTGGCCCTGGGAAGCCCAATCTTCCCCTCGGGTTGCAAGGGAAAGCTGGAGGTGGCGCTCGAGTCACTGCAGGGCCTAAGAGACCTCACCTAAGCGTGTGTCCGGGACCTAATTTTCCTCTCCAGGGAAGGCAGGGATCTCGGGGTTGCATTCCAGGCTCCCCCGGGGAGTCAGGCCTCGTCTCGAGGGGAAGCCAAGGACTCCGCTCTCCTCTCGAGTCGCGACGCGGGTCTCTTGGAGCCCCCTGAGCGGCCTCAAGGGAGTCCAGCCTCCTCTTCCGTTTGGAGAGAGGACCCGGGATTGCTCTCCAGGCCATGCAGGAAAAGAAGGCCCTCAGCTCGCGAGGACGGGGGCGTCTCAGGGGTTTCCTCGAGCTGCGGCGCCCGTGGGGGTTTTCTCCCGAGGCACGACGAGGATCTCAGGGAGCCTCTCGTGCGGCGCCAGGGGAGTCAGGTCTCCATGAGCGTGGCGAGGGGGAGCGCGTCCTGGCTCTCGAGTCACGGGAGGGGACTAGGCCCTCGAGACGCGTTGAAGAAGGACTCTCGAGGTCTTTCTCGGGGGGCGGCGGGAAACCCTCGTGTCCCTCGCCTTCTGCCGGGGACCTTAGGGAACTTCCCAGGGTGCCTCTGAGAGGCGAGGGATCCTGTGGAGGTGGCGGGGCCCCTCGGGACTCCGCTGGGTCTGGCGCAACGGAAGAGGGCCTCACCTCGAGGGGAGGCAGGAACCTCAGGCTTCCTCTGCGTTTCGGACTCCGACCGCAGGGTCCCTGCAGAGTTGGGACAGGAGAGTCAGGCCTCGTCTTGTCTGAGGAAGGGAACTCCGCTGGCCTCTCGAGTTGCTCGGGGGGTCTCAGGCCCCTCGTCGAGCTGTGTGTGGAACCCGCGGGTCTTTGCGGACGATGCACGGGGGTGGCAGTGCCCCTTCGTGTTGTGCCTTCACCCACAGGGTTGCCTTCGAAGAGGGGTCCGGGCCTCGGGTCCTTCTCAAGAGCGGACCGGGGAATCGGGGGCGTTCGGCCTGTGGCCCCACCCACGTGGCTCGTCTCGAATTTCCTCGTGAGACCGGCCTCATCCTGAGGTGCGCCGGGAAGGCCGGGAACCCCTTCCAGACCACGCAGGGGAATCGCCTCTCCTGTCGCCATCAGGAGGGGAGAAGGGGCTCAGAGGAAGCGGTGCCGGGACCCTCGGTGTTCCCCTCGGGGAAACCCGGCGTGTCGGGGGACTTTTGGGGGTCGCAGGAAGGCTGTCAGGGACCGTCTCGCCCTTCAGGGCGGAACAGGGGACTTCCCTTGAGACGCCGTCGCGGGCAAGGGCCTCATCTTGCCAAGCGGTGGGAACCACGTGGTTTTTCTCGAGTTGCGGCGGCATTCTCGAGTTACGACGGGGATCTCAGCCTTCCCCTTGGGTTGGCCCTGGGAAGCCCAAACTTCCCCTCGGGTTGCGAGGGAAAGCTGGGGGTGGCGCTCGAGTCACTGCAGGGCCTAAGAGACCTCACCTAAGCGTGTGTCCGGGACCTAATTTTCCTCTCCAGGGAAGGCAGGGATCTCGGGGTTGCATTCCAGGCTCCCCCGGGGAGTCAGGCCTCGTCTCGAGGGGAAGCCAAGGACTCCGCTCTCCTCTCGAGTCGCGACGCGGGTCTCTTGGAGCCCCCTGAGCGGCCTCAAGGGAGTCCAGCCTCCTCTTCCGTTTGGAGAGAGGACCCGGGATTGCTCTCCAGGCCATGCAGGAAAAGAAGGCCATCAGCTCGCGAGGACGGGGGCGTCTCAGGGGTTTCCTCGAGCTGCGGCGCCCGTGGGGGTTTTCTCCCGAGGCACGACGAGGATCTCAGGGAGCCTCTCGTGCGGCGCCAGGGAAGTCAGGTCTCCATGCGCGTGGCGAGGGGGAGCGCGTCCTGGCTCTCGAGTCACGGGAGGGGACTAGGGCCGCGAGACGCGTTGAAGAAGGACTCTCGAGGTCTTTGTCGGGGGGCGGCGGGAAACCCTCGTTTCCCTCGCCTTCTGCCGGGGACCTTAGGGAACTTCCCAGGGTGCCTCTGAGAGGCGAGGGATCCTGTGGAGGTGGCGGGGCCCCTCGGGACTCCGCTGGGTCTGGCGCAACGGAAGAGGGCCTCACCTCGGGGGGAGGCAGGAACCTCAGGCTTCCTCTGCGTTTCGGACTCCGACCGCAGGGTCCCTGCAGAGTTGGGACAGGAGAGTCAGGCCTCGTCTTGTCTGAGGAAGGGAACCCCGCTGGCCTCTCGAGTTGCTCGGGGGGTCTCAGGCCCCTCGTCGAGCTGTGTGTGGAACCCGCGGGTCTTTGCGGACGATGCACGGGGGTGGCAGTGCCCCTTCGTGTTGTGCCTTCACCCACAGGGTTGTCTTCGAAGAGGGGTCCGGGCCTCGGGTCCTTCTCAAGGGCGGACCGGGGAATCGGGGGCGTTCGGCATGTGGCCCCACCCACGTGGCTCGTCTCGAATTTCCTCGAGAGACCGCCCTCATCCTGAGGTGCGCCGGGAAGGCCGGGAACCCCTTCCAGACCACGCAGGGGAATCGCCTCTCCTGTCGCGATCAGGAGGGGAGAAGGGGCTCAGAGGAAGCGGTGCCGGGACCCTCGGTGTTCCCCTCGGGGGAACCCGGCCTGTCGGGGGACTTTTGGGGTTCGCAGGAAGGCTGTCAGGGACCGTCTCGCCCTTCAGGGCGGAACAGGGGACTTCCCTTGAGACGCCGTCGAGGGCAAGGGCCTCATCTTGCCAAGCGGTGGCAACCACGTGGTTTTTCTCGAGTTGCGGCGGCATTCTCGAGTTACGACGGGGATCTCAGCCTTCCCCTTGGGTTGGCCCTGGGAAGCCCAATCTTCCCCTCGGGTTGCGAGGGAAACATGGGGGTTGCGCTCGAGACCCTGCAGGGCCTAAGAGACCTCACCTAGGCGTGTGTCCGGGACCTAATATTCCTCTGCAGGGAAGGCAGGGATCTCGGGGTTGCATTCCAGGCTCCCCCGGGGAGTCAGGCCTCGTCTCGAGGGGAAGCCAAGGCCTCCGCTCTCCTCTCGAGTCGCGACGCGGGTCTCTTGGAGGCCCCTGAGCGGCCTCAAGGGAGTCCAGCCTCCTCTTCCGTTTGGAGAGAGGACCCGGGATTGCTCTCCAGGCCATGCAGGAAAAGAAGGCCCTCAGCTCGCGAGGACGGGGGCGTCTCAGGGGTTTCCTCGAGCTGCGGCGCCCGTGGGGGTTTTCTCCCGAGGCGCGACGAGGATCTCAGGGAGCCTCTCGTGCAGCGCCAGGGAAGTCAGGTCTCCATGCGCGTGGCGAGGGGGAGCGCGTCCTGGCTCTCGAGTCACGGGAGGGGACTAGGGCCTCGAGACGCGTTGAAGAAGGACTCTCGAGGTCTTTGTCGGGGGGCGGCGGGAAACCCTCGTTTCCCTCGCCTTCTGCCGGGGACCTTAGGGAACTTCCCAGGGTACCTCTGGGAGGCGAGGGATCCTGTGGAGGTGGCGGGGCCCCTCGGGACTCCGCTGGGTCTGGCGCAACGGAAGAGGGCCTCACCTCGAGGGGAGGCAGGAACCTCAGGCTGCCTCTGCGTTTCGGACTCCGACCGCAGGGTCCCTGCAGAGTTGGGACAGGAGAGTCAGGCCTCGTCTTGTCTGAGGAAGGGAACCCCGCTGGCCTCTCGAGTTGCTCGGGGGGTCTCAGGCCCCTCGTCTAGCTGTGTGTGGAACCCGCGGGTCTTTGCGGACGATGCACGGGGGTGGCAGTGCCCCTTCGTGTTGTGCCTTCACCCACAGGGTTGCCTTCGAAGAGGGGTCCAGGCCTCGGGTCCTTCTCAAGAGCGGACCGGGGAATCGGGGGCGTTCGGCCTGTGGCCCCACACACGTGGCTCGTCTCGAATTTCCTCGTGAGACCGGCCTCATCCTGAGGTGCGCCGGGAAGGCCGGGAACCCCTTCCAGACCACGCAGGGGAATCGCCTCTCCTGTCGCGATCAGGAGGGGAGAAGGGGCTCAGAGGAAGCGGTGCCGGGACCCTCGGTGTTCCCCTCGGGGGAACCCGGCGTGTCGGGGGACTTTTGGGGGTCGCAGGAAGGCTGTCAGGGACCGTCTCGCCCTTCAGGGCGGAACAGGGGACTTCCCTTGAGACGCCGTCGCGGGCAAGGGCCTCATCTTGCCAAGCGGTGGGAACCACGTGGTTTTTCTCGAGTTGCGGCGGCATTCTCGAGTTACGACGGGGATCTCAGCCTTCCCCTTGGGTTGGCCCTGGGAAGCCCAATCTTCCCCTCGGGTTGCGAGGGAAAGCTGGGGGTGGCGCTCGAGTCACTGCAGGGCCTAAGAGACCTCACCTAAGCGTGTGTCCGGGACCTAATTTTCCTCTCCAGGGAAGGCAGGGATCTCGGGGTTGCATTCCAGGCTCCCCCGGGGAGTCAGGCCTCGTCTCGAGGGGAAGCCAAGGACTCCGCTCTCCTCTCGAGTCGCGACGCGGGTCTCTTGGAGCCCCCTGAGCGGCCTCAAGGGAGTCCAGCCTCCTCTTCCGTTTGGAGAGAGGACCCGGGATTGCTCTCCAGGCCATGCAGGAAAAGAAGGCCCTCAGCTCGCGAGGACGGGGGCGTCTCAGGGGTTTCCTCGAGCTGCGGCGCCCGTGGGGGTTTTCTCCCGAGGCACGACGAGGATCTCAGGGAGCCTCTCGTGCGGCGCCAGGGGAGTCAGGTCTCCATGCGCGTGGCGAGGGGGAGCGCGTCCTGGCTCTCGAGTCACGGGAGGGGACTAGGGCCTCGAGACGCGTTGAAGAAGGACTCTCGAGGTCTTTGTCGGGGGGCGGCGGGAAACCCTCGTTTCCCTCGCCTTCTGCCGGGGACCTTAGGGAACTTCCCGGGGTGCGTCTGAGAGGCGAGGGATCCTGTGGAGGTGGCGGGGCCCCTCGGGACTCCGCTGGGTCTGGCGCAACGGAAGAGGGCCTCACCTCGAGGGAAGGCAGGAACCTCAGGCTTCCTCTCCGTTTCGGACTCCGACCGCAGGGTCCCTGCAGAGTTGGGACAGGAGAGTCAGGCCTCGTCTTGTCTGAGGAAGGGAACCCCGCTGGCCTCTCGAGTTGCTCGGGGGGCCTCAGGCCCCTCGTCGAGCTGTGTGTGGAACCCGCGGGTCTTTGCGGACGATGCACGGGGGTGGCAGTGCCCCTTCGTGTTGTGCCTTCACCCACAGGGTTGCCTTTGAAGAGGGGTCCAGGCCTCGGGTCCTTCTCAAGAGCGCACCGGTGAATCGGGGGCGTTCGGCCTGTGGCCCCATCCACGTGGCTCGTCTCGAATTTCCTCGTGAGACCGGCCTCATCCTGAGGTGCGCCGGGAAGGCCGGGAACCCCTTCCAGACCACGCAGGGGAATCGCCTCTCCTGTCGCGATCAGGAGGCGAGAAGGGGCTCGGAGGAAGCGGTGCCGGGACCCTCGGTGTTCCCCTCGGGGGAACCCAGCGTGTCGGGGGACTTTTGGGGGTCGCAGGAAGGCTGTCAGGGACCGTCTCGCCCTTCAGGGCGGAACAGGGGACTTCCCTTGAGACGCCGTCGCGGGCAAGGGCCTCATCTTGCCAAGCGGTGGGAACCACGTGGTTTTTCTCGAGTTGCGGCGGCATTCTCGAGTTACGACGGGGATCTCAGCCTTCCCCTTGGGTTGGCCCTGGGAAGCCCAATCTTCCCCTCGGGTTGCGAGGGAAAGCTGGGGGTGGCGCTCGAGTCACTGCAGGGCCTAAGAGACCTCACCTAAGCGTGTGTCCGGGACCTAATTTTCCTCTCCAGGGAAGGCAGGGATCTCGGGGTTGCATTCCAGGCTCCCCCGGGGAGTCAGGCCTCGTCTCGAGGGGAAGCCAAGGCCTCCGCTCTCCTCTCGAGTCGCGACGCGGGTCTCTTGGAGGCCCCTGAGCGGCCTCAAGGGAGTCCAGCCTCCTCTTCCGTTTGGAGAGAGGACCCGGGATTGCTCTCCAGGCCATGCAGGAAAAGAAGGCCCTCAGCTCGCGAGGACGGGGGCGTCTCAGGGGTTTCCTCGAGCTGCGGCGCCCGTGGGGGTTTTCTCCCGAGGCACGACGAGGATCTCAGGGAGCCTCTCGTGCGGCGCCAGGGAAGTCAGGTCTCCATGCGCGTGGCGAGGGGGAGCGCGTCCTGGCTCTCGAGTCACGGGAGGGGACTAGGGCCTCGAGACGCGTTGAAGAAGGACTCTCGAGGTCTTTGTCGGGGGGCGGCGGGAAACCCTCGTTTCCCTCGCCTTCTGCCGGGGACCTTAGGGAACTTCCCAGGGTGCCGCTGAGAGGCGAGGGATCCTGTGGAGGTGGCGGGGCCCCTCGGGACTCCGCTGGGTCTGGCGCAACGGAAGAGGGCCTCACCTCGAGGGGAGGCAGGAACCTCAGGCTTCCTCTGCGTTTCGGACTCCGACCGCAGGGTCCCTGCAGAGTTGGGACAGGAGAGTCAGGCCTCGTCTTGTCTGAGGAAGGGAACCCCGCTGGCCTCTCGAGTTGCTCGGGGGGTCTCAGGCCCCTCGTCGAGCTGTGTGTGGAACCCGCGGGTCTTTGCGGACGATGCACGGGGGTGGCAGTGCCCCTACGTGTTGTGCCTTCACCCACAGGGTTGCCTTCGAAGAGGGGTCCGGGCCTCGGGTCCTTCTCAAGGGCGGACCGGGGAATCGGGGGCGTTCGGCATGTGGCCCCACCCACGTGGCTCGTCTCGAATTTCCTCGAGAGACCGGCCTCATCCTGAGGTGCGCCGGGAAGGCCGGGAACCCCTTCCAGACCACGCAGGGGAATCGCCTCTCCTGTCGCGATCAGGAGGGTAGAAGGGGCTCAGAGGAAGCGGTGCCGGGACCCTCGGTGTTCCCCTCGGGGGAACCTGGCGTGTCGGGGGACTTTTGGGGTTCGCAGGAAGGCTGTCAGGGACCGTCTCGCCCTTCAGGGCGGAACAGGGGACTTCCCTTGAGACGCTGTCGCGGGCAAGGGCCTCATCTTGCCAAGCGGTGGGAACCACGTGGTTTTTCTCGAGTTGCGGCGGCATTCTCGAGTTACGACGGGGATCTCAGCCTTCCCCTTGGGTTGGCCCTGGGAAGCCCAATCTTCCCCTCGGGTTGCGAGGGAAAGCTGGGGGTGGCGCTCGAGTCACTGCAGGGCCTAAGAGACCTCACCTAAGCGTGTGTCCGGGACCTAATTTTCCTCTCCAGGGAAGGCAGGGATCTCGGGGTTGCATTCCAGGCTCCCCCGGGGAGTCAGGCCTCGTCTCGAGGGGAAGCCAAGGACTCCGCTCTCCTCTCGAGTCGCGACGCGGGTCTCTTGGAGCCCCCTGAGCGGCCTCAAGGGAGTCCAGCCTCCTCTTCCGTTTGGAGAGAGGACCCGGGATTGCTCTCCAGGCCATGCAGGAAAAGAAGGCCCTCAGCTCGCGAGGACGGGGGCGTCTCAGGGGTTTCCTCGAGCTGCGGCGCCCGTGGGGGTTTTCTCCCGAGGCGCGACGAGGATCTCAGGGAGCCTCTCGTGCAGCGCCAGGGAAGTCAGGTCTCCATGCGCGTGGCGAGGGGGAGCGCGTCCTGGCTCTCGAGTCACGGGAGGGGACTAGGGCCTCGAGACGCGTTGAAGAAGGACTCTCGAGGTCTTTGTCGGGGGGCGGCGGGAAACCCTCGTTTCCCTCGCCTTCTGCCGGGGACCTTAGGGAACTTCCCAGGGTACCTCTGGGAGGCGAGGGATCCTGTGGAGGTGGCGGGGCCCCTCGGGACTCCGCTGGGTCTGGCGCAACGGAAGAGGGCCTCACCTCGAGGGGAGGCAGGAACCTCAGGCTTCCTCTGCGTTTCGGACTCCGACCGCAGGGTTCCTGCAGAGTTGGGACAGGAGAGTCAGGCCTCGTCTTGTCTGAGGAAGGGAACCCCGCTGGCCTCTCGAGTTGCTCGGGGGGTCTCAGGCCCCTCGTCGAGCTGTGTGTGGAACCCGCGGATCTTTGCGGATGATGCACGGGGGTGGCAGTGCCCCTTCGTGTTGTGCCTTCACCCACAGGATTGCCTTCGAAGAGGGGTCCGGGCCTCTGGTCCTACTCAAGGGCGGACCGGGGAATCGGGGGCGTTCGGCATGTGGCCCCACCCACGTGGCTCGTCTCGAATTTACTCGTGAGACCGGCCTCATCCTGAGGTGCGCCGGGAAGGCCGGGAACCCCTTCCAGACCACGCAGGGGAATCGCCTCTCCTGTCGCGATCAGGAGGGGAGAAGGGGCTCAGAGGAAGCGGTGCCGGGACCCTCGGTGTTCCCCTCGGGGGAACCCGGCGTGTCGGGGGACTTTTGGGGGTCGCAGGAAGGCTGTCAGGGACCGTTTCGCCCTTCAGGGCGGAACAGGGGACTTCCCTTGAGACGCCTTCGCGGGCAAGGGCCTCATCTTGCCAAGAGGTGGGAACCACGTGGTTTTTCTCGAGTTGCGGCGGCATTCTCGAGTTACGACGGGGATCTCAGCCTTCCCCTTGAGTTGGCCCTGGGAAGCCCAATCTTCCCCTCGGGTTGCAAGGGAAAGCTGGAGGTGGCGCTCGAGTCACTGCAGGGCCTAAGAGACCTCACCTAAGCGTGTGTCCGGGACCTAATTTTCCTCTCCAGGGAAGGCAGGGATCTCGGGGTTGCATTCCAGGCTCCCCCGGGGAGTCAGGCCTCGTCTCGAGGGGAAGCCAAGGACTCCGCTCTCCTCTCGAGTCGCGACGCGGGTCTCTTGGAGCCCCCTGAGCGGCCTCAAGGGAGTCCAGCCTCCTCTTCCGTTTGGAGAGAGGACCCGGGATTGCTCTACAGGCCATGCAGGAAAAGAAGGCCCTCAGCTCGCGAGGACGGGGGCGTCTCAGGGGTTTCCTCGAGCTGCGGCGCCCGTGGGGGTTTTCTCCCGAGGCACGACGAGGATCTCAGGGAGCCTCTCGTGTGGCGCCAGGGGAGTCAGGTCTCCATGAGCGTGGCGAGGGGGAGCGCGTCCTGGCTCTCGAGTCACGGGAGGGGACTAGGGCCTCGAGACGCGTTGAAGAAGGACTCTCGAGGTCTTTCTCTGGGGGCGGCGGGAAACCCTCGTGTCCCTCGCCTTCTGCCGGGGACCTTAGGGAACTTCCCAGGGTGCCTCTGAGAGGCGAGGGATCCTGTGGAGGTGGCGGGGCCCCTCGGGACTCCGCTGGGTCTGGCGCAACGGAAGAGGGCCTCACCTCGAGGGGAGGCAGGAACCTCAGGCTTCCTCTGCGTTTCGGACTCCGACCGCAGGGTCCCTGCAGAGTTGGGACAGGAGAGTCAGGCCTCGTCTTGTCTGAGGAAGGGAACCCCGCTGGCCTCTCGAGTTGCTCGGGGGGTCTCAGGCCCCTCGTCGAGCTGTGTGTGGAACCCGCGGGTCTTTGCGGACGATGCACGGGGGTGGCAGTGCCCCTTCGTGTTGTGCCTTCACCCACAGGGTTGCCTTCGAAGAGGGGTCCGGGCCTCGGGTCCTTCTCAAGAGCGGACCGGGGAATCGGGGGCGTTCGGCCTGTGGCCCCACCCACGTGGCTCGTCTCGAATTTCCTCGTGAGACCGGCCTCATCCTGAGGTGCGCCGGGAAGGCCGGGAACCCCTTCCAGACCACGCAGGGGAATCGCCTCTCCTGTCGCCATCAGGAGGGGAGAAGGGGCTCAGAGGAAGCGGTGCCGGGACCCTCGGTGTTCCCCTCGGGGAAACCCGGCGTGTCGGGGGACTTTTGGGGGTCGCAGGAAGGCTGTCAGGGACCGTCTCGCCCTTCAGGGCGGAACAGGGGACTTCCCTTGAGACGCCGTCGCGGGCAAGGGCCTCATCTTGCCAAGCGGTGGGAACCACGTGGTTTTTCTCGAGTTGCGGCGGCATTCTCGAGTTACGACGGGGATCTCAGCCTTCCCCTTGGGTTGGCCCTGGGAAGCCCAAACTTCCCCTCGGGTTGCGAGGGAAAGCTGGGGGTGGCGCTCGAGTCACTGCAGGGCCTAAGAGACCTCACCTAAGCGTGTGTCCGGGACCTAATTTTCCTCTCCAGGGAAGGCAGGGATCTCGGGGTTGCATTCCAGGCTCCCCCGGGGAGTCAGGCCTCGTCTCGAGGGGAAGCCAAGGACTCCGCTCTCCTCTCGAGTCGCGACGCGGGTCTCTTGGAGCCCCCTGAGCGGCCTCAAGGGAGTCCAGCCTCCTCTTCCGTTTGGAGAGAGGACCCGGGATTGCTCTCCAGGCCATGCAGGAAAAGAAGGCCATCAGCTCGCGAGGACGGGGGCGTCTCAGGGGTTTCCTCGAGCTGCGGCGCCCGTGGGGGTTTTCTCCCGAGGCACGACGAGGATCTCAGGGAGCCTCTCGTGCGGCGCCAGGGAAGTCAGGTCTCCATGCGCGTGGCGAGGGGGAGCGCGTCCTGGCTCTCGAGTCACGGGAGGGGACTAGGGCCGCGAGACGCGTTGAAGAAGGACTCTCGAGGTCTTTGTCGGGGGGCGGCGGGAAACCCTCGTTTCCCTCGCCTTCTGCCGGGGACCTTAGGGAACTTCCCAGGGTGCCTCTGAGAGGCGAGGGATCCTGTGGAGGTGGCGGGGCCCCTCGGGACTCCGCTGGGTCTGGCGCAACGGAAGAGGGCCTCACCTCGGGGGGAGGCAGGAACCTCAGGCTTCCTCTGCGTTTCGGACTCCGACCGCAGGGTCCCTGCAGAGTTGGGACAGGAGAGTCAGGCCTCGTCTTGTCTGAGGAAGGGAACCCCGCTGGCCTCTCGAGTTGCTCGGGGGGTCTCAGGCCCCTCGTCGAGCTGTGTGTGGAACCCGCGGGTCTTTGCGGACGATGCACGGGGGTGGCAGTGCCCCTTCGTGTTGTGCCTTCACCCACAGGGTTGTCTTCGAAGAGGGGTCCGGGCCTCGGGTCCTTCTCAAGGGCGGACCGGGGAATCGGGGGCGTTCGGCATGTGGCCCCACCCACGTGGCTCGTCTCGAATTTCCTCGAGAGACCGCCCTCATCCTGAGGTGCGCCGGGAAGGCCGGGAACCCCTTCCAGACCACGCAGGGGAATCGCCTCTCCTGTCGCGATCAGGAGGGGAGAAGGGGCTCAGAGGAAGCGGTGCCAGGACCCTCGGTGTTCCCCTCGGGGGAACCCGGCCTGTCGGGGGACTTTTGGGGTTCGCAGGAAGGCTGTCAGGGACCGTCTCGCCCTTCAGGGCGGAACAGGGGACTTCCCTTGAGACGCCGTCGTGGGCAAGGGCCTCATCTTGCCAAGCGGTGGCAACCACGTGGTTTTTCTCGAGTTGCGGCGGCATTCTCGAGTTACGACGGGGATCTCAGCCTTCCCCTTGGGTTGGCCCTGGGAAGCCCAATCTTCCCCTCGGGTTGCGAGGGAAACATGGGGGTTGCGCTCGAGACCCTGCAGGGCCTAAGAGACCTCACCTAGGCGTGTGTCCGGGACCTAATATTCCTCTGCAGGGAAGGCAGGGATCTCGGGGTTGCATTCCAGGCTCCCCCGGGGAGTCAGGCCTCGTCTCGAGGGGAAGCCAAGGCCTCCGCTCTCCTCTCGAGTCGCGACGCGGGTCTCTTGGAGCCCCCTGAGCGGCCTCAAGGGAGTCCAGCCTCCTCTTCCGTTTGGAGAGAGGACCCGGGATTGGTCTCCAGGCCATGCAGGAAAAGAAGGCCCTCAGCTCGCGAGGACGGGGGCGTCTCAGGGGTTTCCTCGAGCTGCGGCGCCCGTGGGGGTTTTCTCCCGAGGCGCGACGAGGATCTCAGGGAGCCTCTCGTGCAGCGCCAGGGAAGTCAGGTCTCCATGCGCGTGGCGAGGGGGAGCGCGTCCTGGCTCTCGAGTCACGGGAGGGGACTAGGGCCTCGAGACGCGTTGAAGAAGGACTCTCGAGGTCTTTGTCGGGGGGCGGCGGGAAACCCTCGTTTCCCTCGCCTTCTGCCGGGGACCTTAGGGAACTTCCCAGGGTACCTCTGGGAGGCGAGGGATCCTGTGGAGGTGGCGGGGCCCCTCGGGACTCCGCTGGGTCTGGCGCAACGGAAGAGGGCCTCACCTCGAGGGGAGGCAGGAACCTCAGGCTTCCTCTGCGTTTCGGACTCCGACCGCAGGGTTCCTGCAGAGTTGGGACAGGAGAGTCAGGCCTCGTCTTGTCTGAGGAAGGGAACCCCGCTGGCCTCTCGAGTTGCTCGGGGGGTCTCAGGCCCCTCGTCGAGCTGTGTGTGGAACCCGCGGATCTTTGCGGATGATGCACGGGGGTGGCAGTGCCCCTTCGTGTTGTGCCTTCACCCACAGGATTGCCTTCGAAGAGGGGTCCGGGCCTCTGGTCCTACTCAAGGGCGGACCGGGGAATCGGGGGCGTTCGGCATGTGGCCCCACCCACGTGGCTCGTCTCGAATTTACTCGTGAGACCGGCCTCATCCTGAGGTGCGCCGGGAAGGCCGGGAACCCCTTCCAGACCACGCAGGGGAATCGCCTCTCCTGTCGCGATCAGGAGGGGAGAAGGGGCTCAGAGGAAGCGGTGCCGGGACCCTCGGTGTTCCCCTCGGGGGAACCCGGCGTGTCGGGGGACTTTTGGGGGTCGCAGGAAGGCTGTCAGGGACCGTTTCGCCCTTCAGGGCGGAACAGGGGACTTCCCTTGAGACGCCGTCGCGGGCAAGGGCCTCATCTTGCCAAGAGGTGGGAACCACGTGGTTTTTCTCGAGTTGCGGCGGCATTCTCGAGTTACGACGGGGATCTCAGCCTTCCCCTTGAGTTGGCCCTGGGAAGCCCAATCTTCCCCTCGGGTTGCAAGGGAAAGCTGGAGGTGGCGCTCGAGTCACTGCAGGGCCTAAGAGACCTCACCTAAGCGTGTGTCCGGGACCTAATTTTCCTCTCCAGGGAAGGCAGGGATCTCGGGGTTGCATTCCAGGCTCCCCCGGGGAGTCAGGCCTCGTCTCGAGGGGAAGCCAAGGACTCCGCTCTCCTCTCGAGTCGCGACGCGGGTCTCTTGGAGCCCCCTGAGCGGCCTCAAGGGAGTCCAGCCTCCTCTTCCGTTTGGAGAGAGGACCCGGGATTGCTCTCCAGGCCATGCAGGAAAAGAAGGCCCTCAGCTCGCGAGGACGGGGGCGTCTCAGGGGTTTCCTCGAGCTGCGGCGCCCGTGGGGGTTTTCTCCCGAGGCACGACGAGGATCTCAGGGAGCCTCTCGTGCGGCGCCAGGGGAGTCAGGTCTCCATGAGCGTGGCGAGGGGGAGCGCGTCCTGGCTCTCGAGTCACGGGAGGGGACTAGGGCCTCGAGACGCGTTGAAGAAGGACTCTCGAGGTCTTTCTCGGGGGGCGGCGGGAAACCCTCGTGTCCCTCGCCTTCTGCCGGGGACCTTAGGGAACTTCCCAGGGTGCCTCTGAGAGGCGAGGGATCCTGTGGAGGTGGCGGGGCCCCTCGGGACTCCGCTGGGTCTGGCGCAACGGAAGAGGGCCTCACCTCGAGGGGAGGCAGGAACCTCAGGCTTCCTCTGCGTTTCGGACTCCGACCGCAGGGTCCCTGCAGAGTTGGGACAGGAGAGTCAGGCCTCGTCTTGTCTGAGGAAGGGAACCCCGCTGGCCTCTCGAGTTGCTCGGGGGGTCTCAGGCCCCTCGTCGAGCTGTGTGTGGAACCCGCGGGTCTTTGCGGACGATGCACGGGGGTGGCAGTGCCCCTTCGTGTTGTGCCTTCACCCACAGGGTTGCCTTCGAAGAGGGGTCCGGGCCTCGGGTCCTTCTCAAGAGCGGACCGGGGAATCGGGGGCGTTCGGCCTGTGGCCCCACCCACGTGGCTCGTCTCGAATTTCCTCGTGAGACCGGCTTCATCCTGAGGTGCGCCGGGAAGGCCGGGAACCCCTTCCAGACCACGCAGGGGAATCGCCTCTCCTGTCGCCATCAGGAGGGGAGAAGGGGCTCAGAGGAAGCGGTGCCGGGACCCTCGGTGTTCCCCTCGGGGGAACCCGGCGTGTCGGGGGACTTTTGGGGGTCGCAGGAAGGCTGTCAGGGACCGTCTCGCCCTTCAGGGCGGAACAGGGGACTTCCCTTGAGACGCCGTCGCGGGCAAGGGCCTCATCTTGCCAAGCGGTGGGAACCACGTGGTTTTTCTCGAGTTGCGGCGGCATTCTCGAGTTACGACGGGGATCTCAGCCTTCCCCTTGGGTTGGCCCTGGGAAGCCCAAACTTCCCCTCGGGTTGCGAGGGAAAGCTGGGGGTGGCGCTCGAGTCCCTGCAGGGCCTAAGAGACCTCACCTAAGCGTGTGTCCGGGACCTAATTTTCCTCTCCAGGGAAGGCAGGGATCTCGGGGTTGCATTCCAGGCTCCCCCGGGGAGTCAGGCCTCGTCTCGAGGGGAAGCCAAGGACTCCGCTCTCCTCTCGAGTCGCGACGCGGGTCTCTTGGAGCCCCCTGAGCGGCCTCAAGGGAGTCCAGCCTCCTCTTCCGTTTGGAGAGAGGACCCGGGATTGCTCTCCAGGCCATGCAGGAAAAGAAGGCCCTCAGCTCGCGAGGACGGGGGCGTCTCAGGGGTTTCCTCGAGCTGCGGCGCCCGTGGGGGTTTTCTCCCGAGGCACGACGAGGATCTCAGGGAGCCTCTCGTGCGGCGCCAGGGAAGTCAGGTCTCCATGCGCGTGGCGAGGGGGAGCGCGTCCTGGCTCTCGAGTCACGGGAGGGGACTAGGGCCTCGAGACGCGTTGAAGAAGGACTCTCGAGGTCTTTGTCGGGGGGCGGCGGGAAACCCTCGTTTCCCTCGCCTTCTGCCGGGGACCTTAGGGAACTTCCCAGGGTGCCTCTGAGAGGCGAGGGATCCTGTGGAGGTGGCGGGGCCCCTCGGGACTCCGCTGGGTCTGGCGCAACGGAAGAGGGCCTCACCTCGAGGGGAGGCAGGAACCTCAGGCTTCCTCTGCGTTTCGGACTCCGACCGCAGGGTCCCTGCAGAGTTGGGACAGGAGAGTCAGGCCTCGTCTTGTCTGAGGAAGGGAACCCCGCTGGCCTCTCGAGTTGCTCGGGGGGTCTCAGGCCCCTCGTCGAGCTGTGTGTGGAACCCGCGGTTCTTTGCGGACGATGCACGGGGGTGGCAGTGCCCCTTCGTGTTGTGCCTTCACCCACAGGGTTGCCTTCGAAGAGGGGTCCGGGCCTCGGGTCCTTCTCAAGAGCGGACCGGGGAATCGGGGGCGTTCGGCCTGTGGCCCCACCCACGTGGCTCGTCTCGAATTTCCTCGTGAGACTGGCCTCATCCTGAGGTGCGCCGGGAAGGCCGGGAACCCCTTCCAGACCACGCAGGGGAATCGCCTCTCCTGTCGCGATCAGGAGGGGAGAAGGGGCTCAGAGGAAGCGGTGCCGGGACCCTCGGTGTTCCCCTCGGGGGAACCCGGCGTGTCGGGGGACTTTTGGGGGTCGCAGGAAGGCTGTCAGGGACCGTCTCGCCCTTCAGGGCGGAACAGGGGACTTCCCTTGAGACGCCGTCGCGGGCAAGGGCCTCATCTTGCCAAGCGGTGGGAACCACGTGGTTTTTCTCGAGTTGCGGCGGCATTCTCGAGTTACGACGGGGATCTCAGCCTTCCCCTTGGGTTGGCCCTGGGAAGCCCAATCTTCCCCTCGGGTTGCGAGGGAAAGCTGGGGGTGGCGCTCGAGTCACTGCAGGGCCTAAGAGACCTCACCTAAGCGTGTGTCCGGGACCTAATTTTCCTCTCCAGGGAAGGCAGGGATCTCGGGGTTGCATTCCAGGCTCCCCCGGGGAGTCAGGCCTCGTCTCGAGGGGAAGCCAAGGACTCCGCTCTCCTCTCGAGTCGCGACGCGGGTCTCTTGGAGCCCCCTGAGCGGCCTCAAGGGAGTCCAGCCTCCTCTTCCGTTTGGAGAGAGGACCCGGGATTGCTCTCCAGGCCATGCAGGAAAAGAAGGCCCTCAGCTCGCGAGGACGGGGGCGTCTCAGGGGTTTCCTCGAGCTGCGGCGCCCGTGGGGGTTTTCTCCCGAGGCACGACGAGGATCTCAGGGAGCCTCTCGTGCGGCGCCAGGGAAGTCAGGTCTCGATGCGCGTGGCGATGGGGAGCGCGTCCTGGCTCTCGAGTCACGGGAGGGGACTAGGGACTCGAGACGCGTTGAAGAAGGACTCTCGAGGTCTTTGTCGGGGGGCGGCGGGAAACCCTCGTTTCCCTCGCCTTCTGCCGGGGACCTTAGGGAACTTCCCAGGGTGACTCTGAGAGGCGAGGGATCCTGTGGAGGTGGCGGGGCCCCTCGGGACTCCGCTGGGTCTGGCGCAACGGAAGAGGGCCTCACCTCGAGGGGAGGGAGGAACCTCAGGCTTCCTCTGCGTTTCGGACTCCGACCGCAGGGTCCCTGCAGAGTTGGGACAGGAGAGTCAGGCCTCGTCTTGTCTGAGGAAGGGAAACCCGCTGGCCTCTCTAGTTGCTCAGGGGGTCTCAGGCCCCTCGTCGAGCTGTGTGTGGAACCCGCGGGTCTTTGCGGACGATGCACGGGGGTGGCAGTGCCCCTTCGTGTTGTGCCTTCACCCACAGGGTTGCCTTCGAAGAGGGGTCCGGGCCTCGGGTCCTTCTCAAGAGCGGACCGGGGAATCGGGGGCGTTCGGCCTGTGGCCCCACCCACGTGGCTCGTCTCGAATTTCCTCGTGAGACCGGCCTCATCCTGAGGTGCGCCGGGAAGGCCGGGAACCCCTTCCAGACCACGCAGGGGAATCGCCTCTCCTGTCGCGATCAGGAGGGGAGAAGGGGCTCAGAGGAAGCGGTGCCGGGACCCTCGGTGTTCCCCTCGGGGGAACCCGGCGTGTTGGGGACTTTTGGGGGTCGCAGGAAGGCTGTCAAGGACCGTCTCGCCCTTCAGGGCGGAACAGGGGACTTCCCTTGAGACGCCGTCGCGGGCAAGGGCCTCATCTTGCCAAGCGGTGGGAACCACGTGGTTTTTCTCGAGTTGCGGTGGCATTCTCGAGTTACGAAGGGGATCTCAGCCTTCCCCTTGGGTTGGCCCTGGGAAGCCCAATCTTCCCCTCGGGTTGCGAGGGAAAGCTGGGGGTGGCGCTCGAGTCACTGCAGGGCCTAAGAGACCTCACCTAAGCGTGTGTCCGGGACCTAATTTTCCTCTCCAGGGAAGGCAGGGATCTCGGGGTTGCATTCCAGGCTCCCCCGGGGAGTCAGGCCTCGTCTCGAGGGGAAGCCAAGGACTCCGCTCTCCTCTCGAGTCGCGACGCGGGTCTCTTGGAGCCCCCTGAGCGGCCTCAAGGGAGTCCAGCCTCCTCTTCCGTTTGGAGAGAGGACCCGGGATTGCTCTCCAGGCCATGCAGGAAAAGAAGGCCCTCAGCTCGCGAGGACTGGGGCGTCTCAGGGGTTTCCTCGAGCTGCGGCGCCCGTGGGGGTTTTCTCCCGAGGCACGACGAGGATGTCAGGGAGCCTCTCGTGCGGCGCCAGGGGAGTCAGGTCTCCATGCGCGTGGCGAGGGGGAGCGCGTCCTGGCTATCGAGTCACGGGAGGGGACTAGGGCCTCGAGACGCGTTGAAGAAGGACTCTCGAGGTCTTTGTCGGGGGGCGGCGGGAAACCCTCGTGTCCCTCGCCTTCTGCTGGGGACCTTAGGGAACTTCCCAGGGTGCCTCTGAGAGGCGAGGGATCCTGTGGAGGTGGCGGGGCCCCTCGGGACTCCGCTGGGTCTGGCGCAACGGAAGAGGGCCTCACCTCGAGGGGAGGCAGGAACCTCAGGCTGCCTCTGCGTTTCGGACTCCGACCGCAGGGTCCCTGCAGAGTTGGGACAGGAGAGTCAGGCCTCGTCTTGTCTGAGGAAGGGAACCCCGCTGGCCTCTCGAGTTGCTCAGGGGGTCTCAGGCCCCTCGTCGAGCTGTGTGTGGAACCCGCGGGTCTTTGCGGACGATGCACGGGGGTGGCAGTGCCCCTTCGTGTTGTGCCTTCACCCACAGGGTTGCCTTCGAAGAGGGGTCCGGGCCTCGGGTCCTTCTCAAGAGCGGACCGGGGAATCGGGGGCGTTCGGCCTGTGGCCCCACCCACGTGGCTCGTCTCGAATTTCCTCGTGAGACCGGCCTCATCCTGAGGTGCGCCGGGAAGGCCGGGAACCCCTTCCAGACCACGCAGGGGAATCGCCTCTCCTGTCGCGATCAGGAGGGGAGAAGGGGCTCAGAGGAAGCGGTGCCGGGACCCTCGGTGTTCCCCTCGGGGGAACCCGGCGTGTCGGGGGAATTTTGGGGGCCGCAGGAAGGCTGTCAGGGACCGTCTCGCCGTTCAGGGCGGAACAGGGGACTTCCCTTGAGACTCCGTCGCGGGCAAGGGCCTCATCTTGCCAAGCGGTGGGAACCACGTGGTTTTTCTCGAGTTGCGGCGGCATTCTCGAGTTACGACGGGGATCTCAGCCTTCCCCTTGGGTTGGCCCTGGGAAGCCCAATCTTCCCCTCGGGTTGCGAGGGAAAGCTGGGGGTGGCGCTCGAGTCACTGCAGGGCCTAAGAGACCTCACCTAAGCGTGTGTCCGGGACCTAATTTTCCTCTCCAGGGAAGGCAGGGATCTCGGGGTTGCATTCCAGGCTCCCCCGGGGAGTCAGGCCTCGTCTCGAGGGGAAGCCAAGGACTCCGCTCTCCTCTCGAGTCGCGACGCGGGTCTCTTGGAGCCCCCTGAGCGGCCTCAAGGGAGTCCAGCCTCCTCTTCCGTTTGGAGAGAGGACCCGGGATTGCTCTCCAGGCCATGCAGGAAAAGAAGGCCCTCAGCTCGCGAGGACGGGGGCGTCTCAGGGGTTTCCTCGAGCTGCGGAGCCAGTGGGGGTTTTCTCCCGAGGCACGACGAGGATCTCAGGGAGCCTCTCGTGCGGCGCCAGGGAAGTCAGGTCTCCATGCGCGTGGCGAGGGGGAGCGCGTCCTGGCTCTCGAGTCACGGGAGGGGACTAGGGCCTCGAGACGCGTTGAAGAAGGACTCTCGAGGTCTTTGTCGGGGGGCGGCGGGAAACCCTCGTTTCCCTCGCCTTCTGCCGGGGACCTTAGGGAACTTCCCAGGGTGCCTCTGAGAGGCGAGGGATCCTGTGGAGGTGGCGGGGCCCCTCGGGACTCCGCTGGGTCTGGCGCAACGGAAGAGGGCCTCACCTCGAGGGGAGGCAGGAACCTCAGGCTTCCTCTGCGTTTCGGACTCCGACCGCAGGGTCCCTGCAGAGTTGGGACAGGAGAGTCAGGCCTCGTCTTGTCTGAGGAAGGGAACCCCGCGGGCCTCTCGAGTTGCTCAGGGGGTCTCAGGCCCCTCGTCGAGCTGTGTGTGGAACCCGCGGGTCTTTGCGGACGATGCACGGGGGTGGCAGTGCCCCTTCGTGTTGTGCCTTCAGCCACAGGGTTGCCTTCGAAGAGGGGTCCGGGCCTCGGGTCCTTCTCAAGAGCGGACCGGGGAATCGGGGGCGTTCGGCCTGTGGCCCCACCCACGTGGCTCGTCTCGAATTTCCTCGTGAGACCGGCCTCATCCTGAGGTGCGCCGGGAAGGCCGGGAACCCCTTCCAGACCACGCAGGGGAGTCGCCTCTCCTGTCGCGATCAGGAGGGGAGAAGGGGCTCAGAGGAAGCGGTGCCGGGACCCTCGGTGTTCCCCTCGGGGGAACCCGGCGTGTCGGGGGACTTTTGGGGGTCGCAGGAAGGCTGTCAGGGACCGTCTCGCCCTTCAGGGCGGAACAGGGGACTTCCCTTGAGACGCCGTCGCGGGCAAGGGCCTCATCTTGCCAAGCGGTGGGAACCACGTGGTTTTTCTCGAGTTGCGGCGGCATTCTCGAGTTACGACGGGGATCTCAGCCTTCCCCTTGGGTTGGCCCTGGGAAGCCCAATCTTCCCCTCGGGTTGCGAGGGAAAGCTGGGGGTGGCGCTCGAGTCACTGCAGGGCCTAAGAGACCTCACCTAAGCGTGTGTCCGGGACCTAATTTTCCTCTCCAGGGAAGGCAGGGATCTCGGGGTTGCATTCCAGGCTCCCCCGGGGACTCAGGCCTCGTCTCGAGGGGAAGCCAAGGTCTCCGCTCTCCTCTCGAGTCGCGACGCGGGTCTCTTGGAGCCCCCTGAGCGGCCTCAAGGGAGTCCAGCCTCCTCTTCCGTTTGGAGAGAGGACCCGGGATTGCTCTCCAGGCCATGCAGGAAAAGAAGGCCCTCAGCTCGCGAGGACGGGGGCGTCTCAGGGGTTTCCTCGAGCTGCGGCGCCCGTGGGGGTTTTCTCCCGAGGCGCGACGAGGATCTCAGGGAGCCTCTCGTGCGGCGCCAGGGAAGTCAGGTCTCCATGCGCGTGGCGAGGGGGAGCGCGTCCTGGCTCTCGAGTCACGGGAGGGGACTAGGGCCTCGAGACGCGTTGAAGAAGGACTCTCGAGGTCTTTGTCGGGGGGCGGCGGGAAACCCTCGTTTCCCTCGCCTTCTGCCGGGGACCTTAGGGAACTTGCCAGGGTGCCTCTGAGAGGCGAGGGATCCTGTGGAGGTGGCGGGGCCCCTCGGGACTCCGCTGGGTCTGGCGCAACGGAAGAGGGCCTCACCTCGAGGGGAGGCAGGAACCTCAGGCTTCCTCTGCGTTTCGGACTCCGACCGCAGGGTCCCTGCAGAGTTGGGACAGGAGAGTCAGGCCTCGTCTTGTCTGAGGAAGGGAACCCCGCTGGCCTCTCGAGTTGCTCAGGGGGTCTCAGGCCCCTCGTCGAGCTGTGTGTGGAACCCGCGGGTCTTTGCGGACGATGCACGGGGGTGGCAGTGCCCCTTCGTGTTGTGCCTTCACCCACAGGGTTGCCTTCGAAGAGGGGTCCGGGCCTCGGGTCCTTCTCAAGAGCGGACCGGGGAATCGGGGGCGTTCGGCCTGTGGCCCCACCCACGTGGCTCGTCTCGAATTTCCTCGTGAGACCGGCCTCATCCTGAGGTGCGCCGGGAAGGCCGGGAACCCCTTCCAGACCTCGCAGGGGAATCGCCTCTCCTGTCGCGATCAGGAGGGGAGAAGGTGCTCGGAGGAAGCCGTGCCGGGACCCTCGGTGTTCCCCTCGGGGGAACCCGGCGTGTCGGGGGACTTTTGGGGGTCGCAGGAAGGCTGTCAGGGACCGTCTCGCCCTTCAGGGCGGAACAGGGGACTTCCCTTGAGACGCCGTCGCGGGCAAGGGCCTCATCTTGCCAAGCGGTGGGAACCACGTGGTTTTTCTCGAGTTGCGGCGGCATTCTCGAGTTACGACGGGGATCTCAGCCTTCCCCTTGGGTTGGCCCTGGGAAGCCCAATCTTCCCCTCGGGTTGCGAGGGAAAGCTGGGGGTGGCGCTCGAGTCACTGCAGGGCCTAAGAGACCTCACCTAATCGTGTGTCCGGGAACTAATTTTCCTCTCCAGGGAAGGCAGGGATCTCGGGGTTGCATTCCAGGCTCCCCCGGGGAGTCAGGCCTCGTCTCGAGGGGAAGCCAAGGACTCCGCTCTCCTCTCGAGTCGCGACGCGGGTCTCTTGGAGCCCCCTGAGCGGCCTCAAGGGAGTCCAGCCTCCTCTTCCGTTTGGAGAGAGGACCCGGGATTGCTCTCCAGGCCATGCAGGAAAAGAAGGCCCTCAGCTCGCGAGGACGGGGGCGTCTCAGGGGTTTCCTCGAGCTGCGGCGCCCGTGGGGGTTTTCTCCCGAGGCACGACGAGGATCTCAGGGAGCCTCTCGTGCGGCGCCAGGGAAGTCAGGTCTCCATGCGCGTGGCGAGGGGGAGCGCGTCCTGGCTCTCGAGTCACGGGAGGGGACTAGGGCCTCGAGACGCGTTGAAGAAGGACTCTCGAGGTCTTTGTCGGGGGGCGGCGGGAAACCCTCGTGTCCCTCGCCTTCTGCCGGGGACCTTAGGGAACTTCCCATGGTGCCTCTGAGAGGCGAGGGATCCTGTGGAGGTGGCGGGGCCCCTCGGGACTCCGCTGGGTCTGGCGCAACGGAAGAGGGCCTCACCTCGAGGGGAGGCAGGAACCTCAGGCTTCCTCTGCGTTTTGGACTCCGACCGCAGGGTCCCTGCAGAGTTGGGACAGGAGAGTCAGGCCTCGTCTTGTCTGAGGAAGGGAACCCCGCTGGCCTCTCGAGTTGCTCAGGGGGTCTCAGGCCCCTCGTCGAGCTGTGTGTGGAACCCACGGGTCTTTGCGGACGATGCACGGGGGTGGCAGTGCCCCTTCGTGTTGTGCCTTCACCCACAGGGTTGCCTTCGAAGAGGGGTCCGGGCCTCGGGTCCTTCTCAAGAGCGGACCGGGGAATCGGGGGCGTTCGGCCTGTGGCCCCACCCACGTGGCTCGTCTCGAATTTCCTCGTGAGACCGGCCTCATCCTGAGGTGCGCCGGGAAGGCCGGGAACCCCTTCCAGACCACGCAGGGGAATCGCCTCTCCTGTCGCGATCAGGAGGGGAGAAGGGGCTCAGAGGAAGCGGTGCCGGGACCCTCGGTGTTCCCCTCGGGGGAACCCGGCGTGTCGGGGGACTTTTGGGGGTCGCAGGAAGGCTGTCAGGGACCGTCTCGCCCTTCAGGGCGGAACAGGGGACTTCCCTTGAGACGCCATGGCGGGCAAGGGCCTCATCTTGCCAAGCGGTGGGAACCACGTGGTTTTTCTCGAGTTGCGGCGGCATTCTCGAGTTACGACGGGGATCTCAGCCTTCCCCTTGGGTTGGCCCTGGGAAGCCCAATCTTCCCCTCGGGTTGCGAGGGAAAGCTGGGGGTGGCGCTCGAGTCACTGCAGGGCCTAAGAGACCTCACCTAAGCGTGTGTCCGGGACCTAATTTTCCTCTCCAGGGAAGGCAGGGATCTCGGGGTTGCATTCCAGGCTCCCCCGGGGAGTCAGGCCTCGTCTCGAGGGGAAGCCAAGGACTCCGCTCTCCTCTCGAGTCGCGACGCGGGTCTCTTGGAGCCCCCTGAGCGGCCTCAAGGGAGTCCAGCCTCCTCTTCCGTTTGGAGAGAGGACCCGGGATTGCTCTCCAGGCCATGCAGGAAAAGAAGGCCCTCAGCTCGCGAGGACGGGGGCGTCTCAGGGGTTTCCTCGAGCTGCGGCGCCCGTGGGGGTTTTCTCCCGAGGCGCGACGAGGATCTCAGGGAGCCTCTCGTGCGGCGCCAGGGAAGTCAGGTCTCCATGCGCGTGGCGAGGGGGAGCGCGTCCTGGCTCTCGAGTCACAGGAGGGGAGTAGGGCCTCGAGACGCGTTGAAGAAGGACTCTCGAGGTCTTTGTCGGGAGGCGGCGGGAAACAATCGTTTCCCTCGCCTTCTGCCGGGGACCTTAGGGAACTTCCCAGGGTGCCTCTGAGAGGCGAGGGATCCTGTGGAGGTGGCGGGGCCCCTCGGGACTCCGCTGGGTCTGGCGCAACGGAAGAGGGCCTCACCTCGAGGGGAGGCAGGAACCTCAGGCTTCCTCTGCGTTTCGGACTCCGACCGCAGGGTCCCTGCAGAGTTGGGACAGGAGAGTCAGGCCTCGTCTTGTCTGAGGAAGGGAACCCCGCTGGCCTCTCGAGTTGCTCAGGGAGTCTCAGGCCCCTCGTCGAGCTGTGTGTGGAACCCGCGGGTCTTTGCGGACGATGCACGGGGGTGGCAGTGCCCCTTCGTGTTGTGCCTTCACCCACAGGGTTGCCTTCGAAGAGGGGTCCGGGCCTCGGGTCCTTCTCAAGAGCGGACCGGGGAATCGGGGGCGTTCGGCCTGTGGCCCCACCCACGTGGCTCGTCTCGAATTTCCTCGTGAGACCGGCCTCATCCTGAGGTGCGCCGGGAAGGCCGGGAACCCCTTCCAGACCACGCAGGGGAATCGCCTCTCCTGTCGCGATCAGGAGGCGAGAAGGGGCTCAGAGGAAGCGGTGCCGGGACCCTCGGTGTTCCCCTCGGGGGAACCCGGCGTGTCGGGGGACTTTTGGGGGTCGCAGGAAGGCTGTCAGGGACCGTCTCGCCCTTCAGGGCGGAACAGGGGACTTCCCTTGAGACGCCGTCGCGGGCAAGGGCCTCATCTTGCCAAGCGGTGGGAACCACGTGGTTTTTCTCGAGTTGCGGCGGCATTCTCGAGTTACGACGGGGATCTCAGCCTTCCCCTTGGGTTGGCCCTGGGAAGCCCAATCTTCCCCTCGGGTTGCGAGGGAAAGCTGGGGGTGGCGCTCGAGTCACTGCAGGGCCTAAGAGACCTCACCTAAGCGTGTGTCCGGGACCTAATTTTCCTCTCCAGGGAAGGCAGGGATCTCGGGGTTGCATTCCAGGCTCCCCCGGGGAGTCAGGCCTCGTCTCGAGGGGAAGCCAAGGACTCCGCTCTCCTCTCGAGTCGCGACGCGGGTCTCTTGGAGCCCCCTGAGCGGCCTCAAGGGAGTCCAGCCTCCTCTTCCGTTTGGAGAGAGGACCCGGGATTGCTCTCCAGGCCATGCAGGAAAAGAAGGCCCTCAGCTCGCGAGGACGGGGCCTCTCAGGGGTTTCCTCGAGCTGCGGCGCCCGTGGGGGTTTTCTCCCGAGGCACGACGAGGATCTCAGGGAGCCTCTCGTGCGGCGCCAGGGAAGTCAGGTCTCCATGCGTGTGGCGAGGGGGAGCGCGTCCTGGCTCTCGAGTCACGGGAGGGGACTAGGGCCTCGAGACGCGTTGAAGAAGGACTCTCGAGGTCTTTGTCGGGGGGCGGCGGGAAACCCTCGTGTCCCTCGCCTTCTGCCGGGGACCTTAGGGAACTTCCCAGGGTGCCTCTGAGAGGCGAGGGATCCTGTGGAGGTGGCGGGGCCCCTCGGGACTCCGCTGGGTCTGGCGCAACGGAAGAGGGCCTCACCTCGAGGGGAGGCAGGAACCTCAGGCTTCCTCTCCGTTTCGGACTCCGACCGCAGGGTCCCTGCAGAGTTGGGACAGGAGAGTCAGGCCTCGTCTTGTCTGAGGAAGGGAACCCCGCTGGCCTCTCGAGTTGCTCAGGGGGTCTCAGGCCCCTCGTCGAGCTGTGTGTGGAACCCGCGGGTCTTTGCGGACGATGCACGGGGGTGGCAGTGCCCCTTCGTGTTGTGCCTTCACCCACAGGGTTGCCTTCGAAGAGGGGTCCGGGCCTCGGGTCCTTCTCAAGAGCGGACCGGGGAATCGGGGGCGTTCGGCCTGTGGCCCCACACACGTGGCTCGTCTCGAATTTCCTCGTGAGACCGGCCTCATCCTGAGGTGCGCCTGGAAGGCCGGGAACCCCTTCCAGACCACGCAGGGGAATCGCCTCTCCTGTCGCGATCAGGAGGCGAGAAGGGGCTCAGAGGAAGCGGTGCCGAGACCCTCGGTGTTCCCCTCGGGGGAACCCGGCGTGTCGGGGGACTTTTGGGGGTCGCAGGAAGGCTGTCAGGGACCGTCTCGCCCTTCAGGGCGGAACAGGGGACTTCCCTTGAGACGCCGTCGCGGGCAAGGGCCTCATCTTGCCAAGCGGTGGGAACCACGTGGTTTTTCTCGAGTTGCGGCGGCATTCTCGAGTTACGACGGGGATCTCAGCCTTCCCCTTGGGTTGGCCCTGGGAAGCCCAATCTTCCCCTCGGGTTGCGAGGGAAAGCTGGGGGTGGCGCTCGAGTCACTGCAGGGCCTAAGAGACCTCACCTAAGCGTGTGTCCGGGACCTAATTTTCCTCTCCAGGGAAGGCAGGGATCTCGGGGTTGCATTCCAGGCTCCCCCGGGGAGTCAGGCCTCGTCTCGAGGGGAAGCCAAGGACTCCGCTCTCCTCTCGAGTCGCGACGCGGGTCTCTTGGAGCCCCCTGAGCAGCCTCAAGGGAGTCCAGCCTCCTCTTCCGTTTGGAGAGAGGACCCGGGATTGCTCTCCAGGCCATGCAGGAAAAGAAGGCCCTCAGCTCGCGAGGACGGGGGCGTCTCAGGGGTTTCCTCGAGCTGCGGCGCCCGTGGGGGTTTTCTCCCGAGGCACGACGAGGATCTCTAGGAGACTCTCGTGCGGCGCCAGGGGAGTCAGGTCTCCATGCGCGTGGCGAGGGGGAGCGCGTCCTGGCTCTCGAGTCACG
This sequence comes from Bubalus kerabau, assembly GCF_029407905.1. Taxonomy (NCBI): domain Eukaryota; kingdom Metazoa; phylum Chordata; class Mammalia; order Artiodactyla; family Bovidae; genus Bubalus; species Bubalus kerabau. The sequence continues at coordinate 5,514,383 of NW_026577882.1, forward strand.
GGAGGGGACTAGGGCCTCGAGACGCGTTGAAGAAGGACTCTCGAGGTCTTTGTCGGGGGGCGGCGGGAAACCCTCGTTTCCCTCGCCTTCTGCCGGGGACCTTAGGGAACTTGCCAGGGTGCCTCTGAGAGGCGAGGGATCCTGTGGAGGTGGCGGGGCCCTCGGGACTCCGCTGGGTCTGGCGCAACGGAAGAGGGCCTCACCTCGAGGGGAGGCAGGAACCTCAGGCTTCCTCTGCGTTTCGGACTCCGACCGCAGGGTCCCTGCAGAGTGGGACAGGAGAGTCAGGCCTCGTCTTGTCTGAGGAAGGGAACCCCGCTGGCCTCTCGAGTTGCTCAGGGGGTCTCAGGCCCCTCGTCGAGCTGTGTGTGGAACCCGCGGGTCTTTGCGGACGATGCACGGGGGTGGCAGTGCCCCTTCGTGTTGTGCCTTCACCCACAGGGTTGCCTTCGAAGAGGGGTCCGGGCCTCGGGTCCTTCTCAAGAGCGGACCGGGGAATCGGGGGCGTTCGGCCTGTGGCCCCACCCACGTGGCTCGTCTCGAATTTCCTCGTGAGACCGGCCTCATCCTGAGGTGCGCCGGGAAGGCCGGGAACCCCTTCCAGACCACGCAGGGGAATCGCCTCTCCTGTCGCGATCAGGAGGGGAGAAGGGGCTCAGAGGAAGCGGTGCCGGGACCCTCGGTGTTCCCCTCGGGGGAACCCGGCGTGTCGGGGGACTTATGGGGGTCGCAGGAAGGCTGTCAGGGACCGTCTCGCCCTTCAGGGCGGAACAGGGGACTTCCCTTGAGACGCCGTCGCGGGCAAGGGCCTCATCTTGCCAAGCGGTGGGAACCACGTGGTTTTTCTCGAGTTGCGGCGGCATTCTCGAGTTACGACGGGGATCTCAGCCTTCCCCTTGGGTTGGCCCTGGGAAGCCCAATCTTCCCCTCGGGTTGCGAGGGAAAGCTGGGGGTGGCGCTCGAGTCACTGCAGGGCCTAAGAGACCTCACCTAAGCGTGTGTCCGGGACCTAATTTTCCACTCCAGGGAAGGCAGGGATCTCGGGGTTGCATTCCAGGCTCCCCCGGGGAGTCAGGCCTCGTCTCGAGGGGAAGCCAAGGACTCCGCTCTCCTCTCGAGTCGCGACGCGGGTCTCTTGGAGCCCCCTGAGCGGCCTCAAGGGAGTCCAGCCTCCTCTTCCGTTTGGAGAGAGGACCCGGGATTGCTCTCCAGGCCATGCAGGAAAAGAAGGCCCTCAGCTCGCGAGGACGGGGGCGTCTCCGGGGTTTCCTCGAGCTGCGGCGCCCGTGGGGGTTTTCTCCCGAGGCACGACGAGGATCTCAGGGAGCCTCTCGTGCGGCGCCAGGGGAGTCAGGTCTCCATGCGCGTGGGGAGGGGGAGCGCGTCCTGGCTCTCGAGTCACGGGAGGGGACTAGGGCCTCGAGACGCGTTGAAGAAGGACTCTCGAGGTCTTTCTCGGGGGGCGGCCGGAAACCCTCGTTTCCCTCGCCTTCTGCCGGGGACCTTAGGGAACTTGCCAGGGTGCCTCTGAGAGGCGAGGGATCCTGTGGAGGTGGCGGGGCCCCTCGGGACTCCGCTGGGTCTGGCGCAACGGAAGAGGGCCTCACCTCGAGGGGAGGCAGGAACCTCAGGCTTCCTCTGCGTTTCGGACTCCGACCGCAGAGTCCCTGCAGAGTTGGGACAGGAGAGTCAGGCCTCGTCTTGTCTGAGGAAGGGAACCCCGCTGGCCTCTCGAGTTGCTCAGGGGGTCTCAGGCCCCTCGTCGAGCTGTGTGTGGAACCCGCGGGTCTTTGCGGACGATGCACGGGGGTGGCAGTGCCCCTTCGTGTTGTGCCTTCAGCCACAGGGTTGCCTTCGGAAGAGGGGTCCGGGCCTCGGGTCCTTCTCAAGAGCGGACCGGGGAATCGGGGGCGTTCGGCCTGTGGCCCCACCCACGTGGCTCGTCTCGAATTTCCTCGTGAGACCGGCCTCATCCTGAGGTGCGCCGGGAAGGCCGGGAACCCCTTCCAGACCACGCAGGGGAATCGCCTCTCCTGTCGCGATCAGGAGGCGAGAAGGGGCTCAGAGGAAGCGGTGCCGGGACCCTCGGTGTTCCCCTCGGGGGAACCCGGCGTGTCGGGGGACTTTTGGGGGTCGCAGGAAGGCTGTCAGGGACCGTCTCGCCCTTCAGGGCGGAACAGGGGACTTCCCTTGAGACGCCGTCGCGGGCAAGGGCCTCATCTTGCCAAGCGGTGGGAACCACGTGGTTTTCTCGAGTTGCGGCGGCATTCTCGAGTTACGACGGGGATCTCAGCCTTCCCCTTGGGTTGGCCCTGGGAAGCCCAATCTTCCCCTCGGGTTGCGAGGGAAAGCTGGGGGTGGCGCTCGAGTCACTGCAGGGCCTAAGAGACCTCACCTAAGCGTGTGTCCGGGACCTAATTTTCCTCTCCAGGGAAGGCAGGGATCTCGGGGTTGCATTCCAGGCTCCCCCGGGGAGTCAGGCCTCGTCTCGAGGGGAAGCCAAGGACTCCGCTCTCCTCTCGAGTCGCGACGCGGGTCTCTTGGAGCCCCCTGAGCGGCCTCAAGGGAGTCCAGCCTCCTCTTCCGTTTGAGAGAGGACCCGGGATTGCTCTCCAGGCCATGCAGGAAAAGAAGGCCCTCAGCTCGCGAGGACGGGGGCGTCTCAGGGGTTTCCTCGAGCTGCGGCGCCCGTGGGGGTTTTCTCCTGAGGCACGACGAGGATCTCAGGGAGCCTCTCATGCGGCGCCAGGGGAGTCAGGTCTCCATGCGCGTGGCGAGGGGGAGCGCGTCCTGGCTCTCGAGTCACGGGAGGGGACTAGGGCCTCGAGACGCGTTGAAGAAGGACTCTCGAGGTCTTTGTCGGGGGGCGGCGGGAAAACCCTCGTTTCCCTCGCCTTCTGCCGGGGACCTTAGGGAACTTCCCAGGGTGCCTCTGAGAGGCGAGGGATCCTGTGGAGGTGGCGGGGCCCCTCGGGACTCCGCTGGGTCTGGCGCAACGGAAGAGGGCCTCACCTCGAGGGGAGGCAGGAACCTCAGGCTTCCTCTGCGTTTCGGACTCCGACCGCAGGGTCCCTGCAGAGTTGGGACAGGAGAGTCAGGCCTCGTCTTGTCTGAGGAAGGGAACCCCGCTGGCCTCTCGAGTTGCTCAGGGGGTCTCAGGCCCCTCATCGAGCTGTGTGTGGAACCCGCGGGTCTTTGCGGACGATGCACGGGGGTGGCAGTGCCCCTTCGTGTTGTGCCTTCACCCACAGGGTTGCCTTGGAAGAGGGGTCCAGGCCTCGGGTCCTTCTCAAGAGCGGACCGGGGAATCGGGGGCGTTCGGCCTGTGGCCCCACCCACGTGGCTCGTCTCGAATTTCCTCGTGAGACCGGCCTCATCCTGAGGTGCGCCGGGAAGGCCGGGAACCCCTTCCAGACCACGCAGGGGAATCGCCTCTACTGTCGCGATCAGGAGGCGAGAAGGGCTCAGAGGAAGCGGTGCCGGGACCCTCGGTGTTCCCCTCGGGGGAACCCGGCGTGTCGGGGGACTTTTGGGGGTCGCAGGAAGGCTGTCAGGGACCGTCTCGCCCTTCAGGGCGGAACAGGGGACTTCCCTTGAGACGCCGTCGCGGGCAAGGGCCTCATCTTGCCAAGCGGTGGGAACCACGTGGTTTTTCTCGAGTTGCGGCGGCATTCTCGAGTTACGACGGGGATCTCAGCCTTCCCCTTGGGTTGGCCTGGGAAGCCCAATCTTCCCCTCGGGTTGCGAGGGAAAGCTGGGGGTGGCGCTCGAGTCACTGCAGGGCCTAAGAGACCTCACCTAAGCGTGTGTCCGGGACCTAATTTTCCTCTCCAGGGAAGGCAGGGATCTCGGGGTTGCATTCCAGGCTCCCCCGGGGAGTCAGGCCTCGTCTCGAGGGGAAGCCAAGGACTCCGCTCTCCTCTCGAGTCGCGACGCGGGTCTCTTGGAGCCCCCTGAGCGGCCTCAAGGGAGTCCAGCCTCCTCTTCCGTTTGGAGAGAGGACCCGGGATTGCTCTCCAGGCCATGCAGGAAAAGAAGGCCCTCAGCTCGCGAGGACGGGGGCGTCTCAGGGGTTTCCTCGAGCTGCGGCGCCCGTGGGGGTTTTCTCCCAAGGCACGACGAGGATCTCAGGGAGCCTCTCATGCGGCGCCAGGGGAGTCAGGTCTCCATGCGCGTGGCGAGGGGGAGCGCGTCCTGGCTCTCGAGTCACGGGAGGGGACTAGGGCCTCGAGACGCGTTGAAGAAGGACTCTCGAGGTCTTTGTCGGGGGGCGGCGGGAAACCTCGTTTCCCTCGCCTTCTGCCGGGGACCTTAGGGAACTTCCCAGGGTGCCTCTGAGAGGCGAGGGATCCTGTGGAGGTGGCGGGGCCCCTCGGGACTCCGCTGGGGTCTGGCGCAACGGAAGAGGGCCTCACCTCGAGGGGAGGCAGGAACCTCAGGCTTCCTCTGCGTTTCGGACTCCGACCGCAGGGTCCCTGCAGAGTTGGGACAGGAGAGTCAGGCCTCGTCTTGTCTGAGGAAGGGAACCCCGCTGGCCTCTCGAGTTGCTCAGGGGGTCTCAGGCCCCTCGTCGAGCTGTGTGTGGAACCCGCGGGTCTTTGCGGACGATGCACGGGGGTGGCAGTGCCCCCTTCGTGTTGTGCCTTCAGCCACAGGGTTGCCTTGGAAGAGGGGTCCAGGCCTCGGGTCCTTCTCAAGAGCGGACCGGGGAATCGGGGGCGTTCGTCCTGTGGCCCCACCCACGTGGCTCGTCTCGAATTTCCTCGTGAGACCGGCCTCATCCTGAGGTGCGCCGGGAAGGCCGGGAACCCCTTCCAAACCACGCAGGGGAATCGCCTCTCCTGTCGCAATCAGGAGGGGAGAAGGGGCTCAGAGAAAGCGGTGCCGGGACCCTCGGTGTTCCCCTCGGGGGAACCCGGCGTGTCGGGGACTTTGGGGGTCGCAGGAAGGCTGTCAGGGACCGTCTCGCCCTTCAGGGCGGAACAGGGGACTTCCCTTGAGACGCCGTCGCGGGCAAGGGCCTCATCTTGCCAAGCGGTGGGAACCACGTGGTTTTTCTCGAGTTGCGGCAGCATTCTCGAGTTAGGACGGGGATCTCAGCCTTCCCCTTGGGTTGGCCCTGGGAAGCCCAATCTTCCCCTCGGGTTGCGAGGGAAAGCTGGGGTGGCGCTCGAGTCACTGCAGGGCCTAAGAGACATCACCTAAGCGTGTGTCCGGGACCTAATTTTCCTCTCCAGGGAAGGCAGGGATCTCGGGGTTGCATTCCAGGCTCCCCCGGGGAGTCAGGCCTCGTCTCGAGGGGAAGCCAAGGACTCCGATCTCCTCTCGAGTCGCGACGCGGGTCTCTTGGAGCCCCCTGAGCGGCCTCAAGGGAGTCCAGCCTCCTCTTCCGTTTGGAGAGAGGACCCGGGATTGCTCTCCAGGCCATGCAGGAAAAGAAGGCCCTCAGCTCGCGAGGACGGGGGCGTCTCAGGGGTTTCCTCGAGCTGCGGCGCCCGTGGGGGTTTTCTCCCGAGGCCCGACGAGGATCTCAGGGAGCCTCTCGTGCGGCGCCAGGGAAGTCAGGTCTCCATGCGCGTGGCGAGGGGGAGCGCGTCCTGGCTCTCGAGTCACGGGAGGGGACTAGGGCCTCGAGACGCGTTGAAGAAGGACCTCCGGGGGTCTTTCTCGGGGGGCGGCGGGAAACCCTCGTTTCCCTCGCCTTCTGCCGGGGACCTTAGGGAACTTGCCAGGGTGCCTCTGAGAGGCGAGGGATCCTGTGGAGGTGGCGGGGCCCCTCGGGACTCCGCTGGGTCTGGCGCAACGGAAGAGGGCCTCACCTCGAGGGGAGGCAGGAACCTCAGGCTTCCTCTGCGTTTCGGACTCCGACCGCAGGGTCCCTGCAGAGTTGGGACAGGAGAGGTCAGGCCTCGTCTTGTCTGAGGAAGGGAACCCCGCTGGCCTCTCGAGTTGCTCGGGGGGTCTCAGGCCCCTCGTCGAGCTGTGTGTGGAACCCGCGGGTCTTTGCGGACGATGCACGGGGGTGGCAGTGCCCCTTCGTGTTGTGCCTTCACCCACAGGGTTGCCTTCGAAGAGGGGTCCGGGGCTCGGGTCCTTCTCAAGGGCGGACCGGGGAATCGGGGGCGTTCGGCCTGTGGCCCCACCCACGTGGCTCGTCTCGAATTTCCTCGTGAGACCGGCCTCATCCTGAGGTGCGCCGGGAAGGCCGGGAACCCCTTCCAGACCACGCAGGGGAATCGCCTCTCCTGTCGCCATCAGGAGGGGAGAAGGGGCTCAGAGGAAGCGGTGCCGGGACCCTCGGTGTTCCCCTCGGGGGAACCCGGCATGTCGGGGGACTTTTGGGGGTCGCAGGAAGGCTGTCAGGGACCGTCTCTCCCCTTCAGGGCGGAACAGGGGACTTCCCTTGAGTCGCCGTCGCGGGCAAGGGCCTCATCTTGCCAAGCGGTGGGAACCACGTGGTTTTTCTCGAGTTGCGGCGGCATTCTCGAGTTACGACGGGGATCTCAGCCTTCCCCTTGGGTTGGCCCTGGGATGCCCAATCTTCCCCTCGGGTTGCGAGGGAAAGCTGGGGGTGGCGCTCGAGTCACTGCAGGGCCTAAGAGACCTCACCTAAGCGTGTGTCCGGGACCTAATTTTCCTCTCCAGGGAAGGCAGGGATCTCGGGGTTGCATTCCAGGCTCCCCCAGGGAGTCAGGCCTCGTCTCGGGGGGAAGCCAAGGACTCCGCTCTCCTCTCGAGTCGCGACGCGGGTCTCTTGGAGCCCCCTGAGCGGCCTCAAGGGAGTCCAGCCTCCTCTTCCGTTTGGAGAGAGGACCCGGGATTGCTCTCCAGGCCATGCAGGAAAAGAAGGCCCTCAGCTCGCGAGGACGGGGCGTCTCAGGGGTTTCCTCGAGCTGCGGCGCCCCTGGGGGTTTTCTCCCGAGGCACGACGAGGATCTCAGGGAGCCTCTCGTGCGGCGCCAGGGAAGTCAGGTCTCCATGCGCGTGGCGAGGGGGAGCGCGTCCTGGCTCTCGAGTCACGGGAGGGGACTAGGGCCTCGAGACGCGTTGAAGAAGGACTCTCGAGGTCTTTCTCGGGGGGCGGCGGGAAACCCTCGTGTCCCTCGCCTTCTGCCGGGGACCTTAGGGAACTTGCCAGGGTGCCTCTGAGAGGCGAGGGATCCTGTGGAGGTGGCGGGGCCCTCGGGACTCCGCTGGGTCTGGCGCAACGGAAGAGGGCCTCACCTCGAGGGGAGGCAGGAACTCAGGCTTCCTCTGCGTTTCGGACTCCGACCGCAGGGTCCCTGCAGAGTTGGGACAGGAGAGTCAGGCCTCGTCTTGTCTGAGGAAGGGAACCCCGCTGGCCTCTCGAGTTGCTCAGGGGTCTCAGGCCCCTCGTCGAGCTGTGTGTGGAACCCGCGGGTCTTTGCGGACGATGCACGGGGGTGGCAGTGCCCCTTCGTGTTGTGCCTTCACCCACAGGGTTGCCTTCGAAGAGGGGTCCGGGCCTCGGGTCCTTCTCAAGAGCGGACCGGGGAATCGGGGGCGTTCGGCCTGTGGCCCCACCCACGTGGCTCGTCTCGAATTTCCTCGTGAGACCGGCCTCATCCTGAGGTGCGCCGGGAAGGCCGGGAACCCCTTCCAGACCACGCAGGGGAATCGCCTCTCCTGTCGCGATCAGGAGGGGAGAAGGGGTTCGGAGGAAGCGGTGCCGGGACCCTCGGTGTTCCCCTCGGGGAAACCCGGCGTGTCGGGGGACTTTTGGGGGTCGCAGGAAGGCTGTCAGGGACCGTCTCGCCCTTCAGGGCGGAACAGGGGACTTCCCTTGAGACGCCGTCGCGGGCAAGGGCCTCATCTTGCCAAGCGGTGGGAACCACGTGGTTTTTCTCGAGTTGCGGCGGCATTCTCGAGTTACGACGGGGAATCTCAGCCTTCCCCTTGGGTTGGCCCTGGGAAGCCCAATCTTCCCCTCGGGTTGCGAGGGAAAGCTGGGGGTGGCGCTCGAGTCAATGTAGGGCCTAAGAGACCTCACCTAAGCGTGTGTCCGGGACCTAATTTTCCTCTCCAGGGAAGGCAGGGATCTCGGGGTTGCATTCCAGGCTCCCCCGGGGAGTCAGGCCTCGTCTCGAGGGGAAGCCAAGGACTCCGCTCTCCTCTCGAGTCGCGACGCGGGTCTCTTGGAGCCCCCTGAGCGGCCTCAAGGGAGTCCAGCCTCCTCTTCCGTTTGGAGAGAGGAACCGGGATTGCTCTCCAGGCCATGCAGGAAAAGAAGGCCCTCAGCTCGCGAGGACGGGGGCGTCTCAGGGGTTTCCTCGAGCTGCGGCGCCCGTGGGGGTTTTCTCCCGAGGCACGACGAGGATCTCAGGGAGCCTCTCGTGCGGCGCCAGGGAAGTCAGGTCTCCATGCGCGTGGCGAGGGGGAGCGCGTCCTGGCTATCGAGTCACGGGAGGGGACTAGGGCCTCGAGACGCGTTGAAGAAGGACTCTCGAGGTCTTTCTCGGGGGGCGGCGGGAAACCCTCGTGTCCCTCGCCTTCTGCCGGGGACCTTAGGGAACTTCCCAGGGTGCCTCTGAGAGGCGAGGGATCCTGTGGAGGTGGCGGGGCCCCTCGGGACTCCGCTGGGTCTGGCGCAACGGAAGAGGGCCTCACCTCGAGGGGAGGCAGGAACCTCAGGCTTCCTCTGCGTTTCGGACTCCGACCGCAGGGTCCCTGCAGAGTTGGGACAGGAGAGTCAGGCCTCGTCTTGTCTGAGGAAGGGAACCCCGCTGGCCTCTCGAGTTGCTCGGGGGGTCTCAGGCCCCTCGTCGAGCTGTGTGTGGAACCCGCGGGTCTTTGCGGACGATGCACGGGGGTGGCAGTGCCCCTTCGTGTTGGGCCTTCAGCCACAGGGTTGCCTTCGAAGAGGGGTCCGGGCCTCGGGTCCTTCTCAAGAGCGGACCGGGGAATCGGGGGCGTTCGGCCTGTGGCCCCACCCACGTGGCTCGTCTCGAATTTCCTCGTGAGACCGGCCTCATCCTGAGGTGCGCCGGGAAGGCCGGGAACCACTTCCAGACCACGCAGGGGAATCGCCTCTCCTGTCGCGATCAGGAGGGGAGAAGGGGCTCAGAGGAAGCGGTGCCGGGACCCTCGGTGTTCCCCTCGGGGGAACCCGGCGTGTCGGGGGACTTTTGGGGGTCGCAGGAAGGCTGTCAGGGACCGTCTCGCCCTTCAGGGCGAAACAGGGGACTTCCCTTGAGACGCCGTCGCGGGCAAGGGCCTCATCTTGCCAAGCGGTGGGAACCACGTGGTTTTTCTCGAGTTGCGGCGGCATTCTCGAGTTACGACGGGGATCTCAGCCTTCCCCTTGGGTTGGCCCTGGGAAGCCCAATCTTCCCCTCGGGTTGCGAGGGAAAGCTGGGGGTGGCGCTCGAGTCACTGCAGGGCCTAAGAGACCTCACCTAAGCGTGTGTCCGGGACCTAATTTTCCTCTCCAGGGAAGGCAGGGATCTCGGGGTTGCATTCCAGGCTCCCCCGGGGAGTCAGGCCTCGTGTCGAGGGGAAGCCAAGGACTCCGCTCTCCTCTCGAGTCGCGACGCGGGTCTCTTGGAGCCCCCTGAGCGGCCTCAAGGGAGTCCAGCCTCCTCTTCCGTTTGGAGAGAGGACCCGGGATTGCTCTCCAGGCCATGCAGGAAAAGAAGGCCCTCAGCTCGCGAGGACGGGGGCGTCTCAGGGGTTTCCTCGAGCTGCGGCGCCCGTGGGGGTTTTCTCCCGAGGCACGACGAGGATCTCAGGGAGCCTCTCGTGCGGCGCCAGGGGAGTCAGGTCTCCATGCGCGTGGCGAGGGGGAGCGCGTCCTGGCTCTCGAGTCACGGGAGGGGACTAGGGCCTCGAGACGCGTTGAAGAAGGACTCTCGAGGTCTTTGTCGGGGGGCGGCGGGAAACCCTCGTTTCCCTCGCCTTCTGCCGGGGACCTTAGGGAACTTCCCGGGGTGCCTCTGAGAGGCGAGGGATCCTGTGGAGGTGGCGGGGCCCCTCGGGACTCCGCTGGGTCTGGCGCAACGGAAGAGGGCCTCACCTCGAGGGGAGGCAGGAACCTCAGGCTTCCTCTGCGTTTCGGACTCCGACCGCAGGGTCCCTGCAGAGTTGGGACAGGAGAGTCAGGCCTCGTCTTGTCTGAGGAAGGGAACCCCGCTGGCCTCTCGAGTTGCTCAGGGGGTCTCAGGCCCCTCGTCGAGCTGTGTGTGGAACCCGCGGGTCTTTGCGGACGATGCAAGGGGGTGGCAGTGCCCCTTCGTGTTGTGCCTTCACCCACAGGGTTGCCTTCGAAGAGGGGTCCGGGCCTCGGGTCCTTCTCAAGAGCGGACCGGGGAATCGGGGGCGTTCGGCCTGTGGCCCCACCCACGTGGCTCGTCTCGAATTTCCTCGTGAGATCGGCCTCATCCTGAGGTGCGCCGGGAAGGCCGGGAACCCCTTCCAGACCACGCAGGGGAATCGCCTCTCCTGTCGAGATCAGGAGGGGAGAAGGGGCTCAGAGGAAGCGGTGCCGGGACCCTCGGTGTTCCCCTCGGGGGAACCCGGCGTGTCGGGGGACTTTTGGGGGTCGCAGGAAGGCTGTCAGGGACCGTTTCGCCCTTCAGGGCGGAACAGGGGACTTCCCTTGAGACGCCGTCGCGGGCAAGGGCCTCATCTTGCCAAGCGGTGGGAACCACGTGGTTTTTCTCGAGTTGCGGCGGCATTCTCGAGTTACGACGGGGATCTCAGCCTTCCCCTTGGGTTGGCCCTGGGAAGCCCAATCTTCCCCTCGGGTTGCGAGGGAAAGCTGGGGGTGGCGCTCGAGTCACTGCAGGGCCTAAGAGACCTCACCTAAGCGTGTGTCCGGGACCTAATTTTCCTCTCCAGGGAAGGCAGGGATCTCGGGGTTGCATTCCAGGCTCCCCCGGGGAGTCAGGCCTCGTCTCGAGGGGAAGCCAAGGACTCCGCTCTCCTCTCGAGTCGCGACGCGGGTCTCTTGGATCCCCCTGAGCGGCCTCAAGGGAGTCCAGCCTCCTCTTCCGTTTGGAGAGAGGACCCGGGATTGCTCTCCAGGCCATGCAGGAAAAGAAGGCCCTCAGCTCGAGAGGACGGGGGCGTCTCAGGGGTTTCCTCGAGCTGCGGCGCCCGTGGGGGTTTTCTCCCGAGGCACGACGAGGATCTCAGGGAGCGTCTCGTGCGGCGCCAGGGGAGTCAGGTCTCCATGCGCGTGGCGAGGGGGAGCGCGTCCTGGCTCTCGAGTCACGGGAGGGGACTAGGGCCTCGAGACGCGTTGAAGAAGGACTCTCGAGGTCTTTGTCGGGGGGCGGCGGGAAACCCTCGTTTCCCTCGCCTTCTGCCGGGGACCTTAGGGAACTTCCCGGGGTGCCTCTGAGAGGCGAGGGATCCTGTGGAGGTGGCGGGGCCCCTCGGGACTCCGCTGGGTCTGGCGCAACGGAAGAGGGCCTCACCTCGAGGGGAGGCAGGAACCTCAGGCTTCCTCTGCGTTTCGGACTCCGACCGCAGGGTCCCTGCAGAGTTGGGACAGGAGAGTCAGGCCTCGTCTTGTCTGAGGAAGGGAACCCCGCTGGCCTCTCGAGTTGCTCGGGGGGTCTCAGGCCCCTCGTCGAGCTGTGTGTGGAACCCGCGGGTCTTTGCGGACGATGCACGGGGGTGGCAGTGCCCCTTCGTGTTGTGCCTTCAGCCACAGGGTTGCCTTCGAAGAGGGGTCCGGGCCTCGGGTCCTTCTCAAGAGCGGACCGGGGAATCGGGGGCGTTCGGCCTGTGGCCCCACCCACGTGGCTCGTCTCGAATTTCCTCGTGAGACCGGCCTCATCCTGAGGTGCGCCGGGAAGGCCGGGAACCCCTTCCAGACCACGCAGGGGAATCGCCTCTCCTGTCGCGATCAGGAGGGGAGAATGGGCTCAGAGGAAGCGGTGCCGGGACCCTCGGTGTTCCCCTCGGGGAAACCCGGCGTGTCGGGGGACTTTTGGGGGTCGCAGGAAGGCTGTCAGGGACCGTCTCGCCCTTCAGGGTGGAACAGGGGACTTCCCTTGAGACGCCGTCGCGGGCAAGGGCCTCATCTTGCCAAGCGGTGGGAACCACGTGGTTTTTGTCGAGTTGCGGCGGGATTCTCGAGTTACGACGGGGATCTCAGCCTTCCCCTTGGGTTGGCCCTGGGAAGCCCAATCTTCCCCTCGGGTTGCGAGGGAAAGCTGGGGGTGGCGCTCGAGTCACTGCAGGGCCTAAGAGACCTCACCTAAGCGTGTGTCCGGGACCTAATTTTCCTCTCCAGGGAAGGCAGGGATCTCGGGGTTGCATTCCAGGCTCCCCCGGGGAGTCAGGCCTCGTCTCGAGGGGAAGCCAAGGACTCCGCTCTCCTCTCGAGTCGCGACGCGGGTCTCTTGGAGCCCCCTGAGCGGCCTCAAGGGAGTCCAGCCTCCTCTTCCGTTTGGAGAGAGGACCCGGGATTGCTCTCCAGGCCATGCAGGAAAAGAAGGCCCTCAGCTCGCGAGGACGGGGGCGTCTCAGGGGTTTCCTCGAGCTGCGGCGCCCGTGGGGGTTTTCTCCCGAGGCACGACGAGGATCTCAGGGAGCGTCTCGTGAGGCGCCAGGGGAGTCAGGTCTCCATGCGCGTGGCGAGGGGGAGCGCGTCCTGGCTCTCGAGTCACGGGAGGGGACTAGGGCCTCGAGACGCGTTGAAGAAGGACTCTCGAGGTCTTTGTCGGGGGGCGGCGGGAAACCCTCGTTTCCCTCGCCTTCTGCCGGGGAACTTAGGGAACTTCCCGGGGTGCCTCTGAGAGGCGAGGGATCCTGTGGAGGTGGCGGGGCCCCTCGGGACTCCGCTGGGTCTGGCGCAACGGAAGAGGGCCTCACCTCGAGGGGAGGCAGGAACCTCAGGCTTCCTCTGCGTTTCGGACTCCGACCGCAGGGTCCCTGCAGAGTTGGGACAGGAGAGTCAGGCCTCGTCTTGTCTGAGGAAGGGAACCCCGCTGGCCTCTCGAGTTGCTCGGGGGGTCTCAGGCCCCTCGTCGAGCTGTGTGTGGAACCCGCGGGTCTTTGCGGACGATGCACGGGGGTGGCAGTGCCCCTTCGTGTTGTGCCTTCACCCACAGGGTTGCCTTCGAAGAGGGGTCCGGGCCTCGGGTCCTTCTCAAGAGCGGACCGGGGAATCGGGGGCGTTCGGCCTGTGGCCCCACCCACGTGGCTCGTCTCGAATTTCCTCGTGAGACCGGCCTCATCCTGAGGTGCGCCGGGAAGGCCGGGAACCCCTTCCAGACCACGCAGGGGAATCGCCTCTCCTGTCGCGATCAGGAGGGGAGAAGGGGCTCAGAGGAAGCGGTGCCGGGACCCTCGGTGTTCCCCTCGGGGGAACCCGGCGTGTCGGGGGACTTTTGGGGGTCGCAGGAAGGCTGTCAGGGACCGTCTCGCCCTTCAGGGCGGAACAGGGGACTTCCCTTGAGACGCCGTCGCGGGCAAGGGCCTCATCTTGCCAAGCGGTGGGAACCACGTGGTTTTTCTTGAGTTGCGGCGGCATTCTCGAGTTACGACGGGGATCTCAGCCTTCCCCTTGGGTTGGCCCTGGGAAGCCCAGTCTTCCCCTCGGGTTGCGAGGGAAAGCTGGGGGTGGCGCTCGAGTCACTGCAGGGCCTAAGAGACCTCACCTAAGCGTGTGTCCGGGACCTAATTTTCCTCTCCAGGGAAGGCAGGGATCTCGGGGTTGCATTCCAGGCTCCCCCGGGGAGTCAGGCCTCGTCTCGAGGGGAAGCCAAGGACTCCGCTCTCCTCTCGAGTCGCGACGCGGGTCTCTTGGAGCCCCCTGAGCGGCCTCAAGGGAGTCCAGCCTCCTCTTCCGTTTGGAGAGAGGACCCGGGATTGCTCTCCAGGCCATGCAGGAAAAGAAGGCCCTCAGCTCGCGAGGACGGGGGCGTCTCAGGGGTTTCCTCGAGCTGCGGCGCCCGTGGGGGTTTTCTCCCGAGGCACGACGACGATCTCAGGGAGCCTCTCGTGCGGCGCCAGGGGAGTCAGGTCTCCATGCGCGTGGCGAGGGGGAGCGCGTCCTGGCTCTCGAGTCACGGGAGGGGACTAGGGCCTCGAGACGCGTTGAAGAAGGACTCTCGAGGTCTTTGTCGGGGGGCGGCGGGAAACCCTCGTTTCCCTCGCCTTCTGCCGGGGACCTTAGGGAACTTGCCAGGGTGCCTCTGAGAGGCGAGGGATCCTGTGGAGGTGGCGGGGCCCCTCGGGACTCCGCTGGGTCTGGCGCAACGGAAGAGGGCCTCACCTCGAGGGGAGGCAGGAACCTCAGGCTTCCTCTCCGTTTCGGACTACGACCGCAGGGTCCCTGCAGAGTTGGGACAGGAGAGTCAGGCCTCGTCTTGTCTGAGGAAGGGAACCCCGCCTGCCTCTCGAGTTGCTCAGGGGGTCTCAGGCCCCTCGTCGAGCTGTGTGTGGAACCCGCGGGTCTTTGCGGACGATGCACGGGGGTGGCAGTGCCCCTTCGTGTTGTGCCTTCACCCACAGGGTTGCCTTCGAAGAGGGGTCCGGGCCTCGGGTCCTTCTCAAGAGCGGACCGGGGAATCGGGGGCGTTCGGCATGTGGCCCCACCCACGTGGCTCGTCTCGAATTTCCTCGTGAGACCGGCCTCATCCTGAGGTGCGCCGGGAAGGCCGGGAACCCCTTCCAGACCACGCAGGGGAATCGCCTCTCCTGTCGCGATCAGGAGGGGAGAAGGGGCTCAGAGGAAGCGGTGCCGGGACCCTCGGTGTTCCCCTCGGGGGAACCCGGCGTGTCGGGGGACTTTTGGGGGTCGCAGGAAGGCTGTCAGGGACCGTCTCGCCCTTCAGGGCGGAACAGGGGACTTCCCTTGAGACGCCGTCTCGGGCAAGGGCCTCATCTTGCCAAGCAGTGGGAACCACGTGGTTTTTCTCGAGTTGCGGCGGCATTCTCGAGTTACGACGGGGATCTCAGCCTTCCCCTTGGGTTGGCCCTGGGAAGCCCAATCTTCCCCTCGGGTTGCGAGGGAAAGCTGGGGGTGGCGCTCGAGTCACTGCAGGGCCTAAGAGACCTCACCTAAGCGTGTGTCCGGGACCTAATTTTCCTCTCCAGGGAAGGCAGGGATCTCGGGATTGCATTCCAGGCTCCCCCGGGGAGTCAGGCCTCGTGTCGAGGGGAAGCCAAGGACTCCGCTCTCCTCTCGAGTCGCGACGCGGGTCTCTTGGAGCCCCCTGAGCGGCCTCAAGGGAGTCCAGCCTCCTCTTCCGTTTGGAGAGAGGACCCGGGATTGCTCTCCAGGCCATGCAGGAAAAGAAGGCCCTCAGCTCGCGAGGACGGGGGCGTCTCAGGGGTTTCCTCGAGCTGCGGCGCCCGTGGGGGTTTTCTCCCGAGGCACGACGAGGATCTCAGGGAGCCTCTCGTGCGGCGCCAGGGGAGTCAGGTCTCCATGCGCGTGGCGAGGGGGAGCGCGTCCTGGCTCTCGAGTCACGGGAGGGGACTAGGGCCTCGAGACGCGTTGAAGAAGGACTCTCGAGGTCTTTGTCGGGGGGCGGCGGGAAACCCTCGTTTCCCTCGCCTTCTGCCGGGGACCTTAGGGAACTTCCCGGGGTGCCTCTGAGAGGCGAGGGATCCTGTGGAGGTGGCGGGGCCCCTCGGGACACCGCTGGGTCTGGCGCAACGGAAGAGGGCCTCACCTCGAGGGGAGGCAGGAACCTCAGGCTTCCTCTGCGTTTCGGACTCCGACCGCAGGGTCCCTGCAGAGTTGGGACAGGAGAGTCAGGCCTCGTCTTGTCTGAGGAAGGGAACCCCGCTGGCCTCTCGAGTTGCTCGGGGGGTCTCAGGCCCCTCGACGAGCTGTGTGTGGAATCCGCGGGTCTTTGCGGACGATGCACGGGGGTGGCAGTGCCCCTTCGTGTTGTGCCTTCAGCCACAGGGTTGCCTTCGAAGAGGGGTCCGGGCCTCGGGTCCTTCTCAAGAGCGGACCGGGGAATCGGGGGCGTTCGGCCTGTGGCCCCACCCACGTGGCTCGTCTCGAATTTCCTCGTGAGACCGGCCTCATCCTGAGGTGCGCCGGGAAGGCCGGGAACCCCTTCCAGACCACGCAGGGGAATCGCCTCTCCTGTCGCGATCAGGAGGGGAGAAGGGGCTCAGAGGAAGCGGTGCCGGGACCCTCGGTGTTCCCCTCGGGGGAACCCGGCGTGTCGGGGGGCTTTTGGGGGTCGCAGGAAGGCTGTCAGGGACCGTCTCGCCCTTCAGGGCGAAACAGGGGACTTCCCTTGAGACGCCGTGGCGGGCAAGGGCCTCATCTTGCCAAGCGGTGGGAACCACGTGGTTTTTCTCGAGTTGCGGCGGCATTCTCGAGTTACGACGGGGATCTCAGCCTTCCCCTTGGGTTGGCCCTGGGAAGCCCAATCTTCCCCTCGGGTTGCGAGGGAAAGCTGGGGGTGGCGATCGAGTCACTGCAGGGCCTAAGAGACCTCACCTAAGCGTGTGTCCGGGACCTAATTTTCCTCTCCAGGGAAGGCAGGGATCTCGGGGTTGCATTCCAGGCTCCCCCGGGGAGTCAGGCCTCGTCTCGAGGGGAAGCCAAGGACTCCGCTCTCCTCTCGAGTCGCGACGCGGGTCTCTTGGAGCCCCCTGAGGGGCCTCAAGGGAGTCCAGCCTCCTCTTCCGTTTGGAGAGAGGACCCGGGATTGCTCTCCAGGCCATGCAGGAAAAGAAGGCCCTCAGCTCGCGAGGACGGGGGCGTCTCAGGGGTTTCCTCGAGCTGCGGCGCCCGTGGGGGTTTTCTCCCGAGGCACGACGAGGATCTCAGGGAGCCTCTCGTGCGGCGCCAGGGGAGTCAGGTCTCCATGCGCGTGGCGAGGGGGAGCGCGTCCTGGCTCTCGAGTCACGGGAGGGGACTAGGGCCTCGAGACGCGTTGAAGAAGGACTCTCGAGGTCTTTGTCGGGGGGCGGCGGGAAACCCTCGTTTCCCTCGCCTTCTGCCGGGGACCTTAGGGAACTTGCCAGGGTGCCTCTGAGAGGCGAGGGATCCTGTGGAGGTGGCGGGGCCCCTCGGGACTCCGCTGGGTCTGGCGCAACGGAAGAGGGCCTCACATCGAGGGGAGGAAGGAACCTCAGGCTTCCTCTCCGTTTCGGACTCCGACCGCAGGGTCCCTGCAGAGTTGGGACAGGAGAGTCAGGCCTCGTCTTGTCTGAGAAAGGGAACCCCGCTGGCCTCTCGAGTTGCTCAGGGGGTCTCAGGCCCCTCGTCGAGCTGTGTGTGGAACCCGCGGGTCTTTGCGGACGATGCACGGGGGTGGCAGTGCCCCTTCGTGTTGTGCCTTCAGCCACAGGGTTGCCTTCGAAGAGGGGTCCGGGCCTCGGGTCCTTCTCAAGAGCGGACCGGGGAATCGGGGGCGTTCGGCCTGTGGCCCCACCCACGTGGCTCGTCTCGAATTTCCTCGTGAGACCGGCCTCATCCTGAGGTGCGCCGGGAAGGCCGGGAACCCCTTCCAGACCACGCAGGGGAATCGCCTCTCCTGTCGCGATCAGGAGGGGAGAAGGGGCTCAGAGGAAGCGGTGCCGGGACCCTCGGTGTTCCCCTCGGGGGAACCCGGCGTGTCGGGGGACTTTTGGGGGTCGCAGGAAGGCTGTCAGGGACCGTCTCGCCCTTCAGGGCGGAACAGGGGACTTCCCTTGAGACGCCGTCGCGGGCAAGGGCCTCATCTTGCCAAGCGGTGGGAACCACGTGGTTTTTCTCGAGTTGCGGCGGCATTCTCGAGTTACGACGGGGATCTCAGCCTTCCCCTTGGGTTGGCCCTGGGAAGCCCAATCTTCCCCTCGGGTTGCGAGGGAAAGCTGGGGGTGGCGCTCGAGTCACTGCAGGGCCTAAGAGACCTCACCTAAGCGTGTGTCCGGGACCTAATTTTCCTCTCCAGGGAAGGCAGGGATCTCGGGGTTGCATTCCAGGCTCCCCCGGGGAGTCAGGCCTCGTCTCGAGGGGAAGCCAAGGACTCCGCTCTCCTCTCGAGTCGCGACGCGGGTCTCTTGGAGCCCCCTGAGCGGCCTCAAGGGAGTCCAGCCTCCTCTTCCGTTTGGAGAGAGGACCCGGGATTGCTCTCCAGGCCATGCAGGAAAAGAAGGCCCTCAGCTCGCGAGGACGGGGGCGTCTCAGGGGTTTCCTCGAGCTGCGGCGCCCGTGGGGGTTTTCTCCCGAGGCGCGACGAGGATCTCAGGGAGCCTCTCGTGCGGCGCCAGGGGAGTCAGGTCTCCATGCGCGTGGCGAGGGGGAGCGCGTCCTGGCTCTCGAGTCACGGGAGGGGACTAGGGCCTCGAGACGCGTTGAAGAAGGACTCTCGAGGTCTTTGTCGGGGGGCGGCGGGAAACCCTCGTTTCCCTCGCCTTCTGCCGGGGACCTTAGGGAACTTCCCGGGGTGCCTCTGAGAGGCGAGGGATCCTGTGGAGGTGGCGGGGCCCCTCGGGACTCCGCTGGGTCTGGCGCAACGGAAGAGGGCCTCACCTCGAGGGGAGGCAGGAACCTCAGGCTTCCTCTGCGTTTCGGACTCCGACCGCAGGGTCCCTGCAGAGTTGGGACAGGAGAGTCAGGCCTCGTCTTGTCTGAGGAAGGGAACCCCGCTGGCCTCTCGAGTTGCTCAGGGGGTCTCAGGCCCCTCGTCGAGCTGTGTGTGGAACCCGCGGGTCTTTGCGGACGATGCACGGGGGTGGCAGTGCCCCTTCGTGTTGTGCCTTCACCCACAGGGTTGCCTTCGAAGAGGGGTCCGGGCCTCGGGTCCTTCTCAAGAGCGGACCGGGGAATCGGGGGCGTTCGGCCTGTGGCCCCACCCACGTGGCTCGTCTCGAATTTCCTCGTGAGACCGGCCTCATCCTGAGGTGCGCCGGGAAGGCCGGGAACCCCTTCCAGACCACGCAGGGGAATCGCCTCTCCTGTCGCGATCAGGAGGGGAGAAGGGGCTCAGAGGAAGCGGTGCCGGGACCCTCGGTGTTCCCCTCGGGGGAACCCGGCGTGTCGGGGGACTTTTGGGGGTCGCAGGAAGGCTGTCAGGGACCGTCTCGCCCTTCAGGGCGGAACAGGGGACTTCCCTTGAGACGCCGTGGCGGGCAAGGGCCTCATCTTGCCAAGCGGTGGGAACCACGTGGTTTTTCTCGAGTTGCGGCGGCATTCTCGAGTTACGACGGGGATCTCAGCCTTCCCCTTGGGTTGGCCCTGGGAAGCCCAATCTTCCCCTCGGGTTGCGAGGGAAAGCTGGGGGTGGCGCTCGAGTCACTGCAGGGCCTAAGAGACCTCACCTAAGCGTGTGTCCGGGACCTAATTTTCCTCTCCAGGGAAGGCAGGGATCTCGGGGTTGCATTCCAGGCTCCCCCGGGGAGTCAGGCCTCGTCTCGAGGGGAAGCCAAGGACTCCGCTCTCCTCTCGAGTCGCGACGCGGGTCTCTTGGAGCCCCCTGAGCGGCCTCAAGGGAGTCCAGCCTCCTCTTCCGTTTGGAGAGAGGACCCGGGATTGCTCTCCAGGCCATGCAGGAAAAGAAGGCCCTCAGCTCGCGAGGACGGGGGCGTCTCAGGGGTTTCCTCGAGCTGCGGCGCCCGTGGGGGTTTTCTCCCGAGGCACGACGAGGATCTCAGGGAGCCTCTCGTGCGGCGCCAGGGGAGTCAGGTCTCCATGCGCGTGGCGAGGGGGAGCGCGTCCTGGCTCTCGAGTCACGGGAGGGGACTAGGGCCTCGAGACGCGTTGAAGAAGGACTCTCGAGGTCTTTCTCGGGGGGCGGCGGGAAACCCTCGTTTCCCTCGCCTTCTGCCGGGGACCTTAGGGAACTTCCCGGGGTGCCTCTGAGAGGCGAGGGATCCTGTGGAGGCGGCGGGGCCCCTCGGGACTCCGCTGGGTCTGGCGCAACGGAAGAGGGCCTCACCTCGAGGGGAGGCAGGAACCTCAGGCTTCCTCTGCGTTTCGGACTCCGACCGCAGGGTCCCTGCAGAGTTGGGACAGGAGAGTCAGGCCTCGTCTTGTCTGAGGAAGGGAACCCCGCTGGCCTCTCGAGTTGCTCAGGGTGTCTCAGGCCCCTCGTCGAGCTGTGTGTGGAACCCGCGGGTCTTTGCGGACGATGCACGGGGGTGGCAGTGCCCCTTCGTGTTGTGCCTTCACCCACAGGGTTGCCTTCGAAGAGGGGTCCGGGCCTCGGGTCCTTCTCAAGAGCGGACCGGGGAATCGGGGGCGTTCGGCCTGTGGCCCCACCCACGTGGCTCGTCTCGAATTTCCTCGTGAGACCGGCCTCATCCTGAGGTGCGCCGGGAAGGCCGGGAACCCCTTCCAGACCACGCAGGATAATCGCCTCTCCTGTCGCGATCAGGAGGGGAGAAGGGGCTCAGAGGAAGCGGTGCCGGGACCCTCGGTGTTCCCCTCGGGGGAACCCGGCGTGTCGGGGGACTTTTGGGGGTCGCAGGAAGGCTGTCAGGGACCGTCTCGCCCTTCAGGGCGGAACAGGGGACTTCCCTTGAGACGCCGTCGCGGGCAAGGGCCTCATCTTGCCAAGCGGTGGGAACCACGTGGTTTTTCTCGAGTTGCGGCGGCATTCTCGAGTTACGACGGGGATCTCAGCCTTCCCCTTGGGTTGGCCCTGGGAAGCCCAATCTTCCCCTCGGGTTGCGAGGGAAAGCTGGGGGTGGCGCTCGAGTCACTTCAGGGCCTAAGAGACCTCACCTAAGCGTGTGTCCGGGACCTAATTTTCCTCTCCAGGGAAGGCAGGGATCTCGGGGTTGCATTCCAGGCTCCCCCGGGGAGTCAGGCCTCGTCTCGAGGGGAAGCCAAGGACTCCGCTCTCCTCTCGAGTCGCGACGCGGGTCTCTTGGAGCCCCCTGAGCGGCCTCAAGGGAGTCCAGCCTCCTCTTCCGTTTGGAGAGAGGACCCGGGATTGCTCTCCAGGCCATTCAGGAAAAGAAGGCCCTCAGCTCGCGAGGACGGGGGCGTCTCAGGGGTTTCCTCGAGCTGCGGCGCCCGTGGGGGTTTTCTCCCGAGGCACGACGAGGATCTCAGGGAGCCTCTCGTGCGGCGCCAGGGAAGTCAGGTCTCCATGCGCGTGGCGAGGGGGAGCGCGTCCTGGCTCTCGAGTCACGGGAGGGGACTAGGGCCTCGAGACGCGTTGAAGAAGGACTCTCGAGGTCTTTGTCGGGGGGCGGCGGGAAACCCTCGTTTCCCTCGCCTTCTGCCGGGGACCTTAGGGAACTTCCCAGGGTGCCTCTGAGAGGCGAGGGATCCTGTGGAGGTGGCGGGGCCCCTCGGGACTCTGCTGGGTCTGGCGCAACGGAAGAGGGCCTCACCTCGAGGGGAGGCAGGAACCTCAGGCTTCCTCTGCGTTTCGGACTCCGACCGCAGGGTCCCTGCAGAGTTGGGACAGGAGAGTCAGGCCTCGTCTTGTCTGAGGAAGGGAACCCCGCTGGCCTCTCGAGTTGCTCAGGGGGTCTCAGGCCCCTCGTCGAGCTGTGTGTGGAACCCGCGGGTCTTTGCGGACGATGCACGGGGGTGGCAGTGCCCCTTCGTGTTGTGCCTTCACCCACAGGGTTGCCTTCGAAGAGGGGTCCGGGCCTCGGGTCCTTCTCAAGAGCGGACCGGGGAATCGGGGGCGTTCGGCCTGTGGCCCCACCCACGTGGCTCGGCTCGAATTTCCTCGTGAGACCGGCCTCATCCTGAGGTGCGCCGGGAAGGCCGGGAACCCCTTCCAGACCACGCAGGGGAATCGCCTCTCCTGTCGCGATCAGGAGGGGAGAAGGGGCTCAGAGGAAGCGGTGCCGGGACCCTCGGTGTTCCCCTCGGGGGAACCCGGCGTGTCGGGGGACTTTTGGGGGTCGCAGGAAGGCTGTCAGGGACCGTCTCGCCCTTCAGGGCGGAACAGGGGACTTCCCTTGAGACGCCGTCGCGGGCAAGGGCCTCATCTTGCCAAGCGGTGGGAACCACGTGGTTTTTCTCGAGTTGCGGCGGCATTCTCGAGTTACGACGGGGATCTCAGCCTTCCCCTTGGGTTGGCCCTGGGAAGCCCAATCTTCCCCTCGGGTTGCGAGGGAAAGCTGGGGGTGGCGCTCGAGTCACTGCAGGGCCTAAGAGACCTCACCTAAGCGTGTGTCCGGGACCTAATTTTCCTCTCCAGGGAAGGCAGGGATCTCGGGGTTGCATTCCAGGCTCCCCCGGGGAGTCAGGCCTCGTCTCGAGGGGAAGCCAAGGACTCCGCTCTCCTCTCGAGTCGCGACGCGGGTCTCTTGGAGCCCCCTGAGCGGCCTCAAAGGAGTCCAGCCTCCTCTTCCGTTTGGAGAGAGGACCCGGGATTGCTCTCCAGGCCATGCAGGAAAAGAAGGCCCTCAGCTCGCGAGGACGGGGGCGTCTCAGGGGTTTCCTCGAGCTGCGGCGCCCGTGGGGGTTTTCTCCCGAGGCACGATGAGGATCTCAGGGAGCCTCTCGTGCGGGGCCAGGGAAGTCAGGTCTCCATGCGCGTGGCGAGGGGGAGCGCGTCCTGGCTCTCGAGTCACGGGAGGGGACTAGGGCCTCGAGACGCGTTGAAGAAGGACTCTCGAGGTCTTTCTCGGGGGGCGGCGGGAAACCCTCGTTTCCCTCGCCTTCTGCCGGGGACCTTAGGGAACTTCCCGGGGTGCCTCTGAGAGGCGAGGGATCCTGTGGAGGTGGCGGGGCCCCTCGGGACTCCGCTGGGTCTGGCGCAACGGAAGAGGGCCTCACCTCGAGGGGAGGCAGGAACCTCAGGCTTCCTCTGCGTTTCGGACTCCGACCGCAGGGTCCCTGCAGAGTTGGGACAGGAGAGTCAGGCCTCGTCTTGTCTGAGGAAGGGAACCTCGCTGGCCTCTCGAGTTGCTCAGGGGGTCTCAGGCCCCTCGTCGAGCTGTGTATGGAACCCGCGGGTCTTTGCGGACGATGCACGGGGGTGGCAGTGCCCCTTCGTGTTGTGCCTTCACCCACAGGGTTGCCTTCGAAGAGGGGTCCGGGCCTCGGGTCCTTCTCAAGAGCGGACCGGGGAATCGGGGGCGTTCGGCCTGTGGCCCCACCCACGTGGCTCGCCTCGAATTTCCTCGTGAGACCGGCCTCATCCTGAGGTGCGCCGGGAAGGCCGGGAACCCCTTCCAGACCACGCAGGGGAATCGCCTCTCCTGTCGCGATCAGGAGGGGAGAAGGGGCTCAGAGGAAGCGGTGCCGGGACCCTCGGTGTTCCCCTCGGGGGAACCCGGCGTGTTGGGGGACTTTTGGGGGTCGCAGGAAGGCTGTCAGGGACCGTCTCGCCCTTCAGGGCGGAACAGGGGACTTCCCTTGAGACGCCGTCGCGGGCAAGGGCCTCATCTTGCCAAGCGGTGGGAACCACGTGGTTTTTCTCGAGTTGCGGCGGCATTCTCGAGTTACGACGGGGATCTCAGCCTTCCCCTTGGGTTGGCCCTGGGAAGCCCAATCTTCCCCTCGGGTTGCGAGGGAAAGCTGGGGGTGGCGCTCGAGTCACTGCAGGGCCTAAGAGACCTCACCTAAGCGTGTGTCCGGGACCTAATTTTCCTCTCCAGGGAAGGCAGGGATCTCGGGGTTGCATTCCAGGCTCCCCCGGGGAGTCAGGCCTCGTCTCGAGGGGAAGCCAAGGACTCCGCTCTCCTCTCGAGTCGCGACGCGGGTCTCTTGGAGCCCCCTGAGCGGCCTCAAGGGAGTCCAGCCTCCTCTTCCGTTTGGAGAGAGGACCCGGGATTGCTCTCCAGGCCATGCAGGAAAAGAAGGCCCTCAGCTCGCGAGGACGGGGGCGTCTCAGGGGTTTCCTCGAGCTGCGGCGCCCGTGGGGGTTTTCTCCCGAGGCACGACGAGGATCTCAGGGAGCCTCTCGTGCGGCGCCAGGGGAGTCAGGTCTCCATGCGCGTGGCGAGGGGGAGCGCGTCCTGGCTCTCGAGTCACGGGAGGGGACTAGGGCCTCGAGACGCGTTGAAGAAGGACTCTCGAGGCCTTTGTCGGGGGGCGGCGGGAAACCCTCGTTTCCCTCGCCTTCTGCCGGGGACCTTAGGGAACTTCCCAGGGTGCCTCTGAGAGGCGAGGGATCCTGTGGAGGTGGCGGGGCCCCTCGGGACTCCGCTGGGTCTGGCGCAACGGAAGAGGGCCTCACCTCGAGGGGAGGCAGGAACCTCAGGCTTCCTCTGCCTTTCGGACTCCGACCGCAGGGTCCCTGCAGAGTTGGGACAGGAGAGTCAGGCCTCGTCTTGTCTGAGGAAGGGAACCCCGCTGGCCTCTCTAGTTGCTCAGGGGGTCTCAGGCCCCTCGTCGAGCTGTGTGTGGAACCCGCGGGTCTTTGCGGACGATGCACGGGGGTGGCAGTGCCCCTTCGTGTTGTGCCTTCACCCACAGGGTTGCCTTCGAAGAGGGGTCCGGGCCTCGGGTCCTTCTCAAGAGCGGACCGGGGAATCGGGGGCGTTCGGCCTGTGGCCCCACCCACGTGGCTCGTCTCGAATTTCCTCGTGAGACCGGCCTCATCCTGAGGTGCGCCGGGAAATCCGGGAACCCCTTCCAGACCACGCAGGGGAATCGCCTCTCCTGTCGCGATCAGGAGGGGAGAAGGGGCTCAGAGGAAGCGGTGCCGGGACCCTCGGTGTTCCCCTCGGGGGAACCCGGCGTGTCGGGGGACTTTTGGGGGTCGCAGGAAGGCTGTCAGGGACCGTCTCGCCCTTCAGGGCGGAACAGGGGACTTCCCTTGAGACGCCGTCGCGGGCAAGGGCCTCATCTTGCCAAGCGGTGGGAACCACGTGGTTTTTCTCGAGTTGCGGCGGCATTCTCGAGTTACGACGGGGATCTCAGCCTTCCCCTTGGGTTGGCCCTGGGAAGCCCAATCTTCCCCTCGGGTTGCGAGGGAAAGCTGGGGGTGGCGCTCGAGTCACTGCAGGGCCTAAGAGACCTCACCTAAGCGTGTGTCCGGGACCTAATTTTCCTCTCCAGGGAAGGCAGGGATCTCGGGGTTGCATTCCAGGCTCCCCCGGGGAGTCAGGCCTCGTCTCGAGGGGAAGCCAAGGACTCCGCTCTCCTCTCGAGTCGCGACGCGGGTCTCTTGGAGCCCCCTGAGCGGCCTCAAGGGAGTCCAGCCTCCTCTTCCGTTTGGAGAGAGGACCCGGGATTGCTCTCCAGGCCATGCAGGAAAAGAAGGCCCTCAGCTCGCGAGGACGGGGGCGTCTCAGGGGTTTCCTCGAACTGCGGCGCCCGTGGGGGTTTTCTCCCGAGGCACGACGAGGATCTCAGGGAGCCTCTCGTGCGGCGCCAGGGGAGTCAGGTCTCCATGCGCGTGGCGAGGGGGAGCGCGTCCTGGCTCTCGAGTCACGGGAGGGGACTAGGGCCTCGAGACGCGTTGAAGAAGGACTCTCGAGGCCTTTGTCGGGGGGCGGCGGGAAACCCTCGTTTCCCTCGCCTTCTGCCGGGGACCTTAGGGAACTTCCCAGGGTGCCTCTGA
This sequence comes from Bubalus kerabau, assembly GCF_029407905.1. Classification (NCBI taxonomy): domain Eukaryota; kingdom Metazoa; phylum Chordata; class Mammalia; order Artiodactyla; family Bovidae; genus Bubalus; species Bubalus kerabau. The sequence continues at coordinate 5,539,795 of NW_026577882.1, forward strand.
GAGGCGAGGGATCCTGTGGAGGTGGCGGGGCCCCTCGGGACTCCGCTGGGTCTGGCGCAACGGAAGAGGGCCTCACCTCGAGGGGAGGCAGGAACCTCAGGCTTCCTCTGCCTTTCGGACTCCGACCGCAGGGTCCCTGCAGAGTTGGGACAGGAGAGTCAGGCCTCGTCTTGTCTGAGGAAGGGAACCCCGCTGGCCTCTCTAGTTGCTCAGGGGGTCTCAGGCCCCTCGTCGAGCTGTGTGTGGAACCCGCGGGTCTTTGCGGACGATGCACGGGGGTGGCAGTGCCCCTTCGTGTTGTGCCTTCACCCACAGGGTTGCCTTCGAAGAGGGGTCCGGGCCTCGGGTCCTTCTCAAGAGCGGACCGGGGAATCGGGGGCGTTCGGCCTGTGGCCCCACCCACGTGGCTCGTCTCGAATTTCCTCGTGAGACCGGCCTCATCCTGAGGTGCGCCGGGAAATCCGGGAACCCCTTCCAGACCACGCAGGGGAATCGCCTCTCCTGTCGCGATCAGGAGGGGAGAAGGGGCTCAGAGGAAGCGGTGCCGGGACCCTCGGTGTTCCCCTCGGGGGAACCCGGCGTGTCGGGGGACTTTTGGGGGTCGCAGGAAGGCTGTCAGGGACCGTCTCGCCCTTCAGGGCGGAACAGGGGACTTCCCTTGAGACGCCGTCGCGGGCAAGGGCCTCATCTTGCCAAGCGGTGGGAACCACGTGGTTTTTCTCGAGTTGCGGCGGCATTCTCGAGTTACGACGGGGATCTCAGCCTTCCCCTTGGGTTGGCCCTGGGAAGCCCAATCTTCCCCTCGGGTTGCGAGGGAAAGCTGGGGGTGGCGCTCGAGTCACTGCAGGGCCTAAGAGACCTCACCTAAGCGTGTGTCCGGGACCTAATTTTCCTCTCCAGGGAAGGCAGGGATCTCGGGGTTGCATTCCAGGCTCCCCCGGGGAGTCAGGCCTCGTCTCGAGGGGAAGCCAAGGACTCCGCTCTCCTCTCGAGTCGCGACGCGGGTCTCTTGGAGCCCCCTGAGCGGCCTCAAGGGAGTCCAGCCTCCTCTTCCGTTTGGAGAGAGGACCCGGGATTGCTCTCCAGGCCATGCAGGAAAAGAAGGCCCTCAGCTCGCGAGGACGGGGGCGTCTCAGGGGTTTCCTCGAACTGCGGCGCCCGTGGGGGTTTTCTCCCGAGGCACGACGAGGATCTCAGGGAGCCTCTCGTGCGGCGCCAGGGGAGTCAGGTCTCCATGCGCGTGGCGAGGGGGAGCGCGTCCTGGCTCTCGAGTCACGGGAGGGGACTAGGGCCTCGAGACGCGTTGAAGAAGGACTCTCGAGGCCTTTGTCGGGGGGCGGCGGGAAACCCTCGTTTCCCTCGCCTTCTGCCGGGGACCTTAGGGAACTTCCCAGGGTGCCTCTGAGAGGCGAGGGATCCTGTGGAGGTGGCGGGGCCCCTCGGGACTCCGCTGGGTCTGGCGCAACGGAAGAGGGCCTCACCTCGAGGGGAGGCAGGAACCTCAGGCTTCCTCTGCCTTTCGGACTCCGACCGCAGGGTCCCTGCAGAGTTGGGACAGGAGAGTCAGGCCTCGTCTTGTCTGAGGAAGGGAACCCCGCTGGCCTCTCTAGTTGCTCAGGGGGTCTCAGGCCCCTCGTCGAGCTGTGTGTGGAACCCGCGGGTCTTTGCGGACGATGCACGGGGGTGGCAGTGCCCCTTCGTGTTGTGCCTTCACCCACAGGGTTGCCTTCGAAGAGGGGTCCGGGCCTCGGGTCCTTCTCAAGAGCGGACCGGGGAATCGGGGGCGTTCGGCCTGTGGCCCCACCCACGTGGCTCGTCTCGAATTTCCTCGTGAGACCGGCCTCATCCTGAGGTGCGCCGGGAAGGCCGGGAACCCCTTCCAGACCACGCAGGGGAATCGCCTCTCCTGTCGCGATCAGGAGGGGAGAAGGGGCTCAGAGGAAGCGGTGCCGGGACCCTCGGTGTTCCCCTCGGGGGAACCCGGCGTGTCGGGGGACTTTTGGGGGTCGCAGGAAGGCTGTCAGGGACCGTCTCGCCCTTCAGGGCGGAACAGGGGACTTCCCTTGAGACGCCGTCGCGGGCAAGGGCCTCATCTTGCCAAGCGGTGGGAACCACGTGGTTTTTCTCGAGTTGCGGCGGCATTCTCGAGTTACGACGGGGATCTCAGCCTTCCCCTTGGGTTGGCCCTGGGAAGCCCAATCTTCCCCTCGGGTTGCGAGGGAAAGCTGGGGGTGGCGCTCGAGTCACTGCAGGGCCTAAGAGACCTCACCTAAGCGTGTGTCCGGGACCTAATTTTCCTCTCCAGGGAAGGCAGGGATCTCGGGGTTGCATTCCAGGCTCCCCCGGGGAGTCAGGCCTCGTGTCGAGGGGAAGCCAAGGACTCCGCTCTCCTCTCGAGTCGCGACGCGGGTCTCTTGGAGCCCCCTGAGCGGCCTCAAGGGAGTCCAGCCTCCTCTTCCGTTTGGAGAGAGGACCCGGGATTGCTCTCCAGGCCATGCAGGAAAAGAAGGCCCTCAGCTCGCGAGGACGGGGGCGTCTCAGGGGTTTCCTCGAGCTGCGGCGCCCGTGGGGGTTTTCTCCCGAGGCACGACGAGGATCTCAGGGAGCCTCTCGTGCGGCGCCAGGGGAGTCAGGTCTCCATGCGCGTGGCGAGGGGGAGCGCGTCCTGGCTCTCGAGTCACGGGAGGGGACTAGGGCCTCGAGACGCGTTGAAGAAGGACTCTCGAGGTCTTTCTCGGGGGGCGGCGGGAAACCCTCGTTTCCCTCGCCTTCTGCCGGGGACCTTAGGGAACTTCCCGGGGTGCCTCTGAGAGGCGAGGGATCCTGTGGAGGTGGCGGGGCCCCTCGGGACTCCGCTGGGTCTGGCGCAACGGAAGAGGGCCTCACCTCGAGGGGAGACAGGAACCTCAGGCTTCCTCTGCGTTTCGGACTCCGACCGCAGGGTCCCTGCAGAGTTGGGACAGGAGAGTCAGGCCTCGTCTTGTCTGAGGAAGGGAACCTCGCTGGCCTCTCGAGTTGCTCAGGGGGTCTCAGGCCCCTCGTCGAGCTGTGTATGGAACCCGCGGGTCTTTGCGGACGATGCACGGGGGTGGCAGTGCCCCTTCGTGTTGTGCCTTCACCCACAGGGTTGCCTTCGAAGAGGGGTCCGGGCCTCGGGTCCTTCTCAAGAGCGGACCGGGGAATCGGGGGCGTTCGGCCTGTGGCCCCACCCACGTGGCTCGCCTCGAATTTCCTCGTGAGACCGGCCTCATCCTGAGGTGCGCCGGGAAGGCCGGGAACCCCTTCCAGACCACGCAGGGGAATCGCCTCTCCTGTCGCGATCAGGAGGGGAGAAGGGGCTCAGAGGAAGCGGTGCCGGGACCCTCGGTGTTCCCCTCGGGGGAACCCGGCGTGTCGGGGGACTTTTGGGGGTCGCAGGAAGGCTGTCAGGGACCGTCTCGCCCTTCAGGGCGGAACAGGGGACTTCCCTTGAGACGCCGTCGCGGGCAAGGGCCTCATCTTGCCAAGCGGTGGGAACCACGTGGTTTTTCTCGAGTTGCGGCGGCATTCTCGAGTTACGACGGGGATCTCAGCCTTCCCCTTGGGTTGGCCCTGGGAAGCCCAATCTTCCCCTCGGGTTGCGAGGGAAAGCTGGGGGTGGCGCTCGAGTCACTGCAGGGCCTAAGAGACCTCACCTAAGCGTGTGTCCGGGACCTAATTTTCCTCTCCAGGGAAGGCAGGGATCTCGGGGTTGCATTCCAGGCTCCCCCGGGGAGTCAGGCCTCGTCTCGAGGGGAAGCCAAGGACTCCGCTCTCCTCTCGAGTCGCGACGCGGGTCTCTTGGAGCCCCCTGAGCGGCCTCAAGGGAGTCCAGCCTCCTCTTCCGTTTGGAGAGAGGACCCGGGATTGCTCTCCAGGCCATGCAGGAAAAGAAGGCCCTCAGCTCGCGAGGACGGGGGCGTCTCAGGGGTTTCCTCGAGCTGCGGCGCCCGTGGGGGTTTTCTCCCGAGGCACGACGAGGATCTCAGGGAGCCTCTCGTGTGGCGCCAGGGGAGTCAGGTCTCCATGCGCGTGGCGAGGGGGAGCGCGTCCTGGCTCTCGAGTCACGGGAGGGGACTAGGGCCTCGAGACGCGTTGAAGAAGGACTCTCGAGGCCTTTGTCGGGGGGCGGCGGGAAACCCTCGTTTCCCTCGCCTTCTGCCGGGGACCTTAGGGAACTTCCCAGGGTGCCTCTGAGAGGCGAGGGATCCTGTGGAGGTGGCGGGGCCCCTCGGGACTCCGCTGGGTCTGGCGCAACGGAAGAGGGCCTCACCTCGAGGGGAGGCTGGAACCTCAGGCTTCCTCTGCGTTTCGGACTCCGACCGCAGGGTCCCTGCAGAGTTGGGACAGGAGAGTCAGGCCTCGTCTTGTCTGAGGAAGGGAACCCCGCTGGCCTCTCGAGTTGCTCAGGGGGTCTCAGGCCCCTCGTCGAGCTGTGTGTGGAACCCGCGGGTCTTTGCGGACGATGCACGGGGGTGGCAGTGCCCCTTGGTGTTGTGCCTTCAGCCACAGGGTTGCCTTCGAAGAGGGGTCCGGGCCTCGGGTCCTTCTCAAGAGCGGACCGGGGAATCGGGGGCGTTCGGCCTGTGGCCCCACCCACGTGGCTCGTCTCGAATTTCCTCGTGAGACCGGCCTCATCCTGAGGTGCGCCGGGAAGGCTGGGAACCCCTTCCAGACCACGCAGGGGAATCGCCTCTCCTGTCGCGATCAGGAGGGGAGAAGGGGCTCAGAGGAAGCGGTGCCGGGACCCTCGGTGTTCCCCTCGGGGGAACCCGGCGTGTCGGGGGACTTTTGGGGGTCGCAGGAAGGCTGTCAGGGACCGTCTCGCCCTTCAGGGCGGAACAGGGGACTTCCCTTGAGACGCCGTCGCGGGCAAGGGCCTCATCTTGCCAAGTGGTGGGAACCACATGGTTTTTCTCGAGTTGCGGCGGCATTCTCGAGTTACGACGGGGATCTCAGCCTTCCCCTTGGGTTGGCCCTGGGAAGCCCAATCTTCCCCTCGGGTTGCGAGGGAAAGCTGGGGGTGGCGCTCGAGTCACTGCAGGCCCTAAGAGACCTCACCTAAGCGTGTGTCCGGGACCTAATTTTCCTCTCCAGGGAAGGCAGGGATCTCGGGGTTGCATTCCAGGCTCCCCCGGGGAGTCAGGCCTCGTCTCGAGGGGAAGCCAAGGACTCCGCTCTCCTCTCGAGTCGCGACGCGGGTCTCTTGGAGCCCCCTGAGCGGCCTCAAGGGAGTCCAGCCTCCTCTTCCGTTTGGAGAGAGGACCCGGGATTGCTCTCCAGGCCATGCAGGAAAAGAAGGCCCTCAGCTCGCGAGGACGGGGGCGTCTCAGGGGTTTCCTCGAGCTGCGGCGCCCGTGGGGGTTTTCTCCCGAGGCACGACGAGGATCTCAGGGAGCCTCTCGTGCGGCGCCAGGGAAGTCAGGTCTCCATGCGCGTGGCCAGGGGGAGCGCGTCCTGGCTCTCGAGTCACGGGACTGGACTAGGGCCTCGAGACGCGTTGAAGAAGGACTCTCGAGATCTTTCTCGGGGGGCGGCGGGAAACCCTCGTGTCCCTCGCCTTCTGCCGGGGACCTTAGGGAACTTCCCAGGGTGCCTCTGAGAGGCGAGGGATCCTGTGGAGGTGGCGGGGCCCCTCGGGACTCCGCTGGGTCTGGCGCAACGGAAGAGGGCCTCACCTCGAGGGGAGGCAGGAACCTCAGGCTTCCTCTGCGTTTCGGACTCCGACCGCAGGGTCCCTGCAGAGTTGGGACAGGAGAGTCAGGCCTCGTCTTGTCTGAGGAAGGGAACCCCGCTGGCCTCTCGAGTTGCTCAGGGGGTCTCAGGCCCCTCGTCGAGCTGTGTGTGGAACCCGCGGGTCTTTGCGGACGATGCACGGGGGTGGCAGTGCCCCTTCGTGTTGTGCCTTCACCCACAGGGTTGCCTTCGAAGAGGGGTCCGGGCCTCGGGTCCTTCTCAAGAGCGGACCGGGGAATCGGGGGCGTTCGGCCTGTGGCCCCACCCCCGTGGCTCGTCTCGAATTTCCTCGTGAGACCGGCCTCATCCTGAGGTGCGCCGGGAAGGCCGGGAACCCCTTCCAGACCACGCAGGGGAATCGCCTCTCCTGTCGCGATCAGGAGGGGAGAAGGGGCTCAGAGGAAGCGGTGCCGGGACCCTCGGTGTTCCCCTCGGGGGAACCCGGCGTGTCGGGGGACTTTTGGGGGTCGCAGGAAGGCTGTCAGGGACCGTCTCGCCCTTCAGGGCGGAACAGGGGACTTCCCTTGAGACGCCGTCGCGGGCAAGGGCCTCATCTTGCCAAGCGGTGGGAACCACGTGGTTTTTCTCGAGTTGCGGCGGCATTCTCGAGTTACGACGGGGATCTCAGCCTTCCCCTTGGGTTGGCCCTGGGAAGCCCAATCTTCCCCTCGGGTTGCGAGGGAAAGCTGGGGGTGGCGCTCGAGTCACTGCAGGGCCTAAGAGACCTCACCTAAGTGTGTGTCCGGGACCTAATTTTCCTCTCCAGGGAAGGCAGGGATCTCGGGGTTGCATTCCAGGCTCCCCCGGGGAGTCAGGCCTCGTCTCGAGGGGAAGCCAAGGACTCCGCTCTCCTCTCGAGTCGCGACGCGGGTCTCTTGGAGCCCCCTGAGCGGCCTCAAGGGAGTCCAGCCTCCTCTTCCGTTTGGAGAGAGGACCCGGGATTGCTCTCCAGGCCATGCAGGAAAAGAAGGCCCTCAGCTCGCGAGGACGGGGGCGTCTCAGGGGTTTCCTCGAGCTGCGGCGCCCGTGGGGGTTTTCTCCCGAGGCGCGACGAGGATCTCAGGGAGCCTCTCGTGCGGCGCCAGGGGAGTCAGGTCTCCATGCGCGTGGCGAGGGGGAGCGCGTCCTGGCTCTCGAGTCACGGGAGGGGACTAGGGCCTCGAGACGCGTTGAAGAAGGACTCTCGAGGTCTTTCTCGGGGGGCGGCGGGAAACCCTCGTTTCCCTCGCCTTCTGCCGGGGACCTTAGGGAACTTCCCGGGGTGCCTCTGAGAGGCGAGGGATCCTGTGGAGGTGGCGGGGCCCCTCGGGACTCCGCTGGGTCTGGCGCAACGGAAGAGGGCCTCACCTCGAGGGGAGGCAGGAACCTCAGGCTTCCTCTCCGTTTCGGACTCCGACCGCAGGGTCCCTGCAGAGTTGGGACAGGAGAGTCAGGCCTCATCTTGTCTGAGGAAGGGAACCCCGCTGGCCTCTCGAGTTGCTCAGGGGGTCTCAGGCCCCTCGTCGAGCTGTGTGTGGAACCCGCGGGTCTTTGCGGACGATGCACGGGGGTGGCAGTGCCCCTTCGTGTTGTGCCTTCAGCCACAGGGTTGCCTTCGAAGAGGGGTCCGGGCCTCGGGTCCTTCTCAAGAGCGGACCGGGGAATCGGGGGCGTTCGGCCTGTGGCCCCACCCACGTGGCTCGTCTCGAATTTCCTCGTGAGACCGGCCTCATCCTGAGGTGCGCCGGGAAGGCTGGGAACCCCTTCCAGACCACGCAGGGGAATCGCCTCTCCTGTCGCGATCAGGAGGGGAGAAGGGGCTCAGAGGAAGCGGTGCCGGGACCCTCGGTGTTCCCCTCGGGGGAACCCGGCGTGTCGGGGGACTTTTGGGGGTCGCAGGAAGGCTGTCAGGGACCGTCTCGCCCTTCAGGGCGGAACAGGGGACTTCCCTTGAGACGCCGTCGCGGGCAAGGGCCTCATCTTGCCAAGTGGTGGGAACCACATGGTTTTTCTCGAGTTGCGGCGGCATTCTCGAGTTACGACGGGGATCTCAGCCTTCCCCTTGGGTTGGCCCTGGGAAGCCCAATCTTCCCCTCGGGTTGCGAGGGAAAGCTGGGGGTGGCGCTCGAGTCACTGCAGGGCCTAAGAGACCTCACCTAAGCGTGTGTCCGGGACCTAATTTTCCTCTCCAGGGAAGGCAGGGATCTCGGGGTTGCATTCCAGGCTCCCCCGGGGAGTCAGGCCTCGTCTCGAGGGGAAGCCAAGGACTCCGCTCTCCTCTCGAGTCGCGACGCGGGTCTCTTGGAGCCCCCTGAGCGGCCTCAAGGGAGTCCAGCCTCCTCTTCCGTTTGGAGAGAGGACCCGGGATTGCTCTCCAGGCCATGCAGGAAAAGAAGGCCCTCAGCTCGCGAGGACGGGGGCGTCTCAGGGGTTTCCTCGAGCTGCGGCGCCCGTGGGGGTTTTCTCCCGAGGCACGACGAGGATCTCAGGGAGCCTCTCGTGCGGCGCCAGGGAAGTCAGGTCTCCATGCGCGTGGCCAGGGGGAGCGCGTCCTGGCTCTCGAGTCACGGGACTGGACTAGGGCCTCGAGACGCGTTGAAGAAGGACTCTCGAGATCTTTCTCGGGGGGCGGCGGGAAACCCTCGTGTCCCTCGCCTTCTGCCGGGGACATTAGGGAACTTCCCAGGGTGCCTCTGAGAGGCGAGGGATCCTGTGGAGGTGGCGGGGCCCCTCGGGACTCCGCTGGGTCTGGCGCAACGGAAGAGGGCCTCACCTCGAGGGGAGGCAGGAACCTCAGACTTCCTCTGCGTTTCGGACTCCGACCGCAGGGTCCCTGCAGAGTTGGGACAGGAGAGTCAGGCCTCGTCTTGTCTGAGGAAGGGAACCCCGCTGGCCTCTCGAGTTGCTCAGGGGGTCTCAGGCCCCTCGTCGAGCTGTGTGTGGAACCCGCGGGTCTTTGCGGACGATGCACGGGGGTGGCAGTGCCCCTTCGTGTTGTGCCTTCACCCACAGGGTTGCCTTCGAAGAGGGGTCCGGGCCTCGGGTCCTTCTCAAGAGCGGACCGGGGAATCGGGGGCGTTCGGCCTGTGGCCCCACCCACGTGGCTCGGCTCGAATTTCCTCGTGAGACCGGCCTCATCCTGAGGTGCGCCGGGAAGGCCGGGAACCCCTTCCAGACCACGCAGGGGAATCGCCTCTCCTGTCGCGATCAGGAGGGGAGAAGGGGCTCAGAGGAAGCGGTGCCGGGACCCTCGGTGTTCCCCTCGGGGGAACCCGGCGTGTCGGGGGACTTTTGGGGGTCGCAGGAAGGCTGTCAGGGACCGTCTCGCCCTTCAGGGCGGAACAGGGGACTTCCCTTGAGACGCCGTCGCGGGCAAGGGCCTCATCTTGCCAAGCGGTGGGAACCACGTGGTTTTTCTCGAGTTGCGGCGGCATTCTCGAGTTACGACGGGGATCTCAGCCTTCCCCTTGGGTTGGCCCTGGGAAGCCCAATCTTCCCCTCGGGTTGCGAGGGAAAGCTGGGGGTGGCGCTCGAGTCACTGCAGGGCCGAAGAGACCTCACCTAAGCGTGTGTCCGGGACCTAATTTTCCTCTCCAGGGAAGGCAGGGATCTCGGGGTTGCATTCCAGGCTCCCCCGGGGAGTCAGGCCTCGTCTCGAGGGGAAGCCAAGGACTCCGCTCTCCTCTCGAGTCGCGACGCGGGTCTCTTGGAGCCCCCTGAGCGGCCTCAAGGGAGTCCAGCCTCCTCTTCCGTTTGGAGAGAGGACCCGGGATTGCTCTCCAGGCCATGCAGGAAAAGAAGGCCCTCAGCTCGCGAGGACGGGGGCGTCTCAGGGGTTTCCTCGAGCTGCGGCGCCCGTGGGGGTTTTCTCCCGAGGCACGACGAGGATCTCAGGGAGCCTCTCGTGCGGCGCCAGGGGAGTCAGGTCTCCATGCGCGTGGCGAGGGGGAGCGCGTCCTGGCTCTCGAGTCACGGGAGGGGACTAGGGCCTCGAGACGCGTTGAAGAAGGACTCTCGAGGTCTTTCTGGGGGGCGGCGGGAAACCCTCGTTTCCCTCGCCTTCTGCCGGGGACCTTAGGGAACTTCCCGGGGTGCCTCTGAGAGGCGAGGGATCCTGTGGAGGTGGCGGGGCCCCTCGGGACTCCGCTGGGTCTGGCGCAACGGAAGAGGGCCTCACCTCGAGGGGAGGCAGGAACCTCAGGCTTCCTCTCCGTTTCGGACTCCGACCGCAGGGTCCCTGCAGAGTTGGGACAGGAGAGTCAGGCCTCGTCTTGTCTGAGGAAGGGAACCCCGCTGGCCTCTCGAGTTGCTCAGGGGGTCTCAGGCCCCTCGTCGAGCTGTGTGTGGAACCCGCGGGTCTTTGCGGACGATGCACGGGGGTGGCAGTGCCCCTTCGTGTTGTGCCTTCAGCCACAGGGTTGCCTTCGAAGAGGGGTCCGGGCCTCGGGTCCTTCTCAAGAGCGGACCGGGGAATCGGGGGCGTTCGGCCTGTGGCCCCACCCACGTGGCTCGTCTCGAATTTCCTCGTGAGACCGGCCTCATCCTGAGGTGCGCCGGGAAGGCCGGGAACCCCTTCCAGACCACGCAGGGGAATCGCCTCTCCTGTCGCGATCAGGAGGGGAGAAGGGGCTCAGAGGAAGCGGTGCCGGGACCCTCGGTGTTCCCCTCGGGGGAACCCGGCGTGTCGGGGGACTTTTGGGGGTCGCAGGAAGGCTGTCAGGGACCGTCTCGCCCTTCAGGGCGGAACAGGGGACTTCCCTTGAGACGCCGTGGCGGGCAAGGGCCTCATCTTGCCAAGCGGTGGGAACCACGTGGTTTTTCTCGAGTTGCGGCGGCATTCTCGAGTTACGACGGGGATCTCAGCCTTCCCCTTGGGTTGGCCCTGGGAAGCCCAATCTTCCCCTCGGGTTGCGAGGGAAAGCTGGGGGTGGCGCTCGAGTCACTGCAGGGCCTAAGAGACCTCACCTAAGCGTGTGTCCGGGACCTAATTTTCCTCTCCAGGGAAGGCAGGGATCTCGGGGTTGCATTCCAGGCTCCCCCGGGGAGTCAGGCCTCGTGTCGAGGGGAAGCCAAGGACTCCGCTCTCCTCTCGAGTCGCGACGCGGGTCTCTTGGAGCCCCCTGAGCGGCCTCAAGGGAGTCCAGCCTCCTCTTCCGTTTGGAGAGAGGACCCGGGATTGCTCTCCAGGCCATGCAGGAAAAGAAGGCCCTCAGCTCGCGAGGACGGGGGCGTCTCAGGGGTTTCCTCGAACTGCGGCGCCCGTGGGGGTTTTCTCCCGAGGCACGACGAGGATCTCAGGGAGCCTCTCGTGCGGCGCCAGGGGAGTCAGGTCTCCATGCGCGTGGCGAGGGGGAGCGCGTCCTGGCTCTCGAGTCACGGGAGGGGACTAGGGCCTCGAGACGCGTTGAAGAAGGACTCTCGAGGTCTTTGTCGGGGGGCGGCGGGAAACCCTCGTTTCCCTCGCCTTCTGCCGGGGACCTTAGGGAACTTCCCGGGGTGCCTCTGAGAGGCGAGGGATCCTGTGGAGGTGGCGGGGCCCCTCGGGACTCCGCTGGGTCTGGCGCAACGGAAGAGGGCCTCACCTCGAGGGGAGGCAGGAACCTCAGGCTTCCTCTGCGTTTCGGACTCCGACCGCAGGGTCCCTGCAGAGTTGGGACAGGAGAGTCAGGCCTCGTCTTGTCTGAGGAAGGGAACCCCGCTGGCCTCTCGAGTTGCTCAGGGGGTCTCAGGCCCCTCGTCGAGCTGTGTGTGGAACCCGCGGGTCTTTGCGGACGATGCACGGGGGTGGCAGTGCCCCTTCGTGTTGTGCCTTCACCCACAGGGTTGCCTTCGAAGAGGGGTCCGGGCCTCGGGTCCTTCTCAAGAGCGGACCGGGGAATCGGGGGCGTTCGGCCTGTGGCCCCACCCCCGTGGCTCGTCTCGAATTTCCTCGTGAGACCGGCCTCATCCTGAGGTGCGCCGGGAAGGCCGGGAACCCCTTCCAGACCACGCAGGGGAATCGCCTCTCCTGTCGCGATCAGGAGGGGAGAAGGGGCTCAGAGGAAGCGGTGCCGGGACCCTCGGTGTTCCCCTCGGGGGAACCCGGCGTGTCGGGGGACTTTTGGGGGTCGCAGGAAGGCTGTCAGGGACCGTCTCGCCCTTCAGGGCGGAACAGGGGACTTCCCTTGAGACGCCGTCGCGGGCAAGGGCCTCATCTTGCCAAGCGGTGGGAACCACGTGGTTTTTCTCGAGTTGCGGCGGCATTCTCGAGTTACGACGGGGATCTCAGCCTTCCCCTTGGGTTGGCCCTGGGAAGCCCAATCTTCCCCTCGGGTTGCGAGGGAAAGCTGGGGGTGGCGCTCGAGTCACTGCAGGGCCTAAGAGACCTCACCTAAGTGTGTGTCCGGGACCTAATTTTCCTCTCCAGGGAAGGCAGGGATCTCGGGGTTGCATTCCAGGCTCCCCCGGGGAGTCAGGCCTCGTCTCGAGGGGAAGCCAAGGACTCCGCTCTCCTCTCGAGTCGCGACGCGGGTCTCTTGGAGCCCCCTGAGCGGCCTCAAGGGAGTCCAGCCTCCTCTTCCGTTTGGAGAGAGGACCCGGGATTGCTCTCCAGGCCATGCAGGAAAAGAAGGCCCTCAGCTCGCGAGGACGGGGGCGTCTCAGGGGTTTCCTCGAGCTGCGGCGCCCGTGGGGGTTTTCTCCCGAGGCGCGACGAGGATCTCAGGGAGCCTCTCGTGCGGCGCCAGGGGAGTCAGGTCTCCATGCGCGTGGCGAGGGGGAGCGCGTCCTGGCTCTCGAGTCACGGGAGGGGACTAGGGCCTCGAGACGCGTTGAAGAAGGACTCTCGAGGTCTTTCTCGGGGGGCGGCGGGAAACCCTCGTTTCCCTCGCCTTCTGCCGGGGACCTTAGGGAACTTCCCGGGGTGCCTCTGAGAGGCGAGGGATCCTGTGGAGGTGGCGGGGCCCCTCGGGACTCCGCTGGGTCTGGCGCAACGGAAGAGGGCCTCACCTCGAGGGGAGGCAGGAACCTCAGGCTTCCTCTCCGTTTCGGACTCCGACCGCAGGGTCCCTGCAGAGTTGGGACAGGAGAGTCAGGCCTCGTCTTGTCTGAGGAAGGGAACCCCGCTGGCCTCTCGAGTTGCTCAGGGGGTCTCAGGCCCCTCGTCGAGCTGTGTGTGGAACCCGCGGGTCTTTGCGGACGATGCACGGGGGTGGCAGTGCCCCTTCGTGTTGTGCCTTCACCCACAGGGTTGCCTTCGAAGAGGGGTCCGGGCCTCGGGTCCTTCTCAAGAGCGGACCGGGGAATCGGGGGCGTTCGGCCTGTGGCCCCACCCACGTGGCTCGCCTCGAATTTCCTCGTGAGACCGGCCTCATCCTGAGGTGCGCCGGGAAGGCCGGGAACCCCTTCCAGACCACGCAGGGGAATCGCCTCTCCTGTCGCGATCAGGAGGGGAGAAGGGGCTCAGAGGAAGCGGTGCCGGGACCCTCGGTGTTCCCCTCGGGGGAACCCGGCGTGTCGGGGGACTTTTGGGGGTCGCAGGAAGGCTGTCAGGGACCGTCTCGCCCTTCAGGGCGGAACAGGGGACTTCCCTTGAGACGCCGTCGCGGGCAAGGGCCTCATCTTGCCAAGCGGTGGGAACCACGTGGTTTTTCTCGAGTTGCGGCGGCATTCTCGAGTTACGACGGGGATCTCAGCCTTCCCCTTGGGTTGGCCCTGGGAAGCCCAATCTTCCCCTCGGGTTGCGAGGGAAAGCTGGGGGTGGCGCTTGAGTCACTGCAGGGCCTAAGAGACCTCACCTAAGCGTGTGTCCGGGACCTAATTTTCCTCTCCAGGGAAGGCAGGGATCTCGGGGTTGCATTCCAGGCTCCCCCGGGGAGTCAGGCCTCGTCTCGAGGGGAAGCCAAGGACTCCGCTCTCCTCTCGAGTCGCGACGCGGGTCTCTTGGAGCCCCCTGAGCGGCCTCAAGGGAGTCCAGCCTCCTCTTCCGTTTGGAGAGAGGACCCGGGATTGCTCTCCAGGCCATGCAGGAAAAGAAGGCCCTCAGCTCGCGAGGACGGGGGCGTCTCAGGGGTTTCCTCGAGCTGCGGCGCCCGTGGGGGTTTTCTCCCGAGGCACGACGAGGATCTCAGGGAGCCTCTCGTGCGGCGCCAGGGGAGTCAGGTCTCCATGCGCGTGGCGAGGGGGAGCGCGTCCTGGCTCTCGAGTCACGGGAGGGGACTAGGGCCTCGAGACGCGTTGAAGAAGGACTCTCGAGGTCTTTCTGGGGGGCGGCGGGAAACCCTCGTTTCCCTCGCCTTCTGCCGGGGACCTTAGGGAACTTCCCGGGGTGCCTCTGAGAGGCGAGGGATCCTGTGGAGGTGGCGGGGCCCCTCGGGACTCCGCTGGGTCTGGCGCAACGGAAGAGGGCCTCACCTCGAGGGGAGGCAGGAACCTCAGGCTTCCTCTGCGTTTCGGACTCCGACCGCAGGGTCCCTGCAGAGTTGGGACAGGAGAGTCAGGCCTCGTCTTGTCTGAGGAAGGGAACCCCGCTGGCCTCTCGAGTTGCTCAGGGGGTCTCAGGCCCCTCGTCGAGCTGTGTGTGGAACCCGCGGGTCTTTGCGGACGATGCACGGGGGTGGCAGTGCCCCTTCGTGTTGTGCCTTCACCCACAGGGTTGCCTTCGAAGAGGGGTCCGGGCCTCGGGTCCTTCTCAAGAGCGGACCGGGGAATCGGGGGCGTTCGGCCTGTGGCCCCACCCACGTGGCTCGGCTCGAATTTCCTCGTGAGACCGGCCTCATCCTGAGGTGCGCCGGGAAGGCCGGGAACCCCTTCCAGACCACGCAGGGGAATCGCCTCTCCTGTCGCGATCAGGAGGGGAGAAGGGGCTCAGAGGAAGCGGTGCCGGGACCCTCGGTGTTCCCCTCGGGGGAACCCGGCGTGTCGGGGGACTTTTGGGGGTCGCAGGAAGGCTGTCAGGGACCGTCTCGCCCTTCAGGGCGGAACAGGGGACTTCCCTTGAGACGCCGTCGCGGGCAAGGGCCTCATCTTGCCAAGCGGTGGGAACCACGTGGTTTTTCTCGAGTTGCGGCGGCATTCTCGAGTTACGACGGGGATCTCAGCCTTCCCCTTGGGTTGGCCCTGGGAAGCCCAATCTTCCCCTCGGGTTGCGAGGGAAAGCTGGGGGTGGCGCTCGAGTCACTGCAGGGCCTAAGAGACCTCACCTAAGCGTGTGTCCGGGACCTAATTTTCCTCTCCAGGGAAGGCAGGGATCTCGGGGTTGCATTCCAGGCTCCCCCGGGGAGTCAGGCCTCGTGTCGAGGGGAAGCCAAGGACTCCGCTCTCCTCTCGAGTCGCGACGCGGGTCTCTTGGAGCCCCCTGAGCGGCCTCAAGGGAGTCCAGCCTCCTCTTCCGTTTGGAGAGAGGACCCGGGATTGCTCTCCAGGCCATGCAGGAAAAGAAGGCCCTCAGCTCGCGAGGACGGGGGCGTCTCAGGGGTTTCCTCGAACTGCGGCGCCCGTGGGGGTTTTCTCCCGAGGCACGACGAGGATCTCAGGGAGCCTCTCGTGCGGCGCCAGGGGAGTCAGGTCTCCATGCGCGTGGCGAGGGGGAGCGCGTCCTGGCTCTCGAGTCACGGGAGGGGACTAGGGCCTCGAGACGTGTTGAAGAAGGACTCTCGAGGTCTTTGTCGGGGGGCGGCGGGAAACCCTCGTTTCCCTCGCCTTCTGCCGGGGACCTTAGGGAACTTCCCGGGGTGCCTCTGAGAGGCGAGGGATCCTGTGGAGGTGGCGGGGCCCCTCGGGACTCCGCTGGGTCTGGCGCAACGGAAGAGGGCCTCACCTCGAGGGGAGGCAGGAACCTCAGGCTTCCTCTGCGTTTCGGACTCCGACCGCAGGGTCCCTGCAGAGTTGGGACAGGAGAGTCAGGCCTCGTCTTGTCTGAGGAAGGGAACCCCGCTGGCCTCTCGAGTTGCTCAGGGGGTCTCAGGCCCCTCGTCGAGCTGTGTGTGGAACCCGCGGGTCTTTGCGGACGATGCACGGGGGTGGCAGTGCCCCTTCGTGTTGTGCCTTCACCCACAGGGTTGCCTTCGAAGAGGGGTCCAGGCCTCGGGTCCTTCTCAAGAGCGGACCGGGGAATCGGGGGCGTTCGGCCTGTGGCCCCACCCACGTGGCTCATCTCGAATTTCCTCGTGAGACCGGCCTCATCCTGAGGTGCGCCGGGAAGGCCGGGAACCCCTTCCAGACCACGCAGGGGAATCGCCTCTCCTGTCGCGATCAGGAGGGGAGAAGGGGCTCAGAGGAAGCGGTGCCGGGACCCTCGGTGTTCCCCTCGGGGAACCCGGCGTGTCGGGGGACTTTTGGGGGTCGCAGGAAGGCTGTCAGGGACCGTCTCGCCCTTCAGGGCGGAACAGGGGACTTCCCTTGAGACGCCGTCGCGGGCAAGGGCCTCATCTTGCCAAGCGGTGGGAACCACGTGGTTTTTCTCGAGTTGCGGCGGCATTCTCGAGTTACGACGGGGATCTCAGCCTTCCCCTTGGGTTGGCCCTGGGAAGCCCAATCTTCCCCTCGGGTTGCGAGGGAAAGCTGGGGGTGGCGCGCGAGTCACTGCAGGGCCTAAGAGACCTCACCTAAGCGTGTGTCCGGGACCTAATTTTCCTCTCCAGGGAAGGCAGGGATCTCGGGGTTGCATTCCAGGCTCCCCCGGGGAGTCAGGCCTCGTCTCGAGGGGAAGCCAAGGACTCCGCTCTCCTCTCGAGTCGCGACGCGGGTCTCTTGGAGCCCCCTGAGCGGCCTCAAGGGAGTCCAGCCTCCTCTTCCGTTTGGAGAGAGGACCCGGGATTGCTCTCCAGGCCATGCAGGAAAAGAAGGCCCTCAGCTCGCGAGGACGGGGGCGTCTCAGGGGTATCCTCGAGCTGCGGCGCCCGTGGGGGTTTTCTCCCGAGGCGCGACGAGGATCTCAGGGAGACTCTCGTGCGGCGCCAGGGAAGTCAGGTCTCCATGCGCGTGGCGAGGGGGAGCGCGTCCTGGCTCTCGAGTCACGGGAGGGGACTAGGGCCTCGAGACGCGTTGAAGAAGGACTCTCGAGGTCTTTGTCGGGGGGCGGCGGGAAACCCTCGTTTCCCTCGCCTTCTGCCGGGGACCTTAGGGAACTTCCCAGGGTGCCTCTGAGAGGCGAGGGATCCTGTGGAGGTGGCGGGGCCCCTCGGGACTCCGCTGGGTCTGGCGCAACGGAAGAGGGCCTCACCTCGAGGGGAGGCAGGAACCTCAGGCTTCCTCTGCGTTTCGGACTCCGACCGCAGGGTCCCTGCAGAGTTGGGACAGGAGAGTCAGGCCTCGTCTTGTCTGAGGAAGGGAACCCCGCTGGCCTCTCGAGTTGCTCAGGGGGTCTCAGGCCCCTCGTCGAGCTGTGTGTGGAACCCGCGGGTCTTTGCGGACGATGCACGGGGGTGGCAGTGCCCCTTCGTGTTGTGCCTTCAGCCACAGGGTTGCCTTCGAAGAGGGGTCCGGGCCTCGGGTCCTTCTCAAGAGCGGACCGGGGAATCGGGGGCGTTCGGCCTGTGGCCCCACCCACGTGGCTCGGCTCGAATTTCCTCGTGAGACCGGCCTCATCCTGAGGTGCGCCGGGAAGGCCGGGAACCCCTTCCAGACCACGCAGGGGAATCGCCTCTCCTGTCGCGATCAGGAGGGGAGAAGGGGCTCAGAGGAAGCGGTGCCGGGACCCTCGGTGTTCCCCTCGGGGGAAGCCGGCGTGTCGGGGGACTTTTGGGGGTCGCAGGAAGGCTGTCAGGGACCGTCTCGCCCTTCAGGGCGGAACAGGGGACTTCCCTTGAGACGCCGTCGCGGGCAAGGGCCTCATCTTGCCAAGCGGTGGGAACCACGTGGTTTTTCTCGAGTTGCGGCGGCATTCTCGAGTTACGACGGGGATCTCAGCCTTCCCCTTGGGTTGGCCCTGGGAAGCCCAATCTTCCCCTCGGGTTGCGAGGGAAAGCTGGGGGTGGCGCTCGAGTCACTGCAGGGCCTAAGAGACCTCACCTAAGCGTGTGTCCGGGACCTAATTTTCCTCTCCAGGGAAGGCAGGGATCTCGGGGTTGCATTCCAGGCTCCCCCGGGGAGTCAGGCCTCGTCTCGAGGGGAAGCCAAGGACTCCGCTCTCCTCTCGAGTCGCGACGCGGGTCTCTTGGAGCCCCCTGAGCGGCCTCAAGGGAGTCCAGCCTCCTCTTCCGTTTGGAGAGAGGACCCGGGATTGCTCTCCAGGCCATGCAGGAAAAGAAGGCCCTCAGCTCGCGAGGACGGGGGCGTCTCAGGGGTTTCCTCGAGCTGCGGCGCCCGTGGGGGTTTTCTCCCGAGGCACGACGAGGATCTCAGGGAGCCTCTCGTGCGGCGCCAGGGAAGTCAGGTCTCCATGCGCGTGGCGAGGGGGAGCGCGTCCTGGCTCTCGAGTTCACGGGAGGGGACTAGGGCCTCGAGACGCGTTGAAGAAGGACTCTCGAGGTCTTTGTCGGGGGGCGGCGGGAAACCCTCGTTTCCCTCGCCTTCTGCCGGGGACCTTAGGGAACTTCCCAGGGTGCCTCTGAGAGGCGAGGGATCCTGTGGAGGTGGCGGGGCCCCTCGGGACTCCGCTGGGTCTGGCGCAACGGAAGAGGGCCTCACCTCGAGGGGAGGCAGGAACCTCAGGCTTCCTCTGCGTTTCGGACTCCGACCGCAGGGTCCCTGCAGAGTTGGGACAGGAGAGTCAGGCCTCGTCTTGTCTGAGGAAGGGAACCCCGCTGGCCTCTCGAGTTGCTCAGGGGGTCTCAGGCCCCTCGTCGAGCTGTGTGTGGAACCCGCGGGTCTTTGCGGACGATGCACGGGGGTGGCAGTGCCCCTTCGTGTTGTGCCTTCACCCACAGGGTTGCCTTCGAAGAGGGGTCCGGGCCTCGGGTCCTTCTCAAGAGCGGACCGGGGAATCGGGGGCGTTCGGCCTGTGGCCCCACCCACGTGGCTCGGCTCGAATTTCCTCGTGAGACCGGCCTCATCCTGAGGTGCGCCGGGAAGGCCGGGAACCCCTTCCAGACCACGCAGGGGAATCGCCTCTCCTGTCGCGATCAGGAGGGGAGAAGGGGCTCAGAGGAAGCGGTGCCGGGACCCTCGGTGTTCCCCTCGGGGAACCCGGCGTGTCGGGGGACTTTTGGGGGTCGCAGGAAGGCTGTCAGGGACCGTCTCGCCCTTCAGGGCGGAACAGGGGACTTCCCTTGAGACGCTGTCGCGGGCAAGGGCCTCATCTTGCCAAGCGGTGGGAACCACGTGGTTTTTCTCGAGTTGCGGCGGCATTCTCGAGTTACGACGGGGATCTCAGCCTTCCCCTTGGGTTGGCCCTGGGAAGCCCAATCTTCCCCTCGGGTTGCGAGGGAAAGCTGGGGGTGGCGCTCGAGTCACTGCAGGGCCTAAGAGACCTCACCTAAGCGTGTGTCCGGGACCTAATTTTCCTCTCCAGGGAAGGCAGGGATCTCGGGGTTGCATTCCAGGCTCCCCCGGGGAGTCAGGCCTCGTCTCGAGGGGAAGCCAAGGACTCCGCTCTCCTCTCGAGTCGCGACGCGGGTCTCTTGGAGCCCCCTGAGCGGCCTCAAGGGAGTCCAGCCTCCTCTTCCGTTTGGAGAGAGGACCCGGGATTGCTCTCCAGGCCATGCAGGAAAAGAAGGCCCTCAGCTCGCGAGGACGGGGGCGTCTCAGGGGTTTCCTCGAGCTGCGGCGCCCGTGGGGGTTTTCTCCCGAGGCACGACGAGGATCTCAGGGAGCCTCTCGTGCGGCGCCAGGAAAGTCAGGTCTCCATGCGCGTGGCGAGGGGGAGCGCGTCCTGGCTCTCGAGTCACGGGAGGGGACTAGGGCCTCGAGACGCGTTGAAGAAGGACTCTCGAGGTCTTTGTCGGGGGGCGGCGGGAAACCCTCGTTTCCCTCGCCTTCTGCCGGGGACCTTAGGGAACTTGCCAGGGTGCCTCTGAGAGGCGAGGGATCCTGTGGAGGTGGCGGGGCCCCTCGGGACTCCGCTGGGTCTGGCGCAACGGAAGAGGGCCTCACCTCGAGGGGAGGCAGGAACCTCAGGCTTCCTCTGCGTTTCGGACTCCGACCGCAGGGTCCCTGCAGAGTTGGGACAGGAGAGTCAGGCCTCGTCTTGTCTGAGGAAGGGAACCCCGCTGGCCTCTCGAGTTGCTCAGGGGGTCTCAGGCCCCTCGTCGAGCTGTGTGTGGAACCCGCGGGTCTTTGCGGACGATGCACGGGGGTGGCAGTGCCCCTTCGTGTTGTGCCTTCACCCACAGGGTTGCCTTCGAAGAGGGGTCCGGGCCTCGGGTCCTTCTCAAGAGCGGACCGGGGAATCGGGGGCGTTCGGCCTGTGGCCCCACCCACGTGGCTCGGCTCGAATTTCCTCGTGAGACCGGCCTCATCCTGAGGTGCGCCGGGAAGGCCGGGAACCCCTTCCAGACCACGCAGGGGAATCGCCTCTCCTGTCGCGATCAGGAGGGGAGAAGGGGCTCAGAGGAAGCGGTGCCGGGAACCTCGGTGTTCCCCTCGGGGGAACCCGGCGTGTCGGGGGACTTTTGGGGGTCGCAGGAAGGCGGTCAGGGACCGTCTCGCCCTTCAGGGCGGAACAGGGGACTTCCCTTGAGACGCCGTCGCGGGCAAGGGCCTCATCTTGCCAAGCGGTGGGAACCACGTGGTTTTTCTCGAGTTGCGGCGGCATTCTCGAGTTACGACGGGGATCTCAGCCTTCCCCTTGGGTTGGCCCTGGGAAGCCCAATCTTCCCCTCGGGTTGCGAGGGAAAGCTGGGGGTGGCGCTCGAGTCACTGCAGGGCCTAAGAGACCTCACCTAAGCGTGTGTCCGGGACCTAATTTTCCTCTCCAGGGAAGGCAGGGATCTCGGGGTTGCATTCCAGGCTCCCCCGGGGAGTCAGGCCTCGTCTCGAGGGGAAGCCAAGGACTCCGCTCTCCTCTCGAGTCGCGACGCGGGTCTCTTGGAGCCCCCTGAGCGGCCTCAAGGGAGTCCAGCCTCCTCTTCCGTTTGGAGAGAGGACCCGGGATTGCTCTCCAGGCCATGCAGGAAAAGAAGGCCCTCAGCTCGCGAGGACGGGGGCGTCTCAGGGGTTTCCTCGAGCTGCGGCGCCCGTGGGGGTTTTCTCCCGAGGCACGACGAGGATCTCAGGGAGCCTCTCGTGCGGCGCCAGGGAAGTCAGGTCTCCATGCGCGTGGCGAGGGGGAGCGCGTCCTGGCTCTCGAGTCACGGGAGGGGACTAGGGCCTCGAGACGCGTTGAAGAAGGACTCTCGAGGTCTTTGTCGGGGGGCGGCGGGAAACCCTCGTTTCCCTCGCCTTCTGCCGGGGACCTTAGGGAACTTCCCGGGGTGCCTCTGAGAGGCGAGGGATCATGTGGAAGTGGCGGGGCCCCTCGGGACTCCGCTGGGTCTGGCGCAACGGAAGAGGGCCTCACCTCGAGGGGAGGCAGGAACCTCAGGCTTCCTCTGCGTTTCGGACTCCGACCGCAGGGTCCCTGCAGAGTTGGGACAGGAGAGTCAGGCCTCGTCTTGTCTGAGGAAGGGAACCCCGCTGGCCTCTCGAGTTGCTCAGGGGGTCTCAGGCCCCTCGTCGAGCTGTGTGTGGCACCCGCGGGTCTTTGCGGACGATGCACGGGGGTGGCAGTGCCCCTTCGTGTTGTGCCTTCACCCACAGGGTTGCCTTCGAAGAGGGGTCCGGGCCTCGGGTCCTTCTCAAGAGCGGACCGGGGAATCGGGGGCGTTCGGCCTGTGGCCCCACCCACGTGGCTCGGCTCGAATTTCCTCGTGAGACCGGCCTCATCCTGAGGTGCGCCGGGAAGGCCGGGAACCCCTTCCAGACCACGCAGGGGAATCGCCTCTCCTGTCGCGATCAGGAGGGGAGAAGGGGCTCAGAGGAAGCGGTGCCGGGACCCTCGGTGTTCCCCTCGGGGGAAGCCGGCGTGTCGGGGGAATTTTGGGGGTCGCAGGAAGGCTGTCAGGGACCGTCTCGCCCTTCAGGGCGGAACAGGGGACTTCCCTTGAGACGCCGTCGCGGGCAAGGGCCTCATCTTGCCAAGCGGTGGGAACCACGTGGTTTTTCTCGAGTTGCGGCGGCATTCTCGAGTTACGACGGGGATCTCAGCCTTCCCCTTGGGTTGGCCCTGGGAAGCCCAATCTTCCCCTCGGGTTGCGAGGGAAAGCTGGGGGTGGCGCTCGAGTCACTGCAGGGCCTAAGAGACCTCACCTAAGCGTGTGTCCGGGACCTAATTTTCCTCTCCAGGGAAGGCAGGGATCTCGGGGTTGCATTCCAGGCTCCCCCGGGGAGTCAGGCCTCGTCTCGAGGGGAAGCCAAGGACTCCGCTCTCCTCTCGAGTCGCGACGCGGGTCTCTTGGAGCCCCCTGAGCGGCCTCAAGGGAGTCCAGCCTCCTCTTCCGTTTGGAGAGAGGACCCGGGATTGCTCTCCAGGCCATGCAGGAAAAGAAGGCCCTCAGCTCGCGAGGACGGGGGCGTCTCAGGGGTTTCCTCGAGCTGCGGCGCCCGTGGGGGTTTTCTCCCGAGGCACGACGAGGATCTCAGGGAGCCACTCGTGCGGCGCCAGGGAAGTCAGGTCTCCATGCGCGTGGCGAGGGGGAGCGCGTCCTGGCTCTCGAGTCACGGGACGGGACTAGGGCTTCGAGACGCGTTGAAGAAGGACTCTCGAGGTCTTTGTCGGGGGGCGGCGGGAAACCCTCGTGTCCCTCGCCTTCTGCCGGGGACCTTAGGGAACTTCCCAGGGTGCCTCTGAGAGGCGAGGGATCCTGTGGAGGTGGCGGGGCCCCTCGGGACTCCGCTGGGTCTGGCGCAACGGAAGAGGGCCTCACCTCGAGGGGAGGCAGGAACCTCAGGCTTCCTCTGCGTTTCGGACTCCGACCGCAGGGTCCCTGCAGAGTTGGGACAGGAGAGTCAGGCCTCGTCTTGTCTGAGGAAGGGAACCCCGCTGGCCTCTCGAGTTGCTCAGGGGGTCTCAGGCCCCTCGTCGAGCTGTGTGTGGAACCCGCGGGTCTTTGCGGACGATGCACGGGGGTGGCAGTGCCCCTTCGTGTTGTGCCTTCACCCACAGGGTTGCCTTCGAAGAGGGGTCCGGGCCTCGGGTCCTTCTCAAGAGCGGACCGGGGAATCGGGGGCGTTCGGCCTGTGGCCCCACCCACGTGGCTCGGCTCGAATTTCCTCGTGAGACCGGCCTCATCCTGAGGTGCGCCGGGAAGGCCGGGAACCCCTTCCAGACCACGCAGGGGAATCGCCTCTCCTGTCGCGATCAGGAGGGGAGAAGGGGCTCAGAGGAAGCGGTGCCGGGACCCTCGGTGTTCCCCTCGGGGGAACCCGGCGTGTCGGGGGACTTTTGGGGGTCGCAGGAAGGCTGTCAGGGACCGTCTCGCCCTTCAGGGCGGAACAGGGGACTTCCCTTGAGACGCCGTCGCGGGCAAGGGCCTCATCTTGCCAAGCGGTGGGAACCACGTGGTTTTTCTCGAGTTGCGGCGGCATTCTCGAGTTACGACGGGGATCGCAGCCTTCCCCTTGGGTTGGCCCTGGGAAGCCCAATCTTCCCCTCGGGTTGCGAGGGAAAGCTGGGGGTGGCGCTCGAGTCACTGCAGGGCCTAAGAGACCTCACCTAAGCGTGTGTCCGGGACCTAATTTTCCTCTCCAGGGAAGGCAGGGATCTCGGGGTTGCATTCCAGGCTCCCCCGGGGAGTCAGGCCTCGTCTCGAGGGGAAGCCAAGGACTCCGCTCTCCTCTCGAGTCGCGACGCGGGTCTCTTGGAGCCCCCTGAGCGGCCTCAAGGGAGTCCAGCCTCCTCTTCCGTTTGGAGAGAGGACCCGGGATTGCTCTCCAGGCCATGCAGGAAAAGAAGGCCCTCAGCTCGCGAGGACGGGGGCGTCTCAGGGGATTCCTCGAGCTGCGGCGCCCCTGGGGGTTTTCTCCCGAGGCACGACGAGGATCTCAGGGAGCCTCTCGTGCGGCGCCAGGGAAGTCAGGTCTCCATGCGCGTGGCGAGGGGGAGCGCGTCCTGGCTCTTGAGTCACGGGAGGGGACTAGGGCCTCGAGACGCGTTGAAGAAGGACTCTCGAGGTCTTTGTCGGGGGGCGGCGGGAAACCCTCGTGTCCCTCGCCTTCTGCCGGGGACCTTAGGGAACTTCCCAGGGTGCCTCTGAGAGGCGAGGGATCCTGTGGAGGTGGCGGGGCCCCTCGGGACTCCGCTGGGTCTGGCGCAACGGAAGAGGGCCTCACCTCGAGGGGAGGCAGGAACCTCAGGCTTCCTCTGCGTTTCGGACTCCGACCGCAGGGTCCCTGCAGAGTTGGGACAGGAGAGTCAGGCCTCGTCTTGTCTGAGGAAGGGAACCCCGCTGGCCTCTCGAGTTGCTCAGGGGGTCTCAGGCCCCTCGTCGAGCTGTGTGTGGAACCCGCGGGTCTTTGCGGACGATGCACGGGGGTGGCAGTGCCCCTTCGTGTTGTGCCTTCACCCACAGGGTTGCCTTCGAAGAGGGGTCCGGGCCTCGGGTCCTTCTCAAGAGCGGACCGGGGAATCGGGGGCGTTCGGCCTGTGGCCCCACCCACGTGGCTCGTCTCGAATTTCCTCGTGAGACCGGCCTCATCCTGAGGTGCGCCGGGAAGGCCGGGAACCCCTTCCAGACCACGCAGGGGAATCGCCTCTCCTGTCGCCATCAGGAGGGGAGAAGGGGCTCAGAGGAAGCGGTGCCGGGACCCTCGGTGTTCCCCTCGGGGGAACCCGGCGTGTCGGGGGACTTTTGGGGGTCGCAGGAAGGCTGTCAGGGACCGTCTCGCCCTTCAGGGCGGAACAGGGGACTTCCCTTGAGACGCCGTCGCGGGCAAGAGCCTCATCTTGCCAAGCGGTGGGAACCACGTGGTTTTCTCGAGTTGCGGCGGCATTCTCGAGTTACGACGGGGATCTCAGCCTTCCCCTTTGGTTGGCCCTGGGAAGCCCAATCTTCCCCTCGGGTTGCGAGGGAAAGCTGGGGGTGGCGCTCGAGTCACTGCAGGGCCTAAGAGACCTCACCTAAGCGTGTGTCCGGGACCTAATTTTCCTCTCCAGGGAAGGCAGGGATCTCGGGGTTGCATTCCAGGCTCCCCCGGGGAGTCAGGCCTCGTCTCGAGGGGAAGCCAAGGACTCCGCTCTCCTCTCGAGTCGCGACGCGGGTCTCTTGGAGCCCCCTGAGCGGCCTCAAGGGAGTCCAGCCTCCTCTTCCGTTTGGAGAGAGGACCCGGGATTGCTCTCCAGGCCATGCAGGAAAAGAAGGCCCTCAGCTCGCGAGGACGGGGGCGTCTCAGGGGTTTCCTCGAGCTGCGGCGCCCGTGGGGGTTTTCTCCCGAGGCACGACGAGGATCTCAGGGAGCCTCTCGTGCGGCGCCAGGGAAGTCAGGTCTCCATGCGCGTGGCGAGGGGGAGCGCGTCCTGGCTCTCGAGTCACGGGAGGGGACTAGGGCCTCGAGACGCGTTGAAGAAGGACTCTCGAGGTCTTTCTCGGGGGGCGGCGGGAAACCCTCGTGTCCCTCGCCTTCTGCCGGGTACCTTAGGGAACTTCCCAGGGTGCCTCTGAGAGGCGAGGGATCCTGTGGAGGTGGCGGGGCCCCTCCGGACTCCGCTGGGTCTGGCGCAACGGAAGAGGGCCTCACCTCGAGGGGAGGCAGGAACCTCAGGCTGCCTCTGCGTTTCGGACTCCGACCGCAGGGTCCCTGCAGAGTTGGGACAGGAGAGTCAGGCCTCGTCTTGTCTGAGGAAGGGAACCCCGCTGGCCTCTCGAGTTGCTCGGGGGGTCTCAGGCCCCTCGTCGAGCTGTGTGTGGAACCCGCGGGTCTTTGCGGACGATGCACGGGGGTGGCAGTGCCCCTTCGTGTTGTGCCTTCACCCACAGGGTTGCCTTCGAAGAGGGGTCCGGGCCTCGGGTCCTTCTCAAGAGCGGACCGGGGAATCGGGGGCGTTCGGCCTGTGGCCCCACCCACGTGGCTCGTCTCGAATTTCCTCGTGAGACCGGCCTCATCCTGAGGTGCGCCGGGAAGGCCGGGAACCCCTTCCAGACCACGCAGGGGAATCGCCTCTCCTGTCGCCATCAGGAGGGGAGAAGGGGCTCAGAGGAAGCGGTGCCGGGACCCTCGGTGTTCCCCTCGGGGGAACCCGGCGTGTCGGGGGACTTTTGGGGGTCGCAGGAAGGCTGTCAGGGACCGTCTCGCCCTTCAGGGCGGAACAGGGGACTTCCCTTGAGACGCCGTCGCGGGCAAGAGCCTCATCTTGCCAAGCGGTGGGAACCACGTGGTTTTCTCGAGTTGCGGCGGCATTCTCGAGTTACGACGGGGATCTCAGCCTTCCCCTTTGGTTGGCCCTGGGAAGCCCAATCTTCCCCTCGGGTTGCGAGGGAAAGCTGGGGGTGGCGCTCGAGTCACTGCAGGGCCTAAGAGACCTCACCTAAGCGTGTGTCCGGGACCTAATTTTCCTCTCCAGGGAAGGCAGGGATCTCGGGGTTGCATTCCAGGCTCCCCCGGGGAGTCAGGCCTCGTCTCGAGGGGAAGCCAAGGACTCCGCTCTCCTCTCGAGTCGCGACGCGGGTCTCTTGGAGCCCCCTGAGCGGCCTCAAGGGAGTCCAGCCTCCTCTTCCGTTTGGAGAGAGGACCCGGGATTGCTCTCCAGGCCATGCAGGAAAAGAAGGCCCTCAGCTCGCGAGGACGGGGGCGTCTCAGGGGTTTCCTCGAGCTGCGGCGCCCGTGGGGGTTTTCTCCCGAGGCACGACGAGGATCTCAGGGAGCCTCTCGTGCGGCGCCAGGGAAGTCAGGTCTCCATGCGCGTGGCGAGGGGGAGCGCGTCCTGGCTCTCGAGTCACGGGAGGGGACTAGGGCCTCGAGACGCGTTGAAGAAGGACTCTCGAGGTCTTTCTCGGGGGGCGGCGGGAAACCCTCGTGTCCCTCGCCTTCTGCCGGGTACCTTAGGGAACTTCCCAGGGTGCCTCTGAGAGGCGAGGGATCCTGTGGAGGTGGCGGGGCCCCTCCGGACTCCGCTGGGTCTGGCGCAACGGAAGAGGGCCTCACCTCGAGGGGAGGCAGGAACCTCAGGCTGCCTCTGCGTTTCGGACTCCGACCGCAGGGTCCCTGCAGAGTTGGGACAGGAGAGTCAGGCCTCGTCTTGTCTGAGGAAGGGAACCCCGCTGGCCTCTCGAGTTGCTCGGGGGGTCTCAGGCCCCTCGTCGAGCTGTGTGTGGAACCCGCGGGTCTTTGCGGACGATGCACGGGGGTGGCAGTGCCCCTTCGTGTTGTGCCTTCACCCACAGGGTTGCCTTCGAAGAGGGGTCCGGGCCTCGGGTCCTTCTCAAGAGCGGACCGGGGAATCGGGGGCGTTCGGCCTGTGGCCCCACCCACGTGGCTCGTCTCGAATTTCCTCGTGAGACCGGCCTCATCCTGAGGTGCGCCGGGAAGGCCGGGAACCCCTTCCAGACCACGCAGGGGAATCGCCTCTCCTGTCGCCATCAGGAGGGGAGAAGGGGCTCAGAGGAAGCGGTGCCGGGACCCTCGGTGTTCCCCTCGGGGGAACCCGGCGTGTCGGGGGACTTTTGGGGGTCGCAGGAAGGCTGTCAGGGACCGTCTCGCCCTTCAGGGCGGAACAGGGGACTTCCCTTGAGACGCCGTCGCGGGCAAGGGCCTCATCTTGCCAAGCGGTGGGAACCACGTGGTTTTTCTCGAGTTGCGGCGGCATTCTCGAGTTACGACGGGGATCTCAGCCTTCCCCTTGGGTTGGCCCTGGGAAGCCCAATCTTCCCCTCGGGTTGCGAGGGAAAGCTGGGGGTGGCGCTCGAGTCACTGCAGGGCCGAAGAGACCTCACCTAAGCGTGTGTCCGGGACCTAATTTTCCTCTCCAGGGAAGGCAGGGATCTCGGGGTTGCATTCCAGGCTCCCCCGGGGAGTCAGGCCTCGTCTCGAGGGGAAGCCAAGGACTCCGCTCTCCTCTCGAGTCGCGACGCGGGTCTCTTGGAGCCCCCTGAGCGGCCTCAAGGGAGTCCAGCCTCCTCTTCCGTTTGGAGAGAGGACCCGGGATTGCTCTCCAGGCCATGCAGGAAAAGAAGGCCCTCAGCTCGCGAGGACGGGGGCGTCTCAGGGGTTTCCTCGAGCTGCGGCGCCCGTGGGGGTTTTCTCCCGAGGCACGACGAGGATCTCAGGGAGCCTCTCGTGCGGCGCCAGGGAAGTCAGGTCTCCATGCGCGTGGCGAGGGGGAGCGCGTCCTGGCTCTCGAGTCACGGGAGGGGACTAGGGCCTCGAGACGCGTTGAAGAAGGACTCTCGAGGTCTTTGTCGGGGGGCGGCGGGAAACCCTCGTGTCCCTCGCCTTCTGCCGGGGACCTTAGGGAACTTGCCAGGGTGCCTCTGAGAGGCGAGGGATCCTGTGGAGGTGGCGGGGCCCCTCGGGACTCCGCTGGGTCTGGCGCAACGGAAGAGGGCCTCACCTCGAGGGGAGGCAGGAACCTCAGGCTTCCTCTGCGTTTCGGACTCCGACCGCAGGGTCCCTGCAGAGTTGGGACAGGAGAGTCAGGCCTCGTCTTGTCTGAGGAAGGGAACCCCGCTGGCCTCTCGAGTTGCTCAGGGGGTCTCAGGCCCCTCGTCGAGCTGTGTGTGGAACCCGCGGGTCTTTGCGGACGATGCACGGGGGTGGCAGTGCCCCTTCGTGTTGTGCCTTCACCCACAGGGTTGCCTTCGAAGAGGGGTCCGGGCCTCGGGTCCTTCTCAAGAGCGGACCGGGGAATCGGGGGCGTTCGGCCTGTGGCCCCACCCACGTGGCTCGTCTCGAATTTCCTCGTGAGACCGGCCTCATCCTGAGGTGCGCCGGGAAGGCCGGGAACCCCTTCCAGACCACGCAGGGGAATCGCCTCTCCTGTCGCGATCAGGAGGGGAGAAGGGGCTTGGAGGAAGCGGTGCCGGGACCCTCGGTGTTCCCCTCGGGGGAACCCGGCGTGTCGGGGGACTTTTGGGGGTCGCAGGAAGGCTGTCAGGGACCGTCTCGCCCTTCAGGGCGGAACAGGGGACTTCCCTTGAGACGCCGTCGCGGGCAAGGGCCTCATCTTGCCAAGCGGTGGGAACCACGTGGTTTTTCTCGAGTTGCGGCGGCATTCTCGAGTTACGACGGGGATCTCAGCCTTCCCCTTGGGTTGGCCCTGGGAAGCCCAATCTTCCCCTCGGGTTGCGAGGGAAAGCTGGGGGTGGCGCTCGAGTCACTGCAGGGCCTAAGAGACCTCACCTAAGCGTGTGTCCGGGACCTAATTTTCCTCTCCAGGGAAGGCAGGGATCTCGGGGTTGCATTCCAGGCTCCCCCGGGGAGTCAGGCCTCGTCTCGAGGGGAAGCCAAGGACTCCGCTCTCCTCTCGAGTCGCGACGCGGGTCTCTTGGAGCCCCCTGAGCGGCCTCAAGGGAGTCCAGCCTCCTCTTCCGTTTGGAGAGAGGACCCGGGATTGCTCTCCAGGCCATGCAGGAAAAGAAGGCCCTCAGCTCGCGAGGACGGGGGCGTCTCAGGGGTTTCCTCGAGCTGCGGCGCCCGTGGGGGTTTTCTCCCGAGGCACGACGAGGATCTCAGGGAGCCTCTCGTGCGGCGCCAGGGAAGTCAGGTCTCCATGCGCGTGGCGAGGGGGAGCGCGTCCTGGCTCTCGAGTCACGGGAGGGGACTAGGGCCTCGAGACGCGTTGAAGAAGGACTCTCGAGGTCTTTGTCGGGGGGCGGCGGGAAACCCTCGTGTCCCTCGCCTTCTGCCGGGGACCTTAGGGAACTTGCCAGGGTGCCTCTGAGAGGCGAGGGATCCTGTGGAGGTGGCGGGGCCCCTCGGGACTCCGCTGGGTCTGGCGCAACGGAAGAGGGCCTCACCTCGAGGGGAGGCAGGAACCTCAGGCTTCCTCTGCGTTTCGGACTCCGACCGCAGGGTCCCTGCAGAGTTGGGACAGGAGAGTCAGGCCTCGTCTTGTCTGAGGAAGGGAACCCCGCTGGCCTCTCGAGTTGCTCAGGGGGTCTCAGGCCCCTCGTCGAGCTGTGTGTGGAACCCGCGGGTCTTTGCGGACGATGCACGGGGGTGGCAGTGCCCCTTCGTGTTGTGCCTTCACCCACAGGGTTGCCTTCGAAGAGGGGTCCGGGCCTCGGGTCCTTCTCAAGAGCGGACCGGGGAATCGGGGGCGTTCGGCCTGTGGCCCCACCCACGTGGCTCGTCTCGAATTTCCTCGTGAGACCGGCCTCATCCTGAGGTGCGCCGGGAAGGCCGGGAACCCCTTCCAGACCACGCAGGGGAATCGCCTCTCCTGTCGCGATCAGGAGGGGAGAAGGGGCTTGGAGGAAGCGGTGCCGGGACCCTCGGTGTTCCCCTCGGGGGAACCCGGCGTGTCGGGGGACTTTTGGGGGTCGCAGGAAGGCTGTCAGGGACCGTCTCGCCCTTCAGGGCGGAACAGGGGACTTCCCTTGAGACGCCGTCGCGGGCAAGGGCCTCATCTTGCCAAGCGGTGGGAACCACGTGGTTTTTCTCGAGTTGCGGCGGCATTCTCGAGTTACGACGGGGATCTCAGCCTTCCCCTTGGGTTGGCCCTGGGAAGCCCAATCTTCCCCTCGGGTTGCGAGGGAAAGCTGGGGGTGGCGCTCGAGTCACTGCAGGGCCTAAGAGACCTCACCTAAGCGTGTGTCCGGGACCTAATTTTCCTCTCCAGGGAAGGCAGGGATCTCGGGGTTGCATTCCAGGCTCCCCCGGGGAGTCAGGCCTCGTCTCGAGGGGAAGCCAAGGACTCCGCTCTCCTCTCGAGTCGCGACGCGGGTCTCTTGGAGCCCCCTGAGCGGCCTCAAGGGAGTCCAGCCTCCTCTTCCGTTTGGAGAGAGGACCCGGGATTGCTCTCCAGGCCATGCAGGAAAAGAAGGCCCTCAGCTCGCGAGGACGGGGGCGTCTCAGGGGTTTCCTCGAGCTGCGGCGCCCGTGGGGGTTTTCTCCCGAGGCACGACGAGGATCTCAGGGAGCCTCTCGTGCGGCGCCAGGGGAGTCAGGTCTCCATGCACGTGGCGAGGGGGAGCGCGTCCTGGCTCTCGAGTCACGGGAGGGGACTAGGGCCTCGAGACGCGTTGAAGAAGGACTCTCGAGGTCTTTCTCGGGGGGCGGCGGGAAACCCTCGTGTCCCTCGCCTTCTGCCGGGTACCTTAGGGAACTTGCCAGGGTGCCTCTGAGAGGCGAGGGATCCTGTGGAGGTGGCGGGGCCCCTCCGGACTCCGCTGGGTCTGGCGCAACGGAAGAGGGCCTCACCTCGAGGGGAGGCAGGAACCTCAGGCTTCCTCTGCGTTTCGGACTCCGACCGCAGGGTCCCTGCAGAGTTGGGACAGGAGAGTCAGGCCTCGTCTTGTCTGAGGAAGGGCACCCCGCTGGCCTCTCGAGATGCTCGGGGGGTCTCAGGCCCCTCGTCGAGCTGTGTGTGGAACCCGCGGGTCTTTGCGGACGATGCACGGGGGTGGCAGTGCCCCTTCGTGTTGTGCCTTCACCCACAGGGTTGCCTTCGAAGAGGGGTCCGGGCCTCGGGTCCTTCTCAAGAGCGGACCGGGGAATCGGGGGCGTTCGGCCTGTGGCCCCACCCACGTGGCTCGTCTCGAATTTCCTCGTGAGACCGGCCTCATCCTGAGGTGCGCCGGCAAGGCCGGGAACCCCTTCCAGACCACGCAGGGGAATCGCCTCTCCTGTCGCGATCAGGAGGGTAGAAGGGGCTCAGAGGAAGCGGTGCCGGGACCCTCGGTGTTCCCCTCGGGGGAACCCGGCGTGTCGGGGGACTTTTGGGGGTCGCAGGAAGGCTGTCAGGGACCGTCTCGCCCTTCAGGGCGGAACAGGGGACTTCCCTTGAGACGCCGTCGCGGGCAAGGGCCTCATCTTGCCAAGCGGTGGGAACCACGTGGTTTTTCTCGAGTTGCGGCGGCATTCTCGAGTTACAACGGGGATCTCAGCCTTCCCCTTGGGTTGGCCCTGGGAAGCCCAATCTTCCCCTCGGGTTGCGAGGGAAAGCTGGGGGTGGCGCTCGAGTCACTGCAGGGCCTAAGAGACCTCACCTAAGCGTGTGTCCGGGACCTAATTTTCCTCTCCAGGGAAGGCAGGGATCTCGGGGTTGCATTCCAGGCTCCCCCGGGGAGTCAGGCCTCGTCTCGAGGGGAAGCCAAGGTCTCCGCTCTCCTCTCGAGTCGCGACGCGGGTCTCTTGGAGCCCCCTGAGCGGCCTCAAGGGAGTCCAGCCTCCTCTTCCGTTTGGAGAGAGGACCCGGGATTGCTCTCCAGGCCATGCAGGAAAAGAAGGCCCTCAGCTCGCGAGGACGGGGGCGTCTCAGGGGTTTCCTCGAGCTGCGGCGCCCGTGGGGGGTTTTCTCCCGAGGCACGACGAGGATCTCAGGGAGCCTCTCGTGCGGCGCCAGGGAAGTCAGGTCTCCATGCGCGTGGCGAGGGGGAGCGCGTCCTGGCTCTCGAGTCACGGGAGGGGACTAGGGCCTCGAGACGCGTTGAAGAAGGACTCTCGAGGTCTTTGTCGGGGGGCGGCGGGAAACCCTCGTTTCCCTCGCCTTCTGCCGGGGACCTTAGGGAACTTCCCAGGGTGCCTCTGAGAGGCGAGGGATCCTGTGGAGGTGGCGGGGCCCCTCGGGACTCCGCTGGGTCTGGCGCAACGGAAGAGGGCCTCACCTCGAGGGGAGGCAGGAACCTCAGGCTTCCTCTGCGTTTCGGACTCCGACCGCAGGGTCCCTGCAGAGTTGGGACAGGAGAGTCAGGCCTCGTCTTGTCTGAGGAAGGGAACCCCGCTGGCCTCTCGAGTTGCTCAGGGGGTCTCAGGCCCCTCGTCGAGCTGTGTGTGGAACCCGCGGGTCTTTGCGGACGATGCACGGGGGTGGCAGTGCCCCTTCGTGTTGTGCCTTCACCCACAGGGTTGCCTTCGAAGAGGGGTCCGGGCCTCGGGTCCTTCTCAAGAGCGGACCGGGGAATCGGGGGCGTTCGGCCTGTGGCCCCACCCACGTGGCTCGTCTCGAATTTCCTCGTGAGACCGGCCTCATCCTGAGGTGCGCCGGGAAGGCCGGGAACCCCTTCCAGACCACGCAGGGGAATCGCCTCTCCTGTCGCGATCAGGAGGGGAGAAGGGGCTTGGAGGAAGCGGTGCCGGGACCCTCGGTGTTCCCCTCGGGGGAACCCGGCGTGTCGGGGGACTTTTGGGGGTCGCAGGAAGGCTGTCAGGGACCGTCTCGCCCTTCAGGGCGGAACAGGGGACTTCCCTTGAGACGCCGTCGCGGGCAAGGGCCTCATCTTGCCAAGCGGTGGGAACCACGTGGTTTTTCTCGAGTTGCGGCGGCATTCTCGAGTTACGACGGGGATCTCAGCCTTCCCCTTGGGTTGGCCCTGGGAAGCCCAATCTTCCCCTCGGGTTGCGAGGGAAAGCTGGGGGTGGCGCTCGAGTCACTGCAGGGCCTAAGAGACCTCACCTAAGCGTGTGTCCGGGACCTAATTTTCCTCTCCAGGGAAGGCAGGGATCTCGGGGTTGCATTCCAGGCTCCCCCGGGGAGTCAGGCCTCGTCTCGAGGGGAAGCCAAGGACTCCGCTCTCCTCTCGAGTCGCGACGCGGGTCTCTTGGAGCCCCCTGAGCGGCCTCAAGGGAGTCCAGCCTCCTCTTCCGTTTGGAGAGAGGACCCGGGATTGCTCTCCAGGCCATGCAGGAAAAGAAGGCCCTCAGCTCGCGAGGACGGGGGCGTCTCAGGGGTTTCCTCGAGCTGCGGCGCCCGTGGGGCTTTTCTCCCGAGGCACGACGAGGATCTCAGGGAGCCTCTCGTGCGGCGCCAGGGGAGTCAGGTCTCCATGCACGTGGCGAGGGGGAGCGCGTCCTGGCTCTCGAGTCACGGGAGGGGACTAGGGCCTCGAGACGCGTTGAAGAAGGACTCTCGAGGTCTTTGTCGGGGGGCGGCGGGAAACCCTCGTGTCCCTCGCCTTCTGCCGGGGACCTTAGGGAACTTGCCAGGGTGCCTCTGAGAGGCGAGGGATCCTGTGGAGGTGGCGGGGCCCCTCCGGACTCCGCTGGGTCTGGCGCAACGGAAGAGGGCCTCACCTCGAGGGGAGGCAGGAACCTCAGGCTTCCTCTGCGTTTCGGACTCCGACCGCAGGGTCCCTGCAGAGTTGGGACAGGAGAGTCAGGCCTCGTCTTGTCTGAGGAAGGGCACCCCGCTGGCCTCTCGAGTTGCTCGGGGGGTCTCAGGCCCCTCGTCGAGCTGTGTGTGGAACCCGCGGGTCTTTGCGGACGATGCACGGGGGTGGCAGTGCCCCTTCGTGTTGTGCCTTCACCCACAGGGTTGCCTTCGAAGAGGGGTCCGGGCCTCGGGTCCTTCTCAAGAGCGGACCGGGGAATCGGGGGCGTTCGGCCTGTGGCCCCACCCACGTGGCTCGTCTCGAATTTCCTCGTGAGACCGGCCTCATCCTGAGGTGCGCCGGCAAGGCCGGGAACCCCTTCCAGACCACGCAGGGGAATCGCCTCTCCTGTCGCGATCAGGAGGGGAGAAGGGGCTCAGAGGAAGCGGTGCCGGGACCCTCGGTGTTCCCCTCGGGGGAACCCGGCGTGTCGGGGGACTTTTGGGGGTCGCAGGAAGGCTGTCAGGGACCGTCTCGCCCTTCAGGGCGGAACAGGGGACTTCCCTTGAGACGCCGTCGTGGGCAAGGGCCTCATCTTGCCAAGCGGTGGGAACCACGTGGTTTCTCTCGAGTTGCGGCGGCATTCTCGAGTTACGACGGGGATCTCAGCCTTCCCCTTGGGTTGGCCCTGGGAAGCCCAATCTTCCCCTCGGGTTGCGAGGGAAAGCTGGGGGTGGCGCTCGAGTCACTGCAGGGCCTAAGAGACCTCACCTAAGCGTGTGTCCGGGACCTAATTTTCCTCTCCAGGGAAGGCAGGGATCTCGGGGTTGCATTCCAGGCTCCCCCGGGGAGTCAGGCCTCGTCTCGAGGGGAAGCCAAGGACTCCGTTCTCCTCTCGAGTCGCGACGCGGGTCTCTTGGAGCCCCTTGAGCGGCCTCAAGGGAGTCCAGCCTCCTCTTCCGTTTGGAAAGAGGACCCGGGATTGCTCTCCAGGCCATGCAGGAAAAGAAGGCCCTCAGCTCGCGAGGACGGGGGCGTCTCAGGGGTTTCCTCGAGCTGCGGTGCCCGTGGGGGTTTTCTCCCGAGGCGCGACGAGGATCTCAGGGAGCCTCTCGTGCGGCGCCAGGGAAGTCAGGTCTCCATGCGCGTGGCGAGGGGGAGCGCGTCCTGGCTCTCGAGTCACGGGAGGGGACTAGGGCCTCGAGACGCGTTGAAGAAGGACTCTGGAGGTCTTTGTCGGGGGGCGGCGGGAAACCCTCGTGTCCCTCGCCTTCTGCCGGGGACCTTAGGGAACTTGCCAGGGTGCCTCTGAGAGGCGAGGGATCCTGTGGAGGTGGCGGGGCCCCTCGGGACTCCGCTGGGTCTGGCGCAACGGAAGAGGGCCTCACCTCGAGGGGAGGCAGGAACCTCAGGCTTCCTCTGCGTTTCGGACTCCGACCGCAGGGTCCCTGCAGAGTTGGGACAGGAGAGTCAGGCCTCGTCTTGTCTGAGGAAGGGAACCCCGCGGGCCTCTCGAGTTGCTCAGGGGGTCTCAGGCCCCTCGTCGAGCTGTGTGTGGAACCCGCGGGTCTTTGCGGACGATGCACGGGGGTGGCAGTGCCCCTTCGTGTTGTGCCTTCACCCACAGGGTTGCCTTCGAAGAGGGGTCCGGGCCTCGGGTCCTTCTCAAGAGCGGACCGGGGAATCGGGGGCGTTCGGCCTGTGGCCCCACCCACGTGGCTCGGCTCGAATTTCCTCGTGAGACCGGCCTCATCCTGAGGTGCGCCGGGAAGGCCGGGAACCCCTTCCAGACCACGCAGGGGAATCGCCTCTCCTGTCGCGATCAGGAGGGGAGAAGGGGCTCAGAGGAAGCGGTGCCGGGACCCTCGGTGTTCCCCTCGGGGGAACCCGGCGTGTCGGGGGACTTTTGGGGGTCGCAGGAAGGCTGTCAGGGACCGTCTCGCCCTTCAGGGAGGAACAGGGGACTTCCCTTGAGACGCCGTCGCGGGCAAGGGCCTCATCTTGCCAAGCGGTGGGAACCACGTGGTTTTTCTCGAGTTGCGGCGGCATTCTCGAGTTACGACGGGGATCTCAGCCTTCCCCTTGGGTTGGCCCTGGGAAGCCCAATCTTCCCCTCGGGTTGCGAGGGAAAGCTGGGGGTGGCGCTCGAGTCACTGCAGGGCCTAAGAGACCTCACCTAAGCGTGTGTCCGGGACCTAATTTTCCTCTCCACGGAAGGCAGGGATCTCGGGGTTGCATTCCAGGCTCCCCCGGGGAGTCAGGCCTCGTCTCGAGGGGAAGCCAAGGTCTCCGCTCTCCTCTCGAGTCGCGACGCGGGTCTCTTGGAGCCCCCTGAGCGGCCTCAAGGGAGTCCAGCCTCCTCTTCCGTTTGGAGAGAGGACCCGGGATTGCTCTCCAGGCCATGCAGGAAAAGAAGGCCCTCAGCTCGCGAGGACGGGGGCGTCTCAGGGGTTTCCTCGAGCTGCGGCGCCCGTGGGGGTTTTCTCCCGAGGCACGACGAGGATCTCAGGGAGCCTCTCGTGCGGGGCCAGGGAAGTCAGGTCTCCATGCGCGTTGCGAGGGGGAGCGCGTCCTGGCTCTCGAGTCACGGGAGGGGACTAGGGCCTCGAGACGCGTTGAAGAAGGACTCTCGAGGTCTTTGTCGGGGGGCGGCGGGAAACCCTCGTGTCCCTCGCCTTCTGCCGGGGACCTTAGGGAACTTCCCAGGGTGCCTCTGAGAGGCGAGGGATCCTGTGGAGGTGGCGGGGCCCCTCGGGACTCCGCTGGGTCTGGCGCAACGGAAGAGGGCCTCACCTCGAGGGGAGGCAGGAACCTCAGGCTTCCTCTGCGTTTCGGACTCCGACCGCAGGGTCCCTGCAGAGTTGGGACAGGAGAGTCAGGCCTCGTCTTGTCTGAGGAAGGGAACCCCGCTGGCCTCTCGAGTTGCTCAGGGGGTCTCAGGCCCCTCGTCGAGCTGTGTGTGGAACCCGCGGGTCTTTGCGGACGATGCACGGGGGTGGCAGTGCCCCTTCGTGTTGTGCCTTCACCCACAGGGTTGCCTTCGAAGAGGGGTCCGGGCCTCGGGTCCTTCTCAAGAGCGGACCGGGGAATCGGGGGCGTTCGGCCTGTGGCCCCACCCACGTGGCTCGTCTCGAATTTCCTCGTGAGACCGGCCTCATCCTGAGGTGCGCCGGCAAGGCCGGGAACCCCTTCCAGACCACGCAGGGGAATCGCCTCTCCTGTCGCGATCAGGAGGGGAGAAGGGGCTCAGAGGAAGCGGTGCCGGGACCCTCGGTGTTCCCCTCGGGGGAACCCAGCGTGTCGGGGGACTTTTGGGGGTCGCAGGAAGGCTGTCAGGGACCGTCTCGCCCTTCAGGGCGGAACAGGGGACTTCCCTTGAGACGCCGTGGCGGGCAAGGGCCTCATCTTGCCAAGCGGTGGGAACCACGTGGTTTTTCTCGAGTTGCGGCGGCATTCTCGAGTTACGACGGGGATCTCAGCCTTCCCCTTGGGTTGGCCCTGGGAAGCCCAATCTTCCCCTCGGGTTGCGAGGGAAAGCTGGGGGTGGCGCTCGAGTCACTGCAGGGCCTAAGAGACCTCACCTAAGCGTGTGTCCGGGACCTAATTTTCCTCTCCAGGGAAGGCAGGGATCTCGGGGTTGCATTCCAGGCTCCCCCGGGGAGTCAGGCCTCGTCTCGAGGGGAAGCCAAGGTCTCCGCTCTCCTCTCGAGTCGCGACGCGGGTCTCTTGGAGCCCCCTGAGCGGCCTCAAGGGAGTCCAGCCTCCTCTTCCGTTTGGAGAGAGGACCCGGGATTGCTCTCCAGGCCATGCAGGAAAAGAAGGCCCTCAGCTCGCGAGGACGGGGGCGTCTCGGGGGTTTCCTCGAGCTGCGGCGCCCGTGGGGGTTTTCTCCCGAGGCGCGACGAGGATCTCTGGGAGCCTCTCGTGCGGCGCCAGGGAAGTCAGGTCTCCATGCGCGTGGCGAGGGGGAGCGCGTCCTGGCTCTCGAGTCACGGGAGGGGACTAGGGCCTCGAGACGCGTTGAAGAAGGACTCTCGAGGTCTTTGTCGGGGGGCGGCGGGAAACCCTCGTTTCCCTCGCCTTCTGCCGGGGACCTTAGGGAACTTCCCAGGGTGCCTCTGAGAGGCGAGGGATCCTGTGGAGGTGGCGGGGCCCCTCGGGACTCCGCTGGGTCTGGCGCAACGGAAGAGGGCCTCACCTCGAGGGGAGGCAGGAACCTCAGGCTTCCTCTGCGTTTCGGACTCCGACCGCAGGGTCCCTGCAGAGTTGGGACAGGAGAGTCAGGCCTCGTCTTGTCTGAGGAAGGGAACCCCGCTGGCCTCTCGAGTTGCTCAGGGGGTCTCAGGCCCCTCGTCGAGCTGTGTGTGGAACCCGCGGGCCTTTGCGGACGATGCACGGGGGTGGCAGTGCCCCTTCGTGTTGTGCCTTCACCCACAGGGTTGCCTTTGGAGAGGGGTCCGGGCCTCG
This sequence comes from Bubalus kerabau, assembly GCF_029407905.1. Classification (NCBI taxonomy): domain Eukaryota; kingdom Metazoa; phylum Chordata; class Mammalia; order Artiodactyla; family Bovidae; genus Bubalus; species Bubalus kerabau. Next base: position 5,578,071 of record NW_026577882.1, read on the forward strand.
GGTCCTTCTCAAGAGCGGACCGGGGAATCGGGGGCGTTCGGCCTGTGGCCCCACCCACGTGGCTCGTCTCGAATTTCCTCGTGAGACCGGCCTCATCCTGAGGTGCGCCGGGAAGGCCGGGAACCCCTTCCAGACCACGCAGGGGAATCGCCTCTCCTGTCGCGATCAGGAGGGGAGAAGGGGCTCAGAGGAAGCGGTGCCGGGACCCTCGGTGTTCCCCTCGGGGGAACCCGGCGTGTCGGGGGACTTTTGGGGTTCGCAGGAAGGCTGTCAGGGACCGTCTCGCCCTTCAGGGTGGAACAGGGGACTTCCCTTGAGACGCCGTCGCGGGCAAGGGCCTCATCTTGCCAAGCGGTGGGAACCAGGTGGTTTTTCTCGAGTTGCGGCGGCATTCTCGAGTTACGACGGGGATCTCAGCCTTCCCCTTGGGTTGGCCCTGGGAAGCCCAATCTTCCCCTCGGGTTGCGAGGGAAAGCTGGGGGTTGCGCTCGAGTCACTGCAGGGCCTAAGAGACTTCACCTAAGCGTGTGTCCGGGACCTAATTTTCCTCTCCAGGGAAGGCAGGGATCTCGGGGTTGCATTCCAGGCTCCCCCGGGGAGTCAGGCCTCGTCTCGAGGGGAAGCCAAGGACTCCGCTCTCCTCTCGAGTCGCGACGCGGGTCTCTTGGAGTCCCCTGAGCGGCCTCAAGGGAGTCCAGCCTCCTCTTCCGTTTGGAGAGAGGACCCGGGATTGCTCTCCAGGCCATGCAGGAAAAGAAGGCCCTCAGCTCGCGAGGACGGGGGCATCTCAGGGGTTTCCTCGAGCTGCGGCGCCCGTAGGGGTTTTCTCCCGAGGCACGACGAGGATCTCAGGGAGCCTCTCGTGCGGCGCCAGGGGAGTCAGGTCTCCATGCGCGTGGCGAGGGGGAGCGCGTCCTGGCTCTCGAGTCACGGGAGGGGACTAGGGCCTCGAGACGCGTTGAAGAAGGACTCTCGAGGTCTTTGTCGGGGGGCGGCGGGAAACCCTCGTTTCCCTCGCCTTCTGCCGGGGACCTTAGGGAACTTCCCGGGGTGCCTCTGAGAGGCGAGGGATCCTGTGGAGGTGGCGGGGCCCCTCGGGACTCCGCTGGGTCTGGCGCAACGGAAGAGGGCCTCACCTCGAGGGGAGGCAGGAACCTCAGGCTTCCTCTCCGTTTCGGACTCCGACCGCAGGGTCCCTGCAGAGTTGGGACAGGAGAGTCAGGCCACGTCTTGTCTGAGGAAGGGAACCCCGCTGGGCTCTCGAGTTGCTCAGGGGATCTCAGGCCCCTCGTCGAGCTGTGTGTGGAACCCGCGGGTCTTTGCGGACGATGCACGGGGGTGGCAGTGCCCCTTCGTGTTGTGCCTTCACCCACAGGGTTGCCTTCGAAGAGGGGTCCGGGCCTCGGGTCCTTCTCAAGAGCGGACCGGGGAATCGGGGGCGTTCGGCCTGTGGCCCCACCCACGTGGCTCGTCTCGAATTTCCTCGTGAGACCGGCCTCATCCTGAGGTGCGCCGGGAAGGCCGGGAACCCCTTCCAGACCACGCAGGGGAATCGCCTCTCCTGTCGCGATCAGGAGGGGAGAAGGGGCTCAGAGGAAGCGGTGCCGGGACCCTCGGTGTTCCCCTCGGGGGAACCCGGCGTGTCGGGGGACTTTTGGGGGTCGCAGGAAGGCTGTCAGGGACCGTCTCGCCCTTCAGGGCGGAACAGGGGACTTCCCTTGAGACGCCGTGGCGGGCAAGGGCCTCATCTTGCCAAGCGGTGGGAACCACGTGGTTTTTCTCGAGTTGCGGCGGCATTCTCGAGTTACGACGGGGATCTCAGCCTTCCCCTTGGGTTGGCCCTGGGAAGCCCAATCTTCCCCTCGGGTTGCGAGGGAAAGCTGGGGATGGCGCTCGAGTCACTGCAGGGCCTAAGAGACCTCACCTAAGCGTGTGTCCGGGACCTAATTTTCCTCTCCAGGAAGGCAGGGATCTCGGGGTTGCATTCCAGGCTCCCCCGGGGAGTCAGGCCTCGTCCCGAGGGGAAGCCAAGGACTCCGCTCTCCTCTAGAGTCGCGACGCGGGTCTCTTGGAGCCCCCTGAGCGGCCTCAAGGGAGTCCAGCCTCCTCTTCCGTTTGGAGAGAGGACCCGGGATTGCTCTCCAGGCCATGCAGGAAGAGAAGGCCCTCAGCTCGCGAGGACGGGGGCGTCTCAGGGGTTTCCTCGAGCTGCGGCGCCCGTGGGGGTTTTCTCCCGAGGCACGACGAGGATCTCAGGGAGCCTCTCGTGCGGCGCCAGGGGAGTCAGGTCTCCATGCGCGTGGCGAGGGGGAGCGCGTCCTGGCTCTCGAGTCACGGGAGGGGACTAGGGCCTCGAGACGCGTTGAAGAAGGACTCTCGAGGTCTTTGTCGGGGGGCGGCGGGAAACCCTCGTTTCCCTCGCGTTCTGCCGGGGACCTTAGGGAACTTCCCAGGGTGCCTCTGAGAGGCGAGGGATCCTGTGGAGGTGGCGGGGCCCCTCGGGACTCCGCTGGGTCTGGCGCAACGGAAGAGGGCCTCACCTCGAGGGGAGGCAGGAACCTCAGGCTTCCTCTCCGTTTCGGACTCCGGCCGCAGGGTCCCTGCAGAGTTGGGACAGGAGAGTCAGGCCTCGTCTTGTCTGAGGAAGGGAACCCCGCTGGCCTCTCGAGTTGCTCAGGGGGTCTCAGGCCCCTCGTCGAGCTGTGTGTGGAACCCGCGGGTCTTTGCGGACGATGCACGGGGGTGGCAGTGCCCCTTCGTGTTGTGCCTTCACCCACAGGGTTGCCTTCGAAGAGGGGTCCGGGCCTCGGGTCCTTCTCAAGAGCGGACCGGGGAATCGGGGGCGTTCGGCCTGTGGCCCCACCCACGTGGCTCGTCTCGAATTTCCTCGTGAGACCGGCCTCATCCTGAGGTGCGCCGGGAAGGCCGGGAACCCCTTCCAGACCACGCAGGGGAATCGCCTCTCCTGTCGCCATCAGGAGGGGAGAAGGGGCTCAGAGGAAGCGGTGCCGGGACTCTCGGTGTTCCCCTCGGGGGAACCCGGCGTGTCGGGGGACTTTTGGGGGTCGCAGGAAGGCTGTCAGGGACCGTCTCGCCCTTCAGGGCGGAACAGGGGACTTCCCTTGAGACGCCGTCGCGGGCAAGGGCCTCATCTTGCCAAGCGGTGGGAACCACGTGGTTTTTCTCGAGTTGCGGCGGCATTCTCGAGTTACGACGGGGATCTCAGCCTTCCCCTTGGGTTGGCCCTGGGAAGCCCAATCTTCCCCTCGGGTTGCGAGGGAAAGCTGGGGGTTGCGCTCGAGTCACTGCAGGGCCTAAGAGACCTCACCTAAGCGTGTGTCCGGGACCTAATTTTCCTCTCCAGGGAAGGCAGGGATCTCGGGGTTGCATTACAGGCTCCCCCGGGGAGTCAGGCCTCGTCTCGAGGGGAAGCCAAGGACTCCGCTCTCCTCTCGAGTCGCGACGCGGGTCTCTTGGAGCCCCCTGAGCGGCCTCAAGGGAGTCCAGCCTCCTCTTCCGTTTGGAGAGAGGACCCGGGATTGCTCTCCAGGCCATGCAGGAAGAGAAGGCCCTCAGCTCGCGAGGACGGGGGCGTCTCAGGGGTTTCCTCGAGCTGCGGCGCCCGTGGGGGTTTTCTCCCGAGGCACGACGAGGATCTCAGGGAGACTCTCGTGCAGCGCCAGAGGAGTCAGGTCTCCATGCGCGTGGCGAGGGGGAGCGCGTCCTGGCTCTCGAGTCACGGGAGGGGACTAGGGCCTCGAAACGCGTTGAAGAAGGACTCTCGAGGTCTTTGTCGGGGGGCGGCGGGAAACCCTCGTTTCCCTCGCCTTCTGCCGGGGACATTAGGGAACTTCCCAGGGTGCCTCTGATAGGCGAGGGATCCTGTGGAGGTGGCGGGGCCCCTCGGGACTCCGCTGGGTCTGGCGCAACGGAAGAGGGCCTCACCTCGAGGGGAGGCAGGAACCTCAGGCTTCCTCTGCGTTTCGGACTCCGACCGCAGGGTCCCTGCAGAGTTGGGACAGGAGAGTCAGGCCTCGTCTTGTCTGAGGAAGGGAACCCCGCTGGCCTCTCGAGTTGCTCAGGGGGTCTCAGGCCCCTCGTCGAGCTGTGTGTGGAACCCGCGGGTCTTTGCGGACGATGCACGGGGGTGGCAGTGCCCCTTCGTGTTGTGCCTTCACCCACAGGGTTGCCTTCGAAGAGGGGTCCGGGCCTCGGGTCCTTCTCAAGAGCGGACCGGGGAATCGGGGGCGTTCGGCCTGTGGCCCCACCCACGTGGCTCGTCTCGAATTTCCTCGTGAGACCGGCCTCATCCTGAGGTGCGCCGGGAAGGCCGGGAACCCCTTCCAGACCACGCAGGGGAATCGCCTCTCCTGTCGCGATCAGGAGGGGAGAAGGGGCTCAGAGGAAGCGGTGCCGGGACCCTCGGTGTTCCCCTCGGGGGAACCCGGCGTGTCGGGGGACTTTTGGGGGTCGCAGGAAGGCTGTCAGGGACCGTCTCGCCCTTCAGGGCGGAACAGGGGACTTCCCTTGAGACGCCGTCGCGGGCAAGGGCCTCATCTTGCCAAGCGGTGGGAACCACGTGGTTTTTCTCGAGTTGCGGCGGCATTCTCGAGTTACGACGGGGATCTCAGCCTTCCCCTTGGGTTGGCCCTGGGAAGCCCAATCTTCCCCTCGGGTTGCGAGGGAAAGCTGGGGGTTGCGCTCGAGTCACTGCAGGGCCTAAGAGACCTCACCTAAGCGTGTGTCCGGGACCTAATTTTCCTCTCCAGGGAAGGCAGGGATCTCGGGGTTGCATTCCAGGCTCCCCCGGGGAGTCAGGCCTCGTCTCGAGGGGAAGCCAAGGACTCCGCTCTCCTCTCGAGTCGCGACGCGGGTCTCTTGGAGCCCCCTGAGCGGCCTCAAGGGAGTCCAGCCTCCTCTTCCGTTTGGAGAGAGGACCCGGGATTGCTCTCCAGGCCATGCAGGAAGAGAAGGCCCTCAGCTCGCGAGGACGGGGGCGTCTCAGGGGTTTCCTCGAGCTGCGGCGCCCGTGGGGGTTTTCTCCCGAGGCACGACGAGGATCTCAGGGAGACTCTCGTGCGGCGCCAGGGGAGTCAGGTCTCCATGCGCGTGGCGAGGGGGAGCGCGTCCTGGCTCTCGAGTCACGGGAGGGGACTAGGGCCTCGAGACGCGTTGAAGAAGGACTCTCGAGGTCTTTGTCGGGGGGCGGCGGGAAACCCTCGTTTCCCTCGCCTTCTGCCGGGGACATTAGGGAACTTCCCAGGGTGCCTCTGATAGGCGAGGGATCCTGTGGAGGTGGCGGGGCCCCTCGGGACTCCGCTGGGTCTGGCGCAACGGAAGAGGGCCTCACCTCGAGGGGAGGCAGGAACCTCAGGCTTCCTCTGCGTTTCGGACTCCGACCGCAGGGTCCCTGCAGAGTTGGGACAGGAGAGTCAGGCCTCGTCTTGTCTGAGGAAGGGAACCCCGCTGGCCTCTCGAGTTGCTCAGGGGGTCTCAGGCCCCTCGTCGAGCTGTGTGTGGAACCCGCGGGTCTTTGCGGACGATGCACGGGGGTGGCAGTGCCCCTTCGTGTTTTGCCTTCAGCCACAGGGTTGCCTTCGAAGAGGGGTCCGGGCCTCGGGTCCTTCTCAAGAGCGGACCGGGGAATCGGGGGCGTTCGGCCTGTGGCCCCACCCACGTGGCTCGTCTCGAATTTCCTCGTGAGACCGGCCTCATCCTGAGGTGCGCCGGGAAGGCCGGGAACCCCTTCCAGACCACGCAGGGGAATCGCCTCTCCTGTCGCGATCAGGAGGGGAGAAGGGGCTCAGAGGAAGCGGTGCCGGGACCCTCGGTGTTCCCCTCGGGGGAACCCGGCATGTCGGGGGACTTTTGGGGGTCGCAGGAAGGCTGTCAGGGACCGTCTCGCCCTTCAGGGCGGAACAGGGGACTTCCCTTGAGACGCCGTCGCGGGCAAGGGCCTCATCTTGCCAAGCGGTGGGAACCACGTGGTTTTTCTCGAGTTGCGGCGGCATTCTCGAGTTACGACGGGGATCTCAGCCTTCCCCTTGGGTTGGCCCTGGGAAGCCCAATCTTCCCCTCGGGTTGCGAGGGAAAGCTGGGGGTTGCGCTCGAGTCACTGCAGGGCCTAAGAGACCTCACCTAAGCGTGTGTCCGGGACCTAATTTTCCTCTCCAGGGAAGGCAGGGATCTCAGGGTTGCATTCCAGGCTCCCCCGGGGAGTCAGGCCTCGTCTCGAGGGGAAGCCAAGGACTCCGCTCTCCTCTCGAGTCGCGACGCGGGTCTCTTGGAGCCCCCTGAGCGGCCTCAAGGGAGTCCAGCCTCCTCTTCCGTTTGGAGAGAGGACCCGGGATTGCTCTCCAGGCCATTCAGGAAGAGAAGGCCCTCAGCTCGCGAGGACGGGGGCGTCTCAAGGGTTTCCTCGAGCTGCGGCGCCCGTGGGGGTTTTCTCCCGAGGCACGACGAGGATCTCAGGGAGACTCTCGTGCGGCGCCAGGGGAGTCAGGTCTCCATGCGCGTGGCGAGGGGGAGCGCGTCCTGGCTCTCGAGTCACGGGAGGGGACTAGGGCCTCGAGACGCGTTGAAGAAGGACTCTCGAGGTCTTTGTCGGGGGGCGGCGGGAAACCCTCGTTTCCCTCGCCTTCTGCCGGGGACATTAGGGAACTTCCCAGGGTGCCTCTGATAGGCGAGGGATCCTGTGGAGGTGGCGGGGCCCCTCGGGACTCCGCTGGGTCTGGCGCAACGGAAGAGGGCCTCACCTCGAGGGGAGGCAGGAACCTCAGGCTTCCTCTGCGTTTCGGACTCCGACCGCAGGGTCCCTGCAGAGTTGGGACAGGAGAGTCAGGCCTCGTCTTGTCTGAGGAAGGGAACCCCGCTGGCCTCTCGAGTTGCTCAGGGGGTCTCAGGCCCCTCGTCGAGCTGTGTGTGGAACCCGCGGGTCTTTGCGGACGATGCACGGGGGTGGCAGTGCCCCTTCGTGTTGTGCCTTCACCCACAGGGTTGCCTTCGAAGAGGGGTCCGGGCCTCGGGTCCTTCTCAAGAGCGGACCGGGGAATCGGGGGCGTTCGGCCTGTGGCCCCACCCACGTGGCTCGTCTCGAATTTCCTCGTGAGACCGGCCTCATCCTGAGGTGCGCCGGGAAGGCCGGGAACCCCTTCCAGACCACGCAGGGGAATCGCCTCTCCTGTCGCGATCAGGAGGGGAGAAGGGGCTCAGAGGAAGCGGTGCCGGGACCCTCGGTGTTCCCCTCGGGGGAACCCGGCGTCTCGGGGGACTTTTGGAGGTCGCAGGAAGGCTGTCAGGGACCGTCTCGCCCTTCAGGGCGGAACAGGGGACTTCCCTTGAGACGCCGTCGCGGGCAAGGGCCTCATCTTGCCAAGCGGTGGGAACCACGTGGTTTTTCTCGAGTTGCGGCGGCATTCTCGAGTTACGACGGGGATCTCAGCCTTCCCCTTGGGTTGGCCCTGGGAAGCCCAATCTTCCCCTCGGGTTGCGAGGGAAAGCTGGGGGTTGCGCTCGAGTCACTGCAGGGTCTAAGAGACCTCACCTAAGCGTTTGTCCGGGACCTAATTTTCCTCTCCAGGGAAGGCAGGGATCTCGGGGTTGCATTCCAGGCTCCCCCGGGGAGTCAGGCCTCGTCTCGAGGGGAAGCCAAGGACTCCGCTCTCCTCTCGAGTCGCGACGCGGGTCTCTTGGAGCCCCCTGAGCGGCCTCAAGGGAGTCCAGCCTCCTCTTCCGTTTGGAGAGAGGACCCGGGATTGCTCTCCAGGCCATGCAGGAAGAGAAGGCCCTCAGCTCGCGAGGACGGGGGCGTCTCAGGGGTTTCCTCGAGCTGCGGCGCCCGTGGGGGTTTTCTCCCGAGGCACGACGAGGATCTCAGGGAGCCTCTCGTGCGGCGCCAGGGGAGTCAGGTCTCCATGCGCGTGGCGAGGGGGAGCGCGTCCTGGCTCTCGAGTCACGGGAGGGGACTAGGGCCTCGAGACGCGTTGAAGAAGGACTCTCGAGGTCTTTGTCGGGGGGCGGCGGGAAACCCTCGTTTCCCTCGCCTTCTGCCGGGGACATTAGGGAACTTCCCAGGGTGCCTCTGATAGGCGAGGGATCCTGTGGAGGTGGCGGGGCCCCTCGGGACTCCGCTGGGTCTGGCGCAACGGAAGAGGGCCTCACCTCGAGGGGAGGCAGGAACCTCAGGCTTCCTCTGCGTTTCGGACTCCGACCGCAGGGTCCCTGCAGAGTTGGGACAGGAGAGTCAGGCCTCGTCTTGTCTGAGGAAGGGAACCCCGCTGGCCTCTCGAGTTGCTCAGGGGGTCTCAGGCCCCTCGTCGAGCTGTGTGTGGAACCCGCGGGTCTTTGCGGACGATGCACGGGGGTGGCAGTGCCCCTTCGTGTTGTGCCTTCACCCACAGGGTTGCCTTCGAAGAGGGGTCCGGGCCTCGGGTCCTTCTCAAGAGCGGACCGGGGAATCGGGGGCGTTCGGCCTGTGGCCCCACCCACGTGGCTCGTCTCGAATTTCCTCGTGAGACCGGCCTCATCCTGAGGTGCGCCGGGAAGGCCGGGAACCCCTTCCAGACCACGCAGGGGAATCGCCTCTCCTGTCGCGATCAGGAGGGGAGAAGGGGCTCAGAGGAAGCGGTGCCGGGACCCTCGGTGTTCCCCTCGGGGGAACCCGGCGTCTCGGGGGACTTTTGGAGGTCGCAGGAAGGCTGTCAGGGACCGTCTCGCCCTTCAGGGCGGAACAGGGGACTTCCCTTGAGACGCCGTCGCGGGCAAGGGCCTCATCTTGCCAAGCGGTGGGAACCACGTGGTTTTTCTCGAGTTGCGGCGGCATTCTCGAGTTACGACGGGGATCTCAGCCTTCCCCTTGGGTTGGCCCTGGGAAGCCCAATCTTCCCCTCGGGTTGCGAGGGAAAGCTGGGGGTTGCGCTCGAGTCACTGCAGGGTCTAAGAGACCTCACCTAAGCGTTTGTCCGGGACCTAATTTTCCTCTCCAGGGAAGGCAGGGATCTCGGGGTTGCATTCCAGGCTCCCCCGGGGAGTCAGGCCTCGTCTCGAGGGGAAGCCAAGGACTCCGCTCTCCTCTCGAGTCGCGACGCGGGTCTCTTGGAGCCCCCTGAGCGGCCTCAAGGGAGTCCAGCCTCCTCTTCCGTTTGGAGAGAGGACCCGGGATTGCTCTCCAGGCCATGCAGGAAGAGAAGGCCCTCAGCTCGCGAGGACGGGGGCGTCTCAGGGGTTTCCTCGAGCTGCGGCGCCCGTGGGGGTTTTCTCCCGAGGCACGACGAGGATCTCAGGGAGCCTCTCGTGCGGCGCCAGGGGAGTCAGGTCTCCATGCGCGTGGCGAGGGGGAGCGCGTCCTGGCTCTCGAGTCACGGGAGGGGACTAGGGCCTCGAGACGCGTTGAAGAAGGACTCTCGAGGTCTTTCTCGGGGGGCGGCCGGAAACCCTCGTTTCCCTCGCCTTCTGCCGGGGACCTTAGGGAACTTGCCAGGGTGCATCTGAGAGGCGAGGGATCCTGTGGTGGTGGCGGGGCCCTTCGGGACTCCGCTGGGTCTGGCGCAACGGAAGAGGGCCTCACCTCGAGGGGAGGCAGGAACCTCAGGCTTCCTCTGCCTTTCGGACTCCGACCGCAGGGTCCCTGCAGAGTTGGGACAGGAAAGTCAGGCCTCGTCTTGTCTGAGGAAGGGAACCCCGCTGGCCTCTCGAGTTGCTCAGGGGGTCTCAGGCCCCTCGTCGAGCTGTGTGTGGAACCCGCGGGTCTTTGCGGACGATGCACGGGGGTGGCAGTGCCCCTTCGTGTTGTGCCTTCACCCACAGGGTTGCCTTCGAAGAGGGGTCCGGGCCTCGGGTCCTTCTCAAGAGCGGACCGGGGAATCGGGGGCGTTCGGCCTGTGGCCCCACCCACGTGGCTCGTCTCGAATTTCCTCGTGAGACCGGCCTCATCCTGAGGTGCGCCGGGAAGGCCGGGAACCCCTTCCAGACCACGCAGGGGAATCGCCTCTCCTGTCGCGATCAGGAGGGGAGAAGGGGCTCAGAGGAAGCGGTGCCGGGACCCTCGGTGTTGCCCTCGGGGGAACCCGGCGTGTCGGGGGACTTTTGGGGGTCGCAGGAAGGCTGTCAGGGACCGTCTCGCCCTTCAGGGCGGAACAGGGGACTTCCCTTGAGACGCCGTCGCGGGCAAGGGCCTCATCTTGCCAAGCGGTGGGAACCACGTGGTTTTTCTCGAGTTGGGGAGGCATACTCGAGTTACGACGGGGATCTCAGCCTTCCCCTTGGGTTGGCCCTGGGAAGCCCAATCTTCCCCTCGGGTTGCGAGGGAAAGCTGGGGGTGGCGCTCGAGTCACTGCAGGGCCTAAGAGACCTCACCTAAACGTGTGTCCGGGACCTAATTTTCCTCTCCAGGGAAGGCAGGGATCTCGGGGTTGCATTCCAGGCTCCCCCGGGGAGTCAGGCCTCGTCTCGAGGGGAAGCCAAGGACTCCGCTCTCCTCTCGAGTCGCGACGCGGGTCTCTTGGAGCCCCCTGAGCGGCCTCAAGGGAGTCCAGCCTCCTCTTCCGTTTGGAGAGAGGACCCGGGATTGCTCTCCAGGCCATGCAGGAAAAGAAGGCCCTCAGCTCGCGAGGACGGGGGCGTCTCAGGGGTTTCCTCGAGCTGCGGCGCCCGTGGGGGTTTTCTCCCGAGGCACGACGAGGATCTCAGGGAGCCTCTCGTGCGGCGCCAGGGGAGTCAGGTCTCCATGCGCGTGGCGAGGGGGAGCGCGTCCTGGCTCTCGAGTCACGGGAGGGGACTAGGGCCTCGAGACGCGTTGAAGAAGGACTCTCGAGGTCTTTCTCGGGGGGCGGCGGGAAACCCTCGTGTCCCTCGCCTTCTGCCGGGGACCTTAGGGAACTTCCCAGGGTGCCTCTGAGAGGCGAGGGATCCTGTGGAGGTGGCGGGGCCCCTCGGGACTCCGCTGGGTCTGGCGCAACGGAAGAGGGCCTCACCTCGAGGGGAGGCAGGAACCTCAGGCTTCCTCTGCGTTTCGGACTCCGACCGCAGGGTCCCTGCAGAGTTGGGACAGGAGAGTCAGGCCTCGTCTTGTCTGAGGAAGGGAACCCCGCTGGCCTCTCGAGTTGCTCAGGGGGTCTCAGGCCCCTCGTCGAGCTGTGTGTGGAACCCGCGGGTCTTTGCGGAAGATGCACGGGGGTGGCAGTGCCCCTTCGTGTTGTGCCTTCACCCACAGGGTTGCCTTCGAAGAGGGGTCCGGGCCTCGGGTCCTTCTCAAGAGCGGACCGGGGAATCGGGGGCGTTCGCTTGTGGCCCCACCCACGTGGCTCGTCTCGAATTTCCTCGTGAGACCGGCCTCATCCTGAGGTGCGCCGGGAAGGCCGGGAACCCCTTCCAGACCACACAGGGGAATCGCCTCTCCTGTCGCGATCAGGAGGGGAGAAGGGGCTCAGAGGAAGCGGTGCCGGGACCCTCGGTGTTCCCCTCGGGGGAACCCGGCGTGTCGGGGGACTTTTGGGGGTCGCAGGAAGGCTGTCAAGGACCGTCTCGCCCTTCAGGGCGGAACAGGGGACTTCCCTTGAGACGCCGTCGCGGGCAAGGGCCTCATCTTGCCAAGCGGTGGGAACCACGTGGTTTTTCTCGAGTTGCGGCGGCATTCTCGAGTTACGACGGGGATCTCAGCCTTCCCCTTGGGTTGGCCCTGGGAAGCCCAATCTTCCCCTCGGGTTGCAAGGGAAAGCTGGGGGTTGCACTCGAGTCACTGCAGGGCCTAAGAGACCTCACCTAAGCGTGTGTCCGGGACCTAATTTTCCTCTCCAGGGAAGGCAGGGATCTCGGGGTTGCATTCCAGGCTCCCCCGGGGAGTCAGGCCTCGTCTCGAGGGGAAGCCAAGGACTCCGCTCTCCTCTCGAGTCGCGACGCGGGTCTCTTGGAGCCCCCTGAGCGGCCTCAAGGGAGTCCAGCCTCCTCTTCCGTTTGGAGAGAGGACCCGGGATTGCTCTCCAGGCCATGCAGGAAAAGAAGGCCCTCAGCTCGCGAGGACGGGGGCGTCTCAGGGGTTTCCTCGAGCTGCGGCGCCCGTGGGGGTTTTCTCCCGAGGCACGACGAGGATCTCAGGGAGCCTCTCGTGCGGCGCCAGGGGAGTCAGGTCTCCATGCACGTGGCGAGGGGTAGCGCGTCCTGGCTCTCGAGTCACGGGAGGGGACTAGGGCCTCGAGACGCGTTGAAGAAGGACTCTCGAGGTCTTTCTCGGGGGGCGGCGGGAAACCCTCGTGTCCCTCGCCTTCTGCCGGGTACCTTAGGGAACTTGCCAGGGTGCCTCTGAGAGGCGAGGGATCCTGTGGAGGTGGCGGGGCCCCTCCGGACTCCGCTGGGTCTGGCGCAACGGAAGAGGGCCTCACCTCGAGGGGAGGCAGGAACCTCAGGCTTCCTCTGCGTTTCGGACTCCGACCGCAGGGTCCCTGCAGAGTTGGGACAGGAGAGTCAGGCCTCGTCTTGTCTGAGGAAGGGCACCCCGCTGGCCTCTCGAGTTGCTCGGGGGGTCTCAGGCCCCTCGTCGAGCTGTGTGTGGAACCCGCGGGTCTTTGCGGACGATGCACGGGGGTGGCAGTGCCCCTTCGTGTTGTGCCTTCACCCACAGGGTTGCCTTCGAAGAGGGGTCCGGGCCTCGGGTCCTTCTCAAGAGCGGACCGGGGAATCGGGGGCGTTCGGCCTGTGGCCCCACCCACGTGGCTCGTCTCGAATTTCCTCGTGAGACCGGCCTCATCCTGAGGTGCGCCGGGAAGGCCGGGAACCCCTTCCAGACCACGCAGGGGAATCGCCTCTCCTGTCGCGATCAGGAGGGGAGAAGGGGCTCAGAGGAAGCGGTGCCGGGACCCTCGGTGTTCCCCTCGGGGGAACCCGGCGTGTCGAGGGAATTTTGGAGGTCGCAGGAAGGCTGTCAGGGACCGTCTCGCCCTTCAGGGCGGAACAGGGGACTTCCCTTGAGACGCCGTCGCGGGCAAGGGCCTCATCTTGCCAAGCGGTGGGAACCACGTGGTTTTTCTCGAGTTGCGGCGGCATTCTCGAGTTACGACGGGGATCTCAGCCTTCCCCTTGGGTTGGCCCTGGGAAGCCCAATCTTCCCCTCGGGTTGCGAGGGAAAGCTGGGGGTTGCGCTCGAGTCACTGCAGGGTCTAAGAGACCTCACCTAAGCGTTTGTCCGGGACCTAATTTTCCTCTCCAGGGAAGGCAGGGATCTCGGGGTTGCATTCCAGGCTCCCCCGGGGAGTCAGGCCTCGTCTCGAGGGGAAGCCAAGGACTCCGCTCTCCTCTCGAGTCGCGACGCGGGTCTCTTGGAGCCCCCTGAGCGGCCTCAAGGGAGTCCAGCCTCCTCTTCCGTTTGGAGAGAGGACCCGGGATTGCTCTCCAGGCCATGCAGGAAGAGAAGGCCCTCAGCTCGCGAGGACGGGGGCGTCTCAGGGGTTTCCTCGAGCTGCGGCGCCCGTGGGGGTTTTCTCCCGAGGCACGACGAGGATCTCAGGGAGCCTCTCGTGCGGCGCCAGGGGAGTCAGGTCTCCATGCGCGTGGCGAGGGGGAGCGCGTCCTGGCTCTCGAGTCACGGGAGGGGACTAGGGCCTCGAGACGCGTTGAAGAAGGACTCTCGAGGTCTTTCTCGGGGGGCGGCCGGAAACCCTCGTTTCCCTCGCCTTCTGCCGGGGACCTTAGGGAACTTGCCAGGGTGCCTCTGAGAGGCGAGGGATCCTGTGGTGGTGGCGGGGCCCCTCGGGACTCCGCTGGGTCTGGCGCAACGGAAGAGGGCCTCACCTCGAGGGGAGGCAGGAACCTCAGGCTTCCTCTGCCTTTCGGACTCCGACCGCAGGGTCCCTGCAGAGTTGGGACAGGAAAGTCAGGCCTCGTCTTGTCTGAGGAAGGGAACCCCGCTGGCCTCTCGAGTTGCTCAGGGGGTCTCAGGCCCCTCGTCGAGCTGTGTGTGGAACCCGCGGGTCTTTGCGGACGATGCACGGGGGTGGCAGTGCCCCTTCGTGTTGTGCCTTCACCCACAGGGTTGCCTTCGAAGAGGGGTCCGGGCCTCGGGTCCTTCTCAAGAGCGGACCGGGGAATCGGGGGCGTTCGGCCTGTGGCCCCACCCACGTGGCTCGGCTCGAATTTCCTCGTGAGACCGGCCTCATCCTGAGGTGCGCCGGGAAGGCCGGGAACCCCTTCCAGACCACGCAGGGGAATCGCCTCTCCTGTCGCGATCAGGAGGGGAGAAGGGGCTCAGAGGAAGCGGTGCCGGGACCCTCGGTGTTCCCCTCGGGGGAACCCGGCGTGTCGGGGGACTTTTGGGGGTCGCAGGAAGGCTGTCAGGGACCGTCTCGCCCTTCAGGGCGGAACAGGGGACTTCCCTTGAGACGCCGTCGCGGGCAAGGGCCTCATCTTGCCAAGCGGTGGGAACCACGTGGTTTTTCTCGAGTAACGACGGGGATCTCAGCCTTCCCCTTGGGTTGGCCCTGGGAAGCCCAATCTTCCCCTCGGGTTGCGAGGGAAAGCTGGGGGTTGCGCTCGAGTCACTGCAGGGCCTAAGAGACCTCACCTAAGCGTGTGTCCGGGACCTAATTTTCCTCTCCAGGGAAGGTAGGGATCTCGGGGTTGCATTCCAGGCTCCCCCGGGGAGTCAGGCCTCGTCTCGAGGGGAAGCCAAGGACTCCGCTCTCCTCTCGAGTCGCGACGCGGGTCTCCTGGAGCCCCCTGAGCGGCCTCAAGCGAGTCCAGCCTCCTCTTCCGTTTGGAGAGTGGACCCGGGATCGCTCTCCAGGCCATGCAGGAAAAGAAGGCCCTCAGCTCGCGAGGACGGGGGCGTCTCAGGGGTTTCCTCGAGCTGCGGCGCCCGTGGGGGTTTTCTCCCGAGGCACGACGAGGATCTCAGGGAGCCTCTCGTGCGGCGCCAGGGGAGTCAGGTCTCCATGCACGTGGCGAGGGGGAGCGCGTCCTGGCTCTCGAGTCACGGGAGGGGACTAGGGCCTCGAGACGCGTTGAAGAAGGACTCTCGAGGTCTTTCTCGGGGGGCGGCGGGAAACCCTCGTTTCCCTCGCCTTCTGCCAGGGACCTTAGGGAACTTCCCAGGGTGCCTCTGAGAGGCAAGGGATCCTGTGGAGGTGGCGGGGCCCCTCGGGAGTCCGCTGGGTCTGGCACAACGGAAGAGGGCCTCACCTCGAGGGGAGGCAGGAACCTCAGGCTTCCTCTCCGTTTCGTTCTCCGACCGCAAGGTCCCTGCAGAGCTGGGACAGGAGAGTCAGGCCTCGTCTTGTCTGAGGAAGGGAACCCCGCTGGCCTCTCGCGTTGCTCAGGGGGTCTCAGGCCCCTCGTCGAGCTGTGTGTGGAACCCGCGGGTCTTTGCGGACGATGCACGGGGGTGGCAGTGCCCCTTCGTGTTGTGCCTTCACCCACAGGGTTGCCTTCGAAGAGGGGTCCGGGCCTCGGGTCCTTCTCAAGAGCGGAACGGGGAATCAGGGGCGTTCGGCCTGTGGCCCCACCCACGTGGCTCGTCTCGAATTTCCTCGTGAGACCGGCCTCATCCTGAGGTGCGCCGGGAAGGCCGGGAACCCCTTCCAGACCACGCAGGGGAATCGCCTCTCCTGTCGCGATCAGGAGGGGATAAGGGGCTCAGAGGAAGCTGTGCCGGGACACTCGGTGTTCCCCTCGGGGGAACCCGGCGTGTCGGGGGACTTTTGGGGGTCGCAGGAAGGCTGTCAGGGACCGTCTCGCCCTTCAGGGCGGAACAGGGGACTTCCCTTGAGACGCCGTCGCGGGCAAGGGCCTCATCTTGCCAAGCGGTGGGAACCACGTGGTTTTTCTCGAGTTGCGGCGGCATTCTCGAGTTACGACGGGGATCTCAGCCTTCCCCTTGGGTTGGCCCTGGGAAGCCCAATCTTCCCCTCGGGTTGCGAGGGAAAGCTGGGGGTGGCGCTCGAGTCACTGCAGGGCCTAAGAGACCTCACCTAAGCGTGTGTCCGGGACCTAAATTTCCTCTCCAGGGAAGGCAGGGATCTCGGGGTTGCATTCCAGGCTCCCCCGGGGAGTCAGGCCTCGTCTCGAGGGGAAGCCAAGGACTCCGCTCTCCTCTCGAGTCGCGACGCGGGTCTCTTGGAGCCCCCTGAGCGGCCTCAAGGGAGTCCAGCCTCCTCTTCCGTTTGGAGAGAGGACCCGGGATTGCTCTCCAGGCCATGCAGGAAAAGAAGGCCCTCAGCTCGCGAGGACTGGGGCGTCTCAGGGGTTTCCTCGAGCTGCGGCGCCCGTGGGGGTTTTCTCCCGAGGCACGACGAGGATCTCAGGGAGCCTCTCGTGCGGCGCCAGGGGAGTCAGGTCTCCATGCGCGTGGCGAGGGGGAGTGCGTCCTGGCTCTCGAGTCACGGGAGGGGACTAGGGCCTCGAGACGCATTGAAGAAGGACTCTCGAGGTCGTTGTCGGGGGGCGGCGGGAAACCCTCGTTTCCCTCGCCTTCTGCCGGGGACCTTAGGGAACTTCCCAGGGTGCCTCTGAGAGGCGAGGGATCCTGTGGAGGTGGCGGGGCCCCTCGGGACTCCGCTGGGTCTGGCGCAACGGAAGAGGGCCTCACCTCGAGGGGAGGCAGGAAACTCAGGCTTCCTCTCCGTTTCGTTCTCCGACCGCAGGGTCCCTGCAGAGCTGGGACAGGAGAGTCAGGCCTCGTCTTGTCTGAGGAAGGGAATCCCGCTGGCCTCTCGAGTTGCTCAGGGGGTCTCAGGCCCCTCGTCGAGCTGTGTGTGGAACCCGCGGGTCTTTGCGGATGATGCACGGGGGTGGCAGTGCCCCTTCGTGTTGTGCCTTCACCCACAGGGTTGCCTTCGAAGAGGGGTCCGGGCCTCGGGTCCTTCTCAAGAGCGGACCGGGGAATCGGGGGCGTTCGGCCTGTGGCCCCACCCACGTGGCTCGTCTCGAATTTCCTCGTGAGACCGGCCTCATCCTGAGGTGCGCCGGGAAGGCCGGGAACCCCTTCCAGACCACGCAGGGGAATCGCCTCTCCTGTCGCGATCAGGAGGGGAGAAGGGGCGCAGAGGAAGCGGTGCCGGGACCCTCGGTGTTCCCCTCGGGGGAACCCGGCGAGTCGGGGGACTTTTGGGGGTCGCAGGAAGGCTGTCAGGGACCGTCTCGCCCTTCAGGGCGGAACAGGGGACTTCCCTTGAGACGCCGTCGCGGGCAAGGGCCTCATCTTGCCAAGCGGTGGGAACCACGTGGTTTTTCTCGAGTTGCGGCGGGATTCTCGAGTTACGACGGGGATCTCAGCCTTCCCCTTGGGTTGGCCCTGGGAAGCCCAATCTTCCCCTCGGGTTGCGAGGGAAAACTGGGGCTGGCGCTCGAGTCACTGCAGGGCCTAAGAGACCTCACCTAAGCGTGTGTCCGGGACCTAATTTTCCTCTCCAGGGAAGGCAGGGATCTCGGGGTTGCATTCCAGGCTCCCCCGGGGAGTCAGGCCTCGTCTCGAGGGGAAGCCAAGGACTCCGCTCTCCTCTCGAGTCGCGACGCGGGTCTCTTGGAGCCCCCTGAGCGGCCTCAAGGGAGTCCAGCCTCCTCTTCCGTTTGGAGAGAGGACCCGGGATTGCTCTCCAGGCCATGCAGGAAAAGAAGGCCCTCAGCTCGCGAGGACTGGGGCGTCTCAGGGGTTTCCTCGAGCTGCGGCGCCCGTGGGGGTTTTCTCCCGAGGCACGACGAGGATCTCAGGGAGCCTCTCGTGCGGCGCCAGGGGAGTCAGGTCTCCATGCGCGTGGCGAGGGGGAGTGCGTCCTGGCTCTCGAGTCACGGGAGGGGACTAGGGCCTCGAGACGCGTTGAAGAAGGACTCTCGAGGTCGTTGTCGGGGGGCGGCGGGAAACCCTCGTTTCCCTCGCCTTCTGCCGGGGACCTTAGGGAACTTCCCAGGGTGCCTCTGAGAGGCGAGGGATCCTGTGGAGGTGGCGGGGCCCCTCGGGACTCCGCTGGGTCTGGCGCAACGGAAGAGGGCCTCACCTCGAGGGGAGGCAGGAACCTCAGGCTTCCTCTGCGTTTCGGACTCCGACCGCAGGGTCCCTGCAGAGTTGGGACAGGAGAGTCAGGCCTCGTCTTGTCTGAGGAAGGGAACCCCGCTGGCCTCTCGCGTTGCTCAGGGGGTCTCAGGCACCTCGTCGAGCTGTGTGTGGAACCCGCGGGTCTTTGCGGACGATGCACGGGGGTGGCAGTGCCCCTTCGTGTTGTGCCTTCACCCACAGGGTTGCCTTCGAAGAGGGGTCCGGGCCTCGGGTCCTTCTCAAGAGCGGACCGGGGAATCGGGGGCGTTCGGCCTGTGGCCCCACCCACGTGGCTCGTCTCGAATTTCCTCGTGAGACCGGCCTCATCCTGAGGTGCGCCGGGAAGGCCGGGAACCCCTTCCAGACCACGCAGGGGAATCGCCTCTCCTGTCGCGATCAGGAGGGGAGAAGGGGCTCAGAGGAAGCGGTGCCGGGACCCTCGGTGTTCCCCTCGGGGGAACCCGGCGTGTCGGGGGACTTTTGGGGGTCGCAGCAAGGCTGTCAGGGACCGTCTCGCCCTTCAGGGCGGCACAGGGGACTTCCCTTGAGACGCCGTCGCGGGCAAGGGCCTCATCTTGCCAAGCGGTGGGAACCACGTGGTTTTTCTCGAGTTGCGGCGGCATTCTCGAGTTACGACGGGGATCTCAGCCTTCCCCTTGGGTTGGCCCTGGGAAGCCCAATCTTCCCCTCGGGTTGCGAGGGAAAGCTGGGGGTTGCGCTCGAGTCACTGCAGGGTCTAAGATACCTCACCTAAGCGTGTGTCCGGGACCTAATTTTCCTCTCCAGGGAAGGCAGGGATCTCGGGGTTGCATTCCAGGCTCCCCTGGGGAGTCAGGCCTCGTCTCGAGGGGAAGCCAAGGACTCCGCTCTCCTCTCGATTCGCGACGCGGGTCTCCTGGAGCTCCCTGAGCGGCCTCAAGGGAGTCCAGCCTCCTCTTCCGTTTGGAGAGAGGACCCGGGATCGCTCTCCAGGCCATGCAGGAAAAGAAGGCCCTCAGCTCGCGAGGACGGGGGCGTCTCAGGGGTTTCCTCGAGCTGCGGCGCCCGTGGGGGTTTTCTCCCGAGGCACGACGAGGATCTCAGGGAGCCTCTCGTGCGGCGCCAGGGGAGTCAGGTCTCCATGCGCGTGGCGAGGGGGAGCGCGTCCTGGCTCTCGAGTCACGGGAGGGGACTAGGGCCTCGAGACGCGTTGAAGAAGGACTCTCGAGGTCGTTGTCGGGGGGCGGCGGGAAACCCTCGTTTCCCTCGCCTTCTGCCGGGGACCTTAGGGAACTTCCCAGGGTGCCTCTGAGAGGCGAGGGATCCTGTGGAGGTGGCGGGGCCCCTCGGGACTCCGCTGGGTCTGGCGCAACGGAAGAGGGCCTCACCTCGAGGGGAGGCAGGAACCTCAGGCTTCCTCTCCGTTTCGGACTCCGACCGCAGGGTCCCTGCAGAGTTGGGACAGGAGAGTCAGGCCTCGTCTTGTCTGAGGAAGGGAACCCCGCTGGCCTCTCGAGTTGCTCAGGGGGTCTCAGGCCCCTCGTCGAGCTGTGTGTGGAACCCGCGGGTCTTTGCGGACGATGCACGGGGGTGGCAGTGCCCCTTCGTGTTGTGCCTTCACCCACAGGGTTGCCTTCGAAGAGGGGTCCGGGCCTCGGGTCCTTCTCAAGAGCGGACCGGGGAATCGGGGGCGTTCGGCCTGTGGCCCCACCCACGTGGCTCGTCTCGAATTTCCTCATGAGACCGGCCTCATCCTGAGGTGCGCCGGGAAGGCCGGGAACCCCTTCCAGACCACGCAGGGGAATCGCCTCTCCTGTCGCGATCAGGAGGGGAGAAGGGGCTCAGAGGAAGCGGTGCCGGGACCCTCGGTGTTCCCCTCGGGGGAACCCGGCGTGTCGGGGGACTTTTGGGGGTCGCATGAAGGCTGTCAGGGACCGTCTCGCCCTTCAGGGCGGAACAGGGGACTTCCCTTGAGACGCCGTCGCGGGCAAGGGCCTCATCTTGCCAAGCGGTGGGAACCACGTGGTTTTTCTCGAGTTGCGGCGGCATTCTCGAGTTACGACGGGGATCTCAGCCTTCCCCTTGGGTTGGCCCTGGGAAGCCCAATCTTCCCCTCGGGTTGTGAGGGAAAGCTGGGGGTGGCGCTCGAGTCACTGCAGGGCCTAAGAGACCTCACCTAAGCGTGTGTCCAGGACCTAATTTTCCTCTCCAGGGAAGGCAGGGATCTCGGGGTTGCATTCCAGGCTCCCCCGGGGAGTCAGGCCTCGTCTCGAGGGGAAGCCAAGGACTCCGCTCTCCTCTCGAGTCGCGACGCGGGTCTCTTGGAGCCCCCTGAGCGGCCTCAAGGGAGTCCAGCCTCCTCTTCCGTTTGGAGAGAGGACCCGGGATTGCTCTCCAGGCCATGCAGGAAAAGAAGGCCCTCAGCTCGCGAGGACGGGGGCGTCTCAGGGGTTTCCTCGAGCTGCGGCGCCCGTGGGGGTTTTCTCCCGAGGCACGACGAGGATCTCAGGGAGCCTCTCGTGCGGCGCCAGGGGAGTCAGGTCTCCATGCGCGTGGCGAGGGGGAGCGCGTCCTGGCTCTCGAGTCACGGGAGGGGACTAGGGCCTCGAGACACGTTGAAGAAGGACTCTCGAGGTCTTTCTCGGGGGGCGGCGGGAAACCCTCGTTTCCCTCGCCTTCTGCCGGGGACCTTAGGGAACTTCCCAGGGTGCCTCTGAGAGGCGAGGGATCCTGTGGAGGTGGCGGGGCCCCTCGGGACTCCGCTGGGTCTGGCGCAACGGAAGAGGGCCTCACCTCGAGGGGAGGCAGGAACCTCAGGCTTCCTCTGTGTTTCGGACTCCGACCGCAGGGTCCCTGCAGAGTTGGGACAGGAGAGTCAGGCCTCGTCTTGTCTGAGGAAGGGAACCCCGCTGGCCTCACGAGTTGCTCAGGGGGTCTCAGGCCCCTCGTCGAGCTGTGTGTGGAACCCGCGGGTCTTTGCGGACGATGCACGGGGGTGGCAGTGCCCCTTCGTGTTGTGCCTTCACCCACAGGGTTGCCTTCGAAGAGGGGTCCGGGCCTCGGGTCCTTCTCAAGGGCGGACCGGGGAATTGGGGGCGTTCGGCCTGTGGCCCCACCCACGTGGCTCGTCTCGAATTTCCTCGTGAGACCGGCCTCATCCTGAGGTGCGCCGGGAAGGCCGGGAACCCCTTCCAGACCACGCAGGGGAATCGCCTCTCCTGTCGCGATCAGGAGGGGAGAAGGGGCTCAGAGGAAGCGGTGCCGGGACCCTCGGTGTTCCCCTCGGGGGAACCCGGCGTGTCGGGGGACTTTTGGGGGTCGCAGGAAGGCTGTCAGGGACCGTCTCGCCCTTCAGGGCGGAACAGGGGACTTCCCTTGAGACGCCGTCGCGGGCAAGGGCCTCATCTTGCCAAGCGGTGGGAACCACGTGGTTTTTCTCGAGTTGCGGTGGCATTCTCGAGTTACGACGGGGATCTCAGCCTTCCCCTTGGGTTGGCCCTGGGAAGCCCTATCTTCCCCTCGGGTTGCGAGGGAAAGCTGGGGGTTGCGCTCGAGTCACTGCAGGGCCTAAGAGACCTCACCTAAGCGTGTGTCCGGGACCTAATTTTCCTCTCCAGGGAAGGCAGGGATCTCGGGGTTGCATTCCAGGCTCCCCCGGGGAGTCAGGCCTCGTCTCGAAGGGAAGCCAAGGACTCCGCTCTCCTCTCGAGTCGCGACGCGGGTCTCCTGGAGCCCCCTGAGCGGCCTCAAGGGAGTCCAGCCTCCTCTTCCGTTTGGAGAGAGGACCCGGGATTGCTCTCCAGGCCATGCAGGAAAAGAAGGCCCTCAGCTCGCGAGGACGGGGGCGTCTCAGGGGTTTCCTCGATCTGCGGCGCCCGTGGGGGTTTTCTCCCGAGGCGCGACCAGGATCTCAGGGAGCCTCTCGTGTGGCGCCAGGGAAGTCAGGTCTCCATGCGCGTGGCGAGGGGGAGCGCGTCCTGGCTCTCGAGTCACGGGAGGGGACTAGGTCCTCGAGACGCGTTGAAGAAGGACTCTCGAGGTCTTTGTCGGGGGGCGGCGGGAAACCCTCGTGTCCCTCGCCTTCTGCCGGGGACTTTAGGGAACTTGCCAGGGTGCCTCTGAGAGGCGAGGGATCCTGTGGATGTGGCGGGGCCCCTCGGGACTCCGCTGGGTCTGGCGCAACGGAAGAGGGCCTCACCTCGAGGGGAGGCAGGAACCTCAGGCTTCCTCTGCGTTTCGGACTCCGTCCGCAGGGTCCCTGCAGAGTTGGGACAGGAGAGTCAGGCCTCGTCTTGTCTGAGGAAGGGAACCCCGCTGGCCTCTCGAGTTGCTCAGGGGGTCTCAGGCCCCTCGTCGAGCTGTGTGTGGAACCCGCGGGTCTTTGCGGACGATGCACGGGGGTGGCAGTGCCCCTTCGTGTTGTGCCTTCACCCACAGGGTTGCCTTCGAAGAGGGGTCCGGGCCTCGGGTCCTTCTCAAGAGCGGACCGGGGAATCGGGGGCGTTCGGCCTGTGGCCCCACCCACGTGGCTCGTCTCGAATTTCCTCGTGAGACCGGCCTCATCCTGAGGTGCGCCGGGAAGGCCGGGAACCCCTTCCAGACCACGCAGGGGAATCGCCTCTCCTGTCGCGATCAGGAGGGGAGGAGGGGCTCAGAGGAAGCGGTGCCGGGATCCTCGGTGTTCCCCTCGGGGGAACCCGGCGTGTCGGGGGACTTTTGGGGGTCGCAGGAAGGCTGTCAGGGACCGTCTCGCCCTTCAGGGCGGAACAGGGGACTTCCCTTGAGACGCCGTCGCGGGCAAGGGCCTCATCTTGCCAAGCGGTGGGAACCACGTGGTTTTTCTCGAGTTGCGGCAGCATTCTCGAGTTACGACGGAGATCTCAGCCTTCCCCTTGGGTTGGCCCTGGGAAGCCCAATCTTCCCCTCGGGTTGCGAGGGAAAGCTGGGGGTTGCGCTCGAGTCACTGCAGGGCCTAAGAGACCTCACCTAAGCGTGTGTCCGGGACCTAATTTTCCTATCCAGGGAAGGCAGGGATCTCGGGGTTGCATTCCAGGCTCCCCCGGGGAGTCAGGCCTCGTCTCGAGGGGAAGCCAAGGGCTCCGCTCTCCTCTCGAGTCGCGACGCGGATCTCCTGGAGCCCCCTGAGCGGCCTCAAGGGAGTCCAGCCTCCTCTTCCGTTTGGAGAGAGGACCCGGGATTGCTCTCCAGGCCATGCAGGAAAAGAAGGCCCTCAGCTCGCGAGGACGGGGGCGTCTCAGGGGTTTCCTCGAGCTGCGGCGCCCGTGGGGGTTTTCTCCCGTGGCACGACGAGGATCTCAGGGAGCCTCTCGTGCGGCGCCAGGGGAGTCAGGTCTCCATGCGCGTGGCGAGGGGGAGCGCGTCCTGGCTCTCGAGTCACGGGAGAGGACTAGGGCCCCGAGACGCGTTGAAGAAGGACTCTCGAGGTCTTTGTCGGGGGGCGGCGGGAAACCCTCGTTTCCCTCGCCTTCTGCCGGGGACCTTAGGGAACTTCCCGGGGTGCCTCTGAGAGGCGAGGGATCCTGTGGAGGCGGCAGGGCCCCTCGGGACTCCGCTGGGTCTGGCGCAACGCAAGAGGGCCTCACCTCGAGGGGAGGCAGGAACCTCAGGCTTCCTCTCCGTTTCGGACTCCGACCGCAGGGTCCCTGCAGAGTTGGGACAGGAGAGTCAGGCCTCGTCTTGTCTGAGGAAGGGAACCCCGCTGGCCTCTCGAGTTGCTCAGGGGGTCTCAGGCCCCTCGTCGAGCTGTGTGTGGAACCCGCGGGTCTTTGCGGACGATGCACGGGGGTGGCAGTGCCCCTTCGTGTTGTGCCTTCACCCACAGTGTTGCCTTCGAAGAGGGGTCCGGGCCTCGGGTCCTTCTCAAGAGCGGACCGGGGAATCGGGGGCGTTCGGCCTGTGGCCCCACCCACGTGTCTCGTCTCGAATTTCCTCGTGAGACCGGCCTCATCCTGAGGTGCGCCGGGAAGGCCGGGAACCCCTTCCAGACCACGCAGGGGAATCGCCTCTCCTGTCGCGATCAGGAGGGGAGAAGGGGCTCAGAGGAAGCGGTGCCGGGACCCTCGGTGTTCCCCTCGGGGGAACCCGGCGTGTCGGGGGACTTTTGGGGGTCGCAGGAAGGCTGTCAGGGACCGTCTCGCCCTTCAGGGCGGAACAGGGGACTTCCCTTGAGACGCCGTCGCGGGCAAGGGCCTCATCTTGCCAAGCGGTGGGAACCACGTGGTTTTTCTCGAGTTGCGGCGGCATTCTCGAGTTACGACGGGGATCTCAGCCTTCCCCTTGGGTTGGCCCTGGGAAGCCCAATCTTCCCCTCGGGTTGCGAGGGAAAGCTGGGGGTTGCGCTCGAGTCACTGCAGGGCCTAAGAGACCTCACCTAAGCGTGTGTCCGGGACCTAATTTTCCTCTCCAGGGAAGGCAGGGATCTCGGGGTTGCATTCCAGGCTCCCCCGGGGAGTCAGGCCTCGTCTCGAGGGGAAGCCAAGGACTCCGCTCTCCTCTCGAGTCGCGACGCGGGTCTCTTGGAGCCCCCTGAGCGGCCTCAAGGGAGTCCAGCCTCCTCTTCCGTTTGGAGAGAGGACCCGGGATTGCTCTCCAGGCCATGCAGGAAAAGAAGGCCCTCAGCTCGCGAGGACGGGGGCGTCTCAGGGGTTTCCTCGAGCTGCGGCGCCCGTGGGGGTTTTCTCCCGAGGCACGACGAGGATCTCAGGGAGCCTCTCGTGCGGCGCCAGGGGAGTCAGGTCTCCATGCGCGTGGCGAGGGGGAGCGCGTCCTGGCTCTCGAGTCACGGGAGGGGACTAGGGCCTCGAGACGCGTTGAAGAAGGACTCTCGAGGTCTTTGTCGGGGGGCGGCGGGAAACCCTCGTTTCCCTCGCCTTCTGCCGGGGACCTTAGGGAACTTCCCGGGGTGCCTCTGAGAGGCGAGGGATCCTGTGGAGGCGGCGGGGCCCCTCGGGACTCCGCTGGGTCTGGCGCAACGGAAGAGGGCCTCACCTCGAGGGGAGGCAGGAACCTCAGGCTTCCTCTGCGTTTCGGACTCCGACCGCAGAGTCCCTGCAGAGTTGGGACAGGAGAGTCAGGCCTCGTCTTGTCTGAGGAAGGGAACCCCGCTGGCCTCTCGAGTTGCTCAGGGGGTCTCAGGCCCCTCGTCGAGCTGTGTGTGGAACCCGCGGGTCTTTGCGGACGATGCACGGGGGTGGCAGTGCCCCTTCGTGTTGTGCCTTCACCCACAGGGTTGCCTTCGAAGAGGGGTCCGGGCCTCGGGTCCTTCTCAAGAGCGGACCGGGGAATCGGGGGCGTTCGGCCTGTGGCCCCACCCACGTGGCTCGGCTCGAATTTCCTCGTGAGACCGGCCTCATCCTGAGGTGCGCCGGGAAGGCCGGGAACCCCTTCCAGACCACGCAGGGGAATCGCCTCTCCTGTCGCGATCAGGAGGGGAGAAGGGGCTCAGAGGAAGCGGTGCCGGGACCCTCGGTGTTCCCCTCGGGGGAACCCGGCGTGTCGGGGGACTTTTGGGGGTCGCAGGAAGGCTGTCAGGGACCGTCTCGCCCTTCAGGGCGGAACAGGGGACTTCCCTTGAGACGCCGTCGCGGGCAAGGGCCTCATCTTGCCAAGCGGTGGGAACCACGTGGTTTTTCTCGAGTTGCGGCGGCATTCTCGAGTTACGACGGGGATCTCAGCCTTCCCCTTGGGTTGGCCCTGGGAAGCCCAATCTTCCCCTCGGGTTGCGAGGGAAAGCTGGGGGTGGCGCTCGAGTCACTGCAGGGCCTAAGAGACCTCACCTAAGCGTGTGTCCGGGACCTAATTTTCCTCTCCAGGGAAGGCAGGGATCTCGGGGTTGCATTCCAGGCTCCCCCGGGGAGTCAGGCCTCGTCTCGAGGGGAAGCCAAGGACTCCGCTCTCCTCTCGAGTCGCGACGCGGGTCTCTTGGAGCCCCCTGAGCGGCCTCAAGGGAGTCCAGCCTCCTCTTCCGTTTGGAGAGAGGACCCGGGATTGCTCTCCAGGCCATGCAGGAAAAGAAGGCCCTCAGCTCGCGAGGACGGGGGCGTCTCAGGGGTTTCCTCGAGCTGCGGCGCCCGTGGGGGTTTTCTCCCGAGGCACGACGAGGATCTCAGGGAGCCTCTCGTGCGGCGCCAGGGAAGTCAGGTCTCCATGCGCGTGGCGAGGGGGAGCGCGTCCTGGCTCTCGAGTCACGGGAGGGGACTAGGGCCTCGAGACGCGTTGAAGAAGGACTCTCGAGGTCTTTGTCGGGGGGCGGCGGGAAACCCTCGTTTCCCTCGCCTTCTGCCGGGGACCTTAGGGAACTTCCCGGGATGCCTCTGAGAGGCGAGGGATCCTGTGGAGGCGGCGGGGCCCCTCGGGACTCCGCTGGGTCTGGCGCAACGGAAGAGGGCCTCACCTCGAGGGGAGGCAGGAACCTCAGGCTTCCTCTGCGTTTCGGACTCCGACCGCAGGGTCCCTGCAGAGTTGGGACAGGAGAGTCAGGCCTCGTCTTGTCTGAGGAAGGGAACCCCGCTGGCCTCTCGAGTTGCTCAGGGGGTCTCAGGCCCCTCGTCGAGCTGTGTGTGGAACCCGCGGGTCTTTGCGGACGATGCACGGGGGTGGCAGTGCCCCTTCGTGTTGTGCCTTCAGCCACAGGGTTGCCTTCGAAGAGGGGTCCGGGCCTCGGGTCCTTCTCAAGAGCGGACCGGGGAATCGGGGGCGTTCGGCCTGTGGCCCCACCCACGTGGCTCGGCTCGAATTTCCTCGTGAGACCGGCCTCATCCTGAGGTGCGCCGGGAAGGCCGGGAACCCCTTCCAGACCACGCAGGGGAATCGCCTCTCCTGTCGCGATCAGGAGGGGAGAAGGGGCTCAGAGGAAGCGGTGCCGGGACCCTCGGTGTTCCCCTCGGGGGAACCCGGCGTGTCGGGGGACTTTTGGGGGTCACAGGAAGGCTGTCAGGGACAGTCTCGCCCTTCAGGGCGGACCAGGGGACTTCCCTAGAGACGCCATCGCGGGCAAGTGCCTCATCTTGCCAAGCGGTGGGAACCACGTGGTTTTTCTCGAGTTGCGGCGGCATTCTCGAGTTACGACGGGGATCTCAGCCTTCCCCTTGGGTTGGCCCTGGGAAGCCCAATCTTCCCCTCGGGTTGCGAGAGAAAGCTGGGGGTTGCGCTCGAGTCACTGCAGGGCCTAAGAGACCTCACCTAAGCGTGTGTCCGGGACCTAATTTTCCTCTCCAGGGAAGGCAGGGATCTCGGGGTTGCATTCCAGGCTCCCCCGGGGAGTCAGGCCTCGTCTCGAGGGGAAGCCAAGGACTCCGCTCTCCTCTCGATTCGCGACGCGGGTCTCCTGGAGCCCCTTGAGCGGCCTCAAGGGAGTCCAGCCTCCTCTTCCGTTTGGAGCGAGGACCCGGGATTGCTCTCCAGGCCATGCAGGAAAAGAAGGCCCTCAGCTCGCGAGGACGGGGGCGTCTCAGGGGTTTCCTCGAGCTGCGGCGCCCGTGGGGGTTTTCTCCCGAGGCGCGACGAGGATCTCAGGGAGCCTCTCGTGCGGCGCCAGGGGAGTCAGGTCTCCATGCGCGTGGCGAGGGGGAGCGCGTCCTGGCTCTCGAGTCACGGGAGGGGACTAGGGCCTCGAGACGCGTTGAAGAAGGACTCTCGAGGTCTTTGTCGGGGGGCGGCGGGAAACCTTCGTTTCCCTCGCCTTCTGCCGGGGACCTTAGGGAACTTTCCAGGGTGCCTCTGAGAGGCGAGGGATCCTGTGGAGGTGGCGGGGCCCCTCGGGACTCCGCTGGGTCTGGCGCAACGGAAGAGGGCCTCACCTCGAGGGGAGGCAGGAACCTCAGGCTTCCTCTGCGTTTCGGACTCCGACCGCAGGGTCCCTGCAGAGTTGGGACAGGAGAGTCAGGCCTCGTCTTGTCTGAGGAAGGGAACCCCTCTGGCCTCTCGAGTTGCTCGGGGGGTCTCAGGCCCCTCGTCGAGCTGTGTGTGGAACCCGCGGGTCTTTGCGGACGATGCACGGGGGTGGCAGTGCCCCTTCGTGTTGTGCCTTCACCCACAGGGTTGCCTTCGAAGAGGGGTCCGGGCCTCGGGTCCTTCTCAAGAGCGGACCGGGGAATCGGGGGCGTTCGGCCTGTGGCCCCACCCACGTGGCTCGTCTCGAATTTCCTCGTGAGACCGGCCTCATCCTGAGGTGCGCCGGGAAGGCCGGGAACCCCTTCCAGACCACGCAGGGGAATCGCCTCTCCTGTCGCGAACAGGAGGGAAGAAGGGGCTGAGAGGAAGCGGTGCCGGGACCCTCGGTGTTCCCCTCGGGGGAACCCGGCGTGTCGGGGGACTTTTGGGGGTCGCAGGAAGGCTGTCAGGGACCGTCTCGCCCTTCAGGGCGGAACAGGGGACTTCCCTTGAGACGCCGTCGCGGGCAAGGGCCTCATCTTGCCAAGCGGTGGGAACCACGTGGTTTTTCTCGAGTTGCGGCGGCATTCTCGAGTTACGACGGGGATCTCAGCCTTCCCCTTGGGTTGGCCCTGGGAAGCCCAATCTTCCCCTTGGGTTGCGAGGGAAAGCTGGGGGTTGCGCTCGAGTCACTGCAGGGTCTAAGAGACCTCACCTAAGCGTGTGTCCAGGACCTAATTTTCCTCTCCAGGGAAGGCAGGGATCTCGGGGTTGCATTCCAGGCTCCCCCGGGGAGTCAGGCCTCGTCTCGAGGGGAAGCCAAGGACTCCGCTCTCCTCTCGAGTCGCGACGCGGGTCTCTTGGAGCCCCCTGAGCAGACTCAAGGGAGTCCAGCCTCCTCTTCCGTTTGGAGAGAGGACCCGGGATTGCTCTCCAGGCCATGCAGGAAGAGAAGGCCCTCAGCTCGCGAGGACGGGGGCGTCTCAGGGGTTTCCTTGAGCTGCGGCGCCCGTGGGGGTTTTCTCCCGAGGCACGACGAGGATCTCAGGGAGCCTCTCGTGCGGCGCCAGGGGAGTCAGGTCTCCATGCGCGTGGCGAGGGGGAGCGCGTCCTGGCTCTCGAGTCACGGGAGGGGACTAGGGCCTCGAGACGCGTTGAAGAAGGACTCTCGAGGTCTTTGTCGGGGGGCGGCGGGAAACCCTCGTTTCCCTCGCCTTCTGCCGGGGACCTTAGGGAACTTCCCAGGGTGCCTCTGAGAGGCGAGGGATCCTGTGGAGGTGGCGGGGCCCCTCGGGACTCCGCTGGGTCTGGCGCAACGGAAGAGGGCCTCACCTCGAGGGGAGGCAGGAACCTCAGGCTTCCTCTGCGTTTCCGACTCCGACCGCAGGGTCTCTGCAGAGTTGGGACAGGAGAGTCAGGCCTCGTCTTGTCTGAGGAAGGGAACCCCGCTGGCCTATCGAGTTGCTCGGGGGGTCTCAGGCCCCTCGTCGAGCTGTGTGTGGAACCCGCGGGTCTTTGCGGACGATGCACGGGGGTGGCAGTGCCCCTTCGTGTTGTGCCTTCAGCCACAGGGTTGCCTTCGAAGAGGGGTCCGGGCCTCGGGTCCTTCTCAAGAGCGGACCGGGGAATCGGGGGCGTTCGGCCTGTGGCCCCACCCACGTGGCTCGTCTCGAATTTCCTCGTGAGACCGGCCTCATCCTGAGGTGCGCCGGGAAGGCCGGGAACCCCTTCCAGACCACGCAGGGGAATCGCCTCTCCTGTCGCGATCAGGAGGGGAGAAGGGGCTCAGAGGAAGCGGTGCCGGGACCCTCGGTGTTCCCCTCGGGGGAACCCGGCGTGTCGGGGGACTTTTGGGGGTCACAGGAAGGCTGTCAGGGACAGTCTCGCCCTTCAGGGCGGACCAGGGGACTTCCCTAGAGACGCCGTCGCGGGCAAGTGCCTCATCTTGCCAAGAGGTGGGAACCACGTGGTTTTTCTCGAGTTGCGGCGGCATTCTCGAGTTACGACGGGGATCTCAGCCTTCCCCTTGGGTTGGCCCTGGGAAGCCCAATCTTCCCCTCGGGTTGCGAGAGAAAGCTGGGGGTTGCGCTCGAGTCACTGCAGGGCCTAAGAGACCTCACCTAAGCGTGTGTCCGGGACCTAATTTTCCTCTCCAGGGAAGGCAGGGATCTCGGGGTTGCATTCCAGGCTCCCCCGGGGAGTCAGGCCTCGTCTCGAGGGGAAGCCAAGGACTCCGCTCTCCTCTCGATTCGCGACGCGGGTCTCCTGGAGCCCCTTGAGCGGCCTCAAGGGAGTCCAGCCTCCTCTTCCGTTTGGAGCGAGGACCCGGGATTGCTCTCCAGGCCATGCAGGAAAAGAAGGCCCTCAGCTCGCGAGGACGGGGGCGTCTCAGGGGTTTCCTCGAGCTGCGGCGCCCGTGGGGGTTTTCTCCCGAGGCGCGACGAGGATCTCAGGGAGCCTCTCGTGCGGCGCCAGGGGAGTCAGGTCTCCATGCGCGTGGCGAGGGGGAGCGCGTCCTGGCTCTCGAGTCACGGGAGGGGACTAGGGCCTCGAGACGCGTTGAAGAAGGACTCTCGAGGTCTTTGTCGGGGGGCGGCGGGAAACCTTCGTTTCCCTCGCCTTCTGCCGGGGACCTTAGGGAACTTTCCAGGGTGCCTCTGAGAGGCGAGGGATCCTGTGGAGGTGGCGGGGCCCCTCGGGACTCCGCTGGGTCTGGCGCAACGGAAGAGGGCCTCACCTCGAGGGGAGGCAGGAACCTCAGGCTTCCTCTGCGTTTCGGACTCCGACCGCAGGGTCCCTGCAGAGTTGGGACAGGAGAGTCAGGCCTCGTCTTGTCTGAGGAAGGGAACCCCTCTGGCCTCTCGAGTTGCTCGGGGGGTCTCAGGCCCCTCGTCGAGCTGTGTGTGGAACCCGCGGGTCTTTGCGGACGATGCACGGGGGTGGCAGTGCCCCTTCGTGTTGTGCCTTCACCCACAGGGTTGCCTTCGAAGAGGGGTCCGGGCCTCGGGTCCTTCTCAAGAGCGGACCGGGGAATCGGGGGCGTTCGGCCTGTGGCCCCACCCACGTGGCTCGTCTCGAATTTCCTCGTGAGACCGGCCTCATCCTGAGGTGCGCCGGGAAGGCCGGGAACCCCTTCCAGACCACGCAGGGGAATCGCCTCTCCTGTCGCGAACAGGAGGGAAGAAGGGGCTCAGAGGAAGCGGTGCCGGGACCCTCGGTGTTCCCCTCGGGGGAACCCGGCGTGTCGGGGGACTTTTGGGGGTCGCAGGAAGGCTGTCAGGGACCGTCTCGCCCTTCAGGGCGGAACAGGGGACTTCCCTTGAGACGCCGTCGCGGGCAAGGGCCTCATCTTGCCAAGCGGTGGGAACCACGTGGTTTTTCTCGAGTTGCGGCGGCATTCTCGAGTTACGACGGGGATCTCAGCCTTCCCCTTGGGTTGGCCCTGGGAAGCCCAATCTTCCCCTTGGGTTGCGAGGGAAAGCTGGGGGTTGCGCTCGAGTCACTGCAGGGTCTAAGAGACCTCACCTAAGCGTGTGTCCAGGACCTAATTTTCCTCTCCAGGGAAGGCAGGGATCTCGGGGTTGCATTCCAGGCTCCCCCGGGGAGTCAGGCCTCGTCTCGAGGGGAAGCCAAGGACTCCGCTCTCCTCTCGAGTCGCGACGCGGGTCTCTTGGAGCCCCCTGAGCAGACTCAAGGGAGTCCAGCCTCCTCTTCCGTTTGGAGAGAGGACCCGGGATTGCTCTCCAGGCCATGCAGGAAGAGAAGGCCCTCAGCTCGCGAGGACGGGGGCGTCTCAGGGGTTTCCTTGAGCTGCGGCGCCCGTGGGGGTTTTCTCCCGAGGCACGACGAGGATCTCAGGGAGCCTCTCGTGCGGCGCCAGGGGAGTCAGGTCTCCATGCGCGTGGCGAGGGGGAGCGCGTCCTGGCTCTCGAGTCACGGGAGGGGACTAGGGCCTCGAGACGCGTTGAAGAAGGACTCTCGAGGTCTTTGTCGGGGGGCGGCGGGAAACCCTCGTTTCCCTCGCCTTCTGCCGGGGACCTTAGGGAACTTCCCAGGGTGCCTCTGAGAGGCGAGGGATCCTGTGGAGGTGGCGGGGCCCCTCGGGATTCCGCTGGGTCTGGCGCAACGGAAGAGGGCCTCACCTCGAGGGGAGGCAGGAACCTCAGGCTTCCTCTGCGTTTCGGACTCCGACCGCAGGGTCCCTGCAGAGTTGGGACAGGAGAGTCAGGCCTCGTCTTGTCTGAGGAAGGGAACCCCGCTGGCCTCTCGAGTTGCTCAGGGGGTCTCAGGCCCCTCGTCGAGCTGTGTGTGGAACCCGCGGGTCTTTGCGGACGATGCACGGGGGTGGCAGTGCCCCTTCGTGTTGTGCCTTCAGCCACAGGGTTGCCTTCGAAGAGGGGTCCGGGCCTCGGGTCCTTCTCAAGAGCGGACCGGGGAATCGGGGGCGTTCGGCCTGTGGCCCCACCCACGTGGCTCGTCTCGAATTTCCTCGTGAGACCGGCCTCATCCTGAGGTGCGCCGGGAAGGCCGGGAACCCCTTCCAGACCACGCAGGGGAATCGCCTCTCCTGTCGCGATCAGGAGGGCAGAAGGGGCTCAGAGGAAGCGGTGCCGGGACCCTCGGTGTTGCCCTCGGGGGAACCCGGCGTGTCGGGGGACTTTTGGGGGTCGCAGGAAGGCTGTCAGGGACCGTCTCGCCCTTCAGGGCGGAACAGGGGACTTCCCTTGAGACGCCGTCGCGGGCAAGGGCCTCATCTTGCCAAGCGGTGGGAACCACGTGGTTTTTCTCGAGTTGCGGTGGCATTCTGGAGGTACGACGGGGATCTCAGCCTTCCCCTTGGGTTGTCCCTGGGAAGCCCAATCTTCCCCTCGGGTTGCGAGGGAAAGCTGGGGGTTGCGCTGGAGTCACTGCAGGGCCTAAGAGACCTCACCTAAGCGTGTGTCCGGGACCTAATTTTCCTCTCCAGGGAAGGCAGGGATCTCGGGGTTGCATTCCAGGCTCCCCCGGGGAGTCAGGCCTCGTCTCGAGGGGAAGCCAAGGACTCCGCTCTCCTCTCGAGTCGCGACGCGGGTCTCTTGGAGCCCCCTGAGCGGCCTCAAGGGAGTCCAGCCTCCTCTTCCGTTTGGAGAGAGGACCCGGGATTGCTCTCCAGGCCATGCAGGAAAAGAAGGCCCTCAGCTCGCGAGGACGGGGGCGTCTCAGGGGTTTCCTCGAGCTGCGGCGCCCGTGGGGGTTTTCTCCCGAGGCGCGACGAGGATCTCAGGGAGCCTCTCGTGCGGCGCCAGGGAAGTCAGGTCTCCATGCGCGTGGCGAGGGGGAGCGCGTCCTGGCTCTCGAGTCACGGGAGGGGACTAGGGCCTCGAGACGCGTTGAAGAAGGACTCTCGAGGTCTTTCTCGGGGGGCGGCGGGAAACCCTCGTGTCCCTCGCCTTCTGCCGGGGACCTTAGGGAACTTCCCAGGGTGCCTCTGAGAGGCGAGGGATCCTGTGGAGGTGGCGGGGTCCTTCGGGACTCCGCTGGGTCTGGCGCAACGGAAGAGGGCCTCACCTCGAGGGGAGGCAGGAACCTCAGGCTTCCTCTGCGTTTCGGACTCCGACCGCAGGGTCCCTGCAGAGTTGGGACAGGAGAGTCAGGCCTCGTCTTGTCTGAGGAAGGGAACCCCGCTGGCCTCTCGAGTTGCTCAGGGGGTCTCAGGCCCCTCGTCGAGCTGTGTGTGGAACCCGCGGGTCTTTGCGGACGATGCACGGGGTGGCAGTGCCCCTTCGTGTTGTGCCTTCACCCACAGGATAGCCTTCGAAGAGGGGTCCGGGCCTCGGGTCCTTCTCAAGAGCGGACCGGGGAATCGGGGGCGTTCGGCCTGTGGCCCCACCCACGTGGCTCGTCTCGAATTTCCTCGTGAGACCGGCCTCATCCTGAGGTGCGCCGGGAAGGCCGGGAACCCCTTCCAGACCACGCAGGGGAATCGCCTCTCCTGTCGCGATCAGGAGGGGAGAAGGGGCTCAGAGGAAGCGGTGCCGGGACCCTCGGTGTTCCCCTCGGGGGAACCCGGCGTGTCGGGAGACTTTTGGGGTTCGCAGGAAGGCTGTCAGGGACCGTCTCGCCCTTCAGGGCGGAACAGGGGACTTCCCTTGAGACGCCGTCGCGGGCAAGGGCCTCATCTTGCCAAGCGGTGGGAACCACGTGGTTTTTCTCGAGTTGCGGCGGCATTCTCGAGTTACGACGGGGATCTCAGCCTTCCCCTTGGGTTGGCCCTGGGAAGCCCAATCTTCCCCTCTGGTTGCGAGAGAAAGCTGGGGGTTGCGCTCGAGTCACTGCAGGGCCTAAGAGACCTCACCTAAGCGTGTGTCCGGGACCTAATTTTCCTCTCCAGGGAAGGCAGGGATCTCGGGGTTGCATTCCAGGCTCCCCCGGGAAGTCAGGCCTCATCTCGAGGGGCAGCCAAGACTCCGCTCTCCTCTCGAGTCGCGACGCGGTCTCTTGGAGCCCCCTGAGCAGCCTCAAGGGAGTCCAGCCTCCTCTTCCGTTTGGAGAGAGGACCCGGGATTGCTCTCCAGGCCATGCAGGAAAAGAAGGCCCTCAGCTCGCGAGGACGGGGGCGTCTCAGGGGTTTCCTCGAGCTGCGGCGCCCGTGGGGGTTTTCTCCCGAGGCACGACGAGGATCTCAGGGAGCCTCTCGTGCGGCGCCAGGGAAGTCAGGTCTCCATGCGCGTGGCGAGGGGGAGCGCGTCCTGGCTCTCGAGTCACGGGAGGGGACTAGGGCCTCGAGACGCGTTGAAGAAGGACCCTCGACGTCTTTCTCGGGGGGTGGCGGGAAACCCTCGTTTCCCTCGCCTTCTGCCGGGGACCTTAGGGAACTTCCCAGGGTGCCTCTGAAAAGCGAGGGATCCTGCGGAGGTGGCGGGGCCCCACGGGATTCCGCTGGGTCTGGCGCAACGGAAGAGGGCCTCACCTCGAGGGGAGGCAGGAACCTCAGGCTTCCTCTGCGTTTCGGACTCCGACCGCAGGGTCCCTGCAGAGTTGGGACAGGAGAGTCAGGCCTCGTCTTGTCTGAGGAAGGGAACCCCGCTGGCCTCTCGAGCTGCTCAGGGGGTCTCAGGCCCCTCGTCGAGCTGTGTGTGGAACCCGCGGGTCTTTGCGGACGATGCACGGGGGTGGCAGTGCCCCTTCGTGTTGTGCCTTCACCCACAGGGTTGCCTTCGAAGAGGGGTCCGGGCCTCGGGTCCTTCTCAAGAGCGGACCGGGGAATCGGGGGCGTTCGGCCTGTGGCCCCACCCACGTGGCTCGTCTCGAATTTCCTCATGAGACCGGCCTCATCCTGAGGTGCGCCGGGAAGGCCGGGAACCCCTTCCAGACCACGCAGGGGAATCGCCTCTCCTGTCGCGATCAGGAGGGGAGAAGGGGCTCAGAGGAAGCGGTGCCGGGACCCTCGGTGTTCCCCTCGGGGGAACCCGGCGTGTCGGGGGACTTTTGGGGGTCGCAGGAAGGCTGTCAGGGACCGTCTCGCCCTTCAGGGCAGAACAGGGGACTTCCCTTGAGACGCCGTGGCGGGCAAGGGCCTCATCTTGCCAAGCGGTGGGAACCACGTGGTTTTTCTCGAGTTGCGGCGGCATTCTCGAGTTACGAAGGGGATCTCAGCCTTCCCCTTGGGTTGGCCCTGGGAAGCCCAATCTTCCCCTCGGGTTGCGAGAGAAAGCTGGGGGTGGCGCTCGAGTCACTGCAGGGCCTAAGAGACCTCACCTAAGCGTGTGTCCGGGACCTAATTTTCCTCTCCATGGAAGGCAGGGATCTCGGGGTTGCATTCCAGGCTCCCCCGGGGAGTCAGGCCTCGTCTCGAGGGGAAGCCAAGGACTCCGCTCTCCTCTCGAGTCGCGACGCGGTTCTCTTGGAGCCCCCTGAGCGGCCTCAAGGGAGTCCAGCCTCCTCTTCCGTTTGGAGAGAGGACCCGGGATTGCTCTCCAGCCCATGCAGGAAAAGAAGGCCCTCAGCTCGCGAGGACGGGGGCGTCTCAGGGGTTTCCTCGAGCTGCGGCGCCCGTGGGGGTTTTCTCCCGAGGCACGACGAGGATCTCAGGGAGCCTCTCGTGCGGCGCCAGGGGAGTCAGGTCTCCATGCGCGTGGCGAGGGGGAGCGCGTCCTGGCTCTCGAGTCACGGGAGGGGACTAGGGCCTCGAGACGCGTTGAAGAAGGACTCTCGAGGTCTTTGTCGGGGGGCGGCGGGAAACCCTCGTTTCCCTCGCCTTCTGCCGGGGACCTTAGGGAACTTCCCGGGGTGCCTCTGAGAGGCGAGGGATCCTGTGGAGGCGGCAGGGCCCCTCGGGACTCCGCTGGGTCTGGCGCAACGAAAGAGGGCCTCACCTCGAGGGGAGGCAGGAACCTCAGGCTTCCTCTCCGTTTCGGACTCCGACCGCAGGGTCCCTGCAGAGTTGGGACAGGAGAGTCAGGCCTCGTCTTGTCTGAGGAAGGGAACCCCGCTGGCCTCTCGAGTTGCTCAGGGGGTCTCAGGCCCCTCGTCGAGCTGTGTGTGGAACCCGCGGGTCTTTGCGGACGATGCACGGGGGTGGCAGTGCCCCTTCGTGTTGTGCCTTCACCCACAGGGTTGCCTTCGAAGAGGGGTCCGGGCCTCGGGTCCTTCTCAAGAGCGGACCGGGGAATCGGGGGCGTTCGGCCTGTGGCCCCACCCACGTGGCTCGGCTCGAATTTCCTCGTGAGACCGGCCTCATCCTGAGGTGCGCCGGGAAGGCCGGGAACCCCTTCCAGACCACGCAGGGGAATCGCCTCTCCTGTCGCGATCAGGAGGGGAGAAGGGGCTCAGAGGAAGCGGTGCCGGGACCCTCGGTGTTCCCCTCGGGGGAACCCGGCGTGTCGGGGGACTTTTGGGGGTCGCAGGAAGGCTGTCAGGGACCGTCTCGCCCTTCAGGGCGGAACAGGGGACTTCCCTTGAGACGCCGTCGCGGGCAAGGGCCTCATCTTGCCAAGCGGTGGGAACCACGTGGTTTTTCTCGAGTTGCGGCGGCATTCTCGAGTTACGACGGGGATCTCAGCCTTCCCCTTGGGTTGGCCCTGGGAAGCCCAATCTTCCCCTCGGGTTGCGAGGGAAAGCTGGGGGTGGCGCTCGAGTCACTGCAGGGCCTAAGAGACCTCACCTAAGCGTGTGTCCGGGACCTAATTTTCCTCTCCAGGGAAGGCAGGGATCTCGGGGTTGCATTCCAGGCTCCCCCGGGGAGTCAGGCCTCGTCTCGAGGGGAAGCCAAGGACTCCGCTCTCCTCTCGAGTCGCGACGCGGGTCTCTTGGAGCCCCCTGAGCGGCCTCAAGGGAGTCCAGCCTCCTCTTCCGTTTGGAGAGAGGACCCGGGATTGCTCTCCAGGCCATGCAGGAAAAGAAGGCCCTCAGCTCGCGAGGACGGGGGCGTCTCAGGGGTTTCCTCGAGCTGCGGCGCCCGTGGGGGTTTTCTCCCGAGGCACGACGAGGATCTCAGGGAGCCTCTCGTGCGGCGCCAGGGAAGTCAGGTCTCCATGCGCGTGGCGAGGGGGAGCGCGTCCTGGCTCTCGAGTCACGGGAGGGGACTAGGGCCTCGAGACGCGTTGAAGAAGGACTCTCGAGGTCTTTGTCGGGGGGCGGCGGGAAACCCTCGTTTCCCTCGCCTTCTGCCGGGGACCTTAGGGAACTTCCCGGGGTGCCTCTGAGAGGCGAGGGATCCTGTGGAGGCGGCGGGGCCCCTCGGGACTCCGCTGGGTCTGGCGCAACGGAAGAGGGCCTCACCTCGAGGGGAGGCAGGAACCTCAGGCTTCCTCTGCGTTTCGGACTCCGACCGCAGGGTCCCTGCAGAGTTGGGACAGGAGAGTCAGGCCTCGTCTTGTCTGAGGAAGGGAACCCCGCTGGCCTCTCGAGTTGCTCAGGGGGTCTCAGGCCCCTCGTCGAGCTGTGTGTGGAACCCGCGGGTCTTTGCGGACGATGCACGGGGGTGGCAGTGCCCCTTCGTGTTGTGCCTTCACCCACAGGGTTGCCTTCGAAGAGGGGTCCGGGCCTCGGGTCCTTCTCAAGAGCGGACCGGGGAATCGGGGGCGTTCGGCCTGTGGCCCCACCCACGTGGCTCGGCTCGAATTTCCTCGTGAGACCGGCCTCATCCTGAGGTGCGCCGGGAAGGCCGGGAACCCCTTCCAGACCACGCAGGGGAATCGCCTCTCCTGTCGCGATCAGGAGGGGAGAAGGGGCTCAGAGGAAGCGGTGCCGGGACCCTCGGTGTTCCCCTCGGGGGAACCCGGCGTGTCGGGGGACTTTTGGGGGTCGCAGGAAGGCTGTCAGGGACCGTCTCGCCCTTCAGGGCGGAACAGGGGACTTCCCTTGAGACGCCGTCGCGGGCAAGGGCCTCATCTTGCCAAGCGGTGGGAACCACGTGGTTTTTCTCGAGTTGCGGCGGCATTCTCGAGTTACGACGGGGATCTCAGCCTTCCCCTTGGGTTGGCCCTGGGAAGCCCAATCTTCCCCTCGGGTTGCGAGGGAAAGCTGGGGGTGGCGCTCGAGTCACTGCAGGGCCTAAGAGACCTCACCTAAGCGTGTGTCCGGGACCTAATTTTCCTCTCCAGGGAAGGCAGGGATCTCGGGGTTGCATTCCAGGCTCCCCCGGGGAGTCAGGCCTCGTCTCGAGGGGAAGCCAAGGACTCCGCTCTCCTCTCGAGTCGCGACGCGGGTCTCTTGGAGCCCCCTGAGCGGCCTCAAGGGAGTCCAGCCTCCTCTTCCGTTTGGAGAGAGGACCCGGGATTGCTCTCCAGGCCATGCAGGAAAAGAAGGCCCTCAGCTCGCGAGGACGGGGGCGTCTCAGGGGTTTCCTCGAGCTGCGGCGCCCGTGGGGGTTTTCTCCCGAGGCACGACGAGGATCTCAGGGAGCCTCTCGTGCGGCGCCAGGGAAGTCAGGTCTCCATGCGCGTGGCGAGGGGGAGCGCGTCCTGGCTCTCGAGTCACGGGAGGGGACTAGGGCCTCGAGACGCGTTGAAGAAGGACTCTCGAGGTCTTTGTCGGGGGGCGGCGGGAAACCCTCGTTTCCCTCGCCTTCTGCCGGGGACCTTAGGGAACTTCCCGGGGTGCCTCTGAGAGGCGAGGGATCCTGTGGAGGCGGCGGGGCCCCTCGGGACTCCGCTGGGTCTGGCGCAACGGAAGAGGGCCTCACCTCGAGGGGAGGCAGGAACCTCAGGCTTCCTCTGCGTTTCGGACTCCGACCGCAGGGTCCCTGCAGAGTTGGGACAGGAGAGTCAGGCCTCGTCTTGTCTGAGGAAGGGAACCCCGCTGGCCTCTCGAGTTGCTCAGGGGGTCTCAGGCCCCTCGTCGAGCTGTGTGTGGAACCCGCGGGTCTTTGCGGACGATGCACGGGGGTGGCAGTGCCCCTTCGTGTTGTGCCTTCACCCACAGGGTTGCCTTCGAAGAGGGGTCCGGGCCTCGGGTCCTTCTCAAGAGCGGACCGGGGAATCGGGGGCGTTCGGCCTGTGGCCCCACCCACGTGGCTCGGCTCGAATTTCCTCGTGAGACCGGCCTCATCCTGAGGTGCGCCGGGAAGGCCGGGAACCCCTTCCAGACCACGCAGGGGAATCGCCTCTCCTGTCGCGATCAGGAGGGGAGAAGGGGCTCAGAGGAAGCGGTGCCGGGACCCTCGGTGTTCCCCTCGGGGGAACCCGGCGTGTCGGGGGACTTTTGGGGGTCACAGGAAGGCTGTCAGGGACAGTCTCGCCCTTCAGGGCGGACCAGGGGACTTCCCTAGAGACGCCGTCGCGGGCAAGTGCCTCATCTTGCCAAGAGGTGGGAACCACGTGGTTTTTCTCGAGTTGCGGCGGCATTCTCGAGTTACGACGGGGATCTCAGCCTTCCCCTTGGGTTGGCCCTGGGAAGCCCAATCTTCCCCTCGGGTTGCGAGAGAAAGCTGGGGGTTGCGCTCGAGTCACTGCAGGGCCTAAGAGACCTCACCTAAGCGTGTGTCCGGGACCTAATTTTCCTCTCCAGGGAAGGCAGGGATCTCGGGGTTGCATTCCAGGCTCCCCCGGGGAGTCAGGCCTCGTCTCGAGGGGAAGCCAAGGACTCCGCTCTCCTCTCGATTCGCGACGCGGGTCTCCTGGAGCCCCTTGAGCGGCCTCAAGGGAGTCCAGCCTCCTCTTCCGTTTGGAGAGAGGACCCGGGATTGCTCTCCAGGCCATGCAGGAAAAGAAGGCCCTCAGCTCGCGAGGACGGGGGCGTCTCAGGGGTTTCCTCGAGCTGCGGCGCCCGTGGGGGTTTTCTCCCGAGGCGCGACGAGGATCTCAGGGAGCCTCTCGTGCGGCGCCAGGGGAGTCAGGTCTCCATGCGCGTGGCGAGGGGGAGCGCGTCCTGGCTCTCGAGTCACGGGAGGGGACTAGGGCCTCGAG
The DNA here is from genome assembly GCF_029407905.1 of Bubalus kerabau. Classification (NCBI taxonomy): domain Eukaryota; kingdom Metazoa; phylum Chordata; class Mammalia; order Artiodactyla; family Bovidae; genus Bubalus; species Bubalus kerabau. The sequence goes on from NW_026577882.1 coordinate 5,618,340, forward strand.
ACGCGTTGAAGAAGGACTCTCGAGGTCTTTGTCGGGGGGCGGCGGGAAACCTTCGTTTCCCTCGCCTTCTGCCGGGGACCTTAGGGAACTTTCCAGGGTGCCTCTGAGAGGCGAGGGATCCTGTGGAGGTGGCGGGGCCCCTCGGGACTCCGCTGGGTCTGGCGCAACGGAAGAGGGCCTCACCTCGAGGGGAGGCAGGAACCTCAGGCTTCCTCTGCGTTTCGGACTCCGACCGCAGGGTCCCTGCAGAGTTGGGACAGGAGAGTCAGGCCTCGTCTTGTCTGAGGAAGGGAACCCCTCTGGCCTCTCGAGTTGCTCGGGGGGTCTCAGGCCCCTCGTCGAGCTGTGTGTGGAACCCGCGGGTCTTTGCGGACGATGCACGGGGGTGGCAGTGCCCCTTCGTGTTGTGCCTTCACCCACAGGGTTGCCTTCGAAGAGGGGTCCGGGCCTCGGGTCCTTCTCAAGAGCGGACCGGGGAATCGGGGGCGTTCGGCCTGTGGCCCCACCCACGTGGCTCGTCTCGAATTTCCTCGTGAGACCGGCCTCATCCTGAGGTGCGCCGGGAAGGCCGGGAACCCCTTCCAGACCACGCAGGGGAATCGCCTCTCCTGTCGCGAACAGGAGGGAAGAAGGGGCTCAGAGGAAGCGGTGCCGGGACCCTCGGTGTTCCCCTCGGGGGAACCCGGCATGTCGGGGGACTTTTGGGGGTCGCAGGAAGGCTGTCAGGGACCGTCTCGCCCTTCAGGGCGGAATAGGGGACTTCCCTTGAGACGCCGTCGCGGGCAAGGGCCTCATCTTGCCAAGCGGTGGGAACCACGTGGTTTTTCTCGAGTTGCGGCGGCATTCTCGAGTTACGACGGGGATCTCAGCCTTCCCCTTGGGTTGGCCCTGGGAAGCCCAATCTTCCCCTTGGGTTGCGAGGGAAAGCTGGGGGTTGCGCTCGAGTCACTGCAGGGTCTAAGAGACCTCACCTAAGCGTGTGTCCAGGACCTAATTTTCCTCTCCAGGGAAGGCAGGGATATCGGGGTTGCATTCCAGGCTCCCCCGGGGAGTCAGGCCTCGTCTCGAGGGGAAGCCAAGGACTCCGCTCTCCTCTCGAGTCGCGACGCGGGTCTCTTGGAGCCCCCTGAGCAGACTCAAGGGAGTCCAGCCTCCTCTTCCGTTTGGAGAGAGGACCCGGGATTGCTCTCCAGGCCATGCAGGAAGAGAAGGCCCTCAGCTCGCGAGGACGGGGGCGTCTCAGGGGTTTCCTTGAGCTGCGGCGCCCGTGGGGGTTTTCTCCCGTGGCACGACGAGGATCTCAGGGAGCCTCTCGTGCGGCGCCAGGGGAGTCAGGTCTCCATGCGCGTGGCGAGGGGGAGCGCGTCCTGGCTCTCGAGTCACGGGAGGGGACTAGGGCCTCGAGACGCGTTGAAGAAGGACTCTCGAGGTCTTTGTCGGGGGGCGGCGGGAAACCCTCGTTTCCCTCGCCTTCTGCCGGGGACCTTAGGGAACTTCCCAGGGTGCCTCTGAGAGGCGAGGGATCCTGTGGAGGTGGCGGGGCCCCTCGGGACTCCGCTGGGTCTGGCGCAACGGAAGAGGGCCTCACCTCGAGGGGAGGCAGGAACCTCAGGCTTCCTCTGCGTTTCGGACTCCGACCGCAGGGTCCCTGCAGAGTTGGGACAGGAGAGTCAGGCCTCGTCTTGTCTGAGGAAGGGAACCCCGCTGGCCTCTCGAGTTGCTCAGGGGGTCTCAGGCCCCTCGTCGAGCTGTGTGTGGAACCCGCGGGTCTTTGCGGACGATGCACGGGGGTGGCAGTGCCCCTTCGTGTTGTGCCTTCAGCCACAGGGTTGCCTTCGAAGAGGGGTCCGGGCCTCGGGTCCTTCTCAAGAGCGGACCGGGGAATCGGGGGCGTTCGGCCTGTGGCCCCACCCACGTGGCTCGTCTCGAATTTCCTCGTGAGACCGGCCTCATCCTGAGGTGCGCCGGGAAGGCCGGGAACCCCTTCCAGACCACGCAGGGGAATCGCCTCTCCTGTCGCGATCAGGAGGGCAGAAGGGGCTCAGAGGAAGCGGTGCCGGGACCCTCGGTGTTGCCCTCGGGGGAACCCGGCGTGTCGGGGGACTTTTGGGGGTCGCAGGAAGGCTGTCAGGGACCGTCTCGCCCTTCAGGGCGGAACAGGGGACTTCCCTTGAGACGCCGTCGCGGGCAAGGGCCTCATCTTGCCAAGCGGTGGGAACCACGTGGTTTTTCTCGAGTTGCGGCGGCATTCTCGAGTTACGACGGGGATCTCAGCCTTCCCCTTGGGTTGGCCCTGGGAAGCCCAATCTTCCCCTCTGGTTGCGAGAGAAAGCTGGGGGTTGCGCTCGAGTCACTGCAGGGCCTAAGAGACCTCACCTAAGCGTGTGTCCGGGACCTAATTTTCCTCTCCAGGGAAGGCAGGGATCTCGGGGTTGCATTCCAGGCTCCCCCGGGGAGTCAGGCCTCGTCTCGAGGGGAAGCCAAGGACTCCGCTCTCCTCTCGAGTCGCGACGCGGGTCTCCTGGAGCCCCCTGAGCGGCCTCAAGGGAGTCCAGCCTCCTCTTCCGTTTGTAGAGAGGACCCGGGATTGCTCTCCAGGCCATGCAGGAAAAGAAGGCCCTCAGCTCGCGAGGACGGGGGCGTCTCAGGGGTTTCCTCGAGCTGCGGCGCCCGTGGGGGTTTTCTCCCGAGGCACAAAGAGGATCTCAGGGAGGGTCTCGTGCGGCGCCAGGGAAGTCAGGTCTCCATGCGCGTGGCGAGGGGGAGCGCGTCCTGGCTCTCGAGTCACGGGAGGGGACTATGGCCTCGAGACGCGTTGAAGAAGGACTCTCGAGGTCTTTGTCGGGGGGCGGCGGGAAACCCTCGTTTCCCTCGCCTTCTGCCGGGGACCTTAGGGAACTTCCCAGGGTGCCTCTGAGAGGCGAGGGATCCTGTGGAGGTGGAGGGGCCCCTCGGGACTCCGCTGGGTCTGGCGCAACGGAAGAGGGCCTCACCTCGAGGGGTGGCAGGAACCTCAGGCTTCCTCTCCGTTTCGGACTCCGACCGCAGGGTCCCTGCAGAGTTGGGACAGGAGAGTCAGGCCTCGTCTTGTCTGAAGAAGGGAACCCCGCTGGCCTCTCGAGTTGCTCAGGGGGTCTCAGGCCCCTCGTCGAGCTGTGTGTGGAACCCGCGGGTCTTTGTGGATGATGCACGGGGGTGGCAGTGCCCCTTCGTGTTGTGCCTTCAGCCACAGGGTTGCCTTCGAAGAGGGGTCCGGGCCTCGGGTCCTTCTCAAGAGCGGACTGGGGAATCGGGGGCGTTCGGCCTGTGGCCCCACCCACGTGGCTCGTCTCGAATTTCCTCGTGAGACCGGCCTCATCCTGAGGTGCGCCGGGAAGGCCGGGAACCCCTTCCAGACCACGCAGGGGAATCGCCTCTCCTGTCGCGATCAAGAGGGGAGAAGGGGCTCAGAGGAAGCGGTGCCGGGACCCTCGGTGTTCCCCTCGGGGGAACCCGGCGTGTCGGGGGACTTTTGGGGTTCGCAGGAAGGCTGTCAGGGACCGTCTCGCCCTTCAGGGCGGAACAGGGGACTTCCCTTGAGACGCCGTCGCGGGCAAGGGCCTCATCTTGCCAAGCGGTGGGAACCACGTGGTTTTTCGCGAGATGCGGCGGCATTCTCGAGGTACGACGGGGATCTCAGCATTCCCCTTGGGTTGGCCCTGGGAAGCCCAAACTTTCCCTCGGGTTGCGAGGGAAAGCTGGGGGTGGCGCTCGAGTCACTGCAGGGCCTAAGAGACCTCACCTAAGCGTGTGTCCGGGACCTAATTTTCCTCTCCAGGGAAGGCAGGGATCTCGGGGTTGCATTCCAGGCTCCCCCGGGAAGTCAGGCCTCATCTCGAGGGGCAGCCAAGACTCCGCTCTCCTCTCGAGTCGCGACGCGGTCTCTTGGAGCCCCCTGAGCAGCCTCAAGGGAGTCCAGCCTCCTCTTCCGTTTGGAGAGAGGACCCGGGATTGCTCTCCAGGCCATGCAGGAAAAGAAGGCCCTCAGCTCGCGAGGACGGGGGCGTCTCAGGGGTTTCCTCGAGCTGCGGCGCCCGTGGGGGTTTTCTCCCGAGGCACGACGAGGATCTCAGGGAGCCTCTCGTGCGGCGCCAGGGAAGTCAGGTCTCCATGCGCGTGGCGAGGGGGAGCGCGTCCTGGCTCTCGAGTCACGGGAGGGGACTAGGGCCTCGAGACGCGTTGAAGAAGGACCCTCGACGTCTTTCTCGGGGGGTGGCGGGAAACCCTCGTTTCCCTCGCCTTCTGCCGGGGACCTTAGGGAACTTCCCAGGGTGCCTCTGAAAAGCGAGGGATCCTGCGGAGGTGGCGGGGCCCCACGGGATTCCGCTGGGTCTGGCGCAACGGAAGAGGGCCTCACCTCGAGGGGAGGCAGGAACCTCAGGCTTCCTCTGCGTTTCGGACTCCGACCGCAGGGTCCCTGCAGAGTTGGGACAGGAGAGTCAGGCCTCGTCTTGTCTGAGGAAGGGAACCCCGCTGGCCTCTCGAGCTGCTCAGGGGGTCTCAGGCCCCTCGTCGAGCTGTGTGTGGAACCCGCGGGTCTTTGCGGACGATGCACGGGGGTGGCAGTGCCCCTTCGTGTTGTGCCTTCACCCACAGGGTTGCCTTCGAAGAGGGGTCCGGGCCTCGGGTCCTTCTCAAGAGCGGACCGGGGAATCGGGGGCGTTCGGCCTGTGGCCCCACCCACGTGGCTCGTCTCGAATTTCCTCATGAGACCGGCCTCATCCTGAGGTGCGCCGGGAAGGCCGGGAACCCCTTCCAGACCACGCAGGGGAATCGCCTCTCCTGTCGCGATCAGGAGGGGAGAAGGGGCTCAGAGGAAGCGGTGCCGGGACCCTCGGTGTTCCCCTCGGGGGAACCCGGCGTGTCGGGGGACTTTTGGGGGTCGCAGGAAGGCTGTCAGGGACCGTCTCTCCCTTCAGGGCAGAACAGGGGACTTCCCTTGAGACGCCGTGGCGGGCAAGGGCCTCATCTTGCCAAGCGGTGGGAACCACGTGGTTTTTCTCGAGTTGCGGCGGCATTCTCGAGTTACGAAGGGGATCTCAGCCTTCCCCTTGGGTTGGCCCTGGGAAGCCCAATCTTCCCCTCGGGTTGCGAGAGAAAGCTTGGGGTGGCGCTCGAGTCACTGCAGGGCCTAAGAGACCTCACCTAAGCGTGTGTCCGGGACCTAATTTTCCTCTCCATGGAAGGCAGGGATCTCGGGGTTGCATTCCAGGCTCCCCCGGGGAGTCAGGCCTCGTCTCGAGGGGAAGCCAAGGACTCCGCTCTCCTCTCGAGTCGCGACGCGGTTCTCTTGGAGCCCCCTGAGCGGCCTCAAGGGAGTCCAGCCTCCTCTTCCGTTTGGAGAGAGGACCCGGGATTGCTCTCCAGCCCATGCAGGAAAAGAAGGCCCTCAGCTCGCGAGGACGGGGGCGTCTCAGGGGTTTCCTCGAGCTGCGGCGCCCGTGGGGGTTTTCTCCCGAGGCACGACGAGGATCTCAGGGAGCCTCTCGTGCGGCGCCAGGGGAGTCAGGTCTCCATGCGCGTGGCGAGGGGGAGCGCGTCCTGGCTCTCGAGTCACGGGAGGGGACTAGGGCCTCGAGACGCGTTGAAGAAGGACTCTCGAGGTCTTTGTCGGGGGGCGGCGGGAAACCCTCGTTTCCCTCGCCTTCTGCCGGGGACCTTAGGGAACTTCCCGGGGTGCCTCTGAGAGGCGAGGGATCCTGTGGAGGCGGCAGGGCCCCTCGGGACTCCGCTGGGTCTGGCGCAACGAAAGAGGGCCTCACCTCGAGGGGAGGCAGGAACCTCAGGCTTCCTCTCCGTTTCGGACTCCGACCGCAGGGTCCCTGCAGAGTTGGGACAGGAGAGTCAGGCCTCGTCTTGTCTGAGGAAGGGAACCCCGCTGGCCTCTCGAGTTGCTCAGGGGGTCTCAGGCCCCTCGTCGAGCTGTGTGTGGAACCCGCGGGTCTTTGCGGACGATGCACGGGGGTGGCAGTGCCCCTTCGTGTTGTGCCTTCACCCACAGTGTTGCCTTCGAAGAGGGGTCCGGGCCTCGGGTCCTTCTCAAGAGCGGACCGGGGAATCGGGGGCGTTCGGCCTGTGGCCCCACCCACGTGTCTCGTCTCGAATTTCCTCGTGAGACCGGCCTCATCCTGAGGTGCGCCGGGAAGGCCGGGAACCCCTTCCAGACCACGCAGGGGAATCGCCTCTCCTGTCGCGATCAGGAGGGGAGAAGGGGCTCAGAGGAAGCGGTGCCGGGACCCTCGGTGTTCCCCTCGGGGGAACCCGGCGTGTCGGGGGACTTTTGGGGGTCGCAGGAAGGCTGTCAGGGACCGTCTCGCCCTTCAGGGCGGAACAGGGGACTTCCCTTGAGACGCCGTCGCGGGCAAGGGCCTCATCTTGCCAAGCGGTGGGAACCACGTGGTTTTTCTCGAGTTGCGGCGGCATTCTCGAGTTACGACGGGGATCTCAGCCTTCCCCTTGGGTTGGCCCTGGGAAGCCCAATCTTCCCCTCGGGTTGCGAGGGAAAGCTGGGGGTTGCGCTCGAGTCACTGCAGGGCCTAAGAGACCTCACCTAAGCGTGTGTCCGGGACCTAATTTTCCTCTCCAGGGAAGGCAGGGATCTCGGGGTTGCATTCCAGGCTCCCCCGGGGAGTCAGGCCTCGTCTCGAGGGGAAGCCAAGGACTCCGCTCTCCTCTCGAGTCGCGACGCGGGTCTCTTGGAGCCCCCTGAGCGGCCTCAAGGGAGTCCAGCCTCCTCTTCCGTTTGGAGAGAGGACCCGGGATTGCTCTCCAGGCCATGCAGGAAAAGAAGGCCCTCAGCTCGCGAGGACGGGGGCGTCTCAGGGGTTTCCTCGAGCTGCGGCGCCCGTGGGGGTTTTCTCCCGAGGCACGACGAGGATCTCAGGGAGCCTCTCGTGCGGCGCCAGGGGAGTCAGGTCTCCATGCGCGTGGCGAGGGGGAGCGCGTCCTGGCTCTCGAGTCACGGGAGGGGACTAGGGCCTCGAGACGCGTTGAAGAAGGACTCTCGAGGTCTTTGTCGGGGGGCGGCGGGAAACCCTCGTTTCCCTCGCCTTCTGCCGGGGACCTTAGGGAACTTCCCGGGGTGCCTCTGAGAGGCGAGGGATCCTGTGGAGGCGGCGGGGCCCCTCGGGACTCCGCTGGGTCTGGCGCAACGGAAGAGGGCCTCACCTCGAGGGGAGGCAGGAACCTCAGGCTTCCTCTGCGTTTCGGACTCCGACCGCAGAGTCCCTGCAGAGTTGGGACAGGAGAGTCAGGCCTCGTCTTGTCTGAGGAAGGGAACCCCGCTGGCCTCTCGAGTTGCTCAGGGGGTCTCAGGCCCCTCGTCGAGCTGTGTGTGGAACCCGCGGGTCTTTGCGGACGATGCACGGGGGTGGCAGTGCCCCTTCGTGTTGTGCCTTCACCCACAGGGTTGCCTTCGAAGAGGGGTCCGGGCCTCGGGTCCTTCTCAAGAGCGGACCGGGGAATCGGGGGCGTTCGGCCTGTGGCCCCACCCACGTGGCTCGGCTCGAATTTCCTCGTGAGACCGGCCTCATCCTGAGGTGCGCCGGGAAGGCCGGGAACCCCTTCCAGACCACGCAGGGGAATCGCCTCTCCTGTCGCGATCAGGAGGGGAGAAGGGGCTCAGAGGAAGCGGTGCCGGGACCCTCGGTGTTCCCCTCGGGGGAACCCGGCGTGTCGGGGGACTTTTGGGGGTCGCAGGAAGGCTGTCAGGGACCGTCTCGCCCTTCAGGGCGGAACAGGGGACTTCCCTTGAGACGCCGTCGCGGGCAAGGGCCTCATCTTGCCAAGCGGTGGGAACCACGTGGTTTTTCTCGAGTTGCGGCGGCATTCTCGAGTTACGACGGGGATCTCAGCCTTCCCCTTGGGTTGGCCCTGGGAAGCCCAATCTTCCCCTCGGGTTGCGAGGGAAAGCTGGGGGTGGCGCTCGAGTCACTGCAGGCCTAAGAGACCTCACCTAAGCGTGTGTCCGGGACCTAATTTTCCTCTCCAGGGAAGGCAGGGATCTCGGGGTTGCATTCCAGGCTCCCCCGGGGAGTCAGGCCTCGTCTCGAGGGGAAGCCAAGGACTCCGCTCTCCTCTCGAGTCGCGACGCGGGTCTCTTGGAGCCCCCTGAGCGGCCTCAAGGGAGTCCAGCCTCCTCTTCCGTTTGGAGAGAGGACCCGGGATTGCTCTCCAGGCCATGCAGGAAAAGAAGGCCCTCAGCTCGCGAGGACGGGGGCGTCTCAGGGGTTTCCTCGAGCTGCGGCGCCCGTGGGGGTTTTCTCCCGAGGCACGACGAGGATCTCAGGGAGCCTCTCGTGCGGCGCCAGGGAAGTCAGGTCTCCATGCGCGTGGCGAGGGGGAGCGCGTCCTGGCTCTCGAGTCACGGGAGGGGACTAGGGCCTCGAGACGCGTTGAAGAAGGACTCTCGAGGTCTTTGTCGGGGGGCGGCGGGAAACCCTCGTTTCCCTCGCCTTCTGCCGGGGACCTTAGGGAACTTCCCGGGGTGCCTCTGAGAGGCGAGGGATCCTGTGGAGGCGGCGGGGCCCCTCGGGACTCCGCTGGGTCTGGCGCAACGGAAGAGGGCCTCACCTCGAGGGGAGGCAGGAACCTCAGGCTTCCTCTGCGTTTCGGACTCCGACCGCAGGGTCCCTGCAGAGTTGGGACAGGAGAGTCAGGCCTCGTCTTGTCTGAGGAAGGGAACCCCGCTGGCCTCTCGAGTTGCTCGGGGGGTCTCAGGCCCCTCGTCGAGCTGTGTGTGGAACCCGCGGGTCTTTGCGGACGATGCACGGGGGTGGCAGTGCCCCTTCGTGTTGTGCCTTCACCCACAGGGTTGCCTTCGAAGAGGGGTCCGGGCCTCGGGTCCTTCTCAAGAGCGGACCGGGGAATCGGGGGCGTTCGGCCTGTGGCCCCACCCACGTGGCTCGGCTCGAATTTCCTCGTGAGACCGGCCTCATCCTGAGGTGCGCCGGGAAGGCCGGGAACCCCTTCCAGACCACGCAGGGGAATCGCCTCTCCTGTCGCGATCAGGAGGGGAGAAGGGGCTCAGAGGAAGCGGTGCCGGGACCCTCGGTGTTCCCCTCGGGGGAACCCGGCGTGTCGGGGGACTTTTGGGGGTCGCAGGAAGGCTGTCAGGGACCGTCTCGCCCTTCAGGGCGGAACAGGGGACTTCCCTTGAGACGCCGTCGCGGGCAAGGGCCTCATCTTGCCAAGCGGTGGGAACCACGTGGTTTTTCTCGAGTTGCGGCGGCATTCTCGAGTTACGACGGGGATCTCAGCCTTCCCCTTGGGTTGGCCCTGGGAAGCCCAATCTTCCCCTCGGGTTGCGAGGGAAAGCTGGGGGTGGCGCTCGAGTCACTGCAGGGCCTAAGAGACCTCACCTAAGCGTGTGTCCGGGACCTAATTTTCCTCTCCAGGGAAGGCAGGGATCTCGGGGTTGCATTCCAGGCTCCCCCGGGGAGTCAGGCCTCGTCTCGAGGGGAAGCCAAGGACTCCGCTCTCCTCTCGAGTCGCGACGCGGGTCTCTTGGAGCCCCCTGAGCGGCCTCAAGGGAGTCCAGCCTCCTCTTCCGTTTGGAGAGAGGACCCGGGATTGCTCTCCAGGCCATGCAGGAAAAGAAGGCCCTCAGCTCGCGAGGACGGGGGCGTCTCAGGGGTTTCCTCGAGCTGCGGCGCCCGTGGGGGTTTTCTCCCGAGGCACGACGAGGATCTCAGGGAGCCTCTCGTGCGGCGCCAGGGAAGTCAGGTCTCCATGCGCGTGGCGAGGGGGAGCGCGTCCTGGCTCTCGAGTCACGGGAGGGGACTAGGGCCTCGAGACGCGTTGAAGAAGGACTCTCGAGGTCTTTGTCGGGGGGCGGCGGGAAACCCTCGTTTCCCTCGCCTTCTGCCGGGGACCTTAGGGAACTTCCCAGGGTGCCTCTGAGAGGCGAGGGATCCTGTGGAGGTGGCGGGGCCCCTCGGGACTCCGCTGGGTCTGGCGCAACGGAAGAGGGCCTCACCTCGAGGGGAGGCAGGAACCTCAGGCTTCCTCTGCGTTTCGGACTCCGACCGCAGGGTCCCTGCAGAGTTGGGACAGGAGAGTCAGGCCTCGTCTTGTCTGAGGAAGGGAACCCCGCTGGCCTCTCGAGTTGCTCAGGGGGTCTCAGGCCCCTCGTCGAGCTGTGTGTGGAACCCGCGGGTCTTTGCGGACGATGCACGGGGGTGGCAGTGCCCCTTCGTGTTGTGCCTTCACCCACAGGGTTGCCTTCGAAGAGGGGTCCGGGCCTCGGGTCCTTCTCAAGAGCGGACCGGGGAATCGGGGGCGTTCGGCCTGTGGCCCCACCCACGTGGCTCGGCTCGAATTTCCTCGTGAGACCGGCCTCATCCTGAGGTGCGCCGGGAAGGCCGGGAACCCCTTCCAGACCACGCAGGGGAATCGCCTCTCCTGTCGCGATCAGGAGGGGAGAAGGGGCTCAGAGGAAGCGGTGCCGGGACCCTCGGTGTTCCCCTCGGGGGAACCCGGCGTGTCGGGGGACTTTTGGGGGTCGCAGGAAGGCTGTCAGGGACCGTCTCGCCCTTCAGGGCGGAACAGGGGACTTCCCTTGAGACGCCGTCGCGGGCAAGGGCCTCATCTTGCCAAGCGGTGGGAACCACGTGGTTTTTCTCGAGTTGCGGCGGCATTCTCGAGTTACGACGGGGATCTCAGCCTTCCCCTTGGGTTGGCCCTGGGAAGCCCAATCTTCCCCTCGGGTTGCGAGGGAAAGCTGGGGGTGGCGCTCGAGTCACTGCAGGGCCTAAGAGACCTCACCTAAGCGTGTGTCCGGGACCTAATTTTCCTCTCCAGGGAAGGCAGGGATCTCGGGGTTGCATTCCAGGCTCCCCCGGGGAGTCAGGCCTCGTCTCGAGGGGAAGCCAAGGACTCCGCTCTCCTCTCGAGTCGCGACGCGGGTCTCTTGGAGCCCCCTGAGCGGCCTCAAGGGAGTCCAGCCTCCTCTTCCGTTTGGAGAGAGGACCCGGGATTGCTCTCCAGGCCATGCAGGAAAAGAAGGCCCTCAGCTCGCGAGGACGGGGGCGTCTCAGGGGTTTCCTCGAGCTGCGGCGCCCGTGGGGGTTTTCTCCCGAGGCGCGACGAGGATCTCAGGGAGCCTCTCGTGCGGCGCCAGGGGAGTCAGGTCTCCATGCGCGTGGCGAGGGGGAGCGCGTCCTGGCTCTCGAGTCACTGGAGGGGACTAGGGCCTCGAGACGCGTTGAAGAAGGACTCTCGAGGTCTTTGTCGGGGGGCGGCGGGAAACCCTCGTTTCCCTCGCCTTCTGCCGGGGACCTTAGGGAACTTCCCGGGGTGCCTCTGAGAGGCGAGGGATCCTGTGGAGGTGGCGGGGCCCCTCGGGACTCCGCTGGGTCTGGCGCAACGGAAGAGGGCCTCACCTCGAGGGGAGGCAGGAACCTCAGGCTTCCTCTGCGTTTCGGACTCCGACCGCAGGGTCCCTGCAGAGTTGGGACAGGAGAGTCAGGCCTCGTCTTGTCTGAGGAAGGGAACCCCGCTGGCCTCTCGAGTTGCTCAGGGGGTCTCAGGCCCCTCGTCGAGCTGTGTGTGGAACCCGCGGGTCTTTGCGGACGATGCACGGGGGTGGCAGTGCCCCTTCGTGTTGTGCCTTCACCCACAGGGTTGCCTTCGAAGAGGGGTCCGGGCCTCGGGTCCTTCTCAAGAGCGGACCGGGGAATCGGGGGCGTTCGGCCTGTGGCCCCACCCACGTGGCTCGGCTCGAATTTCCTCGTGAGACCGGCCTCATCCTGAGGTGCGCCGGGAAGGCCGGGAACCCCTTCCAGACCACGCAGGGGAATCGCCTCTCCTGTCGCGATCAGGAGGGGAGAAGGGGCTCAGAGGAAGCGGTGCCGGGACCCTCGGTGTTCCCCTCGGGGGAACCCGGCGTGTCGGGGGACTTTTGGGGGTCGCAGGAAGGCTGTCAGGGACCGTCTCGCCCTTCAGGGCGGAACAGGGGACTTCCCTTGAGACGCCGTCGCGGGCAAGGGCCTCTTCTTGCCAAGCGGTGGGAACCACGTGGTTTTTCTCGAGTTGCGGCGGCATTCTCGAGTTACGACGGGGATCTCAGCCTTCCCCTTGGGTTGGCCCTGGGAAGCCCAATCTTCCCCTCGGGTTGCGAGGGAAAGCTGGGGGTGGCGCTCGAGTCACTGCAGGGCCTAAGAGACCTCACCTAAGCGTGTGTCCGGGACCTAATTTTCCTCTCCAGGGAAGGCAGGGATCTCGGGGTTGCATTCCAGGCTCCCCCGGGGTGTCAGGCCTCGTCTCGAGGGGAAGCCAAAGACTCCTCTCTCCTCTCGAGTCGCGACGCGGGTCTCTTGGAGCCCCCTGAGCGGCCTCAAGGGAGTCCAGCCTACTCTTCCGTTTGGAGAGAGGACCCGGGATTGCTCTCCAGGCCATGCACGAAAAGAAGGCCCTCAGCTCGCGAGGACGGGGGCGTCTCAGGGGTTTCCTCGAGCTGCGGCGCCCGTGGGGGTTTTCTCCCGAGGCACGACGAGGATCTCAGGGAGCCTCTCGTGCGGCGCCAGGGAAGTCAGGTCTCCATGCGCGTGGCGAGGGGGAGCGCGTCCTGGCTCTCGAGTCACGGGAGGGGACTAGGGCCTCGAGACGCGTTGAAGAAGGACTCTCGAGGCCTTTGTCGGGGGGCGGCGGCAAACCCTCGTTTCCCTCGCCTTCTGCCGGGGACTTTAGGGAACTTCCCGGGGTGCCTCTGAGAGGCGAGGGATCCTGTGGAGGTGGCGGGGCCCCTCGGGACTCCGCTGGGTCTGGCGCAACGGAAGAGGGCCTCACCTCGAGGGGAGGCAGGAACCTCAGGCTTCCTCTGCGTTTCGGACTCCGACCGCAGGGTCCCTGCAGAGTTGGGACAGGAGAGTCAGGCCTCGTCTTGTCTGAGGAAGGGAACCCCGCTGGCCTCTCGAGTTGCTCAGGGGGTCTCAGGCCCCTCGTCGAGCTGTGTGTGGAACCCGCGGGTCTTTGCGGACGATGCACGGGGGTGGCAGTGCCCCTTCGTGTTGTGCCTTCACCCACAGGGTTGCCTTCGAAGAGGGGTCCGGGCCTCGGGTCCTTCTCAAGAGCGGACCGGGGAATCGGGGGCGTTCGGCCTGTGGCCCCACCCACGTGGCTCGGCTCGAATTTCCTCGTGAGACCGGCCTCATCCTGAGGTGCGCCGGGAAGGCCGGGAACCCCTTCCAGACCACGCAGGGGAATCGCCTCTCCTGTCGCGATCAGGAGGGGAGAAGGGGCTCAGAGGAAGCGGTGCCGGGACCCTCGGTGTTCCCCTCGGGGGAACCCGGCGTGTCGGGGGACTTTTGGGGGTCGCAGGAAGGCTGTCAGGGACCGTCTCGCCCTTCAGGGCGGAACAGGGGACTTCCCTTGAGACGCCGTCGCGGGCAAGGGCCTCTTCTTGCCAAGCGGTGGGAACCACGTGGTTTTTCTCGAGTTGCGGCGGCATTCTCGAGTTACGACGGGGATCTCAGCCTTCCCCTTGGGTTGGCCCTGGGAAGCCCAATCTTCCCCTCGGGTTGCGAGGGAAAGCTGGGGGTGGCGCTCGAGTCACTGCAGGGCCTAAGAGACCTCACCTAAGCGTGTGTCCGGGACCTAATTTTCCTCTCCAGGGAAGGCAGGGATCTCGGGGTTGCATTCCAGGCTCCCCCGGGGTGTCAGGCCTCGTCTCGAGGGGAAGCCAAAGACTCCTCTCTCCTCTCGAGTCGCGACGCGGGTCTCTTGGAGCCCCCTGAGCGGCCTCAAGGGAGTCCAGCCTCCTCTTCCGTTTGGAGAGAGGACCCGGGATTGCTCTCCAGGCCATGCACGAAAAGAAGGCCCTCAGCTCGCGAGGACGGGGGCGTCTCAGGGGTTTCCTCGAGCTGCGGCGCCCGTGGGGGTTTTCTCCCGAGGCACGACGAGGATCTCAGGGAGCCTCTCGTGCGGCGCCAGGGAAGTCAGGTCTCCATGCGCGTGGCGAGGGGGAGCGCGTCCTGGCTCTCGAGTCACGGGAGGGGACTAGGGCCTCGAGACGCGTTGAAGAAGGACTCTCGAGGCCTTTGTCGGGGGGCGGCGGCAAACCCTCGTTTCCCTCGCCTTCTGCCGGGGACTTTAGGGAACTTCCCGGGGTGCCTCTGAGAGGCGAGGGATCCTGTGGAGGTGGCGGGGCCCCTCGGGACTCCGCTGGGTCTGGCGCAACGGAAGAGGGCCTCACCTCGAGGGGAGGCAGGAACCTCAGGCTTCCTCTGCGTTTCGGACTCCGACCGCAGGGTCCCTGCAGAGTTGGGACAGGAGAGTCAGGCCTCGTCTTGTCTGAGGAAGGGAACCCCGCTGGCCTCTCGAGTTGCTCAGGGGGTCTCAGGCCCCTCGTCGAGCTGTGTGTGGAACCCGCGGGTCTTTGCAGACGATGCACGGGGGTGGCAGTGCCCCTTCGTGTTGTGCCTTCACCCACAGGGTTGCCTTCGAAGAGGGGTCCGGGCCTCGGGTCCTTCTCAAGAGCGGACCGGGGAATCGGGGGCGTTCGGCCTGTGGCCCCACCCACGTGGCTCGGCTCGAATTTCCTCGTGAGACCGGCCTCATCCTGAGGTGCGCCGGGAAGGCCGGGAACCCCTTCCAGACCACGCAGGGGAATCGCCTCTCCTGTCGCGATCAGGAGGGGAGAAGGGGCTCAGAGGAAGCGGTGCCGGGACCCTCGGTGTTCCCCTCGGGGGAACCCGGCGTGTCGGGGGACTTTTGGGGGTCGCAGGAAGGCTGTCAGGGACCGTCTCGCCCTTCAGGGCGGAACAGGGGACTTCCCTTGAGACGCCGTCGCGGGCAAGGGCCTCATCTTGCCAAGCGGTGGGAACCACGTGGTTTTTCTCGAGTTGCGGCGGCATTCTCGAGTTACGACGGGGATCTCAGCCTTCCCCTTGGGTTGGCCCTGGGAAGCCCAATCTTCCCCTCGGGTTGCGAGGGAAAGCTGGGGGTGGCGCTCGAGTCACTGCAGGGCCTAAGAGACCTCACCTAAGCGTGTGTCCGGGACCTAATTTTCCTCTCCAGGGAAGGCAGGGATCTCGGGGTTGCATTCCAGGCTCCCCCGGGGAGTCAGGCCTCGTCTCGAGGGGAAGCCAAGGACTCCGCTCTCCTCTCGAGTCGCGACGCGGGTCTCTTGGAGCCCCCTGAGCGGCCTCAAGGGAGTCCAGCCTCCTCTTCCGTTTGGAGAGAGGACCCGGGATTGCTCTCCAGGCCATGCAGGAAAAGAAGGCCCTCAGCTCGCGAGGACGGGGGCGTCTCAGGGGTTTCCTCGAGCTGCGGCGCCCGTGGGGGTTTTCTCCCGAGGCACGACGAGGATCTCAGGGAGCCTCTCGTGCGGCGCCAGGGAAGTCAGGTCTCCATGCGCGTGGCGAGGGGGAGCGCGTCCTGGCTCTCGAGTCACGGGAGGGGACTAGGGCCTCGAGACGCGTTGAAGAAGGACTCTCGAGGTCTTTGTCGGGGGGCGGCGGGAAACCCTCGTTTCCCTCGCCTTCTGCCGGGGACCTTAGGGAACTTCCCGGGGTGCCTCTGAGAGGCGAGGGATCCTGTGGAGGTGGCGGGGCCCCTCGGGACTCCGCTGGGTCTGGCGCAACGGAAGAGGGCCTCACCTCGAGGGGAGGCAGGAACCTCAGGCTTCCTCTGCGTTTCGGACTCCGACCGCAGGGTCCCTGCAGAGTTGGGACAGGAGAGTCAGGCCTCGTCTTGTCTGAGGAAGGGAACCCCGCTGGCCTCTCGAGTTGCTCAGGGGGTCTCAGGCCCCTCGTCGAGCTGTGTGTGGAACCCGCGGGTCTTTGCGGACGATGCACGGGGGTGGCAGTGCCCCTTCGTGTTGTGCCTTCACCCACAGGGTTGCCTTCGAAGAGGGGTCCGGGCCTCGGGTCCTTCTCAAGAGCGGACCGGGGAATCGGGGGCGTTCGGCCTGTGGCCCCACCCACGTGGCTCGGCTCGAATTTCCTCGTGAGACCGGCCTCATCCTGAGGTGCGCCGGGAAGGCCGGGAACCCCTTCCAGACCACGCAGGGGAATCGCCTCTCCTGTCGCGATCAGGAGGGGAGAAGGGGCTCAGAGGAAGCGGTGCCGGGACCCTCGGTGTTCCCCTCGGGGGAACCCGGCGTGTCGGGGGACTTTTGGGGGTCGCAGGAAGGCTGTCAGGGACCGTCTCGCCCTTCAGGGCGGAACAGGGGACTTCCCTTGAGACGCCGTCGCGGGCAAGGGCCTCATCTTGCCAAGCGGTGGGAACCACGTGGTTTTTCTCGAGTTGCGGCGGCATTCTCGAGTTACGACGGGGATCTCAGCCTTCCCCTTGGGTTGGCCCTGGGAAGCCCAATCTTCCCCTCGGGTTGCGAGGGAAAGCTGGGGGTGGCGCTCGAGTCACTGCAGGGCCTAAGAGACCTCACCTAAGCGTGTGTCCGGGACCTAATTTTCCTCTCCAGGGAAGGCAGGGATCTCGGGGTTGCATTCCAGGCTCCCCCGGGGAGTCAGGCCTCGTCTCGAGGGGAAGCCAAGGACTCCGCTCTCCTCTCGAGTCGCGACGCGGGTCTCTTGGAGCCCCCTGAGCGGCCTCAAGGGAGTCCAGCCTCCTCTTCCGTTTGGAGAGAGGACCCGGGATTGCTCTCCAGGCCATGCAGGAAAAGAAGGCCCTCAGCTCGCGAGGACGGGGGCGTCTCAGGGGTTTCCTCGAGCTGCGGCGCCCGTGGGGGTTTTCTCCCGAGGCGCGACGAGGATCTCAGGGAGCCTCTCGTGCGGCGCCAGGGGAGTCAGGTCTCCATGCGCGTGGCGAGGGGGAGCGCGTCCTGGCTCTCGAGTCACGGGAGGGGACTAGGGCCTCGAGACGCGTTGAAGAAGGACTCTCGAGGTCTTTGTCGGGGGGCGGCGGGAAACCCTCGTTTCCCTCGCCTTCTGCCGGGGACCTTAGGGAACTTCCCGGGGTGCCTCTGAGAGGCGAGGGATCCTGTGGAGGTGGCGGGGCCCCTCGGGACTCCGCTGGGTCTGGCGCAACGGAAGAGGGCCTCACCTCGAGGGGAGGCAGGAACCTCAGGCTTCCTCTGCGTTTCGGACTCCGACCGCAGGGTCCCTGCAGAGTTGGGACAGGAGAGTCAGGCCTCGTCTTGTCTGAGGAAGGGAACCCCGCTGGCCTCTCGAGTTGCTCAGGGGGTCTCAGGCCCCTCGTCGAGCTGTGTGTGGAACCCGCGGGTCTTTGCGGACGATGCACGGGGGTGGCAGTGCCCCTTCGTGTTGTGCCTTCACCCACAGGGTTGCCTTCGAAGAGGGGTCCGGGCCTCGGGTCCTTCTCAAGAGCGGACCGGGGAATCGGGGGCGTTCGGCCTGTGGCCCCACCCACGTGGCTCGGCTCGAATTTCCTCGTGAGACCGGCCTCATCCTGAGGTGCGCCGGGAAGGCCGGGAACCCCTTCCAGACCACGCAGGGGAATCGCCTCTCCTGTCGCGATCAGGAGGGGAGAAGGGGCTCAGAGGAAGCGGTGCCGGGACCCTCGGTGTTCCCCTCGGGGGAACCCGGCGTGTCGGGGGACTTTTGGGGGTCGCAGGAAGGCTGTCAGGGACCGTCTCGCCCTTCAGGGCGGAACAGGGGACTTCCCTTGAGACGCCGTCGCGGGCAAGGGCCTCATCTTGCCAAGCGGTGGGAACCACGTGGTTTTTCTCGAGTTGCGGCGGCATTCTCGAGTTACGACGGGGATCTCAGCCTTCCCCTTGGGTTGGCCCTGGGAAGCCCAATCTTCCCCTCGGGTTGCGAGGGAAAGCTGGGGGTGGCGCTCGAGTCACTGCAGGGCCTAAGAGACCTCACCTAAGCGTGTGTCCGGGACCTAATTTTCCTCTCCAGGGAAGGCAGGGATCTCGGGGTTGCATTCCAGGCTCCCACGGGGAGTCAGGCCTCGTCTCGAGGGGAAGCCAAGGACTCCGCTCTCCTCTCGATTCGCGACGCGGGTCTCTTGGAGCCCCCTGAGCGGCCTCAAGGGAGTCCAGCCTCCTCTTCCGTTTGGAGAGAGGACCCGGGATTGCTCTCCAGGCCATGCAGGAAAAGAAGGCCCTCAGCTCGCGAGGACGGGGGCGTCTCAGGGGTTTCCTCGAGCTGCGGCGCCCGTGGGGGTTTTCTCCCGAGGCGCGACGAGGATCTCAGGGAGCCTCTCGTGCGGCGCCAGGGGAGTCAGGTCTCCATGCGCGTGGCGAGGGGGAGCGCGTCCTGGCTCTCGAGTCACGGGAGGGGACTAGGGCCTCGAGACGCGTTGAAGAAGGACTCTCGAGGTCTTTGTCGGGGGGCGGCGGGAAACCCTCGTTTCCCTCGCCTTCTGCCGGGGACCTTAGGGAACTTCCCGGGGTGCCTCTGAGAGGCGAGGGATCCTGTGGAGGTGGCGGGGCCCCTCGGGACTCCGCTGGGTCTGGCGCAACGGAAGAGGGCCTCACCTCGAGGGGAGGCAGGAACCTCAGGCTTCCTCTGCGTTTCGGACTCCGACCGCAGGGTCCCTGCAGAGTTGGGACAGGAGAGTCAGGCCTCGTCTTGTCTGAGGAAGGGAACCCCGCTGGCCTCTCGAGTTGCTCAGGGGGTCTCAGGCCCCTCGTCGAGCTGTGTGTGGAACCCGCGGGTCTTTGCGGACGATGCACGGGGGTGGCAGTGCCCCTTCGTGTTGTGCCTTCACCCACAGGGTTGCCTTCGAAGAGGGGTCCGGGCCTCGGGTCCTTCTCAAGAGCGGACCGGGGAATCGGGGGCGTTCGGCCTGTGGCCCCACCCACGTGGCTCGGCTCGAATTTCCTCGTGAGACCGGCCTCATCCTGAGGTGCGCCGGGAAGGCCGGGAACCCCTTCCAGACCACGCAGGGGAATCGCCTCTCCTGTCGCGATCAGGAGGGGAGAAGGGGCTCAGAGGAAGCGGTGCCGGGACCCTCGGTGTTCCCCTCGGGGGAACCCGGCGTGTCGGGGGACTTTTGGGGGTCGCAGGAAGGCTGTCAGGGACCGTCTCGCCCTTCAGGGCGGAACAGGGGACTTCCCTTGAGACGCCGTCGCGGGCAAGGGCCTCATCTTGCCAAGCGGTGGGAACCACGTGGTTTTTCTCGAGTTGCGGCGGCATTCTCGAGTTACGACGGGGATCTCAGCCTTCCCCTTGGGTTGGCCCTGGGAAGCCCAATCTTCCCCTCGGGTTGCGAGGGAAAGCTGGGGGTGGCGCTCGAGTCACTGCAGGGCCTAAGAGACCTCACCTAAGCGTGTGTCCGGGACCTAATTTTCCTCTCCAGGGAAGGCAGGGATCTCGGGGTTGCATTCCAGGCTCCCCCGGGGAGTCAGGCCTCGTCTCGAGGGGAAGCCAAGGACTCCGCTCTCCTCTCGAGTCGCGACGCGGGTCTCTTGGAGCCCCCTGAGCGGCCTCAAGGGAGTCCAGCCTCCTCTTCCGTTTGGAGAGAGGACCCGGGATTGCTCTCCAGGCCATGCAGGAAAAGAAGGCCCTCAGCTCGCGAGGACGGGGGCGTCTCAGGGGTTTCCTCGAGCTGCGGCGCCCGTGGGGGTTTTCTCCCGAGGCGCGACGAGGATCTCAGGGAGCCTCTCGTGCGGCGCCAGGGGAGTCAGGTCTCCATGCGCGTGGCGAGGGGGAGCGCGTCCTGGCTCTCGAGTCACGGGAGGGGACTAGGGCCTCGAGACGCGTTGAAGAAGGACTCTCGAGGTCTTTGTCGGGGGGCGGCGGGAAACCCTCGTTTCCCTCACCTTCTGCCGGGGACCTTAGGGAACTTCCCGGGGTGCCTCTGAGAGGCGAGGGATCCTGTGGAGGTGGCGGGGCCCCTCGGGACTCCGCTGGGTCTGGCGCAACGGAAGAGGGCCTCACCTCGAGGGGAGGCAGGAACCTCAGGCTTCCTCTGCGTTTCGGACTCCGAACGCAGGGTCCCTGCAGAGTTGGGACAGGAGAGTCAGGCCTCGTCTTGTCTGAGGAAGGGAACCCCGCTGGCCTCTCGAGTTGCTCAGGGGGTCTCAGGCCCCTCGTCGAGCTGTGTGTGGAACCCGCGGGTCTTTGCGGACGATGCACGGGGGTGGCAGTGCCCCTTCGTGTTGTGCCTTCACCCACAGGGTTTCCTTCGAAGAGGGGTCCGGGCCTCGGGTCCTTCTCAAGAGCGGACCGGGGAATCGGGGGCGTTCGGCCTGTGGCCCCACCCACGTGGCTCGTCTCGAATTTCCTCGTGAGACCGGCCTCATCCTGAGGTGCGCCGGGAAGGCCGGGAACCCCTTCCAGACCACGCAGGGGAATCGCCTCTCCTGTCGCGATCAGGAGGGGAGAAGGGGCTCAGAGGAAGCGGTGCCGGGACCCTCGGTGTTCCCCTCGGGGGAACCCGGCGTGTCGGGGGACTTTTGGGGGTCGCAGGAAGGCTGTCAGGGACCGTCTCGCCCTTCAGGGCGGAACAGGGGACTTCCCTTGAGACGCCGTCGCGGGCAAGGGCCTCATCTTGCCAAGCGGTGGGAACCACGTGGTTTTTCTCGAGTTGCGGCGGCATTCTCGAGTTACGACGGGGATCTCAGCCTTCCCCTTGGGTTGGCCCTGGGAAGCCCAATCTTCCCCTCGGGTTGCGAGGGAAAGCTGGGGGTGGCGCTCGAGTCACTGCAGGGCCTAAGAGACCTCACCTAAGCGTGTGTCCGGGACCTAATTTTCCTCTCCAGGGAAGGCAGGGATCTCGGGGTTGCATTCCAGGCTCCCCCGGGGAGTCAGGCCTCGTCTCGAGGGGAAGCCAAGGACTCCGCTCTCCTCTCGAGTCGCGACGCGGGTCTCTTGGAGCCCCCTGAGCGGCCTCAAGGGAGTCCAGCCTCCTCTTCCGTTTGGAGAGAGGACCCGGGATTGCTCTCCAGGCCATGCAGGAAAAGAAGGCCCTCAGCTCGCGAGGACGGGGGCGTCTCAGGGGTTTCCTCGAGCTGCGGCGCCCGTGGGGGTTTTCTCCCGAGGCGCGACGAGGATCTCAGGGAGCCTCTCGTGCGGCGCCAGGGGAGTCAGGTCTCCATGCGCGTGGCGAGGGGGAGCGCGTCCTGGCTCTCGAGTCACGGGAGGGGACTAGGGCCTCGAGACGCGTTGAAGAAGGACTCTCGAGGTCTTTGTCGGGGGGCGGCGGGAAACCCTCGTTTCCCTCACCTTCTGCCGGGGACCTTAGGGAACTTCCCGGGGTGCCTCTGAGAGGCGAGGGATCCTGTGGAGGTGGCGGGGCCCCTCGGGACTCCGCTGGGTCTGGCGCAACGGAAGAGGGCCTCACCTCGAGGGGAGGCAGGAACCTCAGGCTTCCTCTGCGTTTCGGACTCCGAACGCAGGGTCCCTGCAGAGTTGGGACAGGAGAGTCAGGCCTCGTCTTGTCTGAGGAAGGGAACCCCGCTGGCCTCTCGAGTTGCTCAGGGGGTCTCAGGCCCCTCGTCGAGCTGTGTGTGGAACCCGCGGGTCTTTGCGGACGATGCACGGGGGTGGCAGTGCCCCTTCGTGTTGTGCCTTCACCCACAGGGTTTCCTTCGAAGAGGGGTCCGGGCCTCGGGTCCTTCTCAAGAGCGGACCGGGGAATCGGGGGCGTTCGGCCTGTGGCCCCACCCACGTGGCTCGTCTCGAATTTCCTCGTGAGACCGGCCTCATCCTGAGGTGCGCCGGGAAGGCCGGGAACCCCTTCCAGACCACGCAGGGGAATCGCCTCTCCTGTCGCGATCAGGAGGGGAGAAGGGGCTCAGAGGAAGCGGTGCCGGGACCCTCGGTGTTCCCCTCGGGGGAACCCGGCGTGTCGGGGGACTTTTGGGGGTCGCAGGAAGGCTGTCAGGGACCGTCTCGCCCTTCAGGGCGGAACAGGGGACTTCCCTTGAGACGCCGTCGCGGGCAAGGGCCTCATCTTGCCAAGCGGTGGGAACCACGTGGTTTTTCTCGAGTTGCGGCGGCATTCTCGAGTTACGACGGGGATCTCAGCCTTCCCCTTGGGTTGGCCCTGGGAAGCCCAATCTTCCCCTCGGGTTGCGAGGGAAAGCTGGGGGTGGCGCTCGAGTCACTGCAGGGCCTAAGAGACCTCACCTAAGCGTGTGTCCGGGACCTAATTTTCCTCTCCAGGGAAGGCAGGGATCTCGGGGTTGCATTCCAGGCTCCCCCGGGGAGTCAGGCCTCGTCTCGAGGGGAAGCCAAGGACTCCGCTCTCCTCTCGAGTCGCGACGCGGGTCTCTTGGAGCCCCCTGAGCGGCCTCAAGGGAGTCCAGCCTCCTCTTCCGTTTGGAGAGAGGACCCGGGATTGCTCTCCAGGCCATGCAGGAAAAGAAGGCCCTCAGCTCGCGAGGACGGGGGCGTCTCAGGGGTTTCCTCGAGCTGCGGCGCCCGTGGGGGTTTTCTCCCGAGGCACGACGAGGATCTCAGGGAGCCTCTCGTGCGGCGCCAGGGAAGTCAGGTCTCCATGCGCGTGGCGAGGGGGAGCGCGTCCTGGCTCTCGAGTCACGGGAGGGGACTAGGGCCTCGAGACGCGTTGAAGAAGGACTCTCGAGGTCTTTGTCGGGGGGCGGCGGGAAACCCTCGTTTCCCTCGCCTTCTGCCGGGGACCTTAGGGAACTTCCCAGGGTGCCTCTGAGAGGCGAGGGATCCTGTGGAGGTGGCGGGGCCCCTCGGGACTCCGCTGGGTCTGGCGCAACGGAAGAGGGCCTCACCTCGAGGGGAGGCAGGAACCTCAGGCTTCCTCTGCGTTTCGGACTCCGACCGCAGGGTCCCTGCAGAGTTGGGACAGGAGAGTCAGGCCTCGTCTTGTCTGAGGAAGGGAACCCCGCTGGCCTCTCGAGTTGCTCGGGGGTCTCAGGCCCCTCGTCGAGCTGTGTGTGGAACCCGCGGGTCTTTGCGGACGATGCACGGGGGTGGCAGTGCCCCTTCGTGTTGTGCCTTCACCCACAGGGTTGCCTTCGAAGAGGGGTCCGGGCCTCGGGTCCTTCTCAAGAGCGGACCGGGGAATCGGGGGCGTTCGGCCTGTGGCCCCACCCACGTGGCTCGGCTCGAATTTCCTCGTGAGACCGGCCTCATCCTGAGGTGCGCCGGGAAGGCCGGGAACCCCTTCCAGACCACGCAGGGGAATCGCCTCTCCTGTCGCGATCAGGAGGGGAGAAGGGGCTCAGAGGAAGCGGTGCCGGGAACCTCGGTGTTCCCCTCGGGGGAACCCGGCGTGTCGGGGGACTTTTGGGGGTCGCAGGAAGGCTGTCAGGGACCGTCTCGCCCTTCAGGGCGGAACAGGGGACTTCCCTTGAGACGCCGTCGCGGGCAAGGGCCTCATCTTGCCAAGCGGTGGGAACCACGTGGTTTTTCTCGAGTTGCGGCGGCATTCTCGAGTTACGACGGGGATCTCAGCCTTCCCCTTGGGTTGGCCCTGGGAAGCCCAATCTTCCCCTCGGGTTGCGAGGGAAAGCTGGGGGTGGCGCTCGAGTCACTGCAGGGCCTAAGAGACCTCACCTAAGCGTGTGTCCGGGACCTAATTTTCCTCTCCAGGGAAGGCAGGGATCTCGGGGTTGCATTCCAGGCTCCCCCGGGGAGTCAGGCCTCGTCTCGAGGGGAAGCCAAGGACTCCGCTCTCCTCTCGAGTCGCGACGCGGGTCTCTTGGAGCCCCCTGAGCGGCCTCAAGGGAGTCCAGCCTCCTCTTCCGTTTGGAGAGAGGACCCGGGATTGCTCTCCAGGCCATGCAGGAAAAGAAGGCCCTCAGCTCGCGAGGACGGGGGCGTCTCAGGGGTTTCCTCGAGCTGCGGCGCCCGTGGGGGTTTTCTCCCGAGGCACGACGAGGATCTCAGGGAGCCTCTCGTGCGGCGCCAGGGAAGTCAGGTCTCCATGCGCGTGGCGAGGGGGAGCGCGTCCTGGCTCTCGAGTCACGGGAGGGGACTAGGGCCTCGAGACGCGTTGAAGAAGGACTCTCGAGGTCTTTGTCGGGGGGCGGCGGGAAACCCTCGTTTCCCTCGCCTTCTGCCGGGGACCTTAGGGAACTTGCCAGGGTGCCTCTGAGAGGCGAGGGATCCTGTGGAGGTGGCGGGGCCCCTCGGGACTCCGCTGGGTCTGGCGCAACGGAAGAGGGCCTCACCTCGAGGGGAGGCAGGAACCTCAGGCTTCCTCTGCGTTTCGGACTCCGACCGCAGGGTCCCTGCAGAGTTGGGACAGGAGAGTCAGGCCTCGTCTTGTCTGAGGAAGGGAACCCCGCTGGCCTCTCGAGTTGCTCAGGGGGTCTCAGGCCCCTCGTCGAGCTGTGTGTGGAACCCGCGGGTCTTTGCGGACGATGCACGGGGGTGGCAGTGCCCCTTCGTGTTGTGCCTTCACCCACAGGGTTGCCTTCGAAGAGGGGTCCGGGCCTCGGGTCCTTCTCAAGAGCGGACCGGGGAATCGGGGGCGTTCGGCCTGTGGCCCCACCCACGTGGCTCGGCTCGAATTTCCTCGTGAGACCGGCCTCATCCTGAGGTGCGCCGGGAAGGCCGGGAACCCCTTCCAGACCACGCAGGTGAATCGTCTCTCCTGTCGCGATCAGGAGGGGAGAAGGGGCTCAGAGGAAGCGGTGCCGGGACCCTCGGTGTTCCCCTCGGGGGAACCCGGCGTGTCGGGGGACTTTTGGGGGTCGCAGGAAGGCTGTCAGGGACCGTCTCGCCCTTCAGGGCGGAACAGGGGACTTCCCTTGAGACGCCGTCGCGGGCAAGGGCCTCATCTTGCCAAGCGGTGGGAACCACGTGGTTTTTCTCGAGTTGCGGCGGCATTCTCGAGTTACGACGGGGATCTCAGCCTTCCCCTTGGGTTGGCCCTGGGAAGCCCAATCTTCCCCTCGGGTTGCGAGGGAAAGCTGGGGGTGGCGCTCGAGTCACTGCAGGGCCTAAGAGACCTCACCTAAGCGTGTGTCCGGGACCTAATTTTCCTCTCCAGGGAAGGCAGGGATCTCGGGGTTGCATTCCAGGCTCCCCCGGGGAGTCAGGCCTCGTCTCGAGGGGAAGCCAAGGACTCCGCTCTCCTCTCGAGTCGCGACGCGGGTCTCTTGGAGCCCCCTGAGCGGCCTCAAGGGAGTCCAGCCTCCTCTTCCGTTTGGAGAGAGGACCCGGGATTGCTCTCCAGGCCATGCAGGAAAAGAAGGCCCTCAGCTCGCGAGGACGGGGGCGTCTCAGGGGTTTCCTCAGCTGCGGCGCCCGTGGGGGTTTTCTCCCGAGGCGCGACGAGGATCTCAGGGAGCCTCTCGTGCGGCGCCAGGGAAGTCAGGTCTCCATGCGCGTGGCGAGGGGGAGCGCGTCCTGGCTCTCGAGTCACGGGAGGGGACTAGGGCCTCGAGACGCGTTGAAGAAGGACTCTCGAGGTCTTTGTCGGGGGGCGGCGGGAAACCCTCGTTTCCCTCGCCTTCTGCCGGGGACCTTAGGGAACTTCCCAGGGTGCCTCTGAGAGGCGAGGGATCCTGTGGAGGTGGCGGGGCCCCTCAGGACTCCGCTGGGTCTGGCGCAATGGAAGAGGGCCTCACCTCGAGGGGAGGCAGGAACCTCAGGCTTCCTCTCCGTTTCGGACTCCGACCGCAGGGTCCCTGCAGAGTTGGGACAGGAGAGTCAGGCCTCGTCTTGTCTGAGGAAGGGAACCCCGCTGGCCTCTCGAGTTGCTCAGGGGGTCTCAGGCCCCTCGTCGAGCTGTGTGTGGAACCCGCGGGTCTTTGCGGACGATGCCCGGGGGTGGCAGTGCCCCTTCGTGTTGTGCCTTCACCCACAGGGTTGCCTTCGAAGAGGGGTCCGGGCCTCGGGTCCTTCTCAAGGGCGGACCGGGGAATCGGGGGCGTTCGGCCTGTGGCCCCACCCACGTGGCTCGTCTCGAATTTCCTCGTGAGACCGGCCTCATCCTGAGGTGCGCCGGGAAGGCCGGGAACCCCTTCCAGACCACGCAGGGGAATCGCCTCTCCTGTCGCGATCAGGAGGGGAGAAGGGGCTCAGAGGAAGCGGTGCCGGGACCCTCGGTGTTCCCCTCGGGGGAACCCGGCGTGTCGGGGGACTTTTGGGGGTCGCAGGAAGGCTGTCAGGGACCGTCTCGCCCTTCAGGGCGGAACAGGGGACTTCCCTTGAGACGCCGTCGCGGGCAAGGGCCTCATCTTGCCAAGCGGTGGGAACCACGTGGTTTTTCTCGAGTTGCGGCGGCATTCTCGAGTTACGACGGGGATCTCAGCCTTCCCCTTGGGTTGGCCCTGGGAAGCCCAATCTTCCCCTCGGGTTGCGAGGGAAAGCTGGGGGTGGCGCTCGAGTCACTGCAGGGCCTAAGAGACCTCACCTAAGCGTGTGTCCGGGACCTAATTTTCCTCTCCAGGGAAGGCAGGGATCTCGGGGTTGCATTCCAGGCTCCCCCGGGGAGTCAGGCCTCGTCTCGAGGGGAAGCCAAGGACTCCGCTCTCCTCTCGAGTCGCGACGCGGGTCTCTTGGAGCCCCCTGAGCGGCCTCAAGGGAGTCCAGCTTCCTCTTCCGTTTGGAGAGAGGACCCGGGATTGCTCTCCAGGCCATGCAGGAAGAGAAGGCCCTCAGCTCGCGAGGACGGGGGCGTCTCAGGGGTTTCCTCGAGCTGCGGCGCCCGTGGGGGTTTTCTCCCGAGGCACGACGAGGATCTCAGGGAGCCTCTCGTGCGGCGTCAGGGTAGTCAGGTCTCCATGCACGTCGCGAGGGGGAGCGCGTCCTGGCTCTCGAGTCACGGGAGGGGACTAGGGCCTCGAGACGCGTTGAAGAAGGACTCTCGAGGTCTTTGTCGAGGGGCGGCGGGAAACCCTCGTTTCCCTCGCCTTCTGCCGGGGACCTTAGGGAACTTCCCAGGGTGCCTCTGAGAGGCGAGGGATCCTGTGGAGGTGGCGGGGCCCCTCGGGACTCCGCTGGGTCTGGCGCAACGGAAGAGGGCCTCACCTCGAGGGGAGGCAGGCACCTCAGGCTTCCTCTGCGTTTCGGACTCCGACCGCAGGGTCCCTGCAGAGTTGGGACAGGAGAGTCAGGCCTCGTCTTGTCTGAGGAAGGGAACCCCGCTGGCCTCTCGAGTTGCTCAGGGGGTCTCAGGCCCCTCGTCGAGCTGTGTGTGGAACCCGCGGGCCTTTGCGGACGATGCACGGGAGTGGCAGTGCCCCTTCGTGTTGTGCCTTCACCCACAGGGTTGCCTTCGAAGAGGGGTCCGGGCCTCGGGTCCTTCTCAAGAGCGGACCGGGGAATCGGGGGCGTTCGGCCTGTGGCCCCACCCACGTGGCTCGTCTCGAATTTCCTCGTGAGACCGGCCTCATCCTGAGGTGCGCCGGGAAGGCCGGGAACCCCTTCCAGACCACGCAGGGGAATCGCCTCTCCTGTCGCGATCAGGAGGGGAGAGGGGGCTCAGAGGAAGCGGTGCCGGGACCCTCGGTGTTCCCCTCGGGGGAACCCGGCGTGTCGGGGGACTTTTGGGGGTCGCAGGAAGGCTGTCAGGGACCGTCTCGCCCTTCAGGGCGGAACAGGGGACTTCCCTTGAGACGCCGTCGCGGGCAAGGGCCTCATCTTGCCAAGCGGTGGGAACCACGTGGTTTTTCTCGAGTTGCGGCGGCATTCTCGAGTTACGACGGGGATCTCAGCCTTCCCCTTGGGTTGGCCCTGGGAAGCCCAATCTTCCCCTCGGGTTGCGAGGGAAAGCTGGGGGTGGCGCTCGAGTCACTGCAGGGCCTAAGAGACCTCACCTAAGCGTGTGTCCGGGACCTAATTTTCCTCTCCAGGGAAGGCAGGGATCTCGGGGTTGCATTCCAGGCTCCCCCGGGGAGTCAGGCCTCGTCTCGAGGGGAAGCCAAGGACTCCGCTCTCCTCTCGAGTCGCGACGCGGGTCTCTTGGAGCCTCCTGAGCGGCCTCAAGGGAGTCCAGCCTCCTCTTCCGTTTGGAGAGAGGACCCGGGATTGCTCTCCAGGCCATGCAGGAAAAGAAGGCCCTCAGCTCGCGAGGACGGGGGCGTCTCAGGGGTTTCCTCGAGCTGCGGCGCCCGTGGGGGTTTTCTCCCGAGGCACGACGAGGATCTCAGGGAGCCTCTCGTGCGGCGCCAGGGAAGTCAGGTCTCCATGCGCGTGGCGAGGGGGAGCGCGTCCTGGCTCTCGAGTCACGGGAGGGGACTAGGGCCTCGAGACGCGTTGAAGAAGGACTCTCGAGGTCTTTGTCGGGGGGCGGCGGGAAACCCTCGTTTCCCTCGCCTTCTGCCGGGGACCTTAGGGAACTTCCCAGGGTGCCTCTGAGAGGCGAGGGATCCTGTGGAGGTGGCGGGGCCCCTCGGGACTCCGCTGGGTCTGGCGCAACGGAAGAGGGCCTCACCTCGAGGGGAGGCAGGAACCTCAGGCTTCCTCTGCGTTTCGGACTCCGACCGCAGGGTCCCTGCAGAGTTGGGACAGGAGAGTCAGGCCTCGTCTTGTCTGAGGAAGGGAACCCCGCTGGCCTCTCGAGTTGCTCAGGGGGTCTCAGGCCCCTCGTCGAGCTGTGTGTGGAACCCGCGGGTCTTTGCGGACGATGCACGGGGGTGGCAGTGCCCCTTCGTGTTGTGCCTTCACCCACAGGGTTGCCTTCGAAGAGGGGTCCGGGCCTCGGGTCCTTCTCAAGAGCGGACCGGGGAATCGGGGGCGTTCGGCCTGTGGCCCCACCCACGTGGCTCGTCTCGAATTTCCTCGTGAGACCGGCCTCATCCTGAGGTGCGCCGGGAAGGCCGGGAACCCCTTCCAGACCACGCAGGGGTATCGCCTCTCCTGTCGCGATCAGGAGGGGAGAGGGGGCTCAGAGGAAGCGGTGCCGGGACCCTCGGTGTTCCCCTCGGGGGAACCCGGCGTGTCGGGGGACTTTTGGGGGTCGCAGGAAGGCTGTCAGGGACCGTCTCGCCCTTCAGGGCGGAACAGGGGACTTCCCTTGAGACGCCGTCGCGGGCAAGGGCCTCATCTTGCCAAGCGGTGGGAACCACGTGGTTTTTCTCGAGTTGCGGCGGCATTCTCGAGTTACGACGGGGATCTCAGGCTTCCCCTTGGGTTGGCCCTGGGAAGCCCAATCTTCCCCTCGGGTTGCGAGGGAAAGCTGGGGGTGGCGCTCGAGTCACTGCAGGGCCTAAGAGACCTCACCTAAGCGTGTGTCCGGGACCTAATTTTCCTCTCCAGGGAAGGCAGGGATCTCGGGGTTGCATTCCAGGCTCCCCCGGGGAGTCAGGCCTCGTCTCGAGGGGAAGCCAAGGACTCCGCTCTCCTCTCGAGTCGCGACGCGGGTCTCTTGGAGCCCCCTGAGCGGCCTCAAGGGAGTCCAGCTTCCTCTTCCGTTTGGAGAGAGGACCCGGGATTGCTCTCCAGGCCATGCAGGAAGAGAAGGCCCTCAGCTCGCGAGGACGGGGGCGTCTCAGGGGTTTCCTCGAGCTGCGGCGCCCGTGGGGGTTTTCTCCCGAGGCACGACGAGGATCTCAGGGAGCCTCTCGTGCGGCGTCAGGGTAGTCAGGTCTCCATGCACGTCGCGAGGGGGAGCGCGTCCTGGCTCTCGAGTCACGGGAGGGGACTAGGGCCTCGAGACGCGTTGAAGAAGGACTCTCGAGGTCTTTGTCGAGGGGCGGCGGGAAACCCTCGTTTCCCTCGCCTTCTGCCGGGGACCTTAGGGAACTTCCCAGGGTGCCTCTGAGAGGCGAGGGATCCTGTGGAGGTGGCGGGGCCCCTCGGGACTCCGCTGGGTCTGGCGCAACGGAAGAGGGCCTCACCTCGAGGGGAGGCAGGCACCTCAGGCTTCCTCTGCGTTTCGGACTCCGACCGCAGGGTCCCTGCAGAGTTGGGACAGGAGAGTCAGGCCTCGTCTTGTCTGAGGAAGGGAACCCCGCTGGCCTCTCGAGTTGCTCAGGGGGTCTCAGGCCCCTCGTCGAGCTGTGTGTGGAACCCGCGGGCCTTTGCGGACGATGCACGGGAGTGGCAGTGCCCCTTCGTGTTGTGCCTTCACCCACAGGGTTGCCTTCGAAGAGGGGTCCGGGCCTCGGGTCCTTCTCAAGAGCGGACCGGGGAATCGGGGGCGTTCGGCCTGTGGCCCCACCCACGTGGCTCGTCTCGAATTTCCTCGTGAGACCGGCCTCATCCTGAGGTGCGCCGGGAAGGCCGGGAACCCCTTCCAGACCACGCAGGGGAATCGCCTCTCCTGTCGCGATCAGGAGGGGAGAGGGGGCTCAGAGGAAGCGGTGCCGGGACCCTCGGTGTTCCCCTCGGGGGAACCCGGCGTGTCGGGGGACTTTTGGGGGTCGCAGGAAGGCTGTCAGGGACCGTCTCGCCCTTCAGGGCGGAACAGGGGACTTCCCTTGAGACGCCGTCGCGGGCAAGGGCCTCATCTTGCCAAGCGGTGGGAACCACGTGGTTTTTCTCGAGTTGCGGCGGCATTCTCGAGTTACGACGGGGATCTCAGCCTTCCCCTTGGGTTGGCCCTGGGAAGCCCAATCTTCCCCTCGGGTTGCGAGGGAAAGCTGGGGGTGGCGCTCGAGTCACTGCAGGGCCTAAGAGACCTCACCTAAGCGTGTGTCCGGGACCTAATTTTCCTCTCCAGGGAAGGCAGGGATCTCGGGGTTGCATTCCAGGCTCCCCCGGGGAGTCAGGCCTCGTCTCGAGGGGAAGCCAAGGACTCCGCTCTCCTCTCGAGTCGCGACGCGGGTCTCTTGGAGCCTCCTGAGCGGCCTCAAGGGAGTCCAGCCTCCTCTTCCGTTTGGAGAGAGGACCCGGGATTGCTCTCCAGGCCATGCAGGAAAAGAAGGCCCTCAGCTCGCGAGGACGGGGGCGTCTCAGGGGTTTCCTCGAGCTGCGGCGCCCGTGGGGGTTTTCTCCCGAGGCACGACGAGGATCTCAGGGAGCCTCTCGTGCGGCGCCAGGGAAGTCAGGTCTCCATGCGCGTGGCGAGGGGGAGCGCGTCCTGGCTCTCGAGTCACGGGAGGGGACTAGGGCCTCGAGACGCGTTGAAGAAGGACTCTCGAGGTCTTTGTCGGGGGGCGGCGGGAAACCCTCGTTTCCCTCGCCTTCTGCCGGGGACCTTAGGGAACTTCCCAGGGTGCCTCTGAGAGGCGAGGGATCCTGTGGAGGTGGCGGGGCCCCTCGGGACTCCGCTGGGTCTGGCGCAACGGAAGAGGGCCTCACCTCGAGGGGAGGCAGGAACCTCAGGCTTCCTCTGCGTTTCGGACTCCGACCGCAGGGTCCCTGCAGAGTTGGGACAGGAGAGTCAGGCCTCGTCTTGTCTGAGGAAGGGAACCCCGCTGGCCTCTCGAGTTGCTCAGGGGGTCTCAGGCCCCTCGTCGAGCTGTGTGTGGAACCCGCGGGTCTTTGCGGACGATGCACGGGGGTGGCAGTGCCCCTTCGTGTTGTGCCTTCACCCACAGGGTTGCCTTCGAAGAGGGGTCCGGGCCTCGGGTCCTTCTCAAGAGCGGACCGGGGAATCGGGGGCGTTCGGCCTGTGGCCCCACCCACGTGGCTCGTCTCGAATTTCCTCGTGAGACCGGCCTCATCCTGAGGTGCGCCGGGAAGGCCGGGAACCCCTTCCAGACCACGCAGGGGTATCGCCTCTCCTGTCGCGATCAGGAGGGGAGAGGGGGCTCAGAGGAAGCGGTGCCGGGACCCTCGGTGTTCCCCTCGGGGGAACCCGGCGTGTCGGGGGACTTTTGGGGGTCGCAGGAAGGCTGTCAGGGACCGTCTCGCCCTTCAGGGCGGAACAGGGGACTTCCCTTGAGACGCCGTCGCGGGCAAGGGCCTCATCTTGCCAAGCGGTGGGAACCACGTGGTTTTTCTCGAGTTGCGGCGGCATTCTCGAGTTACGACGGGGATCTCAGGCTTCCCCTTGGGTTGGCCCTGGGAAGCCCAATCTTCCCCTCGGGTTGCGAGGGAAAGCTGGGGGTGGCGCTCGAGTCACTGCAGGGCCTAAGAGACCTCACCTAAGCGTGTGTCCGGGACCTAATTTTCCTCTCCAGGGAAGGCAGGGATCTCGGGGTTGCATTCCAGGCTCCCCCGGGGAGTCAGGCCTCGTCTCGAGGGGAAGCCAAGGACTCCGCTCTCCTCTCGAGTCGCGACGCGGGTCTCTTGGAGCCCCCTGAGCGGCCTCAAGGGAGTCCAGCTTCCTCTTCCGTTTGGAGAGAGGACCCGGGATTGCTCTCCAGGCCATGCAGGAAGAGAAGGCCCTCAGCTCGCGAGGACGGGGGCGTCTCAGGGGTTTCCTCGAGCTGCGGCGCCCGTGGGGGTTTTCTCCCGAGGCACGACGAGGATCTCAGGGAGCCTCTCGTGCGGCGTCAGGGTAGTCAGGTCTCCATGCACGTCGCGAGGGGGAGCGCGTCCTGGCTCTCGAGTCACGGGAGGGGACTAGGGCCTCGAGACGCGTTGAAGAAGGACTCTCGAGGTCTTTGTCGAGGGGCGGCGGGAAACCCTCGTTTCCCTCGCCTTCTGCCGGGGACCTTAGGGAACTTCCCAGGGTGCCTCTGAGAGGCGAGGGATCCTGTGGAGGTGGCGGGGCCCCTCGGGACTCCGCTGGGTCTGGCGCAACGGAAGAGGGCCTCACCTCGAGGGGAGGCAGGCACCTCAGGCTTCCTCTGCGTTTCGGACTCCGACCGCAGGGTCCCTGCAGAGTTGGGACAGGAGAGTCAGGCCTCGTCTTGTCTGAGGAAGGGAACCCCGCTGGCCTCTCGAGTTGCTCAGGGGGTCTCAGGCCCCTCGTCGAGCTGTGTGTGGAACCCGCGGGCCTTTGCGGACGATGCACGGGAGTGGCAGTGCCCCTTCGTGTTGTGCCTTCACCCACAGGGTTGCCTTCGAAGAGGGGTCCGGGCCTCGGGTCCTTCTCAAGAGCGGACCGGGGAATCGGGGGCGTTCGGCCTGTGGCCCCACCCACGTGGCTCGTCTCGAATTTCCTCGTGAGACCGGCCTCATCCTGAGGTGCGCCGGGAAGGCCGGGAACCCCTTCCAGACCACGCAGGGGAATCGCCTCTCCTGTCGCGATCAGGAGGGGAGAGGGGGCTCAGAGGAAGCGGTGCCGGGACCCTCGGTGTTCCCCTCGGGGGAACCCGGCGTGTCGGGGGACTTTTGGGGGTCGCAGGAAGGCTGTCAGGGACCGTCTCGCCCTTCAGGGCGGAACAGGGGACTTCCCTTGAGACGCCGTCGCGGGCAAGGGCCTCATCTTGCCAAGCGGTGGGAACCACGTGGTTTTTCTCGAGTTGCGGCGGCATTCTCGAGTTACGACGGGGATCTCAGCCTTCCCCTTGGGTTGGCCCTGGGAAGCCCAATCTTCCCCTCGGGTTGCGAGGGAAAGCTGGGGGTGGCGCTCGAGTCACTGCAGGGCCTAAGAGACCTCACCTAAGCGTGTGTCCGGGACCTAATTTTCCTCTCCAGGGAAGGCAGGGATCTCGGGGTTGCATTCCAGGCTCCCCCGGGGAGTCAGGCCTCGTCTCGAGGGGAAGCCAAGGACTCCGCTCTCCTCTCGAGTCGCGACGCGGGTCTCTTGGAGCCTCCTGAGCGGCCTCAAGGGAGTCCAGCCTCCTCTTCCGTTTGGAGAGAGGACCCGGGATTGCTCTCCAGGCCATGCAGGAAAAGAAGGCCCTCAGCTCGCGAGGACGGGGGCGTCTCAGGGGTTTCCTCGAGCTGCGGCGCCCGTGGGGGTTTTCTCCCGAGGCACGACGAGGATCTCAGGGAGCCTCTCGTGCGGCGCCAGGGAAGTCAGGTCTCCATGCGCGTGGCGAGGGGGAGCGCGTCCTGGCTCTCGAGTCACGGGAGGGGACTAGGGCCTCGAGACGCGTTGAAGAAGGACTCTCGAGGTCTTTGTCGGGGGGCGGCGGGAAACCCTCGTTTCCCTCGCCTTCTGCCGGGGACCTTAGGGAACTTCCCAGGGTGCCTCTGAGAGGCGAGGGATCCTGTGGAGGTGGCGGGGCCCCTCGGGACTCCGCTGGGTCTGGCGCAACGGAAGAGGGCCTCACCTCGAGGGGAGGCAGGAACCTCAGGCTTCCTCTGCGTTTCGGACTCCGACCGCAGGGTCCCTGCAGAGTTGGGACAGGAGAGTCAGGCCTCGTCTTGTCTGAGGAAGGGAACCCCGCTGGCCTCTCGAGTTGCTCAGGGGGTCTCAGGCCCCTCGTCGAGCTGTGTGTGGAACCCGCGGGTCTTTGCGGACGATGCACGGGGGTGGCAGTGCCCCTTCGTGTTGTGCCTTCACCCACAGGGTTGCCTTCGAAGAGGGGTCCGGGCCTCGGGTCCTTCTCAAGAGCGGACCGGGGAATCGGGGGCGTTCGGCCTGTGGCCCCACCCACGTGGCTCGTCTCGAATTTCCTCGTGAGACCGGCCTCATCCTGAGGTGCGCCGGGAAGGCCGGGAACCCCTTCCAGACCACGCAGGGGTATCGCCTCTCCTGTCGCGATCAGGAGGGGAGAGGGGGCTCAGAGGAAGCGGTGCCGGGACCCTCGGTGTTCCCCTCGGGGGAACCCGGCGTGTCGGGGGACTTTTGGGGGTCGCAGGAAGGCTGTCAGGGACCGTCTCGCCCTTCAGGGCGGAACAGGGGACTTCCCTTGAGACGCCATCGCGGGCAAGGGCCTCATCTTGCCAAGCGGTGGGAACCACGTGGTTTTTCTCGAGTTGCGGCAGCATTCTCGAGTTACGACGGGGATCTCAGCCTTCCCCTTGGGTTGGCCCTGGGAAGCCCAATCTTCCCCTCGGGTTGCGAGGGAAAGCTGGGGCTGGCGCTCGAGTCACTGCAGGGCCTAAGAGACCTCACCTAAGCGTGTGTCCGGGACCTAATTTTCCTCTCCAGGGAAGGCAGGGATCTCGGGGTTGCATTCCAGGCTCCCCCGGGGAGTCAGGCCTCGTCTCGAGGGGAAGCCAAGGACCCCGCTCTCCTCTCGAGTCGCGACGCGGGTCTCTTGGAGCACCCTGAGCGGCCTCAAGGGAGTCCAGCCTCCTCTTCCGTTTGGAGAGAGGACCCGGGATTGCTCTCCAGGCCATGCAGGAAAAGAAGGCCCTCAGCTCGCGAGGACGGGGGCGTCTCAGGGGTTTCCTCGAGCTGCGGCGCCCGTGGGGGTTTTCTCCCGAGGCACGACGAGGATCTCAGGGAGCCTCTCGTGCGGCGCCAGGGAAGTCAGGTCTCCATGAGCGTGGCGAGGGGGAGCGCGTCCTGGCTCTCGAGTCACGGGAGGGGACTAGGGCCTCGAGACGCGTTGAAGAAGGACTCTCGAGGTCTTTCTCGGGGGGCGGCGGGAAACCCTCGTTTCCCTCGCCTTCTGCCGGGGACCTTAGGGAACTTCCCAGGGTGCCTCTGAGAGGCGAGGGATCCTGTGGAGGTGGCGGGGCCCCTCGGGACTCCGCTGGGTCTGGCGCAACGGAAGAGGGCCTCACCTCGAGGGGAGGCAGGAACCTCAGGCTTCCTCTGCGTTTCGGACTCCGACCGCAGGGTCCCTGCAGAGTTGGGACAGGAGAGTCAGGCCTCGTCTTGTCTGAGGAAGGGAACCCCGCTGGCCTCTCGAGTTGCTCAGGGGGTCTCAGGCCCCTCGTCGAGCTGTGTGTGGAACCCGCGGGCCTTTGCGGACGATGCACGGGAGTGGCAGTGCCCCTTCGTGTTGTGCCTTCACCCACAGGGTTGCCTTCGAAGAGGGGTCCGGGCCTCGGGTCCTTCTCAAGAGCGGACCGGGGAATCGGGGGCGTTCGGCCTGTGGCCCCACCCACGTGGCTCGTCTCGAATTTCCTCGTGAGACCGGCCTCATCCTGAGGTGCGCCGGGAAGGCCGGGAACCCCTTCCAGACCACGCAGGGGAATCGCCTCTCCTGTCGCGATCAGGAGGGGAGAGGGGGCTCAGAGGAAGCGGTGCCGGGACCCTCGGTGTTCCCCTCGGGGGAACCCGGCGTGTCGGGGGACTTTTGGGGGTCGCAGGAAGGCTGTCAGGGACCGTCTCGCCCTTCAGGGCGGAACAGGGGACTTCCCTTGAGACGCCGTCGCGGGCAAGGGCCTCATCTTGCCAAGCGGTGGGAACCACGTGGTTTTTCTCGAGTTGCGGCGGCATTCTCGAGTTACGACGGGGATCTCAGCCTTCCCCTTGGGTTGGCCCTGGGAAGCCCAATCTTCCCCTCGGGTTGCGAGGGAAAGCTGGGGGTGGCGCTCGAGTCACTGCAGGGCCTAAGAGACCTCACCTAAGCGTGTGTCCGGGACCTAATTTTCCTCTCCAGGGAAGGCAGGGATCTCGGGGTTGCATTCCAGGCTCCCCCGGGGAGTCAGGCCTCGTCTCGAGGGGAAGCCAAGGACTCCGCTCTCCTCTCGAGTCGCGACGCGGGTCTCTTGGAGCCTCCTGAGCGGCCTCAAGGGAGTCCAGCCTCCTCTTCCGTTTGGAGAGAGGACCCGGGATTGCTCTCCAGGCCATGCAGGAAAAGAAGGCCCTCAGCTCGCGAGGACGGGGGCGTCTCAGGGGTTTCCTCGAGCTGCGGCGCCCGTGGGGGTTTTCTCCCGAGGCACGACGAGGATCTCAGGGAGCCTCTCGTGCGGCGCCAGGGAAGTCAGGTCTCCATGCGCGTGGCGAGGGGGAGCGCGTCCTGGCTCTCGAGTCACGGGAGGGGACTAGGGCCTCGAGACGCGTTGAAGAAGGACTCTCGAGGTCTTTGTCGGGGGGCGGCGGGAAACCCTCGTTTCCCTCGCCTTCTGCCTGGGACCTTAGGGAACTTCCCAGGGTGCCTCTGAGAGGCGAGGGATCCTGTGGAGGTGGCGGGGCCCCTCGGGACTCCGCTGGGTCTGGCGCAACGGAAGAGGGCCTCACCTCGAGGGGAGGCAGGCACCTCAGGCTTCCTCTGCGTTTCGGACTCCGACCGCAGGGTCCCTGCAGAGTTGGGACAGGAGAGTCAGGCCTCGTCTTGTCTGAGGAAGGGAACCCCGCTGGCCTCTCGAGTTGCTCAGGGGGTCTCAGGCCCCTCGTCGAGCTGTGTGTGGAACCCGCGGGTCTTTGCGGACGATGCACGGGGGTGGCAGTGCCCCTTCGTGTTGTGCCTTCACCCACAGGGTTGCCTTCGAAGAGGGGTCCGGGCCTCGGGTCCTTCTCAAGAGCGGACCGGGGAATCGGGGGCGTTCGGCCTGTGGCCCCACCCACGTGGCTCGTCTCGAATTTCCTCGTGAGACCGGCCTCATCCTGAGGTGCGCCGGGAAGGCCGGGAACCCCTTCCAGACCACGCAGGGGTATCGCCTCTCCTGTCGCGATCAGGAGGGGAGAGGGGGCTCAGAGGAAGCGGTGCCGGGACCCTCGGTGTTCCCCTCGGGGGAACCCGGCGTGTCGGGGGACTTTTGGGGGTCGCAGGAAGGCTGTCAGGGACCGTCTCGCCCTTCAGGGCGGAACAGGGGACTTCCCTTGAGACGCCATCGCGGGCAAGGGCCTCATCTTGCCAAGCGGTGGGAACCACGTGGTTTTTCTCGAGTTGCGGCGGCATTCTCGAGTTACGACGGGGATCTCAGCCTTCCCCTTGGGTTGGCCCTGGGAAGCCCAATCTTCCCCTCGGGTTGCGAGGGAAAGCTGGGGCTGGCGCTCGAGTCACTGCAGGGCCTAAGAGACCTCACCTAAGCGTGTGTCCGGGACCTAATTTTCCTCTCCAGGGAAGGCAGGGATCTCGGGGTTGCATTCCAGGCTCCCCCGGGGAGTCAGGCCTCGTCTCGAGGGGAAGCCAAGGACTCCGCTCTCCTCTCGAGTCGCGACGCGGGTCTCTTGGAGCACCCTGAGCGGCCTCAAGGGAGTCCAGCCTCCTCTTCCGTTTGGAGAGAGGACCCGGGATTGCTCTCCAGGCCATGCAGGAAAAGAAGGCCCTCAGCTCGCGAGGACGGGGGCGTCTCAGGGGTTTCCTCGAGCTGCGGCGCCCGTGGGGGTTTTCTCCCGAGGCACGACGAGGATCTCAGGGAGCCTCTCGTGCGGCGCCAGGGAAGTCAGGTCTCCATGCGCGTGGCGAGGGGGAGCGCGTCCTGGCTCTCGAGTCACGGGAGGGGACTAGGGCCTCGAGACGCGTTGAAGAAGGACTCTCGAGGTCTTTGTCGGGGGGCGGCGGGAAACCCTCGTTTCCCTCGCCTTCTGCCGGGGACCTTAGGGAACTTCCCAGGGTGCCTCTGAGAGGCGAGGGATCCTGTGGAGGTGGCGGGGCCCCTCGGGACTCCGCTGGGTCTGGCGCAACGGAAGAGGGCCTCACCTCGAGGGGAGGCAGGAACCTCAGGCTTCCTCTGCGTTTCGGACTCCGACCGCAGGGTCCCTGCAGAGTTGGGACAGGAGAGTCAGGCCTCGTCTTGTCTGAGGAAGGGAACCCCGCTGGCCTCTCGAGTTGCTCGGGGGGTCTCAGGCCCCTCGTCGAGCTGTGTGTGGAACCCGCGGGTCTTTGCGGACGATGCACGGGGGTGGCAGTGCCCCTTCGTGTTGTGCCTTCACCCACAGGGTTGCCTTCGAAGAGGGGTCCGGGCCTCGGGTCCTTCTCAAGGGCGGACCGGGGAATCGGGGGCGTTCGGCATGTGGCCCCACCCACGTGGCTCGTCTCGAATTTCCTCGTGAGACCGGCCTCATCCTGAGGTGCGCCGGGAAGGCCGGGAACCCCTTCCAGACCACGCATTGGAATCGCCTCTCCTGTCGCGATCAGGAGGGGAGAAGGGGCTCAGAGGAAGCGGTGCCGGGACCCTCGGTGTTCCCCTCGGGGGAACCCGGCGTGTCGGGGGACTCTTGGGGGTCGCAGGAAGGCTGTCAGGGACCGTTTCGCCCTTCAGGGCGGAACAGGGGACTTCCCTTGAGACGCCGTCGCGGGCAAGGGCCTCATCTTGCCAAGAGGTGGGAACCACGTGGTTTTTCTCGAGTTGCGGCGGGATTCTCGAGTTACGACGGGCATCTCAGCCTTCCCCTTGGGTTGGCCCTGGGAAGCCCAATCTTCCCCTCGGGTTGCGAGGGAAAGCTGGGGGTTGCGCTCGAGTCACTGCAGGGCCGAAGAGACCTCACCTAGGCGTGTGTCCGGGACCGAATATTCCTCTCCAGGGAAGGCAGGGATCTCGGGGTTGCATTCCAGGCTCCCCCGGGGAGTCAGGCCTCGTCTCGAGGGGAAGCCAAGGACTCCGCTCTCCTCTCGAGTCGCGACGCGGCTCTCTTGGAGCCCCCTGAGCGGCCTCAAGGGAGTCCAGCCTCCTCTTCCGTTTGGAGAGAGGACCCGGGATTGCTCTCCAGGCCATGCAGGAAAAGAAGGCCCTCAGCTCGCGAGGACGGGGGCGTCTCAGGGGTTTCCTCGAGCTGCGGCGCCCGTGGGGGTTTTCTCCCGAGGCACGACGAGGATCTCAGGGAGCCTCTCGTGCGGCGCCAGGGAAGTCAGGTCTCCATGCGCGTGGCGAGGGGGAGCGCGTCCTGGCTCTCGAGTCACGGGAGGGGACTAGGGCCTCGAGACGCGTTGAAGAAGGACTCTCGAGGTCTTTCTCGGGGGGCGGCGGGAAACCCTCGTTTCCCTCGCCTTCTGCCGGGGACCTTAGGGAACTTCCCAGGGTGCCTCTGAGAGGCGAGGGATCCTGTGGAGGTGGCGGGGCCCCTCGGGACTCCGCTGGGTCTGGCGCAACGGAAGAGGGCCTCACCTCGAGGGGAGGCAGGAACCTCAGGCTTCCTCTGCGTTTCGGACTCCGACCGCAGGGTCCCTGCAGAGTTGGGACAGGAGAGTCAGGCCTCGTCTTGTCTGAGGAAGGGAACCCCGCTGGCCTCTCGAGTTGCTCAGGGGGTCTCAGGCCCCTCGTCGAGCTGTGTGTGGAACCCGCGGGTCTTTGCGGACGATGCACGGGGGTGGCAGTGCCCCTTCGTGTTGTGCCTTCACCCACAGGGTTGCCTTCGAAGAGGGGTCCGGGCCTCGGGTCCTTCTCAAGAGCGGACCGGGGAATCGGGGGCGTTCGGCCTGTGGCCCCACCCACGTGGCTCGTCTCGAATTTCCTCGTGAGACCGGCCTCATCCTGAGGTGCGCCAGGAAGGCCGGGAACCCCTTCCAGACCACGCAGGGGAATCGCCTCTCCTGTCGCGATCAGGAGGGGAGAGGGGGCTCAGAGGAAGCGGTGCCGGGACCTTCGGTGTTCCCCTCGGGGGAACCCGGTGTGTCGGGGGACTTTTGGGGGTCGCAGGAAGGCTGTCAGGGACTGTCTCGCCCTTCAGGGCGGAACAGGGGACTTCCCTTGAGACGCCGTCGCGGGCAAGGGCCTCATCTTGCCAAGCGGTGGGAA
Organism: Bubalus kerabau; assembly: GCF_029407905.1. Lineage (NCBI taxonomy): Eukaryota > Metazoa > Chordata > Mammalia > Artiodactyla > Bovidae > Bubalus > Bubalus kerabau. The sequence goes on from NW_026577882.1 coordinate 5,658,488, forward strand.
CCACGTGGTTTTTCTCGAGTTGCGGCGGCATTCTCGAGTTACGACGGGGATCTCAGCCTTCCCCTTGGGTTGGCCCTGGGAAGCCCAACCTTCCCCTCGGGTTGCGAGGGAAAGCTGGGGGTGGCGCTCGAGTCACTGCAGGGCCTAAGAGACCTCACCTAAGCGTGTGTCCGGGACCTAATTTTCCTCTCCAGGGAAGGCAGGGATCTCGGGGTTGCATTCCAGGCTCCCCCGGGGAGTCAGGCCTCGTCTCGAGGGGAAGCCAAGGACTCCGCTCTCCTCTCGAGTCGCGACGCGGGTCTCTTGGAGCCCCCTGAGCGGCCTCAAGGGAGTCCAGCCTCCTCTTCCGTTTGGAGAGAGGACCCGGGATTGCTCTCCAGGCCATGCAGGAAAAGAAGGCCCTCAGCTCGCGAGGACGGGGGCGTCTCAGGGGTTTCCTCGAGCTGCGGCGCCCGTGGGGGTTTTCTTCCGAGGCACGACGAGGATCTCAGGGAGCCTCTCGTGCGGCGCCAGGGAAGTCAGGTCTCCATGCGCGTGGCGAGGGGGAGCGCGTCCTGGCTCTCGAGTCACGGGAGGGGACTAGGGCCTCGAGACGCGTTGAAGAAGGACTCTCGAGGTCTTTGTCGGGGGGCGGCGGGAAACCCTCGTTTCCCTCGCCTTCTGCCGGGGACCTTAGGGAACTTCCCAGGGTGCCTCTGAGAGGCGAGGGATCCTGTGGAGGTGGCGGGGCCCCTCGGGACTCCGCTGGGTCTGGCGCAACGGAAGAGGGCCTCACCTCGAGGGGAGGCAGGAACCTCAGGCTTCCTCTGCGTTTCGGACTCCGACCGCAGGGTCCCTGCAGAGTTGGGACAGGAGAGTCAGGCCTCGTCTTGTCTGAGGAAGGGAACCCCGCTGGCCTCTCGAGTTGCTCAGGGGGTCTCAGGCCCCTCGTCGAGCTGTGTGTGGAACCCGCGGGTCTTTGCGGATGATGCACGGGGGTGGCAGTGCCCCTTCGTGTTGTGCCTTCACCCACAGGGTTGCCTTCGAAGAGGGGTCCGGGCCTCGGGTCCTTCTCAAGAGCGGACCGGGGAATCGGGGGCGTTCGGCCTGTGGCCCCACCCACGTGGCTCGTCTCGAATTTCCTCGTGAGACCGGCCTCATCCTGAGGTGCGCCGGGAAGGCCGGGAACCCCTTCCAGACCACGCAGGGGAATCGCCTCTCCTGTCGCGATCAGGAGGGGAGAGGGGGCTCAGAGGAAGCGGTGCCGGGACCCTCGGTGTTCCCCTCGGGGGAACCCGGCGTGTCGGGGGACTTTTGGGGGTCGCAGGAAGGCTGTCAGGGACCGTCTCGCCCTTCAGGGCGGAACAGGGGACTTCCCTTGAGACGCCGTCGCGGGCAAGGGCCTCATCTTGCCAAGCGGTGGGAACCACGTGGTTTTTCTCGAGTTGCGGCGGCATTCTCGAGTTACGACGGGGATCTCAGCCTTCCCCTTGGGTTGGCCCTGGGAAGCCCAATCTTCCCCTCGGGTTGCGAGGGAAAGCTGGGGGTGGCGCTCGAGTCACTGCAGGGCCTAAGATACCTCACCTAAGCGTGTGTCCGGGACCTAATTTTCCTCTCCAGGGAAGGCAGGGATCTCGGGGTTGCATTCCAGGCTCCCCCGGGGAGTCAGGCCTCGTCTCGAGGGGAAGCCAAGGACTCCGCTCTCCTCTCGAGTCGCGACGCGGGTCTCTTGGAGCCCCCTGAGCGGCCTCAAGGGAGTCCAGCCTCCTCTTCCGTTTGGAGAGAGGACCCGGGATTGCTCTCCAGGCCATGCAGGAAAAGAAGGCCCTCAGCTCGCGAGGACGGGGGCGTCTCAGGGGTTTCCTCGAGCTGCGGCGCCCGTGGGGGTTTTCTCCCGAGGCACGACGAGGATCTCAGGGAGCCTCTCGTGCGGCGCCAGGGAAGTCAGGTCTCCATGCGCGTGGCGAGGGGGAGCGCGTCCTGGCTCTCGAGTCACGGGAGGGGACTAGGGCCTCGAGACGCGTTGAAGAAGGACTCTCGAGGTCTTTGTCGGGGGGCGGCGGGAAACCCTCGTGTCCCTCGCCTTCTGCCGGGGACCTTAGGGAACTTCCCAGGGTGCCTCTGAGAGGCGAGGGATCCTGTGGAGGTGGCGGGGCCCCTCGGGACTCCGCTGGGTCTGGCGCAACGGAAGAGGGCCTCACCTCGAGGGGAGGCAGGCACCTCAGGCTTCCTCTGCGTTTCGGACTCCGACCGCAGGGTCCCTGCAGAGTTGGGACAGGAGAGTCAGGCCTCGTCTTGTCTGAGGAAGGGAACCCCGCTGGCCTCTCGAGTTGCTCAGGGGGTCTCAGGCCCCTCGTTGAGCTGTGTGTGGAACCCGCGGGTCTTTGCGGACGATGCACGGGGGTGGCAGTGCCCCTTCGTGTTGTGCCTTCACCCACAGGGTTGCCTTCGAAGAGGGGTCCGGGCCTCGGGTCCTTCTCAAGAGCGGACCGGGGAATCGGGGGCGTTCGGCCTGTGGCCCCACCCACGTGGCTCGTCTCGAATTTCCTCGTGAGACCGGCCTCATCCTGAGGTGCGCCGGGAAGGCCGGGAACCCCTTCCAGACCACGCAGGGGAATCGCCTCTCCTGTCGCGATCAGGAGGGGAGAAGGGGCTCAGAGGAAGCGGTGCCGGGACCCTCGGTGTTCCCCTCGGGGGAACCCGGCGTGTCGGGGGACTTTTGGGGGTCGCAGGAAGGCTGTCAGGGACCGTCTCGCCCTTCAGGGCGGAACAGGGGACTTCCCTTGAGACGCCGTCGCGGGCAAGGGCCTCATCTTGCCAAGCGGTGGGAACCACGTGGTTTTTCTCGAGTTGCGGCGGCATTCTCGAGTTACGACGGGGATCTCAGCCTTCCCCTTGGGTTGGCCCTGGGAAGCCCAATCTTCCCCTCGGGTTGCGAGGGAAAGCTGGGGGTGGCGCTCGAGTCACTGCAGGGCCTAAGAGACCTCACCTAAGCGTGTGTCCGGGACCTAATTTTCCTCTCCAGGGAAGGCAGGGATCTCGGGGTTGCATTCCAGGCTCCCCCGGGGAGTCAGGCCTCGTCTCGAGGGGAAGCCAAGGACTCCGCTCTCCTCTCGAGTCGCGACGCGGGTCTCTTGGAGCCCCCTGAGCGGCCTCAAGGGAGTCCAGCCTCCTCTTCCGTTTGGAGAGAGGACCCGGGATTGCTCTCCAGGCCATGCAGGAAAAGAAGGCCCTCAGCTCGCGAGGACGGGGGCGTCTCAGGGGTTTCCTCGAGCTGCGGCGCCCGTGGGGGTTTTCTCCCGAGGCACGACGAGGATCTCAGGGAGCCTCTCGTGCGGCGCCAGGGAAGTCAGGTCTCCATGCGCGTGGCGAGGGGGAGCGCGTCCTGGCTCTCGAGTCACGGGAGGGGACTAGGGCCTCGAGACGCGTTGAAGAAGGACTCTCGAGGTCTTTGTCGGGGGGCGGCGGGAAACCCTCGTTTCCCTCGCCTTCTGCCTGGGACCTTAGGGAACTTCCCAGGGTGCCTCTGAGAGGCGAGGGATCCTGTGGAGGTGGCGGGGCCCCTCGGGACTCCGCTGGGTCTGGCGCAACGGAAGAGGGCCTCACCTCGAGGGGAGGCAGGCACCTCAGGCTTCCTCTGCGTTTCGGACTCCGACCGCAGGGTCCCTGCAGAGTTGGGACAGGAGAGTCAGGCCTCGTCTTGTCTGAGGAAGGGAACCCCGCTGGCCTCTCGAGTTGCTCAGGGGGTCTCAGGCCCCTCGTCGAGCTGTGTGTGGAACCCGCGGGTCTTTGCGGACGATGCACGGGGGTGGCAGTGCCCCTTCGTGTTGTGCCTTCACCCACAGGGTTGCCTTCGAAGAGGGGTCCGGTCCTCGGGTCCTTCTCAAGAGCGGACCGGGGAATCGGGGGCGTTCGGCCTGTGGCCCCACCCACGTGGCTCATCTCGAATTTCCTCGTGAGACCGGCCTCATCCTGAGGTGCGCCGGGAAGGCCGGGAACCCCTTCCAGACCACGCAGGGGAATCGCCTCTCCTGTCGCGATCAGGAGGGGAGAGGGGGCTCAGAGGAAGCGGTGCCGGGACCCTCGGTGTTCCCCTCGGGGGAACCCGGCGTGTCGGGGGACTTTTGGGGGTCGCAGGAAGGCTGTCAGGGACCGTCTCGCCCTTCAGGGCGGAACAGGGGACTTCCCTTGAGACGCCGTCGCGGGCAAGGGCCTCATCTTGCCAAGCGGTGGGAACCACGTGGTTTTTCTCGAGTTGCGGCGGCATTCTCGAGTTACGACGGGGATCTCAGCCTTCCCCTTGGGTTGGCCCTGGGAAGCCCAATCTTCCCCTCGGGTTGCGAGGGAAAGCTGGGGGTGGCGCTCGAGTCACTGCAGGGCCTAAGAGACCTCACCTAAGCGTGTGTCCGGGACCTAATTTTCCTCTCCAGGGAAGGCAGGGATCTCGGGGTTGCATTCCAGGCTCCCCCGGGGAGTCAGGCCTCGTCTCGAGGGGAAGCCAAGGACTCCGCTCTCCTCTCGAGTCGCGACGCGGGTCTCTTGGAGCCCCCTGAGCGGCCTCAAGTGAGTCCAGCCTCCTCTTCCATTTGGAGAGAGGACCCGGGATTGCTCTCCAGGCCATGCAGGAAAAGAAGGCCCTCAGCTCGCGAGGACGGGGGCGTCTCAGGGGTTTCCTCGAGCTGCGGCGCCCGTGGGGGTTTTCTCCCGAGGCACGACGAGGATCTCAGGGAGCCTCTCGTGCGGCGCCAGGGAAGTCAGGTCTCCATGCGCGTGGCGAGGGGGAGCGCGTCCTGGCTCTCGAGTCACGGGAGGGGACTAGGGCCTCGAGACGCGTTGAAGAAGGACTCTCGAGGTCTTTGTCGGGGGGCGGCGGGAAACCCTCGTGTCCCTCGCCTTCTGCCGGGGACCTTAGGGAACTTCCCAGGGTGCCTCTGAGAGGCGAGGGATCCTGTGGAGGTGGCGGGGCCCCTCGGGACTCCGCTGGGTCTGGCGCAACGGAAGAGGGCCTCACCTCGAGGGGAGGCAGGCACCTCAGGCTTCCTCTGCGTTTCGGACTCCGACCGCAGGGTCCCTGCAGAGTTGGGACAGGAGAGTCAGGCCTCGTCTTGTCTGAGGAAGGGAACCCCGCTGGCCTCTCGAGTTGCTCAGGGGGTCTCAGGCCCCTCGTCGAGCTGTGTGTGGAATCCGCGGGTCTTTGCGGACGATGCACGGGGGTGGCAGTGCCCCTTCGTGTTGTGCCTTCACCCACAGGGTTGCCTTCGAAGAGGGGTCCGGGCCTCGGGTCCTTCTCAAGAGCGGACCGGGGAATCGGGGGCGTTCGGCCTGTGGCCCCACCCACGTGGCTCGTCTCGAATTTCCTCGTGAGACCGGCCTCATCCTGAGGTGCGCCGGGAAGGCCGGGAACCCCTTCCAGACCACGCAGGGGAATCGCCTCTCCTGTCGCGATCATGAGGGGAGAAGGGGCTCAGAGGAAGCGGTGCCGGGACCCTCCGTGTTCCCCTCGGGGGAACCCGGCGTGTCGGGGGACTTTTGGGGGTCGCAGGAAGGCTGTCAGGGACCGTCTCGCCCTTCAGGGCGGAACAGGGGACTTCCCTTGAGACGCCGTCGCGGGCAAGGGCCTCATCTTGCCAAGCGGTGGGAACCACGTGGTTTTTCTCGAGTTGCGGCGGCATTCTCGAGTTACGACGGGGATCTCAGCCTTCCCCTTGGGTTGGCCCTGGGAAGCCCAATCTTCCCCTCGGGTTGCGAGGGAAAGCTGGGGGTGGCGCTCGAGTCACTGCAGGGCCTAAGAGACCTCACCTAAGCGTGTGTCCGGGACCTAATTTTCCTCTCCAGGGAAGGCAGGGATCTCGGGGTTGCATTCCAGGCTCCCCCGGGGAGTCAGGCCTCGTCTCGAGGGGAAGCCAAGGACTCCGCTCTCCTCTCGAGTCGTGACGCGGGTCTCTTGGAGCCCCCTGAGCGGCCTCAAGGGAGTCCAGCCTCCTCTTCCGTTTGGAGAGAGGACCCGGGATTGCTCTCCAGGCCATGCAGGAAAAGAAGGCCCTCAGCTCGCGAGGACGGGGGCGTCTCAGGGGTTTCCTCGAGCTGCGGCGCCCGTGGGGGTTTTCTCCCGAGGCACGACGAGGATCTCAGGGAGCCTCTCGTGCGGCGCCAGGGAAGTCAGGTCTCCATGCGCGTGGCGAGGGGGAGCGCGTCCTGGCTCTCGAGTCACGGGAGGGGACTAGGGCCTCGAGACGCGTTGAAGAAGGACTCTCGAGGTCTTTGTCGGGGGGCGGCGGGAAACCCTCGTTTCCCTCGCCTTCTGCCAGGGACCTTAGGGAACTTGCCAGGGTGCCTCTGAGAGGCGAGGGATCCTGTGGAGGTGGCGGGGCCCCTCGGGACTCCGCTGGGTCTGGCGCAACGGAAGAGGGCCTCACCTCGAGGGGAGGCAGGCACCTCAGGCTTCCTCTGCGTTTCGGACTCCGACCGCAGGGTCCCTGCAGAGTTGGGACAGGAGAGTCAGGCCTCGTCTTGTCTGAGGAAGGGAACCCCGCTGGCCTCTCGAGTTGCTCAGGGGGTCTCAGGCCCCTCGTCGAGCTGTGTGTGGAACCCGCGGGTCTTTGCGGACGATGCACGGGGGTGGCAGTGCCCCTTCGTGTTGTGCCTTCACCCACAGGGTTGCCTTCGAAGAGGGGTCCGGGCCTCGGGTCCTTCTCAAGAGCGGACCGGGGAATCGGGGGCGTTCGGCCTGTGGCCCCACCCACGTGGCTCGTCTCGAATTTCCTCGTGAGACCGGCCTCATCCTGAGGTGCGCCGGGAAGGCCGGGAACCCCTTCCAGACCACGCAGGGGAATCGCCTCTCCTGTCGCGATCAGGAGGGGAGAAGGGGCTCAGAGGAAGCGGTGCCGGGACCCTCGGTGTTCCCCTCGGGGGAACCCGGCGTGTCGGGGGACTTTTGGGGGTCGCAGGAAGGCTGTCAGGGACCGTCTCGCCCTTCAGGGCGGAACAGGGGACTTCCCTTGAGACGCCGTCGCGGGCAAGGGCCTCATCTTGCCAAGCGGTGGGAACCACGTGGTTTTTCTCGAGTTGCGGTGGCATTCTCGAGTTACGACGGGGATCTCAGCCTTCCCCTTGGGTTGGCCCTGGGAAGCCCAATCTTCCCCTCGGGTTGCGAGGGAAAGCTGGGGGTGGCGCTCGAGTCACTGCAGGGCCTAAGAGACCACACCTAAGCGTGTGTCCGGGACCTAATTTTCCTCTCCAGGGAAGGCAGGGATCTCGGGGTTGCATTCCAGGCTCCCCCGGGGAGTCAGGCCTCGTCTCGAGGGGAAGCCAAGGACTCCGCTCTCCTCTCGAGTCGCGACGCGGCTCTCTTGGAGCCCCCTGAGCGGCCTCAAGGGAGTCCAGCCTCCTCTTCCGTTTGGAGAGAGGACCCGGGATTGCTCTCCAGGCCATGCAGGAAAAGAAGGCCCTCAGCTCGCGAGGACGGGGGCGTCTCAGGGGTTTCCTCGAGCTGCGGCGCCCGTGGGGGTTTTCTCCCGAGGCACGACGAGGATCTCAGGGAGCCTCTCGTGCGGCGCCAGGGAAGTCAGGTCTCCATGCGCGTGGCGAGGGGGAGCGCGTCCTGGCTCTCGAGTCACGGGAGGGGACTAGGGCCTCGAGACGCGTTGAAGAAGGACTCTCGAGGTCTTTCTCGGGGGGCGGCGGGAAACCCTCGTTTCCCTCGCCTTCTGCCGGGGACCTTAGGGAACTTCCCAGGGTGCCTCTGAGAGGCGAGGGATCCTGTGGAGGTGGCGGGGCCCCTCGGGACTCCGCTGGGTCTGGCGCAACGGAAGAGGGCCTCACCTCGAGGGGAGGCAGGAACCTCAGGCTTCCTCTGCGTTTCGGACTCCGACCGCAGGGTCCCTGCAGAGTTGGGACAGGAGAGTCAGGCCTCGTCTTGTCTGAGGAAGGGAACCCCGCTGGCCTCTCGAGTTGCTCAGGGGTCTCAGGCCCCTCGTCGAGCTGTGTGTGGAACCCGCGGGTCTTTGCGGACGATGCACGGGGGTGGCAGTGCCCCTTCGTGTTGTGCCTTCACCCACAGGGTTGCCTTCGAAGAGGGGTCCGGGCCTCGGGTCCTTCTCAAGAGCGGACCGGGGAATCGGGGGCGTTCGGCCTGTGGCCCCACCCACGTGGCTCGTCTCGAATTTCCTCGTGAGACCGGCCTCATCCTGAGGTGCGCCAGGAAGGCCGGGAACCCCTTCCAGACCACGCAGGGGAATCGCCTCTCCTGTCGCGATCAGGAGGGGAGAGGGGGCTCAGAGGAAGCGGTGCCGGGACCTTCGGTGTTCCCCTCGGGGGAACCCGGTGTGTCGGGGGACTTTTGGGGGTCGCAGGAAGGCTGTCAGGGACTGTCTCGCCCTTCAGGGCGGAACAGGGGACTTCCCTTGAGACGCCGTCGCGGGCAAGGGCCTCATCTTGCCAAGCGGTGGGAACCACGTGGTTTTTCTCGAGTTGCGGCGGCATTCTCGAGTTACGACGGGGATCTCAGCCTTCCCCTTGGGTTGGCCCTGGGAAGCCCAACCTTCCCCTCGGGTTGCGAGGGAAAGCTGGGGGTGGCGCTCGAGTCACTGCAGGGCCTAAGAGACCTCACCTAAGCGTGTGTCCGGGACCTAATTTTCCTCTCCAGGGAAGGCAGGGATCTCGGGGTTGCATTCCAGGCTCCCCCGGGGAGTCAGGCCTCGTCTCGAGGGGAAGCCAAGGACTCCGCTCTCCTCTCGAGTCGCGACGCGGGTCTCTTGGAGCCCCCTGAGCGGCCTCAAGGGAGTCCAGCCTCCTCTTCCGTTTGGAGAGAGGACCCGGGATTGCTCTCCAGGCCATGCAGGAAAAGAAGGCCTCAGCTCGCGAGGACGGGGGCGTCTCAGGGGTTTCCTCGAGCTGCGGCGCCCGTGGGGGTTTTCTCCCGAGGCACGACGAGGATCTCAGGGAGCCTCTCGTGCGGCGCCAGGGAAGTCAGGTCTCCATGCGCGTGGCGAGGGGGAGCGCGTCCTGGCTCTCGAGTCACGGGAGGGGACTAGGGCCTCGAGACGCGTTGAAGAAGGACTCTCGAGGTCTTTGTCGGGGGGGCGGCGGAAACCCTCGTGTCCCTCGCCTTCTGCCGGGGACCTTAGGGAACTTCCCAGGGTGCCTCTGAGAGGCGAGGGATCCTGTGGAGGTGGCGGGGCCCCTCGGGACTCCGCTGGGTCTGGCGCAACGGAAGAGGGCCTCACCTCGAGGGGAGGCAGGAACCTCGGGCTTCCTCTGCGTTTCGGACTCCGACCGCAGGGTCCCTGCAGAGTTGGGACAGGAGAGTCAGGCCTCGTCTTGTCTGAGGAAGGGAACCCCGCTGGCCTCTCGAGTTGCTCAGGGGGTCTCAGGCCCCTCGTCGAGCTGTGTGTGGAACCCGCGGGTCTTTGCGGACGATGCACGGGGGTGGCTGTGCCCCTTCGTGTTGTGCCTTCACCCACAGGGTTGCTTTCGAAGAGGGGTCCGGGCCTCGGGTCCTTCTCAAGAGCGGACCGGGGAATCGGGGGCGTTCGGCCTGTGGCCCCACCCACGTGGCTCGTCTCGAATTTCCTCGTGAGACCGGCCTCATCCTGAGGTGCGCCGGGAAGGCCGGGAACCCCTTCCAGACCACGCAGGGGAATCGCCTCTCCTGTCGCGATCAGGAGGGGAGAGGGGGCTCAGAGGAAGCGGTGCCGGGACCCTCGGTGTTCCCCTCGGGGGAACCCGGCGTGTCGGGGGACTTTTGGGGGTCGCAGGAAGGCTGTCAGGGACCGTCTCGCCCTTCAGGGCGGAACAGGGGACTTCCCTTGAGACGCCGTCGCGGGCAAGGGCCTCATCTTGCCAAGCGGTGGGAACCACGTGGTTTTTCTCGAGTTGCGGCGGCATTCTCGAGTTACGACGGGGATCTCAGCCTTCCCCTTGGGTTGGCCCTGGGAAGCCCAATCTTCCCCTCGGGTTGCGAGGGAAAGCTGGGGGTGGCGCTCGAGTCACTGCAGGGCCTAAGAGACCTCACCTAAGCGTGTGTCCGGGACCTAATTTTCCTCTCCAGGGAAGGCAGGGATCTCGGGGTTGCATTCCAGGCTCCCCCGGGGAGTCAGGCCTCGTCTCGAGGGGAAGCCAAGGACTCCGCTCTCCTCTCGAGTCGCGACGCGGGTCTCTTGGAGCCCCCTGAGCGGCCTCAAGGGAGTCCAGCCTCCTCTTCCGTTTGGAGAGAGGACCCGGGATTGCTCTCCAGGCCATGCAGGAAAAGAAGGCCCTCAGCTCGCGAGGACGGGGGCGTCTCAGGGGTTTCCTCGAGCTGCGGCGCCCGTGGGGGTTTTCTCCCGAGGCACGACGAGGATCTCAGGGAGCCTCTCGTGCGGCGCCAGGGAAGTCAGGTCTCCATGCGCGTGGCGAGGGGGAGCGCGTCCTGGCTCTCGAGTCACGGGAGGGGACTAGGGCCTCGAGACGCGTTGAAGAAGGACTCTCGAGGTCTTTGTCGGGGGGCGGCGGGAAACCCTCGTTTCCCTCGCCTTCTGCCGGGGACCTTAGGGAACTTCCCAGGGTGCCTCTGAGAGGCGAGGGATCCTGTGCAGGTGGCGGGGCCCCGCGGGACTCCGCTGGGTCTGGCGCAACGGAAGAGGGCCTCACCTCGAGGGGAGGCAGGAACCTCAGGCTTCCTCTGCGTTTCGGACTCCGACCGCAGGGTCCCTGCAGAGTTGGGACAGGAGAGTCAGGCCTCGTCTTGTCTGAGGAAGGGAACCCCGCTGGCCTCTCGAGTTGCTCAGGGGGTCTCAGGCCCCTCGTCGAGCTGTGTGTGGAACCCGCGGGTCTTTGCGGACGATGCACGGGGGTGGCTGTGCCCCTTCGTGTTGTGCCTTCACCCACAGGGTTGCTTTCGAAGAGGGGTCCGGGCCTCGGGTCCTTCTCAAGAGCGGACCGGGGAATCGGGGGCGTTCGGCCTGTGGCCCCACCCACGTGGCTCGTCTCGAATTTCCTCGTGAGACCGGCCTCATCCTGAGGTGCGCCGGGAAGGCCGGGAACCCCTTCCAGACCACGCAGGGGAATCGCCTCTCCTGTCGCGATCAGGAGGGGAGAGGGGGCTCAGAGGAAGCGGTGCCGGGACCCTCGGTGTTCCCCTCGGGGGAACCCGGCGTGTCGGGGGACTTTTGGGGGTCGCAGGAAGGCTGTCAGGGACCGTCTCGCCCTTCAGGGCGGAACAGGGGACTTCCCTTGAGACGCCGTCGCGGGCAAGGGCCTCATCTTGCCAAGCGGTGGGAACCACGTGGTTTTTCTCGAGTTGCGGCGGCATTCTCGAGTTACGACGGGGATCTCAGCCTTCCCCTTGGGTTGGCCCTGGGAAGCCCAATCTTCCCCTCGGGTTGCGAGGGAAAGCTGGGGGTGGCGCTCGAGTCACTGCAGGGCCTAAGAGACCTCACCTAAGCGTGTGTCCGGGACCTAATTTTCCTCTCCAGGGAAGGCAGGGATCTCGGGGTTGCATTCCAGGCTCCCCCGGGGAGTCAGGCCTCGTCTCGAGGGGAAGCCAAGGACTCCGCTCTCCTCTCGAGTCGCGACGCGGGTCTCTTGGAGCCCCCTGAGCGGCCTCAAGGGAGTCCAGCCTCCTCTTCCGTTTTGGAGAGAGGACCCGGGATTGCTCTCCAGGCCATGCAGGAAAAGAAGGCCCTCAGCTCGCGAGGACGGGGGCGTCTCAGGGGTTTCCTCGAGCTGCGGCGCCCGTGGGGGTTTTCTCCCGAGGCACGACGAGGATCTCAGGGAGCCTCTCGTGCGGCGCCAGGGAAGTCAGGTCTCCATGCGCGTGGCGAGGGGGAGCGCGTCCTGGCTCTCGAGTCACGGGAGGGGACTAGGGCCTCGAGACGCGTTGAAGAAGGACTCTCGAGGTCTTTGTCGGGGGGCGGCGGGAAACCCTCGTTTCCCTCGCCTTCTGCCGGGGACCTTAGGGAACTTCCCAGGGTGCCTCTGAGAGGCGAGGGATCCTGTGCAGGTGGCGGGGCCCCGCGGGACTCCGCTGGGTCTGGCGCAACGGAAGAGGGCCTCACCTCGAGGGGAGGCAGGAACCTCAGGCTTCCTCTGCGTTTCGGACTCCGACCGCAGGGTCCCTGCAGAGTTGGGACAGGAGAGTCAGGCCTCGTCTTGTCTGAGGAAGGGAACCCCGCTGGCCTCTCGAGTTGCTCAGGGGGTCTCAGGCCCCTCGTCGAGCTGTGTGTGGAACCCGCGGGTCTTTGCGGACGATGCACGGGGGTGGCTGTGCCCCTTCGTGTTGTGCCTTCACCCACAGGGTTGCTTTCGAAGAGGGGTCCGGGCCTCGGGTCCTTCTCAAGAGCGGACCGGGGAATCGGGGGCGTTCGGCCTGTGGCCCCACCCACGTGGCTCGTCTCGAATTTCCTCGTGAGACCGGCCTCATCCTGAGGTGCGCCGGGAAGGCCGGGAACCCCTTCCAGACCACGCAGGGGAATCGCCTCTCCTGTCGCGATCAGGAGGGGAGAGGGGGCTCAGAGGAAGCGGTGCCGGGACCCTCGGTGTTCCCCTCGGGGGAACCCGGCGTGTCGGGGGACTTTTGGGGGTCGCAGGAAGGCTGTCAGGGACCGTCTCGCCCTTCAGGGCGGAACAGGGGACTTCCCTTGAGACGCCGTCGCGGGCAAGGGCCTCATCTTGCCAAGCGGTGGGAACCACGTGGTTTTTCTCGAGTTGCGGCGGCATTCTCGAGTTACGACGGGGATCTCAGCCTTCCCCTTGGGTTGGCCCTGGGAAGCCCAATCTTCCCCTCGGGTTGCGAGGGAAAGCTGGGGGTGGCGCTCGAGTCACTGCAGGGCCTAAGAGACCTCACCTAAGCGTGTGTCCGGGACCTAATTTTCCTCTCCAGGGAAGGCAGGGATCTCGGGGTTGCATTCCAGGCTCCCCCGGGGAGTCAGGCCTCGTCTCGAGGGGAAGCCAAGGACTCCGCTCTCCTCTCGAGTCGCGACGCGGGTCTCTTGGAGCCCCCTGAGCGGCCTCAAGGGAGTCCAGCCTCCTCTTCCGTTTGGAGAGAGGACCCGGGATTGCTCTCCAGGCCATGCAGGAAAAGAAGGCCCTCAGCTCGCGAGGACGGGGGCGTCTCAGGGGTTTCCTCGAGCTGCGGCGCCCGTGGGGGTTTTCTCCCGAGGCACGACGAGGATCTCAGGGAGCCTCTCGTGCGGCGCCAGGGAAGTCAGGTCTCCATGCGCGTGGCGAGGGGGAGCGCGTCCTGGCTCTCGAGTCACGGGAGGGGACTAGGGCCTCGAGACGCGTTGAAGAAGGACTCTCGAGGTCTTTGTCGGGGGGCGGCGGGAAACCCTCGTTTCCCTCGCCTTCTGCCGGGGACCTTAGGGAACTTCCCAGGGTGCCTCTGAGAGGCGAGGGATCCTGTGCAGGTGGCGGGGCCCCGCGGGACTCCGCTGGGTCTGGCGCAACGGAAGAGGGCCTCACCTCGAGGGGAGGCAGGAACCTCAGGCTTCCTCTGCGTTTCGGACTCCGACCGCAGGGTCCCTGCAGAGTTGGGACAGGAGAGTCAGGCCTCGTCTTGTCTGAGGAAGGGAACCCCGCTGGCCTCTCGAGTTGCTCAGGGGGTCTCAGGCCCCTCGTCGAGCTGTGTGTGGAACCCGCGGGTCTTTGCGGACGATGCACGGGGGTGGCAGTGCCCCTTCGTGTTGTGCCTTCACCCACAGGGTTGCTTTCGAAGAGGGGTCCGGGCCTCGGGTCCTTCTCAAGAGCGGACCGGGGAATCGGGGGCGTTCGGCCTGTGGCCCCACCCACGTGGCTCGTCTCGAATTTCCTCGTGAGACCGGCCTCATCCTGAGGTGCGCCGGGAAGGCCGGGAACCCCTTCCAGACCACGCAGGGGAATCGCCTCTCCTGTCGCGATCAGGAGGGGAGAGGGGGCTCAGAGGAAGCGGTGCCGGGACCCTCGGTGTTCCCCTCGGGGGAACCCGGCGTGTCGGGGGACTTTTGGGGGTCGCAGGAAGGCTGTCAGGGACCGTCTCGCCCTTCAGGGCGGAACAGGGGACTTCCCTTGAGACGCCGTCGCGGGCAAGGGCCTCATCTTGCCAAGCGGTGGGAACCACGTGGTTTTTCTCGAGTTGCGGCGGCATTCTCGAGTTACGACGGGGATCTCAGCCTTCCCCTTGGGTTGGCCCTGGGAAGCCCAATCTTCCCCTCGGGTTGCGAGGGAAAGCTGGGGGTGGCGCTCGAGTCACTGCAGGGCCGAAGAGACCTCACCTAAGCGTGTGTCCGGGACCTAATTTTCCTCTCCAGGGAAGGCAGGGATCTCGGGGTTGCATTCCAGGCTCCCCGGGGAGTCAGGCCTCGTCTCGAGGGGAAGCCAAGGACTCCGCTCTCCTCTCGAGTCGCGACGCGGGTCTCTTGGAGCCCCCTGAGCGGCCTCAAGGGAGTCCAGCCTCCTCTTCCGTTTGGAGAGAGGACCCGGGATTGCTCTCCAGGCCATGCAGGAAAAGAAGGCCCTCAGCTCGCGAGGACGGGGGCGTCTCAGGGGTTTCCTCGAGCTGCGGCGCCCGTGGGGGTTTTCTCCCGAGGCACGACGAGGATCTCAGGGAGCCTCTCGTGCGGCGCCAGGGAAGTCAGGTCTCCATGCGCGTGGCGAGGGGGAGCGCGTCCTGGCTCTCGAGTCACGGGAGGGGACTAGGGCCTCGAGACGCCTTGAAGAAGGACTCTCGAGGTCTTTGTCGGGGGGCGGCGGGAAACCCTCGTTTCCCTCGCCTTCTGCCGGGACCTTAGGGAACTTCCCAGGGTGCCTCTGAGAGGCGAGGGATCCTGTGGAGGTGGCGGGGCCCCTCGGGACTCCGCTGGGTCTGGCGCAACGGAAGAGGGCCTCACCTCGAGGGGAGGCAGGCACCTCAGGCTTCCTCTGCGTTTCGGACTCCGACCGCAGGGTCCCTGCAGAGTTGGGACAGGAGAGTCAGGCCTCGTCTTGTCTGAGGAAGGGAACCCCGCTGGCCTCTCGAGTTGCTCAGGGGGTCTCACGCCCCTCGTCGAGCTGTGTGTGGAACCCGCGGGTCTTTGCGGACGATGCATGGGGTTGGCAGTGCCCCTTCGTGTTGTGCCTTCACCCACAGGGTTGCCTTCGAAGAGGGGTCCGGGCCTCGGGTCCTTCTCAAGGGCGGACCGGGGAATCGGGGGCGTTCGGCCTGTGGCCCCACCCACGTGGCTCGTCTCGAATTTCCTCGTGAGACCGGCCTCATCCTGAGGTGCGCCGGGAAGGCCGGGAACCCCTTCCAGACCACGCAGGGGAATCGCCTCTCCTGTCGCGATCAGGAGGGGAGAAGGGGCTCAGAGGAAGCGGTGCCGGGACCCTCGGTGTTCCCCTCGGGGGAACCCGGCGTGTCGGGGGACTTTTGGGGGTCGCAGGAAGGCTGTCAGGGACCGTCTCGCCCTTCAGGGCGGAACAGGGGACTTCCCTTGAGACGCCGTCGCGGGCAAGGGCCTCATCTTGCCAAGCGGTGGGAACCACGTGGTTTTTCTCGAGTTGCGGCGGCATTCTCGAGTTACGACGGGGATCTCAGCCTTCCCCTTGGGTTGGCCCTGGGAAGCCCAATCTTCCCCTCAGGTTGCGAGGGAAAGCTGGGGGTGGCGCTCGAGTCACTGCAGGGCCTAAGAGACCTCACCTAAGCGTGTGTCCGGGACCTAATTTTCCTCTCCAGGGAAGGCAGGGATCTCGGGGTTGCATTCCAGGCTCCCCCGGGGAGTCAGGCCTCGTCTCGAGGGGAAGCCAAGGACTCCGCTCTCCTCTCGAGTCGCGACGCGGGTCTCTTGGAGCCCCCTGAGCAGCCTCAAGGGAGTCCAGCCTCCTCTTCCGTTTGGAGAGAGGACCCGGGATTGCTCTCCAGGCCATGCAGGAAAAGAAGGCCCTCAGCTCGCGAGGACGGGGGCGTCTCAGGGGTTTCCTCGAGCTGCGGCGCCCGTGGGGGTTTTCTCCCGAGGCACGACGAGGATCTCAGGGAGCCTCTCGTGCGGCGCCA
Organism: Bubalus kerabau; assembly: GCF_029407905.1. Classification (NCBI taxonomy): domain Eukaryota; kingdom Metazoa; phylum Chordata; class Mammalia; order Artiodactyla; family Bovidae; genus Bubalus; species Bubalus kerabau. The sequence continues at coordinate 5,674,452 of NW_026577882.1, forward strand.
GGGAAGTCAGGTCTCCATGCGCGTGGCGAGGGGGAGCGCGTCCTGGCTCTCGAGTCACGGGAGGGGACTAGGGCCTCGAGACGCGTTGAAGAAGGACTCTCGAGGTCTTTGTCGGGGGGCGGCGGGAAACCCTCGTTTCCCTCGCCTTCTGCCGGGGACCTTAGGGAACTTCCCAGGGTGCCTCTGAGAGGCGAGGGATCCTGTGGAGGTGGCGGGGCCCCTCGGGACTCCGCTGGGTCTGGCGCAACGGAAGAGGGCCTCACCTCGAGGGGAGGCAGGCACCTCAGGCTTCCTCTGCGTTTCGGACTCCGACCGCAGGGTCCCTGCAGAGTTGGGACAGGAGAGTCAGGCCTCGTCTTGTTTGAGGAAGGGAACCCCGCTGGCCTCTCGAGTTGCTCAGGGGGTCTCAGGCCCCTCGTCGAGCTGTGTGTGGAACCCGCGGGTCTTTGCGGACGATGCACGGGGGTGGCTGTGCCCCTTCGTGTTGTGCCTTCACCCACAGGGTTGCTTTCGAAGAGGGGTCCGGGCCTCGGGTCCTTATCAAGAGCGGACCGGGGAATCGGGGGCGTTCGGCCTGTGGCCCCACCCACGTGGCTCGTCTCGAATTTCCTCGTGAGACCGGCCTCATCCTGAGGTGCGCCGGGAAGGCCGGGAACCCCTTCCAGACCACGCAGGGGAATCGCCTCTCCTGTCGCGATCAGGAGGGGAGAGGGGGCTCAGAGGAAGCGGTGCCGGGACCCTCGGTGTTCCCCTCGGGGGAACCCGGCGTGTCGGGGGACTTTTGGGGGTCGCAGGAAGGCTGTCAGGGACCGTCTCGCCCTTCAGGGCGGAACAGGGGACTTCCCTTGAGACGCCGTCGCGGGCAAGGGCCTCATCTTGCCAAGCGGTGGGAACCACGTGGTTTTTCTCGAGTTGCGGCGGCATTCTCGAGTTACGACGGGGATCTCAGCCTTCCCCTTGGGTTGGCCCTGGGAAGCCCAATCTTCCCCTCGGGTTGCGAGGGAAAGCTGGGGGTGGCGCTCGAGTCACTGCAGGGCCTAAGAGACCTCACCTAAGCGTGTGTCCGGGACCTAATTTTCCTCTCCAGGGAAGGCAGGGATCTCGGGGTTGCATTCCAGGCTCCCCCGGGGAGTCAGGCCTCGTCTCGAGGGGAAGCCAAGGACTCCGCTCTCCTCTCGAGTCGCGACGCGGGTCTCTTGGAGCCCCCTGAGCGGCCTCAAGGGAGTCCAGCCTCCTCTTCCGTTTGGAGAGAGGACCCGGGATTGCTCTCCAGGCCATGCAGGAAAAGAAGGCCCTCAGCTCGCGAGGACGGGGGCGTCTCAGGGGTTTCCTCGAGCTGCGGCGCCCGTGGGGGTTTTCTCCCGAGGCACGACGAGGATCTCAGGGAGCCTCTCGTGCGGCGCCAGGGAAGTCAGGTCTCCATGCGCGTGGCGAGGGGGAGCGCGTCCTGGCTCTCGAGTCACGGGAGGGGACTAGGGCCTCGAGACGCGTTGAAGAAGGACTCTCGAGGTCTTTGTCGGGGGGCGGCGGGAAACCCTCGTTTCCCTCGCCTTCTGCCGGGGACCTTAGGGAACTTCCCAGGGTGCCTCTGAGAGGCGAGGGATCCTGTGGAGGTGGCGGGGCCCCTCGGGACTCCGCTGGGTCTGGCGCAACGGAAGAGGGCCTCACCTCGAGGGGAGGCAGGCACCTCAGGCTTCCTCTGCGTTTCGGACTCCGACCGCAGGGTCCCTGCAGAGTTGGGACAGGAGAGTCAGGCCTCGTCTTGTCTGAGGAAGGGAACCCCGCTGGCCTCTCGAGTTGCTCAGGGGGTCTCAGGCCCCTCGTCGAGCTGTGTGTGGAACCCGCGGGTCTTTGCGGACGATGCACGGGGTTGGCAGTGCCCCTTCGTGTTGTGCCTTCACCCTCAGGGTTGCCTTCGAAGAGGGGTCCGGGCCTCGGGTCCTTCTCAAGGGCGGACCGGGGAATCGGGGGCGTTCGGCCTGTGGCCCCACCCACGTGGCTCGTCTCGAATTTCCTCGTGAGACCGGCCTCATCCTGAGGTGCGCCGGGAAGGCCGGGAACCCCTTCCAGACCACGCAGGGGAATCGCCTCTCCTGTCGCGATCAGGAGGGGAGAAGGGGCTCAGAGGAAGCGGTGCCGGGACCCTCGGTGTTCCCCTCGGGGGAACCCGGCGTGTCGGGGGACTTTTGGGGGTCGCAGGAAGGCTGTCAGGGACCGTCTCGCCCTTCAGGGCGGAACAGGGGACTTCCCTTGAGAAGCCGTCGCGGGCAAGGGCCTCATCTTGCCAAGCGGTGGGAACCACGTGGTTTTTCTCGAGTTGCGGCGGCATTCTCGAGTTACGACGGGGATCTCAGCCTTCCCCTTGGGTTGGCCCTGGGAAGCCCAATCTTCCCCTCGGGTTGCGAGGGAAAGCTGGGGGTGGCGCTCGAGTCACTGCAGGGCCTAAGAGACCTCACCTAAGCGTGTGTCCGGGACCTAATTTTCCTCTCCAGGGAAGGCAGGGATCTCGGGGTTGCATTCCAGGCTCCCCCGGGGAGTCAGGCCTCGTCTCGAGGGGAAGCCAAGGACTCCGCTCTCCTCTCGAGTCGCGACGCGGGTCTCTTGGAGCCCCCTGAGCGGCCTCAAGGGAGTCCAGCCTCGTCTTCCGTTTGGAGAGAGGACCCGGGATTGCTCTCCAGGCCATGCAGGAAAAGAAGGCCCTCAGCTCGCGAGGACGGGGGCATCTCAGGGGTTTCCTCGAGCTGCGGCGCCCGTGGGGGTTTTCTCCCGAGGCACGACGAGGATCTCAGGGAGCCTCTCGTGCGGCGCCAGGGAAGTCAGGTCTCCATGCGCGTGGCGAGGGGGAGCGCGTCCTGGCTCTCGAGTCACGGGAGGGGACTAGGGCCTCGAGACGCGTTGAAGAAGGACTCTCGAGGTTTTGTCGGGGGGCGGCGGGAAACCCTCGTTTCCCTCGCCTTCTGCCGGGGACCTTAGGGAACTTCCCAGGGTGCCTCTGAGAGGCGAGGGATCCTGTGGAGGTGGCGGGGCCCCTCGGGACTCCGCTGGGTCTGGCGCAACGGAAGAGGGCCTCACCTCGAGGGGAGGCAGGAACCTCAGGCTTCCCCTCCGTTTCGGACTCCGACCGCAGGGTCCCTGCAGAGTTGGGACAGGAGAGTCAGGCCTCGTCTTGTCTGAGGAAGGGAACCCCGCTGGCCTCTCGAGTTGCTCAGGGGGTCTCAGGCCCCTCGTCGAGCTGTGTGTGGAACCCGCGGGTCTTTGCGGACGATGCACGGGGGTGGCAGTGCCCCTTCGTGTTGTGCCTTCACCCACAGGGTTGCCTTCGAAGAGGGGTCCGGGCCTCGGGTCCTTCTCAAGAGCGGACCGGGGAATCGGGGGCGTTCGGCCTGTGGCCCCACCCACGTGGCTCGTCTCGAATTTCCTCGTGAGACCGGCCTCATCCTGAGGTGCGCCGGGAAGGCCGGGAACCCCTTCCAGACCACGCAGGGGAATCGCCTCTCCTGTCGCGATCAGGAGGGGAGAAGGGGCTCAGAGGAAGCGGTGCCGGGACCCTCGGTGTTCCCCTCGGGGGAACCCGGCGTGTCGGGGGACTTTTGGGGGTCGCAGGAAGGCTGTCAGGGACCGTCTCGCCCTTCAGGGCGGAACAGGGGACTTCCCTTGAGACGCCGTCGCGGGCAAGGGCCTCATCTTGCCAAGCGGTGGGAACCACGTGGTTTTTCTCGAGTTGCGGCGGCATTCTCGAGTTACGACGGGGATCTCAGCCTTCCCCTTGGGTTGGCCCTGGGAAGCCCAATCTTCCCCTCGGGTTGCGAGGGAAAGCTGGGGGTGGCGCTCGAGTCACTGCAGGGCCGAAGAGACCTCACCTAAGCGTGTGTCCGGGACCTAATTTTCCTCTCCAGGGAAGGCAGGGATCTCGGGGTTGCATTCCAGGCTCCCCCGGGGAGTCAGGCCTCGTCTCGAGGGGAAGCCAAGGACTCCGCTCTCCTCTCGAGTCGCGACGCGGGTCTCTTGGAGCCCCCTGAGCGGCCTCAAGGGAGTCCAGCCTCCTCTTCCGTTTGGAGAGAGGACCCGGGATTGCTCTCCAGGCCATGCAGGAAAAGAAGGCCCTCAGCTCGCGAGGACGGGGGCGTCTCAGGGGTTTCCTCGAGCTGCGGCGCCCGTGGGGGTTTTCTCCCGAGGCACGACGAGGATCTCAGGGAGCCTCTCGTGCGGCGCCAGGGAAGTCAGGTCTCCATGCGCGTGGCGAGGGGGAGCGCGTCCTGGCTCTCGAGTCACGGGAGGGGACTAGGGCCTCGAGCCGCCTTGAAGAAGGACTCTCGAGGTCTTTGTCGGGGGGCGGCGGGAAACCCTCGTTTCCCTCGCCTTCTGCCGGGGACCTTAGGGAACTTCCCAGGGTGCCTCTGAGAGGCGAGGGATCCTGTGGAGGTGGCGGGGCCCCTCGGGACTCCGCTGGGTCTGGCGCAACGGAAGAGGGCCTCACCTCGAGGGGAGGCAGGCACCTCAGGCTTCCTCTGCGTTTCGGACTCCGACCGCAGGGTCCCTGCAGAGTTGGGACAGGAGAGTCAGGCCTCGTCTTGTCTGAGGAAGGGAACCCCGCTGGCCTCTCGAGTTGCTCAGGGGGTCTCAGGCCCCTCGTCGAGCTGTGTGTGGAACCCGCGGGTCTTTGCGGACGATGCACGGGGGTGGCAGTGCCCCTTCGTGTTGTGCCTTCACCCACAGGGTTGCCTTCGAAGAGGGGTCCGGGCCTCGGGTCCTTCTCAAGGGCGGACCGGGGAATCGGGGGCGTTCGGCCTGTGGCCCCACCCACGTGGCTCGTCTCGAATTTCCTCGTGAGACCGGCCTCATCCTGAGGTGCGCCGGGAAGGCCGGGAACCCCTTCCAGACCACGCAGGGGTATCGCCTCTCCTGTCGCGATCAGGAGGGGAGAAGGGGCTCAGAGGAAGCGGTGCCGGGACCCTCGGTGTTCCCCTCGGGGGAACCCGGCGTGTCGGGGGACTTTTGGGGGTCGCAGGAAGGCTGTCAGGGACCGTCTCGCCCTTCAGGGCGGAACAGGGGACTTCCCTTGAGACGCCGTCGCGGGCAAGGGCCTCATCTTGCCAAGCGGTGGGAACCACGTGGTTTTTCTCGAGTTGCGGCGGCATTCTCGAGTTACGACGGGGATCTCAGCCTTCCCCTTGGGTTGGCCCTGGGAAGCCCAATCTTCCCCTCGGGTTGCGAGGGAAAGCTGGGGGTGGCGCTCGAGTCACTGCAGGGCCTAAGAGACCTCACCTAAGCGTGTGTCCGGGACCTAATTTTCCTCTCCAGGGAAGGCAGGGATCTCGGGGTTGCATTCCAGGCTCCCCCGGGGAGTCAGGCCTCGCCTCGAGGGGAAGCCAAGGACTCCGCTCTCCTCTCGAGTCGCGACGCGGGTCTCTTGGAGCCCCCTGAGCGGCCTCAAGGGAGTCCAGCCTCCTCTTCCGTTTGGAGAGAGGACCCGGGATTGCTCTCCAGGCCATGCAGGAAAAGAAGGCCCTCAGCTCGCGAGGACGGGGGCGTCTCAGGGGTTTCCTCGAGCTGCGGCGCCCGTGGGGGTTTTCTCCCGAGGCACGACGAGGATCTCAGGGAGCCTCTCGTGCGGCGCCAGGGAAGTCAGGTCTCCATGCGCGTGGCGAGGGGGAGCGCGTCCTGGCTCTCGAGTCACGGGAGGGGACTAGGGCCTCGAGCCGCCTTGAAGAAGGACTCTCGAGGTCTTTGTCGGGGGGCGGCGGGAAACCCTCGTGTCCCTCGCCTTCTGCCGGGGACCTTAGGGAACTTCCCAGGGTGCCTCTGAGAGGCGAGGGATCCTGTGGAGGTGGCGGGGCCCCTCGGGACTCCGCTGGGTCTGGCGCAACGGAAGAGGGCCTCACCTCGAGGGGAGGCAGGCACCTCAGGCTTCCTCTGCGTTTCGGACTCCGACCGCAGGGTCCCTGCAGAGTTGGGACAGGAGAGTCAGGCCTCTTCTTGTCTGAGGAAGGGAACCCCGCTGGCCTCTCGAGTTGCTCAGGGGGTCTCAGGCCCCTCGTCGAGCTGTGTGTGGAACCCGCGGGTCTTTGCGGACGATGCACGGGGGTGGCAGTGCCCCTTCGTGTTGTGCCTTCACCCACAGGGTTGCCTTCGAGGAGGGGTCCGGGCCTCGGGTCCTTCTCAAGAGCGGACCGGGGAATCGGGGGCGTTCGGCCTGTGGCCCCACCCACGTGGCTCGTCTCGAATTTCCTCGTGAGACCGGCCTCATCCTGAGGTGCGCCGGGAAGGCCGGGAACCCCTTCCAGACCACGCAGGGGAATCGCCTCTCCTGTCGCGATCAGGAGGGGAGAAGGGGCTCAGAGGAAGCGGTGCCGGGACCCTCGGTGTTCCCCTCGGGGGAACCCGGCGTGTCGGGGGACTTTTGGGGGTCGCAGGAAGGCTGTCAGGGACCGTCTCGCCCTTCAGGGCGGAACAGGGGACTTCCCTTGAGAAGCCGTCGCGGGCAAGGGCCTCATCTTGCCAAGCGGTGGGAACCACGTGGTTTTTCTCGAGTTGCGGCAGCATTCTCGAGTTACGACGGGGATCTCAGCCTTCCCCTTGGGTTGGCCCTGGGAAGCCCAATCTTCCCCTCGGGTTGCGAGGGAAAGCTGGGGGTGGCGCTCGAGTCACTGCAGGGCCTAAGAGACCTCACCTAAGCGTGTGTCCGGGACCTAATTTTCCTCTCCAGGGAAGGCAGGGATCTCGGGGTTGCATTCCAGGCTCCCCCGGGGAGTCAGGCCTCGTCTCGAGGGGAAGCCAAGGACTCCGCTCTCCTCTCGAGTCGCGACGCGGGTCTCTTGGAGCCCCCTGAGCGGCCTCAAGGGAGTCCAGCCTCCTCTTCCGTTTGGAGAGAGGACCCGGGATTGCTCTCCAGGCCATGCAGGAAAAGAAGGCCCTCAGCTCGCGAGGACGGGGGCATCTCAGGGGTTTCCTCGAGCTGCGGCGCCCGTGGGGGTTTTCTCCCGAGGCACGACGAGGATCTCAGGGAGCCTCTCGTGCGGCGCCAGGGAAGTCAGGTCTCCATGCGCGTGGCGAGGGGGAGCGCGTCTTGGCTCTCGAGTCACGGGAGGGGACTAGGGCCTCGAGACGCGTTGAAGAAGGACTCTCGAGGTCTTTGTCGGGGGGCGGCGGGAAACCCTCGTTTCCCTCGCCTTCTGCCGGGGACCTTAGGGAACTTCCCAGGGTGCCTCTGAGAGGCGAGGGATCCTGTGGAGGTGGCGGGGCCCCTCGGGACTCCGCTGGGTCTGGCGCAACGGAAGAGGGCCTCACCTCGAGGGGAGGCAGGCACCTCAGGCTTCCTCTGCGTTTCGGACTCCGACCGCAGGGTCCCTGCAGAGTTGGGACAGGAGAGTCAGGCCTCGTCTTGTCTGAGGAAGGGAACCCCGCTGGCCTCTCGAGTTGCTCAGGGGGTCTCAGGCCCCTCGTCGAGCTGTGTGTGGAACCCGCGGGTCTTTGCGGACGATGCACGGGGGTGGCAGTGCCCCTTCGTGTTGTGCCTTCACCCACAGGGTTGCTTTCGAAGAGGGGTCCGGGCCTCGGGTCCTTCTCAAGAGCGGACCGGGGAATCGGGGGCGTTCGGCCTGTGGCCCCACCCACGTGGCTCGTCTCGAATTTCCTCGTGAGACCGGCCTCATCCTGAGGTGCGCCGGGAAGGCCGGGAACCCCTTCCAGACCACGCAGGGGAATCGCCTCTCCTGTCGCGATCAGGAGGGGAGAGGGGGCTCAGAGGAAGCGGTGCCGGGACCCTCGGTGTTCCCCTCGGGGGAACCCGGCGTGTCGGGGGACTTTTGGGGGTCGCAGGAAGGCTGTCAGGGACCGTCTCGCCCTTCAGGGCGGAACAGGGGACTTCCCTTGAGACGCCGTCGCGGGCAAGGGCCTCATCTTGCCAAGCGGTGGGAACCACGTGGTTTTTCTCGAGTTGCGGCGGCATTCTCGAGTTACGACGGGGATCTCAGCCTTCCCCTTGGGTTGGCCCTGGGAAGCCCAATCTTCCCCTCGGGTTGCAAGGGAAAGCTGGGGGTGGCGCTCGAGTCACTGCAGGGCCTAAGAGACCTCACCTAAGCGTGTGTCCGGGACCTAATTTTCCTCTCCAGGGAAGGCAGGGATCTCGGGGTTGCATTCCAGGCTCCCCCGGGGAGTCAGGCCTCGTCTCGAGGGGAAGCCAAGGACTCCGCTCTCCTCGAGTCGCGACGCGGGTCTCTTGGAGCCCCCTGAGCGGCCTCAAGGGAGTCCAGCCTCCTCTTCCGTTTGGAGAGAGGACCCGGGATTGCTCTCCAGGCCATGCAGGAAAAGAAGGCCCTCAGCTCGCGAGGACGGGGGCGTCTCAGGGGTTTCCTCGAGCTGCGGCGCCCGTGGGGGTTTTCTCCCGAGGCACGACGAGGATCTCAGGGAGCCTCTCGTGCGGCGCCAGGGAAGTCAGGTCTCCATGCGCGTGGCGAGGGGGAGCGCGTCCTGGCTCTCGAGTCACGGGAGGGGACTAGGGTCTCGAGACGCGTTGAAGAAGGACTCTCGAGGTCTTTGTCGGGGGGCGGCGGGAAACCCTCGTGTCCCTCGCCTTCTGCCGGGGACCTTAGGGAACTTCCCAGGGTGCCTCTGAGAGGCGAGGGATCCTGTGGAGGTGGCGGGGCCCCTCGGGACTCCGCTGGGTCTGGCGCAACGGAAGAGGGCCTCACCTCGAGGGGAGGCAGGAACCTCAGGCTTCCTCTGCGTTTCGGACTCCGACCGCAGGGTCCCTGCAGAGTTGGGTCAGGAGAGTCAGGCCTCGTCTTGTCTGAGGAAGGGAACCCCGCTGGCCTCTCGAGTTGCTCAGGGGGTCTCAGGCCCCTCGTCGAGCTGTGTGTGGAACCCGCGGGTCTTTGCGGACGATGCACGGGGGTGGCAGTGCCCCTTCGTGTTGTGCCTTCACCCACAGGGTTGCCTTCGAAGAGGGGTCCGGGCCTCGGGTCCTTCTCAAGAGCGGACCGGGGAATCGGGGGCGTTCGGCCTGTGGCCCCACCCACGTGGCTCGTCTCGAATTTCCTCGTGAGACCGGCCTCATCCTGAGGTGCGCCGGGAAGGCCGGGAACCCCTTCCAGACCACGCAGTGGAATCGCCTCTCCTGTCGCGATCAGGAGGGGAGAAGGGGCTCAGAGGAAGCGGTGCCGGGACCCTCGGTGTTCCCCTCGGGGGAAGCCGGCGTGTCGGGGGACTTTTGGGGGTCGCAGGAAGGCTGTCAGGGACCGTCTCGCCCTTCAGGGCGGAACAGGGGACTTCCCTTGAGACGCCGTCGCGGGCAAGGGCCTCATCTTGCCAAGCGGTGGGAACCACGTGGTTTTTCTCGAGTTGCGGCAGCATTATCGAGTTACGACGGGGATCTCAGCCTTCCCCTTGGGTTGGCCCTGGGAAGCCCAATCTTCCCCTCGGGTTGCGAGGGAAAGCTGGGGGTGGCGCTCGAGTCACTGCAGGGCCTAAGAGACCTCACCTAAGCGTGTGTCCGGGACCTAATTTTCCTCTCCAGGGAAGGCAGGGATCTCGGGGTTGCATTCCAGGCTCCCCCGGGGAGTCAGACCTCGTCTCGAGGGGAAGCCAAGGACTCCGCTCTCCTCTCGAGTCGCGACGCGGGTCTCTTGGAGCCCCCTGAGCGGCCTCAAGGGAGTCCAGCCTCCTCTTCCGTTTGGAGAGAGGACCCGGGATTGCTCTCCAGGCCATGCAGGAAAAGAAGGCCCTCAGCTCGCGAGGACGGGGGCATCTCAGGGGTTTCCTCGAGCTGCGGCGCCCGTGGGGGTTTTCTCCCGAGGCACGACGAGGATCTCAGGGAGCCTCTCGTGCGGCGCCAGGGAAGTCAGGTCTCCATGCGCGTGGCGAGGGGGAGCGCGTCCTGGCTCTCGAGTCACGGGAGGGGACTAGGGCCTCGAGACGCGTTGAAGAAGGACTCTCGAGGTCTTTCTCGGGGCGCGGCGGGAAACGCTCGTGTCCCTCGCCTTCTGCCGGGGACCTTAGGGAACTTCCCAGGGTGCCTCTGAGAGGCGAGGGATCCTGTGGAGGTGGCGGGGCCCCTCGGGACTCCGCTGGGTCTGGCGCAACGGAAGAGGGCCTCACCTCGAGGGGAGGCAGGAACCTCAGGCTTCCCCTCCGTTTCGGACTCCGACCGCAGGGTCCCTGCAGAGTTGGGACAGGAGAGTCAGGCCTCGTCTTGTCTGAGGAAGGGAACCCCGCTGGCCTCTCGAGTTGCTCAGGGGGTCTCAGGCCCCTCGTCGAGCTGTGTGTGGAACCCGCGGGTCTTTGCGGACGATGCACGGGGGTGGCAGTGCCCCTTCGTGTTGTGCCTTCACCCACAGGGTTGCCTTCGAAGAGGGGTCCGGGCCTCGGGTCCTTCTCAAGAGCAGACCGGGGAATCGGGGGCGTTCGGCCTGTGGCCCCACCCACGTGGCTCGTCTCGAATTTCCTCGTGAGACCGGCCTCATCCTGAGGTGCGCCGGGAAGGCCGGGAACCCCTTCCAGACCACGCAGGGGAATCGCCTCTCCTGTCGCGATCAGGAGGGGAGAAGGGGCTCAGAGGAAGCGGTGCCGGGACCCTCGGTGTTCCCCTCGGGGGAACCTGGCGTGTCGGGGGACTTTTGGGGGTCGCAGGAAGGCTGTCAGGGACCGTCTCGCCCTTCAGGGCGGAACAGGGGACTTCCCTTGAGACGCCGTCGCGGGCAAGGGCCTCATCTTGCCAAGCGGTGGGAACCACGTGGTTTTTCTCGAGTTGCGGCGGCATTCTCGAGTTACGACGGGGATCTCAGCCTTCCCCTTGGGTTGGCCCTGGGAAGCCCAATCTTCCCCTCGGGTTGCGAGGGAAAGCTGGGGGTGGCGCTCGAGTCACTGCAGGGCCGAAGAGACCTCACCTAAGCGTGTGTCCGGGACCTAATTTTCCTCTCCAGGGAAGGCAGGGATCTCGGGGTTGCATTCCAGGCTCCCCCGGGGAGTCAGGCCTCGTCTCGAGGGGAAGCCAAGGACTCCGCTCTCCTCTCGAGTCGCGACGCGGGTCTCTTGGAGCCCCCTGAGCGGCCTCAAGGGAGTCCAGCCTCCTCTTCCGTTTGGAGAGAGGACCCGGGATTGCTCTCCAGGCCATGCAGGAAAAGAAGGCCCTCAGCTCGCGAGGACGGGGGCGTCTCAGGGGTTTCCTCGAGCTGCGGCGCCCGTGGGGGTTTTCTCCCGAGGCACGACGAGGATCTCAGGGAGCCTCTCGTGCGGCGCCAGGGAAGTCAGGTCTCCATGCGCGTGGCGAGGGGGAGCGCGTCCTGGCTCTCGAGTCACGGGAGGGGACTAGGGCCTCGAGCCGCCTTGAAGAAGGACTCTCGAGGGCTTTGTCGGGGGGCGGCGGGAAACCCTCGTTTCCCTCGCCTTCTGCCGGGGACCTTAGGGAACTTCCCAGGGTGCCTCTGAGAGGCGAGGGATCCTGTGGAGGTGGCGGGGCCCCTCGGGACTCCGCTGGGTCTGGCGCAACGGAAGAGGGCCTCACCTCGAGGGGAGGCAGGCACCTCAGGCTTCCTCTGCGTTTCGGACTCCGACCGCAGGGTCCCTGCAGAGTTGGGACAGGAGAGTCAGGCCTCGTCTTGTCTGAGGAAGGGAACCCCGCTGGCCTCTCGAGTTGCTCAGGGGGTCTCAGGCCCCTCGTCGAGCTGTGTGTGGAACCCGCGGGTCTTTGCGGACGATGCACGGGGGTGGCAGTGCCCCTTCGTGTTGTGCCTTCACCCACAGGGTTGCCTTCGAAGAGGGGTCCGGGCCTCGGGTCCTTCTCAAGGGCGGACCGGGGAATCGGGGGCGTTCGGCCTGTGGCCCCACCCACGTGGCTCGTCTCGAATTTCCTCGTGAGACCGGCCTCATCCTGAGGTGCGCCGGGAAGGCCGGGAACCCCTTCCAGACCACGCAGGGGTATCGCCTCTCCTGTCGCGATCAGGAGGGGAGAAGGGGCTCAGAGGAAGCGGTGCCGGGACCCTCGGTGTTCCCCTCGGGGTTAACCCGGCGTGTCGGGGGACTTTTGGGGGTCGCAGGAAGGCTGTCAGGGACCGTCTCGCCCTTCAGGGCGGAACAGGGGACTTCCCTTGAGACGCCGTCGCGGGCAAGGGCCTCATCTTGCCAAGCGGTGGGAACCACGTGGTTTTTCTCGAGTTGCGGCGGCATTCTCGAGTTACGACGGGGATCTCAGCCTTCCCCTTGGGTTGGCCCTGGGAAGCCCAATCTTCCCCTCGGGTTGCGAGGGAAAGCTGGGGGTGGCGCTCGAGTCACTGCAGGGCCTAAGAGACCTCACCTAAGCGTGTGTCCGGGACCTAATTTTCCTCTCCAGGGAAGGCAGGGATCTCGGGGTTGCATTCCAGGCTCCCCCGGGGAGTCAGGCCTCGTCTCGAGGGGAAGCCAAGGACTCCGCTCTCCTCTCGAGTCGCGACGCGGGTCTCTTGGAGCCCCCTGAGCGGCCTCAAGGGAGTCCAGCCTCCTCTTCCGTTTGGAGAGAGGACCCGGGATTGCTCTCCAGGCCATGCAGGAAAAGAAGGCCCTCAGCTCGCGAGGACGGGGGCGTCTCAGGGGTTTCCTCGAGCTGCGGCGCCCGTGGGGGTTTTCTCCCGAGGCACGACGAGGATCTCAGGGAGCCTCTCGTGCGGCGCCAGGGAAGTCAGGTCTCCATGCGCGTGGCGAGGGGGAGCGCGTCCTGGCTCTCGAGTCACGGGAGGGGACTAGGGCCTCGAGACGCGTTGAAGAAGGACTCTCGAGGTCTTTGTCGGGGGGCGGCGGGAAACCCTCGTGTCCCTCGCCTTCTGCCGGGGACCTTAGGGAACTTCCCAGGGTGCCTCTGAGAGGCGAGGGATCCTGTGGAGGTGGCGGGGCCCCTCGGGACTCCGCTGGGTCTGGCGCAACGGAAGAGGGCCTCACCTCGAGGGGAGGCAGGCACCTCAGGCTTCCTCTGCGTTTCGGACTCCGACCGCAGGGTCCCTGCAGAGTTGGGACAGGAGAGTCAGGCCTCGTCTTGTCTGAGGAAGGGAACCCCGCTGGCCTCTCGAGTTGCTCAGGGGGTCTCAGGCCCCTCGTCGAGCTGTGTGTGGAACCCGCGGGTCTTTGCGGACGATGCACGGGGGTGGCAGTGCCCCTTCGTGTTGTGCCTTCAGCCACAGGGTTGCCTTCGAAGAGGGGTCCGGGCCTCGGGTCCTTCTCAAGAGCGGACCGGGGAATCGGGGGCGTTCGGCCTGTGGCCCCACCCACGTGGCTCGTCTCGAATTTCCTCGTGAGACCGGCCTCATCCTGAGGTGCGCCGGGAAGGCCGGGAACCCCTTCCAGACCACGCAGGGGAATCGCCTCTCCTGTCGCGATCAGGAGGGGAGAAGGGGCTCAGAGGAAGCGGTGCCGGGACCCTCGGTGTTCCCCTCGGGGGAACCCGGCGTGTCGGGGGACTTTTGGGGGTCGCAGGAAGGCTGTCAGGGACCGTCTCGCCCTTCAGGGCGGAACAGGGGACTTCCCTTGAGACGCCGTCGCGGGCAAGGGCCTCATCTTGCCAAGCGGTGGGAACCACGTGGTTTTTCTCGAGTTGCGGCGGCATTCTCGAGTTACGACGGGGATCTCAGCCTTCCCCTTGGGTTGGCCCTGGGAAGCCCAATCTTCCCCTCGGGTTGCGAGGGAAAGCTGGGGGTGGCGCTCGAGTCACTGCAGGGCCTAAGAGACCTCACCTAAGCGTGTGTCCGGGACCTAATTTTCCTCTCCAGGGAAGGCAGGGATCTCGGGGTTGCATTCCAGGCTCCCCCGGGGAGTCAGGCCTCGTCTCGAGGGGAAGCCAAGGACTCCGCTCTCCTCTCGAGTCGCGACGCGGGTCTCTTGGAGCCCCCTGAGCGGCCTCAAGGGAGTCCAGCCTCCTCTTCCGTTTGGAGAGAGGACCCGGGATTGCTCTCCAGGCCATGCAGGAAAAGAAGGCCCTCAGCTCGCGAGGACGGGGGCGTCTCAGGGGTTTCCTCGAGCTGCGGCGCCCGTGGGGGTTTTCTCCCGAGGCACGACGAGGATCTCAGGGAGCCTCTCGTGCGGCGCCAGGGAAGTCAGGTCTCCATGCGCGTGGCGAGGGGGAGCGCGTCCTGGCTCTCGAGTCACGGGAGGGGACTAGGGCCTCGAGACGCGTTGAAGAAGGACTCTCGAGGTCTTTGTCGGGGGGCGGCGGGAAACCCTCGTGTCCCTCGCCTTCTGCCGGGGACCTTAGGGAACTTCCCAGGGTGCCTCTGAGAGGCGAGGGATCCTGTGGAGGTGGCGGGGCCCCTCGGGACTCCACTGGGTCTGGCGCAACGGAAGAGGGCCTCACCTCGAGGGGAGGCAGGCACCTCAGGCTTCCTCTGCGTTTCGGACTCCGACCGCAGGGTCCCTGCAGAGTTGGGACAGGAGAGTCAGGCCTCGTCTTGTCTGAGGAAGGGAACCCCGCTGGCCTCTCGAGTTGCTCAGGGGGTCTCAGGCCCCTCGTCGAGCTGTGTGTGGAACCCGCGGGTCTTTGCGGACGATGCACGGGGGTGGCAGTGCCCCTTCGTGTTGTGCCTTCACCCACAGGGTTGCCTTCGAAGAGGGGTCCGGGCCTCGGGTCCTTCTCAAGAGGGGACCGGGGAATCGGGGGCGTTCGGCCTTTGGCCCCACCCACGTGGCTCGTCTCGAATTTCCTCGTGAGACCGGCCTCATCCTGAGGTGCGCCGGGAAGGCCGGGAACCCCTTCCAGACCACGCAGGGGAATCGCCTCTCCTGTCGCGATCAGGAGGGGAGAAGGGGCTCAGAGGAAGCGGTGCCGGGACCCTCGGTGTTCCCCTCGGGGGAACCCGGCGTGTCGGGGGACTTTTGGGGGTCGCAGGAAGGCTGTCAGGGACCGTCTCGCCCTTCAGGGCGGAACAGGGGACTTCCCTTGAGACGCCGTCGCGGGCAAGGGCCTCATCTTGCCAAGCGGTGGGAACCACGTGGTTTTTCTCGAGTTGCGGCGGCATTCTCGAGTTACGACGGGGATCTCAGCCTTCCCCTTGGGTTGGCCCTGGGAAGCCCAATCTTCCCCTCGGGTTGCGAGGGAAAGCTGGGGGTGGCGCTCGAGTCACTGCAGGGCCGAAGAGACCTCACCTAAGCGTGTGTCCGGGACCTAATTTTCCTCTCCAGGGAAGGCAGGGATCTCGGGGTTGCATTCCAGGCTCCCCCGGGGAGTCAGGCCTCGTCTCGAGGGGAAGCCAAGGACTCCGCTCTCCTCTCGAGTCGCGACGCGGGTCTCTTGGAGCCCCCTGAGCGGCCTCAAGGGAGTCCAGCCTCCTCTTCCGTTTGGAGAGAGGACCCGGGATTGCTCTCCAGGCCATGCAGGAAAAGAAGGCCCTCAGCTCGCGAGGACGGGGGCGTCTCAGGGGTTTCCTCGAGCTGCGGCGCCCGTGGGGGTTTTCTCCCGAGGCACGACGAGGATCTCAGGGAGCCTCTCGTGCGGCGCCAGGGAAGTCAGGTCTCCATGCGCGTGGCGAGGGGGAGCGCGTCCTGGCTCTCGAGTCACGGGAGGGGACTAGGGCCTCGAGACGCGTTGAAGAAGGACTCTCGAGGTCTTTGTCGGGGGGCGGCGGGAAACCCTCGTGTCCCTCGCCTTCTGCCGGGGACCTTAGGGAACTTCCCAGGGTGCCTCTGAGAGGCGAGGGATCCTGTGGAGGTGGCGGGGCCCCTCGGGACTCCGCTGGGTCTGGCGCAACGGAAGAGGGCCTCACCTCGAGGGGAGGCAGGCACCTCAGGCTTCCTCTGCGTTTCGGACTCCGACCGCAGGGTCCCTGCAGAGTTGGGACAGGAGAGTCAGGCCTCGTCTTGTCTGAGGAAGGGAACCCCGCTGGCCTCTCGAGTTGCTCAGGGGGTCTCAGGCCCCTCGTCGAGCTGTGTGTGGAACCCGCGGGTCTTTGCGGACGATGCACGGGGGTGGCAGTGCCCCTTCGTGTTGTGCCTTCAGCCACAGGGTTGCCTTCGAAGAGGGGTCCGGGCCTCGGGTCCTTCTCAAGAGCGGACCGGGGAATCGGGGGCGTTCGGCCTGTGGCCCCACCCACGTGGCTCGTCTCGAATTTCCTCGTGAGACCGGCCTCATCCTGAGGTGCGCCGGGAAGGCCGGGAACCCCTTCCAGACCACGCAGGGGAATCGCCTCTCCTGTCGCGATCAGGAGGGGAGAAGGGGCTCAGAGGAAGCGGTGCCGGGACCCTCGGTGTTCCCCTCGGGGGAACCCGGCGTGTCGGGGGACTTTTGGGGGTCGCAGGAAGGCTGTCAGGGACCGTCTCGCCCTTCAGGGCGGAACAGGGGACTTCCCTTGAGACGCCGTCGCGGGCAAGGGCCTCATCTTGCCAAGCGGTGGGAACCACGTGGTTTTTCTCGAGTTGCGGCGGCATTCTCGAGTTACGACGGGGATCTCAGCCTTCCCCTTGGGTTGGCCCTGGGAAGCCCAATCTTCCCCTCGGGTTGCGAGGGAAAGCTGGGGGTGGCGCTCGAGTCACTGCAGGGCCGAAGAGACCTCACCTAAGCGTGTGTCCGGGACCTAATTTTCCTCTCCAGGGAAGGCAGGGATCTCGGGGTTGCATTCCAGTCTCCCCCGGGGAGTCAGGCCTCGTCTCGAGGGGAAGCCAAGGACTCCGCTCTCCTCTCGAGTCGCGACGCGGGTCTCTTGGAGCCCCCTGAGCGGCCTCAAGGGAGTCCAGCCTCCTCT
Source organism: Bubalus kerabau (assembly GCF_029407905.1). Lineage (NCBI taxonomy): Eukaryota > Metazoa > Chordata > Mammalia > Artiodactyla > Bovidae > Bubalus > Bubalus kerabau. Next base: position 5,691,143 of record NW_026577882.1, read on the forward strand.
TCCGTTTGGAGAGAGGACCCGGGATTGCTCTCCAGGCCATGCAGGAAAAGAAGGCCCTCAGCTCGCGAGGACGGGGGCGTCTCAGGGGTTTCCTCGAGCTGCGGCGCCCGTGGGGGTTTTCTCCCGAGGCACGACGAGGATCTCAGGGAGCCTCTCGTGCGGCGCCAGGGAAGTCAGGTCTCCATGCGCGTGGCGAGGGGGAGCGCGTCCTGGCTCTCGAGTCACGGGAGGGGACTAGGGCCTCGAGACGCGTTGAAGAAGGACTCTCGAGGTCTTTGTCGGGGGGCGGCGGGAAACCCTCGTGTCCCTCGCCTTCTGCCGGGGACCTTAGGGAACTTCCCAGGGTGCCTCTGAGAGGCGAGGGATCCTGTGGAGGTGGCGGGGCCCCTCGGGACTCCGCTGGGTCTGGCGCAACGGAAGAGGGCCTCACCTCGAGGGGAGGCAGGCACCTCAGGCTTCCTCTGCGTTTCGGACTCCGACCGCAGGGTCCCTGCAGAGTTGGGACAGGAGAGTCAGGCCTCGTCTTGTCTGAGGAAGGGAACCCCGCTGGCCTCTCGAGTTGCTCAGGGGGTCTCAGGCCCCTCGTCGAGCTGTGTGTGGAACCCGCGGGTCTTTGCGGACGATGCACGGGGGTGGCAGTGCCCCTTCGTGTTGTGCCTTCACCCACAGGGTTGCCTTCGAAGAGGGGTCCGGGCCTCGGGTCCTTCTCAAGAGCGGACCGGGGAATCGGGGGCGTTCGGCCTGTGGCCCCACCCACGTGGCTCGTCTCGAATTTCCTCGTGAGACCGGCCTCATCCTGAGGTGCGCCGGGAAGGCCGGGAACCCCTTCCAGACCACGCAGGGGAATCGCCTCTCCTGTCGCGATCAGGAGGGGAGAAGGGGCTCAGAGGAAGCGGTGCCGGGACCCTCGGTGTTCCCCTCGGGGGAACCCGGCGTGTCGGGGGACTTTTGGGGGTCGCAGGAAGGCTGTCAGGGACCGTCTCGCCCTTCAGGGCGGAACAGGGGACTTCCCTTGAGACGCCGTCGCGGGCAAGGGCCTCATCTTGCCAAGCGGTGGGAACCACGTGGTTTTTCTCGAGTTGCGGCGGCATTCTCGAGTTATGACGGGGATCTCAGCCTTCCCCTTGGGTTGGCCCTGGGAAGCCCAATCTTCCCCTCGGGTTGCGAGGGAAAGCTGGGGGTGGCGCTCGAGTCACTGCAGGGCCGAAGAGACCTCACCTAAGCGTGTGTCCGGGACCTAATTTTCCTCTCCAGGGAAGGCAGGGATCTCGGGGTTGCATTCCAGGCTCCCCCGGGGAGTCAGGCCTCGTCTCGAGGGGAAGCCAAGGACTCCGCTCTCCTCTCGAGTCGCGACGCGGGTCTCTTGGAGCCCCCTGAGCGGCCTCAAGGGAGTCCAGCCTCCTCTTCCGTTTGGAGAGAGGACCCGGGATTGCTCTCCAGGCCATGCAGGAAAAGAAGGCCCTCAGCTCGCGAGGACGGGGGCGTCTCAGGGGTTTCCTCGAGCTGCGGCGCCTGTGGGGGTTTTCTCCCGAGGCACGACGAGGATCTCAGGGAGCCTCTCGTGCGGCGCCAGGGAAGTCAGGTCTCCATGCGCGTGGCGAGGGGGAGCGCGTCCTGGCTCTCGAGTCACGGGAGGGGACTAGGGCCTCGAGACGCGTTGAAGAAGGACTCTCGAGGTCTTTGTCGGGGGGCGGCGGGAAACCCTCGTGTCCCTCGCCTTCTGCCGGGGACCTTAGGGAACTTCCCAGGGTGCCTCTGAGAGGCGAGGGATCCTGTGGAGGTGGCGGGGCCCCTCGGGACTCCGCTGGGTCTGGCGCAACGGAAGAGGGCCTCACCTCGAGGGGAGGCAGGCACCTCAGGCTTCCTCTGCGTTTCGGACTCCGACCGCAGGGTCCCTGCAGAGTTGGGACAGGAGAGTCAGGCCTCGTCTTGTCTGAGGAAGGGAACCCCGCTGGCCTCTCGAGTTGCTCAGGGGGTCTCAGGCCCCTCGTCGAGCTGTGTGTGGAACCCGCGGGTCTTTGCGGACGATGCACGGGGGTGGCAGTGCCCCTTCGTGTTGTGCCTTCAGCCACAGGGTTGCCTTCGAAGAGGGGTCCGGGCCTCGGGTCCTTCTCAAGAGGGGACCGGGGAATCGGGGGCGTTCGGCCTGTGGCCCCACCCACGTGGCTCGTCTCGAATTTCCTCGTGAGACCGGCCTCATCCTGAGGTGCGCCGGGAAGGCCGGGAACCCCTTCCAGACCACGCAGGGGAATCGCCTCTCCTGTCGCGATCAGGAGGGGAGAAGGGGCTCAGAGGAAGCGGTGCCGGGACCCTCGGTGTTCCCCTCGGGGGAACCCGGCGTGTCGGGGGACTTTTGGGGGTCGCAGGAAGGCTGTCAGGGACCGTCTCGCCCTTCAGGGCGGAACAGGGGACTTCCCTTGAGACGCCGTCGCGGGCAAGGGCCTCATCTTGCCAAGCGGTGGGAACCACGTGGTTTTTCTCGAGTTGCGGCGGCATTCTCGAGTTACGACGGGGATCTCAGCCTTCCCCTTGGGTTGGCCCTGGGAAGCCCAATCTTCCCCTCGGGTTGCGAGGGAAAGCTGGGGGTGGCGCTCGAGTCACTGCAGGGCCGAAGAGACCTCACCTAAGCGTGTGTCCGGGACCTAATTTTCCTCTCCAGGGAAGGCAGGGATCTCGGGGTTGCATTCCAGGCTCCCCCGGGGAGTCAGGCCTCGTCTCGAGGGGAAGCCAAGGACTCCGCTCTCCTCTCGAGTCGCGACGCGGGTCTCTTGGAGCCCCCTGAGCGGCCTCAAGGGAGTCCAGCCTCCTCTTCCGTTTGGAGAGAGGACCCGGGATTGCTCTCCAGGCCATGCAGGAAAAGAAGGCCCTCAGCTCGCGAGGACGGGGGCGTCTCAGGGGTTTCCTCGAGCTGCGGCGCCCGTGGGGGTTTTCTCCCGAGGCACGACGAGGATCTCAGGGAGCCTCTCGTGCGGCGCCAGGGAAGTCAGGTCTCCATGCGCGTGGCGAGGGGGAGCGCGTCCTGGCTCTCGAGTCACGGGAGGGGACTAGGGCCTCGAGACGCGTTGAAGAAGGACTCTCGAGGTCTTTGTCGGGGGGCGGCGGGAAACCCTCGTGTCCCTCGCCTTCTGCCGGGGACCTTAGGGAACTTCCCAGGGTGCCTCTGAGAGGCGAGGGATCCTGTGGAGGTGGCGGGGCCCCTCGGGACTCCGCTGGGTCTGGCGCAACGGAAGAGGGCCTCACCTCGAGGGGAGGCAGGCACCTCAGGCTTCCTCTGCGTTTCGGACTCCGACCGCAGGGTCCCTGCAGAGTTGGGACAGGAGAGTCAGGCCTCGTCTTGTCTGAGGAAGGGAACCCCGCTGGCCTCTCGAGTTGCTCAGGGGGTCTCAGGCCCCTCGTCGAGCTGTGTGTGGAACCCGCGGGTCTTTGCGGACGATGCACGGGGGTGGCAGTGCCCCTTCGTGTTGTGCCTTCACCCACAGGGTTGCCTTCGAAGAGGGGTCCGGGCCTCGGGTCCTTCTCAAGAGCGGACCGGGGAATCGGGGGCGTTCGGCCTGTGGCCCCACCCACGTGGCTCGTCTCGAATTTCCTCGTGAGACCGGCCTCATCCTGAGGTGCGCCGGGAAGGCCGGGAACCCCTTCCAGACCACGCAGGGGAATCGCCTCTCCTGTCGCGATCAGGAGGGGAGAAGGGGCTCAGAGGAAGCGGTGCCGGGACCCTCGGTGTTCCCCTCGGGGGAACCCGGCGTGTCGGGGGACTTTTGGGGGTCGCAGGAAGGCTGTCAGGGACCGTCTCGCCCTTCAGGGCGGAACAGGGGACTTCCCTTGAGACGCCGTCGCGGGCAAGGGCCTCATCTTGCCAAGCGGTGGGAACCACGTGGTTTTTCTCGAGTTGCGGCAGCATTCTCGAGTTACGACGGGGATCTCAGCCTTCCCCTTGGGTTGGCCCTGGGAAGCCCAATCTTCCCCTCGGGTTGCGAGGGAAAGCTGGGGGTGGCGCTCGAGTCACTGCAGGGCCGAAGAGACCTCACCTAAGCGTGTGTCCGGGACCTAATTTTCCTCTCCAGGGAAGGCAGGGATCTCGGGGTTGCATTCCAGGCTCCCCCGGGGAGTCAGGCCTCGTCTCGAGGGGAAGCCAAGGACTCCGCTCTCCTCTCGAGTCGCGACGCGGGTCTCTTGGAGCCCCCTGAGCGGCCTCAAGGGAGTCCAGCCTCCTCTTCCGTTTGGAGAGAGGACCCGGGATTGCTCTCCAGGCCATGCAGGAAAAGAAGGCCCTCAGCTCGCGAGGACGGGGGCGTCTCAGGGGTTTCCTCGAGCTGCGGCGCCCGTGGGGGTTTTCTCCCGAGGCACGACGAGGATCTCAGGGAGCCTCTCGTGCGGCGCCAGGGAAGTCAGGTCTCCATGCGCGTGGCGAGGGGGAGCGCGTCCTGGCTCTCGAGTCACGGGAGGGGACTAGGGCCTCGAGACGCGTTGAAGAAGGACTCTCGAGGTCTTTGTCGGGGGGCGGCGGGAAACCCTCGTGTCCCTCGCCTTCTGCCGGGGACCTTAGGGAACTTCCCAGGGTGCCTCTGAGAGGCGAGGGATCCTGTGGAGGTGGCGGGGCCCCTCGGGACTCCGCTGGGTCTGGCGCAACGGAAGAGGGCCTCACCTCGAGGGGAGGCAGGCACCTCAGGCTTCCCCTGCGTTTCGGACTCCGACCGCAGGGTCCCTGCAGAGTTGGGACAGGAGAGTCAGGCCTCGTCTTGTCTGAGGAAGGGAACCCCGCTGGCCTCTCGAGTTGCTCAGGGGGTCTCAGGCCCCTCGTCGAGCTGTGTGTGGAACCCGCGGGTCTTTGCGGACGATGCACGGGGGTGGCAGTGCCCCTTCGTGTTGTGCCTTCACCCACAGGGTTGCCTTCGAAGAGGGGTCCGGGCCTCGGGTCCTTCTCAAGGGCAGACCGGGGAATCGGGGGCGTTCGGCCTGTGGCCCCACCCACGTGGCTCGTCTCGAATTTCCTCGTGAGACCGGCCTCATCCTGAGGTGCGCCGGGAAGGCCGGGAACCCCTTCCAGACCACGCAGGGGAATCGCCTCTCCTGTCGCGATCAGGAGGGGAGAAGGGGCTCAGAGGAAGCGGTGCCGGGACCCTCGGTGTTCCCCTCGGGGGAACCCGGCGTGTCGGGGGACTTTTGGGGGTCGCAGGAAGGCTGTCAGGGACCGTCTCGCCCTTCAGGGCGGAACAGGGGACTTCCCTTGAGACGCCGTGGCGGGCAAGGGCCTCATCTTGCCAAGCGGTGGGAACCACGTGGTTTTTCTCGAGTTGCGGCGGCATTCTCGAGTTACGACGGGGATCTCAGCCTTCCCCTTGGGTTGGCCCTGGGAAGCCCAATCTTCCCCTCGGGTTGCGAGGGAAAGCTGGGGGTGGCGCTCGAGTCACTGCAGGGTCTAAGAGGCCTCACCTAAGCGTGTGTCCGGGACCTAATTTTCCTCTCCAGGGAAGGCAGGGATCTCGGGGTTGCATTCCAGGCTCCCCCGGGGAGTCAGGCCTCATCTCGAGGGGAAGCCAAGGACTCCGCTCTCCTCTCGAGTCGCGACGCGGGTCTCTTGGAGCCCCCTGAGCGGCCTCAAGGGAGTCCAGCCTCCTCTTCCGTTTGGAGAGAGGACCCGGGATTGCTCTCCAGGCCATGCAGGAAAAGAAGGCCCTCAGCTCGCGAGGACGGGGGCGTCTCAGGGGTTTCCTCGAGCTGCGGCGCCCGTGGGGGTTTTCTCCCGAGGCACGACGAGGATCTCAGGGAGCCTCTCGCGCGGCGCCAGGGAAGTCAGGTCTCCATGCGCGTGGCGAGGGGGAGCGCGTCCTGGCTCTCGAGTCACGGGAGGGGACTAGGGCCTCGAGACGCGTTGAAGAAGGACTCTCGAGGTCTTTGTCGGGGGGCAGCGGGAAACCCTCGTTTCCCTCGCCTTCTGCCGGGGACCTTAGGGAACTTCCCAGGGTGCCTCTGAGAGGCGAGGGATCCTGTGGAGGTGGCGGGGCCCCTCGGGACTCCGCTGGGTCTGGCGCAACGGAAGAGGGCCTCACCTCGAGGGGAGGCAGGCACCTCAGGCTTCCTCTGCGTTTCGGACTCCGACCGCAGGGTCCCTGCAGAGTTGGGACAGGAGAGTCAGGCCTCGTCTTGTCTGAGGAAGGGAACCCCGCTGGCCTCTCGAGTTGCTCAGGGGGTCTCAGGCCCCTCGTCGAGCTGTGTGTGGAACCCGCGGGTCTTTGCGGACGATGCACGGGGGTGGCAGTGCCCCTTCGTGTTGTGCCTTCACCCACAGGGTTGCCTTCGAAGAGGGGTCCGGGCCTCGGGTCCTTCTCAAGGGCGGACCGGGGAATCGGGGGCGTTCGGCCTGTGGCCCCACCCACGTGGCTCGTCTCGAATTTCCTCGTGAGACCGGCCTCATCCTGAGGTGCGCCGGGAAGGCCGGGAACCCCTTCCAGACCACGCAGGGGAATCGCCTCTCCTGTCGCGATCAGGAGGGGAGAAGGGGCTCAGAGGAAGCGGTGCCGGGACCCTCGGTGTTCCCCTCGGGGGAACCCGGCGTGTCGGGGGACTTTTGGGGGTCGCAGGAAGGCTGTCAGGGACCGTCTCGCCCTTCAGGGCGGAACAGGGGACTTCCCTTGAGACGCCGTCGCGGGCAAGGGCCTCATCTTGCCAAGCGGTGGGAACCACGTGGTTTTTCTCGAGTTGCGGCGGCATTCTCGAGTTACGACGGGGATCTCAGCCTTCCCCTTGGGTTGGCCCTGGGAAGCCCAATCTTCCCCTCGGGTTGCGAGGGAAAGCTGGGGGTGGCGCTCGAGTCACTGCAGGGCCTAAGAGACCTCACCTAAGCGTGTGTCCGGGACCTAATTTTCCTCTCCAGGGAAGGCAGGGATCTCGGGGTTGCATTCCAGGCTCCCCCGGGGAGTCAGGCCTCGTCTCGAGGGGAAGCCAAGGACTCCGCTCTCCTCTCGAGTCGCGACGCGGGTCTCTTGGAGCCCCCTGAGCGGCCTCAAGGGAGTCCAGCCTCCTCTTCCGTTTGGAGAGAGGACCCGGGATTGCTCTCCAGGCCATGCAGGAAAAGAAGGCCCTCAGCTCGCGAGGACGGGGGCGTCTCAGGGGTTTCCTCGAGCTGCGGCGCCCGTGGGGGTTTTCTCCCGAGGCACGACGAGGATCTCAGGGAGCCTGTCGTGCGGCGCCAGGGAAGTCAGGTCTCCATGCGCGTGGCGAGGGGGAGCGCGTCCTGGCTCTCGAGTCACGGGAGGGGACTAGGGCCTCGAGACGCGTTGAAGAAGGACTCTCGAGGTCTTTGTCGGGGGGCGGCGGGAAACCCTCGTGTCCCTCGCCTTCTGCCGGGGACCTTAGGGAACTTCCCAGGGTGCCTCTGAGAGGCGAGGGATCCTGTGGAGGTGGCGGGGCCCCTCGGGACTCCGCTGGGTCTGGCGCAACGGAAGAGGGCCTCACCTCGAGGGGAGGCAGGCACCTCAGGCTTCCCCTGCGTTTCGGACTCCGACCGCAGGGTCCCTGCAGAGTTGGGACAGGAGAGTCAGGCCTCGTCTTGTCTGAGGAAGGGAACCCCGCTGGCCTCTCGAGTTGCTCAGGGGGTCTCAGGCCCCTCGTCGAGCTGTGTGTGGAACCCGCGGGTCTTTGCGGACGATGCACGGGGGTGGCAGTGCCCCTTCGTGTTGTGCCTTCACCCACAGGGTTGCCTTCGAAGAGGGGTCCGGGCCTCGGGTCCTTCTCAAGAGCGGACCGGGGAATCGGGGGCGTTCGGCCTGTGGCCCCACCCACGTGGCTCGTCTCGAATTTCCTCGTGAGACCGGCCTCATCCTGAGGTGCGCCGGGAAGGCCGGGAACCCCTTCCAGACCACGCAGGGGAATCGCCTCTCCTGTCGCGATCAGGAGGGGAGAAGGGGCTCAGAGGAAGCGGTGCCGGGACCCTCGGTGTTCCCCTCGGGGGAACCCGGCGTGTCGGGGGACTTTTGGGGGTCGCAGGAAGGCTGTCAGGGACCGTCTCGCCCTTCAGGGCGGAACAGGGGACTTCCCTTGAGACGCCGTCGCGGGCAAGGGCCTCATCTTGCCAAGCGGTGGGAACCACGTGGTTTTTCTCGAGTTGCGGCGGCATTCTCGAGTTACGACGGGGATCTCAGCCTTCCCCTTGGGTTGGCCCTGGGAAGCCCAATCTTCCCCTCGGGTTGCGAGGGAAAGCTGGGGGTGGCGCTCGAGTCACTGCAGGGCCTAAGAGACCTCACCTAAGCGTGTGTCCGGGACCTAATTTTCCTCTCCAGGGAAGGCAGGGATCTCAGGGTTGCATTCCAGGCTCCCCCGGGGAGTCAGGCCTCGTCTCGAGGGGAAGCCAAGGACTCCGCTCTCCTCTCGAGTCGCGACGCGGGTCTCTTGGAGCCCCCTGAGCGGCCTCAAGGGAGTCCAGCCTCCTCTTCCGTTTGGAGAGAGGACCCGGGATTGCTCTCCAGGCCATGCAGGAAAAGAAGGCCCTCAGCTCGCGAGGACGGGGGCGTCTCAGGGGTTTCCTCGAGCTGCGGCGCCCGTGGGGGTTTTCTCCCGAGGCACGACGAGGATCTCAGGGAGCCTCTCGTGCGGCGCCAGGGAAGTCAGGTCTCCATGCGCGTGGCGAGGGGGAGCGCGTCCTGGCTCTCGAGTCACGGGAGGGGACTAGGGCCTCGAGACGCGTTGAAGAAGGACTCTCGAGGTCTTTGTCGGGGGGCAGCGGGAAACCCTCGTTTCCCTCGCCTTCTGCCGGGGACCTTAGGGAACTTCCCAGGGTGCCTCTGAGAGGCGAGGGATCCTGTGGAGGTGGCGGGGCCCCTCGGGACTCCGCTGGGTCTGGCGCAACGGAAGAGGGCCTCACCTCGAGGGGAGGCAGGCACCTCAGGCTTCCCCTGCGTTTCGGACTCCGACCGCAGGGTCCCTGCAGAGTTGGGACAGGAGAGTCAGGCCTCGTCTTGTCTGAGGAAGGGAACCCCGCTGGCCTCTCGAGTTGCTCAGGGGGTCTCAGGCCCCTCGTCGAGCTGTGTGTGGAACCCGCGGGTCTTTGCGGACGATGCACGGGGGTGGCAGTGCCCCTTCGTGTTGTGCCTTCACCCACAGGGTTGCCTTTGAAGAGGGGTCCGGGCCTCGGGTCCTTCTCAAGAGCGGACCGGGGAATCGGGGGCGTTCGGCCTGTGGCCCCACCCACGTGGCTCGTCTCGAATTTCCTCGTGAGACCGGCCTCATCCTGAGGTGCGCCGGGAAGGCCGGGAACCCCTTCCAGACCACGCAGGGGCATCGCCTCTCCTGTCGCGATCAGGAGGGGAGAAGGGGCTCAGAGGAAGCGGTGCCGGGACCCTCGGTGTTCCCCTCGGGGGAACCCGGCGTGTCGGGGGACTTTTGGGGGTCGCAGGAAGGCTGTCAGGGACCGTCTCGCCCTTCAGGGCGGAACAGGGGACTTCCCTTGAGACGCCGTCGCGGGCAAGGGCCTCATCTTGCCAAGCGGTGGGAACCACGTGGTTTTTCTCGAGTTGCGGCGGCATTCTCGAGTTACGACGGGGATCTCAGCCTTCCCCTTGGGTTGGCCCTGGGAAGCCCAATCTTCCCCTCGGGTTGCGAGGGAAAGCTGGGGGTGGCGCTCGAGTCACTGCAGGGCCTAAGAGACCTCACCTAAGCGTGTGTCCGGGACCTAATTTTCCTCTCCAGGGAAGGCAGGGATCTCGGGGTTGCAGTCCAGGCTCCCCCGGGGAGTCAGGCCTCGTCTCGAGGGGAAGCCAAGGACTCCGCTCTCCTCTCGAGTCGCGACGCGGGTCTCTTGGAGCCCCCTGAGCGGCCTCAAGGGAGTCCAGCCTCCTCTTCCGTTTGGAGAGAGGACCCGGGATTGCTCTCCAGGCCATGCAGGAAAAGAAGGCCCTCAGCTCGCGAGGACGGGGGCGTCTCAGGGGTTTCCTCGAGCTGCGGCGCCCGTGGGGGTTTTCTCCCGAGGCACGACGAGGATCTCAGGGAGCCTCTCGTGCGGCGCCAGGGAAGTCAGGTCTCCATGCGCGTGGCGAGGGGGAGCGCGTCCTGGCTCTCGAGTCACGGGAGGGGACTAGGGCCTCGAGACGCGTTGAAGAAGGACTCTCGAGGTCTTTGTCGGGGGGCGGCGGGAAACCCTCGTGTCCCTCGCCTTCTGCCGGGGACCTTAGGGAACTTCCCAGGGTGCCTCTGAGAGGCGAGGGATCCTGTGGAGGTGGCGGGGCCCCTCGGGACTCCGCTGGGTCTGGCGCAACGGAAGAGGGCCTCACCTCGAGGGGAGGCAGGCACCTCAGGCTTCCTCTGCGTTTCGGACTCCGACCGCAGGGTCCCTGCAGAGTTGGGACAGGAGATTCAGGCCTCGTCTTGTCTGAGGAAGGGAACCCCGCTGGCCTCTCGAGTTGCTCAGGGGGTCTCAGGCCCCTCGTCGAGCTGTGTGTGGAACCCGCGGGTCTTTGCGGACGATGCACGGGGGTGGCAGTGCCCCTTCGTGTTGTGCCTTCACCCACAGGGTTGCCTTCGAAGAGGGGTCCGGGCCTCGGGTCCTTCTCAAGAGCGGACCGGGGAATCGGGGGCGTTCGGCCTGTGGCCCCACCCACGTGGCTCGTCTCGAATTTCCTCGTGAGACCGGCCTCATCCTGAGGTGCGCCGGGAAGGCCGGGAACCCCTTCCAGACCACGCAGGGGAATCGCCTCTCCTGTCGCGATCAGGAGGGGAGAAGGGGCTCAGAGGAAGCGGTGCCGGGACCCTCGGTGTTCCCCTCGGGGGAACCCGGCGTGTCGGGGGACTTTTGGGGGTCGCAGGAAGGCTGTCAGGGACCGTCTCGCCCTTCAGGGCGGAACAGGGGACTTCCCTTGAGACGCCGTCGCGGGCAAGGGCCTCATCTTGCCAAGCGGTGGGAACCACGTGGTTTTTCTCGAGTTGCGGCGGCATTCTCGAGTTACGACGGGGATCTCAGCCTTCCCCTTGGGTTGGCCCTGGGAAGCCCAATCTTCCCCTAGGGTTGCGAGGGAAAGCTGGGGGTGGCGCTCGAGTCACTGCAGGGCCTAAGAGACCTCACCTAAGCGTGTGTCCGGGACCTAATTTTCCTCTCCAGGGAAGGCAGGGATCTCGGGGTTGCAGTCCAGGCTCCCCCGGGGAGTCAGGCCTCGTCTCGAGGGGAAGCCAAGGACTCCGCTCTCCTCTCGAGTCGCGACGCGGGTCTCTTGGAGCCCCCTGAGCGGCCTCAAGGGAGTCCAGCCTCCTCTTCCGTTTGGAGAGAGGACCCGGGATTGCTCTCCAGGCCATGCAGGAAAAGAAGGCCCTCAGCTCGCGAGGACGGGGGCGTCTCAGGGGTTTCCTCGAGCTGCGGCGCCCGTGGGGGTTTTCTCCCGAGGCACGACGAGGATCTCAGGGAGCCTCTCGTGCGGCGCCAGGGAAGTCAGGTCTCCATGCGCGTGGCGAGGGGGAGCGCGTCCTGGCTCTCGAGTCACGGGAGGGGACTAGGGCCTCGAGACGCGTTGAAGAAGGACTCTCGAGGTCTTTGTCGGGGGGTGGCGGGAAACCCTCGTGTCCCTCGCCTTCTGCCGGGGACCTTAGGGAACTTCCCAGGGTGCCTCTGAGAGGCGAGGGATCCTGTGGAGGTGGCGGGGCCCCTCGGGACTCCGCTGGGTCTGGCGCAACGGAAGAGGGCCTCACCTCGAGGGGAGGCAGGCACCTCAGGCTTCCTCTGCGTTTCGGACTCCGACCGCAGGGTCCCTGCAGAGTTGGGACAGGAGAGTCAGGCCTCGTCTTGTCTGAGGAAGGGAACCCCGCTGGCCTCTCGAGTTGCTCAGGGGGTCTCAGGCCCCTCGTCGAGCTGTGTGTGGAACCCGCGGGTCTTTGCGGACGATGCACGGGGGTGGCAGTGCCCCTTCGTGTTGTGCCTTCACCCACAGGGTTGCCTTCGAAGAGGGGTCCGGGCCTCGGGTCCTTCTCAAGAGCGGACCGGGGAATCGGGGGCGTTCGGCCTGTGGCCCCACCCACGTGGCTCGTCTCGAATTTCCTCGTGAGACCGGCCTCATCCTGAGGTGCGCCGGGAAGGCCGGGAACCCCTTCCAGACCACGCAGGGGAATCGCCTCTCCTGTCGCGATCAGGAGGGGAGAAGGGGCTCAGAGGAAGCGGTGCCGGGACCCTCGGTGTTCCCCTCGGGGGAACCCGGCGTGTCGGGGGACTTTTGGGGGTCGCAGGAAGGCTGTCAGGGACCGTCTCGCCCTTCAGGGTGGAACAGGGGACTTCCCTTGAGACGCCGTCGCGGGCAAGGGCCTCATCTTGCCAAGCGGTGGGAACCACGTGGTTTTTCTCGAGTTGCGGCGGCATTCTCGAGTTACGACGGGGATCTCAGCCTTCCCCTTGGGTTGGCCCTGGGAAGCCCAATCTTCCCCTCGGGTTGCGAGGGAAAGCTGGGGGTGGCGCTCGAGTCACTGCAGGGCCTAAGAGACCTCACCTAAGCGTGTGTCCGGGACCTAATTTTCCTCTCCAGGGAAGGCAGGGATCTCGGGGTTGCATTCCAGGCTCCCCCGGGGAGTCAGGCCTCGTCTCGAGGGGAAGCCAAGGACTCCGCTCTCCTCTCGAGTCGCGACGCGGGTCTCTTGGAGCCCCCTGAGCGGCCTCAAGGGAGTCCAGCCTCCTCTTCCGTTTGGAGAGAGGACCCGGGATTGCTCTCCAGGCCATGCAGGAAAAGAAGGCCCTCAGCTCGCGAGGACGGGGGCGTCTCAGGGGTTTCCTCGAGCTGCGGCGCCCGTGGGGGTTTTCTCCCGAGGCACGACGAGGATCTCAGGGAGCCTCTCGTGCGGCGCCAGGGAAGTCAGGTCTCCATGCGCGTGGCGAGGGGGAGCGCGTCCTGGCTCTCGAGTCACGGGAGAGGACTAGGGCCTCGAGACGCGTTGAAGAAGGACTCTCGAGGTCTTTCTCGGGGCGCGGCGGGAAACCCTCGTGTCCCTCGCCTTCTGCCGGGGACCTTAGGGAACTTCCCAGGGTGCCTCTGAGAGGCGAGGGATCCTGTGGAGGTGGCGGGGCCCCTCGGGACTCCGCTGGGTCTGGCGCAACGGAAGAGGGCCTCACCTCGAGGGGAGGCAGGCACCTCAGGCTTCCTCTGCGTTTCGGACTCCGACCGCAGGGTCCCTGCAGAGTTGGGACAGGAGAGTCAGGCCTCGTCTTGTCTGAGGAAGGGAACCCCGCTGGCCTCTCGAGTTGCTCAGGGGGTCTCAGGCCCCTCGTCGAGCTGTGTGTGGAACCCGCGGGTCTTTGCGGACGATGCACGGGGGTGGCAGTGCCCCTTCGTGTTGTGCCTTCACCCACAGGGTTGCCTTCGAAGAGGGGTCCGGGCCTCGGGTCCTTCTCAAGAGCGGACCGGGGAATCGGGGGCGTTCGGCCTGTGGCCCCACCCACGTGGCTCGTCTCGAATTTCCTCGTGAGACCGGCCTCATCCTGAGGTGCGCCGGGAAGGCCGGGAACCCCTTCCAGACCACGCAGGGGAATCGCCTCTCCTGTCGCGATCAGGAGGGGAGAAGGGGCTCAGAGGAAGCGGTGCCGGGACCCTCGGTGTTCCCCTCGGGGGAACCCGGCGTGTCGGGGGACTTTTGGGGGTCGCGGGAAGGCTGTCAGGGACCGTCTCGCCCTTCAGGGCGGAACAGGGGACTTCCCTTGAGACGCCGTCGCGGGCAAGGGCCTCATATTGCCAAGCGGTGGGAGCCACGTGGTTTTTCTCGAGTTGCGGCGGCATTCTCGAGTTACGACGGGGATCTCAGCCTTCCCCTTGGGTTGGCCCTGGGAAGCCCAATCTTCCCCTCGGGTTGCGAGGGAAAGCTGGGGGTGGCGCTCGAGTCACTGCAGGGCCTAAGAGACCTCACCTAAGCGTGTGTCCGGGACCTAATTTTCCTCTCCAGGGAAGGCAGGGATCTCGGGGTTGCATTCCAGGCTCCCCCGGGGAGTCAGGCCTCGTCTCGAGGGGAAGCCAAGGACTCCGCTCTCCTCTCGAGTCGCGACGCGGGTCGCTTGGAGCCCCCTGAGCGGCCTCAAGGGAGTCCAGCCTCCTCTTCCGTTTGGAGAGAGGACCCGGGATTGCTCTCCAGGCCATGCAGGAAAAGAAGGCCCTCAGCTCGCGAGGACGGGGGCGTCTCAGGGGTTTCCTCGAGCTGCGGCGCCCGTGGGGGTTTTCTCCCGAGGCACGACGAGGATCTCAGGGAGCCTCTCGTGCGGCGCCAGGGAAGTCAGGTCTCCATGCGCGTGGCGAGGGGGAGCGCGTCCTGGCTCTCGAGTCACGGGAGGGGACTAGGGCCTCGAGACGCGTTGAAGAAGGACTCTCGAGGTCTTTGTCGGGGGGCGGCGGGAAACCCTCGTGTCCCTCGCCTTCTGCCGGGGACCTTAGGGAACTTCCCAGGGTGCCTCTGAGAGGCGAGGGATCCTGTGGAGGTGGCGGGGCCCCTCGGGACTCCGCTGGGTCTGGCGCAACGGAAGAGGGCCTCACCTCGAGGGGAGGCAGGCACCTCAGGCTTCCTCTGCGTTTCGGACTCCGACCGCAGGGTCCCTGCAGAGTTGGAACAGGAGAGTCAGGCCTCGTCTTGTCTGAGGAAGGGAACCCCGCTGGCCTCTCGAGTTGCTCAGGGGGTCTCAGGCCCCTCGTCGAGCTGTGTGTGGAACCCGCGGGTCTTTGCGGACGATGCACGGGGGTGGCAGTGCCCCTTCGTGTTGTGCCTTCACCCACAGGGTTGCCTTCGAAGAGGGGTCCGGGCCTCGGGTCCTTCTCAAGAGCGGACCGGGGAATCGGGGGCGTTCGGCCTGTGGCCCCACCCACGTGGCTCGTCTCGAATTTCCTCGTGAGACCGGCCTCATCCTGAGGTGCGCCGGGAAGGCCGGGAACCCCTTCCAGACCACGCAGGGGAATCGCCTCTCCTGTCGCGATCAGGAGGGGAGAAGGGGCTCAGAGGAAGCGGTGCCGGGACCCTCGGTGTTCCCCTCGGGGGAACCCGGCGTGTCGGGGGACTTTTGGGGGTCGCAGGAAGGCTGTCAGGGACCGTCTCGCCCTTCAGGGCGGAACAGGGGACTTCCCTTGAGACGCCGTCGCGGGCAAGGGCCTCATCTTGCCAAGCGGTGGGAGCCACGTGGTTTTTCTCGAGTTGCGGCGGCATTCTCGAGTTACGACGGGGATCTCAGCCTTCCCCTTGGGTTGGCCCTGGGAAGCCCAATCTTCCCCTCGGGTTGCGAGGGAAAGCTGGGGGTGGCGCTCGAGTCACTGCAGGGCCTAAGAGACCTCACCTAAGCGTGTGTCCGGGACCTAATTTTCCTCTCCAGGGAAGGCAGGGATCTCGGGGTTGCATTCCAGGCTCCCCCGGGGAGTCAGGCCTCGTCTCGAGGGGAAGCCAAGGACTCCGCTCTCCTCTCGAGTCGCGACGCGGGTCGCTTGGAGCCCCCTGAGCGGCCTCAAGGGAGTCCAGCCTCCTCTTCCGTTTGGAGAGAGGACCCGGGATTGCTCTCCAGGCCATGCAGGAAAAGAAGGCCCTCAGCTCGCGAGGACGGGGGCGTCTCAGGGGTTTCCTCGAGCTGCGGCGCCCGTGGGGGTTTTCTCCCGAGGCACGACGAGGATCTCAGGGAGCCTCTCGTGCGGCGCCAGGGAAGTCAGGTCTCCATGCGCGTGGCGAGGGGGAGCGCGTCCTGGCTCTCGAGTCACGGGAGGGGACTAGGGCCTCGAGACGCGTTGAAGAAGGACTCTCGAGGTCTTTGTCGGGGGGCGGCGGGAAACCCTCGTGTCCCTCGCCTTCTGCCGGGGACCTTAGGGAACTTCCCAGGGTGCCTCTGAGAGGCGAGGGATCCTGTGGAGGTGGCGGGGCCCCTCGGGACTCCGCTGGGTCTGGCGCAACGGAAGAGGGCCTCACCTCGAGGGGAGGCAGGCACCTCAGGCTTCCTCTGCGTTTCGGACTCCGACCGCAGGGTCCCTGCAGAGTTGGGACAGGAGAGTCAGGCCTCGTCTTGTCTGAGGAAGGGAACCCCGCTGGCCTCTCGAGTTGCTCAGGGGGTCTCAGGCCCCTCGTCGAGCTGTGTGTGGAACCCGCGGGTCTTTGCGGACGATGCACGGGGGTGGCAGTGCCCCTTCGTGTTGTGCCTTCACCCACAGGGTTGCCTTCGAAGAGGGGTCCGGGCCTCGGGTCCTTCTCAAGAGCGGACCGGGGAATCGGGGGCGTTCGGCCTGTGGCCCCACCCACGTGGCTCGTCTCGAATTTCCTCGTGAGACCGGCCTCATCCTGAGGTGCGCCGGGAAGGCCGGGAACCCCTTCCAGACCACGCAGGGGAATCGCCTCTCCTGTCGCGATCAGGAGGGGAGAAGGGGCTCAGAGGAAGCGGTGCCGGGACCCTCGGTGTTCCCCTCGGGGGAACCCGGCGTGTCGGGGGACTTTTGGGGGTCGCGGGAAGGCTGTCAGGGACCGTCTCGCCCTTCAGGGCGGAACAGGGGACTTCCCTTGAGACGCCGTCGCGGGCAAGGGCCTCATCTTGCCAAGCGGTGGGAACCACGTGGTTTTTCTCGAGTTGCGGCGGCATTCTCGAGTTACGACGGGGATCTCAGCCTTCCCCTTGGGTTGGCCCTGGGAAGCCCAATCTTCCCCTCGGGTTGCGAGGGAAAGCTGGGGGTGGCGCTCGAGTCACTGCAGGGCCTAAGAGACCTCACCTAAGCGTGTGTCCGGGACCTAATTTTCCTCTCCAGGGAAGGCAGGGATCTCGGGGTTGCATTCCAGGCTCCCCCGGGGAGTCAGGCCTCATCTCGAGGGGAAGCCAAGGACTCCGCTCTCCTCTCGAGTTGCGACGCGGGTCTCTTGGAGCCCCCTGAGCGGCCTCAAGGGAGTCCAGCCTCCTCTTCCGTTTGGAGAGAGGACCCGGGATTGCTCTCCAGGCCATGCAGGAAAAGAAGGCCCTCAGCTCGCGAGGACGGGGGCGTCTCAGGGGTTTCCTCGAGCTGCGGCGCCCGTGGGGGTTTTCTCCCGAGGCACGACGAGGATCTCAGGGAGCCTCTCGTGCGGCGCCAGGGAAGTCAGGTCTCCATGCGCGTGGCGAGGGGGAGCGCGTCCTGGCTCTCGAGTCACGGGAGGGGTCTAGGGCCTCGAGACGCGTTGAAGAAGGACTCTCGAGGTCTTTGTCGGGGGGCGGCGGGAAACCCTCGTGTCCCTCGCCTTCTGCCGGGGACCTTAGGGAACTTCCCAGGGTGCCTCTGAGAGGCGAGGGATCCTGTGGAGGTGGCGGGGCCCCTCGGGACTCCGCTGGGTCTGGCGCAACGGAAGAGGGCCTCACCTCGAGGGGAGGCAGGCACCTCAGGCTTCCTCTGCGTTTCGGACTCCGACCGCAGGGTCCCTGCAGAGTTGGGACAGGAGAGTCAGGCCTCGTCTTGTCTGAGGAAGGGAACCCCGCTGGCCTCTCGAGTTGCTCAGGGGGTCTCAGGCCCCTCGTCGAGCTGTGTGTGGAACCCGCGGGTCTTTGCGGACTATGCACGGGGGTGGCAGTGCCCCTTCGTGTTGTGCCTTCACCCACAGGCTTGCCTTCGAAGAGGGGCCCGGGCCTCGGGTCCTTCTCAAGACCGGACCGGGGAATCGGGGGCGTTCGGCCTGTGGCCCCACCCACGTGGCTCGTCTCGAATTTCCTCGTGAGACCGGCCTCATCCTGAGGTGCGCCGGGAAGGCCGGGAACCCCTTCCAGACCACGCAGGGGAATCGCCTCTCCTGTCGCGATCAGGAGGGGAGAAGGGGCTCAGAGGAAGCGGTGCCGGGACCCTCGGTGTTCCCCTCGGGGGAACCCGGCGTGTCGGGGGACTTTTGGGGGTCGCAGGAAGGCTGTCAGGGACCGTCTCGCCCTTCAGGGCGGAACAGGGGACTTCCCTTGAGACGCCGTCGCGGGCAAGGGCCTCATCTTGCCAAGCGGTGGGAACCACGTGGTTTTTCTCGAGTTGCGGCGGCATTCTCGAGTTACGACGGGGATCTCAGCCTTCCCCTTGGGTTGGCCCTGGGAAGCCCAATCTTCCCCTCGGGTTGCGAGGGAAAGCTGGGGGTGGCGCTCGAGTCACTGCAGGGCCTAAGAGACCTCACCTAAGCGTGTGTCCGGGACCTAATTTTCCTCTCCAGGGAAGGCAGGGATCTCGGGGTTGCATTCCAGGCTCCCCCGGGGAGTCAGGCCTCGTCTCGAGGGGAAGCCAAGGACTCCGCTCTCCTCTCGAGTCGCGACGCGGGTCTCTTGGAGCCCCCTGAGCGGCCTCAAGGGAGTCCAGCCTCCTCTTCCGTTTGGAGAGAGGACCCGGGATTGCTCTCCAGGCCATGCAGGAAAAGAAGGCCCTCAGCTCGCGAGGACGGGGGCGTCTCAGGGGTTTCCTCGAGCTGCGGCGCCCGTGGGGGTTTTCTCCCGAGGCACGACGAGGATCTCAGGGAGCCTCTCGTGCGGCGCCAGGGAAGTCAGGTCTCCATGCGCGTGGCGAGGGGGAGCGCGTCCTGGCTCTCGAGTCACGGGAGGGGACTAGGGCCTCGAGACGCGTTGAAGAAGGACTCTCGAGGTCTTTGTCGGGGGGCGGCGGGAAACCCTCGTGTCCCTCGCCTTCTGCCGGGGACCTTAGGGAACTTCCCAGGGTGCCTCTGAGAGGCGAGGGATCCTGTGGAGGTGGCGGGGCCCCTCGGGACTCCGCTGGGTCTGGCGCAACGGAAGAGGGCCTCACCTCGAGGGGAGGCAGGCACCTCAGGCTTCCTCTGCGTTTCGGACTCCGACCGCAGGGTCCCTGCAGAGTTGGGACAGGAGAGTCAGGCCTCGTCTTGTCTGAGGAAGGGAACCCCGCTGGCCTCTCGAGTTGCTCAGGGGGTCTCAGGCCCCTCGTCGAGCTGTGTGTGGAACCCGCGGGTCTTTGCGGACTATGCACGGGGGTGGCAGTGCCCCTTCGTGTTGTGCCTTCACCCACAGGGTTGCCTTCGAAGAGGGGTCCGGGCCTCGGGTCCTTCTCAAGAGCGGACCGGGGAATCGGGGGCGTTCGGCCTGTGGCCCCACCCACGTGGCTCGTCTCGAATTTCCTCGTGAGACCGGCCTCATCCTGAGGTGCGCCGGGAAGGCCGGGAACCCCTTCCAGACCACGCAGGGGAATCGCCTCTCCTGTCGCGATCAGGAGGGGAGAAGGGGCTCAGAGGAAGCGGTGCCGGGACCCTCGGTGTTCCCCTCGGGGGAACCCGGCGTGTCGGGGGACTTTTGGGGGTCGCAGGAAGGCTGTCAGGGACCGTCTCGCCCTTCAGGGCGGAACAGGGGACTTCCCTTGAGACGCCGTCGCGGGCAAGGGCCTCATCTTGCCAAGCGGTGGGAACCACGTGGTTTTTCTCGAGTTGCGGCGGCATTCTCGACTTACGACGGGGATCTCAGCCTTCCCCTTGGGTTGGCCCTGGGAAGCCCAATCTTCCCCTCGGGTTGCGAGGGAAAGCTGGGGGTGGCGCTCGAGTCACTGCAGGGCCTAAGAGACCTCACCTAAGCATGTGTCCGGGACCTAATTTTCCTCTCCAGGGAAGGCAGGGATCTCGGGGTTGCATTCCAGGCTCCCCCGGGGAGTCAGGCCTCGTCTCGAGGGGAAGCCAAGGACTCCGCTCTCCTCTCGAGTCGCGACGCGGGTCTCTTGGAGCCCCCTGAGCGGCCTCAAGGGAGTCCAGCCTCCTCTTCCGTTTGGAGAGAGGACCCGGGATTGCTCTCCAGGCCATGCAGGAAAAGAAGGCCCTCAGCTCGCGAGGACGGGGGCGTCTCAGGGGTTTCCTCGAGCTGCGGCGCCCGTGGGGGTTTTCTCCCGAGGCACGACGAGGATCTCAGGGAGCCTCTCGTGCGGCGCCAGGGAAGTCAGGTCTCCATGCGCGTGGCGAGGGGGAGCGCGTCCTGGCTCTCGAGTCACGGGAGGGGACTAGGGCCTCGAGACGCGTTGAAGAAGGACTCTCGAGGTCTTTGTCGGGGGGCGGCGGGAAACCCTCGTGTCCCTCGCCTTCTGCCGGGGACCTTAGGGAACTTCCCAGGGTGCCTCTGAGAGGCGAGGGATCCTGTGGAGGTGGCGGGGCCCCTCGGGACTCCGCTGGGTCTGGCGCAACGGAAGAGGGCCTCACCTCGAGGGGAGGCAGGCACCTCAGGCTTCCTCTGCGTTTCGGACTCCGACCGCAGGGTCCCTGCAGAGTTGGGACAGGAGAGTCAGGCCTCGTCTTGTCTGAGGAAGGGAACCCCGCTGGCCTCTCGAGTTGCTCAGGGGGTCTCAGGCCCCTCGTCGAGCTGTGTGTGGAACCCGCGGGTCTTTGCGGACGATGCACGGGGGTGGCAGTGCCCCTTCGTGTTGTGCCTTCACCCACAGGGTTGCCTTCGAAGAGGGGTCCGGGCCTCGGGTCCTTCTCAAGAGCGGACCGGGGAATCGGGGGCGTTCGGCCTGTGGCCCCACCCACGTGGCTCGTCTCGAATTTCCTCGTGAGACCGGCCTCATCCTGAGGTGCGCCGGGAAGGCCGGGAACCCCTTCCAGACCACGCAGGGGAATCGCCTCTCCTGTCGCGATCAGGAGGGGAGAAGGGGCTCAGAGGAAGCGGTGCCGGGACCCTCGGTGTTCCCCTCGGGGGAACCCGGCGTGTCGGGGGACTTTTGGGGGTCGCAGGAAGGCTGTCAGGGACCGTCTCGCCCTTCAGGGCGGAACAGGGGACTTCCCTTGAGACGCCGTCGCGGGCAAGGGCCTCATCTTGCCAAGCGGTGGGAGCCACGTGGTTTTTCTCGAGTTGCGGCGGCATTCTCGAGTTACGACGGGGATCTCAGCCTTCCCCTTGGGTTGGCCCTGGGAAGCCCAATCTTCCCCTCGGGTTGCGAGGGAAAGCTGGGGGTGGCGCTCGAGTCACTGCAGGGCCTAAGAGACCTCACCTAAGCGTGTGTCCGGGACCTAATTTTCCTCTCCAGGGAAGGCAGGGATCTCGGGGTTGCATTCCAGGCTCCCCCGGGGAGTCAGGCCTCGTCTCGAGGGGAAGCCAAGGACTCCGCTCTGCTCTCGAGTCGCGACGCGGGTCTCTTGGAGCCCCCTGAGCGGCCTCAAGGGAGTCCAGCCTCCTCTTCCGTTTGGAGAGAGGACCCGGGATTGCTCTCCAGGCCATGCAGGAAAAGAAGGCCCTCAGCTCGCGAGGACGGGGGCGTCTCAGGGGTTTCCTCGAGCTGCGGCGCCCGTGGGGGTTTTCTCCCGAGGCACGACGAGGATCTCAGGGAGCCTCTCGTGCGGCGCCAGGGAAGTCAGGTCTCCATGCGCGTGGCGAGGGGGAGCGCGTCCTGGCTCTCGAGTCACGGGAGGGGACTAGGGCCTCGAGACGCGTTGAAGAAGGACTCTCGAGGTCTTTGTCGGGGGGCGGCGGGAAACCCTCGTGTCCCTCGCCTTCTGCCGGGGACCTTAGGGAACTTCCCAGGGTGCCTCTGAGAGGCGAGGGATCCTGTGGAGGTGGCGGGGCCCCTCGGGACTCCGCTGGGTCTGGCGCAACGGAAGAGGGCCTCACCTCGAGGGGAGGCAGGCACCTCAGGCTTCCTCTGCGTTTCGGACTCCGACCGCAGGGTCCCTGCAGAGTTGGGACAGGAGAGTCAGGCCTCGTCTTGTCTGAGGAAGGGAACCCCGCTGGCCTCTCGAGTTGCTCAGGGGGTCTCAGGCCCCTCGTCGAGCTGTGTGTGGAACCCGCGGGTCTTTGCGGACGATGCACGGGGGTGGCAGTGCCCCTTCGTGTTGTGCCTTCAGCCACAGGGTTGCCTTCGAAGAGGGGTCCGGGCCTCGGGTCCTTCTCAAGAGCGGACCGGGGAATCGGGGGCGTTCGGCCTGTGGCCCCACCCACGTGGCTCGTCTCGAATTTCCTCGTGAGACCGGCCTCATCCTGAGGTGCGCCGGGAAGGCCGGGAACCCCTTCCAGACCACGCAGGGGAATCGCCTCTCCTGTCGCGATCAGGAGGGGAGAAGGGGCTCAGAGGAAGCGGTGCCGGGACCCTCGGTGTTCCCCTCGGGGGAACCCGGCGTGTCGGGGGACTTTTGGGGGTCGCAGGAAGGCTGTCAGGGACCGTCTCGCCCTTCAGGGCGGAACAGGGGACTTCCCTTGAGACGCCGTCGCGGGCAAGGGCCTCATCTTGCCAAGCGGTGGGAACCACGTGGTTTTTCTCGAGTTGCGGCGGCATTCTCGAGTTACGACGGGGATCTCAGCCTTCCCCTTGGGTTGGCCCTGGGAAGCCCAATCTTCCCCTCGGGTTGCGAGGGAAAGCTGGGGGTGGCGCTCGAGTCACTGCAGGGCCTAAGAGACCTCACCTAAGCGTGTGTCCGGGACCTAATTTTCCTCTCCAGGGAAGGCAGGGATCTCGGGGTTGCATTCCAGGCTCCCCCGGGGAGTCAGGCCTCATCTCGAGGGGAAGCCAAGGACTCCGCTCTCCTCTCGAGTCGCGACGCGGGTCTCTTGGAGCCCCCTGAGCGGCCTCAAGGGAGTCCAGCCTCCTCTTCCGTTTGGAGAGAGGACCCGGGATTGCTCTCCAGGCCATGCAGGAAAAGAAGGCCCTCAGCTCGCGAGGACGGGGGCGTCTCAGGGGTTTCCTCGAGCTGCGGCGCCCGTGGGGGTTTTCTCCCGAGGCACGACGAGGATCTCAGGGAGCCTCTCGTGCGGCGCCAGGGAAGTCAGGTCTCCATGCGCGTGGCGAGGGGGAGCGCGTCCTGGCTCTCGAGTCACGGGAGGGGACTAGGGCCTCGAGACGCGTTGAAGAAGGACTCTCGAGGTCTTTGTCGGGGGGCGGCGGGAAACCCTCGTGTCCCTCGCCTTCTGCCGGGGACCTTAGGGAACTTCCCAGGGTGCCTCTGAGAGGCGAGGGATCCTGTGGAGGTGGCGGGGCCCCTCGGGACTCCGCTGGGTCTGGCGCAACGGAAGAGGGCCTCACCTCGAGGGGAGGCAGGCACCTCAGGCTTCCTCTGCGTTTCGGACTCCGACCGCAGGGTCCCTGCAGAGTTGGGACAGGAGAGTCAGGCCTCGTCTTGTCTGAGGAAGGGAACCCCGCTGGCCTCTCGAGTTGCTCAGGGGGTCTCAGGCCCCTCGTCGAGCTGTGTGTGGAACCCGCGGGTCTTTGCGGACGATGCACGGGGGTGGCAGTGCCCCTTCGTGTTGTGCCTTCACCCACAGGGTTGCCTTCGAAGAGGGGTCCGGGCCTCGGGTCCTTCTCAAGAGCGGACCGGGGAATCGGGGGCGTTCGGCCTGTGGCCCCACCCACGTGGCTCGTCTCGAATTTCCTCGTGAGACCGGCCTCATCCTGAGGTGCGCCGGGAAGGCCGGGAACCCCTTCCAGACCACGCAGGGGAATCGCCTCTCCTGTCGCGATCAGGAGGGGAGAAGGGGCTCAGAGGAAGCGGTGCCGGGACCCTCGGTGTTCCCCTCGGGGGAACCCGGCGTGTCGGGGGACTTTTGGGGGTCGCAGGAAGGCTGTCAGGGACCGTCTCGCCCTTCAGGGCGGAACAGGGGACTTCCCTTGAGACGCCGTCGCGGGCAAGGGCCTCATCTTGCCAAGCGGTGGGAACCACGTGGTTTTTCTCGAGTTGCGGCGGCATTCTCGAGTTACGACGGGGATCTCAGCCTTCCCCTTGGGTTGGCCCTGGGAAGCCCAATCTTCCCCTCGGGTTGTGAGGGAAAGCTGGGGGTGGCGCTCGAGTCACTGCAGGGCCTAAGAGACCTCACCTAAGCGTGTGTCCGGGACCTAATTTTCCTCTCCAGGGAAGGCAGGGATCTCGGGGTTGCATTCCAGGCTCCCCCGGGGAGTCAGGCCTCGTCTCGAGGGGAAGCCAAGGACTCCGCTCTCCTCTCGAGTCGCGACGCGGGTCTCTTGGAGCCCCCTGAGCGGCCTCAAGGGAGTCCAGCCTCCTCTTCCGTTTGGAGAGAGGACCCGGGATTGCTCTCCAGGCCATGCAGGAAAAGAAGGCCCTCAGCTCGCGAGGACGGGGGCGTCTCAGGGGTTTCCTCGTGCTGCGGCGCCTGTGGGGGTTTTCTCCCGAGGCACGACGAGGATCTCAGGAAGCCTCTCGTGCGGCGCCAGGGAAGTCAGGTCTCCATGCGCGTGGCGAGGGGGAGCGCGTCCTGGCTCTCGAGTCACGGGAGGGGACTAGGGCCTCGAGACGCGTTGAAGAAGGACTCTCGAGGTCTTTGTCGGGGGGCGGCGGGAAACCCTCGTGTCCCTCGCCTTCTGCCGGGGACCTTAGGGAACTTCCCAGGGTGCCTCTGAGAGGCGAGGGATCCTGTGGAGGTGGCGGGGCCCCTCGGGACTCCGCTGGGTCTGGCGCAACGGAAGAGGGCCTCACCTCGAGGGGAGGCAGGCACCTCAGGCTTCCTCTGCGTTTCGGACTCCGACCGCAGGGTCCCTGCAGAGTTGGGACAGGAGAGTCAGGCCTCGTCTTGTCTGAGGAAGGGAACCCCGCTGGCCTCTCGAGTTGCTCAGGGGGTCTCAGGCCCCTCGTCGAGCTGTGTGTGGAACCCGCGGGTCTTTGCGGACGATGCACGGGGGTGGCAGTGCCCCTTCGTGTTGTGCCTTCAGCCACAGGGTTGCCTTCGAAGAGGGGTCCGGGCCTCGGGTCCTTCTCAAGAGCGGACCGGGGAATCGGGGGCGTTCGGCCTGTGGCCCCACCCACGTGGCTCGTCTCGAATTTCCTCGTGAGACCGGCCTCATCCTGAGGTGCGCCGGGAAGGCCGGGAACCCCTTCCAGACCACGCAGGGGAATCGCCTCTCCTGTCGCGATCAGGAGGGGAGAAGGGGCTCAGAGGAAGCGGTGCCGGGACCCTCGGTGTTCCCCTCGGGGGAACCCGGCGTGTCGGGGGACTTTTGGGGGTCGCAGGAAGGCTGTCAGGGACCGTCTCGCCCTTCAGGGCGGAACAGGGGACTTCCCTTGAGACGCCGTCGCGGGCAAGGGCCTCATCTTGCCAAGCGGTGGGAACCACGTGGTTTTTCTCGAGTTGCGGCGGCATTCTCGAGTTACGACGGGGATCTCAGCCTTCCCCTTGGGTTGGCCCTGGGAAGCCCAATCTTCCCCTCGGGTTGCGAGGGAAAGCTGGGGGTGGCGCTCGAGTCACTGCAGGGCCTAAGAGACCTCACCTAAGCGTGTGTCCGGGACCTAATTTTCCTCTCCAGGGAAGGCAGGGATCTCGGGGTTGCATTCCAGGCTCCCCCGGGGAGTCAGGCCTCGTCTCGAGGGGAAGCCAAGGACTCCGCTCTCCTCTCGAGTCGCGACGCGGGTCTCTTGGAGCCCCCTGAGCGGCCTCAAGGGAGTCCAGCCTCCTCTTCCGTTTGGAGAGAGGACCCGGGATTGCTCTCCAGGCCATGCAGGAAAAGAAGGCCCTCAGCTCGCGAGGACGGGGGCGTCTCAGGGGTTTCCTCGAGCTGCGGCGCCCGTGGGGGTTTTCTCCCGAGGCACGACGAGGATCTCAGGGAGCCTCTCGAGCGGCGCCAGGGAAGTCAGGTCTCCATGCGCGTGGCGAGGGGGAGCGCGTCCTGGCTCTCGAGTCACGGGAGGGGACTAGGGCCTCGAGACGCGTTGAAGAAGGACTCTCGAGGTCTTTGTCGGGGGGCGGCGGGAAACCCTCGTGTCCCTCGCCTTCTGCCGGGGACCTTAGGGAACTTCCCAGGGTGCCTCTGAGAGGCGAGGGATCCTGTGGAGGTGGCGGGGCCCCTCGGGACTCCGCTGGGTCTGGCGCAACGGAAGAGGGCCTCACCTCGAGGGGAGGCAGGCACCTCAGGCTTCCTCTGCGTTTCGGACTCCGACCGCAGGGTCCCTGCAGAGTTGGGACAGGAGAGTCAGGCCTCGTCTTGTCTGAGGAAGGGAACCCCGCTGGCCTCTCGAGTTGCTCAGGGGGTCTCAGGCCCCTCGTCGAGCTGTGTGTGGAACCCGCGGGTCTTTGCGGACGATGCACGGGGGTGGCAGTGCCCCTTCGTGTTGTGCCTTCACCCACAGGGTTGCCTTCGAAGAGGGGTCCGGGCCTCGGGTCCTTCTCAAGAGCGGACCGGGGAATCGGGGGCGTTCGGCCTGTGGCCCCACCCACGTGGCTCGTCTCGAATTTCCTCGTGAGACCGGCCTCATCCTGAGGTGCGCCGGGAAGGCCGGGAACCCCTTCCAGACCACGCAGGGGAATCGCCTCTCCTGTCGCGATCAGGAGGGGAGAAGGGGCTCAGAGGAAGCGGTGCCGGGACCCTCGGTGTTCCCCTCGGGGGAACCCGGCGTGTCGGGGGACTTTTGGGGGTCGCAGGAAGGCTGTCAGGGACCGTCTCGCCCTTCAGGGCGGAACAGGGGACTTCCCTTGAGACGCCGTCGCGGGCAAGGGCCTCATCTTGCCAAGCGGTGGGAACCACGTGGTTTTTCTCGAGTTGCGGCGGCATTCTCGAGTTACGACGGGGATCTCAGCCTTCCCCTTGGGTTGGCCCTGGGAAGCCCAATCTTCCCCTCGGGTTGCGAGGGAAAGCTGGGGGTGGCGCTCGAGTCACTGCAGGGCCTAAGAGACCTCACCTAAGCGTGTGTCCGGGACCTAATTTTCCTCTCCAGGGAAGGCAGGGATCTCGCGGTTGCATTCCAGGCTCCCCCGGGGAGTCAGGCCTCGTCTCGAGGGGAAGCCAAGGACTCCGCTCTCCTCTCGAGTCGCGACGCGGGTCTCTTGGAGCCCCCTGAGCGGCCTCAAGGGAGTCCAGCCTCCTCTTCCGTTTGGAGAGAGGACCCGGGATTGCTCTCCAGGCCATGCAGGAAAAGAAGGCCCTCAGCTCGCGAGGACGGGGGCGTCTCAGGGGTTTCCTCGAGCTGCGGCGCCCGTGGGGGTTTTCTCCCGAGGCACGACGAGGATCTCAGGGAGCCTCTCGTGCGGCGCCAGGGAAGTCAGGTCTCCATGCGCGTGGCGAGGGGGAGCGCGTCCTGGCTCTCGAGTCACGGGAGGGGACTAGGGCCTCGAGACGCGTTGAAGAAGGACTCTCGAGGTCTTTGTCGGGGGGCGGCGGGAAACCCTCGTGTCCCTCGCCTTCTGCCGGGGACCTTAGGGAACTTCCCAGGGTGCCTCTGAGAGGCGAGGGATCCTGTGGAGGTGGCGGGGCCCCTCGGGACTCCGCTGGGTCTGGCGCAACGGAAGAGGGCCTCACCTCGAGGGGAGGCAGGCACCTCAGGCTTCCTCTGCGTTTCGGACTCCGACCGCAGGGTCCCTGCAGAGTTGGGACAGGAGAGTCAGGCCTCGTCTTGTCTGAGGAAGGGAACCCCGCTGGCCTCTCGAGTTGCTCAGGGGGTCTCAGGCCCCTCGTCGAGCTGTGTGTGGAACCCGCGGGTCTTTGCGGACGATGCACGGGGGTGGCAGTGCCCCTTCGTGTTGTGCCTTCACCCACAGGGTTGCCTTCGAAGAGGGGTCCGGGCCTCGGGTCCTTCTCAAGAGCGGACCGGGGAATCGGGGGCGTTCGGCCTGTGGCCCCACCCACGTGGCTCGTCTCGAATTTCCTCGTGAGACCGGCCTCATCCTGAGGTGCGCCGGGAAGGCCGGGAACCCCTTCCAGACCACGCAGGGGAATCGCCTCTCCTGTCGCGATCAGGAGGGGAGAAGGGGCTCAGAGGAAGCAGTGCCGGGAACCTCGGTGTTCCCCTCGGGGGAACCCGGCGTGTCGGGGGACTTTTGGGGGTCGCAGGAAGGCTGTCAGGGACCGTCTCGCCCTTCAGGGCGGAACAGGGGACTTCCCTTGAGACGCCGTCGCGGGCAAGGGCCTCATCTTGCCAAGCGGTGGGAACCACGTGGTTTTTCTCGAGTTGCGGCGGCATTCTCGAGTTACGACGGGGATCTCAGCCTTCCCCTTGGGTTGGCCCTGGGAAGCCCAATCTTCCCCTCGGGTTGCGAGGGAAAGCTGGGGGTGGCGCTCGAGTCACTGCAGGGCCTAAGAGACCTCACCTAAGCGTGTGTCCGGGACCTAATTTTCCTCTCCAGGGAAGGCAGGGATCTCGGGGTTGCATTCCAGGCTCCCCCGGGGAGTCAGGCCTCGTCTCGAGGGGAAGCCAAGGACTCCGCTCTCCTCTCGAGTCGCGACGCGGGTCTCTTGGAGCCCCCTGAGCGGCCTCAAGGGAGTCCAGCCTCCTCTTCCGTTTGGAGAGAGGACCCGGGATTGCTCTCCAGGCCATGCAGGAAAAGAAGGCCCTCAGCTCGCGAGGACGGGGGCGTCTCAGGGGTTTCCTCGAGCTGCGGCGCCCGTGGGGGTTTTCTCCCGAGGCACGACGAGGATCTCAGGGAGCCTCTCGTGCGGCACCAGGGAAGTCAGGTCTCCATGCGCGTGGCGAGGGGGAGCGCGTCCTGGCTCTCGAGTCACGGGAGGGGACTAGGGCCTCGAGACGCGTTGAAGAAGGACTCTCGAGGTCTTTGTCGGGGGGCGGCGGGAAACCCTCGTGTCCCTCGCCTTCTGCCGGGGACCTTAGGGAACTTCCCAGGGTGCCTCTGAGAGGCGAGGGATCCTGTGGAGGTGGCGGGGCCCCTCGGGACTCCGCTGGGTCTGGCGCAACGGAAGAGGGCCTCACCTCGAGGGGAGGCAGGCACCTCAGGCTTCCTCTGCGTTTCGGACTCCGACCGCAGGGTCCCTGCAGAGTTGGGACAGGAGAGTCAGGCCTCGTCTTGTCTGAGGAAGGGAACCCCGCTGGCCTCTCGAGTTGCTCAGGGGGTCTCAGGCCCCTCGTCGAGCTGTGTGTGGAACCCGCGGGTCTTTGCGGACGATGCACGGGGGTGGCAGTGCCCCTTCGTGTTGTGCCTTCACCCACAGGGTTGCCTTCGAAGAGGGGTCCGGGCCTCGGGTCCTTCTCAAGAGCGGACCGGGGAATCGGGGGCGTTCGGCCTGTGGCCCCACCCACGTGGCTCGTCTCGAATTTCCTCGTGAGACCGGCCTCATCCTGAGGTGCGCCGGGAAGGCCGGGAACCCCTTCCAGACCACGCAGGGGAATCGCCTCTCCTGTCGCGATCAGGAGGGGAGAAGGGGCTCAGAGGAAGCGGTGCCGGGACCCTCGGTGTTCCCCTCGGGGGAACCCGGCGTGTCGGGGGACTTTTGGGGGTCGCAGGAAGGCTGTCAGGGACCGTCTCGCCCTTCAGGGCGGAACAGGGGACTTCCCTTGAGACGCCGTCGCGGGCAAGGGCCTCATCTTGCCAAGCGGTGGGAACCACGTGGTTTTTCTCGAGTTGCGGCGGCATTCTCGAGTTACGACGGGGATCTCAGCCTTCCCCTTGGGTTGGCCCTGGGAAGCCCAATCTTCCCCTCGGGTTGCGAGGGAAAGCTGGGGGTGGCGCTCGAGTCACTGCAGGGCCTAAGAGACCTCACCTAAGCGTGTGTCCGGGACCTAATTTTCCTCTCCAGGGAAGGCAGGGATCTCGGGGTTGCATTCCAGGCTCCCCCGGGGAGTCAGGCCTCGTCTCGAGGGGAAGCCAAGGACTCCGCTCTCCTCTCGAGTCGCGACGCGGGTCTCTTGGAGCCCCCTGAGCGGCCTCAAGGGAGTCCAGCCTCCTCTTCCGTTTGGAGAGAGGACCCGGGATTGCTCTCCAGGCCATGCAGGAAAAGAAGGCCCTCAGCTCGCGAGGACGGGGGCGTCTCAGGGGTTTCCTCGAGCTGCGGCGCCCGTGGGGGTTTTCTCCCGAGGCACGACGAGGATCTCAGGGAGCCTCTCGTGCGGCGCCAGGGAAGTCAGGTCTCCATGCGCGTGGCGAGGGGGAGCGCGTCCTGGCTCTCGAGTCACGGGAGGGGACTAGGGCCTCGAGACGCGTTGAAGAAGGACTCTCGAGGTCTTTGTCGGGGGGCGGCGGGAAACCCTCGTGTCCCTCGCCTTCTGCCGGGGACCTTAGGGAACTTCCCAGGGTGCCTCTGAGAGGCGAGGGATCCTGTGGAGGTGGCGGGGCCCCTCGGGACTCCGCTGGGTCTGGCGCAACGGAAGAGGGCCTCACCTCGAGGGGAGGCAGGCACCTCAGGCTTCCTCTGCGTTTCGGACTCCGACCGCAGGGTCCCTGCAGAGTTGGGACAGGAGAGTCAGGCCTCGTCTTGTCTGAGGAAGGGAACCCCGCTGGCCTCTCGAGTTGCTCGGGGGGTCTCAGGCCCCTCGTCGAGCTGTGTGTGGAACCCGCGGGTCTTTGCGGACGATGCACGGGGGTGGCAGTGCCCCTTCGTGTTGTGCCTTCACCCACAGGGTTGCCTTCGAAGAGGGGTCCGGGCCTCGGGTCCTTCTCAAGAGCGGACCGGGGAATCGGGGGCGTTCGGCCTGTGGCCCCACCCACGTGGCTCGTCTCGAATTTCCTCGTGAGACCGGCCTCATCCTGAGGTGCGCCGGGAAGGCCGGGAACCCCTTCCAGACCACGCAGGGGAATCGCCTCTCCTGTCGCGATCAGGAGGGGAGAAGGGGCTCAGAGGAAGCGGTGTCGGGACCCTCGGTGTTCCCCTCGGGGGAACCCGGCGTGTCGGGGGACTTTTGGGGGTCGCAGGAAGGCTGTCAGGGACCGTCTCGCCCTTCAGGGCGGAACAGGGGACTTCCCTTGAGACGCCGTCGCGGGCAAGGGCCTCATCTTGCCAAGCGGTGGGAACCACGTGGTTTTTCTCGAGTTGCGGCGGCATTCTCGAGTTACGACGGGGATCTCAGCCTTCCCCTTGGGTTGGCCCTGGGAAGCCCAATCTTCCCCTCGGGTTGCGAGGGAAAGCTGGGGGTGGCGCTCGAGTCACTGCAGGGCCTAAGAGACCTCACCTAAGCGTGTGTCCGGGACCTAATTTTCCTCTCCAGGGAAGGCAGGGATCTCGGGGTTGCATTCCAGGCTCCCCCGGGGAGTCAGGCCTCGTCTCGAGGGGAAGCCAAGGACTCCGCTCTCCTCTCGAGTCGCGACGCGGGTCTCTTGGAGCCCCCTGAGCGGCCTCAAGGGAGTCCAGCCTCCTCTTCCGTTTGGAGAGAGGACCCGGGATTGCTCTCCAGGCCATGCAGGAAAAGAAGGCCCTCAGCTCGCGAGGACGGGGGCGTCTCAGGGGTTTCCTCGAGCTGAGGCGCCCGTGGGGGTTTTCTCCCGAGGCACGACGAGGATCTCAGGGAGCCTCTCGTGCGGCGCCAGGGAAATCAGGTCTCCATGCGCGTGGCGAGGGGGAGCGCGTCCTGGCTCTCGAGTCACGGGAGGGGACTAGGGCCTCGAGACGCGTTGAAGAAGGACTCTCGAGGTCTTTGTCGGGGGGCGGCGGGAAACCCTCGTGTCCCTCGCCTTCTGCCGGGGACCTTAGGGAACTTCCCAGGGTGCCTCTGAGAGGCGAGGGATCCTGTGGAGGTGGCGGGGCCCCTCGGGACTCCGCTGGGTCTGGCGCAACGGAAGAGGGCCTCACCTCGAGGGGAGGCAGGCACCTCAGGCTTCCTCTGCGTTTCGGACTCCGACCGCAGGGTCCCTGCAGAGTTGGGACAGGAGAGTCAGGCCTCGTCTTGTCTGAGGAAGGGAACCCCGCTGGCCTCTCGAGTTGCTCAGGGGGTCTCAGGCCCCTCGTCGAGCTGTGTGTGGAACCCGCGGGTCTTTGCGGACGATGCACGGGGGTGGCAGTGCCCCTTCGTGTTGTGCCTTCACCCACAGGGTTGCCTTCGAAGAGGGGTCCGGGCCTCGGGTCCTTCTCAAGAGCGGACCGGGGAATCGGGGGCGTTCGGCCTGTGGCCCCACCCACGTGGCTCGTCTCGAATTTCCTCGTGAGACCGGCCTCATCCTGAGGTGCGCCGGGAAGGCCGGGAACCCCTTCCAGACCACGCAGGGGAATCGCCTCTCCTGTCGCGATCAGGAGGGGAGAAGGGGCTCAGAGGAAGCGGTGCCGGGACCCTCGGTGTTCCCCTCGGGGGAACCCGGCGTGTCGGGGGACTTTTGGGGGTCGCAGGAAGGCTGTCAGGGACCGTCTCGCCCTTCAGGGCGGAACAGGGGACTTCCCTTGAGACGCCGTCGCGGGCAAGGGCCTCATCTTGCCAAGCGGTGGGAACCACGTGGTTTTTCTCGAGTTGCGGCGGCATTCTCGAGTTACGACGGGGATCTCAGCCTTCCCCTTGGGTTGGCCCTGGGAAGCCCAATCTTCCCCTCGGGTTGCGAGGGAAAGCTGGGGGTGGCGCTCGAGTCACTGCAGGGCCTAAGAGACCTCA
Organism: Bubalus kerabau; assembly: GCF_029407905.1. Classification (NCBI taxonomy): domain Eukaryota; kingdom Metazoa; phylum Chordata; class Mammalia; order Artiodactyla; family Bovidae; genus Bubalus; species Bubalus kerabau. The sequence goes on from NW_026577882.1 coordinate 5,723,270, forward strand.
CCTAAGCGTGTGTCCGGGACCTAATTTTCCTCTCCAGGGAAGGCAGGGATCTCGGGGTTGCATTCCAGGCTCCCCCGGGGAGTCAGGCCTCGTCTCGAGGGGAAGCCAAGGACTCCGCTCTCCTCTCGAGTCGCGACGCGGGTCTCTTGGAGCCCCCTGAGCGGCCTCAAGGGAGTCCAGCCTCCTCTTCCGTTTGGAGAGAGGACCCGGGATTGCTCTCCAGGCCATGCAGGAAAAGAAGGCCCTCAGCTCGCGAGGACGGGGGCGTCTCAGGGGTTTCCTCGAGCTGCGGCGCCCGTGGGGGTTTTCTCCCGAGGCACGACGAGGATCTCAGGGAGCCTCTCGTGCGGCGCCAGGGAAGTCAGGTCTCCATGCGCGTGGCGAGGGGGAGCGCGTCCTGGCTCTCGAGTCACGGGAGGGGACTAGGGCCTCGAGACGCGTTGAAGAAGGACTCTCGAGGTCTTTCTCGGGGGGCGGCGGGAAACCCTCGTTTCCCTCGCCTTCTGCCGGGGACCTTAGGGAACTTCCCAGGGTGCCTCTGAGAGGCGAGGGATCCTGAGGAGGTGGCGGGGCCCCTCGGGACTCCGCTGGGTCTGGCGCAACGGAAGAGGGCCTCACCTCGAGGGGAGGCAGGCACCTCAGGCTTCCTCTGCGTTTCGGACTCCGACCGCAGGGTCCCTGCAGAGTTGGGACAGGAGAGTCAGGCCTCGTCTTGTCTGAGGAAGGGAACCCCGCTGGCCTCTCGAGTTGCTCAGGGGGTCTCAGGCCCCTCGTCGAGCTGTGTGTGGAACCCGCGGGTCTTTGTGGACGATGCACGGGGGTGGCAGTGCCCCTTCGTGTTGTGCCTTCACCCACAGGGTTGCCTTCGAAGAGGGGTCCGGGCCTCGGGTCCTTCTCAAGAGCGGACCGGGGAATCGGGGGCGTTCGGCCTGTGGCCCCACCCACGTGGCTCGTCTCGAATTTCCTCGTGAGACCGGCCTCATCCTGAGGTGCGCCGGGAAGGCCAGGAACCCCTTCCAGACCACGCGGGGAATCGCCTCTCCTGTCGCGATCAGGAGGGGAGAAGGGGCTCAGAGGAAGCGGTGCCGGGACCCTCGGTGTTCCCCTCGGGGGAACCCGGCGTGTCGGGGGACTTTTGGGGGTCGCAGGAAGGCTGTCAGGGACCGTCTCACCCTTCAGGGCGGAACAGGGGACTTCCCTTGAGACGCCATCGCGGGCAAGGGCCTCATCTTGCCAAGCGGTGGGAACCACGTGGTTTTTCTCGAGTTGCGGCGGCATTCTCGAGTTACGACGGGGATCTCAGCCTTCCCCTTGGGTTGGCCCTGGGAAGCCCAATCTTCCCCTCGGGTTGCGAGGGAAAGCTGGGGGTGGCGCTCGAGTCACTGCAGGGCCTAAGAGACCTCACCTAAGCGTGTGTCCGGGACCTAATTTTCCTCTCCAGGGAAGGCAGGGATCTCGGGGTTGCATTCCAGGCTCCCCCGGGGAGTCAGGCCTCGTCTCGAGGGGAAGCCAAGGACTCCGCTCTCCTCTCGAGTCGCGACGCGGGTCTCTTGGAGCCCCCTGAGCGGCCTCAAGGGAGTCCAGCCTCCTCTTCCGTTTGGAGAGAGGACCCGGGATTGCTCTCCAGGCCATGCAGGAAAAGAAGGCCCTCAGCTCGCGAGGACGGGGGCGTCTCAGGGGTTTCCTCGAGCTGCGGCGCCCGTGGGGGTTTTCTCCCGAGGCACGACGAGGATCTCAGGGAGCCTCTCGTGCGGCGCCAGGGAAGTCAGGTCTCCATGCGCGTGGCGAGGGGGAGCGCGTCCTGGCTCTCGAGTCACGGGAGGGGACTAGGGCCTCGAGACGCGTTGAAGAAGGACTCTCGAGGTCTTTGTCGGGGGGCGGCGGGAAACCCTCGTGTCCCTCGCCTTCTGCCGGGGACCTTAGGGAACTTCCCAGGGTGCCTCTGAGAGGCGAGGGATCCTGTGGAGGTGGCGGGGCCCCTCGGGACTCCGCTGGGTCTGGCGCAACGGAAGAGGGCCTCACCTCGAGGGGAGGCAGGCACCTCAGGCTTCCTCTGCGTTTCGGACTCCGACCGCAGGGTCCCTGCAGAGTTGGGACAGGAGAGTCAGGCCTCGTCTTGTCTGAGGAAGGGAACCCCGCTGGCCTCTCGAGTTGCTCAGGGGGTCTCAGGCCCCTCGTCGAGCTGTGTGTGGAACCCGCGGGTCTTTGCGGACGATGCACGGGGGTGGCAGTGCCCCTTCGTGTTGTGCCTTCACCCACAGGGTTGCCTTCGAAGAGGGGTCCGGGCCTCGGGTCCTTCTCAAGAGCGGACCGGGGATTCGGGGGCGTTCGGCCTGTGGCCCCACCCACGTGGCTCGTCTCGAATTTCCTCGTGAGACCGGCCTCCTCCTGAGGTGCGCCGGGAAGGCCGGGAACCCCTTCCAGACCACGCAGGGGAATCGCCTCTCCTGTCGCGATCAGGAGGGGAGAAGGGGCTCAGAGGAAGCGGTGCCGGGGCCCTCGGTGTTCCCCTCGGGGGAACCCGGCGTGTCGGGGGACTTTTGGGGGTCGCAGGAAGGCTGTCAGGGACCGTCTCGCCCTTCAGGGCGGAACAGGGGACTTCCCTTGAGACGCCGTCGCGGGCAAGGGCCTCATCTTGCCAAGCGGTGGGAACCACGTGGTTTTTCTCGAGTTGCGGCGGCATTCTCGAGTTACGACGGGGATCTCAGCCTTCCCCTTGGGTTGGCCCTGGGAAGCCCAATCTTCCCCTCGGGTTGCGAGGGAAAGCTGGGGGTGGCGCTCGAGTCACTACAGGGCCTAAGAGACCTCACCTAAGCGTGTGTCCGGGACCTAATTTTCCTCTCCAGGGAAGGCAGGGATCTCGGGGTTGCATTCCAGGCTCCCCCGGGGAGTCAGGCCTCGTCTCGAGGGGAAGCCAAGGACTCCGCTCTCCTCTCGAGTCGCGACGCGGGTCTCTTGGAGCCCCCTGAGCGGCCTCAAGGGAGTCCAGCCTCCTCTTCCGTTTGGAGAGAGGACCCGGGATTGCTCTCCAGGCCATGCAGGAAAAGAAGGCCCTCAGCTCGCGAGGACGGGGGCGTCTCAGGGGTTTCCTCGAGCTGCGGCGCCCGTGGGGGTTTTCTCCCGAGGCACGACGAGGATCTCAGGGAGCCTCTCGTGCGGCGCCAGGGAAGTCAGGTCTCCATGCGCGTGGCGAGGGGGAGCGCGTCCTGGCTCTCGAGTCACGGGAGGGGACTAGGGCCTCGAGACGCGTTGAAGAAGGACTCTCGAGGTCTTTGTCGGGGGGCGGCGGGAAACCCTCGTGTCCCTCGCCTTCTGCCGGGGACCTTAGGGAACTTCCCAGGGTGCCTCTGAGAGGCGAGGGATCCTGTGGAGGTGGCGGGGCCCCTCGGGACTCCGCTGGGTCTGGCGCAACGGAAGAGGGCCTCACCTCGAGGGGAGGCAGGCACCTCAGGCTTCCTCTGCGTTTCGGACTCCGACCGCAGGGTCCCTGCAGAGTTGGGACAGGAGAGTCAGGCCTCGTCTTGTCTGAGGAAGGGAACCCCGCTGGCCTCTCGAGTTGCTCAGGGGGTCTCAGGCCCCTCGTCGAGCTGTGTGTGGAACCCGCGGGTCTTTGCGGACGATGCACGGGGGTGGCAGTGCCCCTTCGTGTTGTGCCTTCACCCACAGGGTTGCCTTCGAAGAGGGGTCCGGGCCTCGGGTCCTTCTCAAGAGCGGACCGGGGAATCGGGGGCGTTCGGCCTGTGGCCCCACCCACGTGGCTCGTCTCGAATTTCCTCGTGAGACCGGCCTCCTCCTGAGGTGCGCCGGGAAGGCCGGGAACCCCTTCCAGACCACGCAGGGGAATCGCCTCTCCTGTCGCGATCAGGAGGGGAGAAGGGGCTCAGAGGAAGCGGTGCCGGGACCCTCGGTGTTCCCCTCGGGGGAACCCGGCGTGTCGGGGGACTTTTGGGGGTCGCAGGAAGGCTGTCAGGGACCGTCTCGCCCTTCAGGGCGGAACAGGGGACTTCCCTTGAGACGCCGTCGCGGGCAAGGGCCTCATCTTGCCAAGCGGTGGGAACCACGTGGTTTTTCTCGAGTTGCGGCGGCATTCTCGAGTTACGACGGGGATCTCAGCCTTCCCCTTGGGTTGGCCCTGGGAAGCCCAATCTTCCCCTCGGGTTGCGAGGGAAAGCTGGGGGTGGCGCTCGAGTCACTGCAGGGCCTAAGAGACCTCACCTAAGCGTGTGTCCGGGACCTAATTTTCCTCTCCAGGGAAGGCAGGGATCTCGGGGTTGCATTCCAGGCTCCCCCGGGGAGTCAGGCCTCGTCTCGAGGGGAAGCCAAGGACTCCGCTCTCCTCTCGAGTCGCGACGCGGGTCTCTTGGAGCCCCCTGAGCGGCCTCAAGGGAGTCCAGCCTCCTCTTCCGTTTGGAGAGAGGACCCGGGATTGCTCTCCAGGCCATGCAGGAAAAGAAGGCCCTCAGCTCGCGAGGACGGGGGCGTCTCAGGGGTTTCCTCGAGCTGCGGCGCCCGTGGGGGTTTTCTCCCGAGGCACGACGAGGATCTCAGGGAGCCTCTCGTGCGGCGCCAGGGAAGTCAGGTCTCCATGCGCGTGGCGAGGGGGAGCGCGTCCTGGCTCTCGAGTCACGGGAGGGGACTAGGGCCTCGAGACGCGTTGAAGAAGGACTCTCGAGGTCTTTGTCGGGGGGCGGCGGGAAACCCTCGTGTCCCTCGCCTTCTGCCGGGGACCTTAGGGAACTTCCCAGGGTGCCTCTGAGAGGCGAGGGATCCTGTGGAGGTGGCGGGGCCCCTCGGGACTCCGCTGGGTCTGGCGCAACGGAAGAGGGCCTCACCTCGAGGGGAGGCAGGCACCTCAGGCTTCCCCTGCGTTTCGGACTCCGACCGCAGGGTCCCTGCAGAGTTGGGACAGGAGAGTCAGGCCTCGTCTTGTCTGAGGAAGGGAACCCCGCTGGCCTCTCGAGTTGCTCGGGGGGTCTCAGGCCCCTCGTCGAGCTGTGTGTGGAACCCGCGGGTCTTTGCGGACGATGCACGGGGGTGGCAGTGCCCCTTCGTGTTGTGCCTTCACCCACAGGGTTGCCTTCGAAGAGGGGTCCGGGCCTCGGGTCCTTCTCAAGAGCGGACCGGGGAATCGGGGGCGTTCGGCCTGTGGCCCCACCCACGTGGCTCGTCTCGAATTTCCTCGTGAGACCGGCCTCATCCTGAGGTGCGCCGGGAAGGCCGGGAACCCCTTCCAGACCACGCAGGGGAATCGCCTCTCCTGTCGCGATCAGGAGGGGAGAAGGGGCTCAGAGGAAGCGGTGCCGGGACCCTCGGTGTTCCCCTCGGGGGAACCCGGCGTGTCGGGGGACTTTTGGGGGTCGCAGGAAGGCTGTCAGGGACCGTCTCGCCCTTCAGGGCGGAACAGGGGACTTCCCTTGAGACGCCGTCGCGGGCAAGGGCCTCATCTTGCCAAGCGGTGGGAACCACGTGGTTTTTCTCGAGTTGCGGCGGCATTCTCGAGTTACGACGGGGATCTCAGCCTTCCCCTTGGGTTGGCCCTGGGAAGCCCAATCTTCCCCTCGGGTTGCGAGGGAAAGCTGGGGGTGGCGCTCGAGTCACTGCAGGGCCTAAGAGACCTCACCTAAGCGTGTGTCCGGGACCTAATTTTCCTCTCCAGGGAAGGCAGGGATCTCGGGGTTGCATTCCAGGCTCCCCCGGGGAGTCAGGCCTCGTCTCGAGGGGAAGCCAAGGACTCCGCTCTCCTCTCGAGTCGCGACGCGGGTCTCTTGGAGCCCCCTGAGCGGCCTCAAGGGAGTCCAGCCTCCTCTTCCGTTTGGAGAGAGGACCCGGGATTGCTCTCCAGGCCATGCAGGAAAAGAAGGCCCTCAGCTCGCGAGGACGGGGGCGTCTCAGGGGTTTCCTCGAGCTGCGGCGCCCGTGGGGGTTTTCTCCCGAGGCACGACGAGGATCTCAGGGAGCCTCTCGTGCGGCGCCAGGGAAGTCAGGTCTCCATGCGCGTGGCGAGGGGGAGCGCGTCCTGGCTCTCGAGTCACGGGAGGGGACTAGGGCCTCGAGACGCGTTGAAGAAGGACTCTCGAGGTCTTTGTCGGGGGGCGGCGGGAAACCCTCGTGTCCCTCGCCTTCTGCCGGGGACCTTAGGGAACTTCCCAGGGTGCCTCTGAGAGGCGAGGGATCCTGTGGAGGTGGCGGGGCCCCTCGGGACTCCGCTGGGTCTGGCGCAACGGAAGAGGGCCTCACCTCGAGGGGAGGCAGGAACCTCAGGCTTCCTCTGCGTTTCGGACTCCGACCGCAGGGTCCCTGCAGAGTTGGGACAGGAGAGTCAGGCCTCGTCTTGTCTGAGGAAGGGAACCCCGCTGGCCTCTCGAGTTGCTCAGGGGGTCTCAGGCCCCTCGTCGAGCTGTGTGTGGAACCCGCGGGTCTTTGCGGACGATGCACGGGGGTGGCAGTGCCCCTTCGTGTTGTGCCTTCACCCACAGGGTTGCCTTCGAAGAGGGGTCCGGGCCTCGGGTCCTTCTCAAGAGCGGACCGGGGAATCGGGGGCGTTCGGCCTGTGGCCCCACCCACGTGGCTCGTCTCGAATTTCCTCGTGAGACCGGCCTCATCCTGAGGTGCGCCGGGAAGGCCGGGAACCCCTTCCAGACCACGCAGGGGAATCGCCTCTCCTGTCGCGATCAGGAGGGGAGAAGGGGCTCAGAGGAAGCGGTGCCGGGACCCTCGGTGTTCCCCTCGGGGGAACCCGGCGTGTCGGGGGACTTTTGGGGGTCGCAGGAAGGCTGTCAGGGACCGTCTCGCCCTTCAGGGCGGAACAGGGGACTTCCCTTGAGACGCCGTCGCGGGCAAGGGCCTCATCTTGCCAAGCGGTGGGAACCACGTGGTTTTTCTCGAGTTGCGGCGGCATTCTCGAGTTACGACGGGGATCTCAGCCTTCCCCTTGGGTTGGCCCTGGGAAGCCCAATCTTCCCCTCGGGTTGCGAGGGAAAGCTGGTGGTGGCGCTCGAGTCACTGCAGGGCCTAAGAGACCTCACCTAAGCGTGTGTCCGGGACCTAATTTTCCTCTCCAGGGAAGGCAGGGATCTCGGGGTTGCATTCCAGGCTCCCCCGGGGAGTCAGGCCTCGTCTCGAGGGGAAGCCAAGGACTCCGCTCTCCTCTCGAGTCGCGACGCGGGTCTCTTGGAGCCCCCTGAGCGGCCTCAAGGGAGTCCAGCCTCCTCTTCCGTTTGGAGAGAGGACCCGGGATTGCTCTCCAGGCCATGCAGGAAAAGAAGGCCCTCAGCTCGCGAGGACGGGGGCGTCTCAGGGGTTTCCTCGAGCTGCGGCGCCCGTGGGGGTTTTCTCCCGAGGCACGACGAGGATCTCAGGGAGCCTCTCGTGCGGCGCCAGGGAAGTCAGGTCTCCATGCGCGTGGCGAGGGGGAGCGCGTCCTGGCTCTCGAGTCACGGGAGGGGACTAGGGCCTCGAGACGCGTTGAAGAAGGACTCTCGAGGTCTTTGTCGGGGGGCGGCGGGAAACCCTCGTGTCCCTCGCCTTCTGCCGGGGACCTTAGGGAACTTCCCAGGGTGCCTCTGAGAGGCGAGGGATCCTGTGGAGGTGGCGGGGCCCCTCGGGACTCCGCTGGGTCTGGCGCAACGGAAGAGGGCCTCACCTCGAGGGGAGGCAGGCACCTCAGGCTTCCTCTGCGTTTCGGACTCCGACCGCAGGGTCCCTGCAGAGTTGGGACAGGAGAGTCAGGCCTCGTCTTGTCTGAGGAAGGGAACCCCGCTGGCCTCTCGAGTTGCTCAGGGGGTCTCAGGCCCCTCGTCGAGCTGTGTGTGGAACCCGCGGGTCTTTGCGGACGATGCACGGGGGTGGCAGTGCCCCTTCGTGTTGTGCCTTCACCCACAGGGTTGCCTTCGAAGAGGGGTCCGGGCCTCGGGTCCTTCTCAAGAGCGGACCGGGGAATCGGGGGCGTTCGGCCTGTGGCCCCACCCACGTGGCTCATCTCGAATTTCCTCGTGAGACCGGCCTCATCCTGAGGTGCGCCGGGAAGGCCGGGAACCCCTTCCAGACCACGCAGGGGAATCGCCTCTACTGTGGCGATCAGGAGGGGAGAAGGGGCTCAGAGGAAGCGGTGCCGGGACCCTCGGTGTTCCCCTCGGGGGAACCCGGCGTGTCGGGGGACTTTTGGGGGTCGCAGGAAGGCTGTCAGGGACCGTCTCGCCCTTCAGGGTGGAACAGGGGACTTCCCTTGAGACGCCGTCGCGGGCAAGGGCCTCATCTTGCCAAGCGGTGGGAACCACGTGGTTTTACTCGAGTTGCGGCGGCATTCTCGAGTTACGACGGGGATCTCAGCCTTCCCCTTGGGTTGGCCCTGGGAAGCCCAATCTTCCCCTCGGGTTGCGAGGGAAAGCTGGGGGTGGCGCTCGAGTCACTGCAGGGCCTAAGAGACCTCACCTAAGCGTGTGTCCGGGACCTAATTTTCCTCTCCAGGGAAGGCAGGGATCTCGGGGTTGCATTCCAGGCTCCCCCGGGGAGTCAGGCCTCGTCTCGAGGGGAAGCCAAGGACTCCGCTCTCCTCTCGAGTCGCGACGCGGGTCTCTTGGAGCCCCCTGAGCGGCCTCAAGGGAGTCCAGCCTCCTCTTCCGTTTGGAGAGAGGACCCGGGATTGCTCTCCAGGCCATGCAGGAAAAGAAGGCCCTCAGCTCGCGAGGACGGGGGCGTCTCAGGGGTTTCCTCGAGCTGCGGCGCCCGTGGGGGTTTTCTCCCGAGGCACGACGAGGATCTCAGGGAGCCTCTCGTGCGGCGCCAGGGATGTCAGGTCTCCATGCGCGTGGCGAGGGGGAGCGCGTCCTGGCTCTCGAGTCACGGGAGGGGACTAGGGCCTCGAGACGCGTTGAAGAAGGACTCTCGAGGTCTTTGTCGGGGGGCGGCGGGAAACCCTCGTGTCCCTCGCCTTCTGCCGGGGACCTTAGGGAACTTCCCAGGGTGCCTCTGAGAGGCGAGGGATCCTGTGGAGGTGGCGGGGCCCCTCGGGACTCCGCTGGGTCTGGCGCAACGGAAGAGGGCCTCACCTCGAGGGGAGGCAGGCACCTCAGGCTTCCTCTGCGTTTCGGACTCCGACCGCAGGGTCCCTGCAGAGTTGGGACAGGAGAGTCAGGCCTCGTCTTGTCTGAGGAAGGGAACCCCGCTGGCCTCTCGAGTTGCTCAGGGGGTCTCAGGCCCCTCGTCGAGCTGTGTGTGGAACCCGCGGGTCTTTGCGGACGATGCACGGGGGTGGCAGTGCCCCTTCGTGTTGTGCCTTCACCCACAGGGTTGCCTTCGAAGAGGGGTCCGGGCCTCGGGTCCTTCTCAAGAGCGGACCGGGGAATCGGGGGCGTTCGGCCTGTGGCCCCACCCACGTGGCTCATCTCGAATTTCCTCGTGAGACCGGCCTCATCCTGAGGTGCGCCGGGAAGGCCGGGAACCCCTTCCAGACCACGCAGGGGAATCGCCTCTCCTGTCGCGATCAGGAGGGGAGAAGGGGCTCAGAGGAAGCGGTGCCGGGACCCTCGGTGTTCCCCTCGGGGGAACCCGGCGTGTCGGGGGACTTTTGGGGGTCGCAGGAAGGCTGTCAGGGACCGTCTCGCCCTTCAGGGTGGAACAGGGGACTTCCCTTGAGACGCCGTCGCGGGCAAGGGCCTCATCTTGCCAAGCGGTGGGAACCACGTGGTTTTTCTCGAGTTGCGGCGGCATTCTCGAGTTACGACGGGGATCTCAGCCTTCCCCTTGGGTTGGCCCTGGGAAGCCCAATCTTCCCCTCGGGTTGCGAGGGAAAGCTGGGGGTGGCGCTCGAGTCACTGCAGGGCCTAAGAGACCTCACCTAAGCGTGTGTCCGGGACCTAATTTTCCTCTCCAGGGAAGGCAGGGATCTCGGGGTTGCATTCCAGGCTCCCCCGGGGAGTCAGGCCTCGTCTCGAGGGGAAGCCAAGGACTCCGCTCTCCTCTCGAGTCGCGACGCGGGTCTCTTGGAGCCCCCTGAGCGGCCTCAAGGGAGTCCAGCCTCCTCTTCCGTTTGGAGAGAGGACCCGGGATTGCTCTCCAGGCCATGCAGGAAAAGAAGGCCCTCAGCTCGCGAGGACGGGGGCGTCTCAGGGGTTTCCTCGAGCTGCGGCGCCCGTGGGGGTTTTCTCCCGAGGCACGACGAGGATCTCAGGGAGCCTCTCGTGCGGCGCCAGGGAAGTCAGGTCTCCATGCGCGTGGCGAGGGGGAGCGCGTCCTGGCTCTCGAGTCACGGGAGGGGACTAGGGCCTCGAGACGCGTTGAAGAAGGACTCTCGAGGTCTTTGTCGGGGGGCGGCGGGAAACCCTCGTGTCCCTCGCCTTCTGCCGGGGACCTTAGGGAACTTCCCAGGGTGCCTCTGAGAGGCGAGGGATCCTGTGGAGGTGGCGGGGCCCCTCGGGACTCCGCTGGGTCTGGCGCAACGGAAGAGGGCCTCACCTCGAGGGGAGGCAGGCACCTCAGGCTTCCTCTGCGTTTCGGACTCCGACCGCAGGGTCCCTGCAGAGTTGGGACAGGAGAGTCAGGACGCGTCTTGTCTGAGGAAGGGAACCCCGCTGGCCTCTCGAGTTGCTCAGGGGGTCTCAGGCCCCTCGTCGAGCTGTGTGTGGAACCCGCGGGTCTTTGCGGACGATGCACGGGGGTGGCAGTGCCCCTTCGTGTTGTGCCTTCACCCACAGGGTTGCCTTCGAAGAGGGGTCCGGGCCTCGGGTCCTTCTCAAGAGCGGACCGGGGAATCGGGGGCGTTCGGCCTGTGGCCCCACCCACGTGGCTCGTCTCGAATTTCCTCGTGAGACCGGCCTCATCCTGAGGTGCGCCGGGAAGGCCGGGAACCCCTTCCAGACCACGCAGGGGAATCGCCTCTCCTGTCGCGATCAGGAGGGGAGAAGGGGCTCAGAGGAAGCGGTGCCGGGACCCTCGGTGTTCCCCTCGGGGGAACCCGGCGTGTCGGGGGACTTTTGGGGGTCGCAGGAAGGCTGTCAGGGACCGTCTCGCCCTTCAGGGCGGAACAGGGGACTTCCCTTGAGACGCCGTCGCGGGCAAGGGCCTCCTCTTGCCAAGCGGTGGGAACCACGTGGTTTTTCTCGAGTTGCGGCGGCATTCTCGAGTTACGACGGGGATCTCAGCCTTCCCCTTGGGTTGGCCCTGGGAAGCCCAATCTTCCCCTCGGGTTGCGAGGGAAAGCTGGGGGTGGCGCTCGAGTCACTGCAGGGCCTAAGAGACCTCACCTAAGCGTGTGTCCGGGACCTAATTTTCCTCTCCAGGGAAGGCAGGGATCTCGGGGTTGCATTCCAGGCTCCCCCGGGGAGTCAGGCCTCGTCTCGAGGGGAAGCCAAGGACTCCGCTCTCCTCTCGAGTCGCGACGCGGGTCTCTTGGAGCCCCCTGAGCGGCCTCAAGGGAGTCCAGCCTCCTCTTCCGTTTGGAGAGAGGACCCGGGATTGCTCTCCAGGCCATGCAGGAAAAGAAGGCCCTCAGCTCGCGAGGACGGGGGCGTCTCAGGGGTTTCCTCGAGCTGCGGCGCCCGTGGGGGTTTTCTCCCGAGGCACGACGAGGATCTCAGGGAGCCTCTCGTGCGGCGCCAGGGAAGTCAGGTCTCCATGCGCGTGGCGAGGGGGAGCGCGTCCTGGCTCTCGAGTCACGGGAGGGGACTAGGGCCTCGAGACGCGTTGAAGAAGGACTCTCGAGGTCTTTGTCGGGGGGCGGCGGGAAACCCTCGTGTCCCTCGCCTTCTGCCGGGGACCTTAGGGAACTTCCCAGGGTGCCTCTGAGAGGCGAGGGATCCTGTGGAGGTGGCGGGGCCCCTCGGGACTCCGCTGGGTCTGGCGCAACGGAAGAGGGCCTCACCTCGAGGGGAGGCAGGCACCTCAGGCTTCCTCTGCGTCTCGGACTCCGACCGCAGGGTCCCTGCAGAGTTGGGACAGGAGAGTCAGGCCTCGTCTTGTCTGAGGAAGGGAACCCCGCTGGCCTCTCGAGTTGCTCAGGGGGTCTCAGGCCCCTCGTCGAGCTGTGTGTGGAACCCGCGGGTCTTTGCGGACGATGCACGGGGGTGGCAGTGCCCCTTCGTGAGGTGCCTTCACCCACAGGGTTGCCTTCGAAGAGGGGTCCGGGCCTCGGGTCCTTCTCAAGAGCGGACCGGGGAATCGGGGGCGTTCGGCCTGTGGCCCCACCCACGTGGCTCGTCTCGAATTTCCTCGTGAGACCGGCCTCATCCTGAGGTGCGCCGGGAAGGCAGACCACGCAGGGGAATCGCCTCTCCTGTCGCGATCAGGAGGGGAGAAGGGGCTCAGAGGAAGCGGTGCCGGGACCCTCGGTGTTCCCCTCGGGGGAACCCGGCGTGTCGGGGGACTTTTGGGGGTCGCAGGAAGGCTGTCAGGGACCGTCTCGCCCTTCAGGGCGGAACAGGGGACTTCCCTTGAGACGCCTTCGCGGGCAAGGGCCTCATCTTGCCAAGCGGTGGGAACCACGTGGTTTTTCTCGAGTTGCGGCGGCATTCTCGAGTTACGACGGGGATCTCAGCCTTCCCCTTGGGTTGGCCCTGGGAAGCCCAATCTTCCCCTCGGGTTGCGAGGGAAAGCTGGGGGTGGCGCTCGAGTCACTGCAGGGCCTAAGAGACCTCACCTAAGCGTGTGTCCGGGACCTAATTTTCCTCTCCAGGGAAGGCAGGGATCTCGGGGTTGCATTCCAGGCTCCCCCGGGGAGTCAGGCCTCGTCTCGAGGGGAAGCCAAGGACTCCGCTCTCCTCTCGAGTCGCGACGCGGGTCTCTTGGAGCCCCCTGAGCGGCCTCAAGGGAGTCCAGCCTCCTCTTCCGTTTGGAGAGAGGACCCGGGATTGCTCTCCAGGCCATGCAGGAAAAGAAGGCCCTCAGCTCGCGAGGACGGGGGCGTCTCAGGGGTTTCCTCGAGCTGCGGCGCCCGTGGGGGTTTTCTCCCGAGGCACGACGAGGATCTCAGGGAGCCTCTCGTGCGGCGCCAGGGAAGTCAGGTCTCCATGCGCGTGGCGAGGGGGAGCGCGTCCTGGCTCTCGAGTCACGGGAGGGGACTAGGGCCTCGAGACGCGTTGAAGAAGGACTCTCGAGGTCTTTGTCGGGGGGCGGCGGGAAACCCTCGTGTCCCTCGCCTTCTGCCGGGGACCTTAGGGAACTTCCCAGGGTGCCTCTGAGAGGCGAGGGATCCTGTGGAGGTGGCGGGGCCCCTCGGGACTCCGCTGGGTCTGGCGCAACGGAAGAGGGCCTCACCTCGAGGGGAGGCAGGCACCTCAGGCTTCCTCTGCGTTTCGGACTCCGACCGCAGGGTCCCTGCAGAGTTGGGACAGGAGAGTCAGGCCTCGTCTTGTCTGAGGAAGGGAACCCCGCTGGCCTCTCGAGTTGCTCAGGGGGTCTCAGGCCCCTCGTCGAGCTGTGTGTGGAACCCGCGGGTCTTTGCGGACGATGCACGGGGGTGGCAGTGCCCCTTCGTGTTGTGCCTTCACCCACAGGGTTGCCTTCGAAGAGGGGTCCGGGCCTCGGGTCCTTCTCAAGAGCGGACCGGGGAATCGGGGGCGTTCGGCCTGTGGCCCCACCCACGTGGCTCGTCTCGAATTTCCTCGTGAGACCGGCCTCATCCTGAGGTGCGCCGGGAAGGCCGGGAACCCCTTCCAGACCACGCAGGGGAATCGCCTCTCCTGTCGCGATCAGGAGGGGAGAAGGGGCTCAGAGGAAGCGGTGCCGGGACCCTCGGTGTTCCCCTCGGGGGAACCCGGCGTGTCGGGGGACTTTTGGGGGTCGCAGGAAGGCTGTCAGGGACCGTCTCGCCCTTCAGGGCGGAACAGGGGACTTCCCTTGAGACGCCGTCGCGGGCAAGGGCCTCATCTTGCCAAGCGGTGGGAACCACGTGGTTTTTCTCGAGTTGCGGCGGCATTCTCGAGTTACGACGGGGATCTCAGCCTTCCCCTTGGGTTGGCCCTGGGAAGCCCAATCTTCCCCTCGGGTTGCGAGGGAAAGCTGGGGGTGGCGCTCGAGTCACTGCAGGGCCTAAGAGACCTCACCTAAGCGTGTGTCCGGGACCTAATTTTCCTCTCCAGGGAAGGCAGGGATCTCGGGGTTGCATTCCAGGCTCCCCCGGGGAGTCAGGCCTCGTCTCGAGGGGAAGCCAAGGACTCCGCTCTCCTCTCGAGTCGCGACGCGGGTCTCTTGGAGCCCCCTGAGCGGCCTCAAGGGAGTCCAGCCTCCTCTTCCGTTTGGAGAGAGGACCCGGGATTGCTCTCCAGGCCATGCAGGAAAAGAAGGCCCTCAGCTCGCGAGGACGGGGGCGTCTCAGGGGTTTCCTCGAGCTGCGGCGCCCGTGGGGGTTTTCTCCCGAGGCACGACGAGGATCTCAGGGAGCCTCTCGTGCGGCGCCAGGGAAGTCAGGTCTCCATGCGCGTGGCGAGGGGGAGCGCGTCCTGGCTCTCGAGTCACGGGAGGGGACTAGGGCCTCGAGACGCGTTGAAGAAGGACTCTCGAGGTCTTTGTCGGGGGCGGAGGGAAACCCTCGTGTCCCTCGCCTTCTGCCGGGGACCTTAGGGAACTTCCCAGGGTGCCTCTGAGAGGCGAGGGATCCTGTGGAGGTGGCGGGGCCCCTCGGGACTCCGCTGGGTCTGGCGCAACGGAAGAGGGCCTCACCTCGAGGGGAGGCAGGCACCTCAGGCTTCCTCTGCGTTTCGGACTCCGACCGCAGGGTCCCTGCAGAGTTGGGACAGGAGAGTCAGGACGCGTCTTGTCTGAGGAAGGGAACCCCGCTGGCCTCTCGAGTTGCTCAGGGGGTCTCAGGCCCCTCGTCGAGCTGTGTGTGGAACCCGCGGGTCTTTGCGGACGATGCACGGGGGTGGCAGTGCCCCTTCGTGTTGTGCCTTCACCCACAGGGTTGCCTTCGAAGAGGGGTCCGGGCCTCGGGTCCTTCTCAAGAGCGGACCGGGGAATCGGGGGTGTTCGGCATGTGGCCCCACCCACGTGGCTCGTCTCGAATTTCCTCGTGAGACCGGCCTCATCCTGAGGTGCGCCGGGAAGGCCGGGAACCCCTTCCAGACCACGCAGGGGAATCGCCTCTCCTGTCGCGATCAGGAGGGGAGAAGGGGCTCAGAGGAAGCGGTGCCGGGACCCTCGGTGTTCCCCTCGGGGGAACCCGGCGTGTCGGGGGACTTTTGGGGGTCTCAGGAAGGCTGTCAGGGACCGTCTCGCCCTTCAGGGCGGAACAGGGGACTTCCCTTGAGACGCCGTCGCGGGCAAGGGCCTCCTCTTGCCAAGCGGTGGGAACCACGTGGTTTTTCTCGAGTTGCGGCGGCATTCTCGAGTTACGACGGGGATCTCAGCCTTCCCCTTGGGTTGGCCCTGGGAAGCCCAATCTTCCCCTCGGGTTGCGAGGGAAAGCTGGGGGTGGCGCTCGAGTCACTGCAGGGCCTAAGAGACCTCACCTAAGCGTGTGTCCGGGACCTAATTTTCCTCTCCAGGGAAGGCAGGGATCTCGGGGTTGCATTCCAGGCTCCCCCGGGGAGTCAGGCCTCGTCTCGAGGGGAAGCCAAGGACTCCGCTCTCCTCTCGAGTCGCGACGCGGGTCTCTTGGAGCCCCCTGAGCGGCCTCAAGGGAGTCCAGCCTCCTCTTCCGTTTGGAGAGAGGACCCGGGATTGCTCTCCAGGCCATGCAGGAAAAGAAGGCCCTCAGCTCGCGAGGACGGGGGCGTCTCAGGGGTTTCCTCGAGCTGCGGCGCCCGTGGGGGTTTTCTCCCGAGGCACGACGAGGATCTCAGGGAGCCTCTCGTGCGGCGCCAGGGAAGTCAGGTCTCCATGCGCGTGGCGAGGGGGAGCGCGTCCTGGCTCTCGAGTCACGGGAGGGGACTAGGGCCTCGAGACGCGTTGAAGAAGGACTCTCGAGGTCTTTGTCGGGGGGCGGCGGGAAACCCTCGTGTCCCTCGCCTTCTGCCGGGGACCTTAGGGAACTTCCCAGGGTGCCTCTGAGAGGCGAGGGATCCTGTGGAGGTGGCGGGGCCCCTCGGGACTCCGCTGGGTCTGGCGCAACGGAAGAGGGCCTCACCTCGAGGGGAGGCAGGCACCTCAGGCTTCCTCTGCGTTTCGGACTCCGACCGCAGGGTCCCTGCAGAGTTGGGACAGGAGAGTCAGGCCTCGTCTTGTCTGAGGAAGGGAACCCCGCTGGCCTCTCGAGTTGCTCAGGGGGTCTCAGGCCCCTCGTCGAGCTGTGTGTGGAACCCGCGGGTCTTTGCGGACGATGCACGGGGGTGGCAGTGCCCCTTCGTGTTGTGCCTTCACCCACAGGGTTGCCTTCGAAGAGGGGTCCGGGCCTCGGGTCCTTCTCAAGAGCGGACCGGGGAATCGGGGGTGTTCGGCATGTGGCCCCACCCACGTGGCTCGTCTCGAATTTCCTCGTGAGACCGGCCTCATCCTGAGGTGCGCCGGGAAGGCCGGGAACCCCTTCCAGACCACGCAGGGGAATCGCCTCTCCTGTCGCGATCAGGAGGGGAGAAGGGGCTCAGAGGAAGCGGTGCCGGGACCCTCGGTGTTCCCCTCGGGGGAACCCGGCGTGTCGGGGGACTTTTGGGGGTCGCAGGAAGGCTGTCAGGGACCGTCTCGCCCTTCAGGGCGGAACAGGGGACTTCCCTTGAGACGCCGTCGCGGGCAAGGGCCTCCTCTTGCCAAGCGGTGGGAACCACGTGGTTTTTCTCGAGTTGCGGCGGCATTCTCGAGTTACGACGGGGATCTCAGCCTTCCCCTTGGGTTGGCCCTGGGAAGCCCAATCTTCCCCTCGGGTTGCGAGGGAAAGCTGGGGGTGGCGCTCGAGTCACTGCAGGGCCTAAGAGACCTCACCTAAGCGTGTGTCCGGGACCTAATTTTCCTCTCCAGGGAAGGCAGGGATCTCGGGGTTGCATTCCAGGCTCCCCCGGGGAGTCAGGCCTCGTCTCGAGGGGAAGCCAAGGACTCCGCTCTCCTCTCGAGTCGCGACGCGGGTCTCTTGGAGCCCCCTGAGCGGCCTCAAGGGAGTCCAGCCTCCTCTTCCGTTTGGAGAGAGGACCCGGGATTGCTCTCCAGGCCATGCAGGAAAAGAAGGCCCTCAGCTCGCGAGGACGGGGGCGTCTCAGGGGTTTCCTCGAGCTGCGGCGCCCGTGGGGGTTTTCTCCCGAGGCACGACGAGGATCTCAGGGAGCCTCTCGTGCGGCGCCAGGGAAGTCAGGTCTCCATGCGCGTGGCGAGGGGGAGCACGTCCTGGCTCTCGAGTCACGGGAGGGGACTAGGGCCTCGAGACGCGTTGAAGAAGGACTCTCGAGGTCTTTGTCGGGGGGCGGCGGGAAACCCTCGTGTCCCTCGCCTTCTGCCGGGGACCTTAGGGAACTTCCCAGGGTGCCTCTGAGAGGCGAGGGATCCTGTGGAGGTGGCGGGGCCCCTCGGGACTCCGCTGGGTCTGGCGCAACGGAAGAGGGCCTCACCTCGAGGGGAGGCAGGCACCTCAGGCTTCCTCTGCGTTTCGGACTCCGACCGCAGGGTCCCTGCAGAGTTGGGACAGGAGAGTCAGGCCTCGTCTTGTCTGAGGAAGGGAACCCCGCTGGCCTCTCGAGTTGCTCAGGGGGTCTCAGGCCCCTCGTCGAGCTGTGTGTGGAACCCGCGGGTCTTTGCGGACGATGCACGGGGGTGGCAGTGCCCCTTCGTGTTGTGCCTTCACCCACAGGGTTGCCTTCGAAGAGGGGTCCGGGCCTCGGGTCCTTCTCAAGAGCGGACCGGGGAATCGGGGGCGTTCGGCCTGTGGCCCCACCCATGTGGCTCGTCTCGAATTTCCTCGTGAGACCGGCCTCATCCTGAGGTGCGCCGGGAAGGCCGGGAACCCCTTCCAGACCACGCAGGGGAATCGCCTCTCCTGTCGCGATCAGGAGGGGAGAAGGGGCTCAGAGGAAGCGGTGCCGGGACCCTCGGTGTTCCCCTCGGGGGAACCCGGCGTGTCGGGGGACTTTTGGGGGTCGCAGGAAGGCTGTCAGGGACCGTCTCGCCCTTCAGGGCGGAACAGGGGACTTCCCTTGAGACGCCGTCGCGGGCAAGGGCCTCATCTTGCCAAGCGGTGGGAACCACGTGGTTTTTCTCGAGTTGCGGCGGCATTCTCGAGTTACGACGGGGATCTCAGCCTTCCCCTTGGGTTGGCCCTGGGAAGCCCAATCTTCCCCTCGGGTTGCGAGGGAAAGCTGGGGGTGGCGCTCGAGTCACTGCAGGGCCTAAGAGACCTCACCTAAGCGTGTGTCCGGGACCTAATTTTCCTCTCCAGGGAAGGCAGGGATCTCGGGGTTGCATTCCAGGCTCCCCCGGGGAGTCAGGCCTCGTCTCGAGGGGAAGCCAAGGACTCCGCTCTCCTCTCGAGTCGCGACGCGGGTCTCTTGGAGCCCCCTGAGCGGCCTCAAGGGAGTCCAGCCTCCTCTTCCGTTTGGAGAGAGGACCCGGGATTGCTCTCCAGGCCATGCAGGAAAAGAAGGCCCTCAGCTCGCGAGGACGGGGGCGTCTCAGGGGTTTCCTCGAGCTGCGGCGCCCGTGGGGGTTTTCTCCCGAGGCACGACGAGGATCTCAGGGAGCCTCTCGTGCGGCGCCAGGGAAGTAAGGTCTCCATGCGCGTGGCGAGGGGGAGTGCGTCCTGGCTCTCGAGTCACGGGAGGGGACTAGGGCCTCGAGACGCGTTGAAGAAGGACTCTCGAGGTCTTTGTCGGGGGGCGGCGGGAAACCCTCGTGTCCCTCGCCTTCTGCCGGGGACCTTAGGGAACTTCCCAGGGTGCCTCTGAGAGGCGAGGGATCCTGTGGAGGTGGCGGGGCCCCTCGGGACTCCGCTGGGTCTGGCGCAACGGAAGAGGGCCTCACCTCGAGGGGAGGCAGGCACCTCAGGCTTCCTCTGCGTTTCGGACTCCGACCGCAGGGTCCCTGCAGAGTTGGGACAGGAGAGTCAGGCCTCGTCTTGTCTGAGGAAGGGAACCCCGCTGGCCTCTCGAGTTGCTCAGGGGGTCTCAGGCCCCTCGTCGAGCTGTGTGTGGAACCCGCGGGTCTGCGGACGATGCACTGGGGTGGCAGTGCCCCTTCGTGTTGTGCCTTCACCCACAGGGTTGCCTTCGAAGAGGGGTCCGGGCCTCGGGTCCTTCTCAAGAGCGGACCGGGGAATCGGGGGTGTTCGGCCTGTGGCCCCACCCACGTGGCTCGTCTCGAATTTCCTCGTGAGACCGGCCTCATCCTGAGGTGCGCCGGGAAGGCCGGGAACCCCTTCCAGACCACGCAGGGGAATCGCCTCTCCTGTCGCGATCAGGAGGGGAGAAGGGGCTCAGAGGAAGCGGTGCCGGGACCCCCGGTGTTCCCCTCGGGGGAACCCGGCGTGTCGGGGGACTTTTGGGGGTCGCAGGAAGGCTGTCAGGGACCGTCTCGCCCTTCAGGGCGGAACAGGGGACTTCCCTTGAGACGCCGTCGCGGGCAAGGGCCTCATCTTGCCAAGCGGTGGGAACCACGTGGTTTTTCTCGAGTTGCGGCGGCATTCTCGAGTTACGACGGGGATCTCAGCCTTCCCCTTGGGTTGGCCCTGGGAAGCCCAATCTTCCCCTCGGGTTGCGAGGGAAAGCTGGGGGTGGCGCTCGAGTCACTGCAGGGCCTAAGAGACCTCACCTAAGCGTGTGTCCGGGACCTAATTTTCCTCTCCAGGGAAGGCAGGGATCTCGGGGTTGCATTCCAGGCTCCCCCGGGGAGTCAGGCCTCGTCTCGAGGGGAAGCCAAGGACTCCGCTCTCCTCTCGAGTCGCGACGCGGGTCTCTTGGAGCCCCCTGAGCGGCCTCAAGGGAGTCCAGCCTCCTCTTCCGTTTGGAGAGAGGACCCGGGATTGCTCTCCAGGCCATGCAGGAAAAGAAGGCCCTCAGCTCGCGAGGACGGGGGCGTCTCAGGGGTTTCCTCGAGCTGCGGCGCCCGTGGGGGTTTTCTCCCGAGGCACGACGAGGATCTCAGGGAGCCTCTCGTGCGGCGCCAGGGAAGTCAGGTCTCCATGCGCGTGGCGAGGGGGAGCGCGTCCTGGCTCTCGAGTCACGGGAGGGGACTAGGGCCTCGAGACGCGTTGAAGAAGGACTCTCGAGGTCTTTCTCGGGGCGCGGCGGGAAACCCTCGTGTCCCTCGCCTTCTGCCGGGGACCTTAGGGAACTTCCCAGGGTGCCTCTGAGAGGCGAGGGATCCTGTGGAGGTGGCGGGGCCCCTCGGGACTCCGCTGGGTCTGGCGCAACGGAAGAGGGCCTCACCTCGAGGGGAGGCAGGCACCTCAGGCTTCCTCTGCGTTTCGGACTCCGACCGCAGGGTCCCTGCAGAGTTGGGACAGGAGAGTCAGGCCTCGTCTTGTCTGAGGAAGGGAACCCCGCTGGCCTCTCGAGTTGCTCAGGGGGTCTCAGGCCCCTCGTCGAGCTGTGTGTGGAACCCGCGGGTCTTTGCGGACGATGCACGGGGGTGGCAGTGCCCCTTCGTGTTGTGCCTTCACCCACAGGGTTGCCTTCGAAGAGGGGTCCGGGCCTCGGGTCCTTCTCAAGAGCGGACCGGGGAATCGGGGGCGTTCGGCCTGTGGCCCCACCCACGTGGCTCGTCTCGAATTTCCTCGTGAGACCGGCCTCATCCTGAGGTGCGCCGGGAAGGCCGGGAACCCCTTCCAGACCACGCAGGGGAATCGCCTCTCCTGTCGCGATCAGGAGGGGAGAAGGGGCTCAGAGGAAGCGGTGCCGGGACCCTCGGTGTTCCCCTCGGGGGAACCCGGCGTGTCGGGGGACTTTTGGGGGTCGCAGGAAGGCTGTCAGGGACCGTCTCGCCCTTCAGGGCGGAACAGGGGACTTCCCTTGAGACGCCGTCGCGGGCAAGGGCCTCATCTTGCCAAGCGGTGGGAACCACGTGGTTTTTCTCGAGTTGCGGCGGCATTCTCGAGTTACGACGGGGATCTCAGCCTTCCCCTTGGGTTGGCCCTGGGAAGCCCAATCTTCCCCTCGGGTTGCGAGGGAAAGCTGGGGGTGGCGCTCGAGTCACTGCAGGGCCTAAGAGACCTCACCTAAGCGTGTGTCCGGGACCTAATTTTCCTCTCCAGGGAAGGCAGGGATCTCGGGGTTGCATTCCAGGCTCCCCCGGGGAGTCAGGCCTCGTCTCGAGGGGAAGCCAAGGACTCCGCTCTCCTCTCGAGTCGCGACGCGGGTCTCTTGGAGCCCCCTGAGCGGCCTCAAGGGAGTCCAGCCTCCTCTTCCGTTTGGAGAGAGGACCCGGGATTGCTCTCCAGGCCATGCAGGAAAAGAAGGCCCTCAGCTCGCGAGGACGGGGGCGTCTCAGGGGTTTCCTCGAGCTGCGGCGCCCGTGGGGGTTTTCTCCCGAGGCACGACGAGGATCTCAGGGAGCCTCTCGTGCGGCGCCAGGGAAGTCAGGTCTCCATGCGCGTGGCGAGGGGGAGCGCGTCCTGGCTCTCGAGTCACGGGAGGGGACTAGGGCCTCGAGACGCGTTGAAGAAGGACTCTCGAGGTCTTTGTCGGGGGGCGGCGGGAAACCCTCGTGTCCCTCGCCTTCTGCCGGGGACCTTAGGGAACTTCCCAGGGTGCCTCTGAGAGGCGAGGGATCCTGTGGAGGTGGCGGGGCCCCTCGGGACTCCGCTGGGTCTGGCGCAACGGAAGAGGGCCTCACCTCGAGGGGAGGCAGGCACCTCAGGCTTCCTCTGCGTTTCGGACTCCGACCGCAGGGTCCCTGCAGAGTTGGGACAGGAGAGTCAGGCCTCGTCTTGTCTGAGGAAGGGAACCCCGCTGGCCTCTCGAGTTGCTCAGGGGGTCTCAGGCCCCTCGTCGAGCTGTGTGTGGAACCCGCGGGTCTTTGCGGACGATGCACGGGGGTGGCAGTGCCCCTTCGTGTTGTGCCTTCACCCACAGGGTTGCCTTCGAAGAGGGGTCCGGGCCTCGGGTCCTTCTCAAGAGCGGACCGGGGAATCGGGGGCGTTCGGCCTGTGGCCCCACCCACGTGGCTCGTCTCGAATTTCCTCGTGAGACCGGCCTCATCCTGAGGTGCGCCGGGAAGGCCGGGAACCCCTTCCAGACCACGCAGGGGAATCGCCTCTCCTGTCGCGATCAGGAGGGGAGAAGGGGCTCAGAGGAAGCGGTGCCGGGACCCTCGGTGTTCCCCTCGGGGGAACCCGGCGTGTCGGGGGACTTTTGGGGGTCGCAGGAAGGCTGTCAGGGACCGTCTCGCCCTTCAGGGCGGAACAGGGGACTTCCCTTGAGACGCCGTCGCGGGCAAGGGCCTCATCTTGCCAAGCGGTGGGAACCACGTGGTTTTTCTCGAGTTGCGGCGGCATTCTCGAGTTACGACGGGGATCTCAGCCTTCCCCTTGGGTTGGCCCTGGGAAGCCCAATCTTCCCCTCGGGTTGCGAGGGAAAGCTGGGGGTGGCGCTCGAGTCACTGCAGGGCCTAAGAGACCTCACCTAAGCGTGTGTCCGGGACCTAATTTTCCTCTCCAGGGAAGGCAGGGATCTCGGGGTTGCATTCCAGGCTCCCCCGGGGAGTCAGGCCTCGTCTCGAGGGGAAGCCAAGGACTCCGCTCTCCTCTCGAGTCGCGACGCGGGTCTCTTGGAGCCCCCTGAGCGGCCTCAAGGGAGTCCAGCCTCCTCTTCCGTTTGGAGAGAGGACCCGGGATTGCTCTCCAGGCCATGCAGGAAAAGAAGGCCCTCAGCTCGCGAGGACGGGGGCGTCTCAGGGGTTTCCTCGAGCTGCGGCGCCCGTGGGGGTTTTCTCCCGAGGCACGACGAGGATCTCAGGGAGCCTCTCGTGCGGCGCCAGGGAAGTCAGGTCTCCATGCGCGTAGCGAGGGGGAGCGCGTCCTGGCTCTCGAGTCACGGGAGGGGACTAGGGCCTCGAGACGCGTTGAAGAAGGACTCTCGAGGTCTTTGTCGGGGGGCGGCGGGAAACCCTCGTGTCCCTCGCCTTCTGCCGGGGACCTTAGGGAACTTCCCAGGGTGCCTCTGAGAGGCGAGGGATCCTGTGGAGGTGGCGGGGCCCCTCGGGACTCCGCTGGGTCTGGCGCAACGGAAGAGGGCCTCACCTCGAGGGGAGGCAGGCACCTCAGGCTTCCTCTGCGTTTCGGACTCCGACCGCAGGGTCCCTGCAGAGTTGGGACAGGAGAGTCAGGCCTCGTCTTGTCTGAGGAAGGGAACCCCGCTGGCCTCTCGAGTTGCTCAGGGGGTCTCAGGCCCCTCGTCGAGCTGTGTGTGGAACCCGCGGGTCTTTGCGGACGATGCACGGGGGTGGCAGTGCCCCTTCGTGTTGTGCCTTCACCCACAGGGTTGCCTTCGAAGAGGGGTCCGGGCCTCGGGTCCTTCTCAAGAGCGGACCGGGGAATCGGGGGCGTTCGGCCTGTGGCCCCACCCACGTGGCTCGTCTCGAATTTCCTCGTGAGACCGGCCTCATCCTGAGGTGCGCCGGGAAGGCCGGGAACCCCTTCCAGACCACGCAGGGGAATCGCCTCTCCTGTCGCGATCAGGAGGGGAGAAGGGGCTCAGAGGAAGCGGTGCCGGGACCCTCGGTGTTCCCCTCGGGGGAACCCGGCGTGTCGGGGGACTTTTGGGGGTCGCAGGAAGGCTGTCAGGGACCGTCTCGCCCTTCAGGGCGGAACAGGGGACTTCCCTTGAGACGCCGTCGCGGGCAAGGGCCTCATCTTGCCAAGCGGTGGGAACCACGTGGTTTTTCTCGAGTTGCGGCGGCATTCTCGAGTTACGACGGGGATCTCAGCCTTCCCCTTGGGTTGGCCCTGGGAAGCCCAATCTTCCCCTCGGGTTGCGAGGGAAAGCTGGGGGTGGCGCTCGAGTCACTGCAGGGCCTAAGAGACCTCACCTAAGCGTGTGTCCGGGACCTAATTTTCCTCTCCAGGGAAGGCAGGGATCTCGGGGTTGCATTCCAGGCTCCCCCGGGGAGTCAGGCCTCGTCTCGAGGGGAAGCCAAGGACTCCGCTCTCCTCTCGAGTCGCGACGCGGGTCTCTTGGAGCCCCCTGAGCGGCCTCAAGGGAGTCCAGCCTCCTCTTCCGTTTGGAGAGAGGACCCGGGATTGCTCTCCAGGCCATGCAGGAAAAGAAGGCCCTCAGCTCGCGAGGACGGGGGCGTCTCAGGGGTTTCCTCGAGCTGCGGCGCCCGTGGGGGTTTTCTCCCGAGGCACGACGAGGATCTCAGGGAGCCTCTCGTGCGGCGCCAGGGAAGTCAGGTCTCCATGCGCGTGGCGAGGGGGAGCGCGTCCTGGCTCTCGAGTCACGGGAGGGGACTAGGGCCTCGAGACGCGTTGAAGAAGGACTCTCGAGGTCTTTGTCGGGGGGCGGCGGGAAACCCTCGTGTCCCTCGCCTTCTGCCGGGGACCTTAGGGAACTTCCCAGGGTGCCTCTGAGAGGCGAGGGATCCTGTGGAGGTGGCGGGGCCCCTCGGGACTCCGCTGGGTCTGGCGCAACGGAAGAGGGCCTCACCTCGAGGGGAGGCAGGCACCTCAGGCTTCCTCTGCGTTTCGGACTCCGACCGCAGGGTCCCTGCAGAGTTGGGACAGGAGAGTCAGGCCTCGTCTTGTCTGAGGAAGGGAACCCCGCTGGCCTCTCGAGTTGCTCAGGGGGTCTCAGGCCCCTCGTCGAGCTGTGTGTGGAACCCGCGGGTCTTTGCGGACGATGCACGGGGGTGGCAGTGCCCCTTCGTGTTGTGCCTTCACCCACAGGGTTGCCTTCGAAGAGGGGTCCGGGCCTCGGGTCCTTCTCAAGAGCGGACCGGGGAATCGGGGGCGTTCGGCCTGTGGCCCCACCCACGTGGCTCGTCTCGAATTTCCTCGTGAGACCGGCCTCATCCTGAGGTGCGCCGGGAAGGCCGGGAACCCCTTCCAGACCACGCAGGGGAATCGCCTCTCCTGTCGCGATCAGGAGGGGAGAAGGGGCTCAGAGGAAGCGGTGCCGGGACCCTCGGTGTTCCCCTCGGGGGAACCCGGCGTGTCGGGGGACTTTTGGGGGTCGCAGGAAGGCTGTCAGGGACCGTCTCGCCCTTCAGGGCGGAACAGGGGACTTCCCTTGAGACGCCGTCGCGGGCAAGGGCCTCATCTTGCCAAGCGGTGGGAACCACGTGGTTTTTCTCGAGTTGCGGCGGCATTCTCGAGTTACGACGGGGATCTCAGCCTTCCCCTTGGGTTGGCCCTGGGAAGCCCAATCTTCCCCTCGGGTTGCGAGGGAAAGCTGGGGGTGGCGCTCGAGTCACTGCAGGGCCTAAGAGACCTCACCTAAGCGTGTGTCCGGGACCTAATTTTCCTCTCCAGGGAAGGCAGGGATCTCGGGGTTGCATTCCAGGCTCCCCCGGGGAGTCAGGCCTCGTCTCGAGGGGAAGCCAAGGACTCCGCTCTCCTCTCGAGTCGCGACGCGGGTCTCTTGGAGCCCCCTGAGCGGCCTCAAGGGAGTCCAGCCTCCTCTTCCGTTTGGAGAGAGGACCCGGGATTGCTCTCCAGGCCATGCAGGAAAAGAAGGCCCTCAGCTCGCGAGGACGGGGGCGTCTCAGGGGTTTCCTCGAGCTGCGGCGCCCGTGGGGGTTTTCTCCCGAGGCACGACGAGGATCTCAGGGAGCCTCTCGTGCGGCGCCAGGGAAGTCAGGTCTCCATGCGCGTGGCGAGGGGGAGCGCGTCCTGGCTCTCGAGTCACGGGAGGGGACTAGGGCCTCGAGACGCGTTGAAGAAGGACTCTCGAGGTCTTTGTCGGGGGGCGGCGGGAAACCCTCGTGTCCCTCGCCTTCTGCCGGGGACCTTAGGGAACTTCCCAGGGTGCCTCTGAGAGGCGAGGGATCCTGTGGAGGTGGCGGGGCCCCTCGGGACTCCGCTGGGTCTGGCGCAACGGAAGAGGGCCTCACCTCGAGGGGAGGCAGGCACCTCAGGCTTCCTCTGCGTTTCGGACTCCGACCGCAGGGTCCCTGCAGAGTTGGGACAGGAGAGTCAGGCCTCGTCTTGTCTGAGGAAGGGAACCCCGCTGGCCTCACGAGTTGCTCGGGGGGTCTCAGGCCCCTCGTCGAGCTGTGTGTGGAACCCGCGGGTCTTTGCGGACGATGCACGGGGGTGGCAGTGCCCCTTCGTGTTGTGCCTTCACCCACAGGGTTGCCTTCGAAGAGGGGTCCGGGCCTCGGGTCCTTCTCAAGAGCGGACCGGGGAATCGGGGGCGTTCGGCCTGTGGCCCCACCCACGTGGCTCGTCTCGAATTTCCTCGTGAGACCGGCCTCATCCGGAGGTGCGCCGGGAAGGCCGGGAACCCCTTCCAGACCACGCAGGGGAATCGCCTCTCCTGTCGCGATCAGGAGGGGAGAAGGGGCTCAGAGGAAGCGGTGCCGGGACCCTCGGTGTTCCCCTCGGGGGAACCCGGCGTGTCGGGGGACTTTTGGGGGTCGCAGGAAGGCTGTCAGGGACCGTCTCGCCCTTCAGGGCGGAACAGGGGACTTCCCTTGAGACGCCGTCGCGGGCAAGGGCCTCATCTTGCCAAGCGGTGGGAACCACGTGGTTTTTCTCGAGTTGCGGCGGCATTCTCGAGTTACGACGGGGATCTCAGCCTTCCCCTTGGGTTGGCCCTGGGAAGCCCAATCTTCCCCTCGGGTTGCGAGGGAAAGCTGGGGGTGGCGCTCGAGTCACTGCAGGGCCTAAGAGACCTCACCTAAGCGTGTGTCCGGGACCTAATTTTCCTCTCCAGGGAAGGCAGGGATCTCGGGGTTGCATTCCAGGCTCCCCCGGGGAGTCAGGCCTCGTCTCGAGGGGAAGCCAAGGACTCCGCTCTCCTCTCGAGTCGCGACGCGGGTCTCTTGGAGCCCCCTGAGCGGCCTCAAGGGAGTCCAGCCTCCTCTTCCGTTTGGAGAGAGGACCCGGGATTGCTCTCCAGGCCATGCAGGAAAAGAAGGCCCTCAGCTCGCGAGGACGGGGGCGTCTCAGGGGTTTCCTCGAGCTGCGGCGCCCGTGGGGGTTTTCTCCCGAGGCACGACGAGGATCTCAGGGAGCCTCTCGTGCGGCGCCAGGGAAGTCAGGTCTCCATGCGCGTGGCGAGGGGGAGCGCGTCCTGGCTCTCGAGTCACGGGAGGGGACTAGGGCCTCGAGACGCGTTGAAGAAGGACTCTCGAGGTCTTTGTCGGGGGGCGGCGGGAAACCCTCGTGTCCCTCGCCTTCTGCCGGGGACCTTAGGGAACTTCCCAGGGTGCCTCTGAGAGGCGAGGGATCCTGTGGAGGTGGCGGGGCCCCTCGGGACTCCGCTGGGTCTGGCGCAACGGAAGAGGGCCTCACCTCGAGGGGAGGCAGGCACCTCAGGCTTCCTCTGCGTTTCGGACTCCGACCGCAGGGTCCCTGCAGAGTTGGGACAGGAGAGTCAGGCCTCGTCTTGTCTGAGGAAGGGAACCCCGCTGGCCTCTCGAGTTGCTCAGGGGGTCTCAGGCCCCTCGTCGAGCTGTGTGTGGAACCCGCGGGTCTTTGCGGACGATGCACGGGGGTGGCAGTGCCCCTTCGTGTTGTGCCTTCACCCACAGGGTTGCCTTCGAAGAGGGGTCCGGGCCTCGGGTCCTTCTCAAGAGCGGACCGGGGAATCGGGGGCGTTCGGCCTGTGGCCCCACCCACGTGGCTCGTCTCGAATTTCCTCGTGAGACCGGCCTCATCCTGAGGTGCGCCGGGAAGGCCGGGAACCCCTTCCAGACCACGCAGGGGAATCGCCTCTCCTGTCGCGATCAGGAGGGGAGAAGGGGCTCAGAGGAAGCGGTGCCGGGACCCTCGGTGTTCCCCTCGGGGGAACCCGGCGTGTCGGGGGACTTTTGGGGGTCGCAGGAAGGCTGTCAGGGACCGTCTCGCCCTTCAGGGCGGAACAGGGGACTTCCCTTGAGACGCCGTCGCGGGCAAGGGCCTCATCTTGCCAAGCGGTGGGAACCACGTGGTTTTTCTCGAGTTGCGGCGGCATTCTCGAGTTACGACGGGGATCTCAGCCTTCCCCTTGGGTTGGCCCTGGGAAGCCCAATCTTCCCCTCGGGTTGCGAGGGAAAGCTGGGGGTGGCGCTCGAGTCACTGCAGGGCCTAAGAGACCTCACCTAAGCGTGTGTCCGGGACCTAATTTTCCTCTCCAGGGAAGGCAGGGATCTCGGGGTTGCATTCCAGGCTCCCCCGGGGAGTCAGGCCTCGTCTCGAGGGGAAGCCAAGGACTCCGCTCTCCTCTCGAGTCGCGACGCGGGTCTCTTGGAGCCCCCTGAGCGGCCTCAAGGGAGTCCAGCCTCCTCTTCCGTTTGGAGAGAGGACCCGGGATTGCTCTCCAGGCCATGCAGGAAAAGAAGGCTCTCAGCTCGCGAGGACGGGGGCGTCTCAGGGGTTTCCTCGAGCTGCGGCGCCCGTGGGGGTTTTCTCCCGAGGCACGACGAGGATCTCAGGGAGCCTCTCGTGCGGCGCCAGGGAAGTCAGGTCTCCATGCGCGTGGCGAGGGGGAGCGCGTCCTGGCTCTCGAGTCACGGGAGGGGACTAGGGCCTCGAGACGCGTTGAAGAAGGACTCTCGAGGTCTTTGTCGGGGGGTGGCGGGAAACCCTCGTGTCCCTCGCCTTCTGCCGGGGACCTTAGGGAACTTCCCAGGGTGCCTCTGAGAGGCGAGGGATCCTGTGGAGGTGGCGGGGCCCCTCGGGACTCCGCTGGGTCTGGCGCAACGGAAGAGGGCCTCACCTCGAGGGGAGGCAGGCACCTCAGGCTTCCTCTGCGTTTCGGACTCCGACCGCAGGGTCCCTGCAGAGTTGGGACAGGAGAGTCAGGCCTCGTCTTGTCTGAGGAAGGGAACCCCGCTGGCCTCACGAGTTGCTCGGGGGGTCTCAGGCCCCTCGTCGAGCTGTGTGTGGAACCCGCGGGTCTTTGCGGACGATGCACGGGGGTGGCAGTGCCCCTTCGTGTTGTGCCTTCACCCACAGGGTTGCCTTCGAAGAGGGGTCCGGGCCTCGGGTCCTTCTCAAGAGCGGACCGGGGAATCGGGGGCGTTCGGCCTGTGGCCCCACCCACGTGGCTCGTCTCGAATTTCCTCGTGAGACCGGCCTCATCCTGAGGTGCGCCGGGAAGGCCGGGAACCCCTTCCAGACCACGCAGGGGAATCGCCTCTCCTGTCGCGATCAGGAGGGGAGAAGGGGCTCAGAGGAAGCGGTGCCGGGACCCTCGGTGTTCCCCTCGGGGGAACCCGGCGTGTCGGGGGACTTTTGGGGGTCGCAGGAAGGCTGTCAGGGACCGTCTCGCCCTTCAGGGCGGAACAGGGGACTTCCCTTGAGACGCCGTCGCGGGCAAGGGCCTCCTCTTGCCAAGCGGTGGGAACCACGTGGTTTTTCTCGAGTTGCGGCGGCATTCTCGAGTTACGACGGGGATCTCAGCCTTCCCCTTGGGTTGGCCCTGGGAAGCCCAATCTTCCCCTCGGGTTGCGAGGGAAAGCTGGGGGTGGCGCTCGAGTCACTGCAGGGCCTAAGAGACCTCACCTAAGCGTGTGTCCGGGACCTAATTTTCCTCTCCAGGGAAGGCAGGGATCTCGGGGTTGCATTCCAGGCTCCCCCGGGGAGTCAGGCCTCGTCTCGAGGGGAAGCCAAGGACTCCGCTCTCCTCTCGAGTCGCGACGCGGGTCTCTTGGAGCCCCCTGAGCGGCCTCAAGGGAGTCCAGCCTCCTCTTCCGTTTGGAGAGAGGACCCGGGATTGCTCTCCAGGCCATGCAGGAAAAGAAGGCCCTCAGCTCGCGAGGACGGGGGCGTCTCAGGGGTTTCCTCGAGCTGCGGCGCCCGTGGGGGTTTTCTCCCGAGGCACGACGAGGATCTCAGGGAGCCTCTCGTGCGGCGCCA
This sequence comes from Bubalus kerabau, assembly GCF_029407905.1. NCBI lineage: Eukaryota > Metazoa > Chordata > Mammalia > Artiodactyla > Bovidae > Bubalus > Bubalus kerabau. The sequence goes on from NW_026577882.1 coordinate 5,753,112, forward strand.
GGGAAGTCAGGTCTCCATGCGCGTGGCGAGGGGGAGCGCGTCCTGGCTCTCGAGTCACGGGAGGGGACTAGGGCCTCGAGACGCGTTGAAGAAGGACTCTCGAGGTCTTTGTCGGGGGGCGGCGGGAAACCCTCGTGTCCCTCGCCTTCTGCCGGGGACCTTAGGGAACTTGCCAGGGTGCCTCTGAGAGGCGAGGGATCCTGTGGAGGTGGCGGGGCCCCTCGGGACTCCGCTGGGTCTGGCGCAACGGAAGAGGGCCTCACCTCGAGGGGAGGCAGGCACCTCAGGCTTCCTCTGCGTTTCGGACTCCGACCGCAGGGTCCCTGCAGAGTTGGGACAGGAGAGTCAGGCCTCGTCTTGTCTGAGGAAGGGAACCCCGCTGGCCTCTCGAGTTGCTCAGGGGGTCTCAGGCCCCTCGTCGAGCTGTGTGTGGAACCCGCGGGTCTTTGCGGACGATGCACGGGGGTGGCAGTGCCCCTTCGTGTTGTGCCTTCACCCACAGGGTTGCCTTCGAAGAGGGGTCCGGGCCTCGGGTCCTTCTCAAGAGCGGACCGGGGAATCGGGGGCGTTCGGCCTGTGGCCCCACCCACGTGGCTCGTCTCGAATTTCCTCGTGAGACCGGCCTCATCCTGAGGTGCGCCGGGAAGGCCGGGAACCCCTTCCAGACCACGCAGGGGAATCGCCTCTCCTGTCGCGATCAGGAGGGGAGAAGGGGCTCAGAGGAAGCGGTGCCGGGACCCTCGGTGTTCCCCTCGGGGGAACCCGGCGTGTCGGGGGACTTTTGGGGGTCGCAGGAAGGCTGTCAGGGACCGTCTCGCCCTTCAGGGCGGAACAGGGGACTTCCCTTGAGACGCCGTCGCGGGCAAGGGCCTCATCTTGCCAAGCGGTGGGAACCACGTGGTTTTTCTCGAGTTGCGGCGGCATTCTCGAGTTACGACGGGGATCTCAGCCTTCCCCTTGGGTTGGCCCTGGGAAGCCCAATCTTCCCCTCGGGTTGCGAGGGAAAGCTGGGGGTGGCGCTCGAGTCACTGCAGGGCCTAAGAGACCTCACCTAAGCGTGTGTCCGGGACCTAATTTTCCTCTCCAGGGAAGGCAGGGATCTCGGGGTTGCATTCCAGGCTCCCCCGGGGAGTCAGGCCTCGTCTCGAGGGGAAGCCAAGGACTCCGCTCTCCTCTCGAGTCGCGACGCGGGTCTCTTGGAGCCCCCTGAGCGGCCTCAAGGGAGTCCAGCCTCCTCTTCCGTTTGGAGAGAGGACCCGGGATTGCTCTCCAGGCCATGCAGGAAAAGAAGGCCCTCAGCTCGCGAGGACGGGGGCGTCTCAGGGGTTTCCTCGAGCTGCGGCGCCCGTGGGGGTTTTCTCCCGAGGCACGACGAGGATCTCAGGGAGCCTCTCGTGCGGCGCCAGGGAAGTCAGGTCTCCATGCGCGTGGCGAGGGGGAGCGCGTCCTGGCTCTCGAGTCACGGGAGGGGACTAGGGCCTCGAGACGCGTTGAAGAAGGACTCTCGAGGTCTTTGTCGGGGGGCGGCGGGAAACCCTCGTGTCCCTCGCCTTCTGCCGGGGACCTTAGGGAACTTCCCAGGGTGCCTCTGAGAGGCGAGGGATCCTGTGGAGGTGGCGGGGCCCCTCGGGACTCCGCTGGGTCTGGCGCAACGGAAGAGGGCCTCACCTCGAGGGGAGGCAGGCACCTCAGGCTTCCTCTGCGTTTCGGACTCCGACCGCAGGGTCCCTGCAGAGTTGGGACAGGAGAGTCAGGCCTCGTCTTGTCTGAGGAAGGGAACCCCGCTGGCCTCACGAGTTGCTCAGGGGGTCTCAGGCCCCTCGTCGAGCTGTGTGTGGAACCCGCGGGTCTTTGCGGACGATGCACGGGGGTGGCAGTGCCCCTTCGTGTTGTGCCTTCACCCACAGGGTTGCCTTCGAAGAGGGGTCCGGGCCTCGGGTCCTTCTCAAGAGCGGACCGGGGAATCGGGGGCGTTCGGCCTGTGGCCCCACCCACGTGGCTCGTCTCGAATTTCCTCGTGAGACCGGCCTCATCCTGAGGTGCGCCGGGAAGGCCGGGAACCCCTTCCAGACCACGCAGGGGAATCGCCTCTCCTGTCGCGATCAGGAGGGGAGAAGGGGCTCAGAGGAAGCGGTGCCGGGACCCTCGGTGTTCCCCTCGGGGGAACCCGGCGTGTCGGGGGACTTTTGGGGGTCGCAGGAAGGCTGTCAGGGACCGTCTCGCCCTTCAGGGCGGAACAGGGGACTTCCCTTGAGACGCCGTCGTGGGCAAGGGCCTCATCTTGCCAAGCGGTGGGAACCACGTGGTTTTTCTCGAGTTGCGGCGGCATTCTCGAGTTACGACGGGGATCTCAGCCTTCCCCTTGGGTTGGCCCTGGGAAGCCCAATCTTCCCCTCGGGTTGCGAGGGAAAGCTGGGGGTGGCGCTCGAGTCACTGCAGGGCCTAAGAGACCTCACCTAAGCGTGTGTCCGGGACCTAATTTTCCTCTCCAGGGAAGGCAGGGATCTCGGGGTTGCATTCCAGGCTCCCCCGGGGAGTCAGGCCTCGTCTCGAGGGGAAGCCAAGGACTCCGCTCTCCTCTCGAGTCGCGACGCGGGTCTCTTGGAGCCCCCTGAGCGGCCTCAAGGGAGTCCAGCCTCCTCTTCCGTTTGGAGAGAGGACCCGGGATTGCTCTCCAGGCCATGCAGGAAAAGAAGGCCCTCAGCTCGCGAGGACGGGGGCGTCTCAGGGGTTTCCTCGAGCTGCGGCGCCCGTGGGGGTTTTCTCCCGAGGCACGACGAGGATCTCAGGGAGCCTCTCGTGCGGCGCCAGGGAAGTCAGGTCTCCATGCGCGTGGCGAGGGGGAGCGCGTCCTGGCTCTCGAGTCACGGGAGGGGACTAGGGCCTCGAGACGCGTTGAAGAAGGACTCTCGAGGTCTTTGTCGGGGGGCGGCGGGAAACCCTCGTGTCCCTCGCCTTCTGCCGGGGACCTTAGGGAACTTCCCAGGGTGCCTCTGAGAGGCGAGGGATCCTGTGGAGGTGGCGGGGCCCCTCGGGACTCCGCTGGGTCTGGCGCAACGGAAGAGGGCCTCACCTCGAGGGGAGGCAGGCACCTCAGGCTTCCTCTGCGTTTCGGACTCCGACCGCAGGGTCCCTGCAGAGTTGGGACAGGAGAGTCAGGCCTCGTCCTGTCTGAGGAAGGGAACCCCGCTGGCCTCTCGAGTTGCTCAGGGGGTCTCAGGCCCCTCGTCGAGCTGTGTGTGGAACCCGCGGGTCTTTGCGGACGATGCACGGGGGTGGCAGTGCCCCTTCGTGTTGTGCCTTCACCCACAGGGTTGCCTTCGAAGAGGGGTCCGGGCCTCGGGTCCTTCTCAAGAGCGGACCGGGGAATCGGGGGCGTTCGGCCTGTGGCCCCACCCACGTGGCTCGTCTCGAATTTCCTCGTGAGACCGGCCTCATCCTGAGGTGCGCCGGGAAGGCCGGGAACCCCTTCCAGACCACGCAGGGGAATCGCCTCTCCTGTCGCGATCAGGAGGGGAGAAGGGGCTCAGAGGAAGCGGTGCCGGGACCCTCGGTGTTCCCCTCGGGGGAACCCGGCGTGTCGGGGGACTTTTGGGGGTCGCAGGAAGGCTGTCAGGGACCGTCTCGCCCTTCAGGGCGGAACAGGGGACTTCCCTTGAGACGCCGTCGCGGGCAAGGGCCTCATCTTGCCAAGCGGTGGGAACCACGTGGTTTTTCTCGAGTTGCGGCGGCATTCTCGAGTTACGACGGGGATCTCAGCCTTCCCCTTGGGTTGGCCCTGGGAAGCCCAATCTTCCCCTCGGGTTGCGAGGGAAAGCTGGGGGTGGCGCTCGAGTCACTGCAGGGCCTAAGAGACCTCACCTAAGCGTGTGTCCGGGACCTAATTTTCCTCTCCAGGGAAGGCAGGGATCTCGGGGTTGCATTCCAGGCTCCCCCGGGGAGTCAGGCCTCGTCTCGAGGGGAAGCCAAGGACTCCGCTCTCCTCTCGAGTCGCGACGCGGGTCTCTTGGAGCCCCCTGAGCGGCCTCAAGGGAGTCCAGCCTCCTCTTCCGTTTGGAGAGAGGACCCGGGATTGCTCTCCAGGCCATGCAGGAAAAGAAGGCCCTCAGCTCGCGAGGACGGGGGCGTCTCAGGGGTTTCCTCGAGCTGCGGCGCCCGTGGGGGTTTTCTCCCGAGGCACGACGAGGATCTCAGGGAGCCTCTCGTGCGGCGCCAGGGAAGTCAGGTCTCCATGCGCGTGGCGAGGGGGAGCGCGTCCTGGCTCTCGAGTCACGGGAGGGGACTAGGGCCTCGAGACGCGTTGAAGAAGGACTCTCGAGGTCTTTGTCGGGGGGCGGCGGGAAACCCTCGTGTCCCTCGCCTTCTGCCGGGGACCTTAGGGAACTTCCCAGGGTGCCTCTGAGAGGCGAGGGATCCTGTGGAGGTGGCGGGGCCCCTCGGGACTCCGCTGGGTCTGGCGCAACGGAAGAGGGCCTCACCTCGAGGGGAGGCAGGCACCTCAGGCTTCCTCTGCGTTTCGGACTCCGACCGCAGGGTCCCTGCAGAGTTGGGACAGGAGAGTCAGGCCTCGTCTTGTCTGAGGAAGGGAACCCCGCTGGCCTCTCGAGTTGCTCAGGGGGTCTCAGGCCCCTCGTCGAGCTGTGTGTGGAACCCGCGGGTCTTTGCGGACGATGCACGGGGGTGGCAGTGCCCCTTCGTGTTGTGCCTTCACCCACAGGGTTGCCTTCGAAGAGGGGTCCGGGCCTCGGGTCCTTCTCAAGAGCGGACCGGGGAATCGGGGGCGTTCGGCCTGTGGCCCCACCCACGTGGCTCGTCTCGAATTTCCTCGTGAGACCGGCCTCATCCTGAGGTGCGCCGGGAAGGCCGGGAACCCCTTCCAGACCACGCAGGGGAATCGCCTCTCCTGTCGCGATCAGGAGGGGAGAAGGGGCTCAGAGGAAGCGGTGCCGGGACCCTCGGTGTTCCCCTCGGGGGAACCCGGCGTGTCGGGGGACTTTTGGGGGTCGCAGGAAGGCTGTCAGGGACCGTCTCGCCCTTCAGGGCGGAACAGGGGACTTCCCTTGAGACGCCGTCGCGGGCAAGGGCCTCATCTTGCCAAGCGGTGGGAACCACGTGGTTTTTCTCGAGTTGCGGCGGCATTCTCGAGTTACGACGGGGATCTCAGCCTTCCCCTTGGGTTGGCCCTGGGAAGCCCAATCTTCCCCTCGGGTTGCGAGGGAAAGCTGGGGGTGGCGCTCGAGTCACTGCAGGGCCTAAGAGACCTCACCTAAGCGTGTGTCCGGGACCTAATTTTCCTCTCCAGGGAAGGCAGGGATCTCGGGGTTGCATTCCAGGCTCCCCCGGGGAGTCAGGCCTCGTCTCGAGGGGAAGCCAAGGACTCCGCTCTCCTCTCGAGTCGCGACGCGGGTCTCTTGGAGCCCCCTGAGCGGCCTCAAGGGAGTCCAGCCTCCTCTTCCGTTTGGAGAGAGGACCCGGGATTGCTCTCCAGGCCATGCAGGAAAAGAAGGCCCTCAGCTCGCGAGGACGGGGGCGTCTCAGGGGTTTCCTCGAGCTGCGGCGCCCGTGGGGGTTTTCTCCCGAGGCACGACGAGGATCTCAGGGAGCCTCTCGTGCGGCGCCAGGGAAGTCAGGTCTCCATGCGCGTGGCGAGGGGGAGCGCGTCCTGGCTCTCGAGTCACGGGAGGGGACTAGGGCCTCGAGATGCGTTGAAGAAGGACTCTCGAGGTCTTTGTCGGGGGGCGGCGGGAAACCCTCGTGTCCCTCGCCTTCTGCCGGGGACCTTAGGGAACTTCCCAGGGTGCCTCTGAGAGGCGAGGGATCCTGTGGAGGTGGCGGGGCCCCTCGGGACTCCGCTGGGTCTGGCGCAACGGAAGAGGGCCTCACCTCGAGGGGAGGCAGGCACCTCAGGCTTCCTCTGCGTTTCGGACTCCGACCGCAGGGTCCCTGCAGAGTTGGGACAGGAGAGTCAGGCCTCGTCTTGTCTGAGGAAGGGAACCCCGCTGGCCTCACGAGTTGCTCGGGGGGTCTCAGGCCCCTCGTCGAGCTGTGTGTGGAACCCGCGGGTCTTTGCGGACGATGCACGGGGGTGGCAGTGCCCCTTCGTGTTGTGCCTTCACCCACAGGGTTGCCTTCGAAGAGGGGTCCGGGCCTCGGGTCCTTCTCAAGAGCGGACCGGGGAATCGGGGGCGTTCGGCCTGTGGCCCCACCCACGTGGCTCGTCTCGAATTTCCTCGTGAGACCGGCCTCATCCTGAGGTGCGCCGGGAAGGCCGGGAACCCCTTCCAGACCACGCAGGGGAATCGCCTCTCCTGTCACGATCAGGAGGGGAGAAGTGGCTCAGAGGAAGCGGTGCCGGGACCCTCGGTGTTCCCCTCGGGGGAACCCGGCGTGTCGGGGGACTTTTGGGGGTCGCAGGAAGGCTGTCAGGGACCGTCTCGCCCTTCAGGGCGGAACAGGGGACTTCCCTTGAGACGCCGTCGCGGGCAAGGGCCTCATCTTGCCAAGCGGTGGGAACCACGTGGTTTTTCTCGAGTTGCGGCGGCATTCTCGAGTTACGACGGGGATCTCAGCCTTCCCCTTGGGTTGGCCCTGTGAAGCCCAATCTTCCCCTCGGGTTGCGAGGGAAAGCTGGGGGTGGCGCTCGAGTCACTGCAGGGCCTAAGAGACCTCACCTAAGCGTGTGTCCGGGACCTAATTTTCCTCTCCAGGGAAGGCAGGGATCTCGGGGTTGCATTCCAGGCTCCCCCGGGGAGTCAGGCCTCGTCTCGAGGGGAAGCCAAGGACTCCGCTCTCCTCTCGAGTCGCGACGCGGGTCTCTTGGAGCCCCCTGAGCGGCCTCAAGGGAGTCCAGCCTCCTCTTCCGTTTGGAGAGAGGACCCGGGATTGCTCTCCAGGCCATGCAGGAAAAGAAGGCCCTCAGCTCGCGAGGACGGGGGCGTCTCAGGGGTTTCCTCGAGCTGCGGCGCCCGTGGGGGTTTTCTCCCGAGGCACGACGAGGATCTCAGGGAGCCTCTCGTGCGGCGCCAGGGAAGTCAGGTCTCCATGCGCGTGGCGAGGGGGAGCGCGTCCTGGCTCTCGAGTCACGGGAGGGGACTAGGGCCTCGAGACGCGTTGAAGAAGGACTCTCGAGGTCTTTGTCGGGGGGCGGCGGGAAACCCTCGTGTCCCTCGCCTTCTGCCGGGGACCTTAGGGAACTTGCCAGGGTGCCTCTGAGAGGCGAGGGATCCTGTGGAGGTGGCGGGGCCCCTCGGGACTCCGCTGGGTCTGGCGCAACGGAAGAGGGCCTCACCTCGAGGGGAGGCAGGCACCTCAGGCTTCCTCTGCGTTTCGGACTCCGACCGCAGGGTCCCTGCAGAGTTGGGACAGGAGAGTCAGGCCTCGTCTTGTCTGAGGAAGGGAACCCCGCTGGCCTCTCGAGTTGCTCAGGGGGTCTCAGGCCCCTCGTCGAGCTGTGTGTGGAACCCGCGGGTCTTTGCGGACGATGCACGGGGGTGGCAGTGCCCCTTCGTGTTGTGCCTTCACCCACAGGGTTGCCTTCGAAGAGGGGTCCGGGCCTCGGGTCCTTCTCAAGAGCGGACCGGGGAATCGGGGGCGTTCGGCCTGTGGCCCCACCCACGTGGCTCGTCTCGAATTTCCTCGTGAGACCGGCCTCATCCTGAGGTGCGCCGGGAAGGCCGGGAACCCCTTCCAGACCACGCAGGGGAATCGCCTCTCCTGTCGCGATCAGGAGGGGAGAAGGGGCTCAGAGGAAGCGGTGCCGGGACCCTCGGTGTTCCCCTCGGGGGAACCCGGCGTGTCGGGGGACTTTTGGGGGTCGCAGGAAGGCTGTCAGGGACCGTCTCGCCCTTCAGGGCGGAACAGGGGACTTCCCTTGAGACGCCGTCGCGGGCAAGGGCCTCATCTTGCCAAGCGGTGGGAACCACGTGGTTTTTCTCGAGTTGCGGCGGCATTCTCGAGTTACGACGGGGATCTCAGCCTTCCCCTTGGGTTGGCCCTGGGAAGCCCAATCTTCCCCTCGGGTTGCGAGGGAAAGCTGGGGGTGGCGCTCGAGTCACTGCAGGGCCTAAGAGACCTCACCTAAGCGTGTGTCTGGGACCTAATTTTCCTCTCCAGGGAAGGCAGGGATCTCGGGGTTGCATTCCAGGCTCCCCCGGGGAGTCAGGCCTCGTCTCGAGGGGAAGCCAAGGACTCCGCTCTCCTCTCGAGTCGCGACGCGGGTCTCTTGGAGCCCCCTGAGCGGCCTCAAGGGAGTCCAGCCTCCTCTTCCGTTTGGAGAGAGGACCCGGGATTGCTCTCCAGGCCATGCAGGAAAAGAAGGCCCTCAGCTCGCGAGGACGGGGGCGTCTCAGGGGTTTCCTCGAGCTGCGGCGCCCGTGGGGGTTTTCTCCCGAGGCACGACGAGGATCTCAGGGAGCCTCTCGTGCGGCGCCAGGGAAGTCAGGTCTCCATGCGCGTGGCGAGGGGGAGCGCGTCCTGGCTCTCGAGTCACGGGAGGGGACTAGGGCCTCGAGACGCGTTGAAGAAGGACTCTCGAGGTCTTTGTCGGGGGGCGGCGGGAAACCCTCGTGTCCCTCGCCTTCTGCCGGGGACCTTAGGGAACTTCCCAGGGTGCCTCTGAGAGGCGAGGGATCCTGTGGAGGTGGCGGGGCCCCTCGGGACTCCGCTGGGTCTGGCGCAACGGAAGAGGGCCTCACCTCGAGGGGAGGCAGGCACCTCAGGCTTCCTCTGCGTTTCGGACTCCGACCGCAGGGTCCCTGCAGAGTTGGGACAGGAGAGTCAGGCCTCGTCTTGTCTGAGGAAGGGAACCCCGCTGGCCTCTCGAGTTGCTCAGGGGGTCTCAGGCCCCTCGTCGAGCTGTGTGTGGAACCCGCGGGTCTTTGCGGACGATGCACGGGGGTGGCAGTGCCCCTTCGTGTTGTGCCTTCACCCACAGGGTTGCCTTCGAAGAGGGGTCCGGGCCTCGGGTCCTTCTCAAGAGCGGACCGGGGAATCGGGGGCGTTCGGCCTGTGGCCCCACCCACGTGGCTCGTCTCGAATTTCCTCGTGAGACCGGCCTCATCCTGAGGTGCGCCGGGAAGGCCGGGAACCCCTTCCAGACCACGCAGGGGAATCGCCTCTCCTGTCACGATCAGGAGGGGAGAAGGGGCTCAGAGGAAGCGGTGCCGGGACCCTCGGTGTTCCCCTCGGGGGAACCCGGCGTGTCGGGGGACTTTTGGGGGTCGCAGGAAGGCTGTCAGGGACCGTCTCGCCCTTCAGGGCGGAACAGGGGACTTCCCTGAGACGCCGTCGCGGGCAAGGGCCTCATCTTGCCAAGCGGTGGGAACCACGTGGTTTTTCTCGAGTTGCGGCGGCATTCTCGAGTTACGACGGGGATCTCAGCCTTCCCCTTGGGTTGGCCCTGGGAAGCCCAATCTTCCCCTCGGGTTGCGAGGGAAAGCTGGGGGTGGCGCTCGAGTCACTGCAGGGCCTAAGAGACCACACCTAAGCGTGTGTCCGGGACCTAATTTTCCTCTCCAGGGAAGGCAGGGATCTCGGGGTTGCATTCCAGGCTCCCCCGGGGAGTCAGGCCTCGTCTCGAGGGGAAGCCAAGGACTCCGCTCTCCTCTCGAGTCGCGACGCGGGTCTCTTGGAGCCCCCTGAGCGGCCTCAAGGGAGTCCAGCCTCCTCTTCCGTTTGGAGAGAGGACCCGGGATTGCTCTCCAGGCCATGCAGGAAAAGAAGGCCCTCAGCTCGCGAGGACGGGGGCGTCTCAGGGGTTTCCTCGAGCTGCGGCGCCCGTGGGGGTTTTCTCCCGAGGCACGACGAGGATCTCAGGGAGCCTCTCGTGCAGCGCCAGGGAAGTCAGGTCTCCATGCGCGTGGCGAGGGGGAGCGCGTCCTGGCTCTCGAGTCACGGGAGGGGACTAGGGCCTCGAGACGCGTTGAAGAAGGACTCTCGAGGTCTTTGTCGGGGGGCGGCGGGAAACCCTCGTGTCCCTCGCCTTCTGCCGGGGACCTTAGGGAACTTCCCAGGGTGCCTCTGAGAGGCGAGGGATCCTGTGGAGGTGGCGGGGCCCCTCGGGACTCCGCTGGGTCTGGCGCAACGGAAGAGGGCCTCACCTCGAGGGGAGGCAGGCACCTCAGGCTTCCTCTGCGTTTCGGACTCCGACCGCAGGGTCCCTGCAGAGTTGGGACAGGAGAGTCAGGCCTCGTCTTGTCTGAGGAAGGGAACCCCGCTGGCCTCTCGAGTTGCTCAGGGGGTCTCAGGCCCCTCGTCGAGCTGTGTGTGGAACCCGCGGGTCTTTGCGGACGATGCACGGGGGTGGCAGTGCCCCTTCGTGTTGTGCCTTCACCCACAGGGTTGCCTTCGAAGAGGGGTCCGGGCCTCGGGTCCTTCTCAAGAGCGGACCGGGGAATCGGGGGCGTTCGGCCTGTGGCCCCACCCACGTGGCTCGTCTCGAATTTCCTCGTGAGACCGGCCTCATCCGGAGGTGCGCCGGGAAGGCCGGGAACCCCTTCCAGACCACGCAGGGGAATCGCCTCTCCTGTCACGATCAGGAGGGGAGAAGGGGCTCAGAGGAAGCGGTGCCGGGACCCTCGGTGTTCCCCTCGGGGGAACCCGGCGTGTCGGGGGACTTTTGGGGGTCGCAGGAAGGCTGTCAGGGACCGTCTCGCCCTTCAGGGCGGAACAGGGGACTTCCCTGAGACGCCGTCGCGGGCAAGGGCCTCATCTTGCCAAGCGGTGGGAACCACGTGGTTTTTCTCGAGTTGCGGCGGCATTCTCGAGTTACGACGGGGATCTCAGCCTTCCCCTTGGGTTGGCCCTGGGAAGCCCAATCTTCCCCTCGGGTTGCGAGGGAAAGCTGGGGGTGGCGCTCGAGTCACTGCAGGGCCTAAGAGACCACACCTAAGCGTGTGTCCGGGACCTAATTTTCCTCTCCAGGGAAGGCAGGGATCTCGGGGTTGCATTCCAGGCTCCCCCGGGGAGTCAGGCCTCGTCTCGAGGGGAAGCCAAGGACTCCGCTCTCCTCTCGAGTCGCGACGCGGGTCTCTTGGAGCCCCCTGAGCGGCCTCAAGGGAGTCCAGCCTCCTCTTCCGTTTGGAGAGAGGACCCGGGATTGCTCTCCAGGCCATGCAGGAAAAGAAGGCCCTCAGCTCGCGAGGACGGGGGCGTCTCAGGGGTTTCCTCGAGCTGCGGCGCCCGTGGGGGTTTTCTCCCGAGGCACGACGAGGATCTCAGGGAGCCTCTCGTGCGGCGCCAGGGAAGTCAGGTCTCCATGCGCGTGGCGAGGGGGAGCGCGTCCTGGCTCTCGAGTCACGGGAGGGGACTAGGGCCTCGAGACGCGTTGAAGAAGGACTCTCGAGGTCTTTGTCGGGGGGCGGCGGGAAACCCTCGTGTCCCTCGCCTTCTGCCGGGGACCTTAGGGAACTTCCCAGGGTGCCTCTGAGAGGCGAGGGATCCTGTGGAGGTGGCGGGGCCCCTCGGGACTCCGCTGGGTCTGGCGCAACGGAAGAGGGCCTCACCTCGAGGGGAGGCAGGCACCTCAGGCTTCCTCTGCGTTTCGGACTCCGACCGCAGGGTCCCTGCAGAGTTGGGACAGGAGAGTCAGGCCTCGTCTTGTCTGAGGAAGGGAACCCCGCTGGCCTCTCGAGTTGCTCAGGGGGTCTCAGGCCCCTCGTCGAGCTGTGTGTGGAACCCGCGGGTCTTTGCGGACGATGCACGGGGGTGGCAGTGCCCCTTCGTGTTGTGCCTTCACCCACAGGGTTGCCTTCGAAGAGGGGTCCGGGCCTCGGGTCCTTCTCAAGAGCGGACCGGGGAATCGGGGGCGTTCGGCCTGTGGCCCCACCCACGTGGCTCGTCTCGAATTTCCTCGTGAGACCGGCCTCATCCTGAGGTGCGCCGGGAAGGCCGGGAACCCCTTCCAGACCACGCAGGGGAATCGCCTCTCCTGTCGCGATCAGGAGGGGAGAAGGGGCTCAGAGGAAGCGGTGCCGGGACCCTCGGTGTTCCCCTCGGGGGAACCCGGCGTGTCGGGGGACTTTTGGGGGTCGCAGGAAGGCTGTCAGGGACCGTCTCGCCCTTCAGGGCGGAACAGGGGACTTCCCTTGAGACGCCGTCGCGGGCAAGGGCCTCATCTTGCCAAGCGGTGGGAACCACGTGGTTTTTCTCGAGTTGCGGCGGCATTCTCGAGTTACGACGGGGATCTCAGCCTTCCCCTTGGGTTGGCCCTGGGAAGCCCAATCTTCCCCTCGGGTTGCGAGGGAAAGCTGGGGGTGGCGCTCGAGTCACTGCAGGGCCTAAGAGACCTCACCTAAGCGTGTGTCCGGGACCTAATTTTCCTCTCCAGGGAAGGCAGGGATCTCGGGGTTGCATTCCAGGCTCCCCCGGGGAGTCAGGCCTCGTCTCGAGGGGAAGCCAAGGACTCCGCTCTCCTCTCGAGTCGCGACGCGGGTCTCTTGGAGCCCCCTGAGCGGCCTCAAGGGAGTCCAGCCTCCTCTTCCGTTTGGAGAGAGGACCCGGGATTGCTCTCCAGGCCATGCAGGAAAAGAAGGCCCTCAGCTCGCGAGGACGGGGGCGTCTCACGGGTTTCCTCGAGCTGCGGCGCCCGTGGGGGTTTTCTCCCGAGGCACGACGAGGATCTCAGGGAGCCTCTCGTGCGGCGCCAGGGAAGTCAGGTCTCCATGCGCGTGGCGAGGGGGAGCGCGTCCTGGCTCTCGAGTCACGGGAGGGGACTAGGGCCTCGAGACGCGTTGAAGAAGGACTCTCGAGGTCTTTGTCGGGGGGCGGCGGGAAACCCTCGTGTCCCTCGCCTTCTGCCGGGGACCTTAGGGAACTTCCCAGGGTGCCTCTGAGAGGCGAGGGATCCTGTGGAGGTGGCGGGGCCCCTCGGGACTCCGCTGGGTCTGGCGCAACGGAAGAGGGCCTCACCTCGAGGGGAGGCAGGCACCTCAGGCTTCCTCTGCGTTTCGGACTCCGACCGCAGGGTCCCTGCAGAGTTGGGACAGGAGAGTCAGGCCTCGTCTTGTCTGAGGAAGGGAACCCCGCTGGCCTCTCGAGTTGCTCAGGGGGTCTCAGGCCCCTCGTCGAGCTGTGTGTGGAACCCGCGGGTCTTTGCGGACGATGCACGGGGGTGGCAGTGCCCCTTCGTGTTGTGCCTTCACCCACAGGGTTGCCTTCGAAGAGGGGTCCTTGCCTCGGGTCCTTCTCAAGAGCGGACCGGGGAATCGGGGGCGTTCGGCCTGTGGCCCCACCCACGTGGCTCGTCTCGAATTTCCTCGTGAGACCGGCCTCATCCTGAGGTGCGCCGGGAAGGCCGGGAACCCCTTCCAGACCACGCAGGGGAATCGCCTCTCCTGTCACGATCAGGAGGGGAGAAGGGGCTCAGAGGAAGCGGTGCCGGGACCCTCGGTGTTCCCCTCGGGGGAACCCGGCGTGTCGGGGGACTTTTGGGGGTCGCAGGAAGGCTGTCAGGGACCGTCTCGCCCTTCAGGGCGGAACAGGGGACTTCCCTGAGACGCCGTCGCGGGCAAGGGCCTCATCTTGCCAAGCGGTGGGAACCACGTGGTTTTTCTCGAGTTGCGGCGGCATTCTCGAGTTACGACGGGGATCTCAGCCTTCCCCTTGGGTTGGCCCTGGGAAGCCCAATCTTCCCCTCGGGTTGCGAGGGAAAGCTGGGGGTGGCGCTCGAGTCACTGCAGGGCCTAAGAGACCACACCTAAGCGTGTGTCCGGGACCTAATTTTCCTCTCCAGGGAAGGCAGGGATCTCGGGGTTGCATTCCAGGCTCCCCCGGGGAGTCAGGCCTCGTCTCGAGGGGAAGCCAAGGACTCCGCTCTCCTCTCGAGTCGCGACGCGGGTCTCTTGGAGCCCCCTGAGCGGCCTCAAGGGAGTCCAGCCTCCTCTTCCGTTTGGAGAGAGGACCCGGGATTGCTCTCCAGGCCATGCAGGAAAAGAAGGCCCTCAGCTCGCGAGGACGGGGGCGTCTCAGGGGTTTCCTCGAGCTGCGGCGCCCGTGGGGGTTTTCTCCCGAGGCACGACGAGGATCTCAGGGAGCCTCTCGTGCGGCGCCAGGGAAGTCAGGTCTCCATGCGCGTGGCGAGGGGGAGCGCGTCCTGGCTCTCGAGTCACGGGAGGGGACTAGGGCCTCGAGACGCGTTGAAGAAGGACTCTCGAGGTCTTTGTCGGGGGGCGGCGGGAAACCCTCGTGTCCCTCGCCTTCTGCCGGGGACCTTAGGGAACTTCCCAGGGTGCCTCTGAGAGGCGAGGGATCCTGTGGAGGTGGCGGGGCCCCTCGGGACTCCGCTGGGTCTGGCGCAACGGAAGAGGGCCTCACCTCGAGGGGAGGCAGGCACCTCAGGCTTCCTCTGCGTTTTGGACTCCGACCGCAGGGTCCCTGCAGAGTTGGGACAGGAGAGTCAGGCCTCGTCTTGTCTGAGGAAGGGAACCCCGCTGGCCTCTCGAGTTGCTCAGGGGGTCTCAGGCCCCTCGTCGAGCTGTGTGTGGAACCCGCGGGTCTTTGCGGACGATGCACGGGGGTGGCAGTGCCCCTTCGTGTTGTGCCTTCACCCACAGGGTTGCCTTCGAAGAGGGGTCCGGGCCTCGGGTCCTTCTCAAGAGCGGACCGGGGAATCGGGGGCGTTCGGCCTGTGGCCCCACCCACGTGGCTCGTCTCGAATTTCCTCGTGAGACCGGCCTCATCCTGAGGTGCGCCGGGAAGGTCGGGAACCCCTTCCAGACCACGCAGGGGAATCGCCTCTCCTGTCGCGATCAGGAGGGGAGAAGGGGCTCAGAGGAAGCGGTGCCGGGACCCTCGGTGTTCCCCTCGGGGGAACCCGGCGTGTCGGGGGACTTTTGGGGGTCGCAGGAAGGCTGTCAGGGACCGTCTCGCCCTTCAGGGCGGAACAGGGGACTTCCCTTGAGACGCCGTCGCGGGCAAGGGCCTCATCTTGCCAAGCGGTGGGAACCACGTGGTTTTTCTCGAGTTGCGGCGGCATTCTCGAGTTACGACGGGGATCTCAGCCTTCCCCTTGGGTTGGCCCTGGGAAGCCCAATCTTCCCCTCGGGTTGCGAGGGAAAGCTGGGGGTGGCGCTCGAGTCACTGCAGGGCCTAAGAGACCTCACCTAAGCGTGTGTCCGGGACCTAATTTTCCTCTCCAGGGAAGGCAGGGATCTCGGGGTTGCATTCCAGGCTCCCCCGGGGAGTCAGGCCTCGTCTCGAGGGGAAGCCAAGGACTCCGCTCTCCTCTCGAGTCGCGACGCGGGTCTCTTGGAGCCCCCTGAGCGGCCTCAAGGGAGTCCAGCCTCCTCTTCCGTTTGGAGAGAGGACCCGGGATTGCTCTCCAGGCCATGCAGGAAAAGAAGGCCCTCAGCTCGCGAGGACGGGGGCGTCTCAGGGGTTTCCTCGAGCTGCGGCGCCCGTGGGGGTTTTCTCCCGAGGCACGACGAGGATCTCAGGGAGCCTCTCGTGCGGCGCCAGGGAAGTCAGGTCTCCATGCGCGTGGCGAGGGGGAGCGCGTCCTGGCTCTCGAGTCACGGGAGGGGACTAGGGCCTCGAGACGCATTGAAGAAGGACTCTCGAGGTCTTTGTCGGGGGGCGGCGGGAAACCCTCGTTTCCCTCGCCTTCTGCCGGGGACCTTAGGGAACTTCCCAGGGTGCCTCTGAGAGGCGAGGGATCCTGTGGAGGTGGCGGGGCCCCTCGGGACTCCGCTGGGTCTGGCGCAACGGAAGAGGGCCTCACCTCGAGGGGAGGCAGGCACCTCAGGCTTCCTCTGCGTTTCGGACTCCGACCGCAGGGTCCCTGCAGAGTTGGGACAGGAGAGTCAGGCCTCGTCTTGTCTGAGGAAGGGAACCCCGCTGGCCTCTCGAGTTGCTCAGGGGGTCTCAGGCCCCTCGTCGAGCTGTGTGTGGAACCCGCGGGTCTTTGCGGACGATGCACGGGGGTGGCAGTGCCCCTTCGTGTTGTGCCTTCACCCACAGGGTTGCCTTCGAAGAGGGGTCCGGGCCTCGGGTCCTTCTCAAGAGCGGACCGGGGAATCGGGGGCGTTCGGCCTGTGGCCCCACCCACGTGGCTCGTCTCGAATTTCCTCGTGAGACCGGCCTCATCCTGAGGTGCGCCGGGAAGGCCGGGAACCCCTTCCAGACCACGCAGGGGAATCGCCTCTCCTGTCGCGATCAGGAGGGGAGAAGGGGCTCAGAGGAAGCGGTGCCGGGACCCTCGGTGTTCCCCTCGGGGGAACCCGGCGTGTCGGGGGACTTTTGGGGGTCGCAGGAAGGCTGTCAGGGACCGTCTCGCCCTTCAGGGCGGAACAGGGGACTTCCCTTGAGACGCCGTCGCGGGCAAGGGCCTCATCTTGCCAAGCGGTGGGAACCACGTGGTTTTTCTCGAGTTGCGGCGGCATTCTCGAGTTACGACGGGGATCTCAGCCTTCCCCTTGGGTTGGCCCTGGGAAGCCCAATCTTCCCCTCGGGTTGCGAGGGAAAGCTGGGGGTGGCGCTCGAGTCACTGCAGGGCCTAAGAGACCTCACCTAAGCGTGTGTCCGGGACCTAATTTTCCTCTCCAGGGAAGGCAGGGATCTCGGGGTTGCATTCCAGGCTCCCCCGGGGAGTCAGGCCTCGTCTCGAGGGGAAGCCAAGGACTCCGCCCTCCTCTCGAGTCCCGACGCGGGTCTCTTGGAGCCCCCTGAGCGGCCTCAAGGGAGTCCAGCCTCCTCTTCCGTTTGGAGAGAGGACCCGGGATTGCTCTCCAGGCCATTCAGGTAAAGAAGGCCCTCAGCTCGCGAGGACGGGGGCGTCTCAGGGGTTTCCTCGAGCTGCGGCGCCCGTGGGGGTTTTCTCCCGAGGCACGACGAGGATCTCAGGGAGCCTCTCGTGCGGCGCCAGGGAAGTCAGGTCTCCATGCGCGTGGCGAGGGGGAGCGCGTCCTGGCTCTCGAGTCACGGGAGGGGACTAGGGCCTCGAGACGCGTTGAAGAAGGACTCTCGAGGTCTTTGTCGGGGGGCGGTGGGAAACCCTCGTGTCCCTCGCCTTCTGCCGGGGACCTTAGGGAACTTCCCAGGGTGCCTCTGAGAGGCGAGGGATCCTGTGGAGGTGGCGGGGCCCCTCGGGACTCCGCTGGCTCTGGCGCAACGGAAGAGGGCCTCACCTCGAGGGGAGGCAGGCACCTCAGGCATCCTCTGCGTTTCGGACTCCGACCGCAGGGTCCCTTCAGAGTTGGGACAGGAGAGTCAGGCCTCGTCTTGTCTGAGGAAGGGAACCCCGCTGGCCTCTCGAGTTGCTCGGGGGGTCTCAGGCCCCTCGTCGAGCTGTGTGTGGAACCCGCGGGTCTTTGCGGACGATGCACGGGGGTGGCAGTGCCCCTTCGTGTTGTGCCTTCACCCACAGGGTTGCCTTCGAAGAGGGGTCCGGGCCTCGGGTCCTTCTCAAGAGCGGACCGGGGAATCGGGGGCGTTCGGCCTGTGGCCCCACCCACGTGGCTCGTCTCGAATTTCCTCGTGAGACCGGCCTCATCCTGAGGTGCGCCGGGAAGGCCGGGAACCCCTTCCAGACCACGCAGGGGAATCGCCTCTCCTGTCGCGATCAGGAGGGGAGAAGGGGCTCAGAGGAAGCGGTGCCGGGACCCTCGGTGTTCCCCTCGGGGGAACCCGGCGTGTCGGGGGACTTTTGGGGGTCGCAGGAAGGCTGTCAGGGACCGTCTCGCCCTTCAGGGCGGAACAGGGGACTTCCCTTGAGACGCCGTCGCGGGCAAGGGCCTCATCTTGCCAAGCGGTGGGAACCACGTGGTTTTTCTCGAGTTGCGGCGGCATTCTCGAGTTACGACGGGGATCTCAGCCTTCCCCTTGGGTTGGCCCTGGGAAGCCCAATCTTCCCCTCGGGTTGCGAGGGAAAGCTGGGGGTGGCGCTCGAGTCACTGCAGGGCCTAAGAGACCTCACCTAAGCGTGTGTCCGGGACCTAATTTTCCTCTCCAGGGAAGGCAGGGATCTCGGGGTTGCATTCCAGGCTCCCCCGGGGAGTCAGGCCTCGTCTCGAGGGGAAGCCAAGGACTCCGCTCTCCTCTCGAGTCGCGACGCGGGTCTCTTGGAGCCCCCTGAGCGGCCTCAAGGGAGTCCAGCCTCCTCTTCCGTTTGGAGAGAGGACCCGGGATTGCTCTCCAGGCCATGCAGGAAAAGAAGGCCCTCAGCTCGCGAGGACGGGGGCGTCTCAGGGGTTTCCTCGAGCTGCGGCGCCCGTGGGGGTTTTCTCCCGAGGCACGACGAGGATCTCAGGGAGCCTCTCGTGCGGCGCCAGGGAAGTCAGGTCTCCATGCGCGTGGCGAGGGGGAGCGCGTCCTGGCTCTCGAGTCACGGGAGGGGACTAGGGCCTCGAGACGCGTTGAAGAAGGACTCTCGAGGTCTTTGTCGGGGGGCGGAGGGAAACCCTCGTTTCCCTCGCCTTCTGCCGGGGACCTTAGGGAACTTCCCAGGGTGCCTCTGAGAGGCGAGGGATCCTGTGGAGGTGGCGGGGCCCCTCGGGACTCCGCTGGGTCTGGCGCAACGGAAGAGGGCCTCACCTCGAGGGGAGGCAGGCACCTCAGGCTTCCTCTGCGTTTCGGACTCCGACCGCAGGGTCCCTGCAGAGTTGGGACAGGAGAGTCAGGCCTCGTCTTGTCTGAGGAAGGGAACCCCGCTGGCCTCTCGAGTTGCTCAGGGGGTCTCAGGCCCCTCGTCGAGCTGTGTGTGGAACCCGCGGGTCTTTGCGGACGATGCACGGGGGTGGCAGTGCCCCTTCGTGTTGTGCCTTCACCCACAGGGTTGCCTTCGAAGAGGGGTCCGGGCCTCGGGTCCTTCTCAAGAGCGGACCGGGGAATCGGGGGCGTTCGGCCTGTGGCCCCACCCACGTGGCTCGTCTCGAATTTCCTCGTGAGACCGGCCTCATCCTGAGGTGCGCCGGTGGCGCGGGAAGGCCGGGAACCCCTTCCAGACCACGCAGGGGAATCGCCTCTCCTGTCGCGATCAGGAGGGGAGAAGGGGCTCAGAGGAAGCGGTGCCGGGACCCTCGGTGTTCCCCTCGGGGGAACCGGCGTGTCGGGGGACTTTTGGGGGTCGCAGGAAGGCTGTCAGGGACCGTCTCGCCCTTCAGGGCGGAACAGGGGACTTCCCTTGAGACGCCGTCGGCGGCAAGGGCCTCATCTTGCCAAGCGGTGGGAACCACGTGGTTTTTCTCGAGTTGCGGCGCATTCTCGAGTTACGACGGGGATCTCAGCCTTCCCCTTGGGTTGGCCCTGGGAAGCCCAATCTTCCCCTCGGGTTGCGAGGGAAGCTGGGGGTGGCGCTCGAGTCACTGCAGGGCCTAAGAGACCTCACCTAAGCGTGTGTCCGGGACCTAATTTTCCTCTCCAGGGAAGGCAGGGATCTCGGGGTTGCATTCCAGGCTCCCCCGGGGAGTCAGGCCTCGTCTCGAGGGGAAGCCAAGGACTCCGCTCTCCTCTCGAGTCGCGACGCGGGTCTCTTGGAGCCCCCTGAGCGGCCTCAAGGGAGTCCAGCCTCCTCTTCCGTTTGAGAGAGGACCCGGATTGCTCTCCAGGCCATGCAGAAAAGAAGGCCCTCAGCTCGCGAGGACGGGGGCGTCTCCGGGGTTTCCTCGAGCTGCGGGCCCGTGGGGGTTTTCTCCCGAGGGCACGACGAGGATCTCAGGGAGCCTCTCGTGCGGCGCCAGGGAAGTCAGGTCTCCATGCGCGTGGCGAGGGGGAGCGCGTCCTGGCTCTCGAGTCACGGGAGGGGACTAGGGCCTCGAGACGGCTTGAAGAAGGACTCTCGAGGTCTTTGTCGGGGGGCGGCGGGAAACCCTCGTGTCCCTCGCCTTCTGCCGGGGACCTTAGGGAACTTCCCAGGGTGCCTCTGAGAGGCGAGGGATCCTGTGGAGGTGGCGGGGCCCCTCGGGACTCCGCTGGGTCTGGCGCAACGGAAGAGGGCCTCACCTCGAGGGAGGCAGGCACCTCAGGCTTCTTCTGCGTTTCGGACTCCGACCGCAGGGTCCCTGCAGAGTTGGGACAGGAGAGTCAGGCCTCGTCTTGTCTGAGGAAGGGAACCCCGCTGGCCTCTCGAGTTGCTCAGGGGGTCTCAGGCCCCTCGTCGAGCTGTGTGTGGAACCCGCGGGTCTTTGCGGACGATGCACGGGGGGTGGCAGTGCCCCTTCGTGTTGTGCCTTCACCCACAGGGTTGCCTTCGAAGAGGGGTCCGGGCCTCGGGTCCTTCTCAAGAGCGGACCGGGGAATCGGGGCGTTCGGCTGTGGCCCCACCCACGTGGCTCGTCTCGAATTTCCTCGTGAGACCGGCCTCATCCTGAGGTGCGCCGGGAAGGCCGGGAACCCCTTCCAGACCACGCAGGGGAATCGCCTCTCCTGTCGCGATCAGGAGGGGAGAAGGGGCTCAGAGGAAGCGGTGCCGGGACCCTCGGTGTTCCCCTCGGGGGAACCCGGCGTGTCGGGGGACTTTTGGGGGTCGCAGGAAGGCTGTCAGGGACCGTCTCGCCCTTCAGGGCGGAACAGGGGACTTCCCTTGAGACGCCGTCGCGGGCAAGGGCCTCATCTTGCCAAGCGGTGGGAACCACGTGGTTTTTCTCGAGTTGCGGCGGCATTCTCGAGTTACGACGGGGATCTCAGCCTTCCCCTTGGGTTGGCCCTGGGAAGCCCAATCTTCCCCTCGGGTTGCGAGGGAAAGCTGGGGGTGGCGCTCGAGTCACTGCAGGGCCTAAGAGACCTCACCTAAGCGTGTGTCCGGGACCTAATTTTCCTCTCCAGGGAAGGCAGGGATCTCGGGGTTGCATTCCAGGCTCCCCCGGGGAGTCAGGCCTCGTCTCGAGGGGAAGCCAAGGACTCCGCTCTCCTCTCGAGTCGCGACGCGGGTCTCTTGGAGCCCCCTGAGCGGCCTCAAGGGAGTCCAGCCTCCTCTTCCGTTTGGAGAGAGGACCCGGGATTGCTCTCCAGGCCATGCAGGAAAAGAAGGCCCTCAGCTCGCGAGGACGGGGGCGTCTCCGGGGTTTCCTCGAGCTGCGGCGCCCGTGGGGGTTTTCTCCCGAGGCACGACGAGGATCTCAGGGAGCCTCTCGTGCGGCGCCAGGGAAGTCAGGTCTCCATGCGCGTGGCGAGGGGGAGCGCGTCCTGGCTCTCGAGTCACGGGAGGGGACTAGGGCCTCGAGACGCGTTGAAGAAGGACTCTCGAGGTCTTTGTCGGGGGGCGGAGGGAAACCCTCGTTTCCCTCGCCTTCTGCCGGGGACCTTAGGGAACTTCCCAGGGTGCCTCTGAGAGGCGAGGGATCCTGTGGAGGTGGCGGGGCCCCTCGGGACTCCGCTGGGTCTGGCGCAACGGAAGAGGGCCTCACCTCGAGGGGAGGCAGGCACCTCAGGCTTCCTCTGCGTTTCGGACTCCGACCGCAGGGTCCCTGCAGAGTTGGGACAGGAGAGTCAGGCCTCGTCTTGTCTGAGGAAGGGAACCCCGCTGGCCTCTCGAGTTGCTCAGGGGGTCTCAGGCCCCTCGTCGAGCTGTGTGTGGAACCCGCGGGTCTTTGCGGACGATGCACGGGGGTGGCAGTGCCCCTTCGTGTTGTGCCTTCACCCACAGGGTTGCCTTCGAAGAGGGGTCCGGGCCTCGGGTCCTTCTCAAGAGCGGACCGGGGAATCGGGGGCGTTCGGCCTGTGGCCCCACCCACGTGGCTCGTCTCGAATTTCCTCGTGAGACCGGCCTCATCCTGAGGTGCGCCGGGAAGGCCGGGAACCCCTTCCAGACCACGCAGGGGAATCGCCTCTCCTGTCGCGATCAGGAGGGGAGAAGGGGCTCAGAGGAAGCGGTGCCGGGACCCTCGGTGTTCCCCTCGGGGGAACCCGGCGTGTCGGGGGACTTTTGGGGGTCGCAGGAAGGCTGTCAGGGACCGTCTCGCCCTTCAGGGCGGAACAGGGGACTTCCCTTGAGACGCCGTCGCGGGCAAGGGCCTCATCTTTCCAAGCGGTGGGAACCACGTGGTTTTTCTCGAGTTGCGGCGGCATTCTCGAGTTACGACGGGGATCTCAGCCTTCCCCTTGGGTTGGCCCTGGGAAGCCCAATCTTCCCCTCGGGTTGCGAGGGAAAGCTGGGGGTGGCGCTCGAGTCACTGCAGGGCCTAAGAGACCTCACCTAAGCGTGTGTCCGGGACCTAATTTTCCTCTCCAGGGAAGGCAGGGATCTCGGGGTTGCATTCCAGGCTCCCCCGGGGAGTCAGGCCTCGTCTCGAGGGGAAGCCAAGGACTCCGCTCTCCTCTCGAGTCGCGACGCGGGTCTCTTGGAGCCCCCTGAGCGGCCTCAAGGGAGTCCAGCCTCCTCTTCCGTTTGGAGAGAGGACCCGGGATTGCTCTCCAGGCCATGCAGGAAAAAAGGCCCTCAGCTCGCGAGGACGGGGGCGTCTCAGGGGTTTCCTCGAGCTGCGGCGCCCGTGGGGGTTTTCTCCCGAGGCACGACGAGGATCTCAGGGAGCCTCTCGTGCGGCGCCAGGGAAGTCAGGTCTCCATGCGCGTGGCGAGGGGGAGCGCGTCCTGGCTCTCGAGTCACGGGAGGGGACTAGGGCCTCGAGACGCGTTGAAGAAGGACTCTCGAGGTCTTTGTCGGGGGGCGGCGGGAAACCCTCGTTTCCCTCGCCTTCTGCCGGGGACATTAGGGAACTTCCCAGGGTGCCTCTGAGAGGCGAGGGATCCTGTGGAGGTGGCGGGGCCCCTCGGGACTCCGCTGGGTCTGGCGCAACGGAAGAGGGCCTCACCTCGAGGGGAGGCAGGCACCTCAGGCTTCCTCTGCGTTTCGGACTCCGACCGCAGGGTCCCTGCAGAGTTGGGACAGGAGAGTCAGGCCTCGTCTTGTCTGAGGAAGGGAACCCCGCTGGCCTCTCGAGTTGCTCAGGGGGTCTCAGGCCCCTCGTCGAGCTGTGTGTGGAACCCGCGGGTCTTTGCGGACGATGCACGGGGGTGGCAGTGCCCCTTCGTGTTGTGCCTTCACCCACAGGGTTGCCTTCGAAGAGGGGTCCGGGCCTCGGGTCCTTCTCAAGAGCGGACCGGGGAATCGGGGGCGTTCGGCCTGTGGCCCCACCCACGTGGCTCGTCTCGAATTTCCTCGTGAGACCGGCCTCATCCTGAGGTGCGCCGGGAAGGCCGGGAACCCCTTCCAGACCACGCAGGGGAATCGCCTCTCCTGTCGCGATCAGGAGGGGAGAAGGGGCTCAGAGGAAGCGGTGCCGGGACCCTCGGTGTTCCCCTCGGGGGAACCCGGCGTGTCGGGGGACTTTTGGGGGTCGCAGGAAGGCTGTCAGAGACCGTCTCGCCCTTCAGGGCGGAACAGGGGACTTCCCTTGAGACGCCGTCGCGGGCAAGGGCCTCATCTTTCCAAGCGGTGGGAACCACGTGGTTTTTCTCGAGTTGCGGCGGCATTCTCGAGTTACGACGGGGATCTCAGCCTTCCCCTTGGGTTGGCCCTGGGAAGCCCAATCTTCCCCTCGGGTTGCGAGGGAAAGCTGGGGGTGGCGCTCGAGTCACTGCAGGGCCTAAGAGACCTCACCTAAGCGTGTGTCCGGGACCTAATTTTCCTCTCCAGGGAAGGCAGGGATCTCGGGGTTGCATTCCAGGCTCCCCCGGGGAGTCAGGCCTCGTCTCGAGGGGAAGCCAAGGACTCCGCTCTCCTCTCGAGTCGCGACGCGGGTCTCTTGGAGCCCCCTGAGCGGCCTCAAGGGAGTCCAGCCTCCTCTTCCGTTTGGAGAGAGGACCCGGGATTGCTCTCCAGGCCATGCAGGAAAAGAAGGCCCTCAGCTCGCGAGGACGGGGGCGTCTCCGGGGTTTCCTCGAGCTGCGGCGCCCGTGGGGGTTTTCTCCCGAGGCACGACGAGGATCTCAGGGAGCCTCTCGTGCGGCGCCAGGGAAGTCAGGTCTCCATGCGCGTGGCGAGGGGGAGCGCGTCCTGGCTCTCGAGTCACGGGAGGGGACTAGGGCCTCGAGACGCGTTGAAGAAGGACTCTCGAGGTCTTTGTCGGGGGGCGGCGGGAAACCCTCGTTTCCCTCGCCTTCTGCCGGGGACCTTAGGGAACTTCCCAGGGTGCCTCTGAGAGGCGAGGGATCCTGTGGAGGTGGCGGGGCCCCTCGGGACTCCGCTGGGTCTGGCGCAACGGAAGAGGGCCTCACCTCGAGGGGAGGCAGGCACCTCAGGCTTCTTCTGCGTTTCGGACTCCGACCGCAGGGTCCCTGCAGAGTTGGGACAGGAGAGTCAGGCCTCGTCTTGTCTGAGGAAGGGAACCCCGCTGGCCTCTCGAGTTGCTCAGGGGGTCTCAGGCCCCTCGTCGAGCTGTGTGTGGAACCCGCGGGTCTTTGCGGACGATGCACGGGGGTGGCAGTGCCCCTTCGTGTTGTGCCTTCACCCACAGGGTTGCCTTCGAAGAGGGGTCCGGGCCTCGGGTCCTTCTCAAGAGCGGACCGGGGAATCGGGGGCGTTCGGCCTGTGGCCCCACCCACGTGGCTCGTCTCGAATTTCCTCGTGAGACCGGCCTCATCCTGAGGTGCGCCGGGAAGGCCGGGAACCCCTTCCAGACCACGCAGGGGAATCGCCTCTCCTGTCGCGATCAGGAGGGGAGAAGGGGCTCAGAGGAAGCGGTGCCGGGACCCTCGGTGTTCCCCTCGGGGGAACCCGGCGTGTCGGGGGACTTTTGGGGGTCGCAGGAAGGCTGTCAGAGACCGTCTCGCCCTTCAGGGCGGAACAGGGGACTTCCCTTGAGACGCCGTCGCGGGCAAGGGCCTCCTCTTGCCAAGCGGTGGGAACCACGTGGTTTTTCTCGAGTTGCGGCGGCATTCTCGAGTTACGACGGGGATCTCAGCCTTCCCCTTGGGTTGGCCCTGGGAAGCCCAATCTTCCCCTCGGGTTGCGAGGGAAAGCTGGGGGTGGCGCTCGAGTCACTGCAGGGCCTAAGAGACCTCACCTAAGCGTGTGTCCGGGACCTAATTTTCCTCTCCAGGGAAGGCAGGGATCTCGGGGTTGCATTCCAGGCTCCCCCGGGGAGTCAGGCCTCGTCTCGAGGGGAAGCCAAGGACTCCGCTCTCCTCTCGAGTCGCGACGCGGGTCTCTTGGAGCCCCCTGAGCGGCCTCAAGGGAGTCCAGCCTCCTCTTCCGTTTGGAGAGAGGATCCGGGATTGCTCTCCAGGCCATGCAGGAAAAGAAGGCCCTCAGCTCGCGAGGACGGGGGCGTCTCAGGGGTTTCCTCGAGCTGCGGCGCCCGTGGGGGTTTTCTCCCGAGGCACGACGAGGATCTCAGGGAGCCTCTCGTGCGGCGCCAGGGAAGTCAGGTCTCCATGCGCGTGGCGAGGGGGAGCGCGTCCTGGCTCTCGAG
The DNA here is from genome assembly GCF_029407905.1 of Bubalus kerabau. Taxonomy (NCBI): domain Eukaryota; kingdom Metazoa; phylum Chordata; class Mammalia; order Artiodactyla; family Bovidae; genus Bubalus; species Bubalus kerabau. The sequence goes on from NW_026577882.1 coordinate 5,778,452, forward strand.
TCACGGGAGGGGACTAGGGCCTCGAGACGCGTTGAAGAAGGACTCTCGAGGTCTTTGTCGGGGGGCGGCGGGAAACCCTCGTTTCCCTCGCCTTCTGCCGGGGACCTTAGGGAACTTCCCAGGGTGCCTCTGAGAGGCGAGGGATCCTGTGGAGGTGGCGGGGCCCCTCGGGACTCCGCTGGGTCTGGCGCAACGGAAGAGGGCCTCACCTCGAGGGGAGGCAGGCACCTCAGGCTTCCTCTGCGTTTCGGACTCCGACCGCAGGGTCCCTGCAGAGTTGGGACAGGAGAGTCAGGCCTCGTCTTGTCTGAGGAAGGGAACCCCGCTGGCCTCTCGAGTTGCTCAGGGGGTCTCAGGCCCCTCGTCGAGCTGTGTGTGGAACCCGCGGGTCTTTGCGGACGATGCACGGGGGTGGCAGTGCCCCTTCGTGTTGTGCCTTCACCCACAGGGTTGCCTTCGAAGAGGGGTCCGGGCCTCGGGTCCTTCTCAAGAGCGGACCGGGGAATCGGGGGCGTTCGGCCTGTGGCCCCACCCACGTGGCTCGTCTCGAATTTCCTCGTGAGACCGGCCTCATCCTGAGGTGCGCCGGGAAGGCCGGGAACCCCTTCCAGACCACGCAGGGGAATCGCCTCTCCTGTCGCGATCAGGAGGGGAGAAGGGGCTCAGAGGAAGCGGTGCCGGGACCCTCGGTGTTCCCCTCGGGGGAACCCGGCGTGTCGGGGGACTTTTGGGGGTCGCAGGAAGGCTGTCAGGGACCGTCTCGCCCTTCAGGGCGGAACAGGGGACTTCCCTTGAGACGCCGTCGCGGGCAAGGGCCTCATCTTGCCAAGCGGTGGGAACCACGTGGTTTTTCTCGAGTTGCGGCGGCATTCTCGAGTTACGACGGGGATCTCAGCCTTCCCCTTGGGTTGGCCCTGGGAAGCCCAATCTTCCCCTCGGGTTGCGAGGGAAAGCTGGGGGTGGCGCTCGAGTCACTGCAGGGCCTAAGAGACCTCACCTAAGCGTGTGTCCGGGACCTAATTTTCCTCTCCAGGGAAGGCAGGGATCTCGGGGTTGCATTCCAGGCTCCCCCGGGGAGTCAGGCCTCGTCTCAAGGGGAAGCCAAGGACTCCGCTCTCCTCTCGAGTCGCGACGCGGGTCTCTTGGAGCCCCCTGAGCGGCCTCAAGGGAGTCCAGCCTCCTCTTCCGTTTGGAGAGAGGACCCGGGATTGCTCTCCAGGCCATGCAGGAAAAGAAGGCCCTCAGCTCGCGAGGACGGGGGCGTCTCAGGGGTTTCCTCGAGCTGCGGCGCCCGTGGGGGTTTTCTCCCGAGGCGCGACGAGGATCTCAGGGAGCCTCTCGTGCGGCGCCAGGGAAGTCAGGTCTCCATGCGCGTGGCGAGGGGGAGCGCGTCCTGGCTCTCGAGTCACGGGAGGGGACTAGGGCCTCGAGACGCGTTGAAGAAGGACTCTCGAGGTCTTTGTCGGGGGGCGGCGGGAAACCCTCGTGTCCCTCGCCTTCTGCCGGGGACCTTAGGGAACTTCCCAGGGTGCCTCTGAGAGGCGAGGGATCCTGTGGAGGTGGCGGGGCCCCTCGGGACTCCGCTGGGTCTGGCGCAACGGAAGAGGGCCTCACCTCGAGGGGAGGCAGGCACCTCAGGCTTCCTCTGCGTTTCGGACTCCGACCGCAGGGTCCCTGCAGAGTTGGGACAGGAGAGTCAGGCCTCGTCTTGTCTGAGGAAGGGAACCCCGCTGGCCTCTCGAGTTGCTCGGGGGGTCTCAGGCCCCTCGTCGAGCTGTGTGTGGAACCCGCGGGTCTTTGCGGACGATGCACGGGGGTGGCAGTGCCCCTTCGTGTTGTGCCTTCACCCACAGGGTTGCCTTCGAAGAGGGGTCCGGGCCTCGGGTCCTTCTCAAGAGCGGACCGGGGAATCGGGGGTGTTCGGCCTGTGGCCCCACCCACGTGGCTCGTCTCGAATTTCCTCGTGAGACCGGCCTCATCCTGAGGTGCGCCGGGAAGGCCGGGAACCCCTTCCAGACCACGCAGGGGAATCGCCTCTCCTGTCGCGATCAGGAGGGGAGAAGGGGCTCAGAGGAAGCGGTGCCGGGACCCTCGGTGTTCCCCTCGGGGGAACCCGGCGTGTCGGGGGACTTTTGGGGGTCGCAGGAAGGCTGTCAGGGACCGTCTCGCCCTTCAGGGCGGAACAGGGGACTTCCCTTGAGACGCCGTCGCGGGCAAGGGCCTCCTCTTGCCAAGCGGTGGGAACCACGTGGTTTTTCTCGAGTTGCGGCGGCATTCTCGAGTTACGACGGGGATCTCAGCCTTCCCCTTGGGTTGGCCCTGGGAAGCCCAATCTTCCCCTCGGGTTGCGAGGGAAAGCTGGGGGTGGCGCTCGAGTCACTGCAGGGCCTAAGAGACCTCACCTAAGCGTGTGTCCGGGACCTAATTTTCCTCTCCAGGGAAGGCAGGGATCTCGGGGTTGCATTCCAGGCTCCCCCGGGGAGTCAGGCCTCGTCTCGAGGGGAAGCCAAGGACTCCGCTCTCCTCTCGAGTCGCGACGCGGGTCTCTTGGAGCCCCCTGAGCGGCCTCAAGGGAGTCCAGCCTCCTCTTCCGTTTGGAGAGAGGACCCGGGATTGCTCTCCAGGCCATGCAGGAAAAGAAGGCCCTCAGCTCGCGAGGACGGGGGCGTCTCAGGGGTTTCCTCGAGCTGCGGCGCCCGTGGGGGTTTTCTCCCGAGGCACGACGAGGATCTCAGGGAGCCTCTCGTGCGGCGCCAGGGAAGTCAGGTCTCCATGCGCGTGGCGAGGGGGAGCGCGTCCTGGCTCTCGAGTCACGGGAGGGGACTAGGGCCTCGAGACGCGTTGAAGAAGGACTCTCGAGGTCTTTGTCGGGGGGCGGCGGGAAACCCTCGTGTCCCTCGCCTTCTGCCGGGGACCTTAGGGAACTTCCCAGGGTGCCTCTGAGAGGCGAGGGATCCTGTGGAGGTGGCGGGGCCCCTCGGGACTCCGCTGGGTCTGGCGCAACGGAAGAGGGCCTCACCTCGAGGGGAGGCAGGCACCTCAGGCTTCCTCTGCGTTTCGGACTCCGACCGCAGGGTCCCTGCAGAGTTGGGACAGGAGAGTCAGGCCTCGTCTTGTCTGAGGAAGGGAACCCCGCTGGCCTCTCGAGTTGCTCAGGGGGTCTCAGGCCCCTCGTCGAGCTGTGTGTGGAACCCGCGGGTCTTTGCGGACGATGCACGGGGGTGGCAGTGCCCCTTCGTGTTGTGCCTTCACCCACAGGGTTGCCTTCGAAGAGGGGTCCGGGCCTCGGGTCCTTCTCAAGAGCGGACCGGGGAATCGGGGGCGTTCGGCCTGTGGCCCCACCCACGTGGCTCGTCTCGAATTTCCTCGTGAGACCGGCCTCATCCTGAGGTGCGCCGGGAAGGCCGGGAACCCCTTCCAGACCACGCAGGGGAATCGCCTCTCCTGTCGCGATCAGGAGGGGAGAAGGGGCTCAGAGGAAGCGGTGCCGGGACCCTCGGTGTTCCCCTCGGGGGAACCCGGCGTGTCGGGGGACTTTTGGTGGTCGCAGGAAGGCTGTCAGGGACCGTCTCGCCCTTCAGGGCGGAACAGGGGACTTCCCTTGAGACGCCGTCGCGGGCAAGGGCCTCATCTTGCCAAGCGGTGGGAACCACGTGGTTTTTCTCGAGTTGCGGCGGCATTCTCGAGTTACGACGGGGATCTCAGCCTTCCCTTTGGGTTGGCCCTGGGAAGCCCAATCTTCCCCTCGGGTTGCGAGGGAAAGCTGGGGGGTGGCGCTCGAGTCACTGCAGGGCCTAAGAGACCTCACCTAAGCGTGTGTCCGGGACCTAATTTTCCTCTCCAGGGAAGGCAGGGATCTCGGGGTTGCCTTCCAGGCTTCCCCGGGGAGTCAGGCCTCGTCTCGAGGGGAAGCCAAGGACTCCGCTCTCCTCTCGAGTCGCGACGCGGGTCTCTTGGAGCCCCCTGAGCGGCCTCAAGGGAGTCCAGCCTCCTCTTCCGTTTGGAGAGAGGACCCGGGATTGCTCTCCAGGCCATGCAGGAAAAGAAGGCCCTCAGCTCGCGAGGACGGGGGCGTCTCAGGGGTTTCCTCGAGCTGCGGCGCCCGTGGGGGTTTTCTCCCGAGGCACGACGAGGATCTCAGGGAGCCTCTCGTGCGGCGCCAGGGAAGTCAGGTCTCCATGCGCGTGGCGAGGGGGAGCGCGTCCTGGCTCTCGAGTCACTGGAGGGGACTAGGGCCTCGAGACGCGTTGAAGAAGGACTCTCGAGGTCTTTGTCGGGGGGCGGCGGGAAACCCTCGTGTCCCTCGCCTTCTGCCGGGGACCTTAGGGAACTTCCCAGGGTGCCTCTGAGAGGCGAGGGATCCTGTGGAGGTGGCGGGGCCCCTCGGGACTCCGCTGGGTCTGGCGCAACGGAAGAGGGCCTCACCTCGAGGGGAGGCAGGCACCTCAGGCTTCCTCTGCGTTTCGGACTCCGACCGCAGGGTCCCTGCAGAGTTGGGACAGGAGAGTCAGGCCTCGTCTTGTCTGAGGAAGGGAACCCCGCTGGCCTCTCGAGTTGCTCAGGGGGTCTCAGGCCCCTCGTCGAGCTGTGTGTGGAACCCGCGGGTCTTTGCGGACGATGCACGGGGGTGGCAGTGCCCCTTCGTGTTGTGCCTTCACCCACAGGGTTGCCTTCGAAGAGGGGTCCGGGCCTCGGGTCCTTCTCAAGAGCGGACCGGGGAATCGGGGGCGTTCGGCCTGTGGCCCCACCCACGTGGCTCGTCTCGAATTTCCTCGTGAGACCGGCCTCATCCTGAGGTGCGCCGGGAAGGCCGGGAACCCCTTCCAGACCACGCAGGGGAATCGCCTCTCCTGTCGCGATCAGGAGGGGAGAAGGGGCTCAGAGGAAGCGGTGCCGGGGCCCTCGGTGTTCCCCTCGGGGGAACCTGGCGTGTCGGGGGACTTTTGGGGGTCGCAGGAAGGCTGTCAGGGACCGTCTCGCCCTTCAGGGCGGAACAGGGGACTTCCCTTGAGACGCCGTCGCGGGCAAGGGCCTCCTCTTGCCAAGCGGTGGGAACCACGTGGTTTTTCTCGAGTTGCGGCGGCATTCTCGAGTTACGACGGGGATCTCAGCCTTCCCCTTGGGTTGGCCCTGGGAAGCCCAATCTTCCCCTCGGGTTGCGAGGGAAAGCTGGGGGTGGCGCTCGAGTCACTGCAGGGCCTAAGAGACCTCACCTAAGCGTGTGTCCGGGACCTAATTTTCCTCTCCAGGGAAGGCAGGGATCTCGGGGTTGCATTCCAGGCTCCCCCGGGGAGTCAGGCCTCGTCTCGAGGGGAAGCCAAGGACTCCGCTCTCCTCTCGAGTCGCGACGCGGGTCTCTTGGAGCCCCCTGAGCGGCCTCAAGGGAGTCCAGCCTCCTCTTCCGTTGGAGAGAGGACCCGGGATTGCTCTCCAGGCCATGCAGGAAAAGAAGGCCCTCAGCTCGCGAGGACGGGGGCGTCTCAGGGGTTTCCTCGAGCTGCGGCGCCCGTGGGGGTTTTCTCCCGAGGCACGACGAGGATCTCAGGGAGCCTCTCGTGCGGCGCCAGGGAAGTCAGGTCTCCATGCGCGTGGCGAGGGGGAGCGCGTCCTGGCTCTCGAGTCACGGGAGGGGACTAGGGCCTCGAGACGCGTTGAAGAAGGACTCTCGAGGTCTTTGTCGGGGGGCGGCGGGAAACCCTCGTGTCCCTCGCCTTCTGCCGGGGACCTTAGGGAACTTCCCAGGGTGCCTCTGAGAGGCGAGGGATCCTGTGGAGGTGGCGGGGCCCCTCGGGACTCCGCTGGGTCTGGCGCAACGGAAGAGGGCCTCACCTCGAGGGGAGGCAGGCACCTCAGGCTTCCTCTGCGTTTCGGACTCCGACCGCAGGGTCCCTGCAGAGTTGGGACAGGAGAGTCAGGCCTCGTCTTGTCTGAGGAAGGGAACCCCGCTGGCCTCTCGAGTTGCTCAGGGGGTCTCAGGCCCCTCGTCGAGCTGTGTGTGGAACCCGCGGGTCTTTGCGGACGATGCACGGGGGTGGCAGTGCCCCTTCGTGTTGTGCCTTCACCCACAGGGTTGCCTTCGAAGAGGGGTCCGGGCCTCGGGTCTTTCTCAAGAGCGGACCGGGGAATCGGGGGTGTTCGGCCTGTGGCCCCACCCACGTGGCTCGTCTCGAATTTCCTCGTGAGACCGGCCTCATCCTGAGGTGCGCCGGGAAGGCCGGGAACCCCTTCCAGACCACGCAGGGGAATCGCCTCTCCTGTCGCGATCAGGAGGGGAGAAGGGGCTCAGAGGGAAGCGGTGCCGGGACCCTCGGTGTTCCCCTCGGGGGAACCCGGCGTGTCGGGGGACTTTTGGGGGTCGCAGGAAGGCTGTCAGGGACCGTCTCGCCCTTCAGGGCGGAACAGGGGACTTCCCTTGAGACGCCGTCGCGGGCAAGGGCCTCATCTTGCCAAGCGGTGGGAACCACGTGGTTTTTCTCGAGTTGCGGCGGCATTCTCGAGTTACGACGGGGATCTCAGCCTTCCCCTTGGGTTGGCCCTGGGAAGCCCAATCTTCCCCTCGGGTTGCGAGGGAAAGCTGGGGGTGGCGCTCGAGTCACTGCAGGGCCTAAGAGACCTCACCTAAGCGTGTGTCCGGGACCTAATTTTCCTCTCCAGGGAAGGCAGGGATCTCGGGGTTGCATTCCAGGCTCCCCCGGGGAGTCAGGCCTCGTCTCGAGGGGAAGCCAAGGACTCCGCTCTCCTCTCGAGTCGCGACGCGGGTCTCTTGGAGCCCCCTGAGCGGCCTCAAGGGAGTCCAGCCTCCTCTTCCGTTTGGAGAGAGGACCCGGGATTGCTCTCCAGGCCATGCAGGAAAAGAAGGCCCTCAGCTCGCGAGGACGGGGGCGTCTCAGGGGTTTCCTCGAGCTGCGGCGCCCGTGGGGGTTTTCTCCCGAGGCACGACGAGGATCTCAGGGAGCCTCTCGTGCGGCGCCAGGGAAGTCAGGTCTCCATGCGCGTGGCGAGGGGGAGCGCGTCCTGGCTCTCGAGTCACTGGAGGGGACTAGGGCCTCGAGACGCGTTGAAGAAGGACTCTCGAGGTCTTTGTCGGGGGGCGGCGGGAAACCCTCGTGTCCCTCGCCTTCTGCCGGGGACCTTAGGGAACTTCCCAGGGTGCCTCTGAGAGGCGAGGGATCCTGTGGAGGTGGCGGGGCCCCTCGGGACTCCGCTGGGTCTGGCGCAACGGAAGAGGGCCTCACCTCGAGGGGAGGCAGGCACCTCAGGCTTCCTCTGCGTTTCGGACTCCGACCGCAGGGTCCCTGCAGAGTTGGGACAGGAGAGTCAGGCCTCGTCTTGTCTGAGGAAGGGAACCCCGCTGGCCTCTCGAGTTGCTCAGGGGGTCTCAGGCCCCTCGTCGAGCTGTGTGTGGAACCCGCGGGTCTTTGCGGACGATGCACGGGGGTGGCAGTGCCCCTTCGTGTTGTGCCTTCACCCACAGGGTTGCCTTCGAAGAGGGGTCCGGGCCTCGGGTCCTTCTCAAGAGCGGACCGGGAATCGGGGGCGTTCGGCCTGTGGCCCCACCCACGTGGCTCGTCTCGAATTTCCTCGTGAGACCGGCCTCATCCTGAGGTGCGCCGGGAAGGCCGGGAACCCCTTCCAGACCACGCAGGGGAATCGCCTCTCCTGTCGCGATCAGGAGGGGAGAAGGGGCTCAGAGGAAGCGGTGCCGGGGCCCTCGGTGTTCCCCTCGGGGGAACCTGGCGTGTCGGGGGACTTTTGGGGGTCGCAGGAAGGCTGTCAGGGACCGTCTCGCCCTTCAGGGCGGAACAGGGGACTTCCCTTGAGACGCCGTCGCGGGCAAGGGCCTCCTCTTGCCAAGCGGTGGGAACCACGTGGTTTTTCTCGAGTTGCGGCGGCATTCTCGAGTTACGACGGGGATCTCAGCCTTCCCCTTGGGTTGGCCCTGGGAAGCCCAATCTTCCCCTCGGGTTGCGAGGGAAAGCTGGGGGTGGCGCTCGAGTCACTGCAGGGCCTAAGAGACCTCACCTAAGCGTGTGTCCGGGACCTAATTTTCCTCTCCAGGGAAGGCAGGGATCTCGGGGTTGCATTCCAGGCTCCCCCGGGGAGTCAGGCCTCGTCTCGAGGGGAAGCCAAGGACTCCGCTCTCCTCTCGAGTCGCGACGCGGGTCTCTTGGAGCCCCCTGAGCGGCCTCAAGGGAGTCCAGCCTCCTCTTCCGTTTGGAGAGAGGACCCGGGATTGCTCTCCAGGCCATGCAGGAAAAGAAGGCCCTCAGCTCGCGAGGACGGGGGCGTCTCCGGGGTTTCCTCGAGCTGCGGCGCCCGTGGGGGTTTTCTCCCGAGGCACGACGAGGATCTCAGGGAGCCTCTCGTGCGGCGCCAGGGAAGTCAGGTCTCCATGCGCGTGGCAAGGGGGAGCGCGTCCTGGCTCTCGAGTCACGGGAGGGGACTAGGGCCTCGAGACGCGTTGAAGAAGGACTCTCGAGGTCTTTGTCGGGGGGCGGCGGGAAACCCTCGTGTCCCTCGCCTTCTGCCGGGGACCTTAGGGAACTTCCCAGGGTGCCTCTGAGAGGCGAGGGATCCTGTGGAGGTGGCGGGGCCCCTCGGGACTCCGCTGGGTCTGGCGCAACGGAAGAGGGCCTCACCTCGAGGGGAGGCAGGCACCTCAGGCTTCCTCTGCGTTTCGGACTCCGACCGCAGGGTCCCTGCAGAGTTGGGACAGGAGAGTCAGGCCTCGTCTTGTCTGAGGAAGGGAACCCCGCTGGCCTCTCGAGTTGCTCAGGGGGTCTCAGGCCCCTCGTCGAGCTGTGTGTGGAACCCGCGGGTCTTTGCGGACGATGCACGGGGGTGGCAGTGCCCCTTCGTGTTGTGCCTTCACCCACAGGGTTGCCTTCGAAGAGGGGTCCGGGCCTCGGGTCTTTCTCAAGAGCGGACCGGGGAATCGGGGGTGTTCGGCCTGTGGCCCCACCCACGTGGCTCGTCTCGAATTTCCTCGTGAGACCGGCCTCATCCTGAGGTGCGCCGGGAAGGCCGGGAACCCCTTCCAGACCACGCAGGGGAATCGCCTCTCCTGTCGCGATCAGGAGGGGAGAAGGGGCTCAGAGGAAGCGGTGCCGGGACCCTCGGTGTTCCCCTCGGGGGAACCCGGCGTGTCGGGGGACTTTTGGGGGTCGCAGGAAGGCTGTCAGGGACCGTCTCGCCCTTCAGGGCGGAACAGGGGACTTCCCTTGAGACGCCGTCGCGGGCAAGGGCCTCATCTTGCCAAGCGGTGGGAACCACGTGGTTTTTCTCGAGTTGCGGCGGCATTCTCGAGTTACGACGGGGATCTCAGCCTTCCCCTTGGGTTGGCCCTGGGAAGCCCAATCTTCCCCTCGGGTTGCGAGGGAAAGCTGGGGGTGGCGCTCGAGTCACTGCAGGGCCTAAGAGACCTCACCTAAGCGTGTGTCCGGGACCTAATTTTCCTCTCCAGGGAAGGCAGGGATCTCGGGGTTGCATTCCAGGCTCCCCCGGGGAGTCAGGCCTCGTCTCGAGGGGAAGCCAAGGACTCCGCTCTCCTCTCGAGTCGCGACGCGGGTCTCTTGGAGCCCCCTGAGCGGCCTCAAGGGAGTCCAGCCTCCTCTTCCGTTTGGAGAGAGGACCCGGGATTGCTCTCCAGGCCATGCAGGAAAAGAAGGCCCTCAGCTCGCGAGGACGGGGGCGTCTCAGGGGTTTCCTCGAGCTGCGGCGCCCGTGGGGGTTTTCTCCCGAGGCACGACGAGGATCTCAGGGAGCCTCTCGTGCGGCGCCAGGGAAGTCAGGTCTCCATGCGCGTGGCGAGGGGGAGCGCGTCCTGGCTCTCGAGTCACGGGAGGGGACTAGGGCCTCGAGACGCGTTGAAGAAGGACTCTCGAGGTCTTTGTCGGGGGGCGGCGGGAAACCCTCGTGTCCCTCGCCTTCTGCCGGGGACCTTAGGGAACTTCCCAGGGTGCCTCTGAGAGGCGAGGGATCCTGTGGAGGTGGCGGGGCCCCTCGGGACTCCGCTGGGTCTGGCGCAACGGAAGAGGGCCTCACCTCGAGGGGAGGCAGGCACCTCAGGCTTCCTCTGCGTTTCGGACTCCGACCGCAGGGTCCCTGCAGAGTTGGGACAGGAGAGTCAGGCCTCGTCTTGTCTGAGGAAGGGAACCCCGCTGGCCTCTCGAGTTGCTCAGGGGGTCTCAGGCCCCTCGTCGAGCTGTGTGTGGAACCCGCGGGTCTTTGCGGACGATGCACGGGGGTGGCAGTGCCCCTTCGTGTTGTGCCTTCACCCACAGGGTTGCCTTCGAAGAGGGGTCCGGGCCTCGGGTCCTTCTCAAGAGCGGACCGGGGAATCGGGGGCGTTCGGCCTGTGGCCCCACCCACGTGGCTCGTCTCGAATTTCCTCGTGAGACCGGCCTCATCCTGAGGTGCGCCGGGAAGGCCGGGAACCCCTTCCAGAACACGCAGGGGAATCGCCTCTCCTGTCGCGATCAGGAGGGGAGAAGGGGCTCAGAGGAAGCGGTGCCGGGACCCTCGGTGTTCCCCTCGGGGGAACCCGGCGTGTCGGGGGACTTTTGGGGGTCGCAGGAAGGCTGTCAGGGACCGTCTCGCCCTTCAGGGCGGAACAGGGGACTTCCCTTGAGACGCCGTCGCGGGCAAGGGCCTCCTCTTGCCAAGCGGTGGGAACCACGTGGTTTTTCTCGAGTTGCGGCGGCATTCTCGAGTTACGACGGGGATCTCAGCCTTCCCCTTGGGTTGGCCCTGGGAAGCCCAATCTTCCCCTCGGGTTGCGAGGGAAAGCTGGGGGTGGCGCTCGAGTCACTGCAGGGCCTAAGAGACCTCACCTAAGCGTGTGTCCGGGACCTAATTTTCCTCTCCAGGGAAGGCAGGGATCTCGGGGTTGCATTCCAGGCTCCCCCGGGGAGTCAGGCCTCGTCTCGAGGGGAAGCCAAGGACTCCGCTCTCCTCTCGAGTCGCGACGCGGGTCTCTTGGAGCCCCCTGAGCGGCCTCAAGGGAGTCCAGCCTCCTCTTCCGTTTGGAGAGAGGACCCGGGATTGCTCTCCAGGCCATGCAGGAAAAGAAGGCCCTCAGCTCGCGAGGACGGGGGCGTCTCAGGGGTTTCCTCGAGCTGCGGCGCCCGTGGGGGTTTTCTCCCGAGGCACGACGAGGATCTCAGGGAGCCTCTCGTGCGGCGCCAGGGAAGTCAGGTCTCCATGCGCGTGGCGAGGGGGAGCGCGTCCTGGCTCTCGAGTCACGGGAGGGGACTAGGGCCTCGAGACGCGTTGAAGAAGGACTCTCGAGGTCTTTGTCGGGGGGCGGCGGGAAACCCTCGTGTCCCTCGCCTTCTGCCGGGGACCTTAGGGAACTTCCCAGGGTGCCTCTGAGAGGCGAGGGATCCTGTGGAGGTGGCGGGGCCCCTCGGGACTCCGCTGGGTCTGGCGCAACGGAAGAGGGCCTCACCTCGAGGGGAGGCAGGCACCTCAGGCTTCCTCTGCGTTTCGGACTCCGACCGCAGGGTCCCTGCAGAGTTGGGACAGGAGAGTCAGGCCTCGTCTTGTCTGAGGAAGGGAACCCCGCTGGCCTCTCGAGTTGCTCGGGGGGTCTCAGGCCCCTCGTCGAGCTGTGTGTGGAACCCGCGGGTCTTTGCGGACGATGCACGGGGGTGGCAGTGCCCCTTCGTGTTGTGCCTTCACCCACAGGGTTGCCTTCGAAGAGGGGTCCGGGCCTCGGGTCTTTCTCAAGAGCGGACCGGGGAATCGGGGGTGTTCGGCCTGTGGCCCCACCCACGTGGCTCGTCTCGAATTTCCTCGTGAGACCGGCCTCATCCTGAGGTGCGCCGGGAAGGCCGGGAACCCCTTCCAGACCACGCAGGGGAATCGCCTCTCCTGTCGCGATCAGGAGGGGAGAAGGGGCTCAGAGGAAGCGGTGCCGGGACCCTCGGTGTTCCCCTCGGGGGAACCCGGCGTGTCGGGGGACTTTTGGGGGTCGCAGGAAGGCTGTCAGGGACCGTCTCGCCCTTCAGGGCGGAACAGGGGACTTCCCTTGAGACGCCGTCGCGGGCAAGGGCCTCCTCTTGCCAAGCGGTGGGAACCACGTGGTTTTTCTCGAGTTGCGGCGGCATTCTCGAGTTACGACGGGGATCTCAGCCTTCCCCTTGGGTTGGCCCTGGGAAGCCCAATCTTCCCCTCGGGTTGCGAGGGAAAGCTGGGGGTGGCGCTCGAGTCACTGCAGGGCCTAAGAGACCTCACCTAAGCGTGTGTCCGGGACCTAATTTTCCTCTCCAGGGAAGGCAGGGATCTCGGGGTTGCATTCCAGGCTCCCCCGGGGAGTCAGGCCTCGTCTCGAGGGGAAGCCAAGGACTCCGCTCTCCTCTCGAGTCGCGACGCGGGTCTCTTGGAGCCCCCTGAGCGGCCTCAAGGGAGTCCAGCCTCCTCTTCCGTTTGGAGAGAGGACCCGGGATTGCTCTCCAGGCCATGCAGGAAAAGAAGGCCCTCAGCTCGCGAGGACGGGGGCGTCTCAGGGGTTTCCTCGAGCTGCGGCGCCCGTGGGGGTTTTCTCCCGAGGCACGACGAGGATCTCAGGGAGCCTCTCGTGCGGCGCCAGGGAAGTCAGGTCTCCATGCGCGTGGCGAGGGGGAGCGCGTCCTGGCTCTCGAGTCACGGGAGGGGACTAGGGCCTCGAGACGCGTTGAAGAAGGACTCTCGAGGTCTTTGTCGGGGGGCGGCGGGAAACCCTCGTGTCCCTCGCCTTCTGCCGGGGACCTTAGGGAACTTCCCAGGGTGCCTCTGAGAGGCGAGGGATCCTGTGGAGGTGGCGGGGCCCCTCGGGACTCCGCTGGGTCTGGCGCAACGGAAGAGGGCCTCACCTCGAGGGGAGGCAGGCACCTCAGGCTTCCTCTGCGTTTCGGACTCCGACCGCAGGGTCCCTGCAGAGTTGGGACAGGAGAGTCAGGCCTCGTCTTGTCTGAGGAAGGGAACCCCGCTGGCCTCTCGAGTTGCTCGGGGGGTCTCAGGCCCCTCGTCGAGCTGTGTGTGGAACCCGCGGGTCTTTGCGGACGATGCACGGGGGTGGCAGTGCCCCTTCGTGTTGTGCCTTCACCCACAGGGTTGCCTTCGAAGAGGGGTCCGGGCCTCGGGTCCTTCTCAAGAGCGGACCGGGGAATCGGGGGTGTTCGGCCTGTGGCCCCACCCACGTGGCTCGTCTCGAATTTCCTCGTGAGACCGGCCTCATCCTGAGGTGCGCCGGGAAGGCCGGGAACCCCTTCCAGACCACGCAGGGGAATCGCCTCTCCTGTCGCGATCAGGAGGGGAGAAGGGGCTCAGAGGAAGCGGTGCCGGGACCCTCGGTGTTCCCCTCGGGGGAACCCGGCGTGTCGGGGGACTTTTGGGGGTCGCAGGAAGGCTGTCAGGGACCGTCTCGCCCTTCAGGGCGGAACAGGGGACTTCCCTTGAGACGCCGTCGCGGGCAAGGGCCTCCTCTTGCCAAGCGGTGGGAACCACGTGGTTTTTCTCGAGTTGCGGCGGCATTCTCGAGTTACGACGGGGATCTCAGCCTTCCCCTTGGGTTGGCCCTGGGAAGCCCAATCTTCCCCTCGGGTTGCGAGGGAAAGCTGGGGGTGGCGCTCGAGTCACTGCAGGGCCTAAGAGACCTCACCTAAGCGTGTGTCCGGGACCTAATTTTCCTCTCCAGGGAAGGCAGGGATCTCGGGGTTGCATTCCAGGCTCCCCCGGGGAGTCAGGCCTCGTCTCGAGGGGAAGCCAAGGACTCCGCTCTCCTCTCGAGTCGCGACGCGGGTCTCTTGGAGCCCCCTGAGCGGCCTCAAGGGAGTCCAGCCTCCTCTTCCGTTTGGAGAGAGGACCCGGGATTGCTCTCCAGGCCATGCAGGAAAAGAAGGCCCTCAGCTCGCGAGGACGGGGGCGTCTCAGGGGTTTCCTCGAGCTGCGGCGCCCGTGGGGGTTTTCTCCCGAGGCACGACGAGGATCTCAGGGAGCCTCTCGTGCGGCGCCAGGGAAGTCAGGTCTCCATGCGCGTGGCGAGGGGGAGCGCGTCCTGGCTCTCGAGTCACGGGAGGGGACTAGGGCCTCGAGACGCGTTGAAGAAGGACTCTCGAGGTCTTTGTCGGGGGGCGGCGGGAAACCCTCGTGTCCCTCGCCTTCTGCCGGGGACCTTAGGGAACTTCCCAGGGTGCCTCTGAGAGGCGAGGGATCCTGTGGAGGTGGCGGGGCCCCTCGGGACTCCGCTGGGTCTGGCGCAACGGAAGAGGGCCTCACCTCGAGGGGAGGCAGGCACCTCAGGCTTCCTCTGCGTTTCGGACTCCGACCGCAGGGTCCCTGCAGAGTTGGGACAGGAGAGTCAGGCCTCGTCTTGTCTGAGGAAGGGAACCCCGCTGGCCTCTCGAGTTGCTCGGGGGGTCTCAGGCCCCTCGTCGAGCTGTGTGTGGAACCCGCGGGTCTTTGCGGACGATGCACGGGGGTGGCAGTGCCCCTTCGTGTTGTGCCTTCACCCACAGGGTTGCCTTCGAAGAGGGGTCCGGGCCTCGGGTCTTTCTCAAGAGCGGACCGGGGAATCGGGGGTGTTCGGCCTGTGGCCCCACCCACGTGGCTCGTCTCGAATTTCCTCGTGAGACCGGCCTCATCCTGAGGTGCGCCGGGAAGGCCGGGAACCCCTTCCAGACCACGCAGGGGAATCGCCTCTCCTGTCGCGATCAGGAGGGGAGAAGGGGCTCAGAGGAAGCGGTGCCGGGACCCTCGGTGTTCCCCTCGGGGGAACCCGGCGTGTCGGGGGACTTTTGGGGGTCGCAGGAAGGCTGTCAGGGACCGTCTCGCCCTTCAGGGCGGAACAGGGGACTTCCCTTGAGACGCCGTCGCGGGCAAGGGCCTCCTCTTGCCAAGCGGTGGGAACCACGTGGTTTTTCTCGAGTTGCGGCGGCATTCTCGAGTTACGACGGGGATCTCAGCCTTCCCCTTGGGTTGGCCCTGGGAAGCCCAATCTTCCCCTCGGGTTGCGAGGGAAAGCTGGGGGTGGCGCTCGAGTCACTGCAGGGCCTAAGAGACCTCACCTAAGCGTGTGTCCGGGACCTAATTTTCCTCTCCAGGGAAGGCAGGGATCTCGGGGTTGCATTCCAGGCTCCCCCGGGGAGTCAGGCCTCGTCTCGAGGGGAAGCCAAGGACTCCGCTCTCCTCTCGAGTCGCGACGCGGGTCTCTTGGAGCCCCCTGAGCGGCCTCAAGGGAGTCCAGCCTCCTCTTCCGTTTGGAGAGAGGACCCGGGATTGCTCTCCAGGCCATGCAGGAAAAGAAGGCCCTCAGCTCGCGAGGACGGGGGCGTCTCAGGGGTTTCCTCGAGCTGCGGCGCCCGTGGGGGTTTTCTCCCGAGGCACGACGAGGATCTCAGGGAGCCTCTCGTGCGGCGCCAGGGAAGTCAGGTCTCCATGCGCGTGGCGAGGGGGAGCGCGTCCTGGCTCTCGAGTCACGGGAGGGGACTAGGGCCTCGAGACGCGTTGAAGAAGGACTCTCGAGGTCTTTGTCGGGGGCGGCGGGAAACCCTCGTGTCCCTCGCCTTCTGCCGGGGACCTTAGGGAACTTCCCAGGGTGCCTCTGAGAGGCGAGGGATCCTGTGGAGGTGGCGGGGCCCCTCGGGACTCCGCTGGGTCTGGCGCAACGGAAGAGGGCCTCACCTCGAGGGGAGGCAGGCACCTCAGGCTTCCTCTGCGTTTCGGACTCCGACCGCAGGGTCCCTGCAGAGTTGGGACAGGAGAGTCAGGCCTCGTCTTGTCTGAGGAAGGGAACCCCGCTGGCCTCTCGAGTTGCTCGGGGGGTCTCAGGCCCCTCGTCGAGCTGTGTGTGGAACCCGCGGGTCTTTGCGGACGATGCACGGGGGTGGCAGTGCCCCTTCGTGTTGTGCCTTCACCCACAGGGTTGCCTTCGAAGAGGGGTCCGGGCCTCGGGTCCTTCTCAAGAGCGGACCGGGGAATCGGGGGCGTTCGGCCTGTGGCCCCACCCACGTGGCTCGTCTCGAATTTCCTCGTGAGACCGGCCTCATCCTGAGGTGCGCCGGGAAGGCCGGGAACCCCTTCCAGACCACGCAGGGGAATCGCCTCTCCTGTCGCGATCAGGAGGGGAGAAGGGGCTCAGAGGAAGCGGTGCCGGGACCCTCGGTGTTCCCCTCGGGGGAACCCGGCGTGTCGGGGGACTTTTGGGGGTCGCAGGAAGGCTGTCAGGGACCGTCTCGCCCTTCAGGGCGGAACAGGGGACTTCCCTTGAGACGCCGTCGCGGGCAAGGGCCTCCTCTTGCCAAGCGGTGGGAACCACGTGGTTTTTCTCGAGTTGCGGCGGCATTCTCGAGTTACGACGGGGATCTCAGCCTTCCCCTTGGGTTGGCCCTGGGAAGCCCAATCTTCCCCTCGGGTTGCGAGGGAAAGCTGGGGGTGGCGCTCGAGTCACTGCAGGGCCTAAGAGACCTCACCTAAGCGTGTGTCCGGGACCTAATTTTCCTCTCCAGGGAAGGCAGGGATCTCGGGGTTGCATTCCAGGCTCCCCCGGGGAGTCAGGCCTCGTCTCGAGGGGAAGCCAAGGACTCCGCTCTCCTCTCGAGTCGCGACGCGGGTCTCTTGGAGCCCCCTGAGCGGCCTCAAGGGAGTCCAGCCTCCTCTTCCGTTTGGAGAGAGGACCCGGGATTGCTCTCCAGGCCATGCAGGAAAAGAAGGCCCTCAGCTCGCGAGGACGGGGGCGTCTCAGGGGTTTCCTCGAGCTGCGGCGCCCGTGGGGGTTTTCTCCCGAGGCACGACGAGGATCTCAGGGAGCCTCTCGTGCGGCGCCAGGGAAGTCAGGTCTCCATGCGCGTGGCGAGGGGGAGCGCGTCCTGGCTCTCGAGTCACGGGAGGGGACTAGGGCCTCGAGACGCGTTGAAGAAGGACTCTCGAGGTCTTTGTCGGGGGGCGGCGGGAAACCCTCGTGTCCCTCGCCTTCTGCCGGGGACCTTAGGGAACTTCCCAGGGTGCCTCTGAGAGGCGAGGGATCCTGTGGAGGTGGCGGGGCCCCTCGGGACTCCGCTGGGTCTGGCGCAACGGAAGAGGGCCTCACCTCGAGGGGAGGCAGGCACCTCAGGCTTCCTCTGCGTTTCGGACTCCGACCGCAGGGTCCCTGCAGAGTTGGGACAGGAGAGTCAGGCCTCGTCTTGTCTGAGGAAGGGAACCCCGCTGGCCTCTCGAGTTGCTCAGGGGTCTCAGGCCCCTCGTCGAGCTGTGTGTGGAACCCGCGGGTCTTTGCGGACGATGCACGGGGGTGGCAGTGCCCCTTCGTGTTGTGCCTTCACCCACAGGGTTGCCTTCGAAGAGGGGTCCGGGCCTCGGGTCCTTCTCAAGAGCGGACCGGGGAATCGGGGGTGTTCGGCCTGTGGCCCCACCCACGTGGCTCGTCTCGAATTTCCTCGTGAGACCGGCCTCATCCTGAGGTGCGCCGGGAAGGCCGGGAACCCCTTCCAGACCACGCAGGGGAATCGCCTCTCCTGTCGCGATCAGGAGGGGAGAAGGGGCTCAGAGGAAGCGGTGCCGGGACCCTCGGTGTTCCCCTCGGGGAACCCGGCGTGTCGGGGGACTTTTGGGGGTCGCAGGAAGGCTGTCAGGGACCGTCTCGCCCTTCAGGGCGGAACAGGGGACTTCCCTTGAGACGCCGTCGCGGGCAAGGGCCTCCTCTTGCCAAGCGGTGGGAACCACGTGGTTTTTCTCGAGTTGCGGCGGCATTCTCGAGTTACGACGGGGATCTCAGCCTTCCCCTTGGGTTGGCCCTGGGAAGCCCAATCTTCCCCTCGGGTTGCGAGGGAAAGCTGGGGGTGGCGCTCGAGTCACTGCAGGGCCTAAGAGACCTCACCTAAGCGTGTGTCCGGGACCTAATTTTCCTCTCCAGGGAAGGCAGGGATCTCGGGGTTGCATTCCAGGCTCCCCCGGGGAGTCAGGCCTCGTCTCGAGGGGAAGCCAAGGACTCCGCTCTCCTCTCGAGTCGCGACGCGGGTCTCTTGGAGCCCCCTGAGCGGCCTCAAGGGAGTCCAGCCTCCTCTTCCGTTTGGAGAGAGGACCCGGGATTGCTCTCCAGGCCATGCAGGAAAAGAAGGCCCTCAGCTCGCGAGGACGGGGGCGTCTCAGGGGTTTCCTCGAGCTGCGGCGCCCGTGGGGGTTTTCTCCCGAGGCACGACGAGGATCTCAGGGAGCCTCTCGTGCGGCGCCAGGGAAGTCAGGTCTCCATGCGCGTGGCGAGGGGGAGCGCGTCCTGGCTCTCGAGTCACGGGAGGGGACTAGGGCCTCGAGACGCGTTGAAGAAGGACTCTCGAGGTCTTTGTCGGGGGGCGGCGGGAAACCCTCGTGTCCCTCGCCTTCTGCCGGGGACCTTAGGGAACTTCCCAGGGTGCCTCTGAGAGGCGAGGGATCCTGTGGAGGTGGCGGGGCCCCTCGGGACTCCGCTGGGTCTGGCGCAACGGAAGAGGGCCTCACCTCGAGGGGAGGCAGGCACCTCAGGCTTCCTCTGCGTTTCGGACTCCGACCGCAGGGTCCCTGCAGAGTTGGGACAGGAGAGTCAGGCCTCGTCTTGTCTGAGGAAGGGAACCCCGCTGGCCTCTCGAGTTGCTCAGGGGGTCTCAGGCCCCTCGTCGAGCTGTGTGTGGAACCCGCGGGTCTTTGCGGACGATGCACGGGGGTGGCAGTGCCCCTTCGTGTTGTGCCTTCACCCACAGGGTTGCCTTCGAAGAGGGGTCCGGGCCTCGGGTCCTTCTCAAGAGCGGACCGGGGAATCGGGGGTGTTCGGCCTGTGGCCCCACCCACGTGGCTCGTCTCGAATTTCCTCGTGAGACCGGCCTCATCCTGAGGTGCGCCGGGAAGGCCGGGAACCCCTTCCAGACCACGCAGGGGAATCGCCTCTCCTGTCGCGATCAGGAGGGGAGAAGGGGCTCAGAGGAAGCGGTGCCGGGACCCTCGGTGTTCCCCTCGGGGGAACCCGGCGTGTCGGGGGACTTTTGGGGGTCGCAGGAAGGCTGTCAGGGACCGTCTCGCCCTTCAGGGCGGAACAGGGGACTTCCCTTGAGACGCCGTCGCGGGCAAGGGCCTCCTCTTGCCAAGCGGTGGGAACCACGTGGTTTTTCTCGAGTTGCGGCGGCATTCTCGAGTTACGACGGGGATCTCAGCCTTCCCCTTGGGTTGGCCCTGGGAAGCCCAATCTTCCCCTCGGGTTGCGAGGGAAAGCTGGGGTGGCGCTCGAGTCACTGCAGGGCCTAAGAGACCTCACCTAAGCGTGTGTCCGGGACCTAATTTTCCTCTCCAGGGAAGGCAGGGATCTCGGGGTTGCATTCCAGGCTCCCCCGGGGAGTCAGGCCTCGTCTCGAGGGGAAGCCAAGGACTCCGCTCTCCTCTCGAGTCGCGACGCGGGTCTCTTGGAGCCCCCTGAGCGGCCTCAAGGGAGTCCAGCCTCCTCTTCCGTTTGGAGAGAGGACCCGGGATTGCTCTCCAGGCCATGCAGGAAAAGAAGGCCCTCAGCTCGCGAGGACGGGGGCGTCTCAGGGGTTTCCTCGAGCTGCGGCGCCCGTGGGGGTTTTCTCCCGAGGCACGACGAGGATCTCAGGGAGCCTCTCGTGCGGCGCCAGGGAAGTCAGGTCTCCATGCGCGTGGCGAGGGGGAGCGCGTCCTGGCTCTCGAGTCACGGGAGGGGACTAGGGCCTCGAGACGCGTTGAAGAAGGACTCTCGAGGTCTTTGTCGGGGGGCGGCGGGAAACCCTCGTGTCCCTCGCCTTCTGCCGGGGACCTTAGGGAACTTCCCAGGGTGCCTCTGAGAGGCGAGGGATCCTGTGGAGGTGGCGGGGCCCCTCGGGACTCCGCTGGGTCTGGCGCAACGGAAGAGGGCCTCACCTCGAGGGGAGGCAGGCACCTCAGGCTTCCTCTGCGTTTCGGACTCCGACCGCAGGGTCCCTGCAGAGTTGGGACAGGAGAGTCAGGCCTCGTCTTGTCTGAGGAAGGGAACCCCGCTGGCCTCTCGAGTTGCTCAGGGGGTCTCAGGCCCCTCGTCGAGCTGTGTGTGGAACCCGCGGGTCTTTGCGGACGATGCACGGGGGTGGCAGTGCCCCTTCGTGTTGTGCCTTCACCCACAGGGTTGCCTTCGAAGAGGGGTCCGGGCCTCGGGTCTTTCTCAAGAGCGGACCGGGGAATCGGGGGTGTTCGGCCTGTGGCCCCACCCACGTGGCTCGTCTCGAATTTCCTCGTGAGACCGGCCTCATCCTGAGGTGCGCCGGGAAGGCCGGGAACCCCTTCCAGACCACGCAGGGGAATCGCCTCTCCTGTCGCGATCAGGAGGGGAGAAGGGGCTCAGAGGAAGCGGTGCCGGGACCCTCGGTGTTCCCCTCGGGGGAACCCGGCGTGTCGGGGGACTTTTGGGGGTCGCAGGAAGGCTGTCAGGGACCGTCTCGCCCTTCAGGGCGGAACAGGGGACTTCCCTTGAGACGCCGTCGCGGGCAAGGGCCTCCTCTTGCCAAGCGGTGGGAACCACGTGGTTTTTCTCGAGTTGCGGCGGCATTCTCGAGTTACGACGGGGATCTCAGCCTTCCCCTTGGGTTGGCCCTGGGAAGCCCAATCTTCCCCTCGGGTTGCGAGGGAAAGCTGGGGGTGGCGCTCGAGTCACTGCAGGGCCTAAGAGACCTCACCTAAGCGTGTGTCCGGGACCTAATTTTCCTCTCCAGGGAAGGCAGGGATCTCGGGGTTGCATTCCAGGCTCCCCCGGGGAGTCAGGCCTCGTCTCGAGGGGAAGCCAAGGACTCCGCTCTCCTCTCGAGTCGCGACGCGGGTCTCTTGGAGCCCCCTGAGCGGCCTCAAGGGAGTCCAGCCTCCTCTTCCGTTTGGAGAGAGGACCCGGGATTGCTCTCCAGGCCATGCAGGAAAAGAAGGCCCTCAGCTCGCGAGGACGGGGGCGTCTCAGGGGTTTCCTCGAGCTGCGGCGCCCGTGGGGGTTTTCTCCCGAGGCACGACGAGGATCTCAGGGAGCCTCTCGTGCGGCGCCAGGGAAGTCAGGTCTCCATGCGCGTGGCGAGGGGGAGCGCGTCCTGGCTCTCGAGTCACGGGAGGGGACTAGGGCCTCGAGACGCGTTGAAGAAGGACTCTCGAGGTCTTTGTCGGGGGGCGGCGGGAAACCCTCGTGTCCCTCGCCTTCTGCCGGGGACCTTAGGGAACTTCCCAGGGTGCCTCTGAGAGGCGAGGGATCCTGTGGAGGTGGCGGGGCCCCTCGGGACTCCGCTGGGTCTGGCGCAACGGAAGAGGGCCTCACCTCGAGGGGAGGCAGGCACCTCAGGCTTCCTCTGCGTTTCGGACTCCGACCGCAGGGTCCCTGCAGAGTTGGGACAGGAGAGTCAGGCCTCGTCTTGTCTGAGGAAGGGAACCCCGCTGGCCTCTCGAGTTGCTCAGGGGGTCTCAGGCCCCTCGTCGAGCTGTGTGTGGAACCCGCGGGTCTTTGCGGACGATGCACGGGGGTGGCAGTGCCCCTTCGTGTTGTGCCTTCACCCACAGGGTTGCCTTCGAAGAGGGGTCCGGGCCTCGGGTCCTTCTCAAGAGCGGACCGGGGAATCGGGGGCGTTCGGCCTGTGGCCCCACCCACGTGGCTCGTCTCGAATTTCCTCGTGAGTCCGGCCTCATCCTGAGGTGCGCCGGGAAGGCCGGGAACCCCTTCCAGACCACGCAGGGGAATCGCCTCTCCTGTCGCGATCAGGAGGGGAGAAGGGGCTCAGAGGAAGCGGTGCCGGGACCCTCGGTGTTCCCCTCGGGGGAACCCGGCGTGTCGGGGGACTTTTGGGGGTCGCAGGAAGGCTGTCAGGGACCGTCTCGCCCTTCAGGGCGGAACAGGGGACTTCCCTTGAGACGCCGTCGCGGGCAAGGGCCTCCTCTTGCCAAGCGGTGGGAACCACGTGGTTTTTCTCGAGTTGCGGCGGCATTCTCGAGTTACGACGGGGATCTCAGCCTTCCCCTTGGGTTGGCCCTGGGAAGCCCAATCTTCCCCTCGGGTTGCGAGGGAAAGCTGGGGGTGGCGCTCGAGTCACTGCAGGGCCTAAGAGACCTCACCTAAGCGTGTGTCCGGGACCTAATTTTCCTCTCCAGGGAAGGCAGGGATCTCGGGGTTGCATTCCAGGCTCCCCCGGGGAGTCAGGCCTCGTCTCGAGGGGAAGCCAAGGACTCCGCTCTCCTCTCGAGTCGCGACGCGGGTCTCTTGGAGCCCCCTGAGCGGCCTCAAGGGAGTCCAGCCTCCTCTTCCGTTTGGAGAGAGGACCCGGGATTGCTC